>NC_069392.1:24471426-25671426 GCF_027475565.1 Acinonyx jubatus | reverse complement strand
ATTTTATCCCCACCCCCCTTCTTTTTAAATGTGGAGCCCCGGAGTGCAGAGCGAAGGAAATAATTCATCACCTTTTGTTTAACAAAGCATATCATTAAAGAACCCCCCTTTTATGAAGCAATAATATTCACAATTTACACCAGGTCTGGACAATTTCTCTGGGAAAGATGGGGGAAAAGAATCGGTTTAAATAAATCGTTTCCACCACAACATGCTCTTCCTTAATTAGCTGTCTTTCCACAATGGCTTGGTGGCCTTGAACAGAGTCCACATCTCCCTCTCTCATTCCCCGCCCCCCTCTTTTGAATCTGTGTTGTGACTAACACACAGAAAGAACCCAAAGCTACCCAGTGTCTTGCTGGCTTTTCTCAAGTGATTCTACCTCTGAGGACCACACTCCAGTACACCACCCTCCAGGAAAAATGCCTTAATGGCAACTCTTGAATTGTCATCCAAGACAAGGATTTCATATCCTGCTTCTTTCACTGGCTTCAAATACAAAATGTGCGTGTGTTAATTTTTAAGACATTTCATATTATTTTCCCAACTGTTCAACACTATAGCTAGCCAGCATATATTTTTAATTAACTTCAGGTCACCGCCAAATTAAAGTCAACTGATGCACTACTTCAGAAAGCTCATTAATAACTGTGAGCTTCTGACTCTTAGACTCTTAAGTCTTAAGGAAAGAGTGAGGATAGCCAATGAATACTGCCAATTCTGATGGTGCTTTTGGAAACAATTGACCTTCCACAGTAAATTCTATTTTTAACATGGAGCCCAACTTCCCGCTAATGTCAGAAGGAGAGCCGAACATCTAATACCTTGTTGCAAACTAGTCCTGTTTGCCTGTGGAGTTGAGGGGGGTTTGTAAATACTTGAAAGGGACTTGTTGCTACATTCTTATGCAGGTCACGTGATTCTCTGGGCCATTTTGCTGTAAGGCATGAATAAGTATAAAGTATAACTTGTTTTTGAAGAGGCTTCTTATTGTCTAAAATATGCACATGGGGAATAATTGTAGCTCCGTGCTAAGACTGCAGAGCGTGAGTGTAATTTCTTTTCTTTTTCTCTTGAATTAATAAAGCAAATTCAATATTGCTCAATAAGACTCAAATTTGCTGCCTCCTCTAGTCTCTAATGTGCGTTGTTGTTAAATTCACTTAACAACTATTTTCATTATGGATTGCCATTCTTTTCCACGGAGTTTTGGCTGCTTCTGCCAGGGGCCACCTTATCTAAGCTTGAGGGATTCTTCTTGTGTTCGCAAGGTTTCATTAGACATTAGGACAATAATGTTATAGTCAGTCCTCCCTTTTCCAAGACAGAAGGATGTTTCCTGATCAGAGTGGCTTGTTTTGTGGTTTTGCTCACAAGTACATTCCGGCTATTCACAAAGCTATTCCAAAGGGCTCAATTTACTGGTCCCCCTGTTTGGTCCAGTGGCGTGCTTCAGACCTCCACTAGGGGCGCTCAAAGCTGTAGTTGGTGACCTAGGGCAGTTCTGACCTTTGTAACCAGCAGGTGCGTGCAAGAGCGGAGCTCTAAAGATGGTCTCGCCACCGCCTCCACCCCACCCCCCCCTGCTGCTTCCTACAATTGATTCCTATTTCTCAGAGAGAAATTATTGATTGACACTCGACATGCAGTGGAAACAGAGGAAGGAAAGAATGCAAAGGCAGGAGAATGCTCCAAGAAAAGCAACCTCAGAATGCAGAGTCCTGCTGTCCTTTTGTCTACCAGCTTGTGGTTTCCTTCATGGAGCCAAATTGCAAAACACCAAAGAGGCCATGACAAGGCCATGGGGAGTTCTGAGGAGTATGAGCTGGGCACTGGTATCAGATTTATAGGGTTCTGGAAAAGAGATATGCTGGCCTCTAAAACCTGGGCCCAGGTCCAGGTCCAGTGTTCATGAATGTGAGACCTTCCACAGCACCGTCTTCTCTGAGCATCCATTTTACCATCTGTGGAATGGGGGCAAGGCTGCGGGATTGATGGTCTTGGTCTGGAAGGATGTTTGCAATGATTCTGTAACACTTCCTTGCAAAGCACCTGGCACGTAGTAGGTGCTCAAGTAACATTTCCTCTGTTTTTCTCCTGCTTTTCAAAAAGCAAATTGCCCCTATTAGTAGGCACCAAGGGAGCGAATCCCTGAAGTTGGTGAAGCAGATGTTGGCATAAATATCTGGGTGACTGAAGCCCAAGTAAAAAGGGCGGATGTGGGAGATGGTGCCGGCATCCTTCCTTCCCAAGGCCTCCTACTGTAAATCTTTGAACCCCAATATTACCATCAGGAAGCAGAGTCCGTGGCACCAGAGATGTAGGATGGCAGTCTAACGGTTGGAAAGGAGATACAAGGAGAGAATCTTCTGGAAAAGACATTTACTCGTTCATTCATTTAACATTTACTGAGCACTTCCTGTGCATGTGGCAGGCCCCCCGTAGGGTGCAGGAGAGACAGAGTAATATGTTGGGGTCCCTGTCCCTGTAATGACCGCTTAGCATGAGAGATCGGAAGTAACCCACTGGCATCCATGCCCTGTGATCTGCGCCTCGGGAGGGGGCATATCAGAGTGCTGTGGGATCTCACGGGCCAGTGTGGTACACTCTCGCCTGGTGGGCTTCCCTGAGCAGGTAGCATTTGAGCTGGCCCCGGAGGGATGTGACAGGTGCCAGCAGACAGGGGTGATTGTTCTACGGTGGGATAGTAAAAGACTGTGAAGAAAGCTTCACTTTCGGAGCACATCACGCACGCACGGGAAAAACCAGAGGGAAGTGAGTGAGTGGGAGGGGCAGGCAGGTGGGCACACAGCCTGACACCTTCCTAAAAGAAATCGTCAGACCTGCCCCTCCTCCGTGCTCTCCCCGGGACTTCGTGGGCTCAGCGCATGAAGCCTGGAACAAAGGCCTGTGAGGCGCTGTGTTCGCTGTTGTCCGCTAGAGGTTGTGGCGACACACCGGAGCAAGCCTCTCTGAAGACAGCGGGTCCCAGTAGCCCAGGAGAGCCGCCCCAGCACTGGGTAAACACTGCCTCACTAGATTTGCATATTTGCATAATCCTCTGGTTACTGTGGTTCCTCAGAAGCAGCCTTTTGGTGTCGGGTGAAGGTAGGGGGTGGGGAAAGAAGGGGCTGGTTCTAGGGGAGGGTACGGTGATGATGAGTCAGGTGGAGGTCAGTGGACATGCCTGATGTCATTTACAACACGGCTGGGGCCACGTCTTAACAATGAAAACAGTATTCACTGAGTGTTGATTTGGTTCCAAGCCCTGTGATAAGTGGTTTATGTAGGTTGGTTCAGGGAAGCCTCACGACAACCCCAATAGATGCAGTTATCATACCCATTTTATAGATTGGGAAGTGGAAGCACAGAGAGGTTAAGCTGTGTGTCGAGAGTCAACAAGCCAAGAAGTGGTTATAGTCTTGCATCATTTTCTTTCAATTTTTTTAAATGTTAATTTATTTTGATAGAGAGAGACAGTGCAAGGGTGGGGGACGGGCAGAGAGAGAGCGGAAGAGAGACAATCCCAAGCAGACTCGCACCGTCAGCACAGAGCCCAACGTGGGGCTCGAACTCACAAACCATGAGATCATGACCTGAGCTGAAATCAAGAGTCGGATGCTTAACCGACTGAGCCGCCCGGGCGCCCCTGGCATCAATTTTTTAACACCATGCCTCGCCATTGCCTCGTATTCCACATTCCCCACGCTCATGTGCAGATTTCGCTGATGTATGACAGGGGCCAATAAATATTTGTCAGATGCATGTTGGAGGCGTATCCTCTGCCCACCACTGTTCCTGGTACAGGGTAAGCACTCAAGTAAAACTAGTCAAACTGAAGGGAGTCATAAAGCGAAACAGGTTACAATGTATGTGTGGGCAATTCGTTCATAATCCTCGTCTCCAATGGTTACTGAATATACATCAGGCACTTGCATAGGTTGTATTATTTAATCTTCCCAATTTCTGTCCATTTTAGTGATGAGGAAACCAAGGCTTAGGAAGCTTATCAGTTCAGGAAGCTCAAGGTCATCAGCTAGGAAGTGGCAGAGGTAAGATTTGAATCCAGATACTGTGATTACTGAGCATATGAGCTTGAGTGTCGGGCACAGCGCCTTCCAAGCTGGGTCCTACTGTGTTTCCCACTGAAATGTGTGTACAAGGTGACTTCACTGTTAGTGTGCCATCGGGCCGGGTGGGTCTGAACCCCAGGTCATCAAACTCCAAAACCTGCCGGGATGGTGACCAAAATGGACTAGGATTTTCCTAAGACCCTAACATCTCTGAGACAAAGGGAGGAAGGGGAGGAGAGAGGGGAGGAGGGAAGGAGGAAGAAAGGAAAGCAGGATAGAAAGAAGGAAGGGAAGAAGGAAGGGAGGGAGGGGAAGAGGAAGAGGAAGAGAAAAAAGGAAAAAGAAAGAGAGAGCTTAAAGATTATTCTTCTCAACCAAGAAGACTTCACAAAAGAAGGTGAGCAATACAGCTCCTTCGTTGGTTGGCTTTGGAATTCTGGCTGTTTGTAATTTCCCCTGTTCCCAAACCACCCCACCATTAATGGAGAACCCAGAGTATAGAAAATTGGTTTCTGTAAGCTCCTAAATTAAGGAACCTAAACTTAATCATCTTTTGGCTGCGAGTCTCAGTTTTCCCATCTGTAAAATGGATCACAATAACCACAGCTACATATGTAAATCTGGCCTCACAGGGCTGGGATGAGACATGGGAGTTAAGGGCTTTATGCATACCAGGGAGTTAAGCTTCAGGGCGGTGGGTGCTGGCATGGAAGGTTCAAGCCCCCAAGCACTCCCATGCATTTTTTGTCCTGGGCTGGTTATGAAAGAATGACAAAAGAGTGGCACTGTGGTTTGCCATTCAGTGTGGGTCCACTCTGGGCTAGAGGACTGGCCATGTGCTTACCCTATATATTCACTCCTTTGGTCCTCCCCCAACCCTATCAGGTGACGTTACTAAGTAGGTATTACAGGTGAGGAAACAGAGTCTTGGGAAGGTACAGCCCTTGCTCAAGGTGTTATGAACAATGAAGGTTACAGTCAGGGCTCAAACCCAGGTTCATTCTAGATGCTAGGGTATGAGGTATCACCTAGCAATGGCCAAATGCAGAGGTGATGCAAGCCCAGAAATTAGGGCAGTTTGCACTGGATGCCAGGTGGGGAGATACTTCCTCATCCAGTGGCAAATGCCACATGTCTCAAGTCAGCTCTCCAAGAGGAGAAACAGTTCATCCCAACCTTCCATACTCCCTCTGATGCTCCTGGTCGAAGCATCCTTCTTGTCTCACTCATGCAGTTCCTTGAAGCTGGACTGTCCCCTTGGGAACCTGCATAGCTGAAGATTAAATTCCCAGCTGGCTGATTTTAGCAGCATGACCTTGAGCTATGCACGTCAGCGCTCTGAACCTAGTTTGGCCTAATACATAAAATCAGGGTCCTGTCTCCCTTGCAGGACGGTTACAAATAGTCAAAATGGGTAGCTATGTATAGACCATAGCAAGTACTCAATAAAATTTCCCATTATTGCTACCAATATTCACCTGGTGAACTTCTGCTCATCCTTCAAAACCCAGTCCCTAATTGTCTTTGCCTGTCTCCTGTCTGTGCCAGTTATGAATCACCCTCTGCTCCCCCATCCCATTTTATCCCTCTGTTATAGATAACTCATACACTCATGATGCATGAGTTACCACTTAACATGCCTCCCTCAAAAACATCAACCGAAGCTTACTCATCCATATGACTCTTAGCCTGTCTGTAACCCAGCATAAGGCTCAACCCATTTGTAAAGCTACACTACGTTGCCTTTCATCTCAATATTAGTGGTGGGGAGGTAGAAGCAATCTGAAGATCTGCATGTGATTCCTCACCCTTTTTCCTATATCCGTGTGGCCTTGGACAGCCGGTCAGGAGACTTGATTCCTCATCTGAAAACCGGAAATAGCAGTAGCCTCCTACCTCAAGGAATTGCTGTGAGGAAGATCAGTGAGCCAATGGATGTGAAATCGCCGAAGAAGTCTACAAAAAAGAAGATGAGGAAGACGAATTCAATGAGGGAGGAAAGAGACACACTTTGTGAAAAACAACCACCGCGACCGACCTTTGTGCAAACACACAGCCACAAGACGGGCCATTCGGTGGGTCCCCGCTGAAGCCGTGTTTCCTTCCAAGGGGGCGTATTGGCTGCAATTACTTACCCTGTGGCTTAGCTCATTTCGGGACAGAGACTTTCTGGGCACGACACTGGGTGTTGTGGAGTCTGCCTTCTCTTGGGTCCCCTGGCAGCAGCAAAGACAGCAAATGCCCAGCTGAAAACTAGCAAAGTGAATGAAAACCTGTGCTTTAGAGTCAGAACAACCTGGGTTTCAGGCTGTTGCTTTCCATTAGGTGTGTGACCTTGGACAAGCAGCTGGGTCGCCCAGAGCCATCGTTGGACCACATGTAGGGGTGCCGGTCTACGCTCTCGAATTCTCCAGAGATGGTGTGATGAATGGGGACTGGGAATTGACATGCTCTGCAGAAAAAGTTAACAAGGCACCCCCTTCCTGGGCTCTGTCATATTAAATCAGATTGTAGCAGATTTCAGGCTCTCGACCTGCCTCGATCTGTTCCCTGATAATTTCATTTTACTGAGGAAAGAGACCCAAAGACAAGAAGGGACTTAACTTGCTCAAGGTCCCACTGCAACTGAGGGGCAGAGCCAGGACTCAAACCTCTGACTCCTGTTTTCTGACTTCCTTTCTGAAATGACGTTTCCCCTCCTTTAAGAACAGTGGGATGTTCTCTCCTAGTGTGTGTGCTGAGAGCCAAGCAGAGGTGGCAAGGGGAGCCTTAAAGTCTCTGGCTCCATTAAACCAATGGCATCCATTACCCAAATCGGATATTTACATCATGTGTCCGTGGCAGACTGACTGCATAAAAGAAATGTTAGCAGAAACTGAAATCAGGCCGTAGCTCCCTCCCATGCTGACTTGGCATCTAAAGCTTTGAGGCACTAGCAGACCAGCTCACACCTGGGAATGGTGCCATCCGAGCAGATGGCTTGAGTCAAGCAAGCAAGAGTAAACCATGGAAGCTCAGGGAGGCTCAGGTCCCAGGCCAGGTGCCCCCCTCCCCTGCTGGTCTTCCTTGCTCTCACCATGGGTCATAGGGAGTGGCTCATTGAGAAATCCAGTGGGGGTGGGGGGAGTGTGGAGAGCCAGGGAAGAGTTGATTGAGGCATGGATGATGTGGCCAGAGCCAGCCTTGGGCAAGTAGCTGGACACTAAGGGATGATCTGAGGGCTGGAAGTTAGAGTAAGATGGGTGGATACAGTCCAATACGTGGAGGCCGGAGCTTAGGACAAGTCCTGTAGGGCAGAGGGTTGAGTATGAACCAATGCATGATGGTTTCCTTGTCTGGTCTCATCCATTCCCAGTTTGGGTGTAGGCACGTGCCAAGCTCAGTGTCATGAGTTAGTGAGTTGGGATGCCGAAATGGGGTATTGACTCAGGACCAAGAGCCCAGCAAGGCAGTATAGTGTGGTAAAGAGCACTTATTCTGAAGTGACAGATACTGGCTCCAACTTAGGTTGTGTGATCTTAGACAAGATCTTAGACAAGTCACTTAACCCAGATGACTGGGGTTGGGGGGGGGGAGTGATAACAATTATAGTAATGATTTGTTGAATCTTAGCTGATTCCCAGATTCTCACATCAGTGCTGGCTTCCAAGAGAGGAACCATTATTTCTTTTGGCTGTGCAGAACAAAGGCTCATTCAGGGTAGACAAGAATAAGAAGGCATGCCCTAAGGGTACCCCAAATACTGAGCCAAGAATACTCCAGGGATGGGCTCCTTTCTCCATTTCTCTCTTCCACGGCATCTGCTTCTGTCTACATAGGTTGCTTCTGGCTCTCTCTCTCTCTATCGCCTACCTCCTTCTGCTCACTCACAGCAATCTTTCTCATCACCTCTACTTACACATGGGCTATAATGGCTTCTCCGGGTCAAACTCTACATGTGCACCATCTTATATGGTAGCCACTGGCCACACGTGGCTATTTAGTTTTAAATTTGAATTAATTAAAATTTAATTTAATTAGAATTAGAGTTCCTCAGTCCCACTAACCACATTTCAAGTACACGTTGGTCATGGGTGGCTAGTGGCTGCCATATTGGAGAACGTAGACAGAGAACATTCCCATTGTGGTAGAAAGTTCTACTGGACAGTCTTGCTCTAGATCATGGCAGTCCAGACATACCATCTGACACTCAGCTTCTTCATGTTTCCCTGTTCAGATTCTTGAGGAGTATGGCTTGTCCGGCTCGGACAATAGATTGGCCACAGTCATCTGTGGCTGGTGGGGTGAGTTTGCCATGGGGTGTAACACAGGGCTCATCAGGTATGTATTTGGGTAGAGCAGTCACCACTAGTGACATTTCACGCTCTTGCTCTGCTGGTCTCCACAGTTGCTTTCTCAACCCTTCTAATTGCCAGGGTGTGGCTCTGGAAACTCTTTGGCCAGTACATCCATATTTATATAGCTGTGGCTTCACTGATAAACATATCTAAGAGCTGGGGAAGATCACACTGTGTCTGCTGACTCGTCTCCCTCACTGGGCAATGAGGTCCTTGGGGTCAAGAGTTGTCTCTTATTGTCTCTGTATTCTTAGCTGTTTTGTTGAAGGGATGAATGGATGAATGAATGGATGAATGAATGAATGAATGAATGGAATTCATTCTTTGGCCATGAATGACCCCAATTTGGGAGGCATAGGGCACAAAAGCATTTGCAGAAAATGCCCTTCCCACCATTTGGGTAAACTCAAGAAAAGAATTTGAGATGGGCATTTATGAGAGGGGTCCTCATAAACTGTTACAATTGGGCATTTCAAAGGGTCCATTCTCTGCAAATCAGGCTGGGGGGGGAGTGAAGAGAAGCTTCAAGATAGGGCACCAGGAGCCTGCCCCCTCCTTGTGAAAATGTTCATCTGGAATGAGAACAATGCAGTTAGGAGCAATGGTGGAGGTGAGTGGGGAAACAGAACGCATTTTTCCCAAACATGTGGTTCTATGCATGGTTTTAGTAATGCAGCTGTTATATAACTTTGTGATTTCTTCAAAGCTTTAATATTATGGAGACAGAGGGAGGAGGTGTTTAATGTTTAAAAGAATGTACTCAGAGTACACTTTCTGGGAGTGGTGGACTCAACACTGGCCTAGGCCGGAGACGGGTCGGAACTTGGATCCCAGCCCCGGCGTTTCTGTGCTGTGTGACCCTGGAGAAAATGGTCTAATCAACTCAGCCTCAGTTTCCATCTGCAAAACAGGAATATGATGCTTCCTCTGCCTCCCCCATAGGGTGGATTGTGAGATTGCAATGCCTATGTCACCTCCCTGCCCATCTCCAGCAGTGTCTGTGAATGGTCCCCCAGCCCCTGGAGTTGAGCAGTGTACAACCTATGCAGCAGTATGTGGCAGCCCTGGATGTGGAAGTGCACCACTAAACTGTAAAGTCATTACAGCAAAAGGAGAGGGACAGAGCTCTCCTGACTCCTCATTCTCTACAGGCTTCTGATCAGACCTCTTCCTCCATGGCCCCTGTAAGGCAGGTTTACCAAGTTGTAAAGCTAATTTGGGGCCAACCACCTTGGAAATTAATGCAAAATGTGTGGAATCAGTCCTAGCCCTACTTTTCCAGGGCTTCAGGAAGGAAAATTTGCCTAATTTATGGCATTAATAAAAAATGATGTGCTCAGGCTAATTTGCATACTTTTACTTCAATCAGGGTTAAAAGCCACACTTTGTTGTTGTTTCTAAAGAAAGCCTCAGACTTCTCTTGTTATTCCAAAGGTGTAAACTTAGGCAAGTTACTTAACTTTCCAGTCCTCAGTCTCCTGGCTGTGAAATGACAATGATCCATGGACCCACATCACTGGATGTCGTGAGGACTCATGAGTTGTAAATGGGTAGAATAGTGCTTGGTACCCGCTAGGAGTCCAATACTTACAATAGCATAGATAATATCAGATCATACTTATGGTATCATCATCATCATTCATTCATTCATTCAACATGGTTCTTGTCCTACAATTGGTGCTGCGGAGGAGTCAGAAGGACGCGGTGTCACAGTGTGCCAACCTGTGGAGTTGTTGCAAGCCCAGCACCGGGACTCGTGCTGGAACAGAGCAGGTGTCCAGCCACGGGATGCACGGACAAATGGATTACAATGATCATCAATCACTGTACCACAGATGCAAGAGTTTGAAAGCCTTTCTCCCCGCTTCTAGACAACAAGGTCCTCCAAAGCAAGGGCCGTGTCACATTTCCCCACCTCCCAGCAGTACATCTCCCACAAAACAGAAGCTCAGTAAATACAGAGCTGCGGAATGAATGGATGTTGAGGTGTAATCGTTCTTAATTAGCATGTGGGAAGTGCATATTATCAGCATGCATGCTAACGCATAGATGTCCTCCTCCCAGACTCAGAACACCTCATGTCGGTGTCCCCAACATCTAGCTCAAAGCGCACAATGGGCAGTGAGCAGGTGCTTGTTGGACATGTGGCAGTGGCCTAGAGGTCACAAGTTAGGGTAATAGAAGCCTGAGTCTGGATCACTTATGAGCCATATAACCCTCAGCAAGTTGTGCTTTATGGGAATAGTAGAGGCAGAGGAAATAACTGTACCTTTTTCATCTAGTTGATGAGACACACACAAAAAATTAGGAAAATTTCCATCAAGAGCTGAGCACAGTGCCTGACAGAAATTGAATACTCAGTATAGATACTGCTACGAGTAAGTGAATGAGCACTGTTCTCAAGAGTCTTTTTTTAAGTGTTTATTAATTTTGAGAGAGAGAGAGAGAGCACAAGTGGGAGAGGGGCAGAGAGTAAGAGGGAGACACAGAATCTGAAGCACGCCCCAGGTTCTGAGCTGTCAACACAGAACGTGACACGGGGCTTGAACCCACACACTGTGAGATCATGACCTGAGCTGAAGTCAGAGCTCAACGGACTGAGCCACCCAGGTGCCCCTCAAGAGTCTTAATAGAGAGAGACTTGATGGGTCATTCTCAGCTGGAACAGAATTTGCAAATGCAAACCCCAGAGATAAGATGTTCTGTAGGAATTCAGGCATGAACATTGATTTTAGAGCGACCACATCTAGACTCTGCTTCCCAATTTAAGGCATTTTATTATCTTGGTTAATAAAATCAAGTTTCTAAGCAGAAAGCAGGGGTCCGGATGGGTCAACCCATCACTCACTGACTGTGAGTGTTTAATCACCAAGGTTCATCTCAGATCAGCCACAAAACCCCAAACAAAGAACCACATGGGCATAGGCTTCCATCAGAGGCTTCCAGAAGGCAGTGTCTGGGTCTGTCTTGTCTCTCCACCATGCCTCCACTCTCCCTGTTTCCAAAGAAAGTAGGTCCCCGGAAAGGCCGAGAAGGAAACAAATTCCCATAATACACTAGAATCCCGTGGCTTTGTTTATAGAATCCTGCTTAATTACTAGCAGAACCTTCGAGGGTGACTGTTAGAGCCATTTGATTCTAGACAAGGAAGCTGGGTCTCAGATGGCTAAGTGCTGGTGGATTAGGGTTCCTTCCTTCTTTCAGGCTCTTTTTCTTCCTTCAAGACCCTCTATTCTGTAGCAAGCACTCCATAGGTGCTAGAGATACAGAAATGAATAAGGCGTAGCCTTGCCCTCAGAGACCCTAACATGTAATCATTCTTCAAACTCAGGTATGACTCACGCATGCCAGTGCTTCTCTCTCTTCTCCCCTCTCTCGTGCTGGCCTGTTGACTTGCAGGCATGGAGTGCCTGCTTTCGAGGCACCAGGGCTGGGATTTCCCAGTGCATTCCCAGGCCACTAGTCCTGGTAGGGGTCTACGTGTAGCGAGGTGGTTTGGTCTCATCCAAGCATCTCTAGGAAAACAAAAAATTTTTTTAGTTGACGCTCTTCAATGGGCCAAATAAATCTATCACTTGAAGAGAACCTTCTGTAACCAGCCTAGACTTCGCAGGAACAGAGGCCAGAGGCGAGAACTCCAGCGAAGTGTTACTGACTTCACTTATGGCAACAGTAGGCTGGCTTTTTGTTCTTTCACATGTAGGAAAATACATTCTGAGCTGAGTTGCCAGAGATGTAGCGAGCGTGTGAGAGTGTGTATGCACGTAAATAATATGCCCATTATTTCCTTAACGCATAGACTTGGACAATCAGTTAATGAGGTTTGGCCGAAAACAAATGAATTCCTTCAGGTCCTGGGGTAGTTTTATTCTCAGTAGTAATAAAAATAGTCATTTATTCTCTGCATGTGGCAGAGTAGATACCCGTTGTTGGATTAGATTGTCACAAACAATTTTGAGGGGCTAGTGATACAGAAAATTAGTCCTACTTTCCAGACGAAGAAACTGAGGGTCAGAGAGACTCCGTGACGGAATGATTCCTTGGCCTTTGTGTTCCTGACCTTGATGTTTTTGAAGACTACAGGCCCATTGTTTTGTAGAATGGCCCTCAATTTGGGCATATACGCTGAGTTCTTACAAAATGGCACCATGTTGTCCGTATCGGTCTGTAACTTGACTTGCTCCTTCTTGGTCCCAAATTCCAAGTTAGGCTGTCTTCACTGGCTCCCTTTCTTCCTCCCCAGCCTCTAATACCAAGGATTGTACTCCGTTCTGGGATCTCTTCCCAGGCGCCTCCCCTCCACCCTCCTCTCCTTTGGCCATGCTTCCACAGCCCCAGGCTGGCACCCCTGTCCTGGTAACCTGCCTTCCCTATTCTTAGTTTTGCTTATACCTGTGTTTCCCCCCCACTAGGCTGTGGGAAATTCAGGGCCTGATTCACCGATTCAACCATGAACAGCAAATATTTAACGTGTGTCCTATACAGGCTCTGTTCCAGGCGCTGGAACAAAAAAAAAGCCACAGGGCCAACCTTCAAGGAGCTTATGCTCTCTGTGATCTTTCATTTATTCACTGACTCAACACGTTCGTTCATTCATTTATTCAGTGAATATGCGTTAATAGTCCTTTGCTCGGCTGCGTCACCTGCGTAGTGATCATTCAGTATTTACATAATGGGGTTAAATGATGGCCCACCTCTCAATGAGAGAGACAGGGATTGGCATATTCATCTGTGATAGTACCCACGATAGAAAGCTTCCGGAGAACATCAGACATTCTCACGGGCACTGTGTACTTGAAGGGGTTAAAAAGAAAGCCACGGACTCTGAGAGCATGAGCTGAATGGGAATCCCTCACACTGCCCATGGGGGCTCAGCCAAAGCCAGGCACCTCCGCCTGACCTGATACAACCCCTTGGCCTGGACCAGCAGAAACACCACCTGACCAAGAGTGGGAGATCTGTGTTCTGTACAACTACCAAAGATGTGCTGTGCAGCCTTGGGCTCATCTCTGTACCTCTCTGGGCTCAGTTTCTCCATTTCTATATTTAGTGATCTGAGCTTTATCAGGAGTTTCCAAAACATGACCTGAAAGCCCACGGCAACCTGTTAAGACCCAGATACTCGAGCTGCAGCCCTGCCTTTTGCCTAGGAAGCCCCACACACTGTCTCCTCTAGAGGTTTCTGAGGCATCAGTAACTGTGCCTGAATTATTGGACCTCTAAGCCATGACTGTTTATGATTCCTTTGTTGATGATGATGATCCTTATCATTCATAGGCCAGGCGCACACTGAGCCCCTTCCTCACCTTCCCTCATATAAGCCACAGAACAGTCCAGCTCCGTAAATCTGTTACCCCATTTCACAGCAGTAGCCACTGAGGCTTGGAAAGATCAACTTGCATAAGGTCACACAGCTGGTAAGAGCCAGAGCTGGGATTTATATCCATGTCTGAGGGACTGGGAAAGAATTCACTGCCTCTCTGTAGTTTGGATGGGGGATGGGAGTCTACTTTTAGCCCCCCACCCCCCGCCCTGTGTTCCCTCCCACAGATGATCCTGGTGCCCTGATATCCTCTCTTCCCTAAAAACCTAGTTAACTCCTTTAATGAGCCAGATAAATGTGCCCGGTAAAGTGCGTGATCGATCACACCCAACTTCCCATGAACCAGGCACGGGCTTGCCAGGCGCCGGGACAGCCTCCCAGACATGAATTATTGCAACCATCAGCCTTCTTTCCGGCTTCTGCACTTGTGGGGGACAGGCTGAGCCAGGGATGCGTTAGCATGCAGAATTCAACCCTCGGCTTGGCTGTGCACGGGCCGCCAGAATTCGGGACATTGGAAGAACTAACAGAAAGCTGTTGTGGCCCAAGTATCAAGAGCGGGGAAGGCATTGGGCAAAAGGAAGGGAAGAGGTGGGTGGAGCAGATCCCTTAGGGCAGGGGGGCTGCTGGGAGGTGGTCAGGGGTTTATTCCCTCGCTCTTAGAAGCTCACTGTAAGCAGGGGTGTGGCCTGTGCAGGTTTGATAAAGCCTCTGGGAAGTGGAGGGGGGTTAGTTATGAGACCTTTGCAGACAGGGTTTGGGGGAGTAATCCCACCCCTCACTCCTCCTCATGAGTCAGACTCACCCATCCCCAGCCTCCCAGCTAAAGTCTGGAACTCTGTGAGTTCCACTCCTGAGACCGTCTGTCTCCAACCACAGTAGAAGGGAGGCCGAGGCTCTAAGCCTGCTGGGAAGTTTGCAGGGGTCCCAGCCCTTGACGCCTTGACTGTGTTTAAAACCTCAACTCCTCCACAGACTCGCCCCCTCAGACCTGGCCTGGTGCTTTGAAAGGCTTTCTTTGTCCTCCCCATGGTGGTTGGGACACAGGAAAAAAAAAAAAGCAGCACAGAGGAGAGGAAAAGAATATAAATTCAGACTAAGATGATTAAATCCAGCCTCTCCCCTCCTCCCAAACCCTGATCAGACTGTACAAAAGGATCTCATATATATTATCACTGACTCCTGGTTTAATGTAGGCCCGACATTGCTGGGTAAATTAAACGACATTTATAATATAGCTTAACTATAAAAATGTGCTTGGGGCAGAAATTAGACATACCAGGCCTTTTCCAGCAAAAGACATTTTTACAAATGCATGAGCACCTGAACCAATTTGGAGGCCCTGTCATTTTGATTTAGAGCCGGGGAAGTGGGGCTGATCCCTAAAGAGGAGAAACAATTATCCGGGTGAGAGAAGATTTGAGAATTCTTTTTCTTATCACTAACCTGCCTTGCACTCAAAAGCATCAAGTAGAAAAGAGGGTTGACTCATGAGTGAAAGCTGGGACCCTTTTCCACCTGCTTAACCCACAAATCCCTTATGACTTCTACATGCTCTCTCTTCCATGGAGCTCTCCCTGCCCCTCTAAGCTGGGTTAGGAACATCTCACTGGAGCACTCACCTCCATTTTGTTTCAGTCAGCTATTGCCGCATGACAAAAGACCCCCAAAATTTAGAGGCTTCAGGTAACAACCATCTATTTATTATCTCCTGCAATTCTGTAGTTTGACTAGGCTCAGCTTAGTGATTCTTCTGGTGCATGCGATGTTGGACAGAGCCACAGTCATCAGGTGGCTTGACTGGGCTAGAAATGCCAAGAGGCTCAGCTACATGTCTGATGGCTGGAGCTGCTTACCACCCAAGCAGCTCAGTTTCCTCTCACGTGGCCTCTAGTGGCTTGGGCTTTTCCCAGCATGACAGCTGGGTTCTAAGAGGGAGTGTTCCAAGAGCAAGGGCAAGAGCTGAAGATCTCTTAAGGGGCAGCTTCGGAAGTTGTGCATTGCATTCTGTCGGTCAAAACACATCACGGGGCTGGCTCAGATTCAAAGGGAGGGGAAATAGACCCCATTATAGATGTGAATGGCCGAGACTTGGCAGCCATATTTAATCTACCTCTCTCGTAGTTATTCCTAATATAGAATTCAGTGTGCTGTTACCAAGGTTTAGGTGTGTGTCTCCTTGTACAAAGGGACGCTTGTCTACTTCATTTAAGGTACAAAGGAGCTGCTATTGATTCAAGTTTGATAGAGCAGCCACGGTTCTGGGTGTTCATTTCAAGTGTGGTCACTCCTAACCCAGGAGATTATTGTGAAATATTGCAGGAACCTAAGGACCAATATTATATTCATTTATAGCAGTAGTCATAATGATGGCTAATTGTAATAAGTATTAACAATAGTATAATTCTTACTGCCCTAGTAGTAATAACTGTAATACTGCCTTGTACTTAAGCAGCATTTAGCCACTTAAAAAGCACTTTTATTTCCATTGCCTTACTACTCTGTCCAACAACCTTGTGAAATTCCCCAAGAGGACTCTTATTAGAATCCATAGTTTATAAATGAGGAAACTGAGCCTGAGAAGGGATGAAAAATTTGTCATTAAATTAATCATCATGGATATAATGTGTCAAGGACCCAGTAAGTGCTGGTCATCATATCAACAGTTTAATTTCCTTCTCAGAGCGATATCATGAGGTAGACACTGCTATGCCACCATTTTATAGGTAAGGTAGTGGACGCTGAGAGAGGTGAAGCGTTTCACTTCTCAGGTTCATGACTGGGATTTACTTCTACATCAGTTCAGCTCCCCAGTTAATGACTCTTTCCCAATGCTGCACAGACTTCCTTCCGGATAGCCATGTTCTAAGTTGCTTTAAGCTGAGAAAGCAGATAACATTTGTGTCAAAGTGGTATGCAAGATAGGAGTGAAGAACTCTTCTGTGAATACCTACCACCCGTGGGTAGCATTTTTGGCTTTGGAAGCTTTCATTATTCACCTGTTCTTAGTCCTTGGTAGCTTCTGCATAGCCACGGTGACCAGGTAATAAATTTCCAGAAAAGTGAGTTGTCCTATGTGTAAAGTTACGTGAGTCCATTAAGTCCAGTTCTCCCAAGGATGAAGTCACATTGAGGTCATCAATTAAGCACTTAATGGGAGAAAAGATATATATTTTTTCAGCACCTATGATAAAACTCACCCAGTGGTATTTTTGGAGGAAGTACAACATACCAGGTACCAAAAAGCGGGATATTGCAGGGTTAAGCATGCTGACTTTTAAGTCAAGCCACCTGGGTTCAAACCTCATCTCTGCCACTTATCAGCTATACAGTCTTGGACAAGTTATTTAATTTCTCTGTGCCTCAGTTTCCTCGTCTTTAACAGAGATTTATAATAGTACCTATCTCACAGGGTTGTGGGGAGGATTAAGCAGGCTAATCTATGTACTGTGTAGTCAGACTTGGTACATGTGCTCATCTTGGAATCCATCACTGGGGTTGGAGTGATGTAAGACCTGATTGGCCAGTCCTTGGCTCCCCAACACACGGATTGAGGTGAGGGATGGTGGAAAATCAAAATGCCGTCACCAAGAGAAAATCCAGAAAGAAAGTCCAATATGTGGGGGAACAAAGAGATTCTTTTTTTTCTACCATGCCTCTATCAATGGCTGAAAGACTCAAGAAGGGACTGAGTATGTTGTCCTCAGCAGGGTCTTACAAGGTGGCTGCAGCCCAGACCCAGCACTGCCATTCACTACTCCGCTTTCCTCAGGAGATAGCGAGGAAAGTGTGCAGGAAAGATCCTGGGGCTTGGCAAGACTGAGACCTGTCAGTTTCGCAGCAAGCTGTCTTCAGTTGTGAAACACTGTCCTATAAATATGTAGGGTGCCTGAGAAATAGGCATGTGCCAGGTCCATCCGAGAGGCAAACATTTAAGCAACAGCCTCCTGTTTGATCAGAATAAGGAAAATGTGCCATTATCCAAGTCCCTTCCTTTCTGTGACCCTCAGTATTTTCATCTGTAAAATGAATAATGTCTTAGATGGTATCTTAATACTCTTTCAGTCCTTGTGCTTAAGGTTTTGTGCCTAAGTTAAAATGGTTTTAATAACAGCTTAAAAGTGAGGAGTCAGAGCACATCCACCAACTCACTGAGTGATACTGAGTTAGTACTTCATCTATCCATCTACTTGTCCATCCATCCTCCTGTTCATCCATCCATCCATCCATCCATTCATCTATCTATCCACCTGCCCACCCATCTGTCCATCTACCCACCCATCCCCATCCATCAACCCATACGTTTATCCATCCATCCACCTACCTGTTCATCTGTCCTTGTATACACCATGTCCATCTATACATCCATGCATACATTCATACATACGTACATTCCTTCATCTATCCATCAACCTTTCCATCCATCAGCTCATCCTCTGTAAGGTCACTTTAAGACTTTGGTTTGCCCTAAGCAACCTTATTCCGGAGCCCCAAACTCACATCATATCATACAAATTAAATGCATTTTTACTGACGCATTTTAAAGGAAATATGGAAGTCAGCTTTTGGAATTATTTTGTTACCACGGTAACTGTCTCGATTTACATTTATCTGTAATTTCTTGAAAAATCATCAAGAATACTCAGGAATTCTTGTGAAATGAGATTCTAACCCATCAACTCTTTCCAAATATAATGGAACTTTTATGAACACTAAATTTAAAAAATACTAAGGTTGACATGATGGTAAGTTATAGAGCCCATTTAATTTAAGCCTTTATTAATTCTGCTTGTGCCGTTTTCTTTTTCTATTTTGGAGCCAATATATTGTTTTTAGCTTTCAGACATGTTCATGGGCTCTTAAAAAATTTGTCAGCCTCAGGACCTAATGGGTAAAACAGGCCCATTTCCCCAAGTCCTTTACTACTGTTCTTGCAGATCTTGACTCCCAGTTGAATAAAAGGAAGGAAATCATGCATATGGGCTATCTGGTCAACCCACGCTTGTGCATGAAGGAAACACAACATGAAATACCAACCATCACACCAAAGAGATTTCTTCACGTCCACCTTCCACCCCTTTAGGCATTCCTGTCCTAAATAGAAACAATAATTCTGGACAGATGATAGAGAATGATAAAGGCAATTTCAAGCACTCGTCATAAATTGTAATGAGTACCTACTCTAGCAGGGTGCATTTTGATTACTTTTTGAAATGTGAAATAGCAGATTTATCTCCTGTGATCACATCGGGAACATTTTTTCTTCATATAAAAAGAGGTTTCAAGAAATGCTGAAAGGTTTAGGATAATGAAGGCAAATTGCTCTTACAACAGCAGGGGATTGTGAACAGTTTGTGTATCTTTGAACATTGAGGGGGGAAAAATGAGAGAATTCCCCAAGGGAAAAAAAACCCCTCAATTTGTCACCAAAAAATCCATGTGAGAAAAACATGGCTCGATGCCTGAGGAATACATATGAACCAGAGCCCTTGGTGAATACCTTAGTCTGTCTCCCTTACTTAAAGACAAAGTGTGTATAATTCAGAGAGGAGAGATAGCTTATCTAAGATCACAAAGCAAGTTTGTGTCAAAGCCAACAACTTCATGCTTTTCTTCTATCATAATGCTCCACATCGTCCTACAAGGGTGGAAAATGAATGAAGGAAAAAGGTACTCTTTATACAACTTGATTTTTTTATTTGACATTATTGAACATTTGGGAGGTGTACAGAAGAAGTTAATTGTCCCATCCCCGCCCTATTGCATCGACAAAGCCTATATTAACAGCCAATGTGGATCTTCTTTCCTTTGTTACAATTTTGAGAAGCAATTTTCTCTTTATGTTTTATATGCTTCTTGAGCCTCTGTGATGTTCAGACTTTCCACTGCTTTCAATTGTGTTCAATTCCCTGGAGTTGTTTGGGTCAGATTCTTCTAGGAACAGTTACCATGCTGGAGATCATGGTGCTGTGTGCACCCATGTTGGGCGTCTCTTAAGTATCATAAGTATCAGAGACTGTGCCAGATGTTGAAGAAAAGAAATTGTCTAGGACAGACTCCATGCTCCCCAAAGATTCTGAGGTTGATGGGGAGACTGGATGTATAAGCGGACAATTTTGAGAAATAGTGAGGTGTCCTGTGATAGGAATAAGTCACAGAAGTCCAAGGATGCATTTGACACAGCCCAGGGTTTAAGGAGGGCTTCCTGGAGGAGGTGATTCCTAAGCTGAGTCCAAAATGATAAATAAAACTTAGTAAAGATGGGAGAGAGAAGGGCATTGCAGGTTCAGAGAACAGCAAGTCGGGGGGTTTGGAGGCAAGAACCTTGGGGCTCAAGGCAACCTTAGATGCAGCTAGATCATACTGCCAGAATTCCTATTTCACAGGTGGGGAAACCAAGGCCTATTTGAGGCTATGGTGCAATTACACAGGCCAGCTTATTCTGTTGTTCTTCTTAGCCTTGACAGAAGAAGCCAATGAACGATATTGTCTAAGAGGATTATTTTGCAGATCTTTCTTGTAAGTAGTGCATCCTGAAACACAGGAGATGTGGATCATATGTGCCCCTGAATCTCTGCCCCAGCCCTGTATTCAGAAAGCCTTCCCTTACACTTACTAGTTGGCAAGATTGGACAGCACGTCAACTGTCTGTGATACGCAATAACTGCTTCAGCCTGGCCACGCTAATGTGGATATTTGGAATCCACATGTAAATTGAGCAGTAGGCAATGCAGTAGATTCTTAGAAAAGTGTTGGGGGATTCTGGGATAGGGTACTCCTGGTGGTAAAGAGAGTAAAACACAGCTATTAAGAGATTGCACTCTGTATCTTTGCCCACTTCAATTTGTACCCCAACTCCACCATTTACAAGTGTGCATCCTGAGCAATCGACTGTCTCTCAGTCTCCTCGCCTGTAAAATGGGGACAGCAGTAGTTCCCACCTGGAGGGACTTGGTGTGGGTACCAGTGCTTGCAAAGATCTTGACTGAGGGCTTGGTGCAGTCTAAGCACCCAACCAATGATAGCTGTTTGCATTGTCTTATTCTAATCCAAACCAAGCTCCAGAATTGCTTAGGGCCAGCTATTTCCACTGACGTATTCTTTTTAATAAAGGTTTGTGCTGGGCATAAAGCCACAGGGAGATGCCTTACGCTGTAGAGCACCTCACATGTCCTGCAAAGCCTCCCAGGCATGATCAGGGATGACTCAGTGTGGGGAGGTATTTTGGTTCACCCTTTGCTCTGCTCTGGTTGTCCAGATAACTGGACTGTGCCTGACTTTGCAAGACCAGCCAGACTGAGTGCACAGAAGTGCCACCTCAAACTCTCAAGCAGTCTTTGATATGCCTGCTGCCTATGGGAGAACCCTTTCTCATACGCGAAAGCGAGGAGGGGTGAAAAAGTGTTGTAAAACTCTGCAAGTGCCAGGAATCATACAGAGATTGAAAAGCCCGGCTTTGAGAGTCAGAGTAAGCTTAGTTCCCATCTCAGCCCAGCCACTGCCTTGCTGTGTGACCTTTGGTCTTAGAGCTCCTCTCTCGGAACCTCGGCTCACTCATTTCTAAAATGGGAATAGGCCTACCCACCCTAATTGGGTCATCGCGAAGATTAAATGGGATCACAATAGGCTAAGTGTTTGGTACTGCTCTTGGGATGTAGGAAACACTCCAGTAAATTCTAGCTATCTTGTGATGTTGTATTTATTCATTCACTTAGAAAAAACAATATCTAAACATTGCCTATGTATGCCATGCCCCTGGATAGACACTGGGGATGTAGTTGCAAACAAATAGATGTGGTCTCTGCCCTCGTGAAGCTCAGTCTATCAAAGGAGAAAGATAGTAAGCAACTTAAAATGTATGTAAATATGCATATATATGTATCTATATGTGTGTGTAATGTATGACATATATATAATGTAAATATATGTGTATATATGCATATATTTATATATGTGTATTTACATATGTATATATGCATATATATGTATATATGCATATATGTGTATATATTAATATTTATGTATATATGCATATATATGTGTATACTCATATATGCATATATACACATATATATGCATACATATGTATATATGTGTGCATAATGTATAACATATATATAATGTAAATATATGTGTATACATGCATATATTTATATATGTACTATGTGTAATTATTATATATTATACATTATATACATGTAATATGTATGTGTATATATGACACACACAGGAAGAGTAATATAATGTACAATGTATAATATATGTATTATATATTACATGTATTATATGTGTCTATATATTATATATTATACATATATATATATAAAATTACAAATAGGAATAAAAGTTTTGTGAAGGCATCAACCAGCATGCTGGGATCAGGGAATCAGGCAGTCACCTGATTGAAACCTCTTTAAAGAAGTGACTTTTCAACTAAAGTAGATGAGTAGGGGTTTGTCAGGGTAGGAGCAAAGGAAACAGCATGTGCAAAGGCACTGGGGCGGGGGATGTGCTTGTCCTGTTTGAGTCAGAACCAAGTCCACTCTGGCTGAAACTAGTCAATGAGGGAGGGAGGTGTGGTCTGAAATGGAAGGTAGAGAAGTAGCCAGGCTCTGGAACACAGGGTCTTGCGGTGTTTGGAGGCAATCTGAGAACAGCAGGAGAGAAGCCATTGTTAAGCAGAGCAGTCAGTGAATTCCTTTATTGAAATCTCACTTTGGCTACTGGGTAGAGAATGAACTGTCAGGGAAGACCAGCTGGGAAGCTGTTAGAGTCATCCAGTGAGGCAGCGGCAGGTTCAAGGTCTATCTTGAAATTAAAGTCAATAGTGGTGTTGATGGATAAAAGAGAGAAAACAGAATTAAGGAGGTCCCCTGGGTTACTGCTTGAGTGACTAGCTGAATCAGGTGGTACCAGTTACTGGGGTGGGAAGACTTTGTGGAGCTGAACTGAGATGTTCTTTGTGGAGCTGAACTGAGCTGAACTTAGCTGTAGGCTCTTGCAATACTAACATTGCATGTATCTATTAGCAGCAACAAAGTGTCTCCAGCATGTGGACGCATCTTCTGTATTGATGTATTTAGATGGGTGCATAGAGATAGCTGCAGGTATAGAGAAACCTCTTTCCACACTAGGGTCTGACGGTGACATCCCTTTATTTTATTTCCTTCAAAGCACTACGACAAACAGAATGATCTTGTTTATTTCTTTTCATAGGGTACCATCTATCTCCCCAGTTGGAATGTAAGGTTGGTGAGGGTGGGACAATTGACTATCTTGGTTTTTTTTTATTTTTTAATTTTTTTTAATGTTTATTCATTTTTGAAAGACAGAGACAGAGCACAAGCACAAGCAGGGGTGGGGCAGAGAGAAAGGGAGAGACAGAATCTGAAGCAGGCTTCAGGCTCTGAGCTGTCAGCACAGAGCCCGACGTGGGGCTCGAACTCACAAACTGCAAGATCATGACCTGAGCTGAAGTCGGATGTTCAACCGACTGAGCCACCCAGGCGCCCCCGACTATCTTGTTTACTGTCGATCCCCAGTGCCTAATGCTGAGCCTGGCACATAGTAGGTACTCCATATATTCCCGTTGAAAATGGAAGTATATATGTTGACATGGTATATGTGTATTTTTTTCTAAGTAAGCTCTATGCCCAAGGTGGGGCTCAAACTTGTGACCCAAGATCAAGAGTCACACTTTCTACCTACTCAGCCAGCCAGGCTCCCTGGTGATGTATGCATTTAACTTCTATTGCTTGCCAAGGGGTTCCGTTTCGTGTCACTTAAGTGGCCAAATGGATTCTCAATAGGTTGTCTCCATGGGTTGGGGAAAGCCTGAGGCTGGTCTTACTAGGCAAGCTACACACGGCTGCATATGCTGTCCTCCTTCCCAGGAGGACAGGATTGCAGTTCTGGTGAGGAGAGAGCCAGAAGGGGTCCTGGTGTAGGAACAAATGAATGTCATGAGCTTTTGGTTATGGAAATGGGGCGGTTGGTGGCCTTCCAGGAAGACTTGACAATGTCAATTGACTGCGGGAAGAGTTAATAACTACTCCCAGCCCAGCCAACTGGGCTCAGTTGCTAAGCAACTGCCTCCCCAGAGTTATATAATATGTAAGAGAAACACTTTTTTTTTTTTTTTTTTTGCAAATGGAACACAGGCTTTCTAGGTGACAAGGGCTTTTCACTTGATGTTTCTGATCTCCGGTTGACTTGGGTGAGTTAAACACGAGATGGCCTTGAGGTAGCTTTCAAGCTGCCCTGACCAAAGAGAATGCCTTCATCCAAAAAGGGATGATCTTGGAAAGAAGGATCAAATGGTGATATGTGCACTTCTTTTTCACTTGCATGGAATTCCTGGGGAACTCTGTCCCGGTCCAGTCTCCCTCTGTGGATTCTCCCGAGGGCGTTGGTGGTGACATCAGCGTCCCTGAAGATCTGACCAAACCTACAGCTGGATTTGGGCAAAGAGGGGAGAAGCTGCTGGTCTACCCAGGGTTTCTGTAGCTCGTGGAATTATCCATCCCCTTGGTCTTTGAGACGACAAACGTGGATTGAATAAATGGATAAATGACTCATTCAAGAATGAGTGCAGTGCAGTTTCAGAGAAGCAGAGGGGGGTTCAGGGGTGAATCACAGGCTTTGAAGCCAGACAGAACTTAGTTCAATTCTGGGATCCTGATTATTTACCCACTCTGAGCCTCAGTTTCTCATCTGTAAAATGGAAATGATGATGATGATAATGATGATGATGATGATAAAACCAATCCTAAGTGCTTTACAGGGCTGTGGCTAAGATCTAGTGAGATCATATATACGAAAGTGCTCCAGAAAGCCCATGAATTATGCTGAGCCTGCAACTTAGCTACAGGGGGTTCCTCTGGATGGTCATGGCAGGGGCGCTGATGGCAGGAACACACATGTATACAGAGATGATGGGGGGGGCGGGAACAAAATAAATCCAGGAAGGGATCACAAGTTGAGGGCAACTCATCACGAAGGTGTGACTGTGAATTTGCATGATAAGTGTGTCTGATTTGCCTGATGGGCAAATCAGGAAGTGGTTTATAGAAAGCCCTCCCACTAGATGCCTTGAATGCTGTGCTTCTCAAGTCCTCGAGGAACTGGAAAACTTTAAAATGCAGAGATGCCAAGACTCCATTCCAGACCAGTGGAGCCAGAATCTGCACGGTTTTTGGGGTTTTTTTTTTTTTAGCTTTTTAGCTCCATTCTAGCTCCAAAATCCTACTCTTAACTATCCCAATGTATGGCTTCCCCAGGCGCATTGCAGGCACAATGATAATTCCACTGAATCACACATTTCTAGAATCTTATGCTGGGGTAAAGCGAGACTCACCCTTGCAGGTTGTGTTAGTTATTAGTAACATTGGGTCAATCGCTGCGACAGACAGATCAGAATAGAACTGTGGCTTAACCAAGATGGAGGTCAGTTTCTCTGTCGGTGTGGATGGTCCAGAGCTAACAAGGCAGATCTGGAGCCAGCAGGGAACCCAAGCTGCTTCTAACTCATTGCTCTGACACCCTCAATATCTGCTTTCCTTCACATCATCCAGGTTGGCTGTTCCAGCTCCAGGCATCACACCCACCCTGCAGCCAATGAGAAAGGAAGGGGTGGCCACTTCTTTCTCAGGGCATTATGGGAGAGTCGTGTCCATCACTTTCCATTGGCCAGAGCATAGCCATGTGGCCGCATTCAGCTGCAAGAGAGGCTGAGAATTGCAGTAGGTTCTAGGTGCCCATGTCTCCAGCTAAAATGTGGAGATTTCATTCGGAAAAGAAAGAGGTGGGGGAAATCTCTTGGGGGACAATTTCTAGTCTCAGCTTCTCAAGTTCTAGGGGCGTTATTCTCATGAACGTGGGGAGGCAGAGGGGTGATCCAAGAGTCACTGGAATGTCATGGCAAGTCTCAGCTACCAAGGACAAGTTAGAGATTGTTGGCTCTGGATAGGCTTTAAAATAAAGCCTGGGGGCGCCTGGGTGGCGCAGTCGGTTAAGCGTCCGACTTCAGCCAGGTCACGATCTCGCGGTCCGTGGGTTCGAGCCCCGCGTCAGGCTCTGATGGCTCAGAGCCTGGAGCCTGTTTCCGATTCTGTGTCTCCCTCTCTCTCTGCCCCTCCCCCGTTCATGCTCTGTCTCTCTCTGTCCCAAAAATAAATAAACGTTGAAAAAAAATTAAAAAAAATAAATAAATAAAAATAAAATAAAGCCTGTCTGGCCATTGAAAAAATGAGAAAGTTGGTTTTTTGTGAATAGAAAACATTGGTCCGACTCAATTCCACATTAGCGATGGAGAAAATCGACCCATTGCCAATCACCAACTAACCTTTGGCACCCACAACTGGGATACAGAAATGAAGGCACAGACCTGCACCCAGCTCTCAAGTTGTTACCAGGGCCTTGGTGTTGAGCAAGGACAGTGCATTGCATCTGCCATCTGCCTAGTGTTCCCCTTTTGGGAGAATCTCAAGCCAGCTTTCTCCAGAACAGACAGCCTGGGGGGGGGGGTGCGGGGGGAAGTCTGGCAAGGGATTTAACTCCCGTCTATTCATCCGAGAGGAAACCCACAGTTGGATGACGTTGGGAGCCACTTTATACAGGATGATAACTTAAGGGAGAGGCAAAAGCAATCTCTTTTAATTACATTGGTTTGATTCGTCTACCTGATGCTTTTGGGGAGAGGTTAATTTAATTGATGCTTTCATATGTGCAGTCTCATTTCCTCCGGTTGTTTCCAAAACATATTTATGTGGCGAAACTTAAGCGAAGAGGGGTACATCCAAGGGCCCGAGGCAGGGATTAATTCCAAACTGTCAGTGTGGCTTTTTAGCAGTTTGGTGAATTCCCTTCTGCTAATTTGTTCTCTCGGCAAATGGGTAAGAGCTCTTTTTTAGCATGCCAAGATTGGAAGCTGCTGGAGCCTCAGCCCCACGGGTCTTTAGACGTAACTGAACCAACAACAAAGAGGAGGAAGGGAGCTGGCATCTCCAGAGCACCTCCCACGGCCCGCTGGACCCGCCCCTTTTCCGGGGCTAGGGTCCTTGCCGAGTCCTTGACACGGATGGACCCCTTGAAATCTCCCCCAACAGCCTTCTGAGCTTGGGATTGGTATCACCCTTCCCATTTTACAGATGGCAAACTGAGACTCCATAGTTAAGTCACTTAGCACAATTACTTAGAAAAGAAGGAAAGAAAGAAAAGAAAAACCTACGCCCTAGCACCTCTAGGAAGTGGTAGGCTGTGACTGGAACACAGCAGGTTCCCAAGATGTCCTGGCTCCCTCTCCTTCCTTCTCCGTACCTCTTCCTCCTCGTAAGGTATACATTTCCTTTAAATTCCTTTTTTTAGTATTGCAACTTCGGATATGTGTGTGTGCGTTTGTGTGGGCATGCGTGTGGGTGTTGACGTGGATCCGATCCGTCCTTCCAGGAATGTTTTGAGCTCCATGAGCCAGGCCTCGTGGATGATGGTGGGCACACACAGCCTCTGCCTTCACAGGGCTCGCTACCTAATGGGAGGAAGGGTCTTCCCTCCTCTTCCATCCCAACACAGGTCAGTGGTCAGTGTTGTGCAGTCCCTAATAGCCACTGCCTTCCCAGGGTCACCTTCCATGGCCAGGATCTCACCGTGCCTGGACCACTGCACTCTTCTATTCGAGAAGGGGTGGAGGGAGATGAGGAAGGCACCATGGTGCTATGGGCATAGCGTTGCATTTGGGCTCAGTCCATATGATTTTGAAAGCCAGCTTGGTCCTGCATTCCTGGGTGCCGTCAGCCTTCCCAGCCTCCAGCCAGTTGCTGGATCTGTCATTCTAAAAGACCTCTCTGATCACATCCGTCCCCTGATGAAACAGATTCTATGCCCCTCTCAGGCCTCCAGACAGAGCCCAGCCTTCCCAGCTTCTGTCCTGCGGCCTGGGTAACACATCTTAGCTCAGTTTTACAACCGCTCTCCTTTTGAACCAAAGTGGATGGCTCACTGTCTCCCAAATGCACTCCCCACTTCTCGACCCTCAGCCCAGCCCACCCTCCCCTACCAGCTGCCAGTCAAAACCCCACGTGGAATCCAAGCCCCATCCAAACGATGGCAAGCCCTCTCTGGTCCCAGCAGGTGTGGAGCTGTCCTTGAAGCCCAGGGCTCCTTGCCCCCCCCACCCCTTTTTTTTTTAATACCTCATCTGAGTTTCGCTCCATGACAGGCTTGTCTTTTCTCCCTGCTGATCTGGAAGCCCTTCCAGAGGCGAGAGCATATTTTATTCAGTCATGAACCTAAACCCCTGGCAGAGTGTCTCACACACAGTAGGCACTCAACACAAGTTAACACGGTAGGTTTCATCGTCTCTGGAGGCATTAGTGGAGCCCCGTGTTTAAACGCACCAGCTGTGGCCCGACTGTCCGTATTTAAAGCCCATTCTGCCACCGTTTGCGACAGCTACCTAAATTTCTCTGAGTCACAGTTTCCTCATCTCGAAAATGGGGATAACGATATCTGCCCTGCAGGATTGTTGAAAACAATTAGGTGAGCTAATGCATCCAAGGCATTTTTCACAGGCTTGGCCCAGAGAAGGAGCTCGGTAGATGGTTACTACTGTTATTTCCCCCCTTCCTCCTCCTCCTCCTTCCTCTTCTCCTCTTCCTCCTCCTCTTCCTCTCCTCCTCCTCTTCCTCCTTCCTTCTATTATTTTCTAAAGAAGAGAGAAAAGTTGAGTCCAATCTCCTATCTTTCCTCATACTTGTGTCGATATCCCTTTAAACAAACAGTTAAATCTCTGATTCGTGTACAAGCAGAATCCATTGCTAGATGATCCCACTAAGAGAACGGAAAGGTCACCCCCCCCCCAGCTTCCTCAGCCACAGTGTGGTACAGCTGAGCAGGCACAGAGGTCCTCGTGGGTTTCCATCAATCCACGATGGCACATTCTCCAGTAGACAGTGAAGGAGGTCTGGGCTGTCTCGGGAATGTTCCTAACCTTTGAGATTGATGGATGAGAAGGCCGCCCAGCCTCCCCCCCAAAACTCCCTCGAGGCCACTGTCAGACACAGAATCCTGAGCCGGAGGGACAAGGAGGTGACAGGGGTTAACTCTGATGTTCTTGTGCCAGTAAACAATTCATCAGTTTTATGTCTTACTTTTTTCTGATGAGGTTGGTGGTGGAGGAGAGGGAGAGTCTAATGATGGTGTGGGCGGAAGGGCAGATCTGCTCTTCAATCACAGCCACACAAAAATAGAGCAGACCTTTAGACGAATGATCAGCCCCTAGATGATTTAGATTATTCTCCACCAACTGTGTTACGGAGCCTGCATGCGACACATCATTAATCATCATTAATTAACATTTAATAGAAATAAGGGGAAAAAATGAACACCCGGGCTGCAATAATTTTCCTTAATTGTAATACTTGTACCGCGCTACGTAATTCTCAAGTTTGTAGCGAAGTTTCTTTATGAGCCGCTTCTGTGTCTCTATCCCAGCCAGCGGAGGTCGGATTATCACTACAGCTCCCTCTAGCGGAGCAATTCCTAGAGTTGCCCTGGTCACAAGCGGCTCCAAATCTGTGCCCTGGTGATTGATTTATGAAGAGTCGTGGCGTCGGTGTCCTGATCATCGCTTTAGGACCTATGACACTGTAAGGGAACATAAGCGTTTCTCCACAGACATTTGCTAAAGGAGTAAATGAAGTCACAACTCGCTCTTTCTTCTCTCTGCCCCGCACCTCTGCCTGGATTATTCTTCGCCACCGTGTGTCTTTATCTGCGTGGGCTGTCCTTATCTCTGGGAAGTCTGCCCTGGAACTTTCCAGATTCAATTAGGTGAGACCTTGATGCCTTCCACACTCTGGGATGTTTCCCTTCATGCATAGCAGCAGTGATGAATGTTAGGTTTGCTGACTTTCATGTCCACCCTTCCCACCAGTACCTGAGGCCCTCAAGGTGAAGGCCGTTGCCTACTCTTTATCAAGCAGTAGGCATCTAGAAGGTGCTGGTACAGCTTCTTGCATGGACGCGTCAAATCACTTATTTTTGTCCTCTGTCACATCCCTTCCCTCTCTGGGACTAGTTCCCCTAAGTAAAACAAGGATGTAATAATCACAGGAACATTTACTAAGCGCACACACATATAATATGCCAGGAAGCAATTTTTCATTTCGACCTCAGAGCAACTCTAGGATGTGGACACTTTATCATCCCCGTGCTGTGACATGAAAACAGAGGTTCCCAGAGGTATGGGAACTTGACCAGGGTCCCGCAGCCAGCCAAGGTTAGAACCTGGGTATGTTTCAATCAAAGAGCTCAGGACCTGAACCCTCGTGGTGTCCCTCATGCCCCCAAGTGAGGGCAAGATTAAGTCATCTTTAAAAAAAATTTTTTTATTTACATTTATTTATTTTTGGGAGACAGAATGAGACAGAGCATGAGTGGAGGAGGGGCAGAGAGACGAGGCACAGAATCCAAAGCAGTCTCCAGGCTCTGAGCTGTCAGCACAGAGCCCGATGCAGGGCTTGAACTCACAAGCTGTGAGATCGTGGCCTGAGCCGAAGTCAGACACTGAACCAACTAGCCACCCAGGTGCCCCAAGACTAGGGCATCTTACAGCTCCCCGCATGATGTAGATTCCAGGAGCTGAAGAGGAATAGAAGTGAAGAGAGAGAGAAAGAGCGTGTAAAATGATATTTCAACTTCTCTTTCTCATTATTTGGCAAGAAGGGTGTTACAGCCAGGCTTTGAATGGAGAAATTAAACAAAAAAAATCCAAAGCGCCTCCCCAAATGTTCCAAATCTTAAGACCTCTTAATTCTAGAACCCACTCTTGGCATCTTCGTACTGCACCTTCTGTGGCCTGGGGGGGGGGCATATTTTCATTCCTATTTCTCATTGTTTTCCCATCTTCAGCATGAAGATTCGATTAGATAAAGTCATTCAACACATATTGATCGAGTATCTGCTATGTGTAGGCACTGCACAGCAGGACACAGTACAGATATGGTCCCTCTTGGCACCTTCAGTCTGCATGGGGAGTCAGCTGTGATATGTACGATCACGCACATAATGTTTTATTTATTTATTTATTTATTTGGAGCATGAGAGGGGGAAGGGCAGAGAGAGAGGGAGACAGAGAGAATCCCAAGCAGGCTCCTCACTGTCTGCGCTGAGCCTGATGCGGAGCTCGAACTCACAAACCATAAGATCGTGACCTGAGCCGAAGCCAAGAGGCAGACACTCAACCAACCACCTAAGCCACCAGGTGCCCTGATCACGCACATAATCTCAGCTACCATTGCGACAAGAACACAGTGCTTGGAAAGAGCAGTACAGAGGGCTCTAAAATCTGTTGTAAGCATTTTACACACACTAACTACATTAGTGGTCACGTTAAGTTATGAAGTAGATGCTATTACTGTCATCCCCATTGTACAGATGAGGAAACTGAGGCTCTGAGAGGTTAAGGAGTTTTCCCAAGGTCACATGGCTGCTAAGTGACATGACCTAAATGTAGGCAGTCTGGCTCCAGAGCCTGTGTTTACCTGGATCTATTGCTTTGGGGGCGTCTACAACAGGCATCTGATCCATTCTGGGAGTTGGGAAAGGCTTCCTTGGGGAAGCATCTTTCTGCTGGGAGTGGAAGATGCAAAGCAGCTTAGTAGGTAGAGACCAGGCAGAAGAACGTTCTGCCAGAGGGAACAGCATAGGAGAAGGCTCCCAGCGGGATGAGACTCAAGTGTGCCAGAGACTGGAGCAGAGATGCTCTAGTGAGCTGTGGCTCCAGGGTCCCGCCTTCTGGATCCATTTCCTGGGTATTCCGATAGCATTCTCAAGAAGCTTCACACACACAAAAAAAATCCTTGCTGTGGTTCTGTGCGCTGACCCTGCTCAGCTCTGATGAAAGACCTCACTTCAAGCCAGCATGACACAAAGACCTGTGTCCTGTAACCGAGAGATAGCGGTTGATTCCCCTTTGCCCTCATCTTCCTCCCGGTTATCCTTCCCATTGGTATCATTGTCAAAGCAACCTCAATGTCAGATCTAAAGAGAGATGCAACTCCATTGTTTGCTGGATTTCAGCACATCTCCTACTCAAGAACAGGCACAGCTCTCTTTGACACATGTCACCAACTCAAACACTGCCTACCACTGCTGACCTGGCATTCTCGGCCCTATCGAGCCTGGCTTCTCTTTGTCCTTACGGGTCATCTTCAATTATTTCAGTCCACCAGGATGGTCTTCTTGTTGACGGTAAATAGGCACCAGTTGTTACCTGTGTGGAATTTGTCACCTGAGATGTGTCCCCTACTCCCCTTTTAAGATTTAACTCCCACTTGACTTTCTTCCTGAATTCCTCCCCACTTGTTATCCCACAAAGACCTTGGTCCAGTTCACCTTTGCACTGCTTTCTAACTGTCATTAGAAACCCTGTAACCCTGCCTGTAATTCTTCCTTCCTCAAACCACTGTTTCTTAAGCTATGAGTCCTGGATCACCCATGTCAGAGTTGCCTGGGGACACCTCTTCAAAATGTGGTTTCCGGTTCCCCGCTCTAGCCTCTGCACCAACACCTCTGGGGACTCAGGGGAGGGGGTGCTGCAACTGGCATTTCTGCAACTCCTTTAACCCAATCATGCTGATGTTTAAGAACTACTGCTCTAACCAAATAGCTTTCTTCTTGAATTAATTTTAATTCTCCTGAGAGTCCTTTCAGAAATCAATTTAGCAGAATCTGGTCCTCCTAGAGAGAATGAATCAAGCTTTCTTTATTTTCATGCATTTGTCAGTGACTGGCTAGTACTCTCTGGAATGATTTGAGACTCCAGCCTCTCTTCCCCTCCCCCCGCCCCACCACAACCGCTACCCTGTCCAGGCCACCGTCTGAGCTCACAGGAATTATCATGCCAGAACTTCCAACCAAACTCCTCAAATCTCCTGTCTATGCCTCTGGAATGCATCTTGCACCATTTTGCTGGAGTGTCCTTCCCCAAAAGAGACTGTGATGGGTCACTCTGTGCTGTCACTATCTCAGTGATCTCTCTTATAGAATATGCTCTCTAACCTCCCCTACACAAATATGACCCCTCACAGCTTAGACATATGATGAACTTCCAGCTTTATTCCCACCACTCAAGCCAATGTTCCCCCTTATAAGCCTTGGCAAATGCTGTTACTAGTAACTGGAATAATCTTGACCCCTTAGAAAATCACTGTTCACCCTTTAGAAGCCAACCCAATTGTTCCAAATTTTCTCCTCTGAGAAAATTTCCACAACCACCTTCTTTTCTCTCAATTCTTACCCCGGGGCACAGATTGTAACTCTTCTCTTCTGTGGCCTGAGAGTCCAGCATAGCACGTAATTTTTAAAACATTTAATTGAGTTCTTTCTTTTTAAAAAATTTTTGTCTATTTTTGAGAGAGAGAGAGAGAGAGAGAGAGAGAATGAGTGGGGGTGGGGCAGAGAGAGAGGGAGACCGAATCCAAAACAGGCTCCAGGCTCTGACCTGTTAGCACAGAGCCTGACACGGGGCTCAAACTCATGAGTCATGAGATCATGACTTGAGCCAAAGTCTGATGTTCAACCAACTGAGCCATCCAGATGCCCAAATTGAGTGCTTTCTATATGCCAGATGATTTGTGTCCTTTAACTACGTTATCATACCTAACCTCCCAAAAATCCTATGTAGTAGGTACCACTGTTGACACCATCTCCCATTTTGAAAATGAGGGAACTAAAACCCAGAAAGGTACAGTCATTTGTCCAAGATTACACAGCTAATAAGATGTAGAGTCGAGATTTAGATCTACAGCTATTTGACTAACACTAAGCTGCCACCAATAACATGCAAAAACTCAAAAAACCAGAACGGATGGACTGACCATGATCTGTGTCAGAATATTGAGATGGTCCAGCCATCCATATTGCATATTGCATTGTCTATATGGTAAATGAGGGTAGTCAGAGTATTCTAGGAAATAGAAAACAGCATCCATTTTAGGTGCTGCCACATAACCTAAAGAAATCCATTTTAAGCTCAGCTATCAGAAAAAGGTGGAAGAACCTGGAGAAACCAAGCCATCTTCTTGCTAACAGAAAATTGAAAACAACATTGAAGCATCGGACTGAAAGCTAATCTTCTGTGCCTTATGAAGCTACAGTAATTTATTTTGAAAGCTCTGGGGACAATTTATTCCTAAAAGGGATCTCTGGAATAATTCAGTGTGTTTTTAAACCCTGGCAACCCTCATTTCCTTCTAAAATTTTGTTTAAATCAAAAGCATAAACTTCAGTATTGGCTTTATGAGGGACTGGCATATGGAGGGGTCATTCTTGCTGATGGTAGATGTTGGGGAAGGTATTTTCTCTCATGGTGTTCTTCGCACAATGCAGGGCTCAATTTCACCAATTGTGAGATCATGACTGAGCCGAAATCAAGAGCCAGACACTTAATTGGCTGAGCCCCCCAGGCGCCCAATGTTTAATATATATGTCAATATGGGTGAACTTAAATCTTCCATCTTAGTTTTTTTTTCTCTTTGCCTCTTTTTTCTTCTCCTGTTCATCTTTTCCAGCACTCTTTTGAATTATTTTTACGTTTTTACAATTATATTTTATTTTTATTTTTTGATGTTTTAGCTGTCTATATAATTGTATTTGTTTTTGTTTTTCTAGGGATTATGACATATATCCTTAATTTTTCATTAGAGTTAATATCATGCCACTTCATGTAAAAGTTAGAAGACTTTCAACCATAGACCCTAGCATTGACCCCCTCAACCACCATCCTTTATGCTATAGTTGTCATGTGTATTATATCACTTACATTATAATCTCATAAGACAGTGTTATAATTTTTGCTTTAAATGGCCATATATATTTCTTAATCAATTAAGATTAAAAGTTTTTTTTAATTTTTTTAACGTTTATTTATTTTTGAGACAGAGAGAGACACAGCACGAACGGGGGAGGGTCAGAGAGAGAGGGAGACACAGAATCTGAAACAGGCTCCAGGCTCTGAGCTGTCAGCACAGAGCCCGACGCGGGGCTCAAACTCACAGACCACGAGATCATGACCTGAGTCGAAGTCGGACACGTAACCGACTGAGCCATCCAGGCGCCCCTAAAAGTTTTTATATTTACTTAAAAATTGACTATTTACAATGCTCTTATTTTCTTCCTGAAGAACTTAGTTTCCCTAGGATATCAATTTCCTTTAGCCTGAAGAACTGCTTTTAATTCTACTAGGTGATGAATCTTAATAGTTTATCTTTATTTCACCTTTATTTTTGGAGGATATTTTAGCTGGTTATATAATTCTGTTTTATTTTTTTAATGTTTATTTATTCTAAGAGACACAGAAAGCAGGGGAGGGACAGAGGGAGAGTGGGTGAGAGAATCCCAAGCAAGCTCCATGCTGTCAGTGCAGAGCCTGACATGGAGCTCGATCCCATGAACCATGAGATCATGACCTGAGCTGAAATCAAGAGCCAGATGTTTAACTGACTGAGCCACCCTGGCACTCCTAGAATTCTGTTTTAAAAGGGTTTTTTTTTTCTCTTTTAGCATTTTAATGATATTAGTCCATTGACTTCTCACCCCCATAGTTTATGATAAAAAATTCATGAAACTTTAAATTATCATAACCCTGCAGAAAATCTGTTGGTTTTCTTTGGATGCTTTCAAATTGTTATCTCTCTTTGATTTCAGTAGATTGACTATGATGTGTCTTGACATAGTTCTTCTTCATATTTATACTATTTGGAGCTTGCTGAGCTCCTTGAATCTGTCAACGAATGTTTTACCAAATTTGGGACATTTTCAGCCATAATATATTTAAATATCTTTTCTGCCCTATTCTTTTTCCTGTCCACTTCTGTGACTCCAATTACATGTATAGTATATCTTTTGATATTATCCCATGAATCACTGAACCTTTATTCTTTTTCATCTTTTTTCTTCCTTTTCTTCAGTTCGCATAATTTGTTTTAGCCTGTCTTCCAGTTTACTGACTCTTTCCTCTGTATCTCCGTTCTGCTTAAGCTCATTTAGTGAATTTTTAATTTTATCTATGTTTTTCAATTCTAGAATTTCTATTAATTTTTAATAGTTTCTGTTTCCATTTACCATTACCTCTTTTCATTTATTTCAATCATATTTTTTTAGTTCATTGAACTTAATTATAGCAGTTGCCTTGAAATCCATGTCTCTTAATATCAATATCAAAGTCATCTTGAGGTGAGTCTAAGTTGATTGTCTTTTTTGAGCCTGTGTAAAATTTTCCTGATTTCTTTGTATGTCAAGACATTTGGGGCTATATCCTGGATGCTGTTATAGTGTGGAAACTTTGAATTTTGCTATCTTCCCCAGAAGAATATTGATGTTTTTGTTTTAGTTGGTGATTGATTTGGTTGGACTCAAACCAAACTCTGTATATTTTGTCTGAAAATTAAAATCTCAGTTCAATTCTGCCTTTAGCTGAACTGCTCATTGTCCTATGTGAAGTTCATATCATACGTTTGAAATTCATAGATCAGACAAAGATTTGAGAAGTTAATAGTTGGAGATTCCTATCTGTTTCCTTTCAGAGATTTTTCCCTTTTTAGCAGCTATGATATCCCCAAACTTTGTCTTCTGGTTCTTCAGGCCAGAAAGACTATCAATTTCTCTTGAAGCTCTAGCTTCAGTGTGTTTAAAGCTAAAAAATACAAAAACAAATAGTTCATCTCATGCCATTCACTTCTTCCACATTTTGTCTGTTTTACAAAGTCTGCCAACTTTTGTTCACCTTCCAATGCTCTCAGAGTTAAGAGCTATTATCTATAGGAGAGTCAGAACCATCCATCATCATATTATTATTACATTCTTGAAGGGTTTATAGTTTTTGATCTCTGAAGAAACATTCTTGGCATCTGCGTCTGGTTTTACAAGATTTAAAGGAGGGTACTATGTACCAAGTATCATGGTAACAGGTTGTGTGTGTGTGTGTGTGTGTGTGTGTGTGTGTGTATGAGAGAGAGAGGGAGAGAGGCAGAGAGAGAGAGAGAGAGAGGCAAGAGAAAGAGACAGAGATTTATAACTCACAATCTTTTAGGTTGGTACTTTTGTCTTTATTTAAAAATGAGTAAAACCCACCTAGGCTGGAAATTTGGGTGAACTGAGCTCCAACCGGTCCAGGGAAGGACTAAGTAGGTTTCTGAAAGGATGCCTGGGCATTCTTTAACTATAATCACTTTGCCAGTGAAGGCCAAATAAACATCCTGTGTGTGCAGCAATGGTCCTGGTAACTGAAATTATTATGGATCTTGCATGTTGGGAGGATGGGAGTTGAGAAATCCACTTTCTCAGTTGACCAGATTATTGCCTCATTCTGAATTACCTTATCTGTGAGCTATCCCAGAGGATGCTCCATACAGAGAAGGTACATCTTAGATCCATGTTTGAGACACTAGAGTCAGCCCATAAGGTACAAGTCACATAGCCTGAAACCAGAGTCATTGAACCACACACCTCTTCTCTATCATTCCAATTTGGGCCAGATTTTAACCCAGTATTACAATAGATTGTTGTTTCCTCATTTGGTAAAATAGCTGATATATTAGTTAGGGTAAGTAATGCTAGCTGCTGTAACAAACAAACCCCAAATCACAATGACTTAGAGCAGTAAAATTCATATCTTGCTCATAAAATGTCTATTGCAGACATTCCCATTGGACAGGCAACCTTCTTCGTGGCCATTCAAGCATGTAAGTCCCTTTTCTCTGGAGAGTTTGGAGACTCTACCAAGAGCTTTGGGCTTTGGAGTCTTTGATGGGCACTCAACATCCATGTGGAAGACAAGTGAAGAACAAATATGGCGGATCACATAGGGGCTTTTCATGAATTGGGCCTGGAAGTGGCACAATCATGGGCAGAACTCAGTCAGTACCTCACTTCCAGGGAGGCTGGGATATGTAGTCTAGCTATGTGCCCAGGAGCAAAAGGAAATGGGCTATCGCGAAGACCCAGTATGCTCTACCTCGCTTGTCTTACACTGTGATCTAAACTCCCTCAGTGGAGCAAGATGTTCACACTTTGAGACACATGAGAGAGCCAGACTAACCAAGGGAGCAGGAAATACTTGTGGCCTGCTGCTTGGTAGATGCTCATCTGGTAGAGTGTCAAGCCAAATCGTCCAAATTATGTAACTTTCTTTTTTTTTCCTTATCTGAGCTTGCAGAGTGAATCCTTGTAACATAAAGGTGCATCTGATGTGACTCAATTAGGTGCATCTTATCCGCTCTGCCTAGCACAGTGCCTGAGAGATAAAGGATGCTGAAGAAGGTGTTTACTGAATAAAGGAATGGATGGAAGAGGAGGAGGAAGGCAGGCAGGAAGGCAGAAAGGCAGAAAGGCAGAAAGGAAGGCAGGAAGGCAGGAAGGAAGGAAGATCAGTGGTAATACACATCCGGTGAAGTTCCAGGTACCACACACCCATCTTAGCGAAGGATACCATTTGTCTGTGAACCAAGGTGACAAAGTGGAGGATAACACAGTCCTACCACCTGGAGAACCACTCAGGAAATAGAAACCACCCTCCTTCCCCAGCCCTGCATCCCAGTGCACACCCCCACATCTTCCCGTTGATTCCCGCCAGAGATCTATCAGGACAACTTCTGTTTGAGTAAAGATAAAGCAACAATTAAAAAAAAAAAAACATTCCTGTGAACTAATCAAAAGCTTTAATCACTTCTCCTTGTTTCCTTCTGTCCCCTGGAGAGAAAGAGGGAGGGCTCCCATTCAGAGAGCTCATTTTCCTGAGTGGGCTCTGATAAAGGACAGAACATTAGGTTTTTTTCTTCAAAGGGAACATGGCGCTGCTTTTAGAATTCATTGGGACATTTTGGAACACAAACAACAGCGGAAGGCGCTCGTGTGGTGATAATTTAATGTAATTCCAATGTCGGTGACGCGCCATGATGGCCCAGTCAGCTTGCCTGGAGGCGGTTGCTTTTGTACCTTGCCCGGGAGAGTGGGTGCGCGTGCACTCATACTCCAGCCCAGCACCCTCACATGCGCCCCCTCTCTTCCCATCCCTATCCCCACAGTGGTTTCCTGATTCCAAACCAAAGGACTCTTGAGGAAACAAAGGAAGTCTGAGATTTTTCTAAACTCCTAATCGGAAGAGAGAGTCCATAAGCCAAAACCAGCCCACGTGCATTTTGGGGCTTGGCCTGGATTATTTTACAACATTTTAAGTTGACTATTCCAACACCTAAACATGGATGATTTTTGCATGAAGATTCCCAAGTTCAGGCATCTCTAGAAAAATCCAAAGGGCTGACAACACAGAACCCACATTCCCACACTCTTAGCATTTGGCTGGGGTGGAGTGACAGAGCGTGTCCTTTAGCCTGACCTGGATTTCCTGATAACGCCATGGCCCCGCCTGGTCTGCTTCATGCATTTCCATTTGCTGCCCGTTTCCATAGGCATCTGACCTTACCCATCCTGCCCTTAAGCCTTAGAATCCCCCAAGCCCTGGCCTCCCCCACAGACTTGCCTGGGTTTCTCCATTTCTTGCTGAAGACAACCACAGAAGCCAACCAGATCTGTACTCTTGTACTGGAAATTTCCATCCCATAAAAGGAGGGACTAGTTCAAGATATTTTTTTTCACTCAAGAGGCTTTGCTCCCGTCAACTTGCAACCCTGCCAAGGCATTTAGTTGATGGAGTCTGTTGGAATGAGATTGGGCTCTTAGTGGCATTGGCCAAACTCTGCCATTTCACTGAAGAACAATGCCATCTGGAAACAAGGCTATGGACGAGAATGTCACCCAACCCCCTCCTGTCCTAGATCCTGGGCCCAGAGGATAAGGTCTAAAGGAAGGGAGACTGGCTCTGCCTACCTGGTGATACTGCTGGTAGGGGCCGCATGGACTTCATTGTATATGTGCTGGAACCACAGCCACACTTTTGTAACACTTTAGGCTCAGAAAAGTACCTTATGAGTGATTGGGTCCAGAGGTTTTTCTCTCAGGATCTGATAGAAACTGGAAAAGTGGATGGTGAGGCCAGGGGGCAGTCTGAGCTTCCTGTTGTGTTCATCAAATATTTATCCAAAGCTATTTTGAGACAGGCAGAAAATGGTGAGCAGAAGCAGACACCATCCATGCCTTCACAAAGGAAGTCAGACCTAAGCGACAGAAGGGCATGGGGTCACGCCCTTGTGTAACAGAGATCCCAGCCTGGGCTTGATGGGCAGGAAGGCCTTCCCGGTGAAGTGATAAAATCTGAGGGGCAGACAAAACTGACGAGGTGAAAATCAGGTGGAACGTGTGTCAGAGGAAAATGACAGCAGATTTGAGAGCCCTGGGACAGGAGGGCACATGAGTAGCACATAGAATTAGAAGCAGGTCAGTGGGATGAGATAAAACAGGGGAATGGGGAGGTTTCCAGCCATGCAGGGCCCTTTGGATCATAGTATGGGGCCTGGTCTTCATCCTGAGAAAAATGTAAAGGTTTCATAGCCCCCGTGGAGTCAGACCAACATTGTGCAAGGCACAGAGGCAGCCGCAGGGGCTATGGAATGATGGTCTCTATCCACACTTTGCTTGGATCCAACTGTGCTCACTGCAATATTACAGACCAAAAATGACCCTCTGAGAGAAAGTGACGTCTGTCAGGGTCAGTGACCAACGACAGCATTGAAGGCATGGTGGTTAAGAAAGAGTCTTTGGAGTAAGCTTTATTCAAAACCAAGCTGTGCATCCTTGGGCAGGTCACTTCACCTCTCTGAGCCTGCTTCCTTCATCTGCAAAATGAGAAGCAGTGATAGTGAATGCCTCACAAAGATATTCTGAGGATTATATGTGCTGATGTATGTGTGTGAAGTGCTTTAGTACAAGACCTGGCACAGGGACAAGGACCAATAAATGTTAGCTATTCTTAGCCATTCCCATCTAAACCCGTTTTCCCAGAAATGCTGCAGAACCCTGGATTCAAGGTTATGAACTCCCTGGTGGAAAAGAAGAGGGGGAGTAAAACCTTACAGTCCTGGAAGGGCAAGAACTGTACAAAACCAGGAATATCATGTGAAGTATTCTACGTGAGAATTCCCTGGCCGGGGCTCAGGAGGAATTTCAGGAAGGAAGCAGCTTGCCCAGAGGAAAGGCGTGAACAGGGAGCAGTGCCTTATTTTCACAAGCCTGGGCCAAGAAACTCGGAACCAGTTGGCCCAGATTTGGAGGAGAAGGAGAGACAAAGGTGGGCAGTATGTGGTTAGAAATTGACCCAAAAGAGAGAAGAAGTAGAACATAGAATCAGGTTTGGGGGACAGACAGGGTGTCTGGGAGGGGCATTAGAAGTGGAGCTTTTAACACTGATGAACAAAATCATATGCCTGGAGGTCATGAGCCTGGGTCCTGGATCTGGTTCTTTTCTTCTCTTTTGCTGTGTGTCCTTTGGCCAGTATTTTGCCTTTCTGGGCCTCCGTTGGAAGAGGAAAGCTTTTAAGTAGGTCAGCTATAAGGCTATTTGGCTAGGTTTTCATGAATCTAGCCATTTAGACAGGACTAATTCTAACACTCTAGACAGGATCCACACAGGTGTGCTGGCCTCAGTGTGCCAGGGATGGACACAGAGTTGGGATATAATGCAGATAGCGGCTGAGGACCCAGGACTGTGCAGGAAAAGGACATGAGCTTGAATCCTGGCTCTGTCACTTGCTGGCTACGTGACTTTCCTATCTGAGCCTCAGTTTCCTCAACTGTAAGATATTTCATCAACTCTAAGATGGCCACTGACTATAAGATACCTAACATTTTATGGGCCAGAAAAAATGTCATCAGTAAGACTGACCTACTGTGCGTCCGGGTTTCAGAAAAGGCAGCTCATTTCAGAGATTTAAAATGTATCTAGGGGTGCCTGGCTGGCTCAGTTGGTAGATGGTACCACTCTTGATCTCAGGGTTGTAAGTTCGAGCCCCACACTGGGGGGAGAGATTCCTTAACAATAAAATCTTTAAAATGTGTCTAAATGTAAATCAACGGGTACGTGAGAATCCCAGAAATGCCTGACGTGTAACTAGTGCTCAGCGTGAGTTCCTTGGTATTAATTAGGCAGGCATAAATAAGAGTTTATTGAACTGAAGACATGGTTAAAAGGTGATACATACTTTTTAAAGGAGGAGAGAGAAACACTTCAAGAAAAACGTTTCTCAGAACCCAACGTCCATCGATTTTTACATGGGGCGTACTTGGTTAGAAAGGACAACTGAATTATGGATGTGTAAAGATCTGTCATAATTATTTAACGTTTATTTTTAAAACTTAGAATGTTGAGTGAGATCTCTGTATGGTTCACTTTTGGCCTAAGATACAGTTTTGCATTCTCTTGGTGAGGCCCTGGTTTTCTTTCCCTTGCTGGGGAACTCCCTCGATGGACAACTCCCGCCATCTTGGAATGGCAGACCAGAACGGCAGAGGCCATCCTGCCTGTTCTCAAAAGAAAACTGGCCCCTAATGGACACGTAGGAAGAGATGAAAGAAAGGAAGAGAAAAAGAGACTCGATCCAAAAGGAAATTGGTGAGCAAAGCTGTGAGAGAGGTGGGGAGGAAAAACGGGAGCCAAAAAGAAACCCTGTAAAGAAGTCAATGAATGAATAAAAAGAATTCCTTGGGCCTTCATTTCTCAGCCTGAAGGTGATGCCCCAGCAGCTTGTATTGGGCTTTGGATCAAATTTTCAATTCCAGTGCCTTGTCAGGGATCATTTCAAATGCGTTCACCTCTGGGAAGAAGGGCCATTCGGTGAGCAGGGATCTGAGGAAAGGTGGAGGGCATCTTGTCTGATTAGCTGGGTCTTATCTGCAGAGCTGAGTGAACAGTCTAATGCGATAAGCGAGCTTTGCGAGACGCTGAACCAGCCCGACTTCTCCCTGGCAGAAGCAAAGCTGAGGTCCAGGCTGCTCCTTATCAAGTGACAGGAGCACTTGGTGAAGCCACGGAAATTGGATTTGAGTGATTCCCATTCTCCTTTCTCCCCCGCGCCCCCCAACCTAGAGCATCTGATCATCCAGTGAGTTAAAGGGACAGCTCTGGTAGGGGACAACACACAGAGAGGAGAAAACAACGACCTGGAGAGGGCCGGGGCATTGTCAAGGACACACGGTTGGTCGGTTGGTGGAGGGGCTGGAAGTCCCTGACTGGCTGTGTCAGTCTTTCCACTGGAGAATTTTGCTTTGAATTTTTCCAGCGAAGTCAGTCTACAGCCAAGGCTACAGCTGACCCATCCCCAAGGTGCTGGGTGTTTAGTTCATTGTCCTAACACATGATCAGGCAGGTGGTGGCGTTGTCCTTTGGGCAAATAAAACCCAAGTTGACCAGAGTATTGAGAGCCTTAACTTACCGGGCCCTATGCTATTAATTTTCATTGAATTCACACAACCACCCCACAAGGTGGTTCCCACTACAGTTTGCATTTGGGAAAACTGAGGCTCAGAGAGGGAAGGTCACTGGCTCAAGGCCACACAGCCAGCAGGTGCGTGGTCGTATTTGGCCTGCACCCCAGGTATCTGGTGTCAAAGCCAGAGAGCCCTTGACCACTGGGCTTTCCTGTCTGCCCAGAAGGGTGAATGGGCAGAACAGGGATTTGAATCCAGCACTCTTTTTTTTTTTTTAACATTTATTCACCTTTGAGAGACAGAGAGAGACAGAGCACGAGCAGGGGAGGGGCAGAGAGAGAGAGAGAGAGACGCAGAGTCTGAAGCAGGCTCCAGCCTCTCAGCTGTCAGCACAGAGCCTCAGGCGGGGCTCAAACCCACTTGGCTCGTATGGTCCGTTACTCTTTTAACTAATGATGATAATATGGTGTTAGTAGCTCTGTAATTATGATCTCATTTACCCTGCTCATCAGCCCCTCGAACTGGTATGACAGCCACACTCACCCAGGGTCACCCTGCTAGTAAGGACCAGAGCTTGGACTCCAAACCTTCCCCTCCCCCATTGTCAGCCTCCACAGTGCTATTTCGGACTCCAACCCTGATTATGCCAGCCCACTGCTCACAACCCTCTCACCCTTAAAACCAAACCCACACACCCCCTCGGGACTCACAGGATGCACGCCACACGCAGCCCATTTGCATTGCCGACAGCCTCCCTTCCCTCTCCACTTGGGCCACACTGGCCTTCTTGCCACTCTTACAACAGGGCCTTTGCACATGCTCCTCCCCCTTCCTGAACATGCTCCTTCCTGCCTTTCCACTGCTTCTGCAGATACCAGTTTAAATGTCACTTCCAGGGGCACCTGGGTGGCTCAGTCGGTTAAGCATCCGACTTCGGCTCAGGTCATGATCTCACGGTCCGTGAGTTCGAGCCCCGCGTCGGGCTCTGTGCTGACAGCTCAGAGCCTGGAGCCTGCTTCGGATTCCGTGTCTCCCTCTCTCTCTGACCCTCCTCCGTTCATGCTCTCTCTCTGTCTCAAAAATAAATAAACATTAGAAAAATAAAAAAATAAAAAATAAATAAATGTCACTTCCACAGGGAGCACTCTCTCTCTTCCTCTGGGGTGACCATCCACTTGTGATCCCACACGAAGGAGGTGATTATCTATATAGCTAACTCTGTCCCCGTGCCTCCGAGTCCTATCTGTGTGGCCACGGGCCAGCCTTCTTCCCAGCCTGGGCCTCACTCTCCTAAACTGTAAAATGGATGACAAGACCGAGGCTCGTCCAAAATGGGGTCCTGGGGCGCAAAGTGGGCCCACAGTCTGTGGGCTTCTGCGGGAATTCTGCTCCCTAAGGGATATGCACTCAGGCCTGCCGTGGAAAAGCTTCTCAAATCCCCTTGCCACCTCCTGTGACGGAAAGCAAGGCACCTGGCTCTTCTCACAAGAGGTGAACTGCATCTGAATTTGGAAGGCAAGTTCTAATGCCAGTGCCAGCAAGAAATGAACACGGTCATTCACTCCTTCTACAAACAGTTCCTGGAGACCATTCCCTGCCCAGCCAGTCTCCTGGGTGCTGGGGAGAGGAGGTAAATTAGACACACTCCCCGCCTCTTGTGAACGCACCGTTGAGGCGGGAGGAAGAAGACACGTCATGTCGACAGAGAGAGAAACCACGTCTCCTGTTTACCGACGGCATGTTATGTTTCGGGCCTGCGCAAAGCATTTTATAAGTGACATTTCATTACCCCTTTTCAGTCCCAACCAAAGCCCCCTGAAGTGCTGGTAACATCCCCATTTCACAGATGCAGCAGCTGTGGCTAGTGGGGGGAAGTGTCCCCACAAAGAGCAGTGGAGATTCTTTGCAAAGACTATCCCCTGGCCGCAGCAGGAATTCTCGCGGGCTTTGAGGGTGGCGACTGTAATATTAGAAAGTCCCAGGTCGAGTCCTCGTTCTGGCAGCGATTCACACATGACGTCTCTAAGCCTCTGTTCCCTGAGCTGGTGGGTCAGGGATGGCATCACCTCCCTCACAGGGTGGTTTTCACATTTAAGTGAAACAAAGGGTGTGGCTAGTCCCAGTTCCTCTCCGGGGAAGATGCGGGGGGGGGGGGGGGGGTGGTGGAGAAAAGCACGTGTTCCTTGCTGCTCGCAAACATCAGTAGGGAAGCAGGTGGGCTGCAAATACGCCCACCGTGGGAACATAAACAAGATCGATGGAGCCCTGTGTGCCTTTTTGACAAAATCTGTTCTATATACGGACTGTTTGAAAGAATTAAGAAAATTAGAACTTGTCACCGAGCAGAAGACTTGCTACTTTCTTTTCCATATGGACTGCTGTCTCAGACGCGGAGAACCTTCCTTCTGTGAATCCGTCATCTGAGCCCAGGGAACCTACGTAAGCCAGTAAATTTGCCACTTTCTAAATATGTTTTTTCTTAATCTCATGCCATGAGAAAAAGCAATAAAAACAGCCACGCAGAAGCCCAAGGAGGACTCGTTGAAGCTTGTGGCTAGGTGAATAAGGCAGACTTGGCCTCAGCAACAAAGAAGGACTGCAGAATCCAGTGACAGCAATTATAACAGTAAAGAGAACAGTGTCTGTCAACCAGGGCACCAGGGAGGTGGTGAGGCAGCTGGGGGGAGGGGTTGGTGATAATCAGTGAGCTTTGATGATGGAAGTAAGCCCACCGGAAGTGGAAAGCTCACGGATGCTGGAGTCTGGCAGCTCAAGTTAGAAACCCTGGGGGCGTGCGCCACCTTCTTGCTGTGGGGCCAGGGGCAAGTGGCTCCCCCTGTCTGGGCCAGACATGCCATAGCTGCAAAATGGAAATCATGATCCATTTATTCATTCATTCAACAAATAGTTTCTGAGCACCTGTTACAGGCCCTCTTTTTGGCACTGGGGCCACAGTGGTGAATAAGGCTGGTAAACTCTTGCCAGTGGAGCTGAAATTTGCTTAGAATAGTAAGTGGGAAATAGTAATCATGATGAACCCATCAGTGACCCTATCTTCCTCAATCCCCCCCCCACATCCCTTTGAGGGATGAGGAAACTGAGGCCCAGGAGCCCACCCAGCAGCAGGTCACAGGCCTTCTGGCTCTTCCCACTCTAGCACCTGCCTTAGGTGAGCCGGATCTTATTGCCAAGGGAGATCATGAGACAGGCACAGCACAGGCTTCTTCCTCAGTCTGGAATTCATCCTTATGATGCCACCATTTGCAGCATCTGGAAAAGTGCCATGGAAGTTGCCATGTAATCCCATAATCCTGTGCCTACCTCTCCCCCATCAGGTTGTGAGTTTTTCCAAGGCAGTGGCCATATATCCCCAGGACTTAGCATGGAGTCTAGCACTGGGTAAGCGCTCAGGGAATGCATGTTGAATGAAAGAATGGACGAATGCATAAGGGAAGAGAGGGAGAGAGAAGGAGAGAAAGAGGAGAAAAGAAGAAGAGGAGTGGGGAAAGCGAATGTCTGGCTTGTACAATAGAAATAGGATGGGTGGGTAGGTGGATGGGTGCATCAATGGATGGTGGATGGATGGTGAATGAATGGATGAGTGGATGGATGGATAGATGGATGGACAGACAGGTGGATTGATAGATGGATGGTGGGTGGACGGATGAATGGATGGATGGATGGATGGATGGATGGAAGGATGGAAGGAAGGATGAGACAGTAAATGAGTGGAAAGATGGATGGGTGAATAGGTGAGTAGATGAGTGAATGGGTGGCAGGTGGATGGAAAAATGGATGGATAAACAGGTGAATGGTTGAATAAAAAAGAAGAGGGAGAGAAAAATGAAAGGAGTAGAATGGAGGGAGGAACAGGCAGACTTCCTTTAGAAGTGTCGGTCAATGTTGAGCAAATAAAGAATGAAATGCCACTTAAATATCTTTTCCACTCCCACAGCTTACCCCTGCCTGCCCTTCCCCATCCAACTCTCCCCACGGCCTTCAAGGCCTGATTAAATCTTGCCTCTGCAGTCTGTTCCAACCCACAGGGACTGGTCTTTCCTTCTAACCTTGCAATGTTCCCATTATCTAATTGCCAATTAGCATCTTGGTTACAAACCCTCACTTCCCCTACTGAAAATAACCATAGCACTCACTAGCATGGGGCATGTGGTCAAATCACAGCTCTGTAGGAAGGCTAGCTGCGGGGATTCTGGCTCCGCCACTTTCTAATAAAGCGCAAATCCTCCAGGCTCTGCTGCCCCATGTGTGAAACAGAGACACTTTCATTGCCTCATAGAGGTGTTGTTAGTTAGACTCCCTTTGAGAAAGTGTGCAGGGAGCTTCGTGCAGGGACCCAATGCATACCAAGCATTTGCGTGGGGTGGTTGCTACCATTATTGTTGTTGTAGTTTGATCTGCAGATGTCTGTTTCACCCAGCAACACGTGGAGGCCGTAAGAGACACCTACCACCTCTCTTCCTCAGAACACACACATGCACGCACACACGCACACACGCACACACACACACACACTCACACACGCAAGCACGCCTAGCACTGGACTAGGTATCCAGAATGCTTCTTGGTTGGTGCCTGCTTGGACCCCAGTGCAGGGAGCTTCATTTCTACACCTCTGTGTTCAGTGAGATTTGATCTGCTAGCAACTTTTCCCAGTTTTCAATTTTCAGAGTGTATTACAAAAACCTGAAAAGAATGAAAGATTAGAAAGATCAGCCTCTGCTCCTCTTAGGCTATAAATAGTGAGGACAGTGCTTCTCAGAACGGGGGTCTAGGACCCCTTCCAAAGGAACCATCTGAGGGTGGAACTGGGACCTGGTCAAAAATGAAGATCCCTATGATCCAGCCCAAACTTATTAAATCAGAAACTCTTAGGCTTGGGGCCTGGGAATCTGTGTTAAATTTCCTTAGATGACTTTTTTTCTTTTTTTTAATTTTTTTTTAATGTTTATTTATTTTAGAAAGAAAGAGAGAGAGAGACAGAGCATAAGTGGGGAGGGGCAGAGAGACAGGGAAACACAGAATCCGAAGCAGGCTTCAGGCTCTGAGCTGTCAGCACCGAGCCCGACGCAGGCTGAAACTCACAAACTGTGAGATCATGACCTGAGCTGAAGTCAGACACCCAACTGACTGAGCCACCCAGGCGCCCCACCCCCCAGATTATTCTAGTGCATGTTTATGAAACGACTACCATATGCATCCTTGCAGGAAACCTACAGTGCAGTGCTTGGGGGCCCTTGAGAGCTTCTAGCCCAACTTCCTCACTTACTTCTTCCTCTGGAAGGAGTCTTTGCTGGCTCTAGAAGGGGAAGAAGGAAAGTAACATTTATGGAGTCCTTACTGCATACCATATACTTAGCATTGGACCCCCCAGCAATTCTAAGGGCTAGGTATTAACATGCCCATCATTCTAGTGAAAGAAACTGAGAATTGGAGAGAGAAACCATATTTGCTGAGAATCAAAATCTTCTGTTGTATGAGACAAATCCCAATATCAGAGGGGAAGATGGCGGGGGGGGGGGGAGCCCTTTCATCACACATGTGATGAAAATTATTTTAAAATGGCTTAATATGAAAAGTGTATCTTCTTCCATTCATGTAAACAGAATATATGCGCTAGAACCTAGTAGAAAACCCTAACAACACTGGCCATGGCGTGTTGCTGCTGCGAGAATTTTATCCAGAGCAGTGATTCTCAACTGGGTGTGATTCTGACCCCCAGGTAACATCTGGCAATGTCTGGAGACATTTGGAGTTATCACAACTGGGAGCTAGCACTGGTGTCCAGTGGGTAGAGGCCAAGCATGCTGCTAAATGTCCTAAAATGCACCACAAAGAATTGTCAGTCCCAACGTGTCAATAGTGCCAAAGTTGAGAAATCCTGATCTGTGAGAGGTGAAGGGCTGACTTTTGGGATGTCTTTTGTGGCCATTTCCACCACTAGGAGGCAGTATAAGTGCTGGTTCTGGCCGCTCGCCCCAGCCGTCGCAGCCACATGACTCTCCCTTTGGATGTTCCATCACCCATCCGCAAAATGGGTACACTGGGGTGGTGTGACATGAGGCGGGTGGGGAGAAAGAGAACAGGTTACAGGTGAATGAGGTCTCCTGTCTGAGATCGAGCGACTGCTAAGACGTTAGACTTCAACTTTAGCTTCCAAAGTTAATGGCATTTCGAGAGCTGTGTCTTGCCCCAGAAATGAAAGCCCCCGTGAACCAAGATGTTGCACCATAAGCCATTCAGTTCCTCTGGCATCGAACACAATCTGTTTTGAATTACACTGCAGAGTAAGTCGGGTTTCCTGGGTTTATTTTCGAGTATAACCCATGACTTAGAATATCTGCTCCTCCGCCACCATCTCCCCTTCAGAGGGATGATATAGTTGCTTAGGGATTAAACATGCTGATTTTATGGGCAACCTGAGTTTGATTTATGCCCCTGCTGGTTATTAGCTGTGTGACCTTGAAGGAAATGCCTTCTTTTCTCTGGGACTCTGTTTCCTCACCTGTGACATGGGGATAATAATAGATCCTACCTGAAAAGATTGACTTTTAACTCAAATCATGCACGTAAAGTGCTCAGTATAGTGTCTGGTACACAGAAAACACTCAATAAATGTTGACAGTAATAATTATTATTATTGTCATCATCGCCATTGTAATTAAGGCCCCAGGATAGGGAGAAGATAGGAAATTGAGAGTCTGGGGAACACTTGGCATTTCTAAAACAGAACTAGTACGGTCTGGGTCTGATAACTCATAATTTACTAAATCTGACCTGTCATTTCTGCTTTTAATGAAAATATATTCAATATTGGAATTAATTACTATCCAAGTGGCCTTGTTATTAAGCATCGAGGGATCAGTGGTAGACCCAGTGGGTTATTAACATTGAGTAAAATGTCTCAAGGAAAAAAAAAAAAGCTGAATTAATGCACCATACTGAATCCAGTTGGAAAATCCCTAATAACACTGGCTGTCGTTGACAATTAATCTAAGGAGGCTGTAAATCGTGAGAGAGCTTTAGAGGCAGAAACTAAGGTAGGGGTGGAAACAAGGAAGAATTCAACTTTTCCTGGCTCTGTTGTGTGTTTCTAAATCAGCGATTCTGTAACCAGGGAGGAGTCCGGGAGATTTGAGGACACTAGTTACCCCAATGGGGGCATCGCTCTATGGAGCGGGAGAATTGGACTAGGAGTGAGGATGGCAAGTCCTGGCCCAGCATGTGTTCTCCATAACCAGATGTGGTGGCCGAGAGAGAGAGAAATAGGTGATAGCAGAGAGACAGTTTGGGACAGATCGTCTAGTGCCTTTAAAGCCACGACAAAGAGATTAGGTTATTTCTAAGTGATATGAGAGGTCTTTGTTGAGTTTAGAGCAGGGAGGAACTTAATTTGATGGTTTAAAACTCACTCTGGCCACTGGCTAGAGAGCAACCTGAGGAAGTTGCTGCAATCATCTGGATAAAGTTTATAGAGGCTTCACATAGAGTTGTTGGCAGTGTGATGGAGAGATCACGTAGATACAAGGTATGTTTGGAAGGTCACGTTGGGAAGAGGTGCCCATGGATTGGACATGGAGAGTAAAGGGGAAAAGAGTCACCCAAAGATGCCTAGGGTTAGAGCTTAAGTAAGCTAACTGGCTGTCAATACCTGTATGAGTCAGCTCTTGCCGTGATAATGCTGCGTAACAAATCACCCCCCCCCCCAACTCAGCGAGTTAGAACTGCAAAGGCATGGGTCTGTAGTCATCTGCAAATAAGCTGGCCTCAAATTAAGAAATCTGTTTTATATCTGCCATTAGCTATTATTACAAAAGTTCTACAAGTATTTACTATGGAATCTAAAAAAAAAGTTTCAAAACAAAATCAAGTTACTCCGAGCAAATGGACAAATCCGTTGTTTAAAGCATTTGTGGTGGTATGAACCTAAAGCCGCTTAAAAAATTTGTCCCAGCCATCCCACAACTCAGGGCATTGAGAGGGAGAGGGGTACACTCCAATTTATCCCCGGCTCAAGCAATTTTCGTTTTCCGATTAGCTTTGCGCAGGAACTTTGTCAAGCAGATAGCTTGTCACGCCAAACACAGGACGAGCCTGTCACTGGTCAGGAAGCTGACTCAGTCAGAGTGATTGGCTTGCCTCCCCCTAATCGATGCCATCCACATAACACTAAGAATCACAACCACTGCCAAGCCATGCGGGCTCCTCCATTACTGGTTTTGAGCCATGGGATCACTCAGCCTGTCAGAAGCCATTAGACTCTGGGGTTGGCTGATTTTGAGAAGGACGGGGGGGGGGGGTCTCTTCAAGGACAAGATAAACATGTAGAAGGGAAAACAGACAGTCTCCCTGGGCCAGCATCCATGGCTGAGGAATTGGGTGGCTCCAAGAACCAACAAGACAATGGTTTTAGCCACGTCGGGGCAATGCATCGTGTCCTCAAGGAAAAAAGAGCGATTGGGGACGTGCCCGAAGTAAATTGTTGCCATCCCAAATGGCCATTTGCAACGTGGACAGGAAATAAGCAAATGGGACTCAAGCAGGAGCCTGAAGCGGCTGCATTTAGGGACAGACACAGCTGACTGTAGCTGTCTAAGACGTGAAGGACAGACTTTGCAAAGGAAGGATGCCTTCTAACCCCACCCAGCGGCCATCCCTCCCTTGGCTAGCACTTCTCGCCTCCAGACTCCCACCATGCCGCAGACCTGGTCCTCTCTCTCTGCCGTCTCTTTTGGCTTGGTGAACTGTGATGCCATATGCGTGCTTGAGCAAGACAAACCCTTGGAAATCGTCCATTCCTCCTTGCTCTCCCTCATTCCTTTTATCCAGTTCTCTCCCAGTCCTGCTAATTTTGCCTCCTAAACATCTCTCCAAGCAGCTCACTTGTCCCCGATCCCCGGTGCCATCAGCTTAGTCTCAGGCACCACCAGCCTTCACGTGGCCGACAGCTGCCCCCCCACCAGCCTCCTGGCTTCCAGCTCTTCCTCCCTCGGTCCATCCTGTCAACACATGCATCTGCCAACGCCACCTCCCCGTTTGAAGACCCTTCTGGTGGCTCCCCATTGCTTTTGCAATAAAGACCAAAATGATGGGTGTGATATGGCTGGGTCCCCGCCCACCCCTCACCGCTGTGCAAGCTGTCGACCCCCCCCGAAAGACACTTCCCTCCAACTTCCACCCAGTTCACCCAGTCGTTCTTCCAGTTCCGGCTCCAGCATCAGCCCTGCAAAGCAGCTGTCCTTCGCCCACGGCCTCCATTGCACCCGAGAGCAGCAACCTAAATATACCCAGAGACTGAGATTCCTTTCCCTCAGACTCCTCATCCCAGCTAGTGACTGTGCCTTCATCCCTGTGATGACTCGGCTACAACCTGTCCCCCCCCCGGGAGCTCTATGGCTGAGCTGCGGGTGAGTTTACTGAATGCCCAACCCGCTCTCCTCCTCCCTAGGCTCCCTCTACTCAGGGTGAATTCCCAGCCTCCCCGGGAAGCAGCTGGGAGTGGCCATGTGACACTGTCCAGCCAATGAGATAAAGGCAGAAGGTGCTGATTGACACACGTGGGAAAGAGTCTCGCAAGAGGGCAGATGGGACTTGGGTGCCCCTTGGTATTTCCGTCCCTTTGCTCCTCTCTGGAATACAAAGGTTGTGAAGAATGGTGTTGTGGGCATCTCTCAATGAGGGCAAGCCACACAGGGATGGGACAGCAGAAAGACAAGGAGCTAACATCTTTGATGCCACTGTTGGGCGGCCGATGCATCTGTGGTCCACCTGCCACTGGCATCTTACGGCCGTTGGACTGGGGGTCCTGTTGCTGGCAGCCGCTGAGTTAACTGATACAGCTCCAACTGATACATTGACTGCATCTGATTCCATAAGAATCTAACAAGGCAAGCTCCATAAGGACACAACCCGTGTTTATTTTTGCTCTACACCCATCCCCCGCATGGTACAGTGTATATGTTCAGTGAAAACCCTTTCAATGAGTGGACGGAGAGAGCACTCTTGGACTCTTTGGAGTCCAAGGGGCCTGGGCTCTGACCCCTGCTCTGCTGGTGAGGGCTGCGTGTCCACTTAACCTCTCTGAGCCCAGGTTTCCTCAAATGTAAAACCAGGCCAATAACATCAACAGCAGCAGGTCATTCTGACGGTGTCATGAGGTGACCAATAGAAAGTGCCCGATCTTGACTAGGAGCTTAATAAAAGGTAGCTGGCTGTCGGCATTATGATTATGAGTGATGGGCCCTGTCGCCTCCAGCTGCCGCTCTGAGCGCTGTGTACTCAGCTCTGTGATAGGCTCTCAGGGGTGAAGGTCTGCCTCTGCCCTCCAAGATTTAGCAGCACAGTTGGTGACTAAAGATTTGCACAAATGCATGGAGAACCTGCAGTCCCCCTGCAAAAGTGTGTTCATGACCACAGGAGGAGCACAGACCCCAGACTTAGCAGCAGTGGAGAACAGGGAGAAGTCGTGGGAACAGCGCAGGGACCGAAAGCCTGTTTCCTCTCCGCTTGCTTAGTTAACAAGCGCTCACCAACGCCCTGCCACGGAGCTCAGCACTGGGCTAAGACAGGCACGCCCCAACAGAGGTGCCAAAATGACTCCTGCCTGCCTGAACAATGGACTAAATGAGCAAGCGCGCGAGCAAATAAACTTCTGGAGAGACACGAATGAGCGAGAAAATAAATGTAGGTGCTCCCGAGGAAATAGCTGTGCTCTGAAAAATGACAGTCTGCGAAGACGGAGGGCCAGGCTGCAGGCATGTGGCCCCAATCAGAGGCAGGCAATGTGGTCGGGAGAGAAGACGAAGGAAAGTGGGGGCGGAGTCAGCAGGAGGGGGCAGAGATGAGGCTCTGCAATAGCCACCCCCAGCCAATGTCCCGTATGTGTTGGCTGGACAGTCGCCATTTGTCACTGCACCCATTCTTCTCGAAAGCCGAGTGCACGCCAGCATGGTATTAGGCAGTGGGTACCCAAAGATCAAGACCAAAGATCAAGAAGACAAGACCCTCCCCCTCCCCAAGCATCCCTCTCCTTCCCTGTCCACCGCCTTCCCCAGGCCTGCCTTGAGGATCGGGAAGATGATGGAAGATCTCATATTAACAGTCATTGCTTCTGATGGGGGGGGGCTACTTTTAGCAATGTGCTCTCCAGACACCTCCTTGCACACTCTATAATATTATGGGTTTGGGACCATCATGGGGAAGTAACTGAGGCTCAGACAGGTGAAGCCACCGCCCTGGAGTCCCACAGCTAGCACAGAGAAGCACCAGAACAGGGATCCGACTCTGCCTGAAGCCAAACTCTGGCCTCTCAATTACTGTGCTCACCCGCTCCGGCTTGTATCGTAATCCAGTCAAGTTCACGTTGAAAGTGTTTAGGAGGAAGCCCTCAGGGGTGATGGGTAAGCCCACTGTCTTGACTGCAGTGATGGTTTCGTTGGTGTGCATATGTCAAAACGTATCGGGCTGTACTCTTTAGATATGCAGCGTATCGAACATCGGTTATACCTCAAAAAAGCTCTTTTTCATAAACCAATCAAAATAATTATCGTGCGGGACAGTCACCCAGGCTGTTGGTTAGAAGATGGAGACCGTTGGACTCCCCCGCCCCGCACTGCCCGCAGAGATTTTGATGCAGCTGACCTGTGATTTACCAGTCATGTTCCTGGTGATCCTGACTCGGTTGCCCCAGTTTATGTGGCCAGAGTCCCTTGACCACAGCTGTACCTCTGTATCACTTGGGGGAGCTTTTAGAAAACCTCAAGACCTGGGTCTCACCCCTGATCGGCTGAGACAGAGTCTCTGGGCATGGAGAATGGGAGGTCCCACACATGACTCAAATGTACAGCCAGAGTTGGGAACCACTGAGCTGAGAAGCCTTTTCTTTCACGGGCACCAGCCTGGGGCTGCACAAAGCCAGGTGCAGGTGATACTCAATGCCAGGAAAGGCAAGTCAGGCCCTGCAGATGTTCCGGAAGAAGGCCGGTCTCTGCCGTGGAATTGTTCTTAATGCACACAGCACCGTGGGACGCGGTCCATGACAAGCCGCGCACAAAGCCCTCGATGGCCGTGAAGACTTCAGCTGTGTTAAGATGAGGCTGAGCCGTGGCCCTGGCATTGGCGTCCTTAGAGCAGGCAGTCCTCCAGCTCCAGCTCACAGACTGCAGGCCATGGATGACTGAGACAAGAAGAACCCGGAATTTCATAGAATCCACAGTCGGAGCTGGTGCAGCCATGAGAATATTCTCATCAACCCCCTGCTTACAGCTGGGGAAACTGAGGGAGAGAAAGGTAGCCCCCTGAGGGTTATTCCTTGGTCCTAAAAGTAGAAGAATCAGAAATGGGTTTCTCCTCCATGCAGCCCGCCCTGATTGCACCCTCTTCTGTGTGCTCTGGGACCTTAGGTCGTTCATTCATTCAACAAACGTTTTATTTTAATGTTTACTTATTTATTTTGAGAGAGAGAGAGAGAGAGAGAGCGAGCGAGCAAGGGAGGAGCAGAGAGAGAAAGAGAGAATCGCCAGCAGGCTCCACACTGTCGGTGTGCAGAGCCCGATGTGGGGCTCGAACTCACAAACTGTGAGGTCATGACGCTTAACTGCCTGAGCCACCCAGGCGCCCCATTCAACAAACACTTAGTGAGCACCAGCTCTGGGCCAGGCACAGGGCTGAGTGCTGGGATCATGTGGTGAGCAAGACAGGTTAAGATATCTTTGCATCGTACAAGAAACTCTTTCTCTTCTGAGGGGATAAGCCAGATGTTAAAACATGAAACACGCAGCTAGGATACAAAATGCAGCAGGAACAAGGACTTGGAAGAAAGTCCTTCAGGGAAATGAAATGGAGACTGACCGCCAGTGACCAGTGTGACCCGAATGGGCAGATGAGGCTTCAGAGAGCAGAGGCCTGAGGAAAGGGAGGGAGGGAGCCTGGGAAGAACTGGGGAGAATGTTCCAGAGATGGGAGCCGGAAACGCAAAGGTCCTAAGGAGGGGAGCAGTTTGAGGTGTTCCAGGAAGCAAAAGAAGGCCGGAGCAGGGAAGGCGGAGTGAGCGATGGAGAGCAGGGCTGTGGACAAGGCCAGCGAGGTGACGTAGAGGCCGATGGCCCACAGGCCAGCCTGGGAGCTATTTTGATCCCCAGCGCGCTGGGAGGGCTGTGCGGGGTTTCTGCCGCAAGGGACCCCTCTGTCCGACCAGTAGGCATGGTCCAGTGGGAGCTTGCACAAGAAACGGCAGTTTCCTCTCTACCGAAGAAGGTCCTAGAAGTAAGGGCGTTGCCCAGTTGGTTCTGTTCACCCCTCGGTGCGGCCTCGAAGCTGGTGGCTCAGTGTCGAGGCTCATTACCCACCCTGACTTCATCTCGCTCAGTACCTTGGTGGTGACAGGGGCCATTCTGCACCCGCTCCCCCGGCCCCACAGCGCACAAGCCCCTAGCCCTGTGGCTATGCAAGTGACCACCGGTCAAAATCCGTTTCGACCCCGGCTTTGGGCCTTTGCGCTCACCTGAGCAGAGGCTGGGGAGACAGATGGCCCTGGTGAGCCAGTTTGATGTCCTGTGATGGGGGGGGGGGGGGCGGGGGCGGGGACACAGGTAAGTACAGAGGGGGGATCCCCAAACAACACTCCACGAGGCATTGAGAGAGACCTCGCTTGGAACACCCACTTGCTCCATTACCCTGAGCAGTGACTTAGCCTCTCTGAGCCTCAGTTTCCTCGGCTGTAAAATGGGCTCAGTGTCTTCCTCCTTGGGGGGTGGATGAGGAGACAATGTGAAGGCTTAGCATTGTGCCCGGCCCCTCATGAGTGCCTGTTCAGTCAGAATTGCCGACGTCCTCATAGCTTCGGTTGGGCAGGTCCCTGGGAAAATGCCTTGCCCCAGCTGAGCCTCCATTCCCCATCTGTGAAAGGAAGTGGCCATAGGAGCTGAGTTTTGAGCTCCCTCTTGCCCTAAAACTCATTAGGTCATGCACACGTGGTGCACTCATGCACGTATGCCAAGAGCTCAGACTCTGGACACAGGGAGATGGGAGTTCAACTCCCAGCCGTATCTTGCCCGGCTGTGTGTCTTGTACAAGCCGCTTACCCTCTCTGAACCTCAGTCCCCTCCTCTGTAAAATGGAGAGGACCGTGTCCGAGAGCGGCCTGGGACTCCGGAGGACTCTGAGAGTTAGCACTCCGCACGGGCTGGGGGGGGGGGGGGGGGGGGGAGGGGAAGTTGGGTTTAGGAGCGCTGTGCAGGTGACAGCTAGGAGACCCTCTTCCCCGCCCCCTGCCCACACCCCTGCCTACTCGGCGGTGCCCTGCCATGGGTTAATCTGATCTGGGAGCAGGAACACAAATTTTCCATTCAAAACCCACAGACCATTTTTGTTCGGTAATAGATTTAAACAAGGTTTTCTCTCACAGCAATCTTCCCTAATCTCCGATTGTTCCCTTTTTAGAGATGCAGTGTCCTTTTGCATCGCTGGGAGAATACCAATTAGATATTGTCTGAGACCTCCCCTTGTCTCGCCAGGGAGAGCTCTGCTGGTTGTTCACAGGAGGCGGCTGCTTGGAGCTGCCTTCTCCCGTCCTGTGTCACCTGATTTTCTTCCTGACACATCCCTGCCCACGGTCTGGGCTGGGGCGGTGGAGAAGGGCCCTGTAGCAGCTTCCCCAGCTTCCCCTCCTTCACCCTCCTTCACCCAAGGAGGAAAGAGTAATAATAGTAAAGAGGACTGTTAGGAGTCCCTGGCGCTCCTAATGCGGGGCCCCCTGCCTTCCAACACCACCGTGCATAAGGGAAGCTTCCAGTGCCCATTCTACAGATGGGGAAGCTGGGGCTCAGAGAAATTAAGCACTTGGACCAGAGCACGAGGCTCTGATCTAAACACGAGGTACACCCAATGATTATAGCAGCGCTTTCAACAATGGCCAAATTGTGGAAAGAGCCTAAATGCCCACCAACTGACGAATGGATAAAGAAGCTGTGGTTTATATATACAATGGAACGCTACTTGGCAATGAGAAAGAATGAAATCCTGCCATTTGCAGCTACGTGGATGGAACAGGAAGGTATCACGCTGAGTGAAATAAGTCAGTCAGAGAAGGACAGATACCATATGTTTTCACTCATATGTGGATCTTGAAAAACTTAACAGAAGACCATGGGGGAGGGGAAGGGGAAAAATAGTTACAAACAGAGAGGGAGGGAGGCACACCATAAGAGACTCTTAAATACAGAGAACAATCTGAGGGTGGATGGGGGGGTGGGGGAGAGGGGAAAGTGGGTGATGGGCAGGGAGGAGGGCACCCGTTGGGATGAGCACTGGGTGTTGTACGGAAAGCATTTTGACGATAAATTATATTTAAAAAAATAACTAGGGGCACCTGGGTGGCTCAGTCGGTTAAGCGGCCGATTTCGGCTCAGGTCACGATCTCGCGGTCCGTGAGTTCGAGCCCCGCGTCGGGCTCTGTGCCAACGGCTCAGAGCCTGGAGCCTGCTTCCGATTCTGTGTCTCCTTCTCTCTCTGACCCTCCCCTGTTCATGCTCTGTCTCTCCCTGTCTCAAAAATAAATAAAATGTTAAAAAAAAATAACTAAATGCGGGTACAGATGGCAAGTAAACCCATAACTTAGCAAGGGGATTTCTACTATTCGAGGAGCGTAATTGTGAGTGTCAGGGGCTGGGGATAAATGTGCTTTCTCACAAAGGCGGCCAGGGGCCCCTCTTAGAAGGTGACATTTGAGTCGAGACCTAGGCGGGGAGGAGGAGCCGGCTGCTGCGGGATGTGGGAGAAGTGGGTTCCGGGAAGGAGGACGAGGCTTGAGGATGCAGACAGGTGTGCGGGAGGCGAGTCTGGGCAGCGAGGAGGAACCAGTCCCCACGGGGCAATAAGGCCAGGGTGGGAGTTTGATCGGATTCTCAGCGCGATGGGAGGAGAATGTGGGCCCACCACTGGACACATTAGGGCCCCCTCTGACCGCCGTGGAGGCTGGAGTGTCAGGACCCAAGAGCAGGAGCAGGGAAGCCCTTCCAGAAGCATCAGACTGCTTCACCTCCGCAGCTTGGGAGGAAAGACAGGTTGGCCATAGTGGAGTCTGGGAGGGGAGGTGGAGAGAGGTGAGACAGGACCAGAGGAGCAAGTCACCCCAGTGAGGCACGGGATTCTCAGTGCCATGGGAACCTTGAAGGGGTCAGCTTTGACACTGGAGAGCAGAGCCCCCGGTCACTGTGGCTGTGAGTTCGAGCCCCACGTTGGGTGTAGAGATTACTTAATGAAATCCTCAGGGGCGCATGGGTGGCTCAGTCAGTTAAGCGTCCGACTTCGGCTCAGGTCATGATCTCACGGTTCGTGGGTTCGAGCCCCGTGTCGGGCTCTGTGCCGACAGCTCAGAGCCTGGAGCCTGCTTCAGATTCTGTGTCTCCCTCTCTCTCTGCCCCTCCCCCATTCGCTCTCTCTCTCCCTCTCTCTCAAAAATAAAATAAACATTAAAAAAATTTTAAATAAAATCCTTAAAAAGAAATCTGAGTCCCAGATCCATCACTTACTAGCTGGGTGACCCTGTGCAAGTGACCTAACTTCTCTGAGCCTCAGTCTCTCCTTCTATAAAATATCTGTTTTCTCAGGTTTTACCTTTAGGGTTTTTTCTTTTATCAGCTTCATTAGGAGTAATTGGCATTCAGTAAACTGCACATGTTTAAGACGTACACATTGAGAAATTTCGAGATGCCTGTGCACCCATGAAACCCTCCCCACCATCAAGATAACAAACACATGCATTCCCCTAACGTGTTTTCACGCCTTTTGGTAAAAAGTCCTTCCCCTCACCCCTTCCCACTCCCGCCACCTCCCCTAGGCTACCACTGTTACAGTACATTAGCTTGAATTTTCTAGAACGTTCTATAACCATGTAGTACATACTCTATTTTTTTTTTAATCTGCCTTTTTCCACTCGGTATAATGTTGCTTGAGACTCGTCCATGTTGATGTGGGCATCTGTGGCTCATCCCTCCTCCCGGCTGAGTAGCTGGTAGTCATCCTCTGCATGTACCACAATTTGTTCATCTGTGCATCTGTAGACGGGCTGTCTCTAGTTGGGGGCTATTCTGAATAAATCCGCTGTGGACATGTGGACATGTCTTTATATGGACACATGTTCTCATTCCTCGTAGGTAAACAGCTAGGAGGGAAATGGCTGGATCATATGGTAGTTGTTGGTTTAATTTTTTTTGAGAGAGAGAGCGAGAGAGCGGTTCCCAAGCAGACTCCATGGTCAGCATGGAGTTTGATGTGGGGCTCGATCCCACGACCCTGGAATCATGACCTGAGTGGAAATCAAGAGTCGGACGCTCAACCAACGGAGCCACCCAGGCGCCCCGCTGCTGGCTGTCATTTTAAATGTGGCCGTTCTAATGGTTGTGTCAGGGAATTGCACTGTGATTTCGATTTGCATGTCCCTAATGACTAATGTGTTGAGCATCATGTCCTGGGCTTATTTGCCATCCATCGACCTTTTGGGCACTGCAATGCCTCTCCAAATATGTTGCCCACTTTGGGGGGTTGCTTATTTTATTACTATAGAGTTTTGAGAATTGTTTCTATATTCTGGGTACGATTCTTTATCCGATAAGAGATTTACAAATAGTTTCTCTCCATCTGTGGCTTGTCTTCCTTTTCTTAACATTGTCTTTCAACGAGCAGACGTTCTTGATTTTAGTGAGGTTCGATTTAGCGAATCTTCCTTTTATGGGTATTTTTTTTTCCTCATAGGGTGTTAAGATAATTCAGCGCCTGGTACATTAGTAAGCGCTTAATGAATGGCAGATGCCACTGTTATTACTATGCAGGAGGAAATGTCCCAGTGAGTGAGGTCTAGAGGCCCAGGGTCTCTCTACACCCCCCTCTGTGCAGCCCGGCTAAGCTGTCTTCTGCTCTCTGGGCCTCGGTTTCTCCATGTGTGCAATGGGGACTTGCATGGCTAAGTGATATTTGGGGTCCCTTTATCTTGGATGGGTCAGAGCTGGGATTGGGAAGGCTCCTTTCCAAGGACCAGAAACCCTGCCTCCCTTTTTGAAAAAAAAAAAAAATTTTAATGTTTACTTATTTTTTTGTGTGTGTTTATTTGTTATTGACAGAGACAGAAACAGAGCATGAGTGGGGTAGGGACAGAGAGAGGGAGACACAGGATCTGAAGCAGTCTCCAGACTCTGAGCCATCAGCACAGAGCCCGATGTGGGGCTCGAACCCATGAACCATGAGATCAGGGCCTGAGCCAAAGTTGGACGCTTAACAACTGAGCCACCCAGGTACCCCGACCCTGCCTCCCTATTGAACTAAGCATCCTGCAGGGGGTTTCCAGTCTTCTGGGGGACACTGGAGAATTTCTCACCCCAGAGGCCTAGATGCTTCCCAGAATGCTCAGGAGCTGAGATTCTGCAGGTGAAGAAACCAGGGTTCAGAGAGAGACACAGATAAGAAGAGGCCGAGCCAGAATGTGCACCCAAGTCCGTGTGACCCCAAAGCCCAGGCTCCCTGGGCTCTAACCAGGCAGGGACCCTGGAGGAGGGAAATGACAAGGCAGGCAGAGAGAGGGGAGCTTAGCCAAAGAAATGTTCCATCTGAAAGGCACAGTGCATTCCCTCCCAAGCAGCTGTGAGCAAAAAATAGAGTGGGTTGGAATTAGCAGACCTTTTTTTTTTTTTCCTCCCTTTTAATTTATAGCTTGTTAGTTGACATGCTCATTGGGAGAACGTCTTGCTCTCTGGTTTGGCAAAGTCAATGACAAAGTACTGACAGCCGGAACAGCCTTCTTCCTCCGGGTCAGCTTGTGACCAGGTTTGGGAACTCATCCGTATCCCCAGGCATCTCAGCAATAGCGGCCCTTACCCAGACGGCCCCCCGCGTTCCAGAACGTGGGGAAACCCCACTGTCGGCTTGATGTCTGCGACAGTCCTGTTTCTGGTGTTCATTTCCCCAAACATTTAGTAAACCACTCACACTGTTCTCCAAGCGCCGGAGAAATAATGGCAACTAGGACACATCTCTTGTCCTCAGGCTGGGGAGGCGACAGTCACATGCACAAATAATTATAGGACCATGTGATGGGAACTGCGGCAGCAGCTGAGAGGAGGGGCAGACTGTGTCTGGGTTGGGGCGCCAGGGTGGGCTATGTGGAGGGAGTGATATTTAAACTGGGTTTTGAAGGATGAGTAGGAGTTCACCTGAGTAAGGATACCCCCAGTGTCTGATACTTGGGGATGTTCAGTAAACGCTCCTGCCCTATTCAGTTTCCCAGTGGTCTCTCCGATGTTGCCCTTAAGTGCTTTGCCGGATTATAAACTTACCAGGGGCAGGGATTTAGGCCTTTGCTTTCTCCTTTGCTGCCTGTAGTTGTGGACACGGGACCTGACACACAGAGCAAAATGTCTCGTCCTCGGCACTGTTGACATTTGGGGGGGGGGGGGGTTGGATAATTCTTTGGGGCAAGAGGGTGGGAGCAAGGGCATGTCCTGTGTATCGTGGGATATTCACCAGCAGCCCTGACCCCTCTACCACTAGCTGCCGGGAGCACCTCTCCCCCTCCTCCCTGCAAATCCTGATAAACAAAAAAGAAGTCTCCAGACATGGCCAGATGTCCCCTGGAGGCAAAATCACGCTTGGTTGAAAACCACTCTCATAGAATATCCTTGTATTCATTCCTTTATTCATCTGAGTGTTTCATTCATGCATTCAACAGACATTTACTGACTACTTACCGCGGGCCGGGAGCTTTGGTAGGCATTGGGAGCACAAGGACACGTGTAAGACACAGCCATGGCCACTGGCCTCAAGAAGTTCCCGGTCAGAGAGGAAAAGAGGCAAACCAATGAGCTGTGATGGGGGAGTGCACAGGCTTGGGGAGCATGGGCCGGGGGCAGGGGATGGATTCCAGGAAGGCTTCCAGAAGAGGTAACACCTATACTGAATATTCCAGATAAATAGAAATTAAGCAGGTGGAAGGAGGAGCCGGCATTCTAAACCAACAAAATGGGTTGGGCAAAGTCCTTGAGGATGAGCAAACACAGCCCTTTCGGGGGAGGACCACTGTTCTGCGTACCTGGCGCACAGATCTCCAGGTGGCGTGGAACAGAAAGCCTTTATCCTGAGGGCCATGTGGGAGCCACTGGAAGAGCTGAAGCAGAAAAAGAAGGGACATGATCAGATGAAAAAAGAGGAAACCTCTGTGGCTGCAAGGCAGCAGAGGGGCCCCGTTAAACGGCCTGAGTTTTTGGCTCGGGTGATGTTCTCATAACTTCAGAGCCGCCTCCTGGCCCCCCGGCCCCTCTCTGGGCTGCTCCCTGGGTTCCCTTCACAGAGGAGGCACCAGATGTCACCCCCCACCTGGGCCGCCTCCACAAAGGCCTCCTTCCCATCCAGTGATTTCTCAGGTCGACACACGGGAAAGCGTTTTATCGACCTGTCACGGAGCCCCTGATTGGGTTTGGAGTTTGAAGACGATGGGAGGGTGGGGGACAGCATACGGCTCGTCTCCCCAGAGTTGCAGCTGCCGACCGAACGGAGAAGCCGAAGCCCTCTAATTGCTGCAGAACTTTGGTGTTACCGAAACTTCCTCATGCCTGAATGATGTACGATCTTCCCAGTGTGGCTCAGGCCTTTCCCGCGGCTCTCCAAAAACAGAGAAGATTTTGTTTTTTTACGCCATTTATTGATGTATTTGGCTGATCTGTCTGGGGAAGGGAAGTTATTAAATACTGGGGACAGAAACGGGGGTGGGAGGTGGTCAAACCATCCGAGCCCATGGGCTTGATTAATTCCAGCCGTGACATTTATTTCGAAGGGGCCGCTCAGAAAGGTAGTTATGTGCTAACCTGCCCGTTCCCAGTCCGGGGTTCCCAGACCCTGGTGGTCTTTGAGCGGAGTGATCAGGGGGGTCTGAGGGATCGAGTAAGGGTTTTGGAAACCCTAATAGGAATCCTATACCTAGCCAAACGGAGGCTGAACCTGCTAGTTAACAGGTCAGGTTTTTCCAGCTGACAATTCATCAGTACTGCCTGTAGGGTGACATTCTAACTTTTACTCAGTTGGCACGGCCACTGGCATCCTTCTCAGACCTCACTGTTGCCACTTCCCTTCCCAATGCCCCCTCCTCTCCCCTCTGACCCCACAAAAGCCCATGCACACCAGTCCTCCATCACACCTGTCCCCACACACCGCCAGCCTCTCTCACGCCCAGGACCCAGTCAGGACCCTTGTCTCCTCCCCTCATCTTCTAGCTCACCCAATTCTCAGCTCACCATCCCTCCTTCCGGAAGCTGCCATGGACGGTCCAGGCTACCCCGGGGCCCTCTAGATAGTGGGATCTTGAGTTACCACATCTGGGTTCAAGTCTTGGCTCAATCACTTAAGATGTGACTTCACCTCCCGGAGCCTCAGTTTCCCCACATGTCAATCAAGGATAAACCAAGTTCCTATCTCAGATACTATGGCAAGGATCACATGTAATCATTGGAAAGGCTCTCAGCTCTGACCCACCGCTGAGATCCTGCAAGTAACGTTAGCTGTCACTGAATTTCTTCATCTATGTATCTGCCTCCCCCGTGGAGGCAGGGACCAGGTCTTTCGTCCCTTATCCTCAGATTCTGGTGACAGTGCCTCACAAATAGGAGACTCCCAATAAATGTTTGCATGAAGGAGTCCAAAGACGTCAGACCGGGAACTGGAGCCACTTACCAGCTCGGTGAACCCAGGGAGGTCCATTCACTTCTCCGTGCCTCAGTGTCCTCATTTGTTTTGTTTTGTTTTATGCTTATTTATTTCTGAGAGACAGAGAGCAAGCAGGGGAGGGGCAGAGAGAGAGGGAGACACAGAATCCAAAACAGGCTCCAGGCTCTGAGCTGTCAGCACAGAGCCTGACGAGGGGCTCGAACTCACGGATCACGCGATCCTGACCTGAGCCGAAGTTGGACGCTCAACCGACTAAGCCACCCAGGCGCCCCGTCAGTGTCCTCATTTGTAAAAGGGGTTTCACGATTGTGCCCATCTTGCAGGGTAGTTGATAATAGCTAATAATAGCGACCTGTGTCCAGCACAAAGTGAACACTACTTAAGTGCTCCTCTTACTATTTGATTAATAAAACCAGGGAACCACATGATTTATTAATGCTCCAAAGCAGCGTGGCAGACAAAACACATTTCAGAGCGTACAGTCGCGGGGGAGGGCTATTAATGATGAATCCGTTGTGGCTCCTGAGGCGGCCCCAGCTGCCCCCACCCCGCCCCACCTGCTCCCGGGCCTCTAAGCTGGTAGCTGCAGAGAAATAACCGTTCGGACTTTTTTTTTTTAATCAGCAGAGTGCAGGCGCGATATTTCACATGCCGGCTGTTTAAATGTACACCTAGTTACAGCCGACTGCCTTGGATGATTGGTTGAGGGGGCCGAGTTCCCGTTTGTCCCCAATCAATCTGGAAACTGAAAAGTGGCCAGAATATTCATATTCCACCATCAGGCCGACAGCTTGGGATTATTCTTGATGGAGGAGCTGTGGAGCCCGTGTCTGGGAGGACGCAGGAGACCTGGGTATCCCCGGGGCGGTGGATTCACAGAGGCGGGGGCTCGAGCGGATGCTGTCCCCTTAATCAGTGGGGCGGAGGGCCCTGGTTAGAGAGGCCGGTGGAGCTCTGAGCCCCATGCTGTGGATGCAAAGGTTGTCTATGTTTGACACAACATAGCCCAAAGTGACGAGCACGTAGGCTGGTATTTCATAAGCACCTACTATGAGCTTCCTTTGGGCACAGCACTCAAGGAGGAAACGCAGGAGGGAGAGTAAGTGCTAAAAATACCAGTTCCATCTGGAAAGATCGAAAAGTCAAGTCGGAGAACTGCGTTCATAAAGATGGCCCCATGACGAGACGGCACACGTTCAATGACTCCCGTGTTTACTTCATGGATTAGCACCTACGCCGAGCCAGGCACGATCCCGACGCCTCGCAGATGCCGAGGAGGAATAAAACGCGGGCCCTGCTTCCCAAGGCAGCAGCGTCTTGATAAGAATAATAACAAAAATAGTAATGCTGGCTGTTTATTGGGCACTGACATTGAGCCAGGGTTTCACACAGATTGTTTCATGTAACTCTCACAGTGGCTCAATGAGATAGGGTCCTATTTTTATCCTCGGTTTGCAGATGGCCAGCCTGAAACTCTGAGAGGGGTTAGTGGCTTGGCTGAGGCCCATGCGTTTAGGAAGGAATCAAGAAGCAAACCAGTCCCGCCTGACCCAGACCTCTGTTGCTAAGGACTAGTGCCCTGCCTCTCAAAATGACAAGACACAATGTTTCAACTGCTAGTGGGGAAACGACAGAAAGTCCAGAGGGATTTCTCAAACTGGAGTCCCCGCCCCCCTCCCGTGCCCAGAACACGCATAGTGTGCATCTTGCACATAGTAGGTGGTCAACCAGGACTGGCTGGGTGACTGACAACCCGTTGGGGGGCTTTCTTTGCACCACCAGGCAGTCTTCTGCCCGTTTCTTCCATGTTTTTTTCAAATCATCCATCAAATCCTTGGAAGGGGATTGTAGTGACCCTCATGGTGTAGAGAAGAAACTGAGGCTTGTGAGAAGTGGGGTTCAGACTTGAACCCAAGCCCCCCCAGACTCTGAAGCTCAGGTTCCTTCCCTGGGCCTTAGAGCCCCTCCACCCTCAGGGGGGCAATTCAACATGATATCCAGACCCCAGAGCCCCAATCCTTCCAGCCCCATGCGATGCCTTTTCTTTAAATACAAAGGGCAATTTTGCCACTCTGGTGCCTTATCCACATGGAACCATCGAGATGTTCGGACTCTCTGAGCTACTGGGTTCATAAAGCTTCTCTCTTGTCACTTTCCACACTGGAAAAATGTATCCTCCAAGTCCTAGCGTGACCTTGGGTTGTTACATGTGGATCCAAGCAGGAAGCCATTCATTACAAGGTCATTGTCTTCCTTCCCTAACCTTTGCCAGCCCCAAGCTAGCCTCCTGGGGCTCCATCCAAGGGACATGACGATAGTACCTGCCTTGCTTGGTTGTTGGGGAAAGTGAGAGGATAATGCCTTTAAAAGCATCTGGTCCTCTGCCTGGCAGACAGCCGATACTTTACTCAATGTGGAAACACTTTGCTTGGAGCGATTTCAGCAATAATTTAGGGGCACCTGAATGGCTCAGTTCTTGATTTCGGTTCAGTCGTGATCTCACGGGTTTGAGAGTTCACGCTCCTCATCGGGCTCTGTGCCAGCATTGCAGAGCCTGCTTGGAATTTCTCTCTCCCTCTCTTCCTCAAAGTAAATAAATAAACTTAAAAAAAGATAGTAATGTATATGCTGCCACTTACTGAGCTACTGCTGTGTCACGGGCACTAGGTTAGGTATTCCATACGCATCATTCATTCTCCATTAACTGAGGGCTTATTATGTGCCAGGCACTGTCTTAGGCACTTGGAATTCACCTGTGAGGGAAAAACACAGGCCACAAATTCTTGCCGTCACGGAAATCGGAGGTGGTCGAAGAAGGCCTCATGGAGATGGTGATGTCTGACGTCCTTGTCACTGATTCCCTGGCATAAATGGCCTTCCTAGATTCAGAGAGAAGAGGGGGACCTGGGGCAGGTGTCCAGGCACCCCTGTAAGGGAACCAGCCATGTGGACGCTTTAAAGGAAAGCATCCAGGCCTATTCGTTCATTCATTTCATCCCCCACGGGACGTGTGGGTATTATTATCCCCATTTGAGAGATGATGAGGCTGACATTCAGAGAGGCTGGGGTCATATTGTGAGCATCACAGAGCCAGTAGGGGACCTCTCTGGCTCACTGCAAGTCCCGGCAAAACGTAAGACCTTGTTACGGAGAGATTGGCTCCTCATATGGTAAAGAGAAGGGGACACTCTGCCCTCCCATTGCTGCCCCAGCCAGTTTCCAGGCCCCCCATCCGCTCTGCCTCCCAGAATCTCGCACAGACACAGGCACCTGTCTTTGCCTTCTGCCCTCCATGGGGCCCTGTCCTGGATGCAGGAGAAAGAAAGCGAAGCGTCACCTTCTTGTTCTGGGCTTGACTCCTCTGTCTTGGAAAGCGAGTCTCAGAACACCTGCTCCACCGAGCCCCGGCATATTAAACAGCCGCCGAAAATGTATTGTTGCCTCCTTCAATACATAGCAATTACATGGCGTGTTTTGCTCATTAGCAAGAAATTGACACAGAGGCAATCCTGCTTTTTAAATTACCACTAATCTCACTGCACCTGTTTGGAAAGAAGGCAGGAGGGAAAAAAAAAAAAAAAAGGTTGGTAATAACCATTTCACGATATTTTAAAAACAAACACTTCTAGAGCTCCCTTAAAAATAGCTTTTTGGGCTTTCGCACTCCCATCTTATTTGAAGAGGAACCCCTCTGCCTCCCGCCACAGGCTGGCGTTACTCCCTGTTGACATCACAGTCTCGAGTGCCACGGTTCTCGGCGCAAGGGAGGCACGGGAGATAAGCCCGGCATCCTTGAGGTTATTAAAAATGAGATGCCGTGATTAATCGTGTGCTAAGGGATTTGGTGCACGCTGACTGCGGCCATCATGCATACCTAAGAGGGTCATGGAAAACTGACTTCTTTGCGGGGGTTGGGAGGGAAGAAGGGATACAGGTGCCTTCACGGACGTCACCAGGACCTGGAGGGGTGGGGGCCACTTGCCCAAATCAGCCACATAAGGCAGCCCATCCTGTTAGAGACCAAGGTGGGGAATGAGAAGGAAGTCATTGGAGGATTTCGCACAATGGCTTGACCTTGTTATGGTTTGGGTTTTATATGGATTTGCTTGCTGATGCATGGAGAACAGATTATATGGGAACAGAACAACTACGAGAAGAGGGGAGGGCACTGAAATTCATCAGAGGACTTGGTCCAGTCAACCCATTAACCGCCCCCCCCCCCCAAGAAAAGAAAAATCATCAGAGCGGCCCATTAAAAGTGCACGCAGCTGTGAACCCAAATCACAATGGCCTTTGATGCAAATGAACTTGACTTCTGAGCATATTGTGGTGTTAGGTTCTGGCCACAGCGGGGGCCGAGGGATGAAGAAGGCAGGCTCCCAAAATGCAGAGTCCTTAAACAGAGGAGAGGGAGATTCGTTCTGGGTGCACACGCCTTGCCACAGTGAGCTCTAGAATAGAGACTCATTCGTTCTAAATGGGGCATCTGGGAAGTCTCACTGGAGGAGGTGGTGGCTGAGCTGAGCCTTCCCAGGATGCGTGCGATTTTGGCAGAAAGAGCTGCAGGGTGGACCTGCCTGGTTTTGGAGGAGGAGCCTTGAGGAAGGATGTCGAACTTCAGTCTGCCTCGTGGGCAGCGGAAGAAGAGGGTCCGCTGAGTGTAGAAGCTGGGGCTTTCCATTCTTTCTTCTCTGCTCTGTAGGTTTGCTTCCTGAGTGCCTGCTGGGGGCCAGGAGCTGCGCCAGGCACCAGAGAAGGATGGCCCTGGCCATCCTGGCTCCTGGCCCCTCTTGGAACCCACGGACTGGTGGGTTTTAACGCTCGTGTGCAGCTAGGATATGGAGAAGAAAAAAATCTTTTATACCACCATAGTCCGTGCTTGCTCTGTCCGGCACTGGGGAGCCACGGCGAGTTCTAAGCAATGGAGTAACATGCTGAACCAGACAAGGGATAATCATTTGAGCAGCGTGTAGAGGGTGGATTTGAGGAGGCGGGTTTGCATCCACAGGAAGCAGTGCAGGGGCACCCTGCCTGGTCAGCCCGGCCCAAGTGTGGCGGGAGACGGGGGATGGAGAGCCAGGGGAGAATGGGCTGCAGGTCTGGGAAGGGATGAAGGGTTTCCATGGCAACGTTTGCTTGCCCATAGATAAGGTAGCTCTGCGAATTCCCCAGGCACCATTCCCACGGACCTTGAAGCCTGAATCCCTGGCAGCTGAAAGCCTGACGTTAGAAAGGCTGAGATGCAGCAGGCTTGGAAGGAGAGAGAGAGAGAGGAGGCAAAGCCGTTTTTCTGGAACTGGGCTGCAGGCTCCCAGGCAGCCCTTGAAAAGCCCTGGTCCCTGCTTCCTGCAGGATAACTCCTGCCTCCTCCGGGAGGAGACTCACCGAAGCCCAACCTTCCCCTCTGGGTTACCTCGTCCCCCACGGGGGCTCAGGCTCCCTGGAAAATGGGCTGCCGGTGCCCCCTTTCAGGGGTCTTGCCGTGACTCGCAACCCTGACGGCCGAGCTCCCTCCACCATGGCCAGCCCGGGGGAGGCAGGTAAATGCCAGCGGTCGTCTGTTCTTCTTTGGCATTTTTAAAGGTGCCGGCCTGTTGCCAGGACACCCGGTCCTCGCCACTGGCTGGCGTGTCATCTTGAGAGAGTCACTTCCCTGCTCGCGCCCTTTATGTGCCCCACGGGGGTGCCGGCTCCCTCCCCGTGCACGCCTCCCACTTCGCCCGGATCATTGTTGCTTTGCTGCTGTCGTCGCTGCTGTTATTATTGCTGTTATTGCTGTTATTAGCACTCTTATCAGAAGCCCTGTACCGGTGATCCCTGCTGCAGAGGGCACAGATTACGAGTCCCGCACATGCTCCCCTTTGCTGAGCGCGCACAGCCCTCTTACCGAAGCCGGCGACACGCTGCCCTTTTATCTTCCCTGCTCGAGACACAGTTAGACGGAAATTGTTAATGGAAATCACATGCCGTATTAAACAGACGTCAAGACAGGATTGCTCGAGGGCGACGAGACCTCTTAGAGCAAGGTAATCCCTTAAGTGTTCATTTCCCTTAGTCTTAATAATTGACCCCAAAGTCTCCTGTCTCAGTTCCCACACCAGGTCTGGGCTCTGCGCCCACCTCTGCCCAGAGGGCCCTCACGTCCTGTCGTGAATCAGACCCTTGTAAGCTACGTGCCCGCCTTCTGTTGAAAAGCACCCTCACCGGGGCCAGGTTTGGCTCCCGGCTGCATTCCAAACCCTAACCGGACAAGCCAGCCTGGGTGTTTGACACATGGCAAACACTCCTCTTTGTGGGAAGGAAGAAAGGGAGGGGAGAGGGTCCCGTTGCCTTCGGAGCCCAACCCCCACCAGCAAAAAATCTGGAGAAGCACCAGAAGACCCTCTCCCGTCTCTCTCGCGGGAAGCCCACTTTCCACCCCCCTCAAGGCTCCAGTCCTCGTCTTCCCTTGTACTCACCAAAGGGAGACAAAAACATTTGCAGGACACAAGAGCATCACACAAAGTTTCAAGGCTGCTAGCGCTGCTTCTCCCAACAGGGCCACTTAATCCCACAACATTTCTCCTGGGCTGCTGCCGCTAATTGAATTAAATGAGATGATATTTGTTGAGTACTTAGCGCCACGCCTGGAAATGTTGATGCCACAGAATTGGATCTGTAGTGGGTAGCAACTATTAGCATTATTGGCCCTACTCTTCATTAGGGTTATTACTAACCCCCTTCCTTAGCACAGCGCTTTGGAACCTCCGACCCATTTTCCCCTGCATTTCCCCAGGACGCCATCTGGGTCTCGATTTTCCCATCAGACAAATGGGGGCGATAATGGAAGCCACGTTTCCAGATCTGCGTCCAGGTCGGAGCTTTGCAGCTTCCTCGAACGACTCACGGCTCCCCTCTCCTGGGTTGATACCCCTCCGCCCCCCACCGCCGCCTCACAAATTCACATCTACCCGGAACCTCAGAAGGTGACCTCGTTTGCAAACAGGGTCTTTGCAGCGGTGACTGGTTAAGAGGAGGTCATGGTGGATTAGGGTGGGTCCTACAGACCGGTGGCCTCATAAGAAGGATGTGTAGATGCAGGAGACGCACCCAGGGAAGATCACCGTGTGGCAGGGGACAGGGACCAGAGCCAGGCAGCTGCAAGAAGCCAAGGAATGCCAGGGTTTGCCAGGCGGTAGCAGAGACTGCAGAGACAAGGAGAGATCTCCCCTAGAGCCCATGCTTCAGGAGGAGCACGGCCCTGCTGACACCTTGATCTTGGGCCTCTGGCCTCTGGAACTACAGGAGAATGCACTTGTATTCTTCTGAACGTCTCAGTTGGTGGTAATCCGTTACAGGAGCAACAGGAAACGAATGCACCCTCTCCAGGCCTCGGTTTCCCATAAAATGGGGGAAATGGAGTATAGCGCTCACATACGCCTGGGCGGGTTCTGTGAGCTGCTCCACACAGAGCTTCTAGAAGGGGGCCAGGCCAGGCAGACAAACGGCCTCCAGACCAGCACACCTGGGCACGCGACTCTGGTCAAGAAGACCAGAGCTCCAGCTTTGCACAGTGGCCGCGTCCTAGCCAATGAGGTTTATCCGAGGCGTGATTATTGCCAGGAAGACCGGAGCTCGGTCTGTGCCTCCACCCCGGGGCGCCAGCCTGGACAGGGGGTTCCCTGCACGTTCGCGGGATTGCAGTGAACTGCAAGGTCAAACTGCAGTAGCTGGACAGAGGCCTTGACGACGTCACTATATTACCTCCCTTAGCCACGTGTGTCCTCACGTCTAAAACGGGGATGGTGACATCCCTGCCTCCTAGAATCATAATGAGGGTAAACTGAAGAAGCACAGTGCCCTGCGCACACGTCCTTAGTAGGTGGGAATGGCCCTTGGTATTTAGATTGCTGTAATTCCCTCTTTTTCACAGTTGAGAAAGTGAGGCTCAGAGAGGTAAAGTAACTCACCCAAGGTTGCACAGCTATCAGGCACTTGATCTGGGATCTGGATGTGACTCTGGTCTGACATCTGGTCTGACTCTGACCTCCTGGGTCTCAAGCCCCCTTTGGAGAAGCAGCTTGCCTCCTGGTTCTACCAAGGGGATGGGATGGTGGGAACTGGGGGTGGGGTTTATGGAGTTGAAAAGCAAAGGTTTGGTTGATCTTGTGTGAAATGACAACATTTTACTCCATGTTGGCGAGCACATTGCAGAACAATCTGGTTTTGAGACAAGAGCCCCGCAGAATGGATCCTGATGCACGTTTGCAAATAGGCTGGAGGCAGAAGCTTTCTCTGTAAGGTCGCCCCCCCCCAACCCCTCCACCCCCGCTAGGTGGCCCGTGAATCCTACCTATGCCATTGCATTTCTTACTTTGCATCCCCAAAGGCCATCCCAGGGCTTGTGAAGATCTTAGGGCAGTCACTGGGAGCCAGGCACCGTCACTGGGGGTCAGGCATCACGGGTGGGGGCACTTGAGGTGGGAATGGGGAAAGGCTTGGAGTCGGCTCTGTAATCAAATCCTACATCTGCCTTTTCTACCACTTAGACTTTGGGTCCACACCCTTCACCCTCCCAAGCCTCAATTCCTTCCACTATAAAATGGGGGGGGGGGGGAGGCAGGTGACTGATCTCAGGGCTGCTGGGTAGATCCTTGTTAAGGCAGCAAAGCACCTGCAGGAAGTCAGTGCCCTCTGAAGAGGGGCTGTCATTACAGGGACTGCTCCGTGGTATTTGTGGAGTGGAAGGCTTCCCCAGGGCCAGGGAGACTTGCAGCCCCAAGGCAGGATGGGCCGGGCATCTGTCTCCAGTACACGTTCAGACCTTGCCTGTTTTAGTAAAGGGGTTTGCCTGTGTGCAGTCTCTTGTGCCCCCGGTGGCAATTCAGGATCTGCCGTCCATCTCCCTGTTCCTCTCCCTGGATGCCTGTAGCATCCCGAGATGGCCCAGCCCCATTAAAACCCACTGGAGCAGCGTCGCTGCAAGGATGGTCTGCAGGCCAACAGCCACAACAACCCTTGGGAACTAGTTAGAAATGCAGACTCTTGGACCCCATCCCAGACCTATTGATTCAGAATCAGCATTTTAGAAAAATCCTCCAGTGACTCATGTGCATGCTGATGTTTAGGAAGCATGGGGTAGAGGGGGTGCCTGGGGGGCTCAGTCGGTTAAGCGTCTGACTTCGGCTCAGGTCATGATCTCACGGTGAGTTTGAGCCCCGCGTCAGGCTCTGTGATGACAGCTCGGAGCCTGGACCCTGCTTGGGATTCCGTGTCTCCCTCTCTGTCCCTCCCCGACTCATACTGTCTCGCTCACTCTCTCTTTCTGTCTCAAAAATAAATGAATAAACAAATTAAAAAAAAAAAAAAGAAACAGGGTAGAGGGGGAGAAAACCAAAACAAGAAAAAGACTGGAGAGAAAGAGACCCTGGAAAGGGGGTAATTGAGTGTTTTAGTGACATATGTGCTTATTTTTGGTTTTGCACCTGAAGGTCACAGTCTCCCTTAGACCCTTGAAAAAAGCTCGTGGCAGGACCAGTCCTCACTCCAAACATCTGATGGCCTGCCGACAACGTTCTCGGAATTAACAAAGAGTGATATTAGTAATATTAGCAAATGATTTTGGACCCCTAATTCTGGGTCAGACACCATGCTAAGAGTTTAGATAGCAGTCTCTCATTTAACCTTCACACCTACCGGGAGAGTTGGGTCTGATTATCTGCCCCTATTTTCCAGATACGGAATCTTAAGTTCACGTGGCTGGCCTGGATCGCGTGGCTGGCCCGGATCGTGTGACTGGCTGTAATGTACAGCAAGGAAATCATAAGCCGGGGTTTGAAGCAGGTCCTTCTGCAGTTCAGCCCCTCGTTGACCACCAGGCTGCCCAGCCTCCTGTACCAGGAGGGTGCCTGCTGTGTGATGCTTGGTCTAACTTCTGGGCAAAACACATCAGCCCACAGACCTGTCTCTTGCTTTGCTGTCGTGACTGAGGCTATTGGTGTTGTCCGTTTGGGTTTTTGTTTGCTTTTACGGTCCCTAGACCTTTCTGGGCAGTCCCTCCCACCTCCCACTTGCAATACCCTCTCTCAACAGTTCTTGTCAATTTGCATTAAAAAGGGTAATAGAGGGACGCCTGGGTAGCTCCTTCGGTTAAGCTTCCGACTCTGGATTTCAACTCAGGTCATGATCTCGCGGTCTCGTGGGGTCGAGCCCCACATGAGGCTCCATGCTGAGTGTGGAGCCTGCTTGGGATTCTTTCTCTGTCCCTCTCTCTCTGGCCCTCCCCTCTCTCTCTCTCTCAAAATAAGTAAACATTTTTAAAAAAAAAGCAGTAGAGCCCTTGATTTCTCCATTTCTGAGTCCACAGTGACTATCTCATTGCTTATACACAGTAGGTGCCCAGAAAATATTTGTTGAATTTCCTTTATTTATTTAGCTGGATTGTTGTTTAGTTCGTGATCATTAGTTCATGATGACTTAGTGGAACCGTGTAGTTGAATTTAGCTTATTGTACGCATTCTCGTGAGGGCCGTATTTTCCCCAAGGGGACAAAAATTGTCTCTTGAATTCCTGTGTGTGTATAAAGCACAGATCTACATACAGTATGTAAAGAGATATATATAATCTCTCTGCAAGGATTAAATTTTCATAGAAAAACTATATTAAGAGGCCGCAAGGGTAAGTAATAATGAAAACTTTAAAACATGATAAACAAGCGTATCAAGGAATGCCAAGTTGTAACTCTAAAGATGTGCACCACAAAATACAAACAGACAGAGCACGTAATGAAAACATCCAGCAACGTGAACCACTGGGTGGAAAGTTTACAGGGAATGTGCATCCTTCACAGAGGTCAAGTAAAATGCACCTAAAAGTATCCTGGGGGGACACCACATTACACTGACTACATTAGCTTAAAACACTTAAACCAATAACACTGGATGCTGGCAAGGTTACTGTAACATTGGTTAGCTCGGATGTTTCATAATTGGAAAGACCCCTTAGGAAAGCAGTATGGCGATTTTGTTCAGCAAGAGCTATAAAAATCTTCGTGCCCTTTGACCAGGGAATTTCATTCTAGGGAATTTGTGCTTAGGAGTGGATTCGATCACAGCAGAAGCTGTTGCATAAGGATGCTCCTTGAGTATAGCTAGGGCAAAAAAAAAAAAAAAAAAAAAAGGAAGGGGAGAAGGAAGGAGAGAGGAAGGTCCAATAAAACCAACACATGGGATGAAGCTCCTCACAGTGCTGAACACACGGTAACACTGCAAACATGGTTGCCTCTCCATTAATTCCCCCCACCCCCAAATGGCAGCAGGTAGGAAGAGTTGAGCATCTGTCCCATCTCGGGGGCAGGAGTCATACCGCAGAAAGTCTGGAATGCTGGAAAAAGAGCCCAGCAAGCTAAGATAGTGGACAGCCAGCAGGTCAAAGGGACATTCTGCAAGGCTCTTTGTCAGTGGCTGGGTGTCTCCAGGCATGTATTTGTGGGCTGTTTTCCTGTCCTCAGAATTCTGTTACCTGGTCCTCCCAGCTCATTGCCGGTAAGAAAGCCAAGGCTTCTGCTTCCCGCAGTTAACTTGCAAGCTGGCTGAGAGCCCTCCTATGGAGCCAGCCTGGGGTGCACTGTGTAGACCGGTTTTAAAACACACTTTAGAATTCTCTCTCACTGCCTGGTTCCCCCTGGCCTAGGGATGCAAAAGCATGTAAGGCATCATTCCCCTAAGGCTCAAGCATCTGCATTTACACACTTGCCCTTTGCTCCCCCCGCTGAGCCTTATTAATGCTTCAGGAAGTCTGTGTGCGTCCCCGTCCCTGGGAGCTATCTCCCACGCAGGGGCCTTGGTGGCCCCGAGAGAAACAAGAATCTCCTTTCATGTGCACATGTCAGATAGCTGGGATCTCAAAGCCCGAGAGGTGTCCCAGATGAAGACAATGTCCAACATCAACCTTCTTGTCCCCCAGTACAAGGAAGAGAAGGACTTTCTGTGGGTTTTGTCAGCCTGGGTCGACAGGTGGCAGCATTTGAGGCCAGCCTGAGAAATCACTGTTGGCGTCTGACAGTAACTTTTGCCAAGATAGTGGGGATTAGGGCTGTTTCCATCATTTCTAGGTAAACACAGCCCATCTGGGCCCACAGTTGCTGAGAAGAGAGTCCTGGCTGGTGTTACTTCCGTGTCCACACAAAGGACCTTGCCAGAGGCAGATAGGGGAGGGTGACCTGTGGCAGAGGCTGTATTCATTGACCGCAGGGTCAAGACCGTACTGGACGCTGGGCTCCAATGAGAGCAAAATAGACAGGGCCTCTGCCCTCATGGAGCACACAGTCCAGCAGACAAATAGTAACTGTGTAACTTAAAAATCATTGTAAAATTACATCCGTGAGCATTGTAGTGTTGCAAAAGCACTTGAGGGGATTTTGAGCTCCTCTGGGAGATGCAGGAAGTGATCCAGGGGAAGCTGAAGTCTCAGGAAGGATTAGGATGGGATGGGAGGGAGCAGAGGAATCGGGAAGGGAGAGAACTCCTTGGGCAAAGGCGTATTGTCTTAGTCATTCTTCCCCACCCTTCCCTGCTCACAAAGCAAGACAGGAAGATAACTGAGCAAAGATAAGAATGACGAGGAGAAAGGGCAAATAGGTAAAAAAAAAAAAGGGGGGGGAACCATTGGAGTCAGTAGGTGAAGAGTGGGAAAGAGATAAGCAGGTGGCATCAGGGGTAGAAGGGAGGTACGCATGGAAGAATAAACCAACAGAGGCATACGGGGCCAAGGACGTAAGCCAACAAGTGAATAAAACAGGTGGATAAGAGGCCAGCCGAAGGAGGAGGAAGCCAACACATGAACAAAAAGCCGGTTTCCTCCATTCCAGCATTTCCAGTGGCCAAAATGGTCGAAGGACTCGTTTCGAATGAACAGAATGCAGAACACGTGGCAGAGGGGCTCAGGGCTTGCTCTGTGCCGTAGAAGGGCTCGGGCTTGTCTGCACAGTCGAATCCCCGGGGTCTCCAGAAACACAAATACTCAGCGCCACCCCCAAAGATGCGGATCTGACAGGGTGTGGCCTGGGCACAGGGACTCTCGGGCACTGCCAGGACTGGGAACCGCAGCCACAGAAGACCGGTTCTCGCAGTCTGGTCCCTGGACCAGCAGCATTGGCATCACCCGGGACCTTGTTTAGAAATGCAGAATCTCGGGGCGCCTGGGGGGCTCAGTCGGTCCAGCGTCTGACTTCCACTCAGGTCATGATCTCACGGCTCGTGGGTTCGAGCCTCGCGTCGGTCTCTGGGCTGACGGCTCAGAGCCTGGAGCCTGCTTCGGATTCTGTGTCTCGCTGTCTCTCTGCCCCTCCCCCACTCGTGCTCCGACTCTCTCAAAAATAAATAAACATCAAAAAAAAAAAAAAAAGAAAAGACAAGAAAAACGCAGCATCTCGGCTCCTCAGACTGCTGAATCAGAAACTCTGGGGTGGGGCCCAGAAGGCTGCAACTTAAGAAATCCTCCCAGGCAATTCTGACACTGGATCCGTCTGAGACTCACTACGGCTGAGGGTCCTTCAAGGGAAACCGTGTTCCTACGCAGCAGAGAAGGACAAAGTCCAGACTCCTTAGCATGATTACCAAGGACCCCTCGATCCAGGCCAGGGGTTCCCCATGAAGATGGGGACCTGCTCCCCGAGGCACTGTGCAACGTCCAGAGACACTTTTGGTTGTCCCAACCTGGGTTAGGGCTGCTATCGGAATCTAGTGGAGAGAGAGGCCTGGGAACCTGTTCAGAACCCTACAATGGACTGGACCACTTCTACCAGGAAGAATTATCCAGCCCAGATGCTGACAGTGCCCAGGTCAGTGCCCGACCTGGGCGGGTGCACCTAGCAGGGCTTAGAAGAGCAGCACCCAATATGAAATGCCTTCTCCCCAGTCTCATTCCTGTAAATTTATAGACCGTGGACCCAGAAGGATCCGTACAAAATCCCATTCGACTCTCTCACATTCCAGGAGAGGAAACAAGCCAGAAAAGAGAAATGATTTCCCAGGGTCCCACAGCATTTCTACTTCTTTCTTTTTTTTTTCTTTTTTTAATTTTTTTTAACGATTATTTATTTTTGAGAGACAGAGACAGAGCATGAGAGGGGAGGGGCAGAGAGAGAAGGAGGCACAGAATCCGAAGCAGGTTCCAGGCTCTGAGCTGTCAGCACAGAGCCTGACGCGGGGCTCAAACTCAGGGACTGCGAGATCATGACCTGAGCCGAAGTTGGACACTTAGCCCACGTCAGCACAGAGCCCAACGCGGGGCTCGAACCCATCAACCACAGATCATGACCTGAGCAGAAATCGGACGCTCAACCAACAGAGCCCCCCAGGCGCCCCAACACTCCTACTTCCTATCCAGTAGTTTGTCCCCTAAATATGTACCGAGGATTTCTCATGTGCAAAGTAGGATGTTGGCAAGAAAGCGTAGAAAGGTGGACGGGACGCAGGTGGTTGGCGCCCTCATGGAGCTCACCGTGAACAAGGACGTCAGGAAATGGAGGAAGACTTTCTTAACTTAAGGTGACTCAAGGAAGCCCTCTGAGGGGGCCATGTGGGTCCTCCAACTGAGAGGCCGTCCCGGTGAGCGCGAGCAGGTGGTGCAGAAGATTCCCCGGGCTCCCTGACTCGGGCATGCAGGGAGACTGGCTCTTCCCTGCAGTCGAGTGTCTGTAGCTCACGGATCTGGAGGCAGTTGCATGGAAGTTGGAGGAGAACAGGCATTTGACTCCAGACCGCGCTCGGAGTCTTAGAGAAACCCCGGGGAGTTTATCACATCTAAGACCCTGATAGCATCTGTATTAGAAACGGGAATCCGACCAGACTGCTCGTGAAAGATTAGCTTCAGTTCTTTCAGGAGAATACATGGCTTATACCAACTCTGGCTGCCTTTATCAGTGTGCTCCTGCCAGCCAGCCGCCCTCTCCCCCCATCAAGATGGCCACGCGACGACTCCCCGAATGAATCTGTCATTTTCAATTCAGTCGAGCTAACAAGTCTTTTGTGAGTATCCACTCTACTCTGCCCGGGTCTGGGTGGAGAGCTGCAAGAGGGGGGCCAGGAAAGAAGGCATCACCTTTACCTTGAAATACACACAGGCTCATAGGAGAGAAGATGCTCATATATCCATTCACTCAACAGATGCTACCTGAGGGTGTCCCCCAATGCCAGGCACCACGCCAGGCGCTGAGGCTGGAAAGAGGGAAGACGCATCCCCCAATTCACATGGCATGTCAAGATGCACAGATGTTTACAGGACGGTGTGAAAAGTGAGCAGGGAGCAGGGAGTCATTAACCCAGCCCAAGAATCCAAGAAGCCTTCCTGGAAGAGGTGCCACCCAAACCAGCAGCGGACGAGGAGTTCACAATTCTTCACCAGATGAAGAATGGGCAAAGCACCAGTGTGAACCGAGGCAGGTAGCCCGGCACCTTTAATGGTAATAAAAGAGGCTCCGTGTTAAGACCTTTGTGCGAATTACCTTGTTTACCCTACGACAGCCTTCTGAAGTGGGCACAACTACATATTTTTGTTTTTCTATTTTTTGTAATGTTTTATTTATTTCTGAAAGAGAGACAGAGCGTGGGCAGGGGAGGGGCCGAGAGGGAGACAGAATCGGAAGCAGGCTCCAGGCTCGGAGCTGTCAGCACAGAGTGCAATGTGGGGCTCAAACTCACGAGCCGTGAGATCATGACCCGAGCCGCCCAGATGCCCCTGCCTTTCTCTTTTTAAATGAAGAAACTCAGGCACAATAAGGACATGACAGACAGCTAGCAAATGGCAGAACTGGATCCAAACCCAGGCAGTCTGCCTGTTGGCCCTGGATCCCTAACCGCTAGGCCTGTACTCCACCTATCTCGAAAACTAGATGCGATTCTGTGATTGGATGATTCCATTCTAAAAGTTCTGGGGGAGGGAGGGGGGCAGGGGGTCGAGGCCATACCGGACTCATCTGAAGAGCCTCATCCACCATGTTTGAAGGAGTCAGACCAGATTCTGAGGGTAAGGTGTGAAGGATTTTAAGCAGAGGAATAACATGGTTATATTTGAATTGTAGGAGAGCCACCATGGAAAGAGAATCTTTCAGGGGGGAGACACTGGAAGGAGAGCAGCCAGGGAAGAGGCTATCGTAGTCATCCAGACAAGAAATGTGGGCAGCCTGGGCCGTCGGGCATGAGCCGATGGGGGTGGAGGAGGCGGTAGAGTCAAGGAAATGAACTCATGATTGCATATGGAGGGGGCAGAAACGGAAGACTTCCAGATTCCTGACCTGAGATGGAACCACAGTGGCTGAAGCGAGAAGAAAATTGTATTTTTATCCTAAACGCAAGGGAAGAGAGCTTTGGGCTAAGGTTAGGTTAAGAATACAAGGATGAAATGGGATGGGACCAAGAGAGGGGGGGATAGTGATTGTTGGTGTCTCCCTCCAGCCTTGACAGTCTTGGATGGAATTGGGGGTGAATATCCTATTCCACGGTAATGATCTTCAAGATAGAGTTTTGCCTTGAAAGGCAAGCTCCGGAGCAGGTAAAGGGGAGGCACCCACGGGGTCACAGCTGCAAGGCGACCTTGCTGTAACTAACTTTCTTTCTTGGCTGGCTAAGCAAGGGATGGGGAAGCAGAGGGTCTGGAGATGAGTGAGGTCCCTGCCCTCATGAAATGTATGATCCAATGCAGAAAGCACACATCAAGTAGCTGCAGACGATACATTTTGGAGGCAAGTAGCAAGTGTATGCTGAGCATAGGGTACTAGATGTTGCAGGAAGGAATATAGTTGGCCACAACAAGACCTCTCCTTTCAAAGAATTATCGTAGAGATGGTAGGGTCCACACAGATAAGACAAGGATACAAATGTCCCCCCAAAACACAGCTTCAAACAAAAATGGCTCCAGGTGCTTCAGAGGAGTCAGCTAGGACAGGGGTGATTGGGGCTGGCTTTGAGGAGGACGTGGTGGGATTGATCCAGGGGGAAACGACACAGGACTTCAGCCATGTGAGCGTTCTGGGGTGGGCAAGAGTGAACCTAAATGATCTGGGGTCCAGAGGAGGTAAGATTGGGGAACTTTGCTTGGCCCTACCCTGGAGGGTCTTGAGAACCTCATGAAGCCCTTTGGATTTTCTCTTGTCCCCAGGGGGAGGGAGCCGGGTTGAAGGAGCTAGGAGGAAATGGGAAGTCTGGAGATAGTAACCTGGTGGTCCAGGGCAGAATGGGGAACTTTAAAAATTGTTTTGAAAGGTGGGCCCCTGGGTGGCTCGGTTGGTTAAGCATCCGGCTCTTGACTTCGGCTCTGGTCGTGATCTCACGGTCGGGGAGTCCGAGCCCCACGTCAGGCTCGCTGCTGTCAGCGCGGAGCTCACTTGGGATCCTCTGTCCCCCTCTCTCTTCACCCCTCCCCCACTTGCACTCTCTCTGTCTGTCTCAAAAATAGGTACACATTCATTCTTGAAAGGGATCCACAACCCTTCTGGGGGAGAGGAGGAACGTGTGTGGGAGATACAACAGTCTGCCACACACCTGCTCGTGGCAAGCTGTAGACACCGGGGGGAGGCAGAAGGGAAAGATGTTAACCCAGGGGAGGCAAAGGAGCTGGGATGCAGTATGCAAATCCATTCATTCACTTATTCGAGTATTTATTTAGCCTTTAGGACGTGCCCGTCTCAGAGCTGCTGGTACCAGATGCATCAAACCAGATATCGTTTCCACTCTCGTGCTTCTTTCCTAAGGGGACGGACAGATGCTGAGCTAGTAATTAGAGCGCGGGGAGCTCAGGGAGCACGTAATGGGGACTGACCTAGTCCAGGACGCTGCAGAGGTGATGTTTAAGCAAGGAGACCAAAGTCTGAGTGAGAAAGGGTAGCCAGTGGAGACAAGCAGGACCACCATGTGCACAGTTTCATGGTGAAAAAGCTCAAGATGTGGAGCCCAAATTATTGATCATGGAAAGGCTGTCCCTAAAGACAGAGCAGTAAGCGGTCACTAGAACCCCAAAGCAATCATCATAAGGAAGAGGGAGTGGTTTAAACACAAGACCCAGAACTTCGGTTCTTTTCCAATCCACAGAATGATGCATTTTGCATCTCACAACCTCGATGCCCATCTGCCCTTCTGCCCACGGTCTCGCGCTGCTCGGATGACTACCTTCCAGTTTCAGATCTAATGCCGCCTCCTCCAGGAAGCCTCCTGGAGCACCCAGCCCCGGTTCCCTTTAAACTCCAACGGGAAGGAATCTCGATACCACTCAGTGCTTTGATGCTGCCCCGGGGTCTGCTGAGAGCCAGAAGCCACAGTAGCCCTTCCCTTGGTCTCATTCTCTCAGCCACCCAGGAAACTTGTCATTGCCAGGGTACCGTCATTGCTGCAGAGCTTACAGATTTGGGTTCCGAGTCCGGCTCCATCCGCTTACTGTGTAACCAGGGCAGGTGCCTTCTCCTCTTTGCCCCCGCTCCCCACCTGGTTGCTCAGGCAGATACCTGGGCGTCCTCTCTATACTTTCCTCTCTTTTAGCCCCTCCCCTCTCCATATCCGGTCCAGTCCCAAGACCTCTGGGCTCTAAGCAGATCTATCCAAAATCTTACTCACTTTTCAGCCTCCACCGCTAACCATGCCTCACCATCTCTTGCCTGGATTGGTCTTTTTGTTTCCACCCCCAGCCCCTCTCCAAGTTCCAGCCACAAAGGAGAGCGCTCTCGGCACATCTACGTGGGTCACCGCTGCCCCGTGTTTAAAACCCCCCACTGCTCTTGAGAGAACTCTTAACTCCTTCAACATGGTCAGCTCTGACGACCTTTGGCCACTTCTCACATCAAGGATTCCAATCGCAAAATGTACTATTAGCAACATAAACTCAAGGTCATTCCAATTCTGGATTCTTGGCGAACTCTGAGGCTGCATTTGCTAAGGCGAGCACTGACGGGAGGTACAAATATTTGGTGACTTTGAGGGCACAGAGGTGGACAAACAGGGCACAGGCTTTGTCAGGGCTCCCTGGGAGGAGCCCCAGGGAGCAGGAAGAGCAAATATCTTAGAGTTGGGCTCCTGAGTTTGTGTCCTGATCTTGTCACTTTCCAGCTGTGTGACCCTGGGCAAGTCACTTAACCTCTCTGAGCTTTAGTTCCACATACTAAATGAATACAAAGGAAGAAGATGGACGAGATGAGTTGTACAACCTCTGGGGCTTAACACCAAAGTGGGGCATTAGATCAAACCATGTGAAATTGCCAATGTTTTAGCCTTTTTTTCTTCTCACCGCTAAAATGATAATTTCATATATTCCTACTTCAAACCAGAGGTTGGCAAACTTTTTCTGTAAAGGGCCAGATGGTAAATTAGGCTTTGCTGGCCATCAGTCTCTGAGACAAGTATTCAATTCTGCCATTGCAGCATGAAAGCAGCCACAGACTACATGTAAAAGAGAAAATATGGCTGTGTTTCAATAAAACTTTATTTACAATAACAAGTGGTGGGCCAAACTTGACTCGTGGGCTCTGGTTTGCCAACCTTTGCTTTCAGCCCGTGGATTTTCCTTGGTCAAGGAATTTTGAGGTAGGACTTTTATGGAATAGCTTAGCAGAGGGTCTAGTGAGTAGTAAATGCGGGCTCATTTCTTTCCTCGTGTACTCTCCCAAGAAAGGCAATTTAGAGAGAACGAACATGTGCATTTCCTCCAAGGCGTGGAACATTTGTATTGCACAAATGTGTTTTAGGGAGGGAGGAATCCTACAGGGCCACACATCACTGAGCCCTCCTCCACTTAGCCCCCACTATGACTGACATCACGGACAGCCCTGTAGGGCCATGAGTCCCCTTCTATAGAAACACTCTGGGAGGAGCTGAGCATAGTGTCCCTGGGCAAGTTTTAAAAAGAATTTTTTTAATGTTTTATTTATTTTTGAGACAGAGAGAGACAGAGCATGAATGGAGGAGGGGCAGAGAGAGGGGGGACACAGAATCCGAAGCAGGCTCCAGGCTCCGAGCTGTCAGCACAGAGCCCGACGTGGGGCTCGAACTCACGGACCGTGAGATCATGACCTGAGCCGAAGTCAGACGCTCAGCCAACTGAGCCACCCAGGCGCCCCTATGGGGCAAGTTTTAAACCTGCACCCTGTACACCTCTTTAGTGGACCTGTGTGGCTTTGGCATAGGCTCCTTCCCCTTCCAGTTGCCTGGACAAGTCCTCTGAGCCTGACACAAATCCAGATCTGCCTTGTGTGAACAGAACCCCATGCACACAAGTTCCGAGCTGGGAAGGAAATGAAGGTTTCCATCAAAATTAGGCCAAGTAATACGCGTTTTCTCCAGGGGGAAATTATTTAAATAGCATCAAAATCAATTTCCGTGCCATTAAGTATTCTGGTCTGTGTTTTAATTGAGACGATTACATATTCCCCCAAAAAAGAGAAGAGCTATTTGAAGAATCGTGTCTTGTCTCCCTCCCTCTCGCTGGAACTGGTGAGGAAGACACCTGAGAGCTGCACACCGCCGGTAGCCTGTCTCTGTTCCTATTCATCTTCTTTAGCACTAACCTGGTTTAGTATTTTTCTTCAGGAAATAAAAATGGAGCTCTGAGAGGCACCCAGGGCGCTGGGAACTCGGAGTTCTTCAAATAGAATAAACCAGATCGTTCTCTCTTCCTTTCCTTAAGGGATTTGGTTTATGGGTGGTTCCAAGCAGTAGACGTCCCAGCAGCTGGCAGGTGTGCTTGGTCAAGGGGGCCAGGGGGATGAGGGTCATTCCCAACCTTTGGTGCTCCCCATGCCCTCCCTTTGTTCAGTAAACATTTCAGGTGCCTCTTCTGTGCTCGGGGCACTCGCTTGGGGTCCCTGAAGAAGCTCCCTCTCCAGTGGGAGACATGTGGTTAAAAACAAGTCACTGCAATGCTGGGGAGCCTGGTGGCTCAGTTGGTTAAGGGTCTGACTTCACCTCAGGTCATGATCTTGTGGTTTGTGAGTTCGAGCCCTGCGTCAGGCTCTGTGCTGACAGCTCAGAGCCTGGAGCCTGCTTCGGATACTGTGTCTCCCTCTCTCTCTGCCCCTCCCTTGCTCGCGCTCTGTCTCTCTCTCTCTCTCTCTCAAAAATAAATAAACACTAAAAATTAAAAAAAAAAAGTGACTACAATGCATCCTGTTAAGAGCGAGAAACCAGGGCCCCAGTGAGTGCTCCTGTAGGAGCCTCCTGGTTGCAGGCAGCTAATTTTCTGCCTCATTCTTTAGTTCACCTCTCTCTTTCTTTCTAGACTTTCAGCTCCAAGAGATCAGAGACAAAGGCAGTCCCATTTCCACTGTGTCTCCAATGCCTTGAGTGGCAGGCACAGAGTAGGGGCTCAATTAATGAAATGAATAAAGGAAGGAAGACAAGGTGTTGCAGGAGAACAGAGGAAAGAGTGTATTTCTCTTCCAAAAGGTTGTGTAGAAAGCTCTACAGAGGACCGATGTCAGGGCTAAGACACTTGGGATAACAAGAGGTTGACCAGATGGCCAAGAAGAGGGCGGGTATTTCCAACAAAGGGAATTGAGAGCTGACATGTATTGAGTGTCAGCTATGTTCTAGGCTCTTTACATACGTCTGCTCATTGGATTCTTACAACTATCCCCATGAGGTGGTGCTCTTATACCCATTTCACAGGTAAAGAGACTGAGGTCATGGTGGTTAACTCTGGAAGCTCATACCCCCATCAAATGTTACAGATATGATTCAGTGATTCAGTGATTCTAGGCTTTGTTGTAACCACTGTGCTTGCCCTTCCAAAACATGGGATTTGGGAGATTTCAAGGAATTTGAAATGCTGGAAGCTAGAACATGAGGCTGGCCCCGAAGTCCAGAACCTTGCTGTGGAGAGCCTTGAATGCCAGCCCAAAGACTTTGTACTTCCATGTGCAGATCACCGTGTCCCAGGCTGGAACTCTGTGGAAGCCTATTTTACAAGACGTAAATAAGTGAGATGTGCGTGAACAGGATCGTGAGAGGGGGACTCACTTGCAGATGATTTGGGAAATACGGTTTCAACCTGGCTGGACACATTTTCCTTTTGCTGCAGGACTTGTCAGAGCCTTTACCATGAAGGTGGGCATTGTAATTGTCCAGGAGGAGGCAGTATCTCCAAACTTCTTTTTTTGTGGGCACATTTCTCAATAACCTCCAAAGTAGTGAATTTGGGCATTGCCAACATAGATGATAGAGATCCATGGAGAGGTTTTAAGGCAGGGGGTGATATGGTCAGATTAAAGGGAGCATCACTAGGACTGCAAGGAGGGTGACCAGAAGGAATAAGAGGCTCAGTTAGATTTGGAGGCTCTGGTGAATTTGAGACCCTTCCAGCCAGGATGTGCGTGGAGGCCATCATGGGGGCTGGCATGCATCCGGCCCACTGGCAGCAAAGAGACGCTTCTACTCACGGTGGGTCCAGTGGGGAAGAAACCGAATTCACACACATGGCATTATCCAAACAAAGCCATGTTGCTTCTGTATAGAACAATGGGTTGGCTTTTCAGGGTAATTTAATAGCTGTGGCATATCGCCCGGGCCATCAATTAAATTCCAATCCAATTTCCTTCCAAAGCATTCTCTGCCTTGGGAGTTCCTTTCTAACGTGGAGCAAATCTGGCTGATGAGGCGGGAAGACGTATCAGCCAAAATGCACAATGACTTTCAGAGGGCCAGCCTCTCAGATCTTGTCTCGCCTTCCAAAGGAGGTCACCCAGCGTTAACAGAAAATTCGACAGAATTAGATCATCGAACAGCTTTAAAGCGATAGGAGGAATCCCATTTAGTGGAATTTCTCCAGCCCTGTCCCGCCTAAGGGGAAACTGAGGCTCAGCGGGGGTGGGGGACAGCCTGGCCAAGGTCATGCCATGACTAAACTAGCTTCCTAGATGGGTCTCCAGTTATTTGCTTTGTCTTCTCGACAGTCCACATCTAGAGGGATCCAGAGCCTTAATCTGATCATATAACTCCTTGGGCTAAGATCTCTCCAGAAGCATCCCAGTCAGTGTAGAATAAAACTTGGGTGGGATGGAGTCTGACATTTAGGCTGGATGGGTCTTTGTGGTTGGGGCCATCCTGTGCATTTTGGGTACTAAGCAGCGTCCCTGGCCTTCACCCACTAGAGACCAGTAGCGCCCCTTCCCCAGCCCAGTCAGTCGTGACAGCCCAAACATCTCCGGACATTGCCGAATGTCCCGGGGAGGGGGGCAAAATCTCCCCCAGTTAAGAACCCCTCACGTGGGGAGAATTTGAGAGCACAGGATGTGTTTAAGGAAGGCTCGAGAATCAACGATGGCTGCTGTGCTTGCTCGATAGGAGGTCTCCGGCATGATCCTTTACCACCTGCGCCCAGCCTCAGTTTCCTCATCTACACAATGGGAATTTTTATTTCTCTTCCACAAGTTTGTTTGATCTGCGATCAAATAGGGCAATAGAAAGGACTGCTCAGTGTATGTGATAAAGTGCTATAAAAATATCACATGATTAACTGTAACGTAGTTCAGTGCAGCTTTATGAGTATAATGGCACGGTGGCGGGGACATTACGCGATGTAATTCTCTCCGTGCTCAGAGCTCCCGAACGCAATGGTTCATAAACGTCAATGCACATGTGACTCATCCAGGGTGCTTGGTAAAAGTGCAGACTCCTTGGTCCCACCTCCCCAAATTCTAATTTACTGGGTCTGGGATGAAACCTAGGAATTCATTTAAAAAGTCAGTCCGGAAGATTCTGCTGTGCGTGGGCTTTTGAGAAACACTGGTCTGGGGAAAGGCAGTACCCAAGGCTTTCTGGCAGGGGATCAGGAATTGAAATGTGTGCATAAATCTGGGGGGAGGGGGGGTTGGGGAGGTGTTGCTGACATTGTCCCAAAGTCAACAATGGAACCCTGTCCTCATAGCTTGGAGGTCTGCGTGTTCATGGAATTTTCTGTCCCTTTGGAAAGCTGAGGTTAACCCCAACCTCTGAGCTGCCAGCCCCCACCATGGACTGTATTTTTCATCTCCTACTTACTCTGCGTGACTGCTTCCCAAATGCATTTTGATGCTAACGTCGCCCAGTCTCTGATCAAAAATTATGGTAAAACATTGTCTTGTCATAAGGCTAATAAAGCATGTTATCCTGCCTGTCACAGAAGCTGCCTTACAGATGCTGTTTGCTACCCACCAGGGCCCTGCATTAATCTCCCTTCCCCTCCCTGCAAGGAATAGAGTCTACCATGGGAAGATCAATATTGTATTATCTCGCCCACCAGTGTCATTCCAGCTGTGGCCAATGAGTTCTGTCATTTCTGAGTTGTTAGAAGCCTCGTGCATGAAGGGGGAGGCCCAGGAAAAGAGGGAAGAGAAGCCATCTGAGAAGGAAAAGAATGTTCTCAGGAAAAGGAGCCCTGGGGAAGGTATCAGAGGACCAAGCACACAAGAAGCGGCCAAAGACATTTGCCCTGGAGTCGGACAGACCGGGGCCTGTGCCACACCTGCTTTCGGAAGCTCTGGGAGAATAATTTCGTGTTTCTGAACCTCAGTTTCCCTATCCATCAAATGGACACAAACGCGGGACCTGTCGCAGAGGGGCAAATCAGAATAGGCATGGTGCCGTGCAGCGGATCCTGGCGTGACCTGTGTGTGCGTCCGCGTGGCTGGGAGCAGAGTGCTGCTGGAAAACACGGCCCCAGCGAAGACACGGTAGCAAAAGAGCAAGAGGGCACGTTCGCAGAATAGAAGCTGTGGCCGTGTGTGCAGTGCCCCGCAGAGCGAAGGTGCGGAGTCAGACCTCTTGGAGGTACGAATTCTGGACCCTGGCAGAACGGCCCGGTTTCACCTTCGGTTTGCTCCGCCAGCTCGTCTTCCCCCCAAGAGGGGGTCGGAATGGCACACGGGGCGTGCATGGCCTCCAGCTTAAAGCCGGGGTGCCCGAGGCTGGCTCCCGCGGCAAAAAAGCCCTCGCTGGGGTCCCCTGGATGCCTGCCGCTCCCTCCGTGTCTGGACTCCCTGCCCCCTCCCTCCTTCCTGCCCTCTCTCTGGGGACAGGCCACCTGGAAACCCCATCCCGGGCCAGCCCAGCCCCCTGGACTCCTTTCATGCTTAAAGAGGGAGCTGCGAGAAGCAAAATCCCCGTTCAAGGAGGCAACAGGTGTCCACTAACGATCCAGATGCCGACGTGAGGACGAAATGCGGCCCTTGGAAAAGTGGAAACTGGTGTCGGAGTAACGTCTGGCTGGTCTCCGTGGATGTTCCCTTCGTTCAGATCTGTTTTCCTTTGGGTTTGTTGTGAGAGAGTGGGGGGAACGCAGAGAGAGAGAGAGAGAGAGAGAGAGAGAGAGAGAGAGAGAGGGAGAGAGAGAGAGAGGGAGATGAAGATCTGAAGCGGGCTCTGTGCTGAGCCTGACACGGGGCTCGAACTCACCGGCCGCGAGATCGTGACCTGAGCCCAGGTTGAACGCTCAGCCGACTGAGCCCCCTGGGCGCCCCTCGGCCCCCGCCCCCGGCCCCATTCAGGTTTTTATCCAAACCGTTCATTTGCTGCTTACCACGTGCCTTCATTCCCAAATCCCTGCAGGGTAGGAACAACAAAACAGCGGTAAAAATAGTAATTATTATTAGTATTTATATAAACAGCATTAGGTTTCTGTCAGTCTACTAGTTACTGCTTTGTCGGAAAGCAGCTGGATAGACTTATCATCGGAATTGGGGGATTTGTACTAAACGTCTGGCGGTGCTGGCTGAAGACAGACATGCCATTCTGTGCAGCCGGCACCCTGTTGGGAATACGCCCAACGGAAGTAGGTATATGTGTGCACCAGAAACAAACAAAAACTGTGTAAGACAGAGTTCACAGTTGTCCTGTTCACAACAGCCCCAGACTGGAAGTGAGTCAAAGGCCCGTAGGCAATCGAATGGGTAACTTGTGGGATAGTCCTAACACAGAATACTCCGCGGCAATAAAAAAGAGGAATGAGCCAGCATCCACGTAACAGCACAGAAAAATGTCACAAAGAGAACGAGCGAAAGACGCCGGATGCAAAGGAGGACGTGTTGCGTCATTGCCCAGGGAATTCATCAACAGCCGAAATGAATCTTCAAACGACGCTAGAAGGCGAAATAAAGATCTCCTTGAGGCGCCAGAAGATAGAACGCACGCCGGCAGTGTTTGGCTAAGTGATCCGGTTGGTTATTATACAGTTTGCGTCCAGTTTGAGAACGTTCATCGAGCTGTGCACTGAACAATTGGGTGAAATTTCTATTCACAGACTATACTTCAGTGAAAACTTCTGAAGTATTAAAAGGTATGTTTGGGACCAAGAGACTCTAGAGAGCGTCTACATGGCATTCCTCACTGTGGGGATTTCACACAAGAGGCCTGAGTTCTTATCCAAGAGTCTCATCCCTTGAGATACCAAGCAGAAAACCCAAGCCTCTCCAGGCAGGGGTAAAGACAAACCTTAAGGCACCCCTTGTTCCTGGTCCAACAGCATCAGACAAGGTGTGGGTGCCTTGGAGGTAAATGGGGGGACTCTGGAGTTCGCTGTCCTCACTCTCATTTCCACCGCCTCTGAGAACAGACACTGTTTACATCTCCTTCCATGTGGCTTAGCCCCCAGGGGATTCTCAGTGAGTGTTCATTGAGTGACTGCAGGAGGGCATGGGTGAATGAATGAGTTGCTGTTGTAAAAATTAAATAAGATTATGTATTTAGAATGCGTGGAACAGGGACGCCTGTGCGGCTCAGTCGGTTGAGCGTCTGACTTCGGTTCAGGTCATGACCTCGCCGTCCGTGAGTTGGAGCCGCACGTGGGGATCTCTGCTGTCACCACAGAGTCCGCTTTGGATCCTCTGTCCCCCTCTCTCTGCCCCTCCTCCACTTGTGCACAGGCACTCTCTCCCTCTCTCTCTCAAAAATAAATAAACATTAAAAAAAAAAAAAAAGAATGGAAAAGAGGTTGAATGATACCGGAAATGCAGGAGAGCAAGACGCTACGGGGTTCATATGTCAGACAGACCGAGGTTTGAATCCCAGGTCCACCACCCTCTCCCGGTACGTTCCTGGGTGAATGGATTTCCCTCTCAGAGCCTCGGTCTTCCCATCCGTGAAATGGGGAGATGAGCTGTCCCCGTATCACAGGGCATCTCTGAGAAAATGAGACGGCGCGTGTAAAGAGCATGGCACACGATATGCTTCAAAGTGGCCGCGGTCGTTGCCATTATCTGAAAATGATCTGCAGTATTGTGCGCCAAGCTGAGGCCATGCTCATAAGGGAGACTGCTGTCTTCCCTGCCTCATCTCTCTGCATCTGTCTCTTCCTCCGTGTCTCAAGCCCCGCGTGTGCCGAGCCAACCTTGGCAGAGCCGGCTGCTGAGTGAATAAAAAGACATCTTTCCCCCCGCCCCGGGGAGATGGCCCAGTGCCAGTGTGCGCGGGCACAGTGCCTGTGAAGGGGGCCAGGTGGGCGCCCAGGACACTGAGGCGCTCTGTGTGGTCTCTGCTGGGTCAGGGGGCCGACAACGGCCGCTCTGAGGACCGTCCAATCCACCCCCCCACAGCGTTTCCCCCACCCCCCAGCCCCACCATCTGCCCACCGGGCAGGCCTGGGAGTGAAGGGATGTTCTGTGCAGCGCCTGGGCCCCAGGCCCACACACACCCGAGCCACTGTCCTCATTGGCTACAAGAGCCCGTTAGGCTCTGGGCAGAGGTTGGCCGGGCTCCCAGAGGCAGGCATCAAGGACCAGAAGCTAAAGAATGGAGGAGCCTGAGGCTTGGCGTTTTGTGGTGCCAGCCTGCTCCCCAGGGCACAGTGAGCTCATCTGCCTGGTGGGGAACCTTGGCCTGCGGAGGCGGAGGGTAGAGAGGATGTGTCGTACGTCCTCGCGTCTTCCCAGTACAGTGCGTGATCGATACCTGATATGACAAGATGGGATGGGATGAGACACGATGGGCGGGCGGGACGGGCTGGAATAGAATGGAATGGTTTCTTCTACTTGGCGCCCAAGTCCCCCTTGAAGCTGGCGCGGACGGTAGGGGGTGTGGACCTGGCGTGGACAAAATCGCCTGAGACAGGCAGAGGAGGCAGAAACCATGTCTATCCCTGAGCCCCAGGATTCCCAGCCATGCCCCCCAAAGATCAGTTATCCCCTGGAATCACGTACCCATTAGACATCAGCTCTGGAAGGGACAGGAGAGACCGTCTTGTCCAGTGCGTTACAAATTATGTTCCACGGCCAGCCCACCCACCAGCGACTAATTGTGTTGCTTTGGACAGGTGACCAAAGGTCTGTGAACTTAAGAGTCCACATCTGTAAGATGGGGATCATGATATTCCCCACCTCCCAGGGGTGTTGAGATGAGTAAATGAAATAACCCACATGAAAGCATTTAGTACAGGAGCCGGCATATGGTAGACCCCTATCACCATTAGCCTTCACCACCATCGTCCTCATCAAAGGTGATTCAGGAAAGGGGGCGCCTCAGAGGGAGGCTCTCGGACCCCTGCCCCCAGTCCTGATTCAAACCATATGGTCCTGTTTGGGACTGCTTACGGGGGGTCAGTGCTCCCTAAGGACCACCAGCACGTTCAAGAACTTGCTGGAAGGACTCACGGAACTCAGAAAAGCCGTCACACCCAGCGGTCCGGTCTAGTACAGTGAAAGGACCCAGACTAAAATCGGCAAAGAGTAGAGGCACCGCAGAGCAGAGTCCGAGAGAGGCCAGGCATAAATGCCCCCCGTTGTCCTCTCCCGATGGACTCAGGTCGACTGCACAGACTTTGAGCATGAGGGGCTGTGGAACACCCACATGTTCCATGTGAGACTATGGTTGACCAGGAAAGCTCACCTAAGATTTGGGGTCAGGGTTTTCACTGGGAGTTGATCACACAGGCACAGCTGAACACCCACGTGGCTGACGTTAGTCTCCAGTTCCCCTGGAAGTCAAACTGAAGCCAAGTCCAAGGTCCCCACCCATAAATCACACTGTTAGCATAGACTGCCAAGTGGGGCGCGACACCTCCATAAATTAAGACCCTCCCATCAGGTGGGATAGTTCCAAGGGTTTTGAAGGTCCCTCCCAGGAGTAGGGACAAGGGTCAAACTTTCTTTCAAACATGCAGGGTGTGGGCAATCCAGACCGGATGAGTTCATCCTTTTACTGCACAAGTATAAGATTGTCATTCCACTTAAAGTTTTATTTGAAGAAATTATTCTGTTCTACAGAGGATAAAACTGAGGCCCAGAGATGAGAAGACACTTTGAACCGAAGGGCATAGGGTGAGTCAGTGAGGAACCCTAACCTTCCTAACCCAGAGCTTTTCCCTTTGCACCTCAGGCCTCAGTTTGTCCATCACTAAAATGGGTATGCTAAGCCAGCTCCCTTACCTTTGGGTTCTGCCTTTGGATAAGTTTTTCTCTCACTGTTCCATACTGTCCAGTCCTCAGGAGGAGTACTGGGGCATGGTTAGTGTCCTCCTTTGTCCCTGGGAACCTCATAGCTGGAGCAGATACTGTGCTAGCTTGTTAGCAGGTGGCATTTGACATTCACGCTGGAAGCAGCCAGGCCAGGATTCGAGGTCCAGCTGGAATAAACATATCGCCACTTCTCGGCCTCACTGGGGGTGTGGGTTTGGGGGTCAGACAGCCCTGGCTCAAATCCCAGCTTTGTCATTTACGATCAAAACATTAAATCATTAAAACAAAAAAATAGAGGGGTGCCTGAATGGCTCGGTCGGTTAAGCCTCCGACTTTGGCTCAAGTCATGATCTCGGGGTTTGTGAGTTCGAGCCCCACGTCGGGCTGTGCGCTGACGGCTCGGAGCCTGGAGCCTGTTTCCGCTTCTGTGTCTCCCTCTGTCTCTGCCCCTCCCCCGCTCACACTCTATCTCTCCCTCTCAAAAATAAAATAATTAAAAAAATAACAAAATAGAAATAGACCCTTCTCAGGAAAAGAAAATTTTTCAACGGCGCAGGTGAAGCCGTGAACATGTTTTATTTGTCCCCAGCAAATAAAGCCACTGTTGTCCAGGTTCTGTCTGAAGAAAGGACCGCTCTCATCTCTTAAAAGAAACAAAATAAGCCTCAAAGTTGTAAAACTGCTTTAAGCATCTTAGAACTCAGTCCTACACACAACTGCCTCCCCCCACCCGTCTCCCCAGTTTTTATCGCTTTAAGGTGGACCAGGCAAAGAGCACTGCCCTCACTTCCCGAAGCCGGAAACCAAGGCTCTGAGAGATGGGATTTGCTCGAGGCCACGAAGCCTGGTGGCAAAACCGGGGCCCGAGCTTGGGTGTGCGGGTTTTCCAATCTTCTCCGCCTCTGAGCACAGCTGGGGTGTCGATCTCATGTCTGTTCCTGTCTGTGAATCTGAGCAAACAGGTGACGAGATGTGGCAGACTCACTCCTGATGTCTTTTAAACTCACTTGTGGACCATCTGGATTCCCTCCCAAGTATTATATTTGTCTGTGCAGCTATATAGGTAATTGACTCTAGATAGATTTCCTGCTGTGGGGTTCCTCCCCGAGCTGTCCCGTCTCTCTGTCTCTGTCTCTGTCTCGTGCCTCTGTCTCCCAGCCCTCCTTCAGTGACTGTTTCCCGAACACCAATAAACCCGCCGCCTTATTTCTCTCCCCATCTCGGCTACACTACCACCGGCAAGAAATCACAAGGTTGCACCAGGAGACATGAATGGAGTCCGGGGGGGCAGGGTTTGGAGGTGGGAAGGGAAAGAAGCATTTGAATGCCAATCAGCTGGCATGGGTGACAGCCACAGTTAATCAGATTGTTAAAGACACAAAGGCAGGATGGCACCCCTGTTCCCGCAGCTTTCCGGGCTCATTCACGGGGGAAATGCATGCCCCGCCTGCCCACCCACCAGCTTTGATGAGAGGTAACTGCACGGACCCCAACAGGCCTTGCAGAGGAGGCCCCTTCACGGGGGAGAAAGCAGCTCGCGGAGGACGATTATCCGGTAATTACCCTAGTATCGGAGACACCGCAAGACTCTGCTCTTGCCAGCCAAGCTCCCCGCTTTGACTGCGGCTGCGAGTCCCCCTGGGGCGGGGCCCGCAGCGGACTCCGGGTGTCAGCACTGCATACAGTCTGGGGGGCTCTCCTGGGTGACGCGTCCATTGCGTCGCAGTCTCCATCCACGCGACCGTGGCCTGCTGGGCCGCGCCAGAAGAATAACGGCCACCACGAGCAAACTCACCAGCTGGGCTTCTGCTCGCCCTCCGTTGCCGGAGCAGGTCATGGGATTTACGGGGATGGGCCCTGGCGCTCTCTGCACCGTGACGGGGTTGTGTTGTGTCATGAGAGCAGCTAGGTGTGTGTGTTCACCGAGAAGCATCTCTCCAGACACGAGGTCGTAAACCAGAGCACATTTATCTAGGATTCAACGTACCATGCATTCGCTTTTATGACGGCCAGTAATACAGTCTCCCAGTCTGCAGTCTCTCTCTCTTTTTTATTTTTATTTTTGTATGTTTATTTTTGAGAGACAGAGAGAGGGAGACGCAGAATCCGACACAGGCTCCGGGCTCCGAGCCGTCAGCCCAGAGCCCGACGCGGGGCTCGAACTCACGGACCGCAAGATCATGACCTGAGCCGAAGTCAGACGCTCAACCCACTGAGCCACCCAGGCGCCCCTACGGCCTGGGTGCACTTCTCTAACACACTGAGTCGGTTCTCAACCAGTCCTGCAGGCGTATTCGTGGTTCATGAAACAGGTATTCGGGAGGGGTCTACTGCGTGTTAGGTCCACGACCATGGGATAGGTCCTAAGAAGGCAGCGATGAATCGGGCAGACGTGATCGCTCTCCTCGGGAAGCTTACTCCTGGTGGGGAAGACAAGACAGAAAGCAGACAAGTGTGACAGTGTGATTAACGCTGTAACTTATCTCTTCGGTGGTGCTATGAGTCCAGGGACGATGAATAAACGAGGCAGAGGGCCACTGGAAGGGGGGTGGTTTGGAAAGATCCCTCTGGCCAGGACAGATGGAATTGGCTGCCGTTATGAAGCAAAGTCTGAGAGAGAAGCAGGATTTTCATAACCACGGCTTTGGGAATAAAAGGATATCTAAAAATGTCTTTTCAAGATACAAGTTGCCGTCTCTGCGTCCCTCGTGGTGGGACTGGGGTTCTTTGATGCATTGTAAAAATGAAAAACTGAGCTCATCCAACTCCCCATTCAACCCTGGTGCCTCCATTGCCGAGGGCGTCTGGCCCGCCTTGGACGTTTCCCGAGCTCTGTCTGCGACGACGCGACATCCCCATATATAATTGCTTTTGATGATTTCTTTTCAGAGTGATGGATGTCTGAGCCTCATGGAGACGCTCCCTAGATGGTCTCCTGGTTTTGGCCGATCTCATATTGAGGGGATTCTCCCGCCTCCCTTCCCATGGGGGGTGAACCACCAGGGGGAGGCTTTGCTTGGGGGCCTCAATTTCCCTTCCTGCCACGGTCTGCTGGGAGACCTGGGCTTCCCCTGCGCCCTTGTATTGGAAGGGGGACTCCTGTTCAATGGAAAGGGGTTGAATCACAGATGGTCAGTCAGTGATCTCACCCTCCTCCCTCTTCCCTGCCACCCGTTTCACTGCCTGTTAACTCGTGTGCAGGAGAAGGAGGACACGAATAGAAATCTGTCCATATTTCCCCTGAGGAGGAAATTGGGTGGAAAAGGAGGAAGTTGAGACAACTGATCCATAAGAAGTCTGAGGACCAGACCAGAGTCGCCTTCACTAAGATGAGACCTGGGTACTTGATCTTCTGTTAACGTCTACACCCTGCTCCCTACCACCCATGCACAGAATTCTAGAATTCTAGAATTTATGGATTTGAAGGAAACGTCATCAGCTCATAAGCACTTACTAAATCCCCCCAAGGCATCCTTTCTCTTGTTGCCCAGCCCCCCATATTCACTGGCCACCTTGTGGGTGCTGCAGAAATCCAAAAATGAAGGAGGCACTGCCTGTCCCAACCTGGTTCATTCCTGCTGCCTGGGTGTGGATCTTGTAGAGACAATGAGCAAGGAAACATCATCCGGAGTCGTTCAGTTTGCAGGGAGCACACTCCAAAGGGAATGAGATAGAAAGCGATAACGGCAGGGTGGGGGGCAGGTCTTGGAGAAGATGAGCTGAAACCTGAATGACCAGAGGGAGCCAGCCAAGTAAAGATACCACACAAGAGAATTTGAAGCAGAGGGAATAAGCATGTGCAAAGGCCCTGAGGCACAGAATGAATTTGGGAGGTTTAAGGAACAGAAAGAAAAAAGTAGGGTGTGGTCATACTGTACTTTGCGGGGCAGCAGGGTGGGGCGGGGTGGGGGGGTGGTAACAGGTGGTGTTGGAGAAGGAGGTCCTAGGCCAGAATCCAAAAGGCTTTGTAGCTCATTGAAAGGAGTTTTGATAGTATTCTCAGCATGCTGGGAAACTAATGGTGGGTTTTAGGCAGAGACTTTATGATCTGATTTCTACGTCTTAAAAATACGAGGGGCGCCTGGGTGGCTCAGTCAGTTGAGCATCCGACTTCGGCTCAGGTCATGATCTCACAGCTCGTGGGTTCCAGCCCCTCGTTGGGCTCTGTGCTGACAGTGCAGAGCCTGGAGCCTACTTCAGCTTCTCTCTCTCCCTCTCTCTCTCTCTCTCTCTTTCCCCTCCCCCGTTCACACTCTGTCTCTCTCTGTCTCCCTCTCTCAAAAATAAATAAGCCTGAAAAAGTTTTTTAAAAATGTACTACCCATCCATTCCAAATGATTTTCTACCAACTTAAAACATAAACTCTGATTGGGGCACCTGGGTGACTCAGTCAGTTAAGCGTCCAACTTCGGCTCAGGTCACAATCTCATGGCTTGTGAGTTCAAGCCCCGCGTCGGGCTCTGGGCTGACGGCTCAGAGCCTGGAGCCTGCTTCGGATTCTGTGTCTCCCTCTCTCTCTGACTCTCCCCTGCTTGCACTCTGTCTCTCAAAAATAAATAAACATTCATTTAAAACACACACACACACACACACATATGTACGTGTCTATGCGTCTATGGAAACGTGTATGGTGAAAATTCTCCTTCCCACCCTGAGGCCGCATCCTGTTTCCAACTCCCCTACACCCAGCATAGTGTGTTTCCTGGGCCTCTCTAAGTTCCTGTATGCACACCCTAGCAAAGGCAGACACATAAAGCCTCATTTTCTGTCCCCATCTTTACACAAAAGGCGCCCAAGTCTGCACACATGGTTCTGTATTATAACAGAAGCTGCTACCTCTCCTCTTCAAGCCACGGAGAGCTTCCCCATCATCTTCCTGCTGCTGCGCGACCCTCCGTCTGCACGTCCCGTGATTGACGCGACCTTACTGATGGGTATTTGATTTGTCTCCGAGGCTTCTGCCACTGCACACAGCCCCGCATGGCTTCGCCTCGCACGGGCGTCATTTTTACACGTGGGCGGGACAAATGCCCTGAAGCGGGCTTCTTGTGCCAAAGGAGGGGCACACTTGTAATGCCGGAAGGCTCTTGCCAGCTTGTTCTCCTTGTTATTCACCAGTGACTTCATCTTATGGCTTTAAACCCTGCGCGTATTCCACTGTGGGCTCGTGCAACCATTTCACCTGCCGCCCAGAGACGGACGGGTCAGCCGTCTCCAGACTTGGGCCGTCTCCAACAGCACTTTGTACTGTGACCGCTTCGTACCGTCCCAGTGGGTGTCATGGCCATAGGTACCCCTTTGCATTGGGACAACAAGAGCACGCAGTTCAGACGGAGCACCTTTTGCCCTGGACCCATTACAACCACACGCTCGTCTTAGCCCTCGTTTGGCCACTGATGGCCAGCCTGGAACGTTACCTAAACTCCGGCCATCGTGAGGTAGACCAGCAGGCCACTCTCCAGTGGGCTCCCTGGATGCTCTTGAGTAGAGGTGTGGTGAGGCGGGGGAAAGAAAGTTTGGGTCAGGCTTCAGTAGCAACTGGAGGAAGCCAGAGAGCACCTCGAACCACCTGTTCAGAAGGTCTCGCTGAAAGTCACTGAAAGTGACATATTGGCAAAGCTAGAGAGCCCAGCACTGGTGGCAGGGTACAGAGCTTCAGGTTGTTCTGGAAGGTACTTCCTCAGTCAACCAAGTTGTTAATGCATCCATCTCTCAGCTGATGAGTGCAGCTTCTAGGACACTCTCCTGAAGAATCAGCTGGACACGGTCACCAAAGATGGGTGTTTATTGCAGTGTTATTTGGGAGGAGAGGGTAAAGAATGGCAACAGCCTGAATATTAATTGGTAAGAGCCTTGTTCAGTAACATGCGTGTTTAGGGGCGCCCGGCTGGCTCAGTCAGTGGAGCATACAAGTCTTGATCTCAGGGTTGTGAGTTTAAGCCCCATGTTGGACACAGAAACTACTTAAATAATAATCATAATAAATGTTTTAATGTATCCATAAAAAGTATGAAGTGATCGTGTAGGTGCTGACATGAAAAATGAACCACGATGGATGTTAAGTGAGAGACGGGAATGCTAGTGCAACAGAATACTATACAGCAGTGAAAAATGAATCCGCCAAAACTACACTTATCCGCACGGATGACCCCCACAAGGTGTCAAGCAAGAAAAAGAAGGGGGGAAACATAGCAATGTTGTTGAAGGCTTCATCCAGCATAACTTCGTTTATATAAAGTTTTCAACCACTCCACATATTATTCAGAGAAACTGATATGTAATAAATATTTGCACACAATAAATAATAGCCACATAATAATAACACACCTAATAAATGGTAATTCTGGGGGCGCCTGGGTGGCTCAGTCGGTTAAGCGTCCGACTTCAGCTCAGGTCATGATCTCACGGTCCGTGAGTTCGAGCCCCGCGTCTCGGGCTCTGTGCCGACGGCTCAGAGCCCGGAGCCTGCTTCGGATTCTGTGCCTCCCTCTCTCTCTGCCCCTCCTCCACCTGTGCTGTGTGTGTGTGTGTCAAAAATAAATAAATGTTAAAACAATCTTTTTAAATAAATGGTAATTCTGAAGGCCAAGTTCACAACAGTAACCACCCCCAGGGGGCGGAGAAGAAGAAGGAGAATGTGGTCAGAAGGCACACAGGGGCTTTGACATACTGGCCGAATACTGTTTCTTCAGCTAAAGGTGTATATACATGGGCACGTGTTGCCTTCGTCTTTAACTCTTCTCGCGTGACTGGAATATTTCAAAATGCGTTTCCTAGTAAGTGACAGAGCAAATATATACAATGTAATAACTCGGAGGACGTTCAGATAGGAAATGACAGCGGGCCTCGGGAGGCCTGTCAGGCTGCTCGGTGAGCGCTGGGCTTCATACCCTGTGATCTCATCTCGCGCTCTTAACACCGCTCAGAGAGAAGTCTGGTACAATCCCACTTTGCAGCCGAGAACAGTGAGGGCCAGAGAAGGGAAGTGACCGTCCGGGGTCTCATGGGCAGCGAGCACTGGGCTGAACGTGGCAATTCGGACTCCGACCCCACATCCCCCAATGTGCTAACGCAGCATTCAGGGGAAAAAATACTGTCTGGTGTTTACATCAGTACATTTCGTTGGGAGACTAAACAAAATCCTACCGGTGCTGATTGTACTTAGAAGGCAGGATTGGTGGACAAGGTCGGGGAGGAGCGGTGCTTACACTTTTCATTTCATACCTTCTGGGTGTTCTTGCATTTTTAAAAATTATTTTATAGGGAAAAACTACTTGAGGGTATGGGGAAAAGGGACGAGCACAGGAAACAGTGCGAGAAAGTAGCTAACTTATCCCAGTTTGCTCCACGATGTTAGACAGGTCACTTCCTCTCTCTGAGCCTTGATTTAAAAAAAAATTTTTTTAACATTTATTCATTTTTGAGAGACAGAGCATGAGCAGGGGAGAGGCAGAGAGAGAGGGAGACAGAATCCGAAGCAGGCTCCAGGCTCCAAGCTGTCAGCACAGAGCCCGACGCGGGGCTCGAACTCACGGATCGCGAGATCCTGACCTGAGCTGAAGTCAGATGCTTAACTGACTGAGCCACCCAGGCGCCCTGACTTCCTTTCCTAATCTGTAAAATGGGACGAAGAGAATGCCAATCTGACCGAATTGTTTACAGGCGGAATGAGATCAGAGCTTTGTAGAGTGTCAATCGCCATTTGAATGTCAGAGTTGTCTCGTGGCCACACGGTTACAGAGTTGCCACCGAGGCGACAGATGGAACCCCAGTGCCCGCAAGCCCACCTCTGCCCTTTCCGTCCCGGAAAGTCTGCTCAAATCCAGGCGGGATCGGCGCCGTGAATCTAGCTGAGGGTCCTCGTTCCTGCGGGACTCAGTGAGCCGGCTGAGCTGGGTCCTCCCTGGCTGTAAGGAATGGGGTATGTTCGGCAGCTTAGCTATTTGCTGTTCAAGGTGGACCTCTGGCCCAGTGCTGGCCCGTACGAGGTGCCCACCGGATGTACGAATGTATGAATGAACGAATGAGTGAATGAGCACATGTGAGTAGAGAAGGAAACTCAGCCCTCACTCAATTCAATTTCTTTATCTGTAAAATGGGGATTCAGCTAAGACCTTCTCTACCCTAAAAGTCAATGATACAAGTAAAACACAGCTGAGCAGCCCCAGGAATGGGAGGGGAGATCTTCTCAGTTGTGAGGCCGGTGTCAGTGGTCATGAATCACAGGCAATTTTGTCCCCACTGGTGGGACTTTTGGCAGTGTCTGAAATCATTTTTTTATTATTCATTTATTTTGCTTTATTTTTAGAGACAGAGTGTGTGAGTGGGGGAGAGGAGCAGAGGGGGGGGAGAGAGAGAGAGAGAGAGAGAGAGAGAGAATCTCAAGCAGTCTCTATGCTCAGAGAGGAGCCCAGCTCGGGGCTCAACCCCATGACCCTGGGATCATGACCTGATCCAAAGTCAAGAGTCAGACGCTCAACCGACAAAGCCCCCCAGAACCCCTAGAATCATTTTTGATCGTCACAACTCGGGGAACTACTGGTTTATTGGGTGGGTGCAAGCCAGGGATGCTGTTCAATATCTTACCACGCGCAGAGCAACTCCTTGTCTCCCCAGCAAAGAAAGACACAGCAGGTAAAGGACTAGCCAGCATTCTTCCGGGCAGCCCAGATGTTCCTGGTTTTGTTTTCCATTTTGTTTGATGTGTTTGGGTGTGGTTTTTCAAGCCTCTAGTAGCCTTGTCTTCCTACTGCTATTGACATGCTGTGTGACCCTGGGCAGGGACCTCAGTGCCTTCTCCGGGCAGTTTGTAAGCATGAATTCTAGGAGCCTTTGGGTGTCTAAGATGCGATATTTGGGTATTTAATCTTTTAATTTTGTCCCTTTTGGGCAATATCTTTTTCTTTGCTGTGCTTTTCTTTTCTTTTCCTCCTTCCCTCCCTCCTTCCTTCCTTCCTTTCTTTTGAGAGAGAGAGAGGGAAACTGGGAGGGGCAGAAGGAGAAGGAAAGAGAGAATCCCACGGAGGCTGCCAGCACAGAGCCTGACGCAGGACTTGAACTCACAAACCGTGAGATCATGACCTGAGCCGAAATTAAGAGTCAGACACTTAGCCAAGTGAGCCACTGCTGGGCGATTTCTTATTGAGGAATGTGATGGCACGAGAAACCACCACTGAATCGGGTCTTATTAATGATGCTTAGAATAGGGACCCGTGTTTTTGTAATACCCTTTACCAGAAACGTATCGACTGATGCACCGGCCAGCCCTGCCTCCTAAAAGTCCTCACTGTGAAACAGTCCAGCGAGAGAAGAATTACCGTCATCCCCCCGTCATGGGGGACCCAAAGGGGTTTGAATGCTCAGGGAACGAGGCACTTCTGTGATAACACATGTGTGTGTGCTCTCCCGTGGCCTCTCCACCACTGGGTGCTGAAACAATTAATTTAAAAACTAAAAACGATGAAGTCTGGTAGGGTTTAAAGTAAAACAAAACAAAGCAAAAGAAACCAAAAACCAAAAAACCAGCTCTGCATTGCAGTTAAATGCAGCTCTCTCCGTAAATATTTTTTTCACTTAAGACGGTATTAAATACTTCTTAATATGCATTTTGGAAAATGCCAGAAATGGAAGGAAGAAAACCCGTACCACGCACAGGCAGCCAGGGCCACCAGGCTGGTGCCTTTCATATTGTCACAAGGTCATAGATGGTGACGCTATCTACTGTGCTGAGCACTGAGGACGGCGTAGATCTGTTGAGTCAACATGTCGCCCACCTGAAAGGCATAGAACAGTGTATGTTATTCACACTTAAACTTGTGAAAGTTTAAATTTACCTTTTGTAGTTTATTTACTTTGAAAGAGACAGAGAGAGTGAGCAGGGGAGGGGCAGAGAGAGAGGGAGAGAGACAGAGAGACAGAGAGAGAGAGAGAGAGAGAGAGAGAGAGAGAATCCCAAGCAGGCTCCACGCGGCCAGCACAGAGCCCGACGCTGGGGCTCGAACTTGCGAAACCGCGAGATGGTGACCTGAGTCGAAACCAAGAGTCAGACGCTTAACCGGCGGAGCCACCCAGGAGCCCCAAATTTTAAATTTAATTTAAAAACGGGGCGCCTGGGTGGCTCCGTCGGTTAAGCGTCCAACTTCGGCTCGGGTCACGATCTCGCGGTCCGTGAGTTCGAGCCCCGCGTCGGACTCTGGGCTGACAGCTCGGAGCCTGGAGCCTGCTTCGGGTTCGGTGTCTCCCTCTCTCTCTGCCCCTTCCCCATTGGTGCTCTGTCTCTCTCTGTCTCTCAAAAACGAATAAACGTTAAGAAATTTTAAAAACAATTAATTTAAAAACTAAAAACGATGAAGTCTGGTAGGGTTTAAAGTAAAACAAAACAAAGCAAAAAAAAAAAAAAAAAAAGACACCAGCTCCGCATTGCAGTTTGTTGTCGCTGGTCGTTCCGGGTGTTTCCACACACGCCATTGAATTTTACGTCTCGCTCTTTTCCCCGCACGTTAGAGCAGACGCGCTCCCCAGCTGTGGTTTCCTGTACCTCCCGCTCCATCACTTGGTGCCCACGCACGGCGATAGGCTGTCGCTAGTCATTCCCGGGCGTCTAGCCTCCAAACCTTCAGCTGCAGAGCGCGCTGTGCGTTTTCGGCTTTAATGGGACGCTTCATAGTCTAATCTTCCCATCTCCCCATCAAAGCTGGAGAGAGAGAGAGGGAGGGGGGCGCTCCCTCCCCATCTTCGGCGGAGGAACAAATGCTTCCTCGTCTTCAGCGTCCTTCGCTCTGTCTGGAGACAGGAGAGCGGCATCAGTGTGTATTTAATTACAGCTCTGTCTCATCTGTCGGACATCCGTCCTCGGTTACCCACGTGTGTCTGTCTTCCTTGAGTGTGGGGACCATACCCTAGAGCGTTGACTGTCTCGTCTGATCAGCCAACAGAGAAAGTTGGCACCAGGGCTGTGGCTCATTAACCGATGGGCAGCATGGCAGTGGGGCATCGAATGCCCACGGTAGAGTAAGAATCCACCAGATGTGACTCGGCTGATTGAAGATCGTAAGTGCTCAGAGAAAGAGGAGTTGGTTTAATCCAGGGATCATGGGGCGCCCGGGGAAAGCCAGCCTAGTGGACCGCAAGTGAGGAAGTCTCTGGATCTCCAAGGCCCCGGAACCCCATTTTGACTCACTCCTGCTGGGACCTGTTTTCACGTGTAACTCCCCTGGCCAGTGTCTCGGCCGAGAGCAAGGCCTTCAGGCTGCATCCGTGGCAGACCACAGATACACAGTCATCGGTCTCGAATGTGGCCTTGAGTTTAGAGCCGGCCAGCAAGATCCCACCGTGTGAACTCTGAGAAGGAGGCAACAGTGGGGAAGGGAGGTGAATTTACCTGGTGGAGACGCAGCTCCCCTTGGCAGTGAGATTTTCAGTGGGAAAGAGCTGACTCGGCCCAGCCAGGCTTACTTCCTAAAATGCCTACTTATTGCGTGGTTAGCTCTACTCTTACCGCGGGGACTCGCAAGCTGGGTGCAGGGGCTGTGGGGAGGAAGCCAATTATGGACGTTCTCTTGTGTCCCCCTCTTCTCTTGTTGGCTGCGTTGGCTCTAGACGGGCTGGGGTGGCCAGGGGAGGGCGCGGGCCTCCGAAAGAGTCATGACCTGCGGCCCAAACCCACAGCCTGGGTTCCTGGCACCTGAAACTTCCAGCACCTCGAAGGCAGAACTAACAAGGAAGGTGTAGAAAGTCAGGCGAGATCACAGGTTCCAGAAGGAGCTTTTCTGATACCTCTGATAAGAGTCACGGGAGGGGCTTTTTGATCCTTCACTTTCAAGCCCTGCCCCTGGAGATTCAGATGTCATGGGTCTGGCAGGGGAGACTAGCAAATGCATACATATATTTTTTTTAATGTTTATTTTTGAGAGAGAGAGAGAGAGACAGACAGAGCATGAGCAGAGGAGGGGCACAGAGAGAGGGAGACACAGAACGGGAAGCAGCCTCCAGGCTCTGAGATGTCGGCACAGAGCTGGACGTGGGGCTTGAACTCACAAACTGTGAGATCATGACCTGAGTCGAAGTTAGATGCTTAACCCACTGAGCTACCCAGGCGCCCCAACAAATGCATATTTTAACACGGAAAACATTGAGCGGTGAAGGCATCATTTGGGAGATTTGAAAAACACTCTAGGCCACCCAGCAGGGAGGCAAAAAACTGAAAGTTGGGGGGTGGTCTTTGGAGGGGGAGGCCACTTCAAGCTGAGGAGAAGAGAATAACAATACCCCATAATTCTACTTTTAAAATTTTTTTAACTTTATTTACTTATTTTAAGAGAGAGAGAGAGCATAAGGGAGCAGGGGCAGAGAGAGGGAGAGAGAGAATCCCAAGCAGGGCTTGAACTCACAAACCGTGAGATCATGACCTGGGCACTTAACCAACTGAGCCACCCAGGTTGCCCCGTCCTACCCCATAATTCCTAAGACAGCTGCTAGCACGGTCTTCGGCATCAGGAAAACCGAGGTTTGAAACCCGGCTTTGCCGTATGACCTTCCAAAGTTAACTTAGTATCCCACAGCTCATCCGTACAAGAGGAATAATTTGTCCCCAGTGAGGTCGAGAAAGAATAAAATGAGGTAATGGGTCAAAAGCATGTAGCACATGCCTGGCACGTTCAGCACTCAACAAAGCAATCAAAAATAAAATGATATTGGGGCCTGGGGTGGCTCTGTCAGCTAAGGGCCCGAGACTTCAGGGCCTAAGAGACTTCGGCTAAAGTCATGCTCTCATGGTTCATGAGTTTGAACCCCACACGGGGCTTCCTGCTGTCAGGACAGAGCCCGCTTCGGATCCTCTGTCTCCCTCTCTCTCCAACCCTCCCCCGTTCTCTCTCTCTCTCTCTCTTTCAAAAATAAATAAATATTCAAAAATAAATAAATAATAAAATGTTATAAATTTCACTGTTATTACGGCCAAGGCACACCGATGGGCTTTGTGTCTTTTGTCACCACCTCTCCTTCTCCTCTCTCACCTCCCTCACTTATAATGGAGGGGACATTTTGTTGTGTGATGGGACTGGCAGAAACGAATACAGCCACGGGAGCCAAGAAAAGTCACAAGCCAGTGTCAGGATCGAAGCACTCACCCTGCCCTTTCTAGCAAGATTAGCGAAAGGCTCTAAGAATAATTGCCAATTACCTGATCATTCCCCAGATCAACGGAGTCAGGGCTGGACGCCCTGACAAGTCTGACCTGGTCTGGTTGCCCCTTTGACACAGACAGAGAAAATGGAAGAGACCACGAAAGCCACACAATTATGCTAGAGAGCAGCGGCCAAGAGAGCAGCGCCCTCTGGACCCCTCCCCCCCCCACCTCGGGATGCAGCCACGCTCTGCACATGGAGCCACAGCTGGCGCTTGGGAGCCAGGCATCCTGACCCCCACCTTCCTCTCTTTTTGCCCCTTCACCTTTTTCCCATTGCGTGGTCTGCAGAGATGGTCGATACCAATCCGGTGATAAAAGCGACCGCGAACATGGAAAAGCACAGCTCTTGAGCCGACCCACGTCTGATCTAATCCTATGAGGCAGATGGGGAAGCTCTATCACCCAGAAGAGGCTTGAGTGGATTTGTCCAGGCTCGGGTAGCTAGGGACGGTTGACGGCAGGATTCCAATCCAGGTCTAACTCGGAAGCCTCGATGCTTCCCACCTTTGGACCAGGAAACCTGCCTGGCCCCGAACGACCTTGATCTGCCCTCAGGTCACCCGCGTACCCTGTCCTCCCTTCCCCAGGCCAGTTCCTGCCCCGCAACTGTGAGCCCAGGATGCACGCTGGCTGGTGATCAATGTTACACAACAGGGACATTTGTCGATGACAGTTGCAAACTGGCAGTCCATACAGATTGAGCCACAGCCGCTGACACCCTGAAAGCAAATGAGCCTTTCCAAAGGCTGTGCGGAAATACATTTAAATGACAATGCTTAAGGGCCCAGAGACTGTGGCTGAGGGAGTGTCCGTGTCCGGACAGCTATCAGTCCTGGGGCTCCTCTCCCCGGGTGTAACCCCTCTCTACCTCGAGATCATCATCATCAGTAATGTTCCGGCTGCTCTGGTTTCCTACTGAAGGGTGCCATTGGAGTGACAGCAGTAAGACAGTGACAGCAGCTGGCACGTGCTAGGAGCTCACCGTGGGCGAGGCACCCATCTGTCCATGCATGCCTGTGTGCTTTACATGCATCAACCTACTGAACAATGACGGTCCTGGGGCACAGGAAGCCATCGCCCCATTTTACAGCTGGGGACACGGAGGCCCAGAAAGGTTAGAGCCAGGCGCCAGCTTGCCATGGACAGAAGTGGGTCTCGGGTAAATGCGGTGGATTTCAGACATGAATCTGCCAAACGGCTGCCAGGGCCAGCCCCTGTTTAAAATTACCAAGTGGGTTTGCATTCAAGGCAAAAATAAATCACAGAAAGTTATCGGCAGGGTATACACTGCCCGCCACAGTCTGGCCCCGGCCACCCCATGTCTCCAGCTTCCTCTCTAGTCACCATCTGCACCCATCATAGTCCTCTTTTGTGCCAGGCCTCCATGGTCTTCCTGCTCTGAACCCGTCTCATGATTCAAAATCTTCAACTCTTTCTGTGTCTCCCACAAGGTCAGTTTTTAATGATTTAGTGTAAAAAAATAAATAAAAGTGACCCCCCCCCCCGCCTCCTCAATCCAGTGCAATGTAGCCTTGAACCAGGGCACAGGGCTTCGAGAAAAGAGTGTGGGTTTGTTACAACCCCCACTCATCCTTCATGGCACGTCCTTGTGCAGTGAACAAGCTGCCCACCTGTACATGGTGGTCCTGCCCCACAGACTGAGTTAGAGGCCTGTTCTCTCTGCCCTATTAGCATGCAAAGCTTTTGTCTTTCTAAGCATCTGTCACACCAAATGTGACCATTTCTCCTTTCCTGTTACCCCTCCCAGCACATTACACAACTAGTGTGTGAGACTCTTGCGCCCCTGGTTTCTGTAACCCTAATGCTTAGCTCGGGCCTGGCAGGATCAACCCTAAGTCTCCATTGTCAGCCAAAGGAAGAAAAGAAGGGAGCAGGAGAGAGAGGAAAGGAGAGGAAGGAAGAGTCAGGAGACAGGGAAGAAGGCAGCCCCCATATCTGTCAGGGGACTTGGCACGCTCTGGGCCGCCACCTTAGGCCCCCAGCTCAGGAGGCGGAGGAGCCAACCCCCATCCCCGGCCCCAAGCTAACAGGCGTCTTTTCTCCTCTTCCCCAGATGTGCCCCAGGAAGGAGACGCTGGCCCTTCAGGTGCTTCCCTTCTGCCCTCGGGAGCACTAGAGAGCAGCAGTCTGAGCAAAGAGAGCCGCGAAGAGAGAGTGACAACGGCCCCTCCGAATCCAGCGCAGTCAGGGGAAGATCTCAGCGAGCCGGGGCTGCAAGGGACAGCCCCCTCCGCCGCTCTGTCCACAGCGCTGCCCGAGGAGGCCGTCACCAAGCGCGTCCTCCCCTCCGGGAAGAGGCTGCCTTCTCTCAAGCAGGTGAATTCGGCCAGGAAGCAGCTGCGGCCCAAGGCCACCTCCGCGGCAGCTGTCCAGAGGGCTCTGTCCCAGCCGGCATCTAACGGCCCGGAGCTCCTCTCCTCCGCCACGGAGAAGCCCCGCCCACCGGGGGACCCCGAGCCCGCAGCCTCCGAGGAGCCACTGTGGCTGGACCGGAAGGCAGGTGCGGACCCCACGACGCCCGCGCCCCTGCAGATCTCCCCCTTCACCTCGCGGCCCTACGTGGCCCACACGCTCCCCCAGAAGCCAGACCCTGGGGAGCCCTCCGTGCCTGATGACCCCCACGAGGCTCCCCCCGAGGACGCTAGTCCCATGACCTGGATGGACAAAGGTGAGAGCGAACTGACCGGCTCAGCCTCCGAGGAGAGCCAGGAGACCACGACGTCCACCATCATCACCACCACGGTCATCACGACTGAGCAGGCTCCAGGTAAGCAGCCCCCAGACGCTCCAGCCCTCCTGCGGCAGCCGGGAGGCACCCACTGGGTGCAGAGCAGGGGGGGTGGGGGAGGGAGGCGGGCCAGGGAGGTCCAGGCCCCACCGTCAGTTGCCACCAATGGAGCCCTGACTGTGAGCTCGACCCTGTGGCTCAGAATTAATATCCCCATTTTAAAGACCAGACGACAGGGGCGCCTGGGTGGCTCCGTCGGTTGAGTGTCCAGCTCAGGTCACGATCTCGCGGTCCGTGGGTTCGAGCCCGGCGTCGGGCTCTGTGCTGATGTCTCGGAGCCTGGAGCCTGCTTCCGCTTCTGTGTCTCCCTCTCTCTCTCTCTGCCCCTCCCCCACTCATGCTCCGCCTCTCTCTGTCTCAAAAATAAACAAACATTGAAAGAAATTAAATTAACTAAAGATGAGACAACTGAGACGCAGAGACATCGAACAACCTGCCTGAGGCCACACCGCCAAAGAGCAGGATTCAAACTGTCTTCAGCGGGAACCGAATCTCTCCGCCTGCCCGGAAGGCCCCGGCCTTTTCAAAGTGCGTTCACCGTTCCACGTACTTCCGGGACCTGGTAAAATGCATTTCCACGTTCCGGTCTTACTTCTGTCCTCTGTTCTGCCTTCAAGCAGAGAAGTGGCAGTCCACATGGATCTTGGACAAGTGCACTGTGGCCTCCCTTTATTTTTTTTTTGATTTTAAAACATTAACATTTATTAAGGAATACCATATAGAAGAATTTATTTTATTTTATTTTATTTTTTCAATTATGAAATTTATTGTCAAATTGGTTTCCATACAACACCCAGTGCTCATCCCAAAAGGTGCCCTCCTCAATACCCATCCCCCACCCTCCCCTCCCTCCCACCCCCCCATCAACCCTCAGTTTGTTCTCAGTTTTTAACAGTCTCTTATGCTTTGGCTCTCTCTCCCACTCTAACCTCTCTTTTTTTTTTCTTCCCCCCCCCCCCCCGCCATGGGTTTCTGTTAAGTTTCTCAGGATCCACACAAAAGTGAAAACATATGGTATCTGTCTTTCTCTGTATGGCTTATTTCACTTAGCATCACACTCTCCAGTTCCATCCACGTTGCTACAAAGTGTGGCCTCCCTTTAAAGAAGTGTGAGCTCTGGGTTCGAATCCCGCTCCCTGTGTGAGCCTGGTGCAGGCGCTGCCCCACTCTGAGCTTTGGTGCAGGCGTCTCCAAAATGGGGATGAAGGGCGCCTGGGTGGCTCAGCTGGCTGGGCGGCCGACTCTGGATCTCACGGTTACTGGGATCGAGCCCCACATCGGGCTCCGTGCTGACAGCGCAGAACCTGCTTGGGATTCTCTCGCTCGCTCTCCCCCTGCCCTTCCCCCACTCGCATGCGTGCACCCATGCACGCACGGGCGTGCGCTCTCCCTCTCTCTCCCTTTTAAAAATAAGTAAGATGGGGGTGAAATATCTGACTCTACAGGGGTGAATGGGGTCGGCCCTGTCCGCTGCTTAGAGGGGCGCCCCGCAGCACGCAGCAAGCAATCATTCTGTGTCAGCCACTGCTGTTTTTTTATCTTGTTGATTCTGGGACTGAAGGAGAATCACCAGCAGTGGGAGGAGTGGGGGCGGGGGAATGTGGCTGTCCCAGAGCCCCGCTGTCACCCCGCGGCCGCCTGAGCTGTCCTGATTCAAGTCCTTCCTCCAGCTCCCTGCAGTGTGAGCTTCTCCGATCCTGAGGGGTACATCGACTCCAGTGACCACCCGCCCCTGCCCCTCAGCAGCTTCCTGGAGTGTACCTACACCGTGATGGTCTACACTGGCTACGGTGTGGAGCTCCAGGTAAGCGCGGAAGGGCGCCCTGCCGTGCCTGCCCTTTCCAGCGGGCAAAGGCTTGGAGGGCCGTCCGAGCCAGACTTGCTGGGATCCCCCTAGCCCCTTTGGCCCCCTCTTTGCCCTAACCAGGGCATATTAAGCTGGGTTTTGTTGAATGAATAGGAGTTCCCAGTGCAGTGCTCAGCTGGAATAGCTTGGCATACATGAAGGAGGGGCACATGTTGACTAATTGTGAGGCATTATACCCAGGAGAGTCCTCCTCTGCCCCTCTCGAGCACCCACACACTCACACACACACACACACACACACACACACACACAGGGGAGCCCCGCCTGGGTCATGCGATTGGTAAAACGTTTGCCTAGAAACTAACAATGGAAAAGCAAAGTGACTTAGGGCTCAAACATCTGGGTGTAAGTCCCAGCTCTGCCAATGAAAAGCTGTGTGGCTTTGGGCAAGGGACTTTACATCTCTGAGCCTCAGTCTCCCCACCAGTAAAATAGAGATGATAACGCCACCGCTTCACAGATTTTCGGGGCGACAGAACCAGGACGGTGCTCGGTGCCCAGTGGGCAGTCAGCCAGAGCCTAGCGCAGCGCACGTTACCTGTGATCCTCGCCCTAGTTCCTGGCCTTCCCCAAATGACGCCCCCCACCCCATCTTTAGAAGCCCCTTTTAAAAACTGGAACAAGGAGGGGTGCCTGGGAGCGGGAACTGTCCATTTCACTGCCCCCCAGGAGAGGAGGGGGGTGTGGTTGGGAAAGAAAGCTGGTCCCACGTGGTGGCAGACCCTTCCAGGCCGAAGTGGGAGGTCCCGACGTGTGCCTTTTTCTAACGGACAGTAAGGAGCCATTGAAAGTTTCGGAACTGGGTTGGCTGTGATCTAACCAGAACTTTACTTGAGGGAGGTTTTTCTGACTTGCATGGGAAGGACAGAAAGCAAGCCCCTCAGCAGCAGGACCTGTGGTCTTGGCCCCCAGGGCTTAGCAGAGTGTGTGGCATGCAGTAGGTAATTAATAAATGTTCATGGACTTAAAATAAACCGGAGGATGGTTGCCGTCCATCTGAATCTGGTACTCGGCGGACCCTCTCCTTTTACTCTGTGTCTAACGCTGGATTACCAGGCACAGGATGCCTTCACGGAGCACCTGCTGTATACCCATCACAGCTGTTTACCCCGAGGGATACGGTGGTGCGGTGGTATGCAAACTGCTGCAGCACCTGCCCTTAAGGAGTACGTTTGTGGTGGAGACAGGCGCACTTAGAAGACATTAGGCTGCCATTTGAAGAGGTCTCTAGTGGGAATTTCTAGGGGATGTTGTTGAGTCACACTAGAGGGTTGGGCCAGGCTCCCTGGCAGTCAGGGAAGGTCTCACAGAGAAGGGCAATTTTAGTGGGGCTTTGGCGAATGAGTAGGAGTTCATCAAAGAGGGAACAAGAATAAGGTGTGTGATCTGAAAGGGACAGGGCTTGTGGGCGAGGCCTGCCCTGCTCAGCTGAGGGGCAGAGGGCTGAGGCCCTGAGAATGCCCTAGAAATGAGCCCCTCCCTCCGTCACTTACCAGTTGGTGCAGAAAGGGGAGGAATGAATTCGATCTACATAAGTATTTATCGAACACCTGCTCTGTGCTATGTTCCAGGCACTGGGGCCACTGAGCAAATGGAAAAAAATGCCTGCCGTTGTGGGGAGCTTACATTCTGGTGGAATGCCTTATTCTGTCTCCCTGGAGATGGGGCTTCAGGCACAAGCTGATCAAGCCCTTGCCCTCCCCCTCCCACCATCTCCAGGAGAACTTCCCTCAGCTGCCAGCCTGCAGCAACCTCTCTCTTGAGACTGATCCATGGAGCCTTCCAGATCTCTGCAGTGCCTCTGCCCTGCAGCTTGGGTTTACTCTGGTCCCTCAGCCTTTGGGGAGATTCGGGGGGCCTAGATGTTTCCAGGGGCCCCAAATGTTTCCAGGGCTGGGGCTTGGGGCCCGTCTGTCCCCTTGACTAGGGGCTGGCCAAGGGCTGCGGTGTTGGCATCGGCTGGGGTCGGTTGGGAGTGCTACATTGGTAGTGGGTTTCTCTCCGCCCCTGCCTGTGCCCAGGTGAAGAGTGTGAACCTGTCTGACGGGGAGCTGCTCTCCATCCGCGGGGTGGACGGTCCCACCCTGACTGTCCTAGCCAACCAGACTCTCCTGGTAGAGGGGCAGGTCATTCGAAGCCCCACCAACACCATCTCTGTCTACTTCCGGACCTTCCAGGACGACGTCTTCGGGAACTTTCAACTGCACTACCAGGGTAAGCTCACAGCAAGGCCGGTGGGGTGTAGCTGTTTGCCTCAGTTTCCCTGTGGAACCAAGAATTCTCATGTGCCCGGGGTCCCTCTGGAAGTTCCGTAAAACCTCTGGACCCCCCTCTCAGAAGAAGCACAAAATAAAACAAATAAAAACACAAAATAAAAACAAGTAAAATAAAAGCTGTACAATTAAAAAAAAAAAAAAGGACACCAGTCATCTTGAATTACAGTTGTCAAAATATTGTTTTAATCTGTGCTATCTTAATGTTCGTGCTTCTTTATTACCACATTAAATAATAATCCCCCTTGGCAGTTCTGATAATTACTGTGATTTCAAAGTACTGAGGCACATAAGAGATATGTCAAGATATCGATTATGATCTGAAAATACCCGCGATTTCTCTCGGTGACGAAGTCACAGGTTCCGCAAATACGTCAGTTTGTCGCCGCCATTCGCGGTTGAAGGCAACACCACGGTTCGGTTCAAGGTTAATGAAAACAAGCAAAGCCACTTTGTTTCCCATTTAGGTTCCTGGCTCCTGCATGTATCTGATAAATGAACCCCACGCAAGTCAGTGGGCTTCTGGTAACCAGCCTCAACCCCTGGGGGGGTCCTGCTGTCTCTTTTCTGTGACAATGTTGCTTTCTTTCCTTTTTGCCTGTTTCTGAGACTCCTCTCTTGCTTTCGGTTCACCTTGCTCTCCTCTCCCCCTTCCTGCCTCCTTCCTTCTCTTTCCCTCCCTCTCTCTTGCCTCTTTTATTTGTCTCCCTCCATTCTCCCTTCCTTCTGGCTCTCTCTCTATCTCTCCCTATCCCATTCCCCCACGTCCTGAGCCCTGCCCATGACCTCCGATTACTTCCCTTAGCCAGAAGCTCCCACTGGGTAACTTCCCAGATATCCGCTCGGGAAAGTAGAGTCTGGATACCATCCACGGTGACGTCAGATGGACCAGACATCTGGAGAAACGGTTCACTTTGAACTTTTCCCCTGGATGTTTCCGAAACAGGTGGATGGGTGTGCATGACCACATTCCAGTGTTGAGGCTACGCGCTGTGATCTTTGTTCATGGCACAATATGGGGAGAAAAACAGCTCGTGGGGCCCTCGAGTTGGATGTGATCCCCCCAGAGGAGTTCTGGGACTACGGATATCTTATGCAGCAGGGGTGGTCAGACCACAGTCCGGGGAGGGGCTGGGATGGGTTTCACACCCTCTTAGGAAATTCGAGGAGCTCAGCATGGCCACATAGAACCTTCTGCTGCTCCCAGCCAGACACTGGGTCAAGGAGGCTCTTGCTCAGAGTTTCCTGTTTAATCCGTACGACCTCTGTGAGGCAGGGACCGTCATCAACTCCACTGGAAAGAGGAGGGGAGCCAAGTTCAGGTCACTGTGTCCGTTTCTCCAAGTCACGTAGTGCCTAAGTGATGGAGAAAGAACTTACACTCATACTGGTCTTCTCCAAAACCCAACCCTGTACGTGGCCAGGACAGTTATTTTCTAAATTTTTTTTAACGTTTATTTATTTTTGAGACAGAGAGAGACAGAGCATGAATGGGGGGAGGGTCAGAGAGAGAGGGAGACACAGAATCGGAAGCAGGCTCCAGGCTCCGAGCCATCAGCCCAGAGCCCGACGCGGGGCTCGAACTCCCGGACCGCGAGATCGTGACCTGAGCTGAAGTCGGACGCTCAACCGACTGCGCCACCCAGGCGCCCCGAGGACAGTTATTTTCAAGCTGTGGTACCCTTCGGCATTTCCTGAGGGGCGGCTCGTTCTAGTTCGGGTCCAGGACTCTGCGTGTTTAACAAATGCCGAAGATGTTCGTGCTGGCAGGACTACCCTACCTGGCTCATTCTGCCCCTGCTCTGCCCAAGCAGGTGGCCATTGTGTGTCCACGTGGAGAGGGGCTCAGATGACGTGGGAACTCATGTTTCACCCCAAACCTGTGATCTCGGCGGGGGGGGGGGGTGCGGGGGGCAGGGTGGGGACCTTGCAGCCTAGAAGAAGTGCCAGTGTGGCAGTCTCCGCATCCACGGGAGTCACAAAGACACCCCCCCAGGGGGCCTCATCTTTTCTCCTCAGCTCAAACTGGCTCCCGGGAGGTGGGTCACAGGCATCATCTCTCCCCCTCTGAGAGCTGAGTGTCTGCCTTTGCGTTTCTTCGCAGCCTTCATGCTGAGCTGCAGGTTTCCTCGCCGGCCCGACTACGGGGATGTCACAGTGATGGACCTGCATTCGGGTGGGGTGGCCCACTTCCACTGCCACCTGGGTTACGAGCTCCAAGGGGCCAAGACGCTGACTTGCATTAACGCCTCCAAGCCCCACTGGAGCAGCCAGGAGCCCATCTGTTCAGGTACACTCCAGCCTCGGCGGCCCAGACACCAATAGTCCACTCAGAGGAGAGGCCAACCCCAGGGCATTAGACCGACCTCAGGGATAGGCGCTCAGCCCCGGGCAAAGAGGCTGCTCCCAGGACAGACGACCGATGCCATTCAAATCTTTAGTTCGTAGGGGAGAAAAGACACAGAACCTAAAAGTCACCATTAGTGACGTTTAGCACACCTACAGCGTCACGCCACGGTTACCACTGTGCAGTTCCAGATCGCCTCCAACAGCCCCAAAGGAGACCTCGTAGCCATTTGGACTCACTTTCCATTTCCCCCTCCCCCTTCCGCCCTTGGCATCCACCATCACGCTTTTGGTTATCTGCGGATCTGCTTATTCTGGACATTCTGTGTAAACGGGGTCACCCGGCACATGTGGTCTTTGGCAGCTGGCTGCAGGATCATGTTTTCAAGGTTCACCCACGCCACAGCCTGGGGAGCACTTGATTCTTTTCTGTGGCTGTGCAATATGCCATCGTGTGGCTGTGCCCCCGTTTTATGTGTTTATTCCCTGGTGGACACCTGAGTCTCTCCCACTTTGTGGCAGTTATGAATAATGCTTCTGTGAGCATCTGTGTGCAAGTTTCTATGTACAAGTTTTTGTACAAGTTTATTTTCTTTCTTTATTTTAAAAGGTTTCTCTATTTTTTTATGTCCGCATTTCCTTTTATTCTTTTTTTAACTCGTTTTATTTTTTATTTTTTTTAATTTGCATCCAAATTAGTTAGCATAGAGTGCAACAATGATTTCAGGAGTAGATTCCTTAGTGCCCCTTACGCATTTACTTTTGAGAGCGAGAGAAAGAGAGAGAGAGCAGAGGAGGGGCAGAGAGAGAGGGAGAGAGAGAGAATCCCAAGCAGCCTCTGCACGGTCAGCACAGAGCCCGACACAGGGCTTGAACTCATGAACCGCGAGATCATGTCCTGGGTCAGACGCTTAACTGACTGAGCCACCCAGGTGCCCCAGAGGACGTATGTTTTCATTCCTCTTGGGTCGACACCCAGGAGTGGCATCACTGGGTCATATGGTAATTCTGTGTTTAACTTTTTAAAGAGTTGTCAAGCTATTTTCCACAGAGGCTGCAGCGTTTGACCTTCCCACCAGCTGCGTAAAGTACCAATTTCTGCACGTCCTCACCAGCTCTTATTATTGTACACATTTTCTTTTTATGCCTTTAGCCATCCTGGTGCATGTGAAGCTCTCTCTCTCGTGGTGGTTTTGATCTGCACTTCCCTGATGGCTAATCATATTGAGCAGCTTTTCCAATGTGCTTCTTGGCCTTTTGTAGATCTTCTCTTTTTTCAATGTTTATATATATATATATATATATATATATATATATATTTTTTTTTTTTTTTTGAGAGAAAAAGAGAGAGAGAATGAGCAGGGCTCAATCCCACCACCCTGGGATCATGACCTGAGCCCAAGAGTCAGAAATCAAGAGTCAGAGCTCAAACGACAGAGCCACCCAGGCACCCCCCTTTGTAGATCGTCTAAGCGAAGTATCTATTCAGGTCCTTTGCCCGTTGTTTTTTAAAATGTTGTTACTTGTCTTTTTATTGTTGAGTCGTAACAGTACTTTGTATATTCTGGATATTAGATCCTTATCGGGTATATGATGTTCAGATATCTTCTCCTGCTCTGTGGGTTGTCTGTCACGTCTTGATAGTGTCCTTTGATGCAGAAAACCTTTTCATTTTGACAAAGTGTCAAAAAAATGATCAATTTTTCTTTTGTCCCTGTGCTTTTGGTGTGCCTGCAGCCACATTTTGAACCCAGTCGATAGATACTGAGAAACTGCCAGGGATGCTGTAAATGTTCACAGCAATCTTGCATGATGAGAGCCATTACCTTCATTTTACAGATGAGGAAACAGAGGCTCACGGAGGTGAAGTCACTCACCCAAAGCCACCAGACAGAAATTGAAATGAGTCCAGAGCCCTTCTCTCCTGAGCTGTGTCTCTCAAAGTGTGGTCTACACAGACCAGCAAGAATATTGCAGATGCATAATCCTGGGCCCCCTATGAGACTACTGGATCATAATCTACATTTTAACATGCCCTTGTGTGATTCATGTGCACATGATAGACTGACAAGCACTGGGCTATGCCACACTGTCCCTGCACCCGTGGTCATAGTCTTGACCATCCTCAACTGTCAAGAGAGCAAAACTCTGTCAGATTCTCAAAAGTTACGACGGTGGTCAGGACAGTATAGGTTGCCCGTAAGAACTGAGCACCCAGAGCACGAACCATGTACAAAGAGAATCCTGGGAATAATAATAAATTATTCCTTCTCTCCAGGCATTCAGAGTCCATGGAATCCAAAAAGCAAATGAGACCGGATGACAAATTCTGAGCTTTGATTGTTGCAATATTGTTCCCCCAAGGCCCTTCAGAATTTCTCTTCTCTTCTCTTCTTTTTAACAGAGGGGAAAAAAATCCAAACCATAGGGCCATTGCCCTCAGTGCGTCTCTCGCGTTAATTTTTATCTATGTGTGAAATCAGAGAGGAATTAAGCCTCATTTTGTGCTAAGAAAGATGGATGGGGAGCCACGGCTGGGAAATTGAAGGCAAACAAAGCCATCAGTTGGCTTAATAAGGCAAGGAACGGGAGCAGAGAGGCAGCAGATGAGCGGCAGCTTGGGGAGGACAGATGGCCAGTGCCCCCACCAGGGACAGTGTTCTCCATCTCGCCAGCCCCTGAGCCATAGGACAGTAGAACTGGCTACATTTTGAGTACCTACTCTGTGCCAGGCATGGCGCCAAGACCCGTATTATGCATCGGTTCACCGATTTCTCACCCCAGTCCTGGAAGCAGGCTGGAATTCTTACCACCATTTTATAGTGAACTCAAGGTTCAGAACTCTCTAGATCCACAGCAGGTAAGTGGCACAGGCAGGGTTTCAACCTCCGCTTTAGGACAGAAGGACAGGCGAAAGACAGACAGACACACACACACACACACACACACACACACACACACGCACGCACCTCTGTCCGTGGTGCTGAAACAAGGAGGGGGCGCTTCTTGGCAATGTCTTCGCTGTAAATCGGCAGAATCCAGAGCATAGGAGAAAGTGATCTACCTTTTTCTCCCGCTGGAAGCCCTTATTAGTCATGCAGTCACTCAACAAACCCTTAATGAGACCCAAGTATCTCCTAAAAATAAGACTCAGACTATTTCCTTGCATTCATGCATCTCCCTCTGGTGCACAAATCACTTTTTAAATATTTCTTTATTAGATTTTTATGATAAAAGTAATATATGTTGTGGTTTTAAAAAAAGTCAAGAAATCCAAGTGTCAAGATAGAAGCAAATCACTTTTATATTTATGGTCTCAATAGATTTTTGCAAATAGCTCATTGAAACAGGTATGGAAGACCATTTTGTAACTTGTTTTTTTCCCCACTGAAAACTTCGAGTGCATTTTTCCATATTCTCAAGCATTCTTTAAGGGTATGATTTTTAATAACGTGTGAATGGGACGCATTTATTTCCCCAAATGGCTGTGAGTGGACATGCGTGTTGTTTCTCGTTTTTCGCTCTTAGAAACACTTCAGCAGTGAACACCTTTATTCATAAATCTTGGGGGAAATCTCTCAATCTCCTTTTTAGCACAAACTCCCAGAGCTTTAATGAGTTGGTCAGTTTGGGAACATACTTTCTGAATTTTTCTCCAAATTGCTCTCCTGAAAGGCCGGAGTCATTTGCATCCTAACCAGTGATGAGGGAGAGGGCCCATTTCCCACCACCTGTCCCATCGGTGAGCGATGGCCGCTTTTTATCTTGCCCAATCAGGCAGATGGAAACAGAATATAATCTAGAATTGCCTTTCTTTTATTGTGGGGGAGGCTGCATTTTTAGTGCCTACTAAATACTAAAAGTATATTTCTTCCTTTGTGAATGGCCTGTTTGTGTCCTTGTTACCGTCTTCTCAGAAAGAATCAGGGCACAGCCAGTGCCGTGGAGGAACCCTTAAATCACAGTTGATCCCTGTCATGGAACACCAAGGGGGTGTTTCCAGTCGTGAAATGAGGTCTCCTATCGAACTGGATGAACCTTGTCCAAGGGGAGAGGACTTTTACAGTGTGTCCCTCTTCCCATCCCATTTCCTCCTGCTAAGGGCTAGGGGTGGGGAGATCTCTCTCTCTCTCTCTCTCTCTCTCTCTCTCTCTCTCTGCTTTCCTCTCATGACCACCCACCCCATTCTCTGCCCCCAGCCCCTTGCGGAGGGGCTGTGCACAACGCCACCATTGGCCGCGTCCTCTCCCCAAGTTACCCTGGAAACGCCAACGGGAGCCAGCTCTGCGTGTGGACAATCAAAGCTCCAGAGGGCCAGAAGCTGCATCTGCATTTTGAAAGACTGTCGTTGCATGAGAAGGACAGGTGAGCTTCTGAGGGTTCCCAGCCTCACTCCTTCCCAGAGTGTCAGAATGTGACTAAGGATCTGGAGTCTTGCAATGGCTTCTGGAGGTTGAGAAAGGAAAGCCTGGGGAGGTTGGCAACGATGTTAGACACCATCGGCTTCAATCTCCTTTCACAGGTCGGGAAACTCGGGCACAGAGAGGGAAAGGGACTCGCCCCAGGTCATACAGCAGGGAAGGGGAAGAAGCAGGAACGGAATCCAGATCCCCCATGCTGCACTGACCCAGTCTGTCTCCTGCATGTCCCTTTTTGCAGTTAACAAAGAGGGAGTATTCACTGAGCACTTGCTCTGTGCCCAGTCACATACTAGGCTCTATGGAGAACAGGAGAGAAGTAGCAAAACCTGGTTTCCGATTGGATAGGAAATTGACGTGGAAAAACTGTGCTTGTACACGTGAAGAAATTTGGGAGAAGTTTCAGGGCAGTATCTAAGCAAGAGCAGGTCTGTAGACTCTAAGTGATATGCATAGGATCCGGAATCTTAGAACTTTAATATTCTATGGTTTTATGTTAGAATATTCTTTTTTACTTTAACTCTTTTAACGTTTTTATTTATTATTGAGAGAGAGCATGAGCATGGGAGGGGCAGAGAGAGGGGGAGACACAGAATTCAAAGCAGGCTTCAGGCTCTGAGACATCGGCACAGAGCCCGACGCGGGGCTCAAACCCACAAACCGTGAGATCATGACCTGAGCCGAAGTCAGACGCTTTACCGACTGAGCCACCCAGGCGCCCCTAGAGTATTCTTGAATGTTCCAGAAAACGAGGACCAGAGCTGCTTAGACTTGCTGTCTTAGGTCGTGTTCCCTTGGAAACAGACATGGAGACAAGGATGTTAGGGAAAGTAGCTCATTTGGGAGCTAATCTTGGAAAGCACTGGCAGAGGCATAGGGCAGCGGGCAGGACAGGAAAGGAGTCAACACGGTGCGTGTTAATGAGCAGGTGCCTCTGCAGGGGCCATGGGGGTTCTATCTGCTGGGGGCCTCTGCAAAACCGTATGGAGCCTGGTCCTTTCGGAAAGGCGAGGGAGCTGAGGTACTGACCCACCACCACCCCCCCCCCCCCCCCCCAGCTATCACTGCATGAGGGATGCTTCTGGACACTCTAACTCCCCAGCGTTGCCAGCCACCCTTTGAGCTGGTTGAGCTGACAGATTCTCAGAGATCTGGGGCAGGAAGCCAGCCCCCTCCTCATCCCAAACACAGTGGACATGTGGCAAAGTGAGCAAATTGTCGCTTCGACATTCATGCATTTTGGTAACATTAGAAATTCATCTGGGCGACATAAAGTAAACCTTTTTTATGAGTCACAGTAAAAAAAAAAAAACATCTCAAAAGATTTAAAATGCCTCTTTATGACTCCATAAAAGAAATTGATCTAATTTGTATACTATTTCCCTCCTTATTTTTGCATAATTTCTTTAAAAATACCAGGACTAGCAAGGAGCCGAGTGTCAAATGACTTTAATAACAGCAAAAATGAATGCCAGCATTTTGCCTAACACGTTTTATTTTTCAGGGCACTCAATCCTGTCATATTCTCAATGCCCACCTGTAAGATAGGTGGGAGAGACGTTACGATTCCTCCCTTCCCAACTGTGGAAACTGAGGCCCAAGATGCGCTGAGACTTATGTCAACCCAATCGCTGGGGAGTTGGGAAGTGAGAATCAGGAATTATAAATCAGTTGATTTATAATCAAATGCTTATAAATTTGACCCGTGTGCCTGCTTTGTGCTCGGCATGTTATGCACAAGGCCTTTAATGTCCACACTCTGAGGTAGGCTCAGAGTGTGAAGGAGGCACCCGTTTTACAGATGAAGAAACAGAGGCTCGGAGCTGGGAAGTGTCCCTGTCCAAAGTCACACGGCTCAGAAGTTACAGAGTTGAGACTCTGGTTGTCTGACTACCACTCTTTCAGTGCATCAATCTCTACTCCTCAATTAGTCATAATAATTAATATCAGTTAATTAGCCTGGTTCATAACATCACACACAGCACTTTTCCTATAACCTCAGGATCCACCCGTGAGTCTAGAGTAAGCATCCTACAGAAAAGGAAGCAGGTTCCCTAAGGCAGAGCAGCTCGACCGGGCAAGTCGGGGGCAGAGTCGGGATCTGGGTCTGGGAGCGAGGCACACGCCTCCCGCTGCTGCTGTGGGTCAGTGATCTTCCTGTCCTTCCCCCTGCTGTCAGGATGATGGTCTACAGTGGCTTGATCAACAAGTCAGCTCTTCTCTATGACTCCCTCCAAACCGAGAGCGTCCCCTTTGAGGGTCTGCTGAGTGAGGGCAACAGCATCCGCATTGAGTTCACGTCCGACCAGGCACGGGCAGCCTCAGCCTTCAACATCCGGTTCGAGGGTGAGAGTCCCCGGGGGGGCCTCCCCCATCCCGGGTGATGGTGTGTGAGTGGAGGAAGTGTGGCAGAGCTGGGCTGGGTCCTGGGAGCTAGAAATCTGACCTGCTAAGGCCGAGGGCGACCCAGAGGCCAGACTGGCCTTTTGACTTTCAAAGGCAGAGCCTGCAGGGTTAAGAGGGCAGAAGTTTGTATTCCCATTTTAGAGATGAAAATAATGAGGTCGCCAAAAGAGAAGTGAACGCTCCAAGGCAGGTCAGCAGGTCAGCTGGAATCGGAAAGTGGGGTCCGGTGCCCATTTTCCTTGGAGCTTGTCTAAACAGCAGGAGGGGACCCATCTTCTGAGATCCAGCTCTCCGGGGAGCCCCTGCCTCATCTGAGCTGCTGCCCCTCTTTTGTATCCCCCCCCCCAGCCTTTGAGAAAGGCCACTGTTATGAGCCCTACATTCAGAATGGGAATTTCACCACATCCGACCCGACCTATAACGTCGGCACCATAGTGGAGTTCACCTGCGATCCCGGCCACTCACTGGAGCAGGGTCCGGCCATTATCGAGTGCATCAATGTGCGGGACCCGTACTGGAACGACACAGAGCCCCTATGCAGAGGTGAGTGGCCCCACCGTCCTCCTCCCAGGGTGCCTCAGGGACCTGGACCCCCTCAGATGAAAAGGTCAAGGCCCCGGTTTAGAAGTAGGTCACCAATTACATACCAATTTAGCATTAGAACCCTTTCCGGGGCTCACCATCCTTTGGGTCAAATTTGCTGCTGGTCCCTGAGAAAATTCCAAGCTTGATAAATTTTTAAAGGTGCCCCTTCCTACAAGCACAGACCCCATAGTGCATAGCTCAGTGAAAAGATCTCTGCGTGGATTTCAGCTCCTCTGTACCCCCTTGCTATGTACTTTTGTGCAGTGCACAACCCACCCAACCACACACGGCAGCCCTGAGTTCAATTAATAATAATGATGCTATTGATAATAGTTGCCAAGGGCTGCATTTTCTCATTTAATCCTCACTACAATCCTGTGAGGCACATAATATTGACCCCATTTACAGCTGAGGAACCCAAAGCCACGAGGAACCAGACCGTTCCTAAGAACAGACTGAGGGTAACTGGTCGAGGTGGAAATGGCTCTTGGGTCTCCTTTTTTCTCAGAGACCTGTGCTCTGAGCCCCTCTGGACGGTGTTGGCTGGGTCGAACCCTCCTCTCCACGAGCTCCCGGGGCTCTGCCCTGCCTCTTTCCCCACATGCCAGGCCGCAGAGCCACCTCAAGCCTGGATGCATGTGCAGCATGTGGTGGAAGGAAGAGAGCCCTTGCTCCTGGCAGCCGCCGCCTGGATGGCGGTTGGCGTGAAGTCACAGCTTCGTCGTGGTGAGGGATTGATCCCTGTATTAAATGTGCTGGTTTAACAGAGCGGAATTTATTGGTGCTTTGGCCTCTGCCACGTTGAGAACTTTCCAAAGCGGTAAACAGAGTGGAATTTAAAGAGCCAGGCGCCAGACACGGCCACATCTCTCCTTCCAGCTCAGAACCAGGCTCTTCGGCAGTAACACTAAGAATTACTGAGCTCTCACCTTGCGCCAGGGGCTGTGCTGCATTCGCCCCCATGAGCTCAATCAGTTAAGCTTCAGGATAAGCCGACGGAGTCAGGGCTGGCCTTACTGCAGCTGTGCGGAGGAAGGGACCTGAGACTCCAAAACGGCGCATGCCTGGTCACGGAGTCTGTTGGGGGCAGAGATTCGAACCCAGGTCCACCTGAATGGAATGAGGCATCCGTTAGCCGCTACTCACTCTGCACAAGAATAGGGCTGTTGGGGATTCTCCAGAACGGGGAGCTCTGTCCTTGATCCTGAGAGAGCTATAGGGCCCGTAGCCCCTACCCTACCAACCCTCAGCGGAAGGAGGCAGGCAGCCGGCCCCAACTTAATCATCCCGCACACGCGTACAGACCGTCTGAGGCTCGGGCACCTGTTCACGGTGCACAGCGAGCCGTGACTGTCGGGCTCCAGAGCCCATGCGCTTAACCGCTACGATCTTGGCTTCCTTGTGAACCAAGCGTGTCTGTCTCTTGTCTGTCCGTCTCTGTCCCCTACAGCTACGTGTGGCGGGGAGCTCTCTGCCGTGGCCGGGGTGGTGCTGTCCCCGAACTGGCCAGAGCCGTACGTGGAAGGTGAAGATTGTATCTGGAAGATTCACGTGGGGGAAGAGAAACGGATCTTCTTAGATATCCAGTTGTGAGTGTTTATGGTGGGGGACCAACTGCCCCTGCTTTGTTCTTTCAGCCATCGCTGGTGAAGCAGCTACTATGTGTCAGGGGCCGTGCGAAGAACTGGGGTCCCAGTGGCAGGAGAAACAACATCATAAACACACAGAGTCCCTAGCCTCCAGACACTGGGTCTACTAAGGAAGCAGGCATGAAATGGGGCAATGCACCAATAATCACATCCCGTAACTTTGGTGAGCGATGTTCTAGGTGGGGATTTGATATAAAGGGGAAGGTCAGAAAAGCCTTCCCTGAGGATCTGATCTGATCCTAAAGCTCAGAACTAACGGATGAGCCGGAATACATGTATCTGAAAGGGACAGAACATGCAAAGGCCCTGTGGCGAGAAAAAGCCTGTGAACTGCCTGCGTAGTCAGGAGGAGGGGGGAGGTTTAACAGGTACTCTGCCTACGGTAGCAGTTCATTTTCTTCACCTGTCTCTCTCAACTAGAACGGAAGGTCCTCGTAGTGAGGGCTTGCTCTCATTTAGCTCTGCTCCGGGGTCTAGCACCGAGCCTGACACATAGTGAGGCGCGCAGGAGATCACTGCTGAGTGAAGAAACACTGTAATGAATGGAGAGTTACCTGGCTGTGCGGCTGTTGGCTGTACTCCGTGGGGGCGCCTAGTAGAGGCTCCATCTAGGGCTTGCCCCCTCCTGAACTCCCCAGGGCTGGGGAGAAGCAGACAGAGACAGATGGTGGTGTTTGGAGAAGCAGAAGAAGGGGCTGCCCGGCAGGCCCAGACACCGTGGCTTGGACAGTGGAGAGCAGGGCGGGGAGTGCCAAGCTCTGAAGAGCCTTTCTGGAGGCAGCCTGGGCCTCAGGGGGTCAGCGCTCCCCTCAAGCCTGAAGCCAGAACCCAGTCGGCTGGGAAGCATGACTCAGGGCCTGCCGTGCCGTGCAGAGGAGGCTGGCAAGGGGGAAGTCGTTTGCAAAATTATGAGTGACCGTCTTTTGAAGCTGTCCCTCAGAGGCTGCCCCAGAACCTTCTATCCCAGTTGAATCAAAGAGGCACAGACCTCGCACAGGTGCCCCTTGCGGACTTCGGGCCAGGCCAGCCTGGGTCAGAATCCCATCCCCTTCGCTCCCCCACGGTTTGACCTCGGGCTTCTCCCCGGCTTTGGCGCTTCTCGTCTGTTACGAGGGCCTTGGAACATCGGTGTCCCACGGCTGCCGGAGGCAGCTTGTGAACACCTCTCGCCCATCCTTGCCGTCTCTCACTCCTGTCCCCACCTCCCTGACTTCCAGAGTCTGGTGTAAGTGCTCATTCACGCAAGACCTCGTTCTCGAGGGTCTGCTGTGAGCCAGGCCCCGTTGTAGGCTCCAGAAAGGCTCTGACCGTTGCCCCTTGGGCAGTCAAGTTTCTATTGGAGAAGAGCAGGTTGGATTGTCTCTATTAACTCTGGGCGGGGGTGGGGACATACATGCGCGCCTGCCGTGTGCGAGCCGTGGATATTGGGAAGGGGTTGGTTGTGGAGGGGCGCCCGGGTGGCTCAGTCGGTTGAGCGTCTGTCTCTTGATTTCGGCTCAGGTCAGGATCTCACGGTTTGTGAGTTCGAGCCCCACGTCGAGCTCTGCGCTGGGAGCCTGCTTGGGATTCTTTCTCTCCGTCTTTCTCTGCCCTTCCCCCATTTGAGGTCTCTGTGTCTTAAAATTAAAGAAAATAATAAACAGTGGGGCACCTGGGTGGCTCAGTTGGTTGAGCGTCCGACTTCGGCTCAGGTCATGGTCTCGCAGTCCGTGAGTTCGAGCCCCGTGTCAGGCTCTGTGCTAACAAATAGCTCAGAGCCTGGAGCCTGCTTTGCATTCTGTATCTCTCTCTCTCTCCCCCCTCCCCTGCTCATGCTCTGCCTCTTTCTGTCTCTCAAAAATAACTGCTAAAAAAAATTTTTTTAAGTAAACATTAAACATGAAATAAAATGAAATAGGTAGGGGTTATGGAAAGAGTTCAAGGGAAGCCTGGAGTCTTCTTGGCTGACGCTTCACGCAGAGAACGCCATTCTCAAGCTGTCTCCTGCGGGAAGCCTTCTGTGGCTCCCTACTGCCCTCATGGTAAATACGAAGGTGTAGTCCTGGCTTGGGAGCACCCCACCGCCAGAAGTTACTGGCAAAGCACCCCGATCTTCAGCCAAGAGAAAGAGAATCCAACTCCTGACAGCCTGGCTTCTCTTGCAGAAGGTCCCCCCAGCCCCGTGCCCCCAGGAATTGTCTGTGCTTCCCGCTTCTGCTGGGCTCAGCGGCCTTCTCCTCACAGTGTGTCCCCAAGACGGGCGGTTTTGCGTCACCACGAGTGGCCCGCATCTCCCCTCGGTGCCACAGGCCTGAATGAGGAAACGGGAAACCGGGAGCCCTTCCTTTCACTCCCTCTAGGCATCAAACATTCAATTAACCTTCAGCTTGACACTAGATGGGGTTTTGTTTCCACTGCAAAGCGCGCAGTGGGGCAGCCGATCCAGGGACCTGAGCAGTTAAAGCAGAAATGGTTCCTCAAAGCCAGGCCACCGCTGGCATTAGCATCAGGAAGGGACCCCTCGCCGGGGGCAGACTTTCTGTCTTCCGGCCAGCCTGGTGGCCCCAGATATCACTGTTAGCCGGGAGAGAGGAGCCCCGTCTTCCTCCTCCGTGCCCTGACAGGGCATCCCGAGCAACCCTGGACCCATCACCAAGCCTCTCTGGGCCTCACATTCCTTCTCTGCAAACCGATGGGTTGCCTCGAGTCAAGAGAATAACGATTCAGACTCCTGCAGGACAGGCGCGTGATTTCTGTTACTGGGGGGTAGGGTCAGTGTGGGACGATAACGAGAGGAAGGGTCTGTGATGAAGGGGATATAGTACATCCCCACCTAAAATCATTTAAATTCTATTTTGTAGAATAATGGCCCTTCCCCACTCCCACCCCCCCCCAAAAAAATAAAACAGTATCTGCTGGCCAGATCCAGATTTGAGGGGCCGACCAGTTTGTAAGCCTTGGTCTCCATAGTTCTTTCTCATTGCAGTGATTCTCATCAGGGAGCCTTCCTGTTTGTGAGTTTCTTTACAGACGTAAATTCGTGTCCTCCCCAGAGTAATCCTATGGGGACAACTATTCTGTTTCCTATTCCTTGCTTTCTGACCTGTTCAAGTTGGGTGTCTAAAAGGCCTCCTGAATGAAGGAGTTTAACCCCAAAGTTAAACTCCTGATCTGATTCCCCTTCCCCAAACCTGTTTCACCCCATCTTCCCATCTTGGGAAGGAATCATCCATTCTACCATAAGCTGCTAAGGTCAAAAGGACTGGGAATTTTTCTAGACGAGTAGAACGGGTGCGTGTCCAACGTCTGGCTTTGTTGGCAGTGGGGTGGGGAGAAACACCCTGATTTATGGCATTTGCCAGTTTCCTGGGTGTAACTACTCCCACCCTGGCCAATTTCAAGCTGCTTACACATTTGCCAATTTCCTCCGTGTAACTACTCCCACCGTGGCCGTTCCAAGCTACCAAGACAATGCCAGCAGGCTCGCCAGATGCCCGGATGCTTAATGACGGACTCACGTGGGCCAGTAGGAGCTGCCGCCCCGGCATGCGCACTGGGAGTCAGATTCTTCTCTCCCTGTCACACCTTGTACCTGAGTCCCCAGTACATCCTGCTGATTCTACTCGAGAATCAGAATATGCCCAGAGTTCAAGCACCTGTGACACACCCCCCACCACCACCATGGTCCATGTTCTCATGCCAGGATTATTCCACAGGCATCCTCACTGGTCTCCCTGCTCCTGCTTTTGTCCCCTTTGGGGCTATTTGTAACCCGCTACCTTGAGTGATCCTGTTAAAACCTAAGGCAGGTCCCACCTCGCTCTGCTCAAAAGTCTACAGTAGCTTTACATTTTATCTAGAATAAAAGCCAAGTCCTTACAAAACACCCCATGTGATCTAGCCCTGGCCACGTCTCCTGCTTCATTTCTTCATTTGGCCACACTGGCTTCCTTGTTCTGCGAACTTACCCCAGGGCCTTTGCACTATCTCTTCTCCCCCATACCCTCCCCAGGATGCTCTGCCCTGAATAGCCTGCATAGCTCACGCCCTAGCTTCTTATAGGCCTCTGTTCACAAATCACCTCCTCTGAGATGTCCCCCACACCTTGATCATCTCTGTCATTCTTGACACTCTTACCTTGCTTCACTTTTCTACGTGGGTGGCACTTAGAGCCACCAACACACCACACATTGTCATATTTGTTGAAGTGTTTTCATCCCCTCCATCTAGAATGTCACATCCGTGGGAATAGAGGGATTTTTGTTTCTGTTTGATTCCCTGCTGTAACCCCAGTATGTAGATCAATGCCTGGCCCCATAGTAGGTGCTTAATAAAAAAGAGTCAATGGAATAAAGACAACTTCTCATGGTCATCCAGCCATGAAGTTTCAGAGCCAGACTTTTAGCCCCAAATTCATGTCCAACTGCCTCTTATGTACAAGAAGGGAGGAAAGTTCAGAACAATATGGAAAGACCATAGAGATATGGCCTCCCTTTGTCAAGAAACCCATATTTATTACGTGACCGGCAATGCTAAGAAATAAAAGTTTGGCTAAAAATGATCACATAAGCATCTGACTCTTGGTTTCAGCTCAGGTCACGATCTCCGGTGTCATGAGTTGGAACCCCGCGTCCGGCTCTGTGCTGACAAGGCAGAGCCTGCTTGGGATTCTCTCCCTCTCCCTCTGTCTGCCCCTCCCCCACTGGGTGCTGTCACTGTCTCTCTCTCTCTCTCTCTCAAAAAAAAAAAAAGGAATAAATAAACTTTGAAAAATTATCGTGTAAAAAACAGTAAGGGTAAAACCCCCAAGAGAAGGTTATAGAGTTAGAGTGTCAAAGGATTTGCCATCAGAGACTTAGAAGCACAATCTAGAGTGAGACCCCAACCCAGTGATGGCCAGTTCCGTCTGTAGAGTTTGAGGCCCCAGCCAGGTGGGGGTGGGGGGTGGGGAGGCCATACCGTCCTTCCGCGTAATCTGATGCGGAGGTGAGGGTGATGGTGAGACCACAGGGCGGCCTCCGTGCCCCCACAGAGCACAACGGCCAGCATGGTCCCAGAGCCTTAGGACTCGAGGTGCCATCAAAATCAATCGGATCCGGTTTCATGGACGAGAGGGCCCGCTGTGAACGGGGCATTGAGGCTCGGCCCCGGCAGAGAGCGAGAACCGGGCAGCCCTGCCCCGGAGGAGCCCACACCGGGAGCTGACACGGCACAGACAGGAGAAAACTCCAGGGGCCCCCGAGGCCCGGGGTCGGGAGGGTGAGCCTGGTCCACGGTGGGAGGAAAAGGCTGTCCAGAGAAAGCAGCCTCTCCCTCGGGAAACAGCGACGTCTGGAGGCGGTTCTGGCCGTGCCGTTCGCGTGGGGGGAGGGGTGCTGCTGGCGTCCGGCGGGGAGGGGTCACGGATACTGCCCGACACCCCGCAGTGCACGGGACAGACCCCGCCACAAGGAAGTAGTGGACCCAAAGCGTCAGTAGGACCGACTCAGGGACACCCTCGCCAAGACGGGCAAAGATGGGGGTGGGGAACCGTGTCTGAGACCAAAGGAACAGCATGCGCTAAGGTTCAGAAGCAGGAGAGCACGCCTCTCTCCTTTTCGGGGCTCGAATATCCAACATAGGCTGAAGGCTGCGTGCATCCAGGGCTGTCACATCGCAGGCACCTTCACAGCAAGCACGTGCACCGGGTTCCATCATCGCCTCCATTTGACAGATGGGTACGCTGAGGTTCGGACAGGGGAAGGGCGCCCGTGGCCACACAGCGGGGACCCGAGTGGAATGCACTCCGCTTGCCGTGTCTCCAGAGTCTGGGGGCCTCCCCCGCACCCGCACTTGAAAGGAGCCGGAGGAAGCCCTGTGAATCTGGAGCTCAGTGACGCAGGAGGGGCGACAGTGGAATCAGGCAGAGCCTTGAAGGCCGCTTTAGGGAGTCTGCGCTCGCCGCGACCGGGCAGCAGGGGAAGGGTTTCAGCCGGTACCGGGATTAACGCGGTGCACAGGGGGGCCGAGTCCTCCGGTCAGCAGCCTCGGGCTCTCCCCGCGGACTCTGGCGCGCGTCTGGCAGTGTGGCATCTGGGCCTGGCGCCTCCTTCCTCCCACAGAGGGAGTGAAAATAGCATCTCACCCGCGAGGGTTACGTGAGGCCCGAGAGCTGCTGGGTTTAATTTATCTTGCTTGGTTTCCGCTGACAGTTTTAGTAAACCAATTTGGGTTTGATAGTAAAAATAATTCTGTCCTCAGGGCCCCTCACGCCGCCTAAGCGTTGGAAATTGTTATTTATCGCCTCGGTGAGGGGGAGGGCGTTTGCACTGTTGACTGAGCGGGGTAGGTGGCCCGTAGTAGGTGCTGGGCAACGTTTGCTGAGTCACGAGGACGCAAACCGCGCGACGCAGGCGAGAGGGGGCGTTGTTCCCTGTCACCCACTGGGCGGGTCTGTGGATGCCGCGGGCGTTGGGAGATCGGCTCTGACGAGTCACCGTCTCTGAAGGACCTACTATGTGCCCGAACCCGAACTGCATGCTTCACACCCCTGAGCGATAGAGAGCATGCGCGTTATTATGCAGAGATAATAATTGCATAAATTAGAGCCATGGTGGGGAGAGATAATTACAGAGGGGAAATTACCTACATTAGAGATAATGTATGCACAGCGTGTCGCGTGGGGTCTGGCACGTAGCTGGCACTTCATCAACAGACACTATGATTACCAGGACTCCTTAGAAGATATTATTGTCACCATGTCCCGGATTTGCAAATGACAGAGAGCCTGTTAAGTGGCTTTCTCAGGTCACACAGCCAACAAAGGACTGAGCCGACATTCGCACACACACACCGTAGCCTCCGCGTTTATGGGCTTGAACAAGCTTTGGGGGGACCAACCATATGTCTCTGCGATGCTCTGGGGAGGCTCCCAGACCTCCAGAATCTCCAAAGCTCAGGAAGGGAAGGAGTGTCATAAATAGACAACCTGGAGACAGGCAGGCTAAGGGCCGTGGCTGGAGGGGTGAGGGCGGGGAGGTTAGCAGGATGCTGTGTGAGCTCTGTGCAGAAGGAGTGAGATGCAAGCAGGATCGTGAAGAGTGTCAATTGGCCAAGCTGGAATGGGGGACGGGCACCCCAGGAGGGGTCCTTGTGAGCAGGGGGGGCTCAAGCAGTGAAAGCAGGGACCGTTAGACAGCAAACGGATGCCCCGAATTGCAGCGTTAATTAGAACCATCCGTCTTGCATTATTGGTGTTAGGGACGGGAAGGAGGCTGTGTTATCTTAAAACGAGTCAGGAACCCCCAGGCTAAACCCCCTTCATACCCCAAATGCCTATTCCCAAACCCATCATGTACCTCTCAGCTCCATCAGCTTACCTAAAACACAACGGAACACGAGCCCTTTAAAACATTAAGGATTTCTGAAATCAATCTCTCTCTCTCTCTCTCTGTCTGTCCCTCTCACCCTCTCCCTCCCCCTCTCCGTAAAGCATAGAAAGGAGAACTAAAAAACTAAGGAATTATTGGTGAAGACATCATAGAATGGAAGAGCTGGGAGGGGCCCAGAGAGGGGAAGTAATTTGCCTAGCATCACACAGCAAGTCAGAGTTAGGACCAGAAAAACAGCCTAAGCTGTAGATGCTGAGCACAGTGGTCACAATCTTGAAAACGCCACATGATAGGGAGACACAAAAGCTTCTAGAGTCAAAAAGAGCTACGTTTAGGGGCGCCTGGGTGGCTCAGTGGGTTGAATGACCGACTCTTGATTTCGGTTCAGGTTCATGAACCCAGGGTCATGGGATCAAGCCCTGAATCAGGCTCCGTGCTGAACGTGGAGACAGCTTAAGATTCTCTCTTTCTTCCTCTGCCCCTCTCCCCCATTTGCATGCTCTCGCTCTCTCTCTCTCTCTCTCACTCTCTAAAAAAAAATAAAAATAAAAAGAGCTACATTTAAATCCTGGCCCTGCCACCCCAGCAGCTCAGTGGCCTCGGGCAGGCCTCACAATGGGATACTTTGTTCACTTTATCCCCAGTGCCTGGCAGAAAGCAAACGCTCAATAAATATCTGTTGAATAAAAGAGAGAGGTGGTAAGTGTGTGAGTTAATTAAATAACATGTGTATTCTTAGTAAAGTTTCTCACATAGAGTAAGCAAATAACCACAGCTGACACCATTTTCACCCCTTACTATGTGCCAGATTTTATGCTAAATACCTGACATGCCTTATTTCATTGATGGCGACACCATCATAAAGGATGTCTTACGTTCATTGAGCACTTGCTGTTTGCCAGTCGCTGAGTGCTTTCCCCAAACTACATCATGTAAGCCTTACCAGGAAACCTATGTGATGTCACAGTGGCACTCCCCTTTTACAGATAGGGAAACTGAGGCTGAGAGAGATGAAGTCACTTGAGGACACAGCTGGGGAGGGGCCGAGTCAGGACTCGAACTCAGGCCTGCTGGGCCAAGGCATGTTATAACCACACCATAAGTAGTCGTGAGGTGCTCCGCAAGGGAGAACTCCCTGACCCCATCTTACAGAGGAAGAAATTCAGGCTCAGAGAGATGTCTCCCCTCCCCGCCCCCCTCCGTTTCGTGGCATCTTTTGCAAATGTACACATACCTCTGGAAGGAAACAATTTCAGCCAGGCTCCGGCTTGCCTTCTCTGACTCTGCTCTGGAGCCCAGCCCCAAATCCCTCCCTGTTTATGGGGCCTCAATACAGCTCTCTAACCAGGAAATAAAAGGACCTAATAACAAAGCCCAGTAACCGTATGATTGATAGCCGTGGAATATTTCTCTTCAGCTACTGCCAACCTGTTCTGTGCTAAGTTAATTCCAGGCCCTAAAAATTAAGTACCTTGTCCAGAGGCACTACAGTTCTTTAAACAGGGATATAGCTGCTTTGGGCTGTTAGAATTCAGTTTGAGGTCCAGGCAACAAGGAAGAGCCAACAGTCAAGGGCAGCATTGATGCCAGGAGCACAGATTTCCAGCGGAAATCATGGAAGGAATGGCCACAGTAGAAATAAAAACCTTCCGACCCATTAGTGGAGGGAGATGGGATTTCCCCGGAGCCGAAAGTTGTAAGGAATCCAAGAAATCACGGCAAAATTCGGGGAGCCCGAATCCCATCCTGTTGCGGATGAAGAAACTGGGGGCCCAGAGACGGGAAGAGACTGTCTCAAGATTACTCTGTCAGTCAGCTCCTGCTGCATAACAAATGAGCCCAAACTCAACAGCATAAAACAGCAAGCTTGTATCATTTCTTTCGAGTCTGCCGGTCGGCAAGGCAGTTCTTCTGGTCTCTGCCGGCTCACATGTGCCCCTCTGGGCAGCTATGTGTTGGGTAGGTAGCTCTGCAGATTGTGACTGGTCTTTTTTTGTGGGGGGGGGGGGTGGCCATCAGACAGTCTGGGCTGGCCCGGCCCAGGATGGCTCTTCTGCCCCGCCTGTCTCTCCTCCTCCAACAGCTAGCTCGAGCTTCTTCCCATCATGACTCGCCAGGGTTCCAGGACGATGAGAAGAAGCATCCAAGGCCTGTTGAGCCTACACTAGAAATTGGCACAGCGGCATCATCTTCCGTGTCCCGTAACAAGCCACAGAGCAGGGCCGGCCCACATTCAAAGGGTGCAGACCCAGACTCCTCCTGATGGCAGGTGCTCCAAAGCCTCCCTGCAAGGATTGCGGACGCAGAGAGGGGCAGGGCTTTGAAATCATGTTTGCGCTCAAGCTACCTCAGCCAGGGAAGAGTGAGGGTCAGAAGCCGGGTCTCCCGGTTCCCCACTTTACCAAAGGAATCCGAGGCTCAGAGAGGTGAAGAACTTGCCTACGATCCCACAGCTAGGAAGTGAAGGAGACGAGATTTGTGCTTAGCACTTGGTCCCTGGAATTGCGAAGGCTCGGGGAACGTTTCCTTCTCCACACAATGCCTCCAACACGCGGGAGAGAGCAAAAGGCCTTGGCTTGTGCTGGCAAGTCTCGGGTTCAGGTCCCAGCTCGTCCATCTATGGGCTGTGTGACCTTGGATGAGTCACTTCACTTTCCGGAATGTCAATTTCCTCTCTTTAAAATGAGGAGAATAATGGTGCCCACTTCGTAGAGTCTGAGAGAATGAAACATTAGGCAAGGACCTGGTACATTACATACACTCAGTAATTTAACTGGCAGCTGTGAGCTGTGATGATGATGCTGTTGTTAATTCCTTCTCTGGCATGTGCACACACTGAGCTCCATTTTACACACACATGCACGCACGCATGCACGCACGCACTCACAAGGGTTGATTGCCCCTGAGCTTGACGTTTGGCACGACAGCTAGGAATCAGGAGGGTTCCTGCAGAAGTGCTACCCAGGCATCCACCTGACGGATTACTCCCCCTCCTGCAACGTGCAAGGGGCTGTCGTGGCCAGTGGTAACAGGACAGCACGAGCTCCAGGGTAAATCTTCCACCGGCACTTGCCCCTTTCCTGCTCCTCAGCCCCTCCACGCTCTTCCCAGCCTTGGTGATCAAGCAAAAGCAGCTGTGGGAAGGGACCCACCGCCTGCCTTGAGCTGGGACATCACCTGGCTAGTGCACACCTTGGAGCTCGAGCCCTTCGGATGCGATTAGATTTGACATCCTAGGGAGACGCGGCTGCTTGTTTCATGAATCCCTGACATGCAGTGGCCTCACTCACTTACTACTCAGGGGTGTTTCCTGAGGGCCCACCGTGTGGCTGGCATCGCATCAGACTCCCCCGGATCAAGCCCTGACCGCAAGCCAGACTCTGTGTGTGCCCAGTACCTCTGTCAATTTACCTAATCCTCAGAGCAACCAAGGAGTCCACACGATGACGTCCCCCATGTCACAGATGGAGACACAGATGCTCAGAGGGGCCCGGTGGCTCACCAGCTGGACGTAGGGGTGCCGGGGTTCGGACCTGGCCGTGTGACACTGAGCTCGTGGCCCGCACCGCCTCCCGGCCCTGCTCTGCGCAGTGGCACCGACATGATCCTGACAGCAGCCAGACTCCCTTGAGAGTTCTGGGCAGCCCAGCGGCTGGGCAGGGCTGCGGTCCAGGCAGTGCGTGCTGGCCAGAGGCCCTGTCTGTGCTCCTCTGACGGCCATGACCCGGGGAAGCCCCGGGGCACCCACCTGGTGCCTCCCAGGAGAGCTCAGGGTGAGCCCTCGAGGTTCTGAACGGGTCATTTTTTCCTGGGGGACACTTCCCGGGCAGAGCCCACGCTGCCAACCCGGCACTGGGCTTACAGGCAGTGTTTTGGTGGCTCAGATGAACCACACCAAGGCTTTACAAGTGATGCCTTCAATGTGTGTGTCAGGATGGGGATTCGGAATGACAGGGACACATCCAGCAGCTGTCAGCTCCTGCTGGGGACAGCTCTGAAACATCTTCCTCCAGCCATGCAGAGCCCAGGGCCCCCTCCTGCGCGTGTGTGTGCGCACGTGTGTGCAGATGGCCACCCCACATGCATACACATCTCTCTCTCTCTCACACACACACACACATATACCCCATATACACACACCCTGTACACACACACACACATATACACATTGCCACACCCCCCCCCCACAAATCCCAATCTACCCTCAATCATGCTCTCTCAAGGTCAGCTTTTGCACCCTGACTTAGAGGTCCTAATGAAAGAGGCCTGAGAGCCCCCGAATTTTATGAATTTGGAGAAGCTCCTCCCCAGAAAGAGGAAGAGGTGTGGGCATCTCCACACAGGGAAGTGATGGAAAGGCCACAGGTCTGTGCGTGGTCACTCTTGGGTCCCAGAAACCCAGGCTTCACCAACCTATGTCTGAATCCTGGTATTCCCACGGTGATGCCTTCACTGCCGCTGAGTCAGGAAGTGGGGAAAATGTGGGGTCCGACCCTCTGAATAGGAGAAAAGCCTGAAGCCCGAGGAAATCATGGCCGTTGCTAATTCATTGTTTTATGGTTCATGGATTTGGGGATTGTCATCTGGGGAAACTGAGGCCCGGGCTGGGCAAGAGACTTGTCCATAGCCCCAGAGCAGAGAAGTGGCCAAGGGGGTGGCCCCCTGTGCGATCTCATGACACCGGGTTTTGTTGCCACACCCCCCTTACCACACTCCCTTCCTGTCTTTACAGGCTATGTCATTCGTCAACTATTTTTTAAGACAAAAGATGCTCTTTTAATTGAATTCCTGGCCCTAACTACCTTCTTTACAGCCACCCACAATACTATTCCTATTTTCCAGGCGAGGACACTGAGGCTCAGAGAGGTTATGCCACTTTCTCAAGGTCACCCAGCTAGAAATCAGCACCTCTAGGATTTGAACCAGAACCCATTCTCTTACCACTGCCTCTCAAGACGGAGCAAACTCACAGGATGGTTGAGGACTGACTTTTTCAGAGACAAACCAAGCCAGGAGCTGCTGGGTTTTTCCCCGGTCCACAATGCTGGCTGTGAAATGTCTTGACATTGACCTTGACCAAGCTCTGCCCACTGCATTCTGAGATGGCTCAGTCCAGGGATGTGGAAATTCGAAGCAGCTCGGCCCATGGGTGGTCCCAGAGGACAGGCCTGTGTAACCCAGGAGTCTCTTTCTTCCCTTTCTCTTTGGGTATGAGAGGGGAATTGGTGGAGAGGGGGACAGGGGGAGAAACCAGAGAAAGGAGGAAAGGCAGTGGAGAACAGAGACCGGGTGTCATCCCCTCTGAAACCACAGCGCAGAGTAGTGCCTTTGGGTCCTGGTTCAGCCTCTTGGGGAGTTTGGAGGGACACTGACCCGGGGGCCCACCCCTTGACATGTTGAGGGTCTCATTGGTCTGGGGTGCAGCCTGAGCATCATCGAGAGTGTTTAAATCTCCCCAGAGCTTTTCACGTGCAGCCGGGACTGAGACCCAGCAGCAGAGGGCTGGTTCCTGAGCCTGACATTGACAAGCACCTGGTGAATATGTCGGGGAGAGAGGGAATAAGGACAGGAAGCACAAACAAGGAAATTAGAAAACCACTCATTTTTATTCGCTCCGGTGTCCTTTTAGGGGGCCAGAAAGATTGGTTTTCTGTGTCCTCCCTGGAGCTGACATGGTTTCTTGTCCCGTCTGCCATTTTATCAAATTTAATTGAAACCGAATGAGCACTGGGCCAAAGGGACCTTCAGCAATTCCACGGTGCTGAGGGGTGTTTAGCGGTGGCCGTGTGGCATCATGAAGGCACACGGAGGCCTTGGGACCTGGGCCTTCCTGGACTCGGTTTCCTCCTCTATAAAATGGGATTCATGACGTCGCTCTGTGGTGGAGGGGACCCCATGAGAAACAGACACAAGAGAACTCTGGAGAGGTCTTGTAAGAGAAATTTGAACGCGCCTAAAACTGCATTTATGGGCTTTGGGTCCCTCTTTTTTCTCCCTTATTTAAATCCTATACTTTATTTCCTCACCATCTCTACAGTCCCACTAGGTCCTGCCTCAATTGCAACATAGTGTTTTCTTAAAGTCATGCAAACCCTCTAAGCCTCAGTTTGCCCATCTGGAAAATGGAGGAAAATTCACCATAATTCATGTAAACGACATTTGTCTCACCTGTGCCAAGCCCTGTGCTGGGCCCCGGGGACACTGGGGAGAGGTGGGTACGGTTCAGGGAAACTTAGCCAGCCCAGTGTGGGAGATGAGAGAGGTTCTGCCTTCCAACCACACGGATTTGGAGGCTGGCTGCCCTATACGACCAGCTCTTTGAGCCTCCTTGTGCTTCTTCACCACCGGGTGCCTCAGTTTGCCCCCTCTGTGATATGGGTGAGGATAGTAGTTCTTCCAGGGTTCGTCCGAGGATAAGATGTGTGAGGTGCTCGGAAGAGCTCCGGGCATCAGGAGCCTTATGGAAACCTTGACTGGTTATCATATCGCTGTCAGTGCAGGATGGGGTCGGGAGCACAGAGGGATGTTGAGGAATTAGATGTTGTCGAGCGGAGAGGTGAGCAGAGGCCTTCCAAATAAAGGGACCAGCATGGGCCAAGGCAGGTCTAGGAGCATCAAAGGGTCTGGTGTACAAAGATGTTTGAGACAGCAGAAGTGAGCTGTGGGCCCGACCGTGGACCCCCTGGGAGTCCAGGAAGGCTGAAAAACTGAACATTCTTGTGTGCGTTTAATGTCGCTTCTTCCACAGACCCGTTCTATTAACCAGCTACTTCTTATCTCCCCCCGCCCCGCCTTAAACTGCATATAAATTGGCTTGCTTTTTCACTTGGCTTACCCTAAGCAAAATAATGTCCATGAAATTAGAAGTGTGATGCGCAGACCGTATATTTATATATATATATTTTTTTCGAATCCACATTTAAATAAATACATAACCATTAGACATTTTCAACTACGTTTGTCTAGCTCAAATCATCCTGCGAACGCCACCGGGGAAAGCCTTTTAAAATCTTTAAAAAAAAAAAAAAAAAAAAAAAAGATTTCTAAGCGAGGGTCAGCCGTTTGTTTAAACAGGAATAAAGGAAAGCAAGGTGGCTTGCTCATCATTGCTTTCTACAACCTCTGTGGAATATTAATGGCGGCAGCTCAACAGTTATAAAGCTCACCTACCACCTTCCCCCCCCCCACATCCGGGCCCCTGATTGGCTGAGGCAAGAATGGGCACCTGCTGCAGGGGAATGGGAATCACGGCCATGCCTGGGCGCACACCGCCCTCTGCTGGCCGAGAGAATTACCGCTCCAGAGAAAGGTTTGCCAATCTGTGTCAGAACCAAACTCGTATTCCTCGCCGAAACCTCTCTGGCTCTCTAGACCCTAATGAAAGCAATAATGGGGGTCCCTTGAGCTGTTTTTATCCTTTCTGAAGAGGTAATACAGCCACATGATTCAAAATCCAAAAGTACAAGAGTCTACTGTGGAAACAGCAAACAACCCCCTCCTCTGAGCCTCTCCCCAGAGGCCATCACGGTAATTGGTTTCTTATGCATCCTCCCCAGACTCTTTCTTTCTTAAAGATTTCTTTTTTTCATTTTTTTGACATTTATTCATTTTTTTTTTTTTTTGAGAGAGACAGAGTGTGAGCGGGGGAGGGGCAGAGACAGGGGGAGACAGAATCCGAAGCGGGCTCCAGGCTCTGAGCTGTTAGCACAGAGCCTGACGCGAGACTTGAACCCACGAACTGAGATCATGACCTGAACTGAAGTCAGACACTTAACCGACTGAGCCTACCGAGGTGCCCCAAGATTTTATTTTTAAGTAATCTCTACACCCAACGTGGGGCTTGAACTCACGACCCAAGATCAAGAGACACATGCTCCACCGACTGAGCCAGCCAGGTGCCCAGTGTCTTTTTAAATATGCCCCCCAAAAAAACCTTAACAGAAATCTCCTATCTACCGAAATGAAGCCCCCCAGACTAAGTAACCAGTTTAATGCTGGTTTATTACATAACTGATTATATACCATCAATAATGGCAACAAAATGAAGCAGATATCATTGTTATCAAGAAATGCAAAATGCTTAGGAGATGGTCTTTTAAAACAAGGAGTTAGAGAGAAGAAATATTACCTTGGTAGGAAAAAAAAAGAAGGTTGAAATGATGGGTCTAATCGAATGACCTTTAGCAATGATGTCACAAGGACATAGGGCTCAGCAGGATCCCAGGGGCAGTGCGACGGGGCTTTTCCTCATCCTGCAGATTTTGTTTGTAATGGTCTATTCACAAATTTCCTGATGCCAGACTGAAGCTAGTCACACTTTTTGGAGACACGTATATGTGGCTTTCATGGGACATCGTATAACATATGGTTCGCATCTCGGGCTTTGGCATCCAACAGACCTAGGTTAGGGTCCCGGGTCTGACTCTTACGTGAGCCTCAGTTTCCTCATCTGTTCAAACAGGGATGATCCTAGGTGTTAGCGTGTGGAGTTCTTGTTTGAGTGCTTGAGCATTGTTTGAAAGCCAAATGAGGGTCTTGGGAGATCTTTACTCAGATATCTGGCCCATGAGGTAGCCCAAAAGGTAGTTTTGTTGGGCTGAGTAGAGACTGGAACTGGAAAGGTGAAAAGGGATGCCAAAAGTGGGGGCCCTGGATAGCGTGCCCCCAGATGACTGCTCCGACCCCGGAAGGGGCTACAGGATGTGCCTGGAGCAGGGTCAAGGTGGAGAGGAGAGGAAGCTACAACCCAGCAGGTCACGGCCACGGGCTGGCTTTGGAGTGTCTCATCGGGCAGTGCAGGGGTGTTGTGGTGCAGGGTTTGATTCTGGCAACCAGCAGATCAAAGAAGAATGGGGGGTGTCGGCAACTTCTACAGCTCAATGGCACTGGGTTCCTTCACACTGTCGTGCAACCAACCCTTGCGTCTAATTTTAAAGCATTTTTCATCCTCCCCAAACGGACCGTGTACCTGTTCATGGGTGAACAGTCCGTTCGTCCCCGATCCTTCCTCCCAGCCTCCCTTCCTCCCTTCCTCCCAGTAGCTTGACCCCTAAGCTGCTTTCTGTGTCTACAGCTTTACTTATTCTGGGTATTTCTTATCAAAGGCATCATACGCTGTGTGGCCTCTTGAGACTGGATTCTTTGACTCTGCAGAAAGTCTTTAAGGTTCATCCGTGATGGAGCATGCGTCCATGCTTTATTCCTACTTATGGCTGGATGACATTCCATTGTAGGGATACACTGTGCTTTGCTTCTCCAGTCATCCGTTCAGTGAAGGAGCCAGGTTTATGTTTCAGAAGGATTCATCTGGCTGCCGAGGAAAGAGACTGGGGCCAGGCAAGGAGGTGCTTCCCTACGGTCCAACTGAAGGGGGATGGAGAAAAACTAAAGACAGGGGCAGAAGGAGACACAGGAGCGGGGGTCTCCTGGTTGGAACTCCACGAAAGCCTGGCCCTTTGGCCCCATAGAGGGACTGGAGGAGACAGGGGCTGTCCCTGCGGCATCCTCCCTGCAGAGGACCTGCCTACATCCAATTCCAGTCCCCTCAAACCCACCTGCCTGCCAGCATCTATCCATCCCATGTCTGTTCTGGAGTCAAACTCACATCCTGATTTCTCAGCACCTCCCTGGATTGTTATCTGGCCGATGTCTCACTGGAGTCCTCGATGGAAGGCCCCTGCTGTGCCCCACGGCCAGTCTCTTGGCTGTTAATTCTGCATTTTTGTCTCGGTTGCTGAGAACAGTCCAGCGGTGGGGACCTTGGATGCCCTCCATGTATTAAATATAGCCGGACGGGCAAGCGAAACGCAGGCTTGTCTTCTGAGGTGGGCGGGGGAGAAAGAAGAAGGTGGATCCAGAAGGATAAGGCAGAGAGTAACCTTACTCTTTCACTGCCCCATCATTCACGGTTTGTTTTCTTTTGTTTTTTTGTTTTTTGTTTTGTTTTTTTTTTTTTTGCACTTCTTGGGGGGAAAGCTTAGTTTTTACAGGTCTTCTGGTCATAACAAGTGTGGCTCAGTCTACTAACCATAAAGCCCTAAACGTCATTCATTTTCAAACTCCCCGCGCCCTCCACAGGGCTCCTTAGGCTGGGAATTCTGCAGTAGGGAGGGCCTGGGGGAACTGCTTCCTACTCCCAAAAAAGCCTGATTGGACAGCACGGTCACATCATGGAAGATACAGAATGCTGGGCTTTTTCTCTGTCGTGGGGAACTTGATGGGGGCAACGTCTCTTGAGTCTGGCTGCTCTTGGCTTTCCTTTTGGATGGATCCCATCCCCCTTTCAGGATGGGGGACACTTTTAAGGAGACCCACAGTGGCTCCTTTCTTCAGGGTCCACATCTGGACCCAGGAAATATGATTCCTGTCCCTACTTCATTAGTGGTGGGGAGCTCACTCCCAACACCTCCTTTCCCCTCTTGTCTCTCTCTGCCCCCAAGGCAGGCAGGCAGCTCCAGTCTGACTGAGAGGCCTTACTCTCTTCTTGATGAGCATCAAATGCAGTCAGTCACTGGTCCCCAAGTCCCAAAGGCACCTGCCAAGCCACCAAGTGTCCTTGAAGCCCTCCTCACCAGGCTTAAGGTGAAGATGAAACACTTTCTCCCCTCCCCTAGTACCCCCTCCTGAGTGACACTCACTGAGTAGGTCCTTCTTGCAAGCCTCTTTAGCAGCCCAATAAATGCTTTGCCTTCTATAAGCTAGAGAGGGGGAAGGGCGCAGATCAGAAGCGATGCAGTAGCAGGTGCCATGGATACCCCGTCTCAGTCCTACAGCACTTGCCACAGTGTACCTACCATAGCTTCCTACTGCAAGCACCTCATGGGCAGGCCAGAAGTGCTGGGGGTTGGTACACTTAAGAGCAACCCTCAGCCAATGAGGGATCAGGGTTGGAGGATGAATTCCCTGTTCCCTCTCCCCCGAGGTATGTTCTACACCATTGTTGACTGTTCCTGCGGGACTGAGCCCAGGGCCCACAGTGGAACTCTCCCATCCATGACTATATATTATTAGCTCCTCCGCTTCCTCCCACCTCACCACCTCACCAGTGCTGCCTGGGGTGGCCTCCCAGACCAGCCTGACTCCAGGAGACATTCGTCTTTGCTCAGCTCTGCTTCCGGAGGACCCAGTTTCAGTCAATAGCGCTTTCAAAAGTAGGAATACTCTGAACCTATTTGCTTATTCTTAGCTCAGGGGACTTCTGCTGGAATCCCAGGACAATAGAAGTTGCAGTTAATAGTCTATTGCACACTGTTTACAGCATGGGTTCACATAAGTCAGTGTTTCTCTGCCTTAGCGCTGTTGACATTTTGAACCAAATGATTCTGTATTGTGGAAGGCTGTCTCGTGCAGTGTAGGATGTTTAATGGTATCCCTGTCATTGACTCCCCAGTGACACCCCCTAGCTGGGACAACCATGTCTCTGAACATTGCTAACTGTCTCCTGGGGAACAAAACTACCCCTAGTTGAGAACCACTGATGGAAGTCATCTGCTGTAAACAGCAATCTAAAGAGAGCACGATAGTGATCATGGTGACAATGATGGTGGTGATGATAATGGCAATGGTGGTGATGATGATGGTGGTAATGATGGTGATGATGGTGATGGTGGTGGTGATGATGGTGGTGGTGATGGTGGTGATGGTGGTGGTGGTAATGATGGTGATGATGGTGGTGGTGGTGGTGGTGATGGTGGTGGTGATGATGATGATGGTGGTGGTGATGGTGGTAATGATGATGGTGGTGGTGGTGATGATGGTGGTGGTGATGATGATGATGGTGGTGATGATGATGATGATGGTGGTGATGGTGGTGGTGATGATGGTGATGCTGGTGGTGATGATGATGGTGGTGATGATAATGGCAATGGTAATGGTGATGGTGGTGATGGTGGTGGTGATGGTGATGATGATGGTGGTGAGGTTGATGGTGGTGATGTTCATAATGACAGAACATTCAAATGACTTGACCAGACTTGCTCAGGTGCTGTCAGTGGATTTAGAATTTGATCCCACGTTTTCAGCATGCCTTATCTCACTCCAAAAGCCCATGACATAGACCGGAAATATTAAGCCCAGTTCACAGACAAGGAACATCAGAAAAACCACATGCCCTCCGTGCAAGTATCAGAGCCAGGAATCAAACCAAAGCTTTCTGATTTCCAAGGCAGCGTGCTCTTTCCAGCGCACCACCGCTTCCTGCTTTACAAAGGACAAAGAGCGATGCTAGGATTTTCAAATGAAAGCTATTTGCATCCTTGGAGATGCTTCCACTGCATTTAGATCATTGAAATGAATGATAGAGTAAAGGCAAGTTGCAGACTCTCTGGAACCCACTGTTACCAGCAGACCGGCTGTGAAGTCAGCTTTCGGAATAAATATCGGTGATCTACACGTTTCACACCAGCCTAATCCAGCCCCTTTCACGAACGATTGATGTTTTCATGGTTCTTAGAGTTAAGAGGCTCTTCCCTATCACAGGTCAAGAGCTGACATCAACCTCACTATTTCTGCTCTAAGATAGACTTTCTGGCAGGCTCTTTCATACCATAGCGTATATTGAGCACCTACGATATGTGCAAGAGAAGGCGGCAACTCCGGAATTTCAGTACAATAGGGGTTGGAGGCCTTAGCTGGAAACTGGCAGAGGGTATGATGAGTCTATGGCTCTGTCTTGAAGCCACACATGCAAAGCAAGTGGACAGCTTTTATTAGGAAAGTGGTGCCAAGGAAGCCGATGGAGGTTATGGGGACAGTTAGAACGTCCCTAAATCAGCCCTTGGGCAAGTTTGCCTGAGAAATGTGAGAGATGCTGGGGAATAAAATACACCCCCTGCCCTCTGTGAGCACCACTTCCACAGTGTTCCTTGTGTTTCTGTCGTTTTTGTTCCTTCTTCTGGAAGCACCACCATGGGTGGTTTCCACCCTCCTCCGCCCTCCCTGACCACCCCTGCCCATGGGCACTGGATGAAGCTGTCACAAGGGATAGCTATTGTCACTCCTGCATGAGTTCCAGGAACTTTGCTCAGGGCCACTTCCTGGAATGCATCTCCTCAGGCAGTGTCTAGCTGCTTTCATCCCAAGCAAGATGACATCCAAACACATAAACTTGGCTCCTTAAGCCCTTCAGAGTCTGGATCCTACAGCCCTCCAGCCTTCTGTGTCCTCCAGTCTTTCTTGAGCATCCACAGGAAGCATCACCTCTTCCAGGGAGGCCGCCATGATGCCCCCAGTCTCCTCTCTCTGCACGTGTGTTGATTGTAACTGCTACCACAAGACCTGGTTTCCTTCCTAGTCTAAATATACCACCCCTCTGTGGTTCTTGTGAGCACAGCTTGGCATCTAGTAGGTGTTCAAAAATATTAGGGAGAGAGACACAAGAAGAGGGGAAAGATGTAAAAGGGAAGGGAAGAAGGAGAATAGAAGGGAAGAGGCATAAGTTAATAGCTGTCTCCAGCCAACACTGAATTATCTGGCATTCTTTCAATCAGAGATCAATTTTATCTGGCACACCTAACATAACACATGTTTCTCTGGCACATTGAAGTGCTTTCTGGATTATTAACTGTCCATTGCAGTCCTGATATTTAGTGTCAAGGTGCTTTCTTTCATTCACGTCTTTGACAATGTGTCATCCTTTACTGTTATGAATATTGACAGCAGGTTTGAGTACATTTCATGAATAAGGTGCCCCCATCCCACCCTCTGCCCCATCCCCTACACATAATAGATACCTGGCTTTGATTTTGAGGACTTTGCCACATGATGAATGGAAGGATCATTTCACCTGACATGAAAATGCAGGTTCTAATTAGCAAGCAGGCAGCTTGCTCTGCATCAAAGGATGAAAGGCCTGTGTCGCACCCCCAGCATGTAGCCCAGTGCCCGGCACTTAGCGTCACCAGCACTGGAGGCAATTTTACCAACAATGCAGCGTGCGACTGTGCAATGACCTCCTTGCAGGAAAGACCATCTCCTGCGTGAGTCTTCAAAAGCCCAGTCCCTCCCCAAACCCAGGCACCGTGTGTGCTCGTGGGAAGGATCAGCGTGCCCCGGTCACATCTGTGATCCATGCCTCCCTCCCCCCAGGTTCCTAGCCCGGCACCTGCTACCTAGGATGCCTCGGGAACATGTGTGTTGCCTGCAAAAATAAATCAAAGGCTTGTTGTGCGCCCGTGATTGTGTTTCACGACCTCTCCTCTTCTCTCTGTCCCGCCCCCAAGCCTGAACCTGAGCAACAGCGACATCCTGACTATCTATGACGGCGATGAGGTCATGCCTCACATCTTGGGGCAGTACCTTGGGAACAGCGGCCCCCAGAAGCTGTACTCGTCCACGCCAGACCTAACCATCCAGTTCCACTCAGACCCTGCTGGCCTCATCTTTGGGAAGGGCCAGGGATTCATCATGAACTACATAGGTAAGTGTCTCCTCCCATCAATTTGTGTATGTGCGTGCGTGTGTGTGTGTGTGTGTGTGTGTTCAGATGATTTCTTCTAGATGAGTCTTTGTGGGGGGTTTGTGCTATATTGGCACAGTAAATGTATGCAGTTTTTAAGCATTTGGACGCTCTGGTTGGAAGGACCAGGTTTTGAGTTTTAGTGCTGCTATCAGTGGCTGTGGAATCTTGGGCAAGTCGCTTGGCCTCTCTGAGCCTTTTTGTCATCTGTAAAATGGAAAAACTGATAGCTGCTCCAGAGGCTTCATACCAGGACTCAGTAGATAATGCCTCATGACTTTCAGAGTCACAGTGTTCCCCTGGTAGTCAGCTGGGATTTTATATCATCAGCAAACTCTCCTGTGTTTGTGACTTCTCAAAGCCCCGTCTCCATCAGCTTGCCTGACCTGAAGCTTGGCTCTTCCTAAGGTCTCTTCTTCCCCTGCAGCCCCACTGAATGCAGAAGGCACTTGCCCTCCACCTCCAGTCCCGCAGGACATAAGAGAGGCAAGAGGAGTCTTCCTTGATCTTCAGTGCGGCTTCCAAACCATTTCTGTCCCCTTCGTGTCCAAACAAACAAAATCCAAAAAACACCTGCTGTGAAGTTCAGGCTAAGTTCACGTTCAACCATCCGACACTCTCTTCTTACTGTTTCTTCCATCCACAGCCTTCCCTCCTCATCCCCCACTTATGAACCCCCCTTCTTCATTGCTGGCAGTCACCCTTCTCTGCTCAACCTCTGAATGCTGGAGGGTCCCAACTCCGTCCTGAGTCCTGTCCTCTGTCTAGACTCACCCATGTGCCCTGTCGTCCAGTCCCATGGTTGCAAGCAATACTTCTCTGTGTTCCATTGGCCCCGAATTCATACCGCCAACCTTGACCTCTCCCGTGAACTATCTACTCAACTCCCTGCTAACTACCCTTCTGCATGTGTAACCGGCATCTCAGATTTAACATGACCCATACAGAACTCTTTCCATCCCTACCTCCACCCCTACCACCACCCAGGAGTTTCCGCTGCTGCTCCTGTCCCTCTGCCCATCCCAGGAGATGGAACCACAGCTGTCCCAGTGTCTCGCACACCTGAGGCTCACCCACAGGCTTCCTGAATCCCCACTCTTAGTGTTTCTCTGCACCTGATCTTCTTGGCAATAGCAGAGAACTTGGGAGACACCAGGGGGTACTCAAGACCTAACCTCTTTTGGCATCCAAGATGGTGGGTGGTTGTGCCCTGAGGATTTCAATGGGCAAGATGCAGCCAGCAATCGGAAAACTCACTTGTGTCACCTAGGAGCTAGGTGGACACCTCGATTTCCCATATGGAAAAGGGGGATAAAAGGAGCTCTCATTCTTCCAGTCTCCCCACTACCATGCCCACCACCAAAGACCCTCTAGCTTGATCCAGATTCCATGTCTTTGGTTCCCTCTTCCCCTTGGCTCGAAGATTTGCCCATCCATCCTAATATAAAGCGTCTTCTGTGTACCACCTCTTGCCTCTAAAATACAAGCCCCTTCCTTGACCATTGGCTGCCTCAAAGAGCCGCATGCATGTGATGATAACAAGTCCCTGGCTTTTTTGGTTTCTTCGTTTCTGGCTGGTAGACATTTCTCATCCCTTCCCGCTCTGCTACTCTCAGAGAGGCAGACACAAGTGTTGATCTTCTCTTTTATTTTTCTCTGGGGCCTTTTCTTCCTTTGATTGTACTGCTAAGTATTTTCAGAGTGTTACTGCTGCCACTTTCCATGGGCTCTCCATTTTTTACTGGGGCGAGGGGGAAGCTGGGCATAGCAGAACAGCTCTTGCTGGCTATCTAGGTGAGGTGCCCTCCAGAGTCAGCTGCCTTTGGAAGGAGAGATTCTGGTGGCTTGGCTTCAGTCTCTCTCCTTAGCCCTCTCTTCTCCTCCTGCCCACCCCTCCGCCTCCCAGTTGGAAGATGAGGTCATGGTTTTGCTCATTTGTCCCCTCTGGTGCCTGAGTCAGCCTTCCAAAACTGCATTCAGCCTGGTGGCGGAAATCTGACCCTGTGCAAGGCTGCTCAAGGTTAACCCGGAAGTCTGGCCAACGTTCACTTTGGCACTATCTTGAGGAGGAGGTGTTCCTATTTATTGAAGCTGAAACTTTAGATTTGCGTGACGACTTGCACTTGGCAGGCACTCTTACATACATTATTTTATTTCATTATCTCCATTTTCCAGAGAGTTTGGTTCCCAAGAGTCTCTCCATTTGAGCCAGGCCCTGCACTAGGCACCAGGACCCAAGGATGAATAGACAGCTCTCCCTGCCTTTCTTTCTCTGGCTGGTGAAAGTGGGGAGGTGGTCCCGTTAACAATGTCAGGATCACATGCTGCCCCCGTGGGAGAGGCCAGTGGGGTTTTAGGGACACAGAGCCTGGTTAATGTGGGTAACACAAAAAGAGAACAGTTGTGTTCTTCTTTCTGTTAAAGAAACACATGCTCGATTTCACAGGGAAGGCAGGTGGGCTTCTGCATTTAATCCTGATGCTGTCAATTGCTTGTGACTATCTGTGTTGAAGATCATGTTGAAAAGAACTCCAAGGAGGCCACGCCTGAAGTCAGTGGGAGAAGAATGACATGATCGCCCACTGCCGTCTGCTATGGCATGGGGGAGGTCGTTACTATCCTGGGTTTAACTAGGCATAGATGCAATTCTCATTGCACTGAAAGGTCACATGGAAGGGTCAGGGGTTTCCACGGTCATCTAGAGATTTCTGAAGCCCCTAGACTGATCTCTAGCCCAATACCCACCTCTGCAATGCGGCCAAGGCTAATCTGCTAAGACTGCTGGCAGAACCTTCTACAGAAACACACATGATTCTGATCTCCCATAATTCAGCTTTGCCCAGACAGGAGCAAAGAACCGTTCTCCTCACTGTTTCTTGTGCTTTGCTAGTGTCTGTGGCCAAAGTTCATGGAGGCAAGGAAATAAAAAAGCAGAGATGGGTGAGTTTTTCAAAAAGATATTAGTCACTTGTGTGTTTATTCCTCCAATCCTAGGGCAATAAATATGCTCCATATTGTAGGTCAACTCCAATCAAATGACAGTAATTCCTGGGAGTCTGTGTTGAGGATTGGAGGTCTTGGTCTGACTCAAAGAAAGAGATTGTGATGATCGATTAGTGATGTCTGCCATGAGCATAAGACTGGTTAATGGAGGCATGTAGTCAGTGCATTTGAGTATTTTCTTTTGCCCAAAACTTGGACCATGATGCTGCTCTTGACCATGAGCCTAGGACCATGACTTCAGATCCTCATATTCCTAGTGCCTGGCATATAGTAAGTGCTCACAAAATCTTAGTCAAACAAATCAATAAAACCATACAAAATTCATCTTAGTGAGGTGCTGGGGTGGCTCAGTCAGTTAAGCATCTGACTCTTGATTTCCACTCAGGTCATGACCTCTTGGTTGTGGAATCGAACCCCACGTTGGGCTCCATGCTGAGCATGGAACCTGCTTAAGATTCTCTCTCTCGCTCTCTCTCCCTCTGCCTTTCTCTCCCACTCCTGCGCTCTCTAAAATTTAAAAAAAAATTTTTTTAACTCATCTTAGTGTCATATCATGCACATTATTTAGTTTTCACATTGCCTTAAATGATAAACAAGGTCATAATTCTTTTTTCAAGTTCATTTATTTTGAGTGTGAGAGAAAGAGAGAGAGAGAGCGTGTATGCAAATGTGAGCAGGAGAGGGAGAGAGAAACAGGGAAAGAGAATCCCAAGCAGGATCCACTTAACCAACTGAGCCACCCAGGCACCCCCAGGGTCATAATTCTTGATCTCAACTCTATGATTGAGGACAGTGAGGTTCAGAGATGTTTATCAACATAACTGGAATCACACAGCTTCTAAAAGAAGGACAGACCCGAAGGGAGGTCCTCCAACTCCTAGGCCAGCTTTCTCATTCTTAACAAAGTTAAGGGCCCATAAGGCTGGAACCTCCATCTGGGGTGCTGGGTAAATGTGCAAATTCTTGAATCAGGGTCTCCGGGGGTGGAGTCTAGTAACCAAAGAACAGGAAGGCTATGTGACTTAGCCAAGGCCAGCGAATTAGTGAACGTTGGGGCCAAGATCTGAGTCATGGTGGCTCCAACTTGATAATCAAGAATGTGAGCACTGCAAAGGAGATGGTGGGTCTCACAGGAGCGTGTAGCCATGCTGACTCGGACTGAAAAGTCAGACAAGCAAACCTTTCTCCGCTTCCGAGCACTTGGCACAAGGCAAACCATATATCCAGCATCTGCCCCCGTTTCTCCCCTTTCATCCATAGCTTGAACATTTGCAGCTGTGTCCTAAATCCCGGGCTTGGCTGATTTTTCAAAGGCCTAAATATAGAGGCTCCTGTTCGCCACGAAGCAACTCCAGGAGCCATTTCCCTCTCCCCTTCTTCTGGCAGACACCCGTGAGATCTCTGTTCCCCAAATAAAGTCATGATGAAATCCCAGGAAAAGCCATTGCTTTTTTCTCAGAATGACTTTCCTGCGGACGGCGAAGGTACACTCTGCTTTCCGCAAAAGCACATGAGAGCTGCGGATTCATTGCACAGCATCATTAGCTCGCTTCTCAAAAATCTGTGCAGTGGGCACTTGGAAGCAAGGTCAGGCTTTGGGTTGCTGGCTCAGTAACGAGGATTTGCCGAAGGAAAGCGGGATTATTCCAAGGGAAGACTCTATGGTAATGAGCTGGGGGTAGCATATTTTGGGAGTGCAGTTAACGTTCGCTGATGGTTTGCAACATGATTGGAAGAATGCACCAATAATTATTTTTATTTCCACAGCTGAGTGTTTCTCTTAATCCAGATTGCAAAAATATATATCACAAATCCATCAGACCCATGTACTTACAGACCGTCTTAGGATGAGGCTGGGAGCGTTAGCTACCATTGCTGTGTAACAAATTATCCCCACCCCCTAAAATTAGCAGTGCACGTTTATGATCTCACAGTTTCTGTGGGTCCGGAATTCAGGAGTTCGTGCTGGGTGGTCCTGACTTGGGATTTCTCATGGGTTTGTACTCACGGTGTCAGCTGGGGTTGCACTCATTTGAACGCTGGATTGGGGCTGGGAGCACCATTTCCAATATGGCTCACTCATGCGGTTAGCAAGTCAATGCCCATTGTTGGCGGGAAGCCTTAGCTTCTCTCCACATGGATCTCTCCAGAGGGCTGCCCCAGCATCCTCACAACGTGGCAGTTGCTTTCTCCAAAGAGCAAGAGGAGAGCCTGTCAACATATTTGATGATCTAGGTGCCGGAGTCACACATTATCACTTCTATAATAGTCCATTGGCTGTGCACATCAGCCCTGTTCGGTGTTGCGGGGAGTACAGGAGAGTGTGAATCCCTGGAGGTGAGAATAATGGGGTGAGGGCGGACATCATGGAAGGGAAGGACCCAAGACCCAGAGAGAAGTGGCTGTCCCCCAAGTCACGTTGCTAGTCAGTGTCAGAGCTAGGATTCTGTCTCGTTCTAAATCCTACACGGACTTTGTCAAACCAAAAGAATGCTTGATAGGCTCAGTGGCCCATGGGGAAAAGCTCATCGTAAAGATCCCGCTGGAGCAGAGTTCTTGCAATTTAAGGGATTTTTTTGAAGTGGGTTGCTTCTTTCTGGAGACCTTTTCTTCTGTCTGCACCTTTCCTCTGACGTTGTAAAGGGAACCCCACGTAGGAAGGCCCACCTCCTCATCCAAGGACGATGTTTTTGTTTTAAAGAGGTGTCAAGGAATGACTCCTGCTCAGACTTGCCCGAGATCCAGAACGGCTGGAAAACCACCTCTCACACGGAGCTCGTGAGAGGAGCCCGAATCACCTACCAGTGTGACCCCGGCTATGACATCGTGGGGAGTGACACCCTCACCTGCCAGTGGGACCTCAGCTGGAGCAGCGACCCCCCATTTTGCGAGAAAAGTAAGAGCCCTCCAGTTTTCTTCTTCTAGGTCAGGGGGTGGTGAGTCCCTCCCGTGGAGTATTTTTCACGTAGATGCCGCAGAATCACTTACTGTCAAATCTGGCCTCCCTCTTACCCCACCAACTCACTGGCACTGCTCCCAGCTGTCATCTTGTGGCTCTAAGGGCAGGGCTGTCAGACCCAGGTGCCTCCGGAAGCCTGGCAGATGATGGAAATGAGTGAAATAGACTGAGTGCGAGACAGTAAGGAGTGGTGTAGAGTACGGTACGTGGGAATGTAAACCCGTGTTAAAATGTCATTCAGATTGGTCGCTAAAATGCCTGCTGCAGCAAAGCAAGACCAATGCACCCAGGAGGCTGGAATGGTGGCTACCTGGATGAAGCCAGCTACCTGCGATAGGAGTTTCGAACTGGGGCTCCCAGGTCCCATTTGGATTGGTCTTGCTTGGCTGCAAGATGACATCAGGCGTGAGGGCCAGGCGTGGCCGGTGACAGCTGCGTCTGGTGTCTCGAGAAGCCAGCCAAGAAGAAAGTGCTTCTGGTTTCTACACCGAAGCCTTAGTTGGTGGGAGGTGGGGGAGGTAAATTTGAGGGTGGTCTCTTCCTACTAACCATTGGCTTCCTACCTCCTCCTACACAAGCCTCCAATCTGCAGCCATTTGCTGGGAACCCTTGGGGAGACTTCGGGAGACCCGCTCAGCCTGCCTGGAGTGAGCAGTTGCACGATACGAAATATTAAGTGTCAGCAGAGAAAGAGGGTATCGGGGAAGGGTTGGGGGGGGAGGGGAGGGCTACAGGCAATCCCTGTCAGAAATATTCCAGTGGCAAGGAAAGTTAATTATAATGGGGAGAAACAGGAAAGAGCTTGCTAGAAATCCACAGAATGGGCTGCATAAACACCTGTTCCCCGACACTACGTAGTGTCTGTGTTCACGTGTGTGAATCGTGACAGAAAATGAAAAGCCCACAGGGAGGACAGCACGTGTGGTGAGACATATCACAGGCACATTAACATGATCTACGTCGTCATGATTTTTTAAATGTTTTCGGGGTCTCCTGAGTGGCTCAGTCCGTTGAGCGTCCGACTTCAGCTCCGGTCATGATCTCATGGGTTTGTGAGTTCGAGCCCCGCACCAGGCTCTCTGCTGTCAGTGCAGAGTCAGCCTCGCATCCTCTGTCTCCCTCTCTCTCTGCCCCTGCCTGGCTCATGCTCTCTCTCTTTCTCAAAACTAAACATGAAAAAAATAATAGGAAGCCTGGGTGGCACAGTCAGTTAAGTGTTCGACTTCGGCTCAGGTCAGGATCTCACAATTCATGGGTTCAAGCCCCGCGTCAGGCTCTGTGAGAACAGCTCGGAGCCCAGAGCCTGCTTTGGATTCTGTGTCTCCCTCTCTCTCTGCCCCTCCCCCACTTGTCCGTGCTCTCTCTCTCTTTCTCTCAAAACTCTACATTTTTAAAAATTAAATAAAAAGGTAAGTAAACATTAAAAAATTTTAACTAAAAAATAAACAGTGTTTTAAATATACATGTCTTAATGATTTTTAATTTTCTTAGTAACAATAATTTGTCAAATTCTTGAACAATAATGACTTTTAACTTTTTGAAACATAATGATTTTTAAATATTTTGAATAATGATTTTTACAGTTTTTGAATAATCATGATTTTTAAATTTTTTGAGGAATGATTTTTAAATTTTTTGAATAATAATAATTTTTAATTTTCAATAATAATGATTTTTAGATGTTTTAAATAATAATGATGATACACATTGCGTTAATGAGGGTTTTTTTTTAACGTTTATTTATTTTTGAGAGACAGAGAAAGACAGAGTATGAGTAGGAAAGGGGCAGAGAGAGAGAGAGAGAGGGAGACACAGAATCTGAAACAGGCTCCAGGCTCTGAGCCGTCAGCACAGAACCCAACTCGGGGCTCGAATTCACAAACCACGAGATCATGACCTGAGCCGGAGTCGGATGCTCAACCGACTGAGCCACCCAGGCGCCCCCACGTTAATGAGTTTTAAAGGCTTGGAGGAGACTAAGCTAGCTGTCTGTGGGAAACTCTCAACTGTCTCAATTTTTACCAGAAAAAGGCACAAATTAAAGCCAGTGAATCTGCACCGGGCCCCTTCTGGGTATCAGCGTTTATGTTCCCACGCTGGTTGCCTGTCAGGGCTCTACATCTAAGACCGAGCGAGATCCACCAACCCGCCTCGGTGGCTTCTCTTTTGTGAAATGAGAACAGCAGAAAGTCCTCAGAACAGTGAGGTCTCCCCTGAGAAGTCCTGAGTGTGGTTTGGTGCCTGCCTTTCATTCGTTCATCGCTTAAACTACACTCTTGACATTAAAAGATGCACGTAACCGAATCTTAACATCACCCGAGCAGCAAGTGCTTCCTTACGGCACTCAACCAGTAGCAACATTTTGGGGTACAAAGTGAAAATCCCTCATGATCTCACTCTCGAGAAATGATGCCACTCTTAAAAGTTTATTCTGTGCTGTTCCAGTCACAGTGTGTGTTACACAGATACACGTATGTGCATGTGTCCCGTGCAAACATAGACAGAGAGATATCCCTACAGAAACGGCTGGAGAGACCGATATTTTGCCACAACAGGGATCACCGTGTACAAAGTGCCTGGTGCCTGCCGTTTTGCAGCTCAGAAATCCAGACGCTTTTTCATGTCACACGTGGTCCTCCTTCATTCTTTTTTAATTGGTTTACTGTCTTCCTTTTATGTCTATTGATTTTTTAATTGAAAAGTAATGGGTGCTTGTTTTGCTAGATTCAAGCACCACAAAGAAAGCAGTGAAGGGCTCCTCACTCTGTTCTCTTCGGTGGTTGCTCAGGATTCTATAGAATGGCTGTTCCGTATTTAACTCTTCCCCTGTCAAAGGATCTGCACTGTTTCTCTCTCTCTCTCTCTTTTTTTTTTTTTTTTTTTTTTTGTACCATTACCAATCATGGTGCAATGATGTACAACCTTGTACGTAGGGCTTTGGGCCCTGATGCAAATATTTCTTTGGGCTGCTTCCTGTAAGTGGAATTAAATGCAAATCTGTTTCATCCTGGCCTGTTCTCCAACCACCTTTGATGGGCTCAGGTGCATGATCTTCCAAAGAGGAAAAGAACCGGGTTAGGAAACTTTCCACGTCATCCCGCAGCTCTCAGCAAACCTGTGATCATCCAGAGCCCTAACGCCCTCCCGGTCTGATTTCACCCTAGTCATGTACTGCACCGACCCCGGGGAAGTGGACCACTCAACCCGCTTAATCTCGGATCCCGTACTCCTGGTGGGCACCACCATCCAATACACCTGCAACCCGGGCTTTGTGCTGGAAGGGAGCTCTCTTCTGACCTGCTACAGCCGCGAGACCGGCACGCCCATCTGGACCTCGCGCCTGCCCCACTGCGTTTGTGAGTCCTGTCGTGTTGACTTGATGCCTGAGTGGCTCCGCTTCCTCATGTTCGTGGTGGGGGGCTGGGCTGCTAGGAGGACGCATTCCAGCCTTCGGGAGGGTTTATTATCATTACTATCCCACGCCGTAGCTGGCAGATTGAAGGCATCGGACATCATGTCGTTTACAGTAATATTTATGGATTCACCTCCCTTCGCCTCAGGTAGCCTCGTGGGCATTGTACTGTTGTCTCCATTTCAAGAAGAGGAATACTAAGGTTCAGAGAAGTCAAGTCATTGCCCCGTGAAACACAGCCAGTTAATAGTGGAGGCCAGGGTCAAACCCAGACCTGCCTGCCTCTGCTGAAAATCAGGTCGTCCACAGGACACGAAACAGGCCGATTTAAACTCTCTTTGGCCTTATCTGTGTGAAACCCCTAACACAAATGTTGGGTTAGGAAAAGACTTATGGGCTTTCTTAATCATAAAAAAATAAAAAGCAAAAAGGCTTCCGAAGTCACTCTGACAAGGGAGGAATTCTTTTCTTGCCAAGCTGGGGAGCTGGAGGGCGGTGATCCAGGCGTCTCAGGCTGACTGCACAAGGAATCACCCGAGAAGTTTTAAAACTCACTGGAGAGTCTGATGCTCCCGGCCTGGGGCGTAGTGCAAGCACTGGGGTTTTTCAGAGCTCCCCCGGGGTTTCGATGTGCAGACAGGGGTCAGAACCATCGCTTAGAGAAATCAAGAGGCTACACAGAAGGAGGAAAGCCTCACACAATAAATATGTGGACCTGAGAACCCATCAGCCCCGCTAATTTTTTTTTAATGTTTATTTATTTATTTTTTAGAGAGGGAGAGTGAGAGTGAGCACGCGTGCACGTATGCAAGCAGGGGAGGGGCAAAGAGTGAGAGAGGGAGAGAGAGACTCCCAGGCAGGCTCCAAGCTGCCAGTACGGCTACATCAACATTAAAGGCTTCTGCACAGAAAAGGGAGACTTTATTGTTCGGTGTTCCCACGGAACAAAGACTCTTGGACCACACACCTTGGGTCCCCATCTGCCTCTTTAGTCCAAGTCCTAGAATTTCAGAGCTAAGGGCATCTCGGAGGTAAAATGCTGTATACAGCTGATGGCTAATTCAGACACAAGACACGTTGGCTCCCTTTTACAGACAATAATGGTCATTATGTATCGATTGTGTAAGACATTGTGTTAACCACATGATATGCATTTGTGAACGTGCATATATATATGTGTGTGTGTGTGTGTGTGTGTGTGCAAATATACTAAAGAAACCAGGCCTCAGATGGGAAAATAGGTAACAACAGTTTTTGTTGACTGAATGTACGAAACACATTGCTAAACAGATTATATACGTGTGTGAACATAGAGGTGTGTAAATGCACATACTGTGTATATATATGTAAATGCGTGGATGCATGTATGTGTGCCTAGAAGGGAAACTGAGACCCACAGGGACATGTGATCAAGGTCACAACTCTGTTCCATGAGCAGAGCTGGGATTCCGGCCTTGGACTCCTGGGTGCCTACCACCAGCTTTACCCTCGCCCTTATTTCGCTGCAGGTGACAGGGTACAAACCCGTGCAGGGATGTCCCAGTGGAGTGATAGCCCATGGCCCTAAGCCCTCACCCGCAGGCACATCCCCTTCCAGTCCCCAGACCTTTGGGCCAGGTGGACACCACGTTATGGGGAGAACTGTGTCTCCTGGAAGGAAGTGTTGGCTAGCCCCCCGATGCCGTAACTTGGACCTTTTTTGGAACTAGGGTCTTTGCAGAGGTAGTCAAGCGAAGATGAGGTCCCACAGGACTGGGATGGGCACCAGTCCAGTGCCTGGTGTCCTCAGAAGAAGAGGGAAATTGAACATGGAGACCCAGGGAGAGCGTGATTCCAGGCTTACCAGTCGAGGAACACCAAGAATTGCCCAAGCTACCATTGGAAGCCAGGTGGGGATACGGGAGGATCCTTCCCCCCAGGTTTCAGAGGGAGCGTGACCCCGTGGCCACCTTGACCTCAGACTTTTACCCTCCAGAGCTGTGAGACAATACATTTCTGTTGTTCAAAGCACCCCCCCCCGCCCCCCGACCCCTGGTCAAGTGCACTTTGCTAGAGCAGCCCAGGAAACCAAATGTGTTTCCCATTTCCTCCTGGTGACTGTAAGGGTGATCAGAACGCTTTGAACCAGTCAAGCTGCAGAGACCCAGAGATGAGAAGCTAAAAATAAAAGCTTATTTAAAAGTACTGAAAGGTGAAGATAGCATAGAAAGAAAAAAAGAAAGAAAGAAGAAAGAAAGAAGAAAAGGAAGGAAGGAAGAAAAGAAAGAAAGAAAGAAAGAAAGAGAAAGAAAAAGGAAAGGAAGGGAGGAAGGAAGGAAGAAAAAAAGAAAAAAAGAAAAGGAAGGAAGGAAGGAAGGAAGAGAAAGAAAGTGGAAAGAAAGAAAGAAAATAAAGAAAGGAAGAAAGAAAAGGAAGGAAGGAAGAAAAAAGAAAGAAAAAGAAAAGGAAGGAAGGAAGAGAAAGAAAGAAAGAAAAAGAAAGGAAGAAAGAAAGAAAAAGAAAGGATGAAAGAAAGAAAAAGAAAAAGAAAGGAAAGGGAGGAAGGAAGGAAGGAAGAAAAAAAGAAAGAAAGAAAAAGAAAAGGAAGGAAGGAAGGAAGAAAGAAAGAAAGAAAGAAAGAAAAGGAAGGAAGGAAGGAAAGAAAGAAAGGAAAGGAAGGAAGGAAGAAAGAAAGAGAAAGAAAGAAAAAGGAAGGAAGGAAGGAAGGAAGGAAGAAAAAAGAAAGAAAAAGAAAAGGAAGAAAGAAAGAAAGAGAAAGAAAGAAAAGGAAGGAAGGAAGAAAAAAGAAAGAAAAAGAAAAGGAAGGAAGAAAAAAAGAAAGAAAAAGAAAAGGAAGGAAGAGAAAGAAAGAAAACAGAAAGGAAAGGAAGGAAGGAAGAAAGAGAAAGAAAGAAAAAGAAAGGAAAGGAAGGGAGGAAGGAAGGAAGGAAGGAAGGAAGGAAGAAAAAAGAAAGAAAGAAAGAAAAAGAAAAGGAAGAAAGAAAGAAAGAAAGAAAGAAAGAAAAGGAAGAAAGAAAGAGAAAGGAAAGGAAGGGAGGAAGGAAGGTTAAAGAAAGACAGAAAGAAAAAGAAAGGAAAGGAAGGGAGGAAGGAAGGAAGAAAGAAAGAAAGAAAAAGAAAAGGAAGGAAGAAAGAAAGGGAAGGAAGGAAGATAGGAAGGAAGCAAGGAAGGAAGGAAGAAAAGGCACTTCACTAATGAGGCACAGCCTCCAAAGACCCTCTGAGCTACACCGGCTGCTGGGTTTCTGAGAGGCGCACACCTCCCTCCCTTCGGGACTGTCTCACCCCAGAATCTCCGTTGTGACGGCTTCCCTGACACCCGTGCTAATGAGTCACAAGCCAAGCTGGGTGTCAGGAGACATGCGAGGCTCCCGGAAGCCCAAAGAGGAACCTGTTACAGGCAAGCGAGCCCGGCAGGAGATTCGAGGCAGAGGATGGTCAGGTTCTGGCATCGGGGGCCCAGGGTGAGAGAGGGAGGTTGTATTAGGTTCTGAGGGTGTTTGTAAGGATGCGTGTGTTAGGCGTGCACAGTTTGGGAGTGTTTCCTCTATGGAACAGGGGGGACCAGCCCCACTGGATGGGCTCCTTTGCCCTGCAAGCCCTTCTCCAGCATTCAGACGGTTGGAACACACGTACGGGTGGTAGGTGGGTTCACTTAAAAGCAGGCAAAGGAGGCCCGGAGAGAATGAGCAGCTCTCCCGAAGTCACACAGCAGGGGAGGGGGGAACCCAGGATTCCAACCCAAGCCTAAGCCCAAAAGCATCGTTTCCCACCCTGATCGTTCTGCAGAGTCCCAGCTTCCGAGCAAAGTTGTAGCGCTCTGTTTTTGACAAAGGTCCTCCACCAACAAGCTCACGAAGCAGACAGAGCCCTGGCTGTCTCCGGTTCCTGTTCAGGGTGGCCTGCTCAAGGCCATAGCTGGGTCCAGCGGGGACTCAAAACCATGTCTTTTCGTGCCTTTAAGGACAGACAGGTCAAGCAAAAGTAGAAGTATGTGGAATTCACAGTCAGGCCCGTACCCCCAGCTCTGCTGGGTGACCTCGGGCGAGTAGCTTGCCCTCTCTGGGCCTCAAAGCCCTCAGCTGCAAAAAAAAAAAAAAAAGGGTATGATACTCCCTCCCAGGCGGGGCGGTTGGAAGCAGTCCATTTGGTTATTCAAATGCGGGCACAGGCACGTCCAAACCCTTGCAATTCACAGTACCCTTTGCCATCTCAGGAATTTTGGGGGGTAAATACCCTGGGCCAAATACCTCACGGTTCCATTCGTTAAGTCGTCTGGTCCAAACAGCTTCGTGAGTAGCCTATATACTCACAACTCCGTAGTCATTTGAAAAAGTAACGCGCATATGAAAAGATTTGATCTTAATTGCATTCTTAAATAACTAGAGTCACAGCTACAGGGATGTGGGTGCCTCTTGGGCTCCACCAAATTTCTCATATTTTGGCGACAGGCTGCACTCTGCCCCTTCCGTTCCATTCCATACTGATTTTATCATAGTTTTTGCTTTTCCGCGTAGTCACCGCAGAAAACCCAGCTTTGCAAAGACGGGGCATCGTCAAAAAGAATGTAGCTCTATCTAATGTTGGAACAGCTCCCATGGGTCTGTTTTTAAAATTTTTTTAAACAATCTCAGACGGTGGCACCCCCGGGGGTGCTTCCGTGCACCGTGTGGGGACGTATAAACAGACATGATCCACATTCTCATGGAGCCTGAGGTCTGTTGTAAAGGGAAGGAGGAAGGATAGATAGGTCTGTGGAGGAAATAATAAATCCCCAGCATCACCGCCTCCAGGAAGGCCTCCTTGACTGCCTAGGCTAGGTCTTGTTTCTCTTCCTGTGATCTCCCATGGCTCCTACAGTTTCGCCGATCACGGCACTGGTGGCAGTGTATTGAAATGATCTCTTTATGTGTTCGTAGAATCGAATACGTGACTTACTTGGTAGGATCGTATCCCGTGGGATTTTGCATCCCTCAGGCCCAGCCCGCTCAACCAATGACAGCACTTGTTACTATTACGGTCGTCGTTGTTGTTGGCGGTACTAATGTGGTCTTTATTGCACCTGGAGGCTTTTGTTGCGACTTCCCTCCTTTGCCGGTGACATGGTGCATGGCTTCTGAGGCTCCTGTCCAGAAGACACGAACCACACCACCCAAAGTAGTGGGTCCGACACATTCGGCCAGGGTTGTATGGGTGGCACCCCAGGGAGGCATTTAGGGATTCCCTGGGAGGCCCTGGCTCTTCACAGCCCTGCCCTCGGAACACTGCGGATGGAAGGCGGGGAGATTGCCTGCCCGGGGCAGAGCCCCCCGTGGCCACACTGTGGCCGTAGCAAAAGTTTCCGCTGCTGCACCATCCCCAGCGGCCTCACCTTGGCTCCCATATGCCGGCTCCAGCTGGGTGGCCCATGTTCATTTAGAAATTCCTGTCTCTGAGAAGGCAGTAGCTCGGAGGAATTCATGATAGCCCACAAGAAGAGCCCTCCACTGCAGCAGAACCACTAAATGCACAGGACTTAAAACCCCGCGGGTCCGTGTTTGCGTCCCAGCCCTGCCACTTGCCAGCTGTGTGACTCTGAACAAACTGGCGTCCTCATCAGAAAGAATGATCATGCCAAGCATAATACGGAAGCTCATGGCAATGAGTCTGCCGAACGGCAGGCGCCCAAGTAACATTGGTTGCTAATTACCACACGGTTTCAGTGCTTCCTTGCTTGGTATATTACAAACCATTCCATAGCAATAACTTAGGGAATCTGAGGGGCGCCTCGGTGGCCCAGTTGTTCAAGAATCTAACTCTTGGTTTCGGCTCAGGTCACGACCCCACGGTTTGTGAGTTCGAGCCCCGTGTCAGGCTATGCGCTGACAGTGTGGAGCCTGCTTGGGATTCTCTCTCTCTCTCTCTCTCTGCTCCTCCCCTCCCTCTTTCTCTCTAAATAAATAAATAAACTTAAAAAAAAAAACAACTGTGGGTTGGGGGGGCGCCTGGGTGGCTCGGGTTGAGCGTCCGACTTCAGCTCAGGTCATGATCTCGCGGTTCACGAGTTCAAGCCCCACATCGGACTCTGTGCTAACAGCTCAGAGCCTGGCGCCCGCTTCGGATTCTGTGTCTCCCTCGGTCTGTCTGCCCGCCCCTCCCCCACGTGCGCTCTGGCTCTCTCTCAAAAATAAATAAATACTAAAAACAATTCTACGGTTAAGGAGAGGGGAGAAATGCAGAGAAAAAGAGAAATGAGGGTAGGTTTGCGATTATGTTTAATTCCGTCAGTCCAACTCAGCTGTATCCCTGAGAAAGAACAGGGGAAGTTCACACGGATTGCAACCAGAATTGTTTAAAAGCTTAGATCAGTGATTCTCAATCAGAGATGAGTTGGCTCCTCCCCCGGAGACATTTGTCAGTGGCAGTTCCTGGAGACAATTTTGGTTGTTACAACAAGGATGCTCCCCGTAGCTAATGAGTAGAGGTCAGGGACGTTGCTCAACAGCCGAAAAGGCCAAGATGGCTACCACAAAGAATTACCCAGCCCCAAACGTCAGTAGCATCCACGTTGAGAAAACCTGCCTTAGATGATCTTATTTCAAAGTGTGGGTGTATCCTCGGAGTGGGAATGTCATTGCCCAGCCATGTTTCAGCTAAGGGTGGGGTGTTGTCCAAGGCCATTTATGTCACGGGCAGGAAAAATGGAGTCCAGAGCCTGGGATCGGTTAAACTAGGAATGGGTTCAACTCTCCCCAAGAAGTCATAAGCTGCCAGGCGTCATTTATGATGCTCCTACTGTATACTTTAGGCTCACATGGGATAGTCCTACTGTAGAGCAGACCCTGAGCTTCAAGCGTGCCTTGACGAGCTCCTCCCCAGGGAGGGAAACAGATACTAAATAATTAAATACACTCAGCGTGTTCACTGCTGGGTGGAGGAAGAACTGAAAGATCAGTGACTCTATTTGGGGTAGAGGGCACCAGGGAAGGCTTCTTGGAGGAGGAGAAATGGGGACTGAGTATTGAAAGGCAAGACTTACCCAGGCGGGGTGGGCAGGTAGGGTGTAAGGCATGAGAAGAGTATTTCATAATGTAACAACACTGCCATCCGTCCATCATTTACCGAGCACCCGTGACCTGCCAAGAACATGCTGTAAACACTTCATACTCATTGTCTTATTTAATCTTCCACATCCCTGTGAGATAGATACTACCATTCTTTCCATTTGACTGATGAGGAAAACTGAGGCTCAGAGAGAGTGTGGCCCTTGCTGGCGGTCACACAGCTCGTGCATAGTAGAACCCAGATTTTAACCCAGATTCCGCAGCCCAGGCCATCTGCCCGTGCCCATGTGCCACATGTGCCCGGAGGTGGGAGGTGGGGCGATGGATCTGAGGAATGGGAACCAGTGGGATGTGAGGGGAATGCAGGGAGACGGTAATGGAGAGGCCGGCCAAAGCCCGATCAGACAGGCTGCGAGTGGGCGTCCCCACAGATTTGCATCGTCTCATCAGAGCTGCTTTGGGCTTGCATTTCAGCGGAGGAGTCGCTGGCATGTGATAACCCTGGCTTGCCTGAAAATGGGTACCAAATCCTGTACAAGAGGCTCTACCTGCCGGGAGAGTCCCTCACCTTCATGTGCTACGAAGGCTTTGAGCTCATGGGCGAAGTGACCATTCGATGCCTCCTGGGACAGCCATCCCACTGGAACGGGCCACTGCCCGTGTGTAAAGGTAAAGAAACCTACTCTCGACCCTGGGACGGAGGGCCCCGAAGATGTCAGGTCCGGCTTCTTAGGATTCTCAGCTTGGCCTGAAGAAAAGCCGAGCCACTGTATTTCATTAAATCTAAGATACCGCCATTATTTTCCGCACCACTGAGAGAGGGGGAAAAAGAATTTCTGCCAATTAAACTATGGCGCACTCTGCCTTCTCCTGGCTTAGCATTTTATTTTTACTTACTGAAGGTGCTATTTATTCATTTATTTATTTTTGTGACTTTTTTTTAATATGAAATTTATTGTCAAATTGGTTTCCATACAACGCCCAGTGCTCATCCCCAAAGGCGCCCTCCTCAATACCCATCACCCACCCTCCCCTCCCTCCCACCCCCCATCAACCCTCAGTTTGTTCTCGGTTTTTAAGAGTCTCTTATGCTTTGGCTCCCTCCCTGTCTAACTTTTTTTTTTTTTTTATCCTGAAGGCGCTCTTTAAAACTTAGATTTTCATCATAAAGGAAAGCCATTCTGCTTTTGACTCCTCTTTGGTCACGTGGTTTAAACATTTCCCACCTCCTGCACCCCGTTTTCCCAACCATTTGGTTGCCAAGGGTTACAACTGCTGCGCTGTTGCCTCTGGGGTGGTCTCCCAAGCTGCTCGCACCCAATCTCCAAAGGCTGTGGTGGGTGCACGGTGGGGCCGGGGGTGGGGACGGTGCACGGGCATCGTGGGCGCCACCTGCTGGCCGTGGAGTGAATAACATGCCATCGGTTGTAAGACACGCCCCATCCCAGAGATGGGTCAAGAGCGAAATGTATGTTAGAATCCGTGAAACCCTCGTCATTGAAATTAAGTCTTGGAATACCCAGTGAGACTTGGATCCATTTATCTGGGTCTTTAAGATGTGCGATTAATAATATCTTAAAGCCGTTCAATGCTTTAGGCCAGTTGATCTTAACCTTTTATGGAGTCAAAACCCCCTTGAGAATCAGGCAGAATACTCTGAATTCTCTCCCCAGCAGGAAGGGAAGCATGGAGTTTTACATTTCTATTTGGGAACCCATCGCCTCAGTGGATCCCCACATGCCTTATTCATGAACTTCAGCACTGAGTCTTAAAAATGTTTTCCAACCAGCATTTCTGCTCCTAGGTATATGCACAAAATAATTGCCAACAGGCATTCAAACCAGCACTTGTAAACGAATATTCATAGAGGCATCGTTCACAAAAGATGGAAACAACCCAAATGTCCATCAACTGATGAGTGGATAAGCAAAATGTGGCGTACCCATATGGTGGAATATTATTCAGCCATGAAAAGGAACAAAGTGCTGCTGTATCCATAGCCCGGATGGACATTGAAAATATTATGCTAAGTGAAAGAAGCCAGACACAAAAGATCACATATCCTATGATTACGTTTATATGAAATATCCAAAATCGGTAAATTGATAGAGACAGGAAGCAGACTGGTGGCTGTCGGGGGCTGGGTGGAGAGGAAGGAGTAACTGCTTCGTTGGTACAAAGTTTCCTTTTAGGGGTGATGAGAATGTTCTGGAAAGAGAGGCGGCGGCTACCCAACATTGCGAGTGTGCTAAATGCCACAAAATTGCACACTTTACAATAGTTAATTTTATGTTATGTGAAATTTACCTCAAATTTTTTAAACGGTTTTTTTTCCCTGAATTACCTCATTTAAAGCCTTAGGACCACTCTCTAAGATAAATGAAGGATTGTGCCCATTTTACAAAAAAGAGAGGCTCAGAGAAGTTAAGTGACTGTCTCAAAGCCACACAGCTGTTACGAGACAAATCTGGGACTTGAACCCACATCTCCTGATTGTCAATATCCTGCCTCTTCTCCAGCGGGCTGGGTCAGGGTGGGCTTCACAGCTGTTAGGCTGATAGCCTCCAACCAGCCAGTGACTTCAGCATGAGAATCACCCAGACTGTTTATTAGGAACACATTCTGGAGCGCCTGGGTGGCTCAGTCGGTTAAGCGTCCGACTTCGGCTCAGGTGGTGATCTCACAGTCTGTGAGTTCAAGCCTTGCGTCGGGCTCTGTGCTGACAGCTCGGAGCCTGGAGCCTGCTTGGGATTCTGTGTCTCCCTCTCTCTCTCTCTCTGCATTTCTCTCTCTCTCTCTCTCTCTCTCTCTCTCAATAAATAAACATTAAAAAACAAGAAATAAATTCTGGAATCTACCCCAGATCTACAAAATTAGAATCAGAGGGGTAGGACCCTAAAATAAGCATTTTAACAAGCTCTGGGTTGCTCAAATACACTTCGAATTTGAGAACCATTTAATGCAGTGATTTCCAAACACAGAGTGCAAGTATAAACAGATTTCTGGGTCCCTGCAGGGGAGATGCTAATTCCACTGGGTCTAGAGCAGGACCCAGGGAGCCAGGGTAACCAGCATCCGCGGTGAGTCTTAGCATCTGGCAAATGTGGGAAACAAGGGCCTAGAGCAGGATGTTCTCAGCTGGAGTCGAGCAGGGGTTTATCCCGCAAGAGCAAAGTCTTTATACAAGCAGTTCTTAATAAGAGGGCAAGAGATCGTGTTGAAATGCAAAGAAAAATAAGGAATCAGCAACCGGGATTTATGACAACTATCTTCCTGGGGTGCTTGGGTGGCTCAGTCAGTTAAGCGTCTAGTCTCTTTGTTTCGGCTCAGGTCCCGATCTCACAGCTTCGCGAGTTCAAGCCCTGCGCTGGGCTCTGTGCTGACAGTGCAGAGCCTGCTTGGGATTCCCTCTACCCCTCCCCTACTTGCACTGTCTCTGTCTCTCTGTCTCAAAATAAATAAACTTAAAAAAAAAAAAAAAAAGATGACTATCCTCCTCTTAAATTCCTTAAACTGCCTTCCTCCTCCCAAATTCCTGCCCTAGTCTTGACTAAATCCAGCCCTGTGTGTGGATTTATTTTCGCTAGCACAGGAAATCTGCTTTGTAGAGTTAAAACATGGGGATGTTTTCCCCCGGTTAAGATTTCCTGTAAACCTTCTAAGTGCTACATGGACGTTAATAGAAATTAATCTGGTGTTGCTAGTAAGTGTTCTGCGTGGAGGAAAATTAATAGGTTTTTTTTATAAGAAATCTAAGTTTAAGGATAGAAAGGCCATTTTTTGTCTGCCCCAGGACTGTTCATAGTCTTTTTGGATTAGCTACAAAAGTATCTCGTGCAAGAGGTAGAAGAAATCAGAGCCGCAAGGGAAGCGTTAGCAGCTCTTCTGTTCCCCAGCCCTTCATTTCCTCCCCGGAAGCCAGTACTTATCACCCCTGAGTGTCCCGTCCCCCAGTTCTCTGGACTCCCACAAATAGATACACTGCACGGGGAAGGGGGTGGGGCAGGAGATGTTGGTTTCCAAGTAAAAACACTTCGAACGATACTGACCTTGTGTTTTGCTTTTCCCCACTTATCCCACATCTCCGTCAAGTTGGAAAAAAAGGAAAAATGTGGCTTCTGCCCTATCTTTTTCGTTGCCGCCCATCATTCCACGCTGGGATGTATCATGATGCGTCCAGTCCTTCCTCTGTGGACGGATCTCCCGGTTCTTTTCCGGTTTCTTGTTTGTTTGGTCTCGTGTTGCCCAGAAACACCCTTGCCCATGAATCTTCGGGTGCTGACTTTTCTCGTCAAATAGGACACATTCCTCAAATTGGGATCAGTGGTATGGGCAAAGATCCGTGGATGCTGAGTTTTGGGGGATTTTGCCAGATCCTTTTCCATAACCATAGTGATTCATGCTCCCCCTCAAATAATGGGTGATAATGTCCCTTTCCGCACGTCCTTGCCAGCATTGGATGCTATCATTTTTTTTTGATGTCGCCAATCTTAAGGGAAAATGAAACTGCCATCCGAAAATACACACGTGATCAAAAACATAAGAACAGATGAAAGTTGCTCAATCCCTGAACCCTCTATGTTCTAAGATAGGTGAGCCCTTGAAGCCCCAGCAGGTGAGTGGCCCCCTGACCCCCACTTTCTTTCTCAGGCACAGCAGAGTTTCTGGCAGGAAAGGATCTTGGGGGATCCTTACATCTTTCTCTCCCCTCCATTTCTACCCCTGAGACCCCATGACTCTGTAAGGCAATGAGAAGTCACTTCCCCTTCCAAAAACTGTGGGCTGCACGGACATTTTGTGATCTGGAGTTAGCGAGGTGACTGAGGGCCAATGTAAAGCCACCCGACTGGGACTCAGGGGCGGGGCTTCTGCCTGACTCTGCTGTGGACCAGCTGCATGCCCTTGAGCCAGCCACCCTCCCTCCCCGACCTTGGTTCCTCTTTGTGTGAAATAAAAGGAAAAGGCAGGGCCCAGGAGGCTGCATTTTAGCATGTGCCCCAGCAGCCACTGACCACACTCCAAGGGACACAAGTTCAAGGCTTCCTTCTGGCTCCGAGGTTCAGTAGGAGTCCCTGTGCTCCCACACACGCACCCAATGTCCAGCTCGTATCTTGGGCAGGAAGCATCTGTCCCCATCCCTCCATTTTCCTGTTGCCCTAATTCCAGAGACACCTGCAGTTGCTTAGTTAGTAAGCTGGCTGATTCAGTTGGCATCACATGGTAATGACTAAAGTCAAAGAGTGACTTTGACCAAGGCACAGATTAGGAAGTCTGAGTATTAGGACATGAGTACAGCTGGGCCTCTGGTGACCATTCCCTGTCACTCCTTTATAATGCAATCTTTTTATCTAAGCCCTTCGCCCTGGGGTTTTGCATCTTTGAAACACATCCGTGTGGGTATATTTCTGTGCTCGGCTACCATGATGTCTTTGGGGCCAAAACCTGGGAACTTATCGCCTCGAACTTCCAGAGAACTTGTATAAGGAATACAGGGAAATGAATGAATTCCAGAGAGTTCTAGTCTGTGACAGTGCATGAAAATCGCTTTACAGAGACTATAAATAATAGCCAAATAAATATGGAATAGAAGGGAAACCAGAAAGGTTCGTATAAACATGTATTTCAAAGCAGGAAAACAGTTTCGCCTCTGACTGGATTCTGGATTTGGGGCTCTGTCTCGAGCCTCACCGTTGGTCAATCTGTCTTACATAAGGAACAATAAAAGAGCAGAACTATGTGATTAAAAGCAGAGGGTGGGGAAGGTCGAGCGGTCTTGAGCGTAAGGCCTGCCTCCATCCGCACAGAAGCTGTGTGAGGTCAGAAAAGTTGCTTTACTTCTCTGAGCCTCAGTTTGTTCATCTGCAAAATGGGGATGATGATGGCATCTGCCTAACGAGATTGTTGTAAGGGTTCAATGAGCACATACATGTATAAAGCTCTTAGCACAATGTCTGACATGCAGTGAGTGTTCAGTAATTGTTCTCTATTACCACTGTCATCCTTGTCTCTTTCGTATCTATCTCACGATCTCTCAGGACCCTAGGAAGGGAATGTGTCCAGGCATTTCCGCTAATTCCAGCAGCCCAAGATAAAGAAAAGCCTAGTACTAACTTCAGCAAAGCATGGTGTGGGCTTTTGCCCCTAATGTTTTGCCGTCACTCCATGCAGAGTGAATTCACTTGACATTAACCAATGCTTCCAATTTCCCTTTCAGTTAATCAAGACAGCTTTGAACACGCATTAGAAGGTGAGTTCCATAATGAAAAAAAAAATCCAATAAATCAAGCTAATAGCAGAAAACAAGGGCAGGTCCTTGCATATTCTTCTCCAAGTGCTTAAAAAAAAAAACAAAAAACAAGCAGAAATCCCATCTTCACACTGCTGAAAATAATTTCAAAATAAAACATATTGTAAAAGAACCAGGCCATCAGATTTGCCACCTAGGGTCCTAACTATGACCTGAAAGGGATTTATTACCAGTTACGAACACGGGGTCAGAATATCAGAGGGTCCTGAGAAAGGCACAACCCTGTTGTACAACTTTTCACCCACGTGGTGCTGCTTGGGGGAATTAAATCCAGTGATGCCCCACCTCCCATGCTGAGAACCCCCCTGGCTTTGGGAGGGAAAGGTCTGCCTGGCAGATGCCCTGTGGTCTGTGTTCACCTTTGGTCTTTGTCTTCCGCAAATTACGTGTCCCTGTGTCCTCCTGGTTTTAGATTCTCCTCCTGTTAGAAATTCCCAAGTGAGATTTATTCACGGGGAACGGACGGTAAAAGGTAGCCAGGATTTTGTTTTGACTTTTATTCTATGTTTCCTTCCCTTGCAACCCCTCCCATACGTAAAACATTCTGCATGCTGCATCATTTCCATTCACTTTGGTACAAAGCCACTCACCAGGGATGTGGTGTCAGAAAAAAACCGTATATATATATATATATATATATATATATATATATATTCATGTTTTAAGTTGTAACCAGTTAAGCAGTCTTTATTATTATTTTTGGAGCCACTTAGCTTTCTGGCAATAAGTAATTCACTCAGAACGTGGGGCTGTGTGAATTACGTGTCATTAGCTGCTCTCCCTTGCAACAGATGACATTGCAATGCAAACAGGCAGGGCCGGGGCTCAGGTGTAAGTGCAGAAGAGGAGCATGTATTAGCCACTCCGCAGGGAAAAGAGAGGGCACTTTGTGGTGTTACTGTCTTCTCAGGCCATCTCTTTGCTGCCTTTCAGCAACCGATGAACCATGGGAATGTCTCAAAGGCCTGGGTGGCTCAGACATTATGAGTGCCATCGTAATGTTTTGGGCTCATGCAGTTGTCATGGGTGTTAGGATCGATTTTTCAGACTCCGGAGAGTGGCAGTTAATGGATTATAGATTGGTGTGCACAGCTGAGCTCTATTGGCCGTGGCCGTGGAGAAATGGCAGACAGAACCCGGAGTACGAGCATCTAGAAGAGACGTAGGGTCTCCCATCAAGCTATCCTGGGAAAATGCCCCTGGGCCCCTACATCAGCTACAACAGTTTCCACAACCCAGTGGGAGGTGGTGAGAGGCTCCCGGAAAGGCAGAGAGGGTGCGGCCACGGCCTCTGGGAGTCAAAACTGGGTGTCCCCAGTTGGGGTGTCATCGCAAGGTGCAGTACTGAGAATGGACCCGGCTGCCCAGCTCCCTCTCCTGGAGGGTCTGGGGGACACCTGTCAGTCTGGGTGCAGCAAGCACCCCGTTTTCCATGGGATGTGAGCAAATCTGCCTTCTCAGTTAGCACACATGAGATGTTCTCCAAGTCTCTCCTTGAATGGGATTTTAGCCGGACTTCAACTGCACCCAGCCACCCGCCCCCCCCAAAATGGGCATGGTATGACCGAGGTTTGAAAGAGTGTAATTCTCCGTAGCCCCGTGGGCTCCATTGCAAAGAACCAGCCCCATTCCCTCTAGCGTCCGCCTCTTCTCCCCTCTGGGGATGGTTCTCCAGTGGCCAAGGCTCTGCGATGCCCTGGGAGGGCAGGTGCTCCCCTGGGAGCCGGGTACCCACATGGGCCGAGGGCGTGAGACACGAGGGCTTCACCGGCTTGTGTGTTTAGTGGCAGAAGCGGCAGCAGAGACATCGCTGGAAGGGGGAAACATGGCGCTGGCAATCTTCATCCCTGTTCTCATCATCTCCTTACTGCTGGGAGGAGCCTACATTTACGTCACCAGGTAGGGGGCTTCGGGGCAAGGGGGTGGGGGGCTGCGGTCCACTCAATGACCAGAGCACTGGGGGGCTGTGTCACCACCTGTAGCTTGGGGGCAGGGGTACTTGTGTGCTTGTAGATGACGTGATTCAACTCAGCTCCGGGGGAGACACTTCTGTCGCACACCTCCCAGCCCCACCCCCCACGGCAGGAGGCATGATCCCTGACCTCAGGGAGCTGTGGTTTAATGAGAGAGACACATCTTTCACAATGCCAGGCACACTGACATCTACCCCGTCATTGACTCATTCATTCATTCGCTTTTTCGACACACGTGACAAATCCAACACGCGCCAGACGTTGTCCCGGGTGTTGGGGTCGTGGAGCTTGCCTGCAGTAAGGAAGGAAGATACTCAGCCATCACCAGGATATTCACTCAGTCATTCAAATTCACAATTATTGGGCACCTACTGTGTGCCGGGCAGTTTTGGGGGGCGGGGGGATTCTAGGAACATCCTTGTGAACAAAACAGAAGGAGATCTTTGATATGTGGGGTCCAGGTTCTAATGGGAGAGAGACAGACAAGCAAAGCATAAAAGAGAAGTAAATACAGGTGACTCTTGAAACAAATGAGGGTTAGGGGCGCCGACACCCAGTGATCAAAAATTTGCACATAACTTTTGACTCCCTGAACGCTAAACTGCCGTTGACCAGAAACCTTACAGATAACATAAACAGTCAAGTAACACATATTTTGTATGTTATATGTATTATATACTGTATGCTTACAATAGAGTCAGCTAGAGAAAAGAAAGTGTTATTAAGGAAATCATAAGAGAAAATACTTAAAGGTACCATACTCTATTTATCCAAAAAGAAAAATCCACATATAAGTGGACCTGCACAGTTCAAACCTGTGTTGTTCAAAAGCAGACTGTGTACATTAGGAGGTGATAAATGCAGGGAGAAAAGAAAGCTGAGAAGGGAGCAAAAGGGACCTGGGCTAGAGGAGGTGGTTGAACTTTAAAAGAAGAGTCCCCACTGAGAAATAACATTCGAGGAAGGACTTGAAAGCAATAATGAGTCGCCTGTGCAAATATCTGGAAGAGGAGGATTCCAGGCAGATAAACAGTATGTGCAAAGGCCCTGAGGCAGGCCTCTGCCCAATATAAATTTTTTTCTGCCCTTGTGGAGCCCACAGTGTAGTAGGGGGAGAAGAGAAACACACAAATTATAACACACCGTGAGGAACACAATGAAGGAAAGAGATAAGGTGTGGTAATGGAAGGACCACCTTTTTTTCAGTTTATTTATTTTGACAGTGGGGAGAGGTGCAAGGGAGGGGCAGAGAGAGGGAGAGAGAGAATCCCAAGCAAGTTCCACTCTGTCAGCACGTGTCCCAATGCGGGGCTCGATCTCACACACCACGAGCTCATGGCCTGAGCCGAAACCTAGAGTGGGACACTTAACCGACTGAGCCACTCAGGTGCCCCGAAGAACCACCTTTTAAATAGGTAGTCAGAGAAGGGTGCTCTGAGGCAACACAGTACATAGTAGGTGCTCAAAAAATGCTCATTATTACTTTTTTCTCTCTGCATTAAACAGGCGCTTGAACCACCTTACGGGTAAAAACCAGTTGAGCTTTACCCCTCCCCAGTAAGGGGAGGTACTAAGGCTTTAGTTATCAGTGACTGGGTTGAAGTTGAGAACAATTTGGATTGTCATCTGCTCCAGGACAAGTAATTTCTCTCTCTTCCATTGTCTCTTCTCCAGATGCCGCTATTACTCCAGCCTCCGCCTGCCCCTGATGTACTCCCACCCCTACAGCCAGATCACCGTGGAAACTGAGTTTGACAACCCCATTTATGAGACAGGGGTAAGTTGGTCTGTCTTCTCCATCCCCCACGCCAGTGCCTCCCTCCTTGTCTGCTCCGAATGCACGGACATCAAAATGGAAGGTTTCATTTCCTTTGGCTCACGATGCTACTGCCAGAAAGGCATGGCCGGTGGTCCTGCCCCAGCCCCACCGTGACCACTATGGGGATAACCGTTGGGAGAACCCAGCTCTCTTTGCGTGCCGATGACAAGCCTGGAAGGCTTGCTCTGGGCAGTAACAGTCACAGAAAGAAATCACCGGCTTTTGGCTGCACCAAAGAAAGACCCATGGAGACACAGCTGAGATGGGTCAGAACCCACCAGAGGCAATGGGCCGCACCCCACATCTGGCTGAACTCCACTCCGTATTGAATGACAGTGTGCAACGTTCCAACCCGTTTGGGTGGCAGACATTTGTGTGGGGTACTAGGGACACAGTCGTGAACCAAATAGACACCGTCCAGCCATTAATGAGCTTATGGTCTTGCAAAGGAGACAGAGATCAACAGTAAGATCAATAATAATAATAATAATAATAGGTACCAGGAGCCAGGCACCTTAAATACACAATCCCTGAAACTCTTTGTAATATATTCTGCAGTTATCTCTGAGTGACTGATGAGGATACTGAGAGGTCAGAGAGACGAGAAAACGACAAGCACAGCCTAGAGCCAGGAAACAAATTCAAAGTGATGCCGTTAACCATTATATTATCTCGCTTCCCGTTGAACCTCAAACAATCAAATACGCCAGTGGATATCTTGATTACAACAAATCATCATTTTTAGGGACCATGAAAAAAATTGGTCGAGGTGCTGTGAGACCTGGCTAAGACATGCTAGCACCTTTGCTGTGTTCTGTTCATGGGAAGCCAATCACAGGTCCTGCCCACACTTAAGGAAAGGGCATCATGCAAGAATGTGACCTCCAAGAGGTGGGGAGCATGGGAGCCACCTTAGTGTCTTCCCACCCCACTCCCATCTACCATGAAGCACAGACATGATTGCTTATCTGTGTCGACCCAGCAGGAACCATAGACCTCCATTAAAGCACGGGACAATGACCTCTTCTGGGGCCATGTCTATGACTTCCTATATCTCCCTGTTCCTCTGTCCTGGAGGCCTGGAATATATTACACACGCTCCGTGAATATTGGAGAAATTGAATTGGTTGCTATCCACATGTTTTAGACATTTTAGATATGGCGCCAGTAAGAAGAGGTCATATGTTATTTCACATTCCATGTACTCTGTTTCCAAATCCTAAAAGAAGGTCAGGCTGATTCTAAAATTAGCATTTTAGAAACTAGATCTTATTAATGCTTATTAGTGTAGTGTATCAGTCACCCAGCACTATAATAATGCTGAGTAACAAATAATCCCAAAACTCAGTCACTCAAAGCAACAAATGCCAATTTGCTCACCAGTCTGCAGGATGGTGCTTTGAGCTCGCTGTGGCTGAGTGATAGTCCTGGTTCAGCCGTGCTCACTGTCACATCCGGGACCGGCAGGTTGTTGGCCGGGGTGGCTTAACTTTGCTACCCACATTACTCACCTCCTTGCTGGGTCGAAGGGCTATCGAGGCACGCTCTGACCGCGGCTCTATCACACAAGGGTTTACTCGATCTGTTGCTTCTGTCTCTTGCAGGAAACCAGGGAGTATGAGGTGTCCATTTAAGGAGAGCTACGCGTGAGAAGGGAACTCACAGATAGGAACTCAACTACACCTCCTCGAGAGATTCATCCAGAGACCACGCGGCATTTGATTGAAACCCCCAGAATGTTTTGTCCGTCTTTTCTTTAGAGTCTTTATGGAAGATTTCCTGGTTTTTTTTTTTTTCTTCGCTGTATTTATTATATTTAAAATTGAAATGGGGTGGTTGGAGATGTTGGAACTTCAGCCAGATTCATGAGACAGCCTCGACTCTGAGGGCAGACAGAGGACCAGCAAAATGACCAACGTGGTGGCAGAGGGGAAAAAAGACACAAGCAGACGCTGGGTTTCTCCATCAGCAACGCCAGGCAATGGCGGCATCACATCAACCTCACGCATCTTTGGGGTCCACGCCCACGGTGCTTTTAGGACAAATCCAAGCCCAAGATTAGGTTGGAAAGGGTGCGTCTCGGTGGATTAACTCGGGTCGGACTCGAGCTTGAACAGGTCTGCTCCCAAACAAACCCTGGGGTTGCTCTTCTGATACTCTCCTCTTCTCCCCTCCCCCTCCCCCGGCCCTCCTGAAGACGGCAGAGGGGTTAACGTGACCATTCTCGCTTGCCACCCTGGCCTCGCCAGGGGCTGGCAGAATCAGAAAATGTTTCAGAGTAAATGAGAGACCTGAAAAAGCTGGTGAAGCGTGGGGGTGCCGGGGAACGTTGAGTGAGGGGACCCAGTTGATACAATGTTCTTTCCTGTGACAACTCCTTCAGTGGCGAAAGGGAAGGTTATTTATGCTGCAAGTGCCAGAGTCCATCACCTTGTTCTCCAAAGGCCACCCTCAAGCTGGGACGGTAGATCTGCGTGCTTTGGAGGCACGGGGAGCTTCACCCACATGGTTACGAGGGTTTGTGCTGCAGGGGGAGGGACCATGTCCCGAAATCCAGGGAGGAGCTCTGTCTGTTTTCCTGGAATACTGCAATGCCAGAGCCTGCAAAATAAGGGAGACTCGCGTGCCCTGTTTCTCTAAAAAGTGTCAGAAGAAACACCTGCAATCAAGGATTTCAGAAGAGAGGGTCCTATGAGAAGAAACTGCTTTTCTGTTCTCCGAGGCTCTGCCCAGATGTTGGACCGTGGCGTGAATGCTGACCGTGGAGGGGCAGGAAAATGGGAGCAGGGGATTTAAACCCACAACGGGATCCTGGTCATACAATTCGATCCCCACGGAGGACAGAAGGAGGAGTTTCAGGCGGGAAGGGAAACCCGAACGCCTCATTAATCACCTGCACATCCTCAGATTTTATCTGCGTCCTTTTGCTCCAACCCAGTGGGACTGGTGAGCGTGTGGCTCTCAGGAGGCTTCTTCTCCAAATACGGAATAAAGAAAAGGCAAGGGGTGAGGCTACGTGGAAGGAATAGTACGGGCAAGGTAGATTTGCCTCCCTGGACCGTCTCCTCCCTAGAGACGGCCGGTGGCTCAGAGAAAGACAGCCCCCGTGCTTTCGGAGCCCACGTTGGCACCCTCCCACACTCTCCAGAATCGTTTTATGTCAGCTGGTTTTCAAACAAGAAGAGAGCTCTCGGCTGCCATGCCATTGAGAGAATGGCTGGAGTCCGTATTTTGGTTAGCTTGTCTAGACAGCTCTGGACCAGGCTAGGGCAGTTGACTTTGACATAGCCTTCTCCCGGCGAGACACCTGGGGTTCCATCGTGGGGGAATCAGAGGCCCAATACTTTCTCCTTCTGCCAGAAAAGAATCCTGCTTATATGCTCCTTAAGGCATGCATCCTGATGCACAGCAAGAGATCATTAAAGGCTGCCTTCCAGCCACCCAAAACCCACCCCACTTTATGCAAAACAAAAACCCAGAGGAGAGTCATTCCCGATCATCAGTAGGCAACCGTCGTGTTTGGAGATGGCCCAACAATGCAAACAAGGCGACCTTTTTTTTTTTTTTTTTTTTAAAGGGCAGACTCCAATCTTCTGCTTTTGTTTCTGTTTGATGCTTATTCTAACCCTAACTCTGGGTCCTCTGGAAGGAAGAACTCGATTAATGATATTTAATTTTAGAGCATACTATGGTTACATGGAAACTAAACATTCGCCTTTCATCAAGACTGACAAAATATGAAATCCTTCTCGGCTGTTGAGGGATAGAAAGGTGTTGGTTTTTTGTTGTTTTTTTTCAGGATACCGATGTCTTAGTTCTGTCTTAGTGGTACAGCACATAGAACCATGTTTTAAACATTTATTTTCATCTAAAGATGGATCGTGTGAGCTTGGCAATGTACGGTGTGACTGAAAAGGCAGGTTGGTGTCTGTTTTTCTTTTTAGAATATCTGAATGTGTGTTTGTAAAGGCAAAAACATAAAAATAGTGCCAAAAATGTACCACGCGTCTCATTTAGGCTCATACACGTCTGTTTTTATAAGGTCGATGTTAAAACCCATCGGGATTCAATATTTTTGAACGGGATACAATCTTGAGCAACTCGAGAACCAACCCACGGGACCTTTCCTACAAGCCCCTCTTTGTTTTCAAAACAGTGGGGAAATGGTTTACAGAGATTTCAAGGTTCAAAGAATGCATGTGATGGTGGGTATTACATGCTAATTCATATAAGCTGTATCTGTCAGCTGCCGCCCTGTGCTTTACAAACACACACACTCGATCCTCTTTGCCTTGGAGCTCATCTTTTTGCTTTTTCGGGGGGGGGGGGGATGGGGAGGAGTAGAATTATTTAGCCAACGGAAGTATTCTGGTTGCTGCGTGAGGGCCGTCCTTACTTGGTTCCACAGACATGCTTTAAATAAGATCTTTTGCAGCCAGCTCCTTGGAAAGCCTACGGAGCCTCAGGCTGATAGCTTTGGCAACTGCCAAACTGCCCAGCAGGAAGCAAGTGGCCGCATCATTAGGATGGTTGTATAAGCAGAAGTGACTTGGTAAATGTATGGGTAGATTTAGGCTGAATGTGAGCCTCGGGCAAAAAATGACCTTTCTTTGGAGTAAATCCAAAGGGTATGACTTTCCTATGCCCTTGAGTCGTCATGGGGGGGGAGGGGGGCCATTCGAGGTCAGAGATTACAGAATGTTGTCCAGCACCCTCAATGGTAGGCTTTCACCTGGGACGTTTTCATTTTCATTTTATCCCCAAACAGAAGAAAAAGCAAAACAAACTTTCTAAGCTAGAATAATGAAGTCAAGTCATTTTCCACTTTGTATATATTGATGCTAATAAAACAAATGAAAAAGAGGCAAATCTATGGGGTTTTTGTTACGAAAACACTCCAGGATGGCCTCAAGGGGGTCGGGGGTCGGGGAGGGTTCTGGTGTCTGGGGATTGGGTTGGGGTCACACCTGCTGCCACTTTGATTGACAGGACAGGCTGCCGACTTGGGAATGCTTCCAGAATATTGGGGGAATGTTCGGAACAAGACAGGACAGCAGCTGTCATCAGACATACTCAACGCGGGCTGCCATGACAAAGAGACAGGAGGCTTAGACAACACGGGGTTACATCTTACGTTCTGGGGGCTGGAAGTCCAAGATCATGGTGCTGACCGATTCAGTTCCTGGTGAGAGCTCTCCTCCTTGCCTGCAGATAACCTTCTCTCTCTGTCCTCTTCTTATACAGCAACACTCCTCTGGGATTAGGGCTCCACTCTTATGACTTCATTTACCCTTCATAACCACCTAAAAGGCCCTTTCTCCAAATAGTCACATTGGGGATTAGGACTTAAACATATTTACTGGGGGTGGGACACAATTCAGCCCATTGTTTCACCCCTGACCCCCAAAATTCACATCCTTCTGTTAAGCAAAATATATCCATTCCATCCCAACACCCCCAAAGTCTTAACCCGTTCCAGCATCCGCTGTAAAATCTTAAAGCCCAAAGTCTCATCTAAATATCGAAATCAGGTATGGGTCACCCTGGGGCAAATTCCCCTCAAGCTGCGAAGCTATGGAACTCAACAAAGTATGTCTTTCCATACAATGGTGGGACAGGCATAAGACAGACATTGCCATTCCAGAAAGGGGAATTCACTTCCTCTCTCTGCCCCTTTCCCGCTCACGCTGTCTCTCTCTCTCAAAAATAAACATTAAAATTTTTTTTAAACAAACAAAAAAAGAATTCAGAAGGAAGAAAGGGATGACTGATGGATCCCAAGTAAATCCAAAACTTAGCAAGACAAATGCCATTAGATTTTAAGGCTCAAGAATAATCTTCTTTGGTCCAGTGTTCTGCCTAACAGGCCCGCTGGGGTGGTAGCATCATCCCCAAGGCTCTGGGGGGTAGGGCACAGCCCCATCCACTCAGCTCTCTACAGGGGTGGTCTCACTCCTGAGGCCCTGAGTGGAGTCATTCTGGCAGAAACCAAAGACACGGCCCCGCCCTGTGAAACCAACAGGGAAACAGATTTGCCTCCTGGACCAGTGGTGAGAGTGACAGTGTGTGGACCCCTGAATCACCTCCAAGGTCCTTCTTTGCTTCCCTTGAAGAACAGCACACTCTAACAGCTGGGTAGCTGTACGGTCAGACCCTGTGGAACCCAAGAATACCGTTCTCTTCCGGCCAAGCGTTCTCATTTTTCTGCAGTATGGACAGGCTGAGAATCCTGCACCCTTTATCCGTCGTTCACGCCTTCCCTCTCCTTTTGCGTTTTACTGTAAGACGTCAGGAGGAATCAAGCTATTCCTCCCAACACTTTGCCCTGAAATCTTTGCAGCTGAATCTCAACCTCATTGCTTCCAAGTTCTACCTTCCTAGGAAACGCTAGAACACAGTCCAGCCGAGTTCCGTGCCACTTTATCCCAAGGATTACCTTTCTTCCAGTTTCCGAGAACACGGTCCTCATTTCTGCCTGAGACCTCAGGAGAATGGCGTTGGCCGTCCATTTTTTTTTTACTAACATTTATTCACGGCGGTGTAGGCTTTCTCTAGCTTGCATCTCAAAACCCCTCCAGCCTCTACCCATTACTGAGTTCCAGAGCTGCTTGCACATTCGTTTTCCATTGTTACTCATGAAGTGGAAAGATCCTGGCGGGAAATAAACTAACGGAGCCCAAAGAAGACAATTTGACCCAAATGTGACTCCAAAATTGCTTTCCCTGAATCCTTCAAGTTCAATTTGCTCTCCAGTAACTGAGCAGAGGATCAAGGGGTGAGGAATAAGGGAAGGATGGAAGATGATTCTATCCACCGACAGTCTTTCCTCTGACCTAAAATGCCACAAGATACTGAGCACAAAAAAAAAAAAAAAAAAAAAGGAGAGAGAGTGGAAAAGTCAACTGTTTTGTAACTGTATTGGTTGTGAAACAGAGATCAGGAAAAACACATTCAAATGTCCCTCGAGAGCCTGGTGATGGCAAACTCCCATGAGTGGGTCAGAATCCTGCTTATTTATTTAAAAACTCGGCTCTTGGGGTGCCTGGGTGGCTCAGTCAGTTAAGCATCCGACTTCGGCTCAGGTCATGATCTCACAGCTCGTGGGTTCAAGCCCCACGTCGGGCTCTGTGCTGACAGCTCAGCGTCTGGAGCTTGCTTCAGATTCTGTCTCTGTCTTTCTGCCCCTCTCCTGCTCATGTGCTCGCTCGCTCTCTCTCTCTGTCTCAAATATAAAATAAAACATTAAAAAAAAATCAGCTCTTGGAGAGGTGCCATGGTGTCTCACTGAGCTCATTGAGTTCTTTGAGCTCATTGAGCATCTAACTCTTGATTTCAGCTCAGGTCATGATCCCAGGATCATGGGATAGAGCCCCACGTCAGGCTCTGCACTGAGCACACAGCCTGCTTAAGATTCTCTCTCTCCCTCTGTCACTCTGCTCCTCTCCCCTACTTGCACTCTCTCTCCCTAAAATAAAAAAACAATCAGCTATTGGAATGTTCACCTCGAGTTAGAAGGTGAAGGGGTAAGAGATCATTGCTACCGGCCTAACGGGGAGGACAAGCCTGGCTGAGCTGAAATAAACATAGCTTTAAAAAAGTCATCAGAAATGAGATACAAAAGTACCCAAATGAATGAAATTTTGGAAGGAGGCGAACCCTTCCTAGAACAGAAGAGTTTCATGTCTATTCATGTCTCTGAGAGCACGGTGAAAATGGGAGCAAAGCCACCATGGCAAGAGTGAGGAGACAAAGAGCTGCTTTGAAAAAAAATTCAGGGGTACCTGGGTGGTTGAACGTCTACCTGACTCTTGATTTTGGCTCAGGTCGTGATGCCGGGGTCATGGGATAGAGCCCCGCATCGGGCTCTGCGCTTAGTGTGGAGCTGGCTCAGGATGCTTTCTCTCTCTCTCTTCCTCTGTCCCTCGCCCCTGCTCGATCTCAATCTCTCTCTCTTTCTCTCTCTCTCTCAATAAAGAATAAAAAAATAAAAATAAATAAAAACAAAATTTACTGGCTGCATGTGGCATGGGTGACACATAAGAGCCCCAAAAACATCGGGGCACCTGGTGTCTCAGTCGGCTGAGCGTCTGACTTCGGCTCAGGTCATGATCTCTTGGTTCGTGGGTTTAAAGTGCGAGTCGGGCTCTGTGCCGACAGCTCGGAGCCTGGAGCCTGCTTCGGATTCTGTGTCTCCCTCTCTCTCTCTGCCCCTCCCCTGCTCAAGCTCTGTCTCTGTCTCTCAACAATAAGTAAATGTTTAAAACAAAAGATTTAAAAAAATAAATAAAGCATAAAACAGGGGTGCCTGGGTGGCTCAGTCGGTTGAGTCCGACTTCGGCCCAGGTCACGATCTCACGGTTCGTGGGTTCGAGCCCCGCGTCGGGCTCTGTGCTGACCGCTTGCTGGGAGCCTGGAGCCTGCTTCGGATTCTGTGTCTCCTTCTCTCTCTGCCCCTCCCCCACTCACGCTTGGTCTCACTCTGTTTCTCAAAAATAAATAAATGTAAAAAAATAATAATAAAATAAAATTTAAAACCATAAAAAGAATCCCAAGAAGCGCCAGCCACAAAGCCAGTCGGTGCCCAGCCCCCAGCTCTATCCCCTAGGACCTTCCTGGTGGAACTCCTGGCTCGTGGCAAAGGCTGGGGGCAGGGCAGGAGAGCGGGGGTGGGGGGATATCCGTCTGTGCCCACGAAGGCAGTCACTGCAGGACGAATTGAAATCCGTGCCATCCCACGAGGCCTTCAGAAGAACTTCCTCCTAAAGATCCCAACCAGCCAGAGATGCTCCCATCACTCTTCTCAAACTGCTCCCACCTTGCCGTATCCTCACGGTACAAGTGTCACATTTTGATTTGCTTCACCAGCCAACCATGTTGCATGCGCCAGAGACGTCTTTGAAACGTATAGGGTCGTTGACAAAGTAGCCAGAAGTTTACCATGTACGCACCGTGGATGATGAGGGAGGGAGGGAGGGAGAGCGCCCCGTCCACGAGAGGCGGTGCGGTCTGACGGTCGAGTACCCCAGTTCCGGAGCCGGCGAGGCTGGGCTCCTAGCCCGGCTCTGGGCTTGCCAGCTGTGCGACCTTGAGCAAGGGACTTAGCCCCCGACTGCGTCTGTCTCCCCATCCATGAAACGAGAACAACGGGTTGCTGTGCTGGAAGCCCAACGAGTCAATACGGACGAAGGGCTCGGGTCGGTGCCCGCACAGGTCGGTGCCTGTCCCGGCCGATGAGCTCATGCTTCGTCTTTGCTGCGGCCAGTCCTGGGCCAGGGGCTGGGGCTACGGTGGAGGCCATGACACGGTCCTCGCCCGCCTGGACCTTCTCATCTCGAGGGAAGACAGGCCCGAATCAACGAACCGCACAAAGCAATATGTGAGCACGAGCCAAGAAGGAAAAGGGTAGGGATGCGCCAGGCGGCATCGTGACTGGGGCCGAGCCGGCAAGCGGGGGATTTTTTAACGGGGGTCCAGGGGGTGAATAGAGTGGTGGGGGGATGTTGGGGAAAGCATCGGGGCAAGAGGGAGCACGTGGAGGGAGGACGACGGGAGCCTGGCACCTCTGATGGACGGCTCTTGTGGCCGGAGCTGGGCAGCTGCAGGGAGGAGGGGGGCTGGGGCCGATCTCCAAGGCAAAGCCTCAGAGAGACCCAACTGGACGTCTGTGTGCAGTGCTCCCTCGGGTGGCCACCTGGGGAATCCAATCCGAGGTCTGGGTGCTTCTCAAGGACTGGGGGGCCATTTATCTCAGGGACAACACAGCGCCAACGGAGAAAGGGTTATCGTTTTCCATTATAAAAAACAGAAGGGTGGGCTTCTGGAAGGTCCCCTGGGGAGAAGCTTCTTGGGGACGGGGGAGGCGGGGTACAGGGCTGGAAGGACCATGGTGGGGCTGTCACTCAATCAGTTCTGGAATGGAGAGTCCCAGGAAGGAAAGGCAAGGTGATAAAAGGTCAGAGTGCATCCAGGGTGACTGGAGAACCAAGGTTCTGCTTCCCAGGCCTGGCTGCCCTGTAGGTTGAGGACAATAGTGGGGACACAGAGCCTCCCTTGAGATCACAACCCACCCTCACCAGCAGAGATGCTTCAGACACACTGTGGGATGGACCGCCCCGGGGCCAGGAGGCAGAGCCATAAAGAACCGACCAAGGGAATCCCCGCCGGGATAATACAGTCATCATAATTAATACTAATAGTAAGTGGCAATAATAGTAGCTGGTCTTTGCTGGCTGCTCCCTGGCTCCTGTCGTTTTGTTTTCTACATTTTAAATACACTTTTCCTTTTAGAATAGTTGAGGGATGGCCGAGGTACTCGGTGCACTGTGATATCCCACTCATTCCTGAGAGTAAGGACACTGTGATCACTATCCTCTCACAGATGTGGTACCTGAGGCTCAGAGAGGCCGTCCCTCGCCCGAGGCCGCACCGCGGGTACACGAGGCCCGGGGGCCCCGGAGGTGTAGCTCCTGCTTGAGGTCCAGGGTAGGAAGGATGGAAAGCCAGCCTCCACCCCAGGGCACCCAGGGCGCCCAGGGCACCCAGGACCAAAGCGGGCTCCCTTAGCCCATGGACACCCTGAGAGCAGGGACTCAGGAGGAGTGTGTCTGCATTTGGCAGCTGCTAAGGGCTGAACCTCTGCGTTTGGATTTTGGCTCAATCTGTGATTAACAGCTTGTCAGGATAAGGAGCCCAGATGGATGAGAGAATCGGTACATCACTGTGGAGCCCCCCGGATGGGGCCTCCACGTCCTGAAAGGGGGAGGAGACGTTGCGGACTGTCCTACGTGAGATAGAATGTTGGGGCTGACACTAACAAGGACCCATCCCACATCTATTCCCCTGCTCTTTGCTAACAGAACCCCGGTTTTGTTCAGAGCAGCGATGAGCCCGTCCTCAAACAATGGGGCGTGGCTGGTTTCAATTAGGATCGTTCTGTTACCCATTTTCCCATCCTTACTTGGCTGCTAGGGTGGCTCCTCTGACCCCTTTTGAGCCATGAGCCTTGGCAGAGGTTGGCTTGGCCTGTCTGTGTGTGTGTGTGTGTGTGGCCGGGAAGGCTCCAAGACACCATTTTCATGGTAAAAAGGGACAGACACACCGGCTAGGGCACCAGCTCCCCTGCTCCTCACACCTCGAACCCAGTCATGATGCCAGTGGCCATTTTGCAACGGAAGTGCCCAGCAGGGGAAGGAGAGTGACACAGGAAAGATGGGGGGGCGGGGGTAGAAAACCCCAGGCCTCTGACGGATGGTACCAACATCCTCCTACCTGACCCCAGCATGAAACATAATTCATGAAATCAGCTCCACAGATTGTGAAATGCCAGCAATGGCTCTTCACGTCCTGCAACAGCATACCCAGAGAAGACAGCTCCTCGAAGGGGAACCCGAAAACAAAGATAAGGCATGAATGCCAGTTTCTGGAAAGTTCTACCAACTCTTCAGATCTTGTGCCCTACCAATCTCCCATCCCAAGTCTCTCGCCCTTCCTCCCCCCTCCTCCTCCTCCTCCTCTCTCTCTCTCTCTCTCCCCGTGTTACGACTCTGTCCAAGATCTACTAATCCTTTGCACTAAAAAACAGCATAGGATCGAAACACTGGTTTCAACACGAATTGCATGGCGTAAAAGTTTTAAAGACCTACTTTTCATTTCCTTTGCATTTGCAGTAGTACACGTTTCTACTTGCACTCAACTGAGACATTCGCATTCCGCAACGATGCCCTTCCCACTGCTCGCAATAGCGGTGTGGGGCACGCGGGAGGCGCCCAGGGCTTTGTTGAAGGAACGACACCCAGCAGCTCAGGGTGTGGCCAGTGGGCCCGGCGTGCCACGTCTTTTTCCGCCACCAGATGGCAGCCTCAGCGTGGCTTTCCCCGAAGGCCTCTGGCGTCCTAAAGATACTCCCCCTTCACTTCTTCAAAAGGTTTATTTTCTTTGGACAGAATCCCCTGGTGAAATAGATTGTTTCCGATACGATGGAATTCAGTGTTGAAAATGAGCGGGCCGCCCTTCATCCCGGCCAGAGAAAGAGAAACTAGCATCACTGTTCACCTTGTCCTTGACCATGAAAGACCAAACAAAACAAAACAAAACAAAACCCAAAAGCAAAAAACAAAACAAACCAAAAAGCCAAGTATGTTACAGGCTTGCCTTGGACCCAGGGCTCACAGAGCGTCTCCCTCAACTCAGCACCACGGCCAAGCCCACAGAAGATTTTATTTGTAAAGTTTATGTATTTTGAGTGGGGAGGGGCAGAGGGAGCGGGGGAGAGAATCCCAAGCAGGTAACGGTGGAGCCCAGCGCAGGGCTCAAAGTCACGAATCGTGAGATCGTGTCCTGAGCCAAAAATCAAAAGTCAGACGCTTAATCGACTTGAGCCACCCAGATGCCCCCAGAAGATTTTTAAAAGAATCTACATGGTACTAATATTCTCTCCAGGGGACTGAATGGGAGGCATACCACAAGGCATGGCACTCAGGGAAACTTCTTTAAAACCCTCTGTGCCCATTTCTGTCCCAAGGGTCCCACATTGCCAGGGATGAGTTCCGTCTCTGCTCCCTCCCTAAACTTCAGGGCGTTCCCGGTACCAGAGCTGTGGCCTCCTGTTCACTATCCACATCCCCTATCCTGACATTTTCCTTCCTTCCACACAGGGTTACTGCACTTAGAACATAAAAGGCAGGGCACCCAGTTACATTTGAAAATCAGAGATAAAACACACACACACAGGGGCGCCTGGGTGGCTCAGTCGGTTAAGCGTCCGACTTCGGCTCAGGTCACGATCTCGTGGTCCGAGAGTTCGAGCCCCACGTCGGGCTCTGGGCTGATGGCTCAGAGCCTGGAGCTTGCTTCCGACTCTGTGTCTCCCTCTCTCTCTACCCCTCCCCCGTTCATGCTGTGTCTCTCTGTCTCAAAAATAAATAAACGTTAAAAAAAATTGTTTTTTAATTTACACACACACACACACACACACACACACACACAAATCTCTGCTATAATTATGTGCTGAGTCTATGGGCACCTTATCATTGGGCCAGAGATTCCATGATTAGTTCAAAGATGATCCCATGACCCAAGCTGGACCACTGGGAAAGTACAATATTTGGGACATACTTATGCTAAAATGTATTCCTCCTGGGGCGCCTAGGTGGCTCAGAGGGTTAAGCATCCAACTCTTGGTTTCCACTCAGGTCATGATCTCACATTCGTGGGTTTGAGCTCTGCATCTGGCTCTGTGCTGACAGCACGGAGCCTGCTTGGGATTCTCTCTCTCTCTCTCTCTCTCTCTCTCTCTCCTTCTCTCTTTGTCTCTCTCTGTCTCTCTGTCTCTCTCTCTCTCAAAAATAAGTAAATAAATAAATAAATAAATAAACTTTAAAAAATAAAATAAAAACACAACGTGTTCCTTCTTTGTGTAAAATCCAAATTTAACTGAGTGTTTTATCAATGAACTCTACCTCCTTCTTATTATGAAAGCTATGTGTGCCTTTTCACTCCCCTATTCCCCAGCCTGCAGGATCTTCCTCCATCCTCAACCTTTCTAGAAGACAGGGTTAGAGGGAAGTGTAGAGTTTAGCCTTCTAGGTGGCTCACAAATGCAACATATTCCTTTCCCTTGTAACCTTGTTGCCTCATTGCCTGCGAGGTGTTACGCATGAATAAAATGGCACTTGCAGATTGTAAAGATTCACACCCCACACTGGGCTGCTTAGCAAGTCAATAACCTTTCTCAAGCCCTCTGAGGTCCACAGCCTTGAAACATTCATGTTTACTGTTTAGCGGGTAGCCTTCCACACCATATCCTTTGCTCTTAAAAACACACAGGAGAGGTTTTGTGTTCCTCAAAAGAAATCATTATCTACCTGGCTTCCCGCCTCCTCTCCCCACCCCCACCCCGCCCAACTTAATATATCTATCTGCATTTCAACCTCCCTCCCTATATTTGTGTCTCTATCTCTGTATCTATGTACATCTATCTCCATATATCTCGATCTCTATTTATATCTCTATCTCTATCTAGAGAGAGAGGGAAAGGGGACATATCTCTTCCAGACATCTCGCAGGTCATTACACAAAGCTCCAACTCATCTTTCCTGACGCTGAATAGCCCACCGTGTGCTGCGTCACACTTTAAGGCATTTATCCCACAGAAATGCAAGGCACCACGGGAAGGATTTCTGTGCCAGGTTGTTTACCGCAGCTGAGTTTGTTGTGACAAAAAGCTAAAAAGAATATAGGCCACTCAGTAGGAAACCTTCATGCTTGTTTATCTCAGAAGGCTTTGCCAGGGGCTCTGGAATCCCTCTCCTCTTAGCAGCCAAGTTCTAACCTGGGGTACTCCAGCCCCCCACCCCACCCCCAGGGAGGGAGACATCTTCCACCTGCACATCTTTACAATGGATATTTAAAGCCTCACTCTGCCTCCCCCCCCCCCCCCATTCCACCCCTCTCCCTCCTACGGTCCTCCTTCCTTTCAATTACTTTCTACTGGAAAATTCTTGGAGAGGTTTATGTAATTACAATGATTTCACCGGGCGCACCTGGCTGGCTGAGTCCGTGGAGTGCGCGACTCTTGGCCTCAGGGTTCTGAGTTCAAGCCCCACGCTGGGGTGTGGAGCCTACTTAAATAAATAAATAAAAATAAAACGATTTCCCCAAGTAAGGATGAAAGAGCTGAGCTTTTATACTGATATCACAGCCAAGCAATTGTATGCCTCTTGAGGAAGACTCTGGTCCATTCTGGCTTACGCCCCAACGTTTTCCAAAAGGAGGGACCGTTGCTCATGTCAGACATTCCACATGCGGGTTGTAATGGAAATCCGGGCTCTCTTCTCCTGGCGACGGCTTCCCAGTTTTCTTTTGGGAAACCAGCAAGAGAGGGGCTCTCTCTCAGTCCATGTGCTTGGATGGAGGGCCCTGCTTTCGGACACTGTGAGTACCTGACCACAGTCTGGCCAGTCGGATTCCATGATTAGCTCAGAGATGGTCACATAAGCCAAGCTGGGCCAACGGGAAGATGGCCCACTCTGTGGAGTCGCCAGGCAAGTGTGTCTGGACCTGCCCAGCAGCCACCTCGCTGTCCCCTGGGTTGAGTCTGAGAATATAAAGGAGAAAAAGGAGCAAGTAAGCCCAGGCCAGGGGCACCTGGCTGGCTCAGTCAGTACAGCATTCACGACTCTTGATCTCTGTATTATAAGCTCCAGCCCCATGTTGGATGTAGAGGTTACTCAACAAGAAAATCTTTTTAAAAAAAGAAAAGAAAACCAAAGCCCTGAAATGGGTAAAGACAGATTCTTGCAACATTGTTGGGGATCTGGATCCAACTGGGTCGAAATGCAGACCTACTACATCTTACTTTTGCAATCACATAAACCAAACCTTCTCTTTGGGATGAAGCCAACTGAGTTGGCTTTCTGTTCCTCGAAACTGAGAGGTATTACTAACCGAACATTATCTGTGTTTTAGGGAATTGAGAAAATACATCGTGTGTGTGACTGTGTGCCCCACCCCCCACACACAGCTATTAAGAATCTAGTCTTAAGGGCACCAGGGGGGGCTTAGTCAGTTAAGCGTCCGAGTCTTGCTCTCAAGGTCGTGAGTTCAAGCCCCTCGTTTGTCTCCATGCTGGGCGTAAAGCCTTAAAAAAAAAATCTTGTCATAGTCACAAAATATTTATATATATATATATGTATATATATATATATATATATATATCTGAAAATTGCAATATTTATGTAATGTACAGATAATTCTATTTCGAGCAATAACTCTGACACCCCTAACGGTTCAAGACCCAAGGGCAAGAATTAAATGTTCTATGTCTGGAAGTGTCAGCAAGCTATTCCTGAAAGCAATCCTCAACCAATGAGGTTGGAGTGGGGAAATTTCCCCCAACTTTCGCTTCCTTTGGGAAGGACAACCCTTTTTTTTTTTTAATGTTTATTTATGTTTGAGAGAGAGAGAGAGACAGAGCACGAGCCAGGGAGGGGCAGAAAGAGAGGGAGACACAGAATCCAAAGCAGGCTCCAGGCTCTGAGCTGTCAGCACAGAGCCCGACGCGGGGCTCGAACCCACGAACCGTGAGATCATGACCTGAGCCGAAGTCGGACGCTCAACCGACTGAGCCACCCAGGCCCCCCCACCTACCCCAGGGAAGGACAATTCTTGACTCAGGATCGCTTTCTGGAGAGCCCCAACAGGGAAAGCTACATCCAATCTCAGGCGAAACAGAGCCCACCCACCCCCCCAGACTAAGAACCCCTGTTCTAGATGACTTCACACATCTCACGCCAAATTTACAAAACCCTGTAACTCGTCAGATGCTGAACGTTTGCCCGTGTCCCTAGGGCACAGGCGGGCTTGCTCTGGGGGTGGTGGGGGGCGTGATTTATTGCTTCCTGCTAATTCTGCCCATCCCCTCAATGTGCAAAAACTCCTTCTTACTATTTCAATCCAACGGATCGCTCTGCTCACTAGAAAGAGTCCTGAAACAGAGGCTCCTTCCCAACCCACTGAGCCTTACTTTCTGTCTCCTGTGCCGTTTAGAAGAGGGACAGCGATAAGAACGGCCTGATGGTAAATGGCGAGGGTTCTAGGCAGGCAGGCGTGGCTCCACTACTGAATTGCCCTGGGACTTTGGCCAGTGGCCTCAGTTTCTTCATCTGTAAAATGGGGCTGGTATAACTCCTCTGTCCGAATGAATGAATGAATGAATGAATGAAATCAACAGAGAAGCCCGACATACGCATGGTCAGTGCCTCTCACCATCACCGAGGACCTAGGGCCCCACCTCTGTGGCTCCCTGCGCAGTATCTAACTGAGGGTGGTAGGTGCCTTGCTCTTGGAAGAGCCCCACGTTTGGTTTTAATGCTCTGCCTTCACCGTCCTGACATTTTTAATAATTTTTTAACGAAGGCTCCTGTATTTCCATTTCGTCCCACAAATTATGTGCCCAATTCCGGCTGTAGGTTTCTCCCAGGGTCTTCCCCAAATCACGTCCTATGAAAAAGGACTGAGGGCCTAGGAGAGGGGTATACTTTGGGGCAGAACCTGGTGGGCGGAAAGGTGACCAGAACCAGATCTAGAAACCTCCCAACTCAGCCTGGATACACCCCTAGGGCCCCGGGCTTGCAGAGGCATGGAATCATCATTGGCCCTCAGCCTACAAGGAGAAAAATGCAGGAGAGAGAAACGGGGTGCCCGGCCTGGCTGCCTGAGTGAGACCCCTCCCTCCTCCTCCCTGCCTCCTTTCTGTCTTCGTTTGGCCTTTTTCTCCCCGCTCTCGGAGCCTCTTCTCAAGTTCTCTCCCACCTTTTTTCTCCTCTGCTTTCTCAGGTCTCTCTTCTCTTTCCCTTTATTCATTTTTTTTTTTAACTTTATTTATTTAAGAGACACAGAGAGCACAAGCGAGGTGGGGCAGAGAGAAAGGCAGAGCGAGAGAATCCCAAGGAGTCTCCACTCCGCCAGCTGTGGAACGTGACTCGGGGCTGGAACCCATGTCCCACGAGATCATGATGTGAGCTTAAACCAAGAGTCAGACGCTTAACTGAGTCACTGAGGGGCCCCTCTTGTCTTGCCCTATAAAGTCAACGGGTACTTTACTCCCTTCTTCCCGGTTCATTTCGGTTCTGTTTTTTATTCTTTCTTGGTCTTGCTTTCCTGTGATCTCTCTCCCTCCTTCTGATTCTGTCTCTCTTTGTGGCTTTGAATCTCATTCAGTTTCTCTCCCTGCCTTTTCCTGTGTGTTTCTCTGTCTCCTTGCTTGCTGCCTCTGTCTCCTCCCTGTTTCTGTGTCTCTGTTTTCCCTCTGCCTCTGTCTCTCTCGCTGTCTCTCTCGTGGTCTCTGTCTGCATGCCGCCCCTGACCGGAGCACCCACCCCCACCCGCAACCCCGCACCAGCCCCCTCTGCCAGGGACCTGGCTGTCAGGCTGCTCGCGTTGTGAGCTGCCTTGAAATTCTCCACATTCTCACATTCTCACGGCTGGATTTTTTCTGCCGTCCACCTCTGCTAGAAAAATCTTTTGACCTTTGAGATTCCCACAAAAAGAGCAAAGTACCACCTGGGGAACAGGCAGCACCTGCAACAAAAGCCCCACTCCCAGGCTTTGCGTTTTCAAAAAAGACTCACAGCCCCGGGGTTGTGTGGGCAGACCTGCCTCTGGCTGGTTCCCCTCCCACACCCGCTGTAACCACCGAGGGGAGTAGAGCTGGTGACAATTTTGTTTTCTGGAGTCAACATGTGCAGCAGATGTGCTGAGAAGTGGTCTCTTAATCCTGCTGAGCCATTTGCCACAAATCCCTCTTGTCACAATTTAGCTGTGAGTTTAGGAGCGTGACAAGAGGGGCACAGAGGGGAAACGGGACAAGGCTGTGAAAAGATCCTGGGGAGATATTAAGAACACAGCAAGAAAGCCAGACATCCCCGGGCTCAAGGCTGGCCATCTAAGCAAGGGCTGGAAAACCTTGGGAAGCGTGACTGCCAACAGTCACACTGTGCCTGGTGTCACAATGACCTCTGCACGGATAATCTGGTTTAATCCTCCCAGCAACCTGAAAATAACAAACCAGGAGAGAAAGGGAAGCTGAGGCCCAGAGAAGCTGGGTAAGTGGTCCAAGGTCACACAGCTACATGGTCACCCTTCAAAGAGTCAGATTCCTGAGCGTGGGGGTCTTTGGGGGGGGGGGGGGGTCGTGGCTCCTGGGACCTCCTTCCCAGTGCCCTGACCACCACCTCAGTCCCCAAGGGAAGGTCTCATCCATCACAGGCCGGCCCCTGAGAACCGCCCCGCTGCCTCTCCTGCTGTCCTTTGCTGCGGAACGGGGTCCACGCGGTCCTTGCGAAGTCAGGGAACCAGAAGACCCTGGTTGTCAGGAAAGATGGGTATGCGAGCACGGAGCACTTATTTTCAGCACGTCTCCGGGGGAGGCTGGGTCTGTTTCATAAGCACCCAGAGCTCCAGCCAGCGGCCTCCCAGTGAGTGTTTCTGGGCCACTAGAAAAGAGGCAACCACGTGTGGGGAGTCAGCAACTCTCTTCCGGAAACGCAGCCAACGCCTCAGACAGGCTGTTCTCCGGGGAGGGCAAGATGGCCAGCAATCGAAGGAATTTTCTCTTTTCGCATTTGAACGCGTCTGAAATCAGGGCGTAGCTTACAAACGACGCGCCTTCGCAACGAGTTGGCGGTACTTTCTCGGGGGCCTGTAAGAGGACAGCGAGTCCTGCGATCAAAGCCGGAGGCCTCGGTCCCAGGAGCCCAGGGAGCCCAGGGGCGGGCTCTCATTGGCCCAACCTGGATCACGTGCCTTGCCCTGGCCAATCACTGCAAGTCTGGTTGCAGGGCCTTGGTCTGGTGCCTCGCTGGTGTTGGGCGCTGGGGCCAGCACGACCTCAGCAGGTGGACCGACAGAGTGAGGGGTGGTTTCTGAGGACGATCAGAAGGGGGGGCTGTGGATTCTGGCGCCTGTGCTACACAGGGTCATCCTGGGATTCGGTGAGACTGTGCGTGAAACCGGGGGCCCCTAGTAAGCGCCCCTACTCTAGTCTGGTGTTATCATTAAAGATGTTAAGTTGACACGTTTCACCAGACCCACTTCCAGGGGCGGCTGGGTGGCTCAGTTAGTTGAGCCTCGGGCTTCCGCTCAGGTTATGATCTCACAGTTTGTGAGTTCAAGCCCCACATCAAGCTCTGTGCTGACAGCCCGCTTCGGAGTCTCTGCCCCCCTCCCTCTCTCCCCCTCCCCCACCTCTCTCTCTCAAAAGTGAATAAACATTGGAAAAAAACCACAGGAACGTAAACAGATACTTGTACGTGGAGGTTCATAATGGCACTATTTACAATAGCCAAAAGGTGGAAACAACCCAAACGGCCATCCATAGACAAATGACTAAATACATTTTGGTATATCCATGCGATGGAATATTACTCGGCTGTGAAAAGGAATGAAATGTAACACATGCTACCATGTGGATGAACCTAGAAAGCATTACCCTGGGTGAAAGAAGCCAGGCACAAAAAGTACCATATTATGTGATTCCATTTATGGAAATGTCTAGAACAGACAAATCCATGGGTGAGGTAGAGTAACTGTGTAGTGGGTATGAGGTTTTCCTTTGGGGTGATTAAAATGGCTAATACAGAGAAAGACAGATACCATATGTTTTCACTCTTATGTGGATCCTGAGAAACTTGACAGAAACCCATGGAGGAGGGGAAGAAAAAAAAAAAAAAAAGAGGTTGGGGGGAGAGAGCCAAAGCATAAGAGACTCTTAAAAACAGAACAAACTGGGGGCGCCTGTGTGGCTCAGTCGGTTGGGCGGCCGACTTCGGCTCAGGTCATGATCTCGCGGTCCATGAGTTCGAGCCCCACGTCGGGCTCTGGGCTGATGGCTCAGAGCCTGGAGCCTGCTTCCAATTCTGTGTCTCCCTCTCCCTCTCTCTCTCTGCCCCTCCGCCCTTCCCCCGTTCATGCTCTGCCTCTCTCTGTCTCAAAAATGAATAAAACGTTAAAAAAAATTAAAAAAAAAAAACAGAACAAACTGAGGGTTGATGGGGGATGGGAGGGAGGGGAGAGGAGGTGATGGGCATTGAAGAGGGCATCTTTTGGAATGAGCACTGGGTGTTGTATGGAAACCAATTTGACAATAAATTTCATACATTAAAAAAATAAAAAATAAATAAAAAATAAAAATAAATAAATAAATGAATAAATAAATAAATAAAATGGCTCGGGCTTCAGATAGACACAGTGTTGCACAACACTGTGAACGTATTGCATGCCGTTGAATGGCTCGCTTTCAAATGGCTAAGTTTATGTTAGTGTGTGAATTTCACACCAATGAAAACAAACAGTGGGGAAATAAAGTAAAAATAAATATACAAAAAGCCCGTGCAGGACGTATCCACAGGTATGGAGGGAAATGAGGCAGGGAAAGAGAGGCGGTCAGTATAAAGTGCAGCAAACAAGCGTGTAACTTGCTTCATGCTATTCTTTTCCACCTGGGAACCCTGGGAGCCAGTATAGACACCCACCTTAGTCTCTGCATCCCAAACAGGGAGAGAGCAGAGATAATTGCTTTTCCCTTCCCATCAGTCTTTGCGGGAGGGCCGCTCTCAGAGGGCACTAATTCCCTGACACTGCTGGCCTGTCACCGGTGCCAACAGATGGGGCTGTCCGGAGAAATCCCTCGGGGCAAGGAACACAGGTGCAGAGAAATGGTAAGGGCCGTTGAGCACACGCGGCATCTCCTGCAGATTCTAAGACAAGAGTATAGACGACAAGACAGACAAAGGTCTAAGGTCTAAGGTCTTAGACAAAGGTCTAAGACGACAAGACAGACAAAGGTCTTTCTTCTGTGCCCAGATGGCTGGTAAAATCCAGACCAAACAAATACAGGTGCCTCCATTTGCATTTGTGACAGTAGCAATGTCTTTTGCTGAGTCTCATTGAGGATTATTATTATTATTTTTTAAAACTGTGCCACACCCAGCTCATTAGGAAGCTGGAGAGGAGGGTCCACACTGCTTCGCTCTGAAAATGCCCCATCCCCAGGCCACCCGTAATTGGACTTTTGCAGGTGGGTCATACCCCTGCTGGGAATGTCTCCCCAAATCTAGCAGGACCTCAGGGGCTGTGAAAAATGTATGCCCCTCTCTCACCCTCACACACCAATATGTGAAACTCATGAATTCTTGAAGAACTAACGCAACCCGAAACTCCCTAGCAAGACAAGCTAGGGCTCCCGGGAATGAATTCCACAAGGAAGGAAATGCCAGCCAATGGGCATGGAACCGCCCCTTGCCAGAGCCGGCTGGTCCAAGCGCTGCGATCACACGTTCACAGGCAGCAGCCGCCGCACCTGTTCTGCTGGTGGCTTAAAAGTAGGACCGAGATGAGTGGGAGCGACTTGGTGAGGTAGAGAGGAACAGTCTCCAGGCCCAGAATGCTGGGGTGAAAGAAATGACTTCATCTCCATCACTCTGCTTCTCTTTCTCTACAAGGTCAAGTTGACCGGGTCAGAGAGAGCCTCGGGACGCAGTAATGTTGCCATTGACTCCCACCGATAGACTGACGCGCGCTCCCCATGGTAGCTGATATGTGCTGAACCTGTCACCGCCTCTTCAAAACACTGCTGGTTTCCATGGAAACAAAAAAAGCACTTAGAGCCACTTGGAAATCTCAAGGCGAGATGTCCAAAACGATGCCTGCAGGATATTTTTTTCTACGACCTGCTCTGAAAGAGACACAACAGCGCGACTTTGCGAAGAAGACACAAGAAGATACGTGATCATAAGAATGGCTTGACACCGTTTGTGGATCCCAACAGCCTGTCTGGAATCTGTCCCTTTAAAATAAGCTCAAGGGAGATATTGGGGGAGGCACATCCACTGCTCCACAGGCTCCTGACCTCAGACACGGTTTTGCTATGGCCACAAGCCTACTTGGTGTTCACGGAGCGTAACAGGACAATACATCGACAGGACTCTTCATACACTTGCCAAATGAACCCAGAATTTCTTGCACGCCAATCTACCTCCTACTCTCAGAGCTAAAAAAGAGCTTCTCAGCTCGGATGATTATATATCTATTTTTTCAATCCACTCTGTAAGGCGGTAAATGTGAAACAAAAGATAATGTCTGCCCTTAACAGCTGTCAGATTGGCATACCATAAGGTGAGATTGTCTCTTAACCCCCTAGAGAAGACACTCAATTTGTTTTTAAGAAGTAAGTTCAAAGAAGTAACTAGACAAACTGGAATTTAAAATCTTCTCTATTAATGTGTATAAAAACTCGCCAGCCACATCTTCCTATTCTGACTTTTGAATTTCGTTTGCGCCATTAGAAAAGCGTGGCTTTATCCTCTTGGGGTTTTTTGTTTGTTTGTTTCGTTTTTGTTTTGTTTTGTTTTACAGATTTTATTTTTCAGCTGATCTCTACACCCAACGTGGGGCTCGAACTCACAATCCCGAGATCTAGAGTTGCATGTTCTACAGACTGAGTCAGCCAGGCGCCCCCCTCATCCTCTTGGTTTTACTCCTGATTCGAATCATTAGTGGAAAACTTCCGGCTTCTCCACTTCACATGGCGGAATCAGCATTTTTTTCCTTCCAGATACCCTGGGGTAGAAACCTGGAAGCAACCTAGACTCTGCTTTCTCCCTCAACCGCCCTGTATCAGTCAGCTCAGGCTGCCAGGACCAAATACCATAGATGGTATTCTGTCTTAAACAGCAGAAGTGAATTTTCTGGTGGTTCTGGAATCTGGAAGCCTGAGATCAGGGCACCAGCACAGCTGGGTTCTGGTGAGAACCCTCTTCCTAACTTGCTGGTGGATACCTTCTTGCTCTGTTCTCACATGGCAGAGAGAAAAAGAAAAAAGAGGAAGAGAGAAACAGCAAGCTTTCTGGTGTCTCTTCCCCTTCTTAGAAGGACACTAATCCCATCATGAGAGTCTGCTCTCATGACATCATTTAAATCTCACTGCCTCCCAAAGGCCCCACCTCCAAACACCATCATGTTGGGAGTTAAGGCTTCAACACGCATTATAGGGGAACACAATTCAGTTAATAGCATCCCTGGATTCATCAATCACCAAATCTGGTGCACTTTATCTTCCAAATACGTATCTGGTTCTTTTTCTCCTCTCCATTGCCACTACCACTGTCCTAGTTGAGATGTCTATCATCTCTTGTGAAGACTATTGCAGTAGCCTACTAGCTAATCTCTCTGCTCTTGAACTTGCCCTCTTTAAATCTGCCCTATTATATTAGCCTTGTTTTTCAAAAGTTGAGGCCAGATAGCATAGAATGGGAAGCCAGCCATCATGGGAAGATGTAAGTATAGGGGGTGGATTGTATTAGTCACAGTTGGTGCTCTACCTGTTGGAAAGCCCAGCCGCCACTACCACAGCCAAAGCCTCCACTGCCCCAGTGCTGGCTACCTTGCCTCTTTTGGAGTGAGGTTGAGGTCAGGCATGACCTCCATTCAACTTGCCATGGCAGGAGCCGTGGCTCCACCACCCAGGTCCATGACCACACCAGACTCCTTAAGACGCTGCTCTTCTCATCACGTCTACACTTGGACAAGGCTCCATAGGATAGGGCCTGGGATCTGGCCTCCCCAGCAGCTTCCCAAAAAGGCCACATGAGTGTGTGGATTTCTTGCCCCATGGGATAAATTGGATCCAATGAGCATCAAGAGACTCTCTCTTCCTTTCTTCAGTGAACTGGCCTGAGGCTCAGTATTTCTCTGTAGCCTGTCCAGAGATATCCTATGTGACTGAACAACTGGCTGGACCTCTTCACAGCCCCTTGATGTTCACTCACTTTGCCTCCTCCTTTGGCTTATCCCCACCCTCTTATCATCACCTGCCCACCCACATATTGCTTCCTCTGTATCAACTTCCCTGTCTCCCCACCATCCCTACCCCACAAACAGGTCCAAGCCAGATACCCCTTCTGTGTCCTTCTACAGATATCTGCATTGTTGAAACGATCAGCTTTACTGAATTCTACAGCCCCCATCACTCTCTAATAGACACTGAACTCATTTCTGTAATCTTCAATGCCTAGCACCATGCCTAGAACACTCAATAAGGATTTGCTAAACTGAAAGCCCCATTTTTGATTACTTTATGAGGCCTAAAATAGTGAAAGAGATTTCTACAGACATAAGACACTGAAGAAAGGCATTCCTGGACATAGAGACAGCCTGAGCAAATACTCATTGGCAGGAAAATGCCACTGTATAGGGGATAGGCTAGGCCAGGTAGGTTGGGGCCCTCTTTTGGAAGGTACGGACAGTCAAGCTGATGAGTCTACATGTCTTTTTGTGCATAAAATTGGGAGACTTTGAAACCAGAGAGTTGTTTGAGAAAGCTTAAGTTGTTGATGATGTGTGGCATGAATGGGGGTAGGGGGTTGCAGACTAGGGAATGGTGTGGCTCAGAATTGCTATGACAGCAGAGACACTGGGAAAGAGACAGGGAAGGTAGGGTCTACTGGATGTCGCAAGCACTCAGGGGTAGAAGGAATCAAAGTTGGCTTCTAGTGTTCAGAATAAGGCTCTGGGAGGATGCAGGGGCCAGCAACAGAAACTGGAAAGACAGGAAGAGTTTTTGGTTTGGGGCTGGAAGGTGTTAGAAGCCTTTTCACACACCACCACCGCCACCATCAGCAACAGGCGACAGCCAGGGTGGGTGGTCCTAACTTTCATTTTTGCCACTACTCTATCATCAGTGATGAGCCTAGGAGTAAAATAACATTTCTGAAAATCAGAGGGCAAGAGCCATCTGTCCAGCCAGTTTATGCTTTAAATGTAAGGTGAGTCAGCAAAGGCAAAAGCGTCAGCCCCCCACCCCCACCCCAGCCTTTGCTTTCCCTGAAAATCCAACTAAACATTCATACTGAGGGCATGTGCTCTTGAGACTCAATGATATATTCCTTTAGGGACAGGTAATTAATGTTTGTGGGGCAGGGAAGCAAGCCAAAGAGGAGGAAAGAGAAAGGGGAAGTTACGTAACAATAGGAAAATTCCTCTTTCCTTACATCAACTCACCGAGCTTCTGGAAAGGAGGAAACGGAGGTTGCATATCCAACAAGCTGTTACTATTACTGCAGTCATCGCCATGTTCACGTTTCAAGCACAGATTCAGTGCCCAGCTGTGGCTGTTAATTGGTCAGTAAGTTAAGAGCATTCATGGAGCATCACTTGGACAGCTGACCTAAAGGGAAGAAGAGAAGTCCAAGTTGCAATCCCTGTCTCCCAAGCTTACTCTCTCAAGCGGGCGCTCCAAACACACAGGATCATTTAAAATTAAGAGACTAGACACTATCCAACACAGTAAAAGGCTAAAGGTAAAAATTCAGTATTTTCATAGCATGCAAGCAAGCAAACGTGTTTGGGGAGCCCAGGAGCGCCATCTTGGGATGGACAGTTTGGAGAACATTCTCTCCTATTTTTCATCAAGTTATTCTCGGCAGGCTTCCCCAAGGTGATATATAAAGACGGGAAGAGCTGGGGAGCCTAGGTGGCTCAGTTGGTTGGGTGTCCGACTTTAGCTCAGGTCACGATCTCACAGTTCGTGAGTTCAAGCCCCACGTAGGGCTCTGTGAGCCTCTGGATTCTGTGTCTGTCTCTCTCTGCCCCTCCCCTGCTCACTCTCTCTGTCTCTCTCTCTCTCTCTCTCTCTCTCTCTCTCTCAAAAATAAAATAAACAGGGGCGCCTGGGTGGCTCAGTCAGTTAAGCGTCCGACTTCAGCTCAGATCACGATCTCGCAGTCCACGAGTTCGAGCCCCGCGTCGGGCTCTGGGCTGATGGCTCAGAGCCTGGAGCCTGCTTCCGATTCTGTGTCTCCCTCTCTCTCTGCCCCTCCCCCGTTCATACTCTGTCTCTTTCTGTGTCAAAAATAAATAAACGTTAAAAAAATTAAAATAAAATAAACATTAAAAAAAATTTTTAAGACATGAAGAGCTGATATATGGAGTGCTTGGATATTACAAAGTGATCCTGACATAAGTGAAGAGAAGTCCATTCCAGAAGTGAGAATGGTTGAGAGGATCCATCTGTTTCTATAAGGCAAGGCCAGAATGTCTCAGTGTGGAGTTCAGAACCTCTGCACCAGAACCACCCAAGCTGCTAGTAAAGGCAGGCCCCCGCATTCCACCCCGAGACTCTGATTCAGCCGGTCAGGACCAGGGACAGAGAATCTGCACTTTGAACCAGAGAGAGAGAGAGAGGGGCGCCCTAAGTTTGAGAACCCCTGCAAGCCTTTCTCCTGAGCCCTTCCATTGCCACCAATGCGTGGAATCACTCTCTCATATTCAATTATTTGTTCAAATGTAGGTACTGAGCCTTGCTGCCTGCCAAGCTCTGTTCTAGGTGCCGGAGATGCACGAGACAACAAAAGAGACTTCTGGAGTTTATACCCCTGGTGGAGGAGACTAACAATAAATAGATAGATATACAATAAATGTGTAATCTGGTGACAAGCACCATGGGGGAGGTAGGCGGGGGAGGTTCTCAAGAGGACCAACAGAGTGCTGTTGCACATCCAAGGTCGAGGGGGACCTCTGATAATGACATCTCAGCAGAAACCCGATCCTTCCAAGTCCCCTGAGACTCTTCACTGATTTTCCCCTCCCCTGGTCCTCCTTCCTTATCCTCCAAATTCATTCCTTCACCAATACTTACCCAGCCTCCTGTGTGCCAGGCTGATCTCTCCAACACCCTATGCCCAGCCTCATTAGGGTTGTTTCTCAGCCATTCTTAGCAGTTTTTCACAAATTTTCACACCCCTTCCTGGCCCACCAAGGCTCCCCCGCACCCTCACATTCGACGACCCTCCACCTATCCACCCCGTCTGCTTCCAGGTGTTTTGCTCTGGATTTTCAGCCTCCCAAATCCACATGGTACTTCCAACATCCCAGTCTGTATGACAACCTACAAGGGTTCCATGATGGCTGGAGGAAGGGAGCTATGCAATGAGCTTCATGATCCTGCTAACTCCTCTTGTGGTTAAGCAAGATCCTCAAGTTGGAAACTTGGATACAAAGGGTTAAAATGTGTATGCTTTGGCCAGGAAAGAGGCTGGGGACAGGAGGAAATGAATATTTGTGAGCACCTTTAAACCAGACAGCGTATTAGTGATTTGCCTATGCTATCTCATTAATCCTTACAATAATATATACAATGGAATACTACTTGGCAACGAGAAAGAATGAAATCTGGCCATTTGCGGCAACGTGGATGGAACTGGAGGGTATTATGCGAAGTGAAATAAGTCAGGCAGAGAAAGACAGATACCATATGTTTTCACTCATATGTGGATCTTGAGAAACTTAACAGAAGACCATGGGGGAAGGAAAGGGGGAAAAATTACAGAGAGGGAGGGAGGCAAACCATAAGAGACTCTTAAATACAGAGAACAAACTGAGGGTTGATGGGGGGCAGGGGGAGAGGGGAAAGTGGGTGATGGGCATTGAAGAGGGCACCTGTTGGGATGAGCACTGGGTGTTGTATGGAAACCAATTTGACAATAAATTATATTTTTTTAAAAAAATCCTTACAACAGTATTGTGAGGTAGGTATTAAGCCCATTTAACAGACAGACAACTGAGACTCAGAGAGTAATCCACGTCTAAGACCACCTGGCCAGTGATGGATGGAGCCGGGATTCAAACTCTAGATCCCAGCCTAAAGCTCCTTGCTTTCTTCCACCAAGTGAACTGAGAGTTTGTAAAGGGGGAAAAAAAATTCTGAACGGTGCATCTCAGGTTAACAGAGATCATGACAACTTTGCCAGCTAAAGACTCAGAGGAATTTTGAGTCCACAGCCTTTCAGTTCTAGGTAGGGCTATGTGTCAGCCAGCAAGTTGAGTTTTCAACAGTCACATCGCGACCTGACCACCCTCCCACGCCACTGCCAGATCAGCTAGATAGATTCTGGCAGGGCCCATAAATTACCAACTTAGGCATAAGCAAGAAAAAAAAATGCAGACAAAAAGACAAGCCAAAAGGAAGCTTACAAAATAAAAATAAAAATAAACAAAATCCTAATGCATCCGGTTCAGGCTGGTGCAAATCCCCAGATGCATGAGAACCAAATTAATTAATGAGAAATGCAAAAAAAGTCTTAGCGCCATGGAGCTGTCCTAAATTGATTTACTGTGCTAGGGCTTGTCCCAGTGAACCAGGTGACTTCCAGGTACGACTTGGTGGTGCTCACCTTCTCCCTCTAGGAATGTGACCTACCACGAGGAGGCTGAGACCGTCTGGTCTCTTCCAGACAGACTTCTTTCCCCCTGGAATCCAGGAAATTCTGGCTACCTGCAGTGTGTGGAGGCAGCTGGCCCACCAAGGATGCTGACGCCAGGTCCCAGGGCCCCTCCCTGGAGGGAGCCAATGCCTCTCGGGTTGCAGCTGCAGAAAGAGGGAGGAGACTCGGGGGACAGGATGGTGAGCTGTGGAGGCAGTGGTTTGGACATCCACTCGGTGAGTCATGCACCCGGCAGCTTTTTTCAAGAGTTGCAAATTCCAGTAATAGCAGATCAGGGACATCTCTCGAGGGACTCCGGGCCAATCGAAGGTGCCTCCTGCCTCATCTTGGCAGTTCTGAGCCTGCATCTGAAAGGCTTATCTTCAAAACCAGATCCTGAAGTGTTCCCTTGCTTTGATCTCTGGGCTTCCTGCAGCCCAGAGTGATTCTGCCCTGAACGTGAGAGTCGGATGATAGCCATTGTTGGTAGACACCACGCCTGAGTGTGGCCCCTAGTCCAAGCAGGGATGCGATTTTCTTTTTCCACGTCCTGGAGGGTGAAGCCGGTATCTTCCTTTCGCCCCTCCAGGTCTGCTCTCTGGCTTTCTCCTCCCAGTTCACTGCCTCTAGCGAGGCTGACCTGTGTGGTCCCCACCAATGGGCTCCCTCCCCTCTGGCGTCCAGTTGGGTATGGCCCATGGGGAGCCCCAGCAGGAGATGGAAAGGCAGGGGGACAGTGAGGTCGCAGCTTTCTCTTTTATGAGGTCCTCTAGGCTGACTGTGTCCCTTATGAGAAGATAGCAGACCTCTCTAAACAAATACCTCTACCTCCAGAATCTGGGAACCCCTCTCTCCCTTGTCCCTTCAGGCCTAAGTGGGCAACAGCGCCCCCTGTCAGTAGTCCGAGGTACTGCACCATCCTTGAGATTGCCTTAAACTGAGCCCAACCTCTTTATTAAAACCCTCTCAAATGATGCCCTGCCTGCCTTCAGGGCACCTGAGTGCTACTAACCCCTTAGGTGAAAGCCAGCCTTGCCTGCCTGTCTCCTCCCCTGATGTTGCTGCCATCCCCACCTACCCCAACTGACACGGGGCTCGTCGACAGCAAAGACTTGTTCAAGAGCCCTTGCAAGTGTCAAGCAGGACCCATGGCGGGCCGCTTAGAACAAAACTCGAGCTCCTTCCCGTGGCTGAAGAGGCCTGAGCCTGCTCTCCAAACTCGTCCCCCCACCCCGTGCTCCCTCTTCTCTGCCCCAGTCACGTGGGCTTCTTAGCACCTTCGAAATGTGCCAAGCTTGTTCCTTCCCTTTGCATTCACCCTTCCTTCTTTCCCTCCACCTGCTACCAGGTCTTGGGGGCGGTGGTGGCACAGGGCAGGGGTGGATTCTCAGAGTTGTCAAGTTTAATCTAAGTCCTGCAAGTTCCCTGAGGCAGACATTCATTTTACTTTTATTTTTTATTTATTTTATCTTTCGGCATCATTGTGTTCTGGGAGCGCCTACAGAACATGTCAGGTAACATAAACAAGGCAAGGGGCCAAGGCTAATAAAAACCATTCAGCCCTCTTGGTCTGGCTTTTGTTTCCCCACTTTTGACAGAGACACGGAAGCAGAGAAAGATTTCTTCACTTTTTTATACACACACACACACACAGAGAGAAAGATTTCTTCACTTTTTTATACACACACACAGAGAATAATTTCTTCACTTTTTTATACACACACACACACGGTGCAGAGTCAATGATGGTGGCAAGTGACAGTCGTCCTTGGTGTTGGGGAACAATAGGGAGTGAGAGGAGACTAGAGCAAAACACCTGCCAGCCAGTTTGCTGTTTTGCAGTCATCTGGCCCCCGTGGTGACCAGAGGCTGCCATTTTTCACGAGAAGCTGGGAAACCAGAATTTTACGTACTGTCTCCTAATTTTTAAATGTGGGCAATTTTAAAACCCCACGAAGGCCACGCCGAACACATTTTTGTGCCGGATTTTCTGCATGGGCTGCCAGCACTCAACCATTTCCATATACGCAATGAGTATAGCACATAGTACATGTTCCACAATTAGGCGTTCGATAAATGAATCGTCTTCCCAGTTGGCTTTGCAGAGTTTAGAACTAGTTGACGAGCAGTACAACTTCCCTCCATGGGGAAGTTGAAAAGGTGAAAAGGTAGAAAAGGTGGGTTCAGAATGGGAGGAAGTTTCTCCATATCCTGGAACTTCAGGATATGGCTGCTCTCGGGCTAGGATGCAACCTACATGAAATTTCATGAAGATTACATTTCTATACCACTTGGTCTGGGGCTGATGTGGCTTAGCGTTCGTTGATAGGGTCGTGCCCACCTTGTAGTCCCCATCCATTCTGATGATTCTCACCATGGTGTACTGGTTGCTAAACAATCTAGGTGCAAAAAATAGAAGCCTAGGGGCGCCTAGGTGGCTCAGTTCGTTGAGCATCCAACTCTTGGTTTTGGCACAGGTCATGTTCTCATGGTCGTGGGACTGAGCCCCGCGTCAGGCTCTGCACTGGCCATGGAGTCTGCTTGAGATTCTCTCTCTCCCTCTGCCCCTCTCCCTTGCTCGTTCTCTCTCTCTCTCCCTCTCTCTCTCTCAAATAAAATAAAAAAGGAGACATATAATGATCATAATCTCTTACCACCAAGAAAGGCTCTTAGAGTTGGGACAGGAAGCATGCTGTCACGACATGAACTAATTCATTTAGTGGTTGAATTCTATTCCAGGTTTTGTAGAGGGCTGATTCTTATGTAGAGGGCTGGCCTTATGAACCTGGCCATGCTTCTCATGTCTGTCTTCCCATCTCAGAGAATTCTCGGTTCTCACACCTACCTTCCACGCCCAGCCAAAGCTATTCCAAAGCTTCCAGAGAACATGGAATGAATGGAGTACTCCAGAGGTAGGTAATGAGCCAGATCCAGTGCCAGGTGACCCAGTGGAAGGCAGTGGCAGAAACAGGTGATGGTTTGGGGAAGAAGTTTTAATTAATTCACTTACTCCACTCTACAGAGCAAGCTCTCCCCAGGCTTCATGAGCAGCAGGCTCACGCCTGGTTCTAGCTATTTGCACGGTAAGCAGGAAGTTCACCGTCTGTTCAAAGGCTAAATAGGTGTTAGCTCGGCCCTTTATTGGATCAGCTCAAGGTGATTTAGATTTGTTCTGGAACACATTCAACATTTGATAACATGCAAGTGTGGTTCTGCTTTCTGGACAGATAGAATCACTCAGTGTATTTTCTAACCAAGCAAAGTGCACCATCCAGTGTGATAAATCTATTTCAATCTATAAACTCATTCCCTACAATTTCTGATGCAGGCTTATCCTGATATTTCCCAGAGCAAAGCTTCCCAACTTTTATTTGCCCTACAGGGGCTACTGGGAGCCTCACAGTTAGTTGGAACACAGTTGAAACAGCTGTGTTCTTGCAAATCTTCAAATAGCTCAAGTCATGTTGGAAACCCACAACCCAAACTTTCAAAGCCAAAGTTCATCTTACCTGATCAAATTGCCTTTTCTTTTTTTTTTAATAATTTTTTTAATGTTTATTTATTCTTGAGAGAAAAACAGACAGAGACAGAGTGTGAGCAGGGGAGGGTCAGAGAGAGAGGGAGACAGAATCTGAAGCAAGCTCCAGGCTCTGAGCTGTCAGCACAGAACCCGACGCGGGGCTCAAACTCACAAACTGCGAGATCGTGACCTGAACTGAAGTTGGACACTTAACCAACTGAGCCACCCAGGTGCCCCTCAAATTGCCTTTTCTAATGTATAAATGTGTCATAATTCAGACATTCATAGAGAATAATAGCACACACATTTATGTGCCTGCCACCCACCTTCAGCTAATCTTAACATTTTGCTTTTTCCCTTTTATCTTTATAAAGGAATAAAATATCACAATGTGCCCCTCCCTAATTCCATTCCCCTCCCCTCTTGCCTCCTTCCCCCAAAATAACCAGTACCCTGAATTTGTATTAATAATTGCCACACAAGACTTCAGTATCAATACATTTATTAACACACGTTAAACGTTAATGTATATATTTCCCCCAAATACATATGTATATATGCATGCATATGGAATATAGTTCTATATTATATATATACACACACACACACATAATATTCCCTCAACGGTATACTGTATTATTTGCACGAGTTCACACTTTATGTTTCACATGCCAATCTGCAGTTTGCTTTTCCAGCTCAATATTGTATTTTGGAGATTCATCCACGTTGATACATTTAGCTCTGCCTCATACCGTAACTGCTGTCACATTGTGCTTTGTTCGAATTTTTGTCTACATTTTCCTCTTGAATGTTTGTCGCCTCCAATTTTGCACATGTCCCAATGTGCCTTCTTGTCCCCACTCTGAAAACGTCTCTAGGGCAAAGGCTTTCAGCCTTACCTGCCTGCCACCCACTATCAGAAATGGATTTTACAGAGGCAGCTGTGCAGCACACACATGCACACAAACATACAGTATAAGACACTGTCAGAAATACTCTCATAGGGGTGCCTGGCTGGCTCAGTTTGGTGAGGCATGTGATTCTTGTTCTCAGGGTCATGAGTTTGAGCCCCACACTGGGCACAGAGTTTACTTGGGAAAAAAAAAACAACACATAAGAAATAAACTTAAGAGACACCTGGGTGGCTCAGTCAGTTAAGCATCTGACTCTTGATTTCGGCTCAGGTCATGGTCTCACAGTTCATGAGTTCAAGCCCCATGCTGGGCTCTGTGCTGACCGTAGAGGCTGCTTGGGATTCTCTCTCCCTCTCTCTCTCTCTCTCTGCTCCTCCCCAGCTCGTGCATGCACGTGTGTGCCCTCTCTCTCGCAAAAATAAACAAATCAACATTTTTTTAAATGAAACAAACTTCAAAAAAAGAAATACTCTCATAATTTCTATTGTAATTCATTCTGTTTCATTGTCTTCAATCGTAGTCATGACTTACTTTATTCATTTTAGACCCATCAGTGAGACCCCCCCAGTCTGAAAATCCGTGCCCTAGAACCAATGCCAGGAAGCTGGATGGCAGGGACGAGTGTGTGTGCTCACCTGTTGTGCTCATTTATACTTGCCCAGTGTGCAAGGGCACCTAGTACTCCACAGTCTGACACTTGGCATCAGTTGGCGTTTTAACATTTGCCAACATGATGAATGCAAGATGGCATCCCCCGGGACTTACTCTGTATTCCCCTGATGAACGGGCGTCACAGCACCTTGCCCTGGGTTTCTTGGCCATTTTGTTCCCTCTTGCACGCCTTGCCTGTTTGTACCTTTTGCTCAATTTTTATTAGGTAGCTTCATTTGATCTTTAGCCTTCTTGGCCCTTTGCTTTTCTATATAACCTTGGTGACCAACATATCTTGTTGCACTGAAAACACTGGGATTTACATTAAAAATTGTTTCAATTTTAAAGATCACTAGGGGAATCTGTCATCTTTATGATGTTGTCTCTTCACATCCATGAATTTTGCATACGTTGTCATTATTCGCGATTTATTCTGGGCCCCTCAATATTTTTGTTTCACTTTTTCCATCTTCCCCATTTTAGTTAAGTTCTTTCCTGAGTTCTTTACAATTTTGTGGCTATTAGGAAGAGTTTTTTCTGCCCCTCTTTCAAATGCCTCGTATTTCTTTTTCTTGCCTTATTGCCTTGGCAGAAAATCCAATACAGTGTTGGATAGGAGTGGCAAGAGTGAACATCCTTGTCTTGGGTCTGATCTTTGAGGGAAAGCATTTAATCTCTAACCGTCAATATAATATTGGTTGCAACTTTTTCATCAATGCTCTTTAAAAATATTTCTTTAATTTTTTAAGTCTATTTATTTATTTTGGGAGACAGCGAGGATGAGTGGGGTAGGGTCAGAGAGAGGGAGAAAGAATCCCAAGCAGGATCCACACTGACACAGCACAGAGCCCGATGTGGGGCTCGAAGTCACAAACTGTGAGATCGTAACCTGAGCTGAAATGAAGAGTGGGATGCTTAGCCAACTGAGCTACCCAGGTGCTCCTCATAAATGGTCTTTATCAGACTGACAGAGTTCCCTTCTCTTCCTACTTTGCTGAGAGTCTTTCCTCACGAATGGATGTTGAATTTTGTCAAATGCTTTTTCTGCACCTATTTTGTAGTATTTTATTTTAATTTGTTAATCTGATGAATTGTATCAAAAGATTTTTCTGGTGTTGAGCACTTGTTCGTTCCCGGAAAATAATTTTTAATGTAATCTTGAAATGTATTTTTAAAATCCATTTTTAAGACCACCAACAACATACTAATATTTCCTTTTCGAAAGCTAAAGTGTTTCTGTATAGTATTTGCAAACACAGCATTTTCCTAGAGGATGCATGAAAAATTGGTTATAATGATTGTCTCAAGGAAAGGGAACCGGGTGGTTGTGGGATAAGGGAGAGAGGTACTCCTAGTAACCTTTTATTTATTTATTTATTTAATTTATTTATCCTTTTTGCATTTTGTTCCAGGGGCATTTAAATCCTTTTGAATCAAATTACAACATTCCAGGAAATTCTGGAGTTCCTTGTGTCCTCTGTGCCTAATGCTTTTTCCATCTTGACCTCCTCCCGAAGTTACAACTCATGAATTTGGGGTGCTTCCTCTGCAGGATATTCTTCGCATTTGCCAACATTGTAATATTTTAAGTTTTAAAAAGGAGAACATACTAGTGTATTCCTCTAGTGCTTTTCTCCTGCTTTTGTATAAATATATGTATATTTATATAAAGTAGAGTAATGTTTTATGTCGTGTGTGTTATGTAGATGTAATCATACTGCAAGCATAATTCAGAATTTTTTTGCTCTATTATTTGTTGAGGAGCACTATATATACATATGTATGTATATATGTGTATATATATACACGTATATACACACATGTATGTATGTGTGTATATGTATATGTATATATGTGTACATATATTTTTTTAAGATTTTATTTTTTTAAGGAATCTCTACACCCAACATGGGGCTCGAAACCACAGCCCCATGATCAAGAGTCACATGCTCTATGGGGTGCCTTCATGGCTCAGTTGGTGAAGCCACCAACTCGCTTTCCAAACAGGTCATGATCTCCCGGTTCATGAGTTCAAGCCCCGCATCAGGCTCCATGCTGGCAGTGTGTAGCCTGCTTAGGATTCTCTCTCTCCCCCCTCTCTCTCCCCCTACCCCACTTGTGCTCTCTTGCTCTCTCTCAAAATAAATAAATAAACTTAAAAAAAAAAAGTGCTCTACCGACAGAGCCAGCCAGGCACCCCAGGAGCTTTACGTTGTTACATATACATCTAAGCTCCTCCTTGTAAACAGTTGTACAGGATTATATAATAGAAAACCATCACTACTTTGTAATCTATTCTAGAGTCTCTCCAGGATGGATATAGAGCAGTGAAATTGTTGGTTTTTAAGGTATACACATTTCTTGTGTGTTTGTTTGTTTTTAACAAATACTACTCAATTTCTCTCTAAAGGGACTATATTCGTTTCTTTAATGCACCAAGCAAGCATTTTCTTGAGTGACCTCGAATGAGCAACGCATGTTTTCTCTCTGGACCCCCAGTGACTGCATCTGCAGGAGGAGGGAGCTGGGTGGACTCCATGAGTGTATGAGGTGGCATAATGATAGGTTGTGCAACCTCAGAGTGGGTCGGGAAGGACTGCCCTGAGGAGACAGCCGGAGGAGGAGGGCGCGGGCGGCAGCCAAGCTGGAGGCAGGCAATTTAGACTCACTTGGCCCTTATCGTGGCTCCTCCATTAGTGCAATGACAATTTATGTGGAGTTCTCATCCAAAAGCCCCCCCGGAAGGCCTGAATACCGTTTTTCTCTGGGAGAACTCCCCTCCCCTCCCCACATCCCAGTATCTCCCACAGGCAGAAATGGCAAGCAGGGTTAGCAAAATGCATAAATGGTAACACTGCCATTGAACAAATAAATACTTTTAACAAATACGGAGCAATATAATTGCGCCGGTCACAGATAATTACAGGATTTATAGATGATATTAATTCGTAATGCACTACAGATGGTGTGATCCAGGAATGGAACACACATTTACAAGTCTATGAAGAATGCTTTCCTTTTCAACCCTGTCGGGGTGATGCTCTGACTCAATGTATAAGCACCTTGGGAGAAGTCTTCGTTTGAGCAACTTCCTGAAAGTGAGATGGACCAAATTCCCTCCCCCTTTCTCTTCCCTACCCAGGTTCAACTACTCTGAGGCTGGCAGTGAAAAGAGACATCTTGTTTAATGTTTCTAAATCGGATGACTGTGTTGATTACCCACACGTTGAACAAATCTGGATGTATTTTATGGTTTCCCAATGTATGCATTCTGGTTATTTTAGTAGAATAAGAGAAGGGGGAAAAGGTTCTTCCTCCTTTGGAGTAAAGACAAGGGAAGAGATGACAGGGATGAAATGGATTCTAAGATGTGGTAGAAAAGGGTTCGGGGCCACAGCAGATGTGGATTCTGAGCCACAGTCGAGGTGGGCTCCAGGGAAGAGACAAGATGGACTCTGGGACACGGGAGAGGTGAGCTGTCAGGTCAGGGACCGGGACAGGGATGAGGTGCATTCTGGAACATGGTGGAGGTGGGTTGTTAGGTCAGGGATGAGAAGTGGGTTCCTGACGGGGCCGAGGTGGATTCTGGGACATGGTGGGTGTTCGTTCGGGACAAGGGTAAGGTGGATTCTGGGATGTGGTAACGGGAAGGTCTTAGGTCAGGGATCAGATGGGTTGTAGGACATGTGTGAGAGGGGGATTCTGGGACATGATTGAGGTGGGTTCCGGGACAAGTACAAAGTGGATGCTGGGACAGCCACCAGTAGAATCTGGGTCAGGACCCGTGGACTGTGGGCCAGCCATCCCACTCCCGAGTTCCCAGAATCTACCCATGCATAGTCCCCCTGGAGCCCCGAACATGTCCCATGGCCTCCCATGGCCGTTGTTAGCTCATCCGTCTCCCACAGGCCCGAGCTCAAACATCACTTCCTCATGGAGTCCTCTGCAGGGAACCTCCCCACCATCTCCTTGCCCTTTTGCTTCACATGCTCATTCTCCCTGTACTTTCTCTTCTGCTACTCTGCGGGCCAGGTGATGGTGCATTTACACCTGTGATTCCTTGGGTACCCTTGACTCCTGGCCAGACTGTGACTTCTCACGGGCAGGCGCCGCGTGTGTCCCGCTCCCCACGGAGCACAGGGCCAGGCACAGAGAGGCTGCCCAACAGTCGCTTGCATCGAACGAAGGAGTCTTCCATGACACTAGGGATCCTGTGTGATTTACGGTTTCTTTCAAAGTGCCTGAGCGGCCTTCTAAGTGCGCGGCGAATCAACAAATAAAGGAAAGAAGGGTGTCGGGCGAGAGGAAGTGAGGGAGGAAAGAAGAGGGAGGGAAAGTGAAAGAGACTGGAAGGAGGAAGTGTAGGAGGGGAAGCCGGGGCAGGGACGGAGCCCGGGGGAGGGGGAACAGATTGGGGCACAGAGGGAGAAACGCACAGCGAATGAATGAACGCCCGCCCGGCCGCGGGCACCACCCCCCGGCCCCGCGGGCCAGTGCGTCCTGCGCGCCCGGCCCCCGCAAAGCCGCCCGAGCAGCCCCGCGCGCGGCCAGCGCTCCCCGCGCCGGGGGGTCCGGGCTCCGCCCCTCCCGCCCCGCCCCCGCGCCGGCCCCGCCCCGCCCGCGCCCGCGCCCCCTCCCCGCGCCGGCCCGGCCGCGCACGGCATTGTGGGAGTTGTGGTCCGCGCGGCCCCGCGGAGCGCAGCGCGGCGTCGGCACCGGCGGGGGCACCGGCTCGCCTCCGGCTCGGGCTCCCGCGGTGTGGGCCGGGCGGTGGCCCCGCGGCGCGGGCAGGGGGCGTCTGCGCGTCCGCGCCCTCGGGCGACGGCGTCGCCCTGGCCCCAGCGTCCGCCCCCGCCGCCCGCGCGCAGGTAAGCGGCGTCTCCGGGGGGCTGCGGGGAGGCGGGGGGACGGCGCGGCGCCCACCGCCCTCCCCCCTGGGAGAGGGGGAGGAGGCGGGGGACGAGCGGCTGCAGGCCCGCGGTCCCCACGCCCGGCGGCGGCGCGGCGGCTGGGGATGCTAGCGGACGCCGGCGCCCTCCCGCGCCCCGCATCTCGGCCGGGCCGAGGGGCCCCGCCGCCCCGCGTTCGCTACGTGCTTAGCGCCGCCGCCGGGGCTGGCTGTGTTTGCGGCGTGCCAGGCATCACCCTCCTCGAAGCCCCTGCCCCGTAGCGGCGCCTTCCCGGGTGTTACCCGCGCCCCCCCCCCCCACAACCCTCCTTCTCTTGACCCTCCTCCCAGGTCTCTTTCCCAGCCTGCTCTCCCCCCTCCCCCCAGCCCTGAGCGTCACCCACTTCCCAGATTTCCCGCGGTGACCCACCTCCCCTGTCCCATGAGCTATCACCATAAGCCACTTTCCCTAATCTTTCGTTGATTGCCCACTTTTCCAGTTAATAGTCACCTTTCCGTGGCCCCATCCCCCTCCTCCCCTGACCTCCTGGTGGTCACCATCTGTGTTAACCCATCCGCTGCTCCCCCATTTGCCCCCACTTTCCAGAGTGGGTGGATGCTGAAAAAGGTGGCCCGGAAAGTGAGGAGGAGAGGTCTCCGGTTGCCCATGGGGAAGGGCTGGTCCTGGGCAGCTCAGTGGGTCCTGGGTGGAGAGAGAGTGACCTGCATGGCACACATTGCTTGGGGTTGCTCTCCTCCTTGGGGGGCTTCTGGGGTGGCCTGGCCACACCCTGGGAGTGACCAGAAGTCCTTTAGCACAGGGCAGCCACTTAGGTTGTAAGGTAAACTGCGTTAGCCAGGTTAGAGCTGAGTCTGTCCCCCAGATGTTCATCATATCAGAAGTTATATTTCATTGGACTCGCTCACCAGCTGGCAGTGAATTTGGACCCTGTTCCCCAGAGCTGACTGACCTTTAAGATCTGGAGTTCTTAAAGTGCAGGACTGCAGTACAGGTCCTCATCCCTAACGAGGACAGACATGAAACAGATGTGTGAGGAAACTGAAAGTCACTGTGGTCGCTGAGCTGGGAACTGGGGAGGGGGAATCCGTGCCCTTCCCACTGGAGCCTTGGGGGTTGTTCCTGCGTCCTGTTGAGTGTCAAACGTTTGAACCAGTATAATACGCTGTCAGTCACCCTGCAAATGTAAGGTTGTTTTTTTGGGTTTTTTTTTTTTTTTTGGTTTTTTTTTTTTTTTTTTTTTTAGTGTCACATTTCAGCGGTGAGCTTTTTAATCCATCTTTGGGCTCAGGGGCCTGCCAGCATAATTTGGCTAAAAGTAACTGGCAGCAGGTAAGACAAGCCCTAACTTCGGCTCTCAGTGCTATCTATGAGGACAGAGTCCGAAGCTGGGTTCGGGGTATCTGGATCTTTTGCTGCCTTTTGTTTATAGCTCAGCCCAGGGAGCGCTCATGGCTGATGTTGTGTAGAATGACGCTGGAGAGGGTAAGCGGCCCGTATGTCCAGTGGAGAGATCCCCTCATCACCCGCCCTGTCTTCCAAGTCTTCGCTGTGCTTGGGTTAAGTGATTAGCAGGGCTGATGGGAACTGACACGTAACAGGTGTTTGTTAAATTATCACCATCTCACTTCTCATTTAAGAAAAGCCTCTTCTCCTGAGAGACTCAGTTTAAAAGTTCCAATTAGAGGTTTAGCTCAGTGAAGGGGGAAATCCTTTTAGTAAAAGTGCTGGTTTATCACGCAGATGACAGTTTCCTGCTGAATTGCAGGAACCCCGGGGTTCTGTTTGGGAGACAGGCTTGCAAACAAAACAGAGGAAAACCATCCAGATTTTCTTTCCCTTTTCCTTGAGAGGAAACGTGCCAGTTATGGCTGGGACAGAAGCAGGGGCACGGAGGGGTCTGTTTTCATCCCATGGGGCCCAGACCTGGGAAGAAATTGAGAACGGGTGCCAAAGCAAATTGAGCTGCTAGCCTCCCCACTCTTGTATTTTTCCTAGAAACATACAAATGGCCCCGAATATTTAGCATGTGTGTTTTTTGACTTCGGAAACCTGATAGTCAAGTGATCCTTAATTCGACCTAGGCAGGGAAAGTGCAGGTAGGCAGTTATATGAGCACCTGAGGTTTGTTCTTTTTCATTTTTAGTTTTGCAAGTCTGGGACCGGAAAAAAAAAAAATCGGATGTGTGGCGGTGAGAATGTCCAGAATTGGCCTTCAGGGTTGCTAGTCCTGAGATACCTTTCCCCAGTGCCCCACCTTTGCCTTGCTGGCTGATCAGCATGGGGGTGCCACATGTGTAAGCAGTAGTCAGCACATAGTAAACGCCTGCCGTGACATCCTAAGTGCTTACAGCTGTCATCATCATTCATCCTTCCCTCCAGGGGGATGAGCATGACCCGGTCTGAGAGATGAGGAACCTGAGCAGGAGGGCAAATGACCCGCCCAGGACCCAGCCCACCCCCAGTTTGGGTTCTTGGCCTCTCTGCCAACCTTGCAAGAATTTTCCAGCCAAATGCCGTCCCCAGAGAAAGGGGAGGGCTTTCAGAGTTTTTAAGGAGTTGTTTTAGTTCCTTCTATTCCCCAGAGAGAGAAGAGAGAAGGTAGAGCACAAAGCGATTTTTCTGAATTTATTCGGCCCCTGGCGCCGAGGGAATGTATCAGGCCTGGAGGAGCTCACAGACCTGGCTGTTCTTGGATTAGAAAAAAAGCAGCCTGGACGGAGGGTTTCAGCTGGGAGACACGGCTGGGGTTTGATAGACACGGGCAACCTGACTGCTGGGCTCTGATCATACTCTTGGGCTATTATGATAATCAGGGTGCTAGGCACCGGCCCTTAACCATTGGTGGCATATGTGGCAAAGAGACCCGAGAGGGCTTCTGTTTCCTTCTCCCCCATCCCTTCTCTCATAACCTGTGGGTGAGACCAGCGAGGAGCCTCCCAAGCAGGTAGACAGAAACGCCCTGTGTCTGCCATGGGGATGGCGTCCTCTTCCAGCTCGGTATAAGCCCAGCCCGTGTCCGAAGGGCAAGAGAGATTTAGAAAGAATGCCCGGATTTACGGCTCCTTTGCCATTTTTAAGGATTCTTTATTTATTTAAGTGATCTCTCCGCCCAACGTGGGGCTTGAACTCCCTGACCACAACATCAAGAGTCGCGTGCTCCACCAACTGAGCCAGCTGGGCGCCCCCTCTTTTGCCATTTTAAAGATGCTTTCGAACCCAGGCCGCTCTGTAAAGGTACAGAGACCAAAGGAAAACAAGCATTTATGACATAGCTCCTGTGAACGAGCAGAGCAAAATGGATGGACCTGATGCTGGAGCCAGCGGTTGAGGTCCCTGTCCTGGCTGCGTGAACCTCTCTGGGCCTCAGCTTCCCCATCTGTACAATGGAGCTAATCACACCCCCTAAGGATGACACAGAACAGGCCGGGCGTCTGTACTTCTCAGACAGTACTAGATGCAGATTAAGCACCACCGGCCCTTTGGGACCTGGGGGCTGTGGTAAAGGGGGAGGGGACACACAAGACTGAGAAGTGTGCCCCCTGCCAGCGGGGACCTTACAGGATGCTCCGGGACTGTGCACTTCAGAGGATTTGCCCAGGTACAAAAAATTGACGCTGGTTTACGTTCCTTTTCCCGTCTCAGGTTTGGACGTCCTAAAAAGAATCCTTTCACGGTGACTGACCCCACCTGCCAGGGTGACGTGAAGCGGCTCCTTCCAGCCTCCGTGCAGTGACTTTTGCCGGGAGTGGAGTGGCGAGCCCAGACGTCTGTCGATGCCGCCCTTGGCGGGCTCCGAGGAACAGCGGCCGCCATGCCCCCCCCCGCCCCAGCTGCCCCATCCCCCCCGTGCTAAGCTGCATGGTGTGGGTGCCCCCGGGACCCCCGAGGACTGACTGCCTGACCTTGCTTCGCACCCCCACCGACAACCCGCCCCCCCCAAGATGTCTCTCGAGTGGCTGGTGGCCTGGAGCTGGTCGCTGGACGGCCTGCGAGACTGCATCGCCACGGGCATCCAGTCGGTGCGGGACTGCGACACCACCGCCGTGGTCACCGTGGCCTGCCTGCTGGTCCTGTTCGTGTGGTACTGCTACCACGTGGGCCGGGAGCAGCCCCGGCCCTACGTGTCCGTCAACTCCCTGATGCAGGGTGCGGACGCCAACGGGCTGCAGAACGGGTATGTGTACTGCCAGTCGCCCGAGTGCGTGCGCTGCGCCCACAATGAGGGCCTCAACCAGAAGCTCTACCACAATCTGCAGGAGTACGCCAAGCGGTACTCGTGGTCCGGCATGGGCCGCATCCACAAGGGCATCCGCGAGCAGGGCCGCTACCTCAACAGCCGGCCCTCCATCCAGAAGCCCGAGGTCTTCTTCCTGCCCGACCTCCCCACCACGCCATACTTCGCCCGGGACGCGCAGAAGCACGACGTGGAGCTGCTGGAACGGAACTTCCAGACCATCCTGTGCGAGTTTGAGACGCTCTACAAGGCTTTCTCAAACTGCAGCCTCCCGCAAGGATGGAAAATGAACAGCACCCCCAGCGGGGAGTGGGTCACCTTTTACTTGGTCAACCAGGGGGTTTGCGTTCCCAGGAACTGCAGGAAGTGCCCACGGACGTACCGCTTGCTCGGAAGCCTTCGGACCTGTATTGGGAACAATGTTTTTGGGAACGCGTGCATCTCCGTGCTGAGCCCCGGGACTGTGATAACGGAGCATTACGGACCCACCAACATACGCATCCGATGCCATTTAGGTATGTCGCAGGGACGGGGGTCTCCTGACTCACAGCGGCCCAGGCGGCGTGAGAAGCTCGGTAGCCAGAATTGTGCCTTTTCGCATTCTTCACTGTCCCATCAAAGATTGATGAGTTGCATGTAAACGTGTCTCACAGCACAGATTGAGCCGAGAAGGGGACTTGAGATCGGTATTACCGGACAGGTAATACAGAGAAAGCTCTGTCCGGGGGACGGAAGTGGTGATGGCAATGGTCTCCATCTGTGCTGTCCAAGTACAGAAGCCACTAGCAGCGGGTGACCGTTGAGGGCTGGAAATGTGGCCAGTGCAGGCGAGGAGCAGAATTTGTCACTTAATCTGAATTTAAATCGGCCCGCGTGGCTAGCGGCTACCGTATTGGACAGCGTATCTCTAGAGCCAAAGGCTGTCGTAACAGTCGCTGAGGTTCATGATGACATCCGGGAGGCCGTGAACGATGCCTTAGCGCCTCCCGAATGGAGGGCAAAGTCATGCTTGGTGTTAACAGTGATTTTGTTCCGCTTCTGGGGAAATCGGTAACTTGCGTGGCGGTGGTTTCGAGAACAAGGTCAGAGTCCGTGTGGCCGTGTGTTTGCGTCCCGGCCCCACCGGCAGCTAGCTGTGTTACTTTGGACAAGTCACTTCACCTCTCTGGGCCTCAGTTTCCTCATTTAGAAAAGAGGAGGGGAAAAGATCGTCCCCTGCAGAGTTGCCTTGAGGGTCTGCTAAGAGGAGCCTTTAGTCATGTGGAGCGAGGACTCACCCTTTAGGGGGGTTTCACAACAACTCCTTGTTGTCACTTCCCCAGGATGCCCCGTTCCTGGCGAGTCTCTAATGGGACGGTTACCCGGGCAAAGGCGCCACCAGTTAGCATCCCAGACTGGGGGAGCGCGCCCAGAGCCTGCGCAGGGTCCAGCTTCGGGAAGTCTGCGGCGCGGGCTGCCTTGGCTCCAGAATGGAGGAAGAGAGAGCACACGTGGGGGGGGGGGGGGGGGGCGACCTAGGCTGGAGCAGGGTGTTCATGAGTGTCCCGCAGAGGAAGCCCGGGGCTGCCCGGGGGCACCTGAGCCAGACGCCTGGCCCTCCAGCCCTGCTTCCCCCAGAGCCCTCTGCTTCCCCTGCCCCCGTGTGGGGATCCGGAGGAAGAGGTGACTTGGACAGAGGGCTTTGCCGCTTCGAAAAACAGTTAGATTCAAACAGTTGACTCCTTGAATATTTCAAGAGCGAAGGGCAGGGGCGAGGCGCGCCAGGAGGTGTCCTGGCTCCGTGGGCAGCTGTGGGACTCTGGGCAAGTAACTGAGTCCCTCCGTGCCTCAGTCTCCTCCTCCGTAAAATGGGGAGGCGGCACTTACCTCCCCAGGATCGTTGACCGGGTTAAATAGGCTCTTCTGCGGCTGCAGAAGAGGCAGCTCTACCTTTTGTGACGAAACACGTGTTGGGCAGTGTAAGAAAGGCTGCCTAAGACGTGGGGCCTCAGGAAACCGTGGGAAATGATCAGGTTTCGGAAGCACGCACACTTGGACTCCGCTCTGTGGGCCCCACCTGCCAAGTGATCTTGGCCAGGACCCCAAAACTCCGAGCCTCCGTTTTCAAGGAGAAAACGGAGGTAAAAATACCTGCCTGGGGGCTCTCTGGAGGGTTAGAAGTGGCACGTGTGAGGTATTGGCAGGTGGAGGGCAGTCAGGTAAAGGGCACCCTGATCCAGGAGGTGAGGCGGTCACCTAAGCCATCTCAGTAAAGTCACTGTGCAAGACACCGGGGCACACTCGGGTCAGAGCTCACGGGGCCACCAGGGTGGAGTGGAGGAGCCACCCCCCTTCCCCCACTCCCCCCGCACATGGCTTGCTGTGGAGTCCACGGTCGGGCTGAGGTTAGACCGCTTGGGTGGGAGCAAACCGCGGAGGGCCCCCGTGCGGGGCTTCGGAATTGAGGCTGTGGGCTGTGGGGAGCGGTGCTGGCTTCTTATTTGAAGGTTGCCTTTGTAGGTTTTTAAGGAGCTTCCGAGTGACACGTAGGGAGGAGCGTTTGTGGATTGATACAGAATCCAGGCAGGTGCGTTGAGTAGCAAGGGCCGGGGGCCACAATGCCTCTCGTGCGTCCGCGCAGTAGATGCGTGTGTATAAGCCGTGCCCACGCGGGCCCTCGTTAGGACCTGTCGTTCCCTCCTCAGCTCAGCTCGTTCTCGCCACCAGCAAAACTGGGCCGTGTCATGTTCCCTTGGACAGCCAGCAGCCTTGGAAGAGGTCCCGCTGGATTGTGGCTGCTCCCCCACGGCCGGGGCAGGCTCCGCGTCGGGTTTGCTCAGCATTTCCTTCTTTCCACTGTCATGCCCACGTTCACATCCACCCCGGAAGGAAACAGAGGTGTGTTAGGCTCACATGACCTTGTCGGTGGCCAGAGAGGGAGTCCGGAGAACAGGGTCGGAAGCAGAGTGACGGGTACGTCCCTGGCAGTCACGCCTCTGCCAGCTTCCCTGGCTAAAGTGCAGGAAGCACCTGGAGTCCCTGAGCCGAGCTCCTGACTCGCCAACCTTTGTCCCCTTTCCTGCCTTCCCTCTGGGTCGGGTGAGGGGAGCTGTCCCCGCCGACAGCTGAAACCCCAGCCACTGCCCTGCCTTCGCCCAGTCTCTTCATTTGCCAAGGACGGCGTGGAGCCGCCTCCAGAGGTGGCGTCACTCCGTCTGGACCCCACGTTAGAGCCCTGGGACGAGCTGTCACCGAGCGTGTCACACAGCACATAGCACAGGGCTGGGACGTCCCGACCGCACCGCCGCAGACCTCCAGTAAACACCGTCTGATGCCAACGAGGCAGATTTACCGGGGAGGCTGCTGTCCTTGCACATGGCCAACCCTCAGGAAAGGGCAGGTGAAAATGCACGACGGTGTTCAGCCCATTCACACTAGCAAATAAGCAGTTAGACTCTTGTCGCCTCCCGTGTGCACACTGTTGGATCTCTTGGCCGGCCGGCTGGGTGGAACCAGCTGGTGTTCGCCTTGCCCACCTGTTCAGCATCCTCAAGTGGGGGCCGGTGGTGGACAGAGCCCTCTCTCTGCCCTTGACCTACCTCGCTGAGTGGCTGGGGACAAAGCAGCAAGCCCTGCGCCGGAGGACACGGGGCCTGTCTCTGTCCCCGAGAGCCACCTGAACACTCTGTCTTGGGAGTATCGATCGTTTCTGCCAACCGAGCTGGTTTGTGGGCAGGAGGCAGGAATGGTGGGCCGCTGGAAGGCGGGGCCAGAGTGAAGGGGAGAAGCGGAAGAAAGTGAGCAGGGGGCTGGCAAGCCAGCAAGCCAGGCCATTTTTCTCTTGTACCGTGGTGACTGCTGATGAATCATTCGGTGGCCCAGAGGAAGGAGGGCTGCTTTCCGAAGGCCTGGGGTGGACTGTCTCTGCAGAGAGCGGCCAGTCCCCTCAGTGAGGGGCACCCGTGGAGAGATGTGGCTTGGAGGGCCCTCTCCATCTGGGCCCATCACAACCCTAACGCCCCCTCCCTAGCCATTAACAGTAGCGGGAGATGGGAGAGCCTGGTTCCGGAGTCCGTCACTCAATGAAGTGTCCCATCCGTAGTCAAAACGTAACTACAAGAAGGGTCCCTTTCATACCACAACTCCTGATGGGTGACTAGTATTTATGCCACAGAGTCCAGTGTTACAAGAGCCCGTTCTTCGGAGCCAGGAGGATCTGGATTGAAATCCCAGGTCCCACAAGGACTGCGCTGCAACTTCTGGCAGGTCACTGACCTTCTCTGAACCTCGGTGGCTCCATCTGGAAAACGGGTGAGGTGATGTCTGTAAGTGCTGACTTAGCCCGGACCTGCGCCCAGCTAGGCGTTACGTTCTTGGTCACGCGGCCCTGCAGGCAAGTGTGTTGACGTTCCCCTTCACAGATGACGAGGCCCTGGCTCAGAGAGGTTCAGTGACTTGCCTGAAGTCCTACAGCACATAGGGGTCAGAGCCAGTCATCTGGCCTCAGGTCCCATGTCCTTGTCACTCCCCCGTGCAGCCTCTTTGTGTGACTTCCTACTCTACCTGTGTTTCCAGCCATCCATTCCTGGCTCAAGGGGTGAGTTAAAATGCTCCGTTAGAGAGAACTCTGTTTCATGCTTGTCCTGAAGACTGAATTGGAGGGGGTGCCAATTAGTTCTGGGCCACGGCTGTCCCAGTAGTCACCAAAGACAGACCGGAGCACCATGATCCCACCCTTTCTGCCGGTTTCCTCCCAAATCATCCTTCTTGAGAGCCATAGGGCCGGTGCCGCCTCTCATGAATCATAGATGGATGTGGTGGTGCCTTCATTGACAGACGTCCGTGCACCGACAGGGGCCAAGTGTTTCCTGAGACCCTCGGATGTGAAAGTGCGCGCACGGCGGCATTTCAGCCAGGCCCCCTTTCTGGGGTTACGCACCGAGCTGGGCACTGGCCGCGTGCAGTTGGGCGCATATGGCCCCTTACGAAGGTGTGGGCCTCTTTCTTCTTGGAGCTCAGGCGTTTCCTTAGGGGCGACCTCCAGTTTCTCAGAGGGAGGCCGGAGGAACTGAGACTAAGAACGTGCTATCCTCAGGCCCCAAAATGCGTCTAAAGCTCGGAACCCAAAGAGGAGGATGCTGTTTCAACTCTGCCAAAACAGCCCTAGAGACAGGGCTGTAGTAAACAGAGTTCCAGGACACGGCGGGCTATGAGCCTGGCCTCCCTCGATTAACGGGGGTCCCACAGATGGGCTTCGGGGGTCTCACAAGTGCGGTGCAGAGCCTTGACCGAGAAGCCCATGACCCCAGACCCATTAAGCCAGTGGAGGAATGCGTGCCTCCAGGGAGTGACGCTCAGGGTACGCAGCCAGTATTTGCCCGGTCGAAGTACCCCCTCCCCCACGCCCCCAAAGAGGGCCCCGAGGGGTGAGGCAGAAGGCCCGGTGCTTTGGAATGGAGAGCTCACCCCAGAACAGGCCATCCCCGATCCCACCCGCCTTCATTGTCTCTTCTCTCCTTTTGCCCCAAAGGTCTCAAAACTCCCAGTGGCTGCGAGCTGGTGGTGGGGGGAGAGCCCCAGTGTTGGGCGGAAGGACGCTGCCTCCTCTTTGATGATTCTTTCCTGCACACTGCATTCCATGAGGGTGAGTGCCCGCGGTGGTGGTGGGGGTGGTTTTAGTTAGAGGCGCGTGTTTTTAGCACGGTTTTAGGTTTCCAGAAGAACTGAGCAGAAAGCGCACACCATCCCCACGCACAGTGTCCCCTCTTGTTACCCTCTTGCATTCGTGTGGCACATGTGTCCTAACTGATGAGCCGATATTGACACGTTATTATTATTATCTTTTTTAATGGATATCTTTGACAGAGAGAGAGAGAGAGAGAGAGACACACACAAAGCATGAGCGGGGGAAGGGCAGAGAGAGAGGGAGACACAGAATCTGAAGCAGGCTCTAGGCTCTGAGCCGTCAGCACAGAGCCTGATGCGGGGTTTGAACTCACAGACCTCGAGATCACGACCTGAGCCAACGTCGGAGGCTCAGCCGACTGAGCCACCCAGGCGCCCTGACACATTGTTATTAATCAGACTCTCCAGTCTCCGTTAGGGTTCGCTCTTCCTGTCACACGTCCTGTGGGTTCTGCCAGATGTATGGTGACATGTATCCACCGTGACAGGATCCCACAGAATAGCCTCGCTGCCCTAAAAGTCCTCTGTGCTCCACCTACCTCGTACTCACCCCTACCTCCCTGTGCCCGCTTCCCTTTATACGCTCTGCCCAGAGCCGTATGGAGCCGTGCTAGAGTCCTTGTTGAGAAAGGAGGTGATCTTCCCGCCTATGCCAAGGGACAGGATGGATGGGTCCCTGCCCGCAAGCTCACTGTGTGCGGTCCTGCGCTGCGCGGCTCCTGGCTCTGGGACGGTTCAGACCTCTCCTCTCTCGCGCCCTCCCCTCCCCAGGTTCGGCAGAGGATGGCCCGCGGGTGGTTTTCATGGTGGATTTGTGGCACCCCAACGTGGCAGCGGCCGAACGGCAGGCTCTGGATTTCATCTTTGCTCCAGGACGATGAGAACAGTCCCCGCACTGGAGTCGGCGAGAGCGGCCGCGGGTCAGCCTGGGCAGGCTGGGGTCCGGTCCAGCCCCCAACCCGTGCTGGGATTCCATGCTCAGAAGCCTGCCTCGACGGAAAGTCCTTACTTGGGATTTTGAGATCACGTTGGGTCCCTCTTTCCTTTGATTATTGTAAATGGGAAATTTTTGGCTTGTATTTCCTTAGATTTGTTTGTTTTTTTTTTCCTTCCAGTCATTTGCTCCCGCGACTCCTTCCTGCCTAATAGCGCATTACTTTGCTCTGGGGCCGGAGGCTCAGTGCCCCTGTCCTTGCCGTATCGCTGCTCGGTTTTCCCAGTGCTCTGAAACAGCGTAAGCAAACGGTTATCTGTCTGAATGTAATAACGTGAAACTTCTTGTGGTCATCTTAAGAGAAAAACAAAAACAAAACTCGACCAAAACACTGCACACCAGAGCGCTAGAGACCCTGGCCTCTGTTGCTGTCACAGCCACACAGGGGATCCTTCGGCCACGCCGGGCCGGCGGCCGGGAGAGCGTGCAGCCCCCACGCCCAGCCGGCTTCCCGGGCAGGGTGGACCCGGTTAGGGGCGGCGCGTGGCGGCCGGGCCCCAGCGGGACCCTGTCGCTGTCGCTCACCTCACTCTGAACCCTGTCAGGCCCCTGACGGCAGGGAGCGTCCGGCTGGTGGGACTGGCGGCTTTTCCGTAAACACGGCTTCCCCGCAGAGCTGGGGCTAGTGTCCCCGGCAGCCAAGTCGGGGCTCCCACGGATCAGCTGCGGGTCGTGTGATCCACTTACCTCACTGCCTACCGAAGCCCTACTGCCAAACCGGGCCTGGAAAATTCCCTGTGCAGCTGTTTCGAGTCCACGGTGACGAACGTCAAGATGTCAACCAGCCAGGTTGGCTGGTAGGAGCCGGGGGGTGTGCGGTGAGACCTTGCTCGTGCAAGTGACATTCCAGGAACCACCTTCCTCTGGCAAAACTGGAATCGTAGATCCGACCAAAAAGTGTCCGTTCTGCTTTGGAGTTCTGTTGCCTATGAGTGTTTCCATTTATCCGTCTGTACATAAATGTTCCAGCGCCGGACTCCGAGACGGTGGAGGCATCGGCCCCGTGTCCCTGTCATCGCATGGGTGCATGCCGAGCGACAGCGACCCAGGCCAGTGTGTGTGTGTGAGAGAGAGGCCACCGGGAAGACCCACGAACCTGAAAGACCCACAGTCACGGTGCTGGCCTCTTGGTCGCCTGTGAAGGGCATGGCCAGTTTGAGGCACTGATTCTAGAAACGTCCTCCTGTTAGCCGATGTGTGCAAGAGTAGCCTGCGGCCATACTCGAGATGCCTTTTTTGAATAGTGCATTATGAGCAGTGTCCGATTTATAAAGCCGTGGGGCCGTGTGGAACATGCAGTTTGTCCCGCGGACAGGGCCGGGGCCGTGTCTGAACAGAAACCGGCAGCGCCTGCGAGGAACAGCCATCAGGAGGAACCGTGAACCGAAACGCAGTAGCCGTTACTGGCACGTGAGCGAAGAAAACCTGTCTCTATTTGGGTAAACTTTCTATACAGACATTTTTCAGTGATCAGAACGCGGGACAGGGCAGACATTTCGAACACACCTGAAGTCTTTTTACTCATTAAGTATCTTGTTCCGGAATCACCGAGGTGCATGATTTCTATACATACTGACTGCTCTACGTTTACAAAGCCAACAGCCCACGCAGGTACCCGGCTACCTGAACTCATGTCACATGGTTGGGGAACAGGAGATAAATAAAGGATCTTGCCGAAAACCAGAGTGAAGTGGTCAAGTCTGTTGTGGGGGGGGGGGGGGGGGTGGGCAGGTGAGGAAGAAGGGTTTGTAAGGAAGAGGCGGATGCACAGGGGAGGAAGCAGGTCCCTCAGTAGCTACATCTTGATTTTTTTTTTTCCTTTTAAAGAGGGGTGGGTGACACGGGTGGCCTGGAGCCCCAAGAGCAGCCCAGCTGCCTGGTGTCTTCCCAGCGCCGCAGTCCTGGCTGGGCTCCCTCAGCAGGCGGGAGGGAGGAGCACCACTCGCTCCGGGGCCGAGACATCTCTCACTTTCCTGAAGTGTGCATTGCCAACTAGGCAATTGCTAAAGTAATTTACACGCTACAGCTAAGGATGCTCAAGGTGAGAAGAGGGAGCCCGTGTGCCCGCCCAGCTTCGGATGAGAAGCCTGCATCGGCTTCAAGGCCAGACTGCACTAGGTCACGTACCGGGTCTCCCAGGCACCTGCTCATTATCCCCCAAAGTCACCCGGCTTGTCTGGGTTCTGGGTACAGTGACCACACTTGTAACATCGAATGCCCTACATCATACGGTCTGGGGGGGGAAGGGGGATCCTAACCTGCCGGTCCTTGACTTTGCGTGATGCGTGATGTGTGATACAGTCACCGGCTTTTGAGAAACACTGATGCCCCACCCCCACCCCAAAGCCACTCATTTCTTTGTTCAAGGGGTGGGGCCCAGGTCTCAGTGTTTGTTTTAACTCACTTCCTGCCCTGATTCTAACATGTAGCTGGGGCCGAGGGTCCCACTCAAGAATGGCAAGGCCTTTGAAACCAGCCAGCTCTAGGTGAAAGTCTGGACTGTGCCCCTGTGCAACGCTGGGCAGGCTCCTTAACCTGGGTCTCTAACAGATGGCCCCTATTTTTATTTTTTATTTAAAATTTTTTTTTTATTTTGAGAGAGCAGGCAGGGCAGGGGCAGAGAGAGAATCCCAAGCAGGTTCCACACTGCGGTGGAATCCCAAGCAGGTTCCTGTCACCGCAGAGCCCAGTGCAGGATTTGAACTCACAAACTGTGAGATCATGACCTGAACCGAAATCGAGAGTCAGATGCTTAACCAACTGAGCCACCCAGGCGCCCCAGATGGCCGCTGTTTTGTTTTTTTTTTTTTTAATGTTTGTTTATTTTTGAGAGAGAGAGTGTGAGCAGGAAAGGGGCAGAGAGAGAAGGAGACACAGAATCCAAAGCAGGTTCCAGGCTCTGAGCTGTCAGCACAGAGCCCGACGTGAACTCCCGGACTGTGAGATCATGACCTGAGTGGAAATCGAGAGTCAGACACTTAACCAACTGAGCCACCCAGGTGCCCCAGATGGCCGCTATTTTTAAGACTCTCTTCCAGCAGTACCTTGTTGAGCCTCTTGTAAGATGTAACACCCCCATTCTCAGCTCTTGGGTTTCTAGGATCCGACCAGCCCCAGCTGTAGGACTGGGCTCACCATCCACACCCGGCCAGTCAGAGCCTTCCAAACCCCTGGCACTCAGGCGCTGGGTGAGTTGTGGTTGCTGTCCTTTGCCACCAGGAAGTCCTGATCCACTCTGTGAGGTTCACCTGTCAAACGGGCCTAATGCCTACTTTCATAGGCATAAAGTGAGGTTCGAATAAGATAATACTGTCAAGTTCTGGGTGGATGGGAAGGGCTCTGTTCGCATTTTTTAAATGGAAATATGAGAAGCGAAAGCTGAGCACAAAATGCTGTTTGTGAGGACCATCGGGCGCTGCTGCTTGCAACCTCCCCCTATGATTTACCTCCCAGCTAAATCTTGCAAACCAGATGTAAACACAGGGAACGGGACAGAATAAGGCCATATATTTTCGAGCTGCTGACAGATGGCAGTGAAAATACTCAAGCAGATTGGAGCATTACGTGGCAGGAGGCGACACACACAGAGACTGATTTACTTTCTGCCTCCTTCCCAGGCACCCGCCTTGGTCCTGACTTCTGATCGCCTCCCCTTCCCCCTGTCTCCCCGCTTCTGATGCGTTAGCCACCCCGGATCCGAGGGGAGAGTCCGTTTCTTCCTCGGGCACAGAGAGCACCGTGCACTCTTAAGAGATTCCTTTGCAGGTGTTATCGTCCCACGAGTACTGGGGGCCGACACTGGGGTAAAGCCGAGACAGTTGTGTGCATTTAACACAGAAGATGTGGGCTCAGAGCAGCAGTTGCCGGGAACAAGGTCATGTGGCCAGCTGGAAGAGGAGCCGGAATTAGAAGAAAGGTACCAAACGCACGGTCTGGCAGGCTTTGGAACCCCACCCATACCTTCAGGTCTCACCTTCATCGCTGGCACAGGGTCCCCCCTGGAGATGCCATTTGCCCTTTTGGGACACTCACCGAAACCCCCACTTTGAGGGTCCACACAATATGCCACCCCTTTACATAATTACCCTTTCCTCTCCGTTCCCAAGAAGACGACACTGAGGTTCCGGGAAATAAAGTAGCTTGGCCCCATTTCCACAGCAGTAAAGTTAAAGGGGTGTGATCTGAGCTCCGGGCCCTGTCGCCAAAGCCCGCGTCCCTCAACTGCGGCAGGAACCCCTTTGGGCTGGATGGAGCAAAGGACATACGCAATGCCTTGTCACCAGTGCATGGGAGGTGGGGGCTGGCTTGTCTCCTCTTCTCTCCAGCCACAGGGCCTTGTGGGGTCTGGTGTTCAGGTCCCCCGGCCCTCCCCTGGGAGTGCGGGGCCCAGCTGAGCGGGAAAGCAGGGCCAAGTACACCACCGGCTCTCTGCTCAGACCCGAGGGCACACGGGCAGCCAGCTTCTTGGCTCTAACAGGATCCAGAAGCTCCGTGCATTTCATTCCCAGGAGAAAGACAGCTGATTTCAGGTTCCAACACTTAAAGTAAACAGAGGGGAAATGTCCTTTTTTTTTCGTTAGCCTTGAAGCCCTCGGAACCTTCCCCTTCAGCTTCCCAGATTCAACAAACGCACGGAACAAAGATCCAGAGTCTCTTTTTTCCCTCCTCGGCCTCGTCGACAAGTGTCGGCTGTACACGTGTCCTCCCCAGTGTCCTTGCAGGGGCCCCAGGGGACTTGCCCCTCCCGTTGTCCTGCTTCTCATCCATTCAGGAGCCGATGGACCCACTCCCCTTTGCCCCAGGATGTTTGCATGGGGGCAATGCTGGCAGTGCGGCGGGGCGTGTTAGTCTCCTGTGGCCGCCGTGACCAGTTGCCACGAAAACAACTGCATTCTCACGCACTTCTGGGGGCCCACGTCCGCAGTCCGTTTCACTGGGCCCGAATCAGCGCGTCACCAGCGTGGCCCCCCTTCCGGAGGCTCTAGGGCACAAGCCGTCCCTCACCTCTCCGGGCATCCAGCGGCCCCCGGCGTTCCTTGACTTGTGACCGTGGCGCTCCAGTCTCTGCCTCCACGTCTCCCCCTCTCGGTGTGGATCGTCTTCCTCTGCCTGTCAGTGAGGACACTTGTGGTAGCACTGAGATAATCCAGAACGTTCTCTGCATCTCCAGATTCTTAATCACACCAGCAGAGCAGTTATCGTACGAGGTAACACAAGTGCCAGGGATGAGCACACGGTACCTTTGGGGGCCACCATTCGCACAGCACAGAGCACGTGCTGCGGGGTGTGCGGTGTCAGAGGGGGTGCGAAGGGCTTGTCAGCCGCCGAAAGGACCGCCATGGGGTTGGCACTCGAGAGACCCCAGAGCCAGTCACTGCAGCCAGGCCTCCCGTGCTACCACTGTCAAGGTGATGGGAGCCAGTGATCCTAGATGCTTCCCTCTAGCAGGGAGCCAGTTTGATTAGGCTCAGGCACCCCCCTAGGGACTGGAAGTCCTTTCCCAGCAGGAATCTGGTTGTCCCTATTAATCACTCCAGGGGAACTTGATCCTTAAGGTTCACGAGCTGTAAATGCTGGGCAGCAGATGCAGACTGACCCCAAACAGACCCTTTCACTCCCTGCTCATCCTGTGTTCCCCGCTCACATAAGGCTGTCATCCAGGATGACTGGGGCATTCAGGTGTCACTTGTAAACCAGATCCTGTCCTGCAGATGCCACCAGGGAGCACCTCCCTGGGGGCACGGGGCCCGCTCTGACAGAAGGGCCCCTGCTCTGGGGAGCCTCAAGTCTAGAGGCTAATTTTGAGGGTAGGGGCCCCGGGCTGTCATTAAGTGATGTTCTCATAGCCACCGGAAGCTCTGCAGTATCACACAGGAAGACGAGGGGTTAAGCGTTCCTCTTCTAGCAGCCTTGGGGCCACAGTCACGATCAAGGCTGCTGCTGAGGTCCCTGAGCCAGGCTCCACTGCAGAAAGTAAACGGGACCACAGAAGCAAAGGGAAGGGGTGTACAACATTTATGGACTTCACCTTTTCTGGATTAATCCCGGGTGGATGAGACTCGGTGGCGGGGGGGGGGGGGGTGGTCCTTTTCCATACACAATGGGTACGTATTGGACAGTCCCATCTTGGTGGAGAGTGGAAGAAGGTTCTCAGCACAAATTACTTTATAAAGCTGTCTTCTTCGGTCTGGTGCTGGGGGTGGGGGTGCTGGGGGGCACTGGCTGAGGGCAAGTTGGAGCCAGAGGACCGTGTGCCAAAGCAGCTGCAGCTGGGAGCCCAGAGGGCTGGGCCAGGGTGACGGTGAGCCGTTCAAGGCGTCTGCAGTGGGAGGCCACCCTCCAGACTGACCCCAGCTCCTGGACAAGAAAAAAGGTGAGGGGCTGGCCCTCACCCCCTCCTCTTGCTGCCTCCTGCCAACTCCCCCTTCTCAGCTCCAAGGCACGCATTCTAGGACCAAGAAATGATCATCCAGGGACCTTCCCAGCTTCCTCCATCGTGCTACCCATGCTCCAGCTGCAGCTGATGGGTTTCCTCAAACTGCAGGGGAAAGCCTCACTGGTGCCCACACACCTCCATCACAGGCCTCCCAGAAAAGCGGGACAGGTAGGGCCAGGAAGGCTGGGGGCTTGGGGCCATTTGGGTGGACATTCACTTTCAGAAGAGGGTAGCCTGCATGGGGGCACCTGGGTGGCTGGAGTAGGAAGAGGGGCCAGGGCAGGGCCCAGATGAGAGGAAGCAGGGACCCGGCTGACTATCAGTGTCAGGCTCTGGGAGCCGTAGGGAGAAAGCTGAGGGAGTGATCACAGTATGTTCCTCAGTTGTCCAGCCCAGCTCTCCAAGGTGGGAAAGGGGGTACCCGGCGTCTGAGAAACTGCAGCTTTGTCTAGCATCAGGCTAAAAAGCAGTGCCGAAGCAGTACGGAACCTAGTTTGGTGGATGGGGTATTGGCATAAAAGTTGTCTTAATCATCTACCACCGTGTAACAAATGACCCCCAAACGGTGGCTCGGGACCACATGCGTTTATCAAGTCACATGCTTTCAGAAGGCTGGGAATCCGGAAGCAGCTTAGCTTGCTGGTTCTGGTTCAATTTCTCCAGAGGCTGCACTCATCTGAAGGCTTGACCGGGGCGGAAGCAAGACGGCTCCCTCACACGGCTGTGGGCAGGAGACCCTCACCATGAGGGCTCCTCCGTGGGCTGCTTGAACGTCAGCTTGCCCCAAATGAGGTGACCCGTGAGACGGAAGCTGCTGTGCGTTGTGTAACCTGCTCCCAGAAGTCATACTGTCGTCGTTACCATGTTCTATTCATTAGAAACGAATCACTAAGTACAGCCCACGCTCAGGGGAGGAGGACCAGATCCCTCATTTGTAGCAAAGCATCTGTGGATGTGTTTTGAAATGACCGTTGTGTGTGGCTGTCCATGTAACTGTTAAGACTTAATTTGGGGGGGAAGGAATAAAGGGGGAGCATCTGGCTGCTGCCTCGAGCGTGGATGCTCAGAAACAGAGACATTTTGTATTAAGAGTGTTTTTTTTGAGGCTCAATGGCAGCCCTGAGAATGTAGAAGGAGAGAGAGGTTCCTGAAAGCAAACCCAGCAAGATTCAGGTCTGCAGATGGCATGACATCTAGGAAAGCCAAGCAACTTGCTCGTGAAACAGATCCGGTCCGGAAGAGTCCTTGAACTCGGGCAGTTAGCTGAGCTGTGAGGAAGCAGATGACCATGGGTTCCGGGCTCCAAATTCTGTCCCCGTTTCAATACGTGACAGGTTGTGATGCCCCTGAGCTCAGAGCTGGGTCCCTCGGAATTCTGGTGTCCCAGCGAGCAAGAGGCAAAGCACGGCTATCTGAAAACACCCCACAGCAGGAAAGGACTGTGTGGTGTGTCCGTCAGTCACGGAAGGTTCCTTGGCAGGCTGGCACAGAGGCTCATAGTGAATTTCTTCTTGGAAAATTTAGCGGAGCAGTAGGACAGTACATGTCTGCCCTAGCTTGGGGAATGGTCCTCCTCCATCTGGGAACAGGACCCTTGTAGGCCGGCCAGTGGCAGCAGGGATTCCAGGGAGAGGTGGAAGGAAGGGTGGCTGGGCCTGGTGTGCTGGGCCAGCCACGCTGACCCGGCACAGCAGCTGCGGCCGGTCACCCTCACGGACAGACCATTCTGAAGTGCGCCCGCACTCACCTGCCTGCGTCAATTCAGGCATGGCAAACTGCGTCCGTGCCAAATGGGCGCATGTGCGTGCGCACACACACACACACACACACACACAAAATATCTTTACCTTAACTTTCTCACTAGAGAGGTCACCATGACTCACAACTCAATAGCATTTTGGGCTGTTTTATTTTTAGCCCTGGGCAACTCCTTTCAAGACAAGACACGGTCACAAACATTAGGCACTTGTTCACCGACATGAAACTATTAACATTGCAGTTTCCAAACGGAAGTCTCAGGTACTCCCAGTAAACAGTTCAGACCCTGGTAAAGATCTCATCCTGTGTTCTGTATCACATTATTGTAAACTCTCTGCCTGGAGCATGGGCCCGGGAACACGGATGAACGCTGCTCCCTTTCGTGCAGCCACCGCTGGAAAGCACAGCTTGGCTTTTGCCCCGTTTTGAGAACTCCTGTTTGAGGACCTTCACTGGAGAGGGGCCAGCTGCATGGCCCACGTTGCACCAAAGGCGCACGGCCCGGTGTGCCATCACCCAGTTCCCGGGGCTCACGGCTACCTTAGAACCCCAGGCTCCCTCCCATGTTATCAAGACTTGCCCCCACTGTGGGTGTTCCAAAGAACAGAACAAAACTCCTGGTTTTGAATATAGTTCTAGAAGCATGCAAACGAGGTGCTTCTGGCATCCCTGCCTGCCTCCCTGCGTTGCTCGTCCAGACCTCCCGGGGGGGCCACTCCAAAGAACACCTACCTGAGGTGTGGGGGTTCGGTCTGCTGGCTGACAAATCCTACCCCCTGCAGCCCTGCCTCACACCGCCCCCTGGACTCAGGACAACAGGGTTGCAGAGAAAATGCTCGTGGTACTAGTCAGGGTCCAGATGCAATAGCAGCGAAAAGTGACAGGTGCCCAAGACCGCGTGTGACGGGACAACTACCTGGCCCTGCCCCTCTTTGGTTGGGAGCCAAAAGCACCCGGCCCGGCCGCAACCTGGCCAGCGTAACAAAGCCCTTTATCGCGTGCTCCAGGTCCGCTGACCCGAAGAACTACCCGCTCAAGCCCCAACCTACAAAAGGAGTGACACGCACGCACGTATCATCATGTTCCTACAAGGGGAATGTGCCGAGGAAACTAGAACAGAGGGACTTTCAAGAAGGCGCAACTTCTTTGCTATTCGACTTGCTCATCCTCTCCTGGGGTGATGAACTTCCTGCCGCAGCCCGGTTCAGAGCAAGTTCACCCCGTGCTTCAGCAGCTTCCGCTTGGCTTTGCCGGGGAGGCTGAAGGCGCCGTCCTGCGGGCTCGGGAAGCCGGAGCTCCGCGCCGCCACCGCCAGCTGCTGGAAATAGGTCTCCTGGACGGGGCTGCAACAGGCATACACGGCCGTGGAGGCGTTTCTGAGGGGGAAGAAAGAAGACAACGGTCCCAGGCTGCCTGGGCAGGCCTCTGACCACACAGAGACCTCGGGAGGTGCTCGGCAGGGGCCCAGCGACCCCAAATGCTGGCAGGACCGGGGGGGGGGGGGCAGCTGCTGCGGTTCGGGGTTCGACTTGCGCACTCGAGTTCCAGGCTTCGGTGCCAAGAGACGTCTTCCTTCCTTTCGACTCTCTGGAGGCTGGCGCTGTCCGTGGCGGCCCTGGCCACAGAGCCCGAGGTTAGGGTAAGTGCAGGACTGTGCTGGCGGGTGCACGTTTGGCTGACAGCAGAGCAGCTCCACCAAGCGCTCTCGGGCAGCCTGGCTCAGTCCTCACCCAGCCTTACGCAGCAGCGGCGAGGGCACCTGGAGGCGCAGGGCTGGGCGATGCCACCAGGCTGACGAGCACGGACAGTGTCCACGGAAGGCGGCTGGATGAGTGGGGGCAGTGAGGGCAGAGGAGAGGGCTGCAACATCAAGTGACAGGAAACCTGTCACAGAAGCGGAGGGAGGGGTGAGGGGCCCGGGCAAAGGAGGACCCACTAGGGAGGAAGTGACTCCGGGGCCAGGCAACCACCTGGTTCCCTGATCCTGCCTGTCTCGGACTATTTCCCCGCTGGGCGTCAGTTTCTCCAAGTCTAGTAAAAGGGAGTGGAGTCAGGGACCCTGGGCCCAGCTCACTGGGATTGCTGCTTCCAGGTGAGGTAGGAGGAGAATCCCGTCTTCCTCCAGCTTCCCCCTCTGGGACCTCAAGGGGCCAGAAGGGTCCACCTGGCCTACGTGTTTTGTGGCACTTGCTAGACAGTGGGATGAGTCACGGACGAGTCATCACAGGCACCCGGAGGGAGCACCGCGGCCTGGTGGCTACAGGCCTGGAGCTGGGCTCACACACGCATGATCCCAGGCCCGTGGCTTCCTAGCTGGGTGCCCCCTGCTAAGTTACTCCTCCTGAGTCCCAGCTCTAAGTCCCAGATCTGCAAAATGGATATGACAACAGTGAATCCCATCGCTGAGACTTTTCTTGAGACTAAATGAGGAAAACACACAGAAACTGCTTAGTACATGGTGAGTGGTTAAGAAATGGTGGCCGCTGTTTCTGTTACTATTAAAATAAGCCACGGATGCCAACACAAAACCCCACTTGGCTCCAAAATACTGCAGGGCCACAAGGTGGTTAATACATCCCAAGCTGACATTTGACTCATTTCCATCCCTCTCTAAACAACCTCCCCCCCCCCCCACACACACACCCTGACAAAACCGGTTCCCAAACCAGTGACTGTAAATGTCCCTCTAGGTTGCCAGCTTGGGGCAGCTCTGACTTAAAGCCAGAGGAGGCACATTTATTATGGGAAAATATCCTGAAATACTGACCCCCGGGTACAGGGCATTAGCACCACGTCACCATGACGGCCGAGGCCCCCGTGTGCGTCTGTGGGAGTCCAGCGCCCGCGCCCCTCCCTCTCGACCACCCTGCCCGCCCCTGAACTGGAAATATGGGGACACAGTGGGCACTTCAGAGTCAGAGAGACGTGGGTTCAAATCCTGGCTCTTGCCCCTTAATCAGAATGTGACCCTGGGACAAGTTGCTGATCCTTTTTGTGCTTCGGTATCCGCATCTATACAATGAAGAGGAAAAAACGCACTTTCCCAAATGGTTGCCAGGATTCGGTGGAATCACAGACATACAGTGGGCCCTCCCCTTGTGCCCTCTAACTTGCCTTATGTTCTACCGGTTTCATTAGAGAAGCATGTAGGGAGAGAAAGGAGAACTCAGTTGGTTAAATACTATAAATTACAATGCTAATTTATGGAGCTATACCTACCAACATGGCGATGGGTAGGATACATCATAAAATGAAAAAAGAAACTTGTAAAAACAGCACGTTAGTGTGATCCTGTTTTCTAGAAGAAAAGCTATTAGCATAATGAAAATACTGACCGTCTATGTTTTATAAGCAAAAAAGCAAACCCCAAACAACAAAACCTGGAGTACGAGGCACCAAACGATTATCTGTGGGGATCTTTTGGGTGTGTGGCGGGTGAGGGGAGGCGAGCATTTTACTTCACAGATTCGGGTCAGTCTGTTTTGCTGTAAGCACATGACTCAGGTCAGATGGCAGCAACAGCACTCAGGCATCGCTCCAGGCAAGGGACAGAGGCCCCCTGTCCCCGCAAGGCGGTGGGGACCTCAGCTTTCCTCACTGTTGCAGCTTATCGTCTAAAGCAGGTCCGAGCCCCAGGCAAGTCCCCAGAAAATACAGGACGTGGGAAAGCATGACAGGAGGTGACGGCGGGCAGGGGAGCGGACCCAAGGAGAAGCACTGGAATGTTCTTCATTTCGTGATGCGTAAGGCTGTGGCCCGGACCCCTGGGAAGGCCACTCTGGGTGCAGGACTTCAAGAGGGACCCTGGGGGACGCTCACCTGATGGTCATCTCATACAGCGCAGGCAGCCGGGCAAAGTCCGAGTGCATGAGGCCGATGGCCCGGAGAAAGCGGCGGTCCTGGGCGGTGGCCACCTGTGGCAGGTTCGCTTGTGGAAGAGGACACAGAGGTTGTGGCAGGGGACTCCCCTGGCCGACCGGCCCACCCCTGGCACTGTAGGCTGGGAGAGCGTGTGGCTCGCGGCCACGGGCGCAGGGGCCCAGGGTGTCGGCCACCTACGGCTGCCACCATGCGACGCAGCACGCGCTATCCCTGTGAATGAGCAACGCCGGGTTTCCGCCCATGGATCCCACCGCTTTGAGGCAGACCTTATCACAGATATTTGAACATGTGTGTGCTTCTCTCCAAATGTTGGAGAAACAACCAAAAAAAGACAAATGAGTAAGGGAGTGTTTGCCAAGCGGATTCTAAACTCAGTGGGAGCTGGCTCCAAGCGAGAAAGCAGCCTCTTAACCGCGGTCCACAACTCCAGGCGGAGCACCAACAACGGGGCGCCGGCCCCGAGTATGAACCCACCCCCCCCACCCCCCCCCCCGACCCCCCACCGCGAGGAGACACCCTGGCCCCGCACGCCTCTCCTTACTCGTCAGCACATTCTGGATGCGGTCATAATGCGTGAAGTTGTACGTCCTGCTGGGGAAGGCAGCGGCGTCTTTGGGCAGCGTCTCCTTCAGGTGGACCTCCAGCCCGTTCAGGGACGCCAGGCTGCTGTGGTACTGCGGACGGGCAGCGGAGACTTAGGAATATCCCCGTGGCCATCCGATTGAGCAAAAACGACCCTTGGGGCGACGCCTGGGCGGCTCAGTCGGCTAAGCACGCGACACTCAGTTTCGGCTCAGGTCGTGATCTCATGGTTCGGGAGTTTAAGCCCTGAGTCAGGCGCCACGTGGAAAGTGCGGAACCTGCTTGGGATTCCCTCTCCCCCTCTCTCTCTGATCCTCCCCCGCTGGTACACGTGTGTGCACACACACTGTCTCTCAAAATAAATAAGTAAACTTAAAAAGAAAGGACTCTGACCGGTGTTTTTACCCGTTTTTAGGGAAGTACTAACTCTTGCCCTTGTGTTTTGATGTTTTCCTAAAATGGCAGAAAAATCAGAAGACAGGTGAATGGAAAAGCTGAAAAGGAAGCAGAGAAAAACGGTCCATAACCTGACCACATAGTCGTCGCCACTGCCGGCATCTTGGTACATCTTCTGACCGTGACTTTCCCGCCCGGGCACACATTTTCATAGCACGGGTGGCCGGTCCCACCCCCAGTGCTTCTCGCCAGGAGCCTGGGCTGAGAAGCATCCCCCCCCCCCCCCCCGATCGTCTGCAGTGAGTTTGCCTCTCTCTGGGGCATCTAGAATAGTACCAACCACACCCCCAAACAGGGGTCAGATGGACTTCTGTGCTCTGTGGTTCAGAGGAGGAATCTGGTTGAGGAAAGCTGTCTGGGAGGGGAGGCCCAACCACCTGTATTTTAAAACAACCTCCCAGGATGAGTCACGTGCAGGTACAGCTGAGAACACAGAACTACACCATTTTGTAGGATTCTTTCTTTCTTTTTTTTTTTTTAACATTTATTTATTTTTGAGACAGAGAGAGGCAGAGCATGAACAGGGGAGGGACAGAGAGAGAGGGAGACACAGAATCCAAAGCAGGCTCCAGGCTCTGAGCTGTCAGCACAGAGCCCGACGTGGGGCTCGAACCCACGGACCGTGAGATCATGACCTGAGCCGAAGTCGGACGCTTAACCGACTGAGCCACCCAGGCGCCCCGTAGGATTCTTTCTTTATAGAATAAAAATGGGATCAAACCATAAATAACGATTGATATGAGTTTTATAGCTTAATGATACAGCATGAACTATGCTCTCCGTCCTTAAAACTATTCTCTTGCAACGTCAAATATCATTCTCCAACGGCTGTCTGGTAGTCTTTGAGTTCCGCTTTGGACTTGACCAAATACATCGGTCGCAGCCTGAGGGACTCGGTCTGAGGCAGGGCCCCCTCCTGCCCCTGTCCTGAGGCTGCTTAGGCCACGAGAAGGCCACCGCCGCCCCGGGGAAGCAGGTGGCTCATCCTGGCCAGATGATCAGGGGCAAGTTAACTGAATTTTCTGTGTCTCACTTTTTTTTTCCATCTGCAAAATGGGACGACGACAGGGCTGTTGAGTGCAGTAAGTGAAAATAACACACATAAAAGTCCACTGTAAGCTCTGAAAGTGCTACCCTGGGGGAAAGGCATTTTTACAGAGTCAAGAAAGCGAAAGTTATCGTCAAAGAAGAGGGATCTTTTTAACGGGCACTTTTAACCACCACTCGTCTGTGGACTGTTACTCAACAGCCGTGTAGAAAAATAAGCACACGTGAAAAGTACAGAGTTGGAAGTGTACTGGGCTCATGTTAGTTCTTCTCTCTGAGTGTCTTAGAAGTGATTTGCGGGGCACCTGGGTGGCTCAGTTGGTTGAGCGTCTGACTTCAGCTCAGGTCACGATCTCGTGGTTTGGGAGTTCGAGCCCCGCATCAGGCTCTGTGCTGATAGCTGGGAGCCTGGAGCCTGCTTCAGATTCCATGTCTCTGGCTCTCTCTGCCCCTCCCCCGCTTGTGCTCTGTCTCTCAAAAATGAATGTTAAAAAAAAAAAAAAATTAAAAAAAAAAGAAGTGATTTTCAAAGGCAATACATCTGCACACAAGGGTTCAACCTTTATATCCGCAGCGCCTAGCACAGTGCCAGGCCCCTAGTAGGTACGCGATAAACATCAACACAGTGAGCAGATAAAGGGGCAGATCCAATGCAAGCACATCCCACTTATGGGCTATTGCGTTTAAACTGAGGTGCGTGGTAAAAAAGTCAAAGGACCCATGCTCAGGGATCTCCTGGTCCGATCATCGCTATAGCATAACAGACACAGCCCTTCACCGATGCTAACGAGCCTATCTGAATAGATGGGCGCACACACCCGCACAACCTGTCACCAGGAAATCAGACTACAGCCTCGCTGGAAGTTTCTGGACCTCAGGAACCTCATAACCGTCATCCCTTCCATCGTGAGCTGGTGCCCAAAGGAGGGGATAATGGGGACAGAAAGTGAGGTGTGCTAAAACCCGAGTTTTTCCTGTGGGTACTGAACTCTGCTTCTGGAATTTTCTGCCCAACTTGTAGTCAAGGTAAAATCACTTAAGCAAAAACACACATTCACACGATGTTGTGTCAAATGATATGCAGACGAGTTTTTACTGGGAACCAATGCTGTCATCTATATGAGGGGTCAGCAAACCATGGCCCGGGTGCCAAATCCAGCCAATTGCCTGTTTTCATAGAGCCTGAGAGCTAAGCATGGTTTTTACAAATTTATATGGTTAGGAAAAAAAAAATCAAAAGAATAATATTGTGACATATGAATATCATACGAAGTTCCAATTTCCGTATCCATGAGTAACGTATTATTGGAACACAGCCACTACGTTTATTTACATATTGTCTGTGATTGTTATTGTCTTACAAGAGCAAAGCCGAATAATTGTACAAAGCTGAAAATATGTGCTAGGTCTTGCTTTACATTCCAAGTTTGCCAAGCCCTGATATATGCTAACACACACATGATCCCCATGACGGCCCCAGGATATATGAAGCTGGGCTGATTCCTGGACCCTCCAGCTTCTAATCCACGGTAAAGCAAGGGGCCTGAATGTCAGCGTGTGCCAAAATGTGCTGAAGAAATGATGCAATAACATGCACTCACCCAAAGCACTAGTTTCACGGGGGACAGGTGCATTTTCATGAGGTATTTTGTGCTAACACCGTGGCACTAACCTCAAGCCTCATCTACTGTGCACAGACAGCTCAAAGTCCTACTGTAGCGATGAATAACTGATCTGATCACTGTACTTGAAGATCGGTGAGATTATCTTGGGTTTTGAGAAGGAAACTATTGGTGGCTCTATGCTGCCCCCTGGTGTGAGCGTACTCCGTTTTCTCTGAACCATTCCCCACCTCTTAGCGGCTCCCGCCCCCACCCCTTTCCACCTGCTCCCCACCCCCGGCCGAGGCAAACACGAAGAGGTGGCAGATTATCTGCTGAAAGACGAGTTGGCAAATGGCACGAGGATGACCTGGTGGTGTGTAACGTGACCAAGGAGCCCTTTCAAAGAGGGCGGGGGAGGGGGTGTCCTCACTGCCACATCTGAACTGTAGTTTACCATTCTTCAGGGGACTGGCTTTTCTAGACAGCAACAGAGGGTCTGGAGGGAAATCAGGTCAAGTGTTTTGGATGCAGGCCCAGGACAAAAAGGCAATAAAACATCTCTCCCAATTGTAAAACAGGCAACCTCTGGGCTTGGTCAACAAAACCTGCTCTCAAAACGGCAAGCCGATGAAAGTTATTCCTGACCCTTTTTAGAAAAGACGAGTTTTTCTTCTTCATTAAGCTGCCTCTCTTTCCTGGGGCCCACCCATCTGTTTCTCCTTTGCATGAAAGCCCACAGAGGCCGCTGTCCTGATATGGAGGACCTGCTCGTGATAAACCAAGTCAGACCCCTTGAGGGTCAGATCAGTGGGGGAACAGACAGGCGGGGGCGGCGAGACGAGGAACAAACAAAAATTCCGGGCCCTCCACTCCCATCAGGTCTCCCGATGAGGCTGTTTTCTTCCTGGTAGAACGGGGATCACAGTGCCTACCCCCAGTGCTGTTCTCAGGCTTGGCTGAAGTAACAGATGTAAAGGCTTCAGCATACAGTGAATGCAGAATACATTTTAATCTACTTCCTTCCTCAGGAGCAGCCCGTGCTATTTTTTTCTTTTTCTTTTTTTCTTTTTTTTTTCGTGGGGGAAAAGTAAAGGTATCATATCCACTTCACTGCACCTGAATGCTGGGCCTTCAAGACAACCTGTCTACGGCTTGGCACGAAGCAGAAGAGGCCATGAAAACCAAGGCATCGGGGAGAGGACGCCCACAGAACCACCACCATGCGTCCCCGTGCAGTGTCAGAAGGAGACAGATAAGTCACTCATAGCTGCGGGGAAGGAGGGTGCGGGAAGCGAACAGGCCGCCCTGGGTACTGCGGGGTCTGTGGAGCGGGGAGTAAGCCAGCCAGGGCTGGAGAGGGGCAGCGGCTTGCCTCGGGGCTCTGTGCAGAGGAAGCTGCCTTCCCTCCCCGCTCTGTGTTCCAAGGTGACCCGCTCACTTATGGAGGGTCACCAGCCCTGCATGCTAATGAGATCAGCTTAGAATAATATAGATTTAAGGACAAAAACAAGGCAAGCCCCAGGACACCATCTGCCCTGCAGCAACTTCTGCCAACTAAGGCAAGACTGTTACTATAGCAACTGGATCTCCAGCGCGGGCCTAAGCTCCAAGCTCGGAGCAGGTCAGTTCACTGCTACAAGCAGGGAAGGGGCTGGAATGCTCGAAGGGGAGCCTTCCGGAGCCAGTCAGCATTTCAGATGTCCAAGGTCCTTTAGGAAGGAGCTACAGATCACCGCAGTTCGGTGCAGGGAGACTACGGCCTCCAGAACACTCCCCACCCAGGCTGTGGCACGTGCAGAGGACAGACTCCAGCTGACACAGAACCCGCAGGTACCCGGGCTGGGAAGTGAGGCCCCGGGGGACGCGGCGGGGGGGGGGGGGGGAGGGGGAGGGGGAACGCACGACAACGGCTGTGCTCCCGGTCTCCACCTGCCAGTACCCCCCACACTGCCAAGGGGGAACCAGAGCATCGCAGCCCTGCGCTCTGGGAAACTGGAGGAAGCAGGGAGGGGCCAGAGAACGGACTCCTGTTGGACACCCCAGCCCCCGGCACTGTGCTCTGCGCTGGACGACTCGTCCCCACGAACCCAGGGCGTAGGTACCACCCTCATCCCCTCCGCGTAGAGTGGGACTTCGGCGCAAGGTCACGCGGCACCTGTGCGCCGCCCTGAGGGGAGCACCTTCCTGCCCGTCCCCTCCCAGCAGACAGGTCTGTGCACACTCACCACCTCCTCGATGGCTGCGTCGTCGCCCAGCAGCGGCTCCTCGGCCAGCAGGGACAGCACCAGCCCGTTGACATCGTGGGTGTAGAGGTTCATCGGCACAAGCCCCTCACGGGATGTGGGGGCTGACCTCGGGTCATTTCTGTTTGCAGAGGGACCGTCGTCCTGAGACTCTGCCAAGTCAGAGCCGCCGGGTGTTGAGCGGCTGTCACGAACCCCAACAGGCTGCTCTGTGCCTCGTTCGCCCACGGGAAGCATGGTTCCTTCCTGCCTCGAGTCTGAGCAAGGCCATGACCACGGCCTGCTCGTCCTTCCAGGGAGGCGGTCTTCCCTGGGAGAGGGGGCTGGGCTGCTGTCCCCTGGAAGGTCGTTGTGCCGCTCCAGGGCTCCGTTCTGGGGGGGGATCTCAGGAGTGGACAGAGACAGGAAGCTGCTGAGGGCATCAGGCGGCTTGGGTTCCTGGCTGCCAGAGTCACTGGCACATTCCTCAAAGCAAGGACTGCCACCATCTGGGGCACACGTACTCGGGAGGGCAAAATAACCCAGGCACATTCCTGTTTCCCGAGCTTCTGGAATGTGGATCTCAGACAAGTCCGGTTCCTCCTCCGCCCAGGGCAGACGAGGTTCCCTCGTCGGGGAGCCGCGGAGACCAGGCCCCTTGTCCCTGGCCGGGCTGTGCTGTCTTGCAGGCTTGACGTTCTCCAGATCACGGCCAGGCAAGCACCTGTCCTCCCCCTTGCCATCTGGCCATGCTACGTCAGGACCCGTAGGCTCGGGAGTGGTTGCCAACGTCCAGGCCGCAGATCCCACGTGGCCAGTGGCGTTTTCGGTGGGGGCAGATGTGCTCCAACGCTGGGCTGAGTGCTCCTGGAGTCCGGCCGGCGGGGCAGCCGAGCTAGCAAAGCAGACAGACATGACGGAGGGGCGCCCGACTGAGGGCAGGACAGGTGCCCTTCCCCGGGGGAGACTGAAGCATCGCTTCTCTAAAGAGCAGGGCCCTCGGTGACAAGTGGGTGCCCAAGGCCACAGAGCCCAAGAGGCCATCGTGGTCAATCCACAGGAGTAAAAGTAAGGCGATGTCTGGCCCTCGGGGCTTCACGCGGTGCTACGAGACCGCGTACTGGCAACGGCAGGGCCCCTGCTGAATGAGAGCCACCCCGCCTGGAAGTCTACTCTGAGTCGAGCCTTACGCTAGATGTTGTACGTACGCTATTTCCAATTTTGACTCCGAGCCCGTGAAGTAGGTTATTACTGGGTCCGATTTACAGCCAGGGAATGGACTTGCCCAAGGTCACACAGCTGGTAAGCGGCAGAGCTGGGACCTGAAACCCACACCCATCTCGCGAGGCCAGCCGCCCCAGGTGCCCCTTCCATAGCAGAGCGTGGGGAAGATGGAAGGCTGGCCTGTTTGTACCTCGTTTCCTGCTCCATTGGGAACTCGTGGAGACTGATGGCTTCCTCTTCGGTCAGGAACACAGGCGTGATCTGGACATTTGCGGGGAGTGCCGCTCCTAGAATCACAAAGCAACACAGACAGGGCTCTGCCATGGGCCGGGAGGATGGAGGGACAGTAACTACGCTTGGGGTGACCCAACCAAACGACACGCCGACTTGGGAGAGCCGCCCCGACACACTCCTCAGCCCAGAACAAAAGACGCGAAACCGCAGCTAGAGCTCTGTGCCCGGTGGGGAGGGAGCTCTCGTGGGCAGCTTTATTCCTCGCTGTGGATAAAGGTGACTTGGGGGAAGAAAAGCTACTGGCACTTAAAAAACGAACAAAAACAGAATAAAAGCTGGAAAAATCTCCTCCAACTGACAAAAGGGATCTGCCCTAACTTATGCTTCAAACTAAAACAAAATCACCCGCTCAGGGATGCCCCTACATCCTGCAGAAGGTCTTTCTGGCAACTGCTGTTTCTCTTGGTCTCCTGTAACCATGATCCCCTGGACCTCGTTTGGGCAGTCCTGACAATGAGGTGGTGAGCATCTGAAAACAGGGATTGGAAAGGTACACGTAGACTCAGGAGCTTTACAACTAGGATTCTGATGGGTAACTTTGTTCTTTTTTTTAAGTTACAAAAAAATTTTTTTTAATATTTACTTATTTTGGGGGGACAGAGAAACGGAGTGCAAGCAGGGCAGGGGCAGAGAGAGAGGGAAACACAGAATCCAAAACAGGCCGCAGGCTCCGAGCTGTCAGCACAGAGCCTGACGTGGGGCTCGAAGCCACGAACCGTGAAGTCATGACCTGAGCCGACGTCGGATGTTTGACCGACTGAGCCGCCCAGGCGCCCAGGGTAACTTTGTTCCTAAAGCTCTAGTCTGTTTCCCTAATCTCTGAGCACAGGAAGTAACGCACGGGACCGCTGGGCCTCTCCCGTGACTTGTGTAGGGACAGGCGGCATAAAAGGCTATGTTCTCAAGAGGCAGCGATGCACCTTGCTACTTACCATGTTCCTGCAGGGCACCCCCTCCTGCAGGTATTCTCTGAAAATAAACACACACAGAAGTTGGCTCCGGGTTCCGCCTTCTCCTCCGGACCGAATCATCGGCACTGTGTGGTGCCATCTGCTCGTAAAATGTAGCCAGGCCCAGAACGCTTGCCCCGGCCACATGCCAGCAGCGAAGCAGACGGCACAGAAGCTCCCCCAAGCTGCTTGCTCTCCACCACGGCCGGGGTCAGACGAGAACCCGTGCCTCCCCAGGCCGCGGCTCCCCGCAAACGCACATCAGGCTTCACGGTCTGATCTATTTCCCTCCTCTGGGAATGAGGGCGAGGATTCCCGGTGTCTTTTCCACCTCGGGAGAACTCTCCTGCCATGGTATTCCCACTCCTGCTGCAGCCCCGGCGTGGAACGCACACACATTCCACCGTAACAAATACAGAAACGTCCGGGACCCTCATGATAAAGGATGTGACCTAAACCAAATGCTGTGCTAGATCTCTCTTGTTTATTCTGATTCACAGTCAAGGTGACAAGCCTAATTTTCTCTGAAACTGGGAATTTTCTCAAAAGAGCTTTCCAGACAATTCATCCGAAGGTTCCCAAACAACCCACAAAAAACAAAACAAAACAAAAAAACAAACGAAAACTCTTCCGGCCAGCATGACTTTCGCTCCTAAGAAACGGTGGCTTTCTTTCTTTTTTAGTGGCTTTTTAAAAAACTCATGTTTCAAGTTATATAATTGTACTTGAGACAAAAATCAGCTCCCCAATCACATAGACTTCCCTCACCCACAAGCTAATACTGTTAATCTTGGGTATATTTTCCTTCAAGGTTATGCATTTTTTTAAATGCCTTGAAATCACAGCACATAAAATTCTATTTTTCTGCTTAAGAGACTAAGGCTGTGGATGAAGCATCCCAGCCAGGTGGGTGGACTTTACAATACCTGGTCCCGAGGTACAGCTGGATGGATCAGGACCTTAGCCGTGAGGGACGGTGGGAGCTGGGTGCTAACAATCCTAGGTCACAGGAGCAAGAACAAAAACAAGGACACCGTGAGACAAAATACACTGCAGGATTCTTAACAACCCATGTTGGCGAGGGTCTTGGGGACATAGCCAGTGGGAGTTTCAGCTGACAAAGCCCTTATGGAGGGCACTCTGGCCATTCCTACCTAACTTCAGAATGTCCAAACGCTTTGACCTACCTTGTACCAAGATGCATACTTAAGAGTATTCATTACAGGGGCACCTGTGTGGCTCAGTCGGTTAAGCATCTGACTCTTGATTTCGGTTCAGGTCATGATCTCACAGTTCGTGAGTTCAAGCCCCACATCAGACTCTACAGACTACTTGATATTCTGTCTCCCTCTCTCTCTCTGCCCCTCCCTTGTTCGCTCTCTAAATCTCTCTCAAAATAGGGGTGCCTAGGTGGCTCAGTCAGTTAAGTATCTGACTTTGGCTAAGGTCAAGATCTCATGGTTCATGGGTTCGAGCCCCGCATTGGGCTCTGTGATGACAGCTCAGAGCCTGGAGCCTGCTTCGGATTCTGTGTCTCCCTCTCTCTCTGCCCCTCCCACGCTCGCGCTCTCTCTCTCTCTCTCTCTCACACACACACACAAAAATAAACATTAAAAAATTTAAATCTCTCTCAAAATAAATAAAAATAAACTTAAAAAAAAAGAGTTACGTGCTACAGAAAAAATGGTAAAATAGTCACAAAATGGATGAACACCTAAATGTCCATCGAAAAGAATACGCAGTGAAGTGAATCACGGCACAGCTGTAATACCAAAAACCGTGCGGCAATTACAAGAATGAAGTGGATCAGCATGGACTGATAAATCTCTACTGTACACGTTGAGGAACCGTATGGGCCCGTTGACAGAGGCAGCAAAAATAAACAGAAGCAACATATGTGACGCTGTACTGGAACCACATGGAAAAGCAAAGGATACAGATCAAACTGCTAGCAGCAGCAAAAATGCGTTCGTGCATTAGGTGTCTGATTTAAAAATACACGAGAAATGCAACATAAGGGGAAAATACCATTCTTGATGCAAGGCCACTGGTGAGCCTGGAGGCACCACAAGCAGGTTCGGAACCATCATAATGAGAGGGGCGCCTGGGTGGCTCAGTTGGTTAAGCATCTGACATCAGCTCAAGTCATGATCTTGCAGTTTGTGGGTTCAAGCCCCACATCAGGCTCTGTGCTGACAGGTCATATGCTGGAGCCTGCTTCTAATTTGTGTCTCCTTCTCTCTCTCTGCCTCTCCCCCACTCACACTCTGGCTCTCTCTCAAAAATAAACATTAAAAAAAATTTTTTTTTTAAAGAGCCATCATAATGAGACAACGGGGAAAGCATGAGGGTCTGCCGTGCCAAGGGCCATCGGAAAGCAGGGCCTGTGCTCCGTCTGTCCACATCTGCCCTCTCTTTTCATTCTCCACAAAGGTTCTTTCCCAGTAGAGAAAATTCAGCAAGCAACCTGTCCGAGGCCAGGACTGGAAACCCACCAGGCTGTCAGGCCCCCAGACCTTCTCCAGTCACACATTCATCCAGGCATCAGAAAGCTCTGGACGCAAGCAGCGGCCGTCCATGAGGAGAGTGCCTCAGACCACACGTGGAGGGGCCCTCAGGCACTCGGGCTCACTCTGATGCCCTCAACCACACGAAGAGGTGTGGGGAGATCTCAGAGGCCAGCAAGAGATGGACCCAGCCAGGCGGCAGGCAGGAGCCCAAGCAGAAGCAGGTGAGGCTGCTCTGTGCTGTGCAGAACCGGCCACGGAAGGGCAGCAGGGCCCCAGGCAGCGGGAGGGGACCGCAGCAGTCTCCCACACCCCTTCCCCTCCTGTGCTGTCAGCAAGCTGGGGCGCCCCGAGTCAGCACTTTGTAGACTGATGACTATAAAGGCACGCCCCATCACGAGACTCACGCGGATCTCTCTAAAATGTGCCTTTTACATTCCTAGCCCTTTTCTGGACATGATGGCCAATTTCCCAGTGTGGCCGAAAGACAGGTATGTGCCCTAAGTCAAATATCGACTATCTGACATTTGCCAAAGCAGCCCTCTTGGAACGGGCCAGGGATGGGGCTCCCAGCCCGTGATCTGGAGGAGGCCGGGCCGGTCTGGTTCGGTGGCAGGGGGCTGGGGTGTGGGGGAGATGCTGGCGTTACTCACAGTCCCTTGTAGAGGATACAGCCGGCCAGAATGTGAGGCGAGCGCTGGCACGTCTGCAGAATGAGGGCTGCCTTCAGCAACAACAGGGGCTCCACCTATGCAGGGCAAGAGGCACACCCACAAATCAGCGTGCTCACCATCAGCAAAGGTGGAGAGAGCAGGGGGCTTCATAGAACACGTGGACAGGTCCTAACCCAAAACTGGGGAAAAGGACAATGTGCCACGTGGTAAAATCCGTGTCACGCCTTGGGTCTATGTTCCACCTCTCTATATCCGGAACCCCGGCCAACACGAAATGCCCAATTCTTGGAACGAGGAGGCTTCTGCAGAAGCGAGGAGGTGCGGCGAATACGGCACAGGGCCACTCGTGGGGACAAGGTAGGTCTCCCTCAGGAGAAGGACTACGGATGCTGAGACCAGGAGGCAGTGGGAGAGGGGAGCCCACCCCTCAAACACACGGCGTGGCACCAGGTAAAGCCACACACCCCCTCCTCTCCCCTCCCTCTCAAGCACAAGCAACAGAGCTGGTTTCGTATCCCACCAAGTCCCATAACTCTGTCCCGTCACATAAAATGAAAGCATCAAGGTCTCTCACTCAGGGAAATAATCCTCAACTCGACGTTCCTTGCAAGGAGTCCGTTGCCTAGAAGTCCCTAAGAATACCGGAAGAGGATCTGAACCCGGTCAAGAGTCGCCAGCAGTAGCTAAAAGCTTCTTCCCATTACCTGCCGACAGCTAGAACCTGCAAGCACCATAGTGGTCAGAGTTCAGTGCCAAGGGAGCAAGCTCTGGAGCTGAGTTTGCTCTTTCAAGCCTCAAGACAGTGGCCAGTCCCAGCCAGCCATTCCGCAAAGCTCTGTGGCCAACTCTGAAAATCCCTCCAACCGGAGCCAGGAAAGCCCGTCTCCGATTCCAGCCAGAGTCACGCTCTGTGAAGGCACAGCCACGACCCCACCTGCCCACTGACAGGACCCTCTTGACTCCTGTGGTGAGACGCGGCCCAGACGCCTCCTCAGGTACTGGGGCGCAGGAGGACCATTCTTCAGGGGGCATAGCCTCGCGTCTCCCTTTGGCCTTGACAATGAGGACGTGATGTTCACCAAGATCAAGGCCACTGAGCAACAGGCAGCGTCGGTGGTCAGGCCAACCACGCAAGCTGCCTATGTGTCACTGAACACCAGTGGCCAATGGAGCGGCTCCGGGACGAAACGCTCCCAAGGACTCCCTCCCAGACAGAGACACCTTGTTTGTAAAATGGTACCACTGGGGGCGGGGGGCGGGGGGGTGCCTAGGAGGCACAGTTGATTGATCATCCAACTTCGGCTCAGGTCAAGATCCCATGGATTGTGGGTTCAAGCCCCACATCCGCCTGTGTGCTGACCATGCAGAGCCTGCTTGGGATTCTCTCTCTCCCTCTCTCTCTCCGCCCCTTCCCTGTGTGCTCACGCACTCCCTCCTTCAAACTAAACTAAACTAAACTAAAAGTCACACTGGGCATTTTTGATGGTGGGAATACAAGTCAACTGTATCATACTCACATCAAAAAAGATGTGGGGACCTTCAGATGCCAGAGTCCAACACTTCTGGGGCACTAGCAAAATAACACCACCCTTTACTGAGTATTTACTTTGTGCCAATTTAGCTATGGTCTCGCTGTACCTTCAAAACAGTCCTGGGAGCGGGCATACCAACAGCAGTTTGCAGGTTGGGAAACCGGGGCTCTGAGAGGAGACCTGGGCTGTCCAAGTTCACACGGCTGGCGAGCGGCAGCGTGGAAGCGGAGCACGGGTCTTAATAACCCTCCCCCTCCCCACCGAGAAATGACACGTTCTAGTCTCTTCTCTGGATAGAGAGGTCACAGAAAGGGAAGAAGAAAATGTCCAGAAGCTCTGTTCCTTTAGGCGGAATGGGTAAGGGGAAGGAGGGTGTTACTTTAGTTCGGTCCAGGTTCCAGAGGGAGTTGAATATCTTGTGCAGGTCACTGGTGTTCTTTAGGACCTGAGCAATGAAGGTGTCCCAAGCAGTGTGCAGGTCTTCCGGAGAACGGTTCTACAACAGAAACCACTGGAGGTCAGCATCCAAGATTTGGAGAGACACCCCCTTTGGCAAGGATCCCTACTACTATGAAAATCATGGGATGCCTGGAAGCCTCAGCCGGTTGAGGGTCCGACTCTTGATTTCGGCTCAGGTCACAATCCCACCGTTCATGGGTTCGAGCCCAACGCCAGGCCCTGTGCTGGTGGCACGCAGACTGCTTGGGATTCTCTCTCCCTCTCTGTCTGCCCCTCTCCCACATGCTCTCTCTCAAAATAAATAAATAAATAAATCATTCCTGACACAGGAAACTGGCCAGAAGGTAGGGCCTGTTTCAAACTTCCCAGGCACACGGGACCCCTCCCCCCCCATAACTCACCCACCACAGACCCAGCGCTCGTGCTGGGGGTGGGGGGGCAACCTGGTCTTTCAGCCGTCCCAGGGAGGAGGACATGGGGACGGACGTTCGCAGTGGATGTGACCTACACCACTGGGGAGCAAAGGCATCTAGGAGGGACTCCCGGGGCCCTTGACGTTGCCGCAGGATGTGACGTGTTTATGAAAAGTACGAGAGACCCTAGAGCAATGCTGTGCACTGGCGATCCCGGACCTGCTGCAGAAGTCCACATGTGACTCCTCACCACCATCCTCATACCTGGTAAGCCAGAGAGACGGGCCCGTTGTAAAAATTAAAGACACCAATGAGCTGATCCAGAAACTGCTTGCAGCTAACGTCGGGGAGCTCCACAGCACAGCCCAGCACCTAGAAAGAGGGAAACCAGGAGACAGGCATCTTCCTTTGCTCTGAGTCCAAACCTGGAATCCCGGCATCCAGGGCTCCACAGGGCTAGAAGGTACTGACCCGCTGAAAATGGATGGGTCTACACCAGGCCTACCGTGTCCACTCCAGCCCCGCTGGTCTCCAAGAGAGTAAGTGCTGTTTGTATCTACTCAAGTTGTCCAACCTGGAATGCCCTCCTTTCTTCTGTCTGTCTGTCCAAGGCTCACCCATCCCCTCTGCGCCCACTGCAGATTCCAGCACCTTCACGGTGCCCGTTCAGGTCACTCTGACCAATGCAGACCTCTTTGCTGACCCCTTATATTATCAGGACTGTTAGTCGCACACTGGGTGTGTAATGCGGGTTCTGTTACAAACGCTGGACAGGACTCTGACTGTTTCGTGAATGGCGTTCTCGTCTCCCGAGCTGGACCAACTGCTTCGGGAGAGGAAGCAAACCAATCATCACACAGCTCTAGACTTCCAGAGTGTCGCGGTGCTCAGTTCCGCAGAAGAGAAACGTGTGCTCCGTCAAAAAGCAATCTGGCTGCATACTGAAAGAGCCTGAGAAGAGTCTGTATTCTTTGGCCCAGTCATTCAACCTCTAGGGATCTTTCCAAAGGGAATCACCAGAAACCAAGAAACAAACAAACCCTGACATAAGACAAACAAATTCCTGACTGTAAGCTCCGCTGAGGCCAGGATCTTTGCTTGGTTCACTGATGCAACCCAAGGGCTTACCACGGTCTGGCACACAGTGCTTATTTCTTCCCTCATTGATCCATTACCCTATCGAATGCAACTCTAACAATCCACCGCCAGAAACTGACATACTGATACCCAGAATATAAAATAGCTAAAGCCGCCCTGGGAAAGAAGGCTGGAGGACGCGGACTATCTGATTCCGGACGGTGCAGTACTCGTACGGGATCTTCCAATCGATCAATGGAAAAGAACAGAGCCCAGAAACAGACCCCCACTGATGTGGTCGCCTGATCGTCAACAAAGGAGCCAAAAGAAGCCAAGCGGGAGAGTTTTGTCAAGAGTGGTGCTGGAACCACTGGATATCCATATGGAAAAAGAGGACCTTTGACTCTATTTCACACCACGCACCAATAATGATCCAAGAGGGATTACAGACCTAAGTTTAAAAGCTAAAACTACGGGGGCACCTGGGTGGCTCGGTTGGTTAAGTGTCCAGTTCTTGATTTGGGCTCAGGTCATGTCATGAAATCGAGCCCCATGTTTGGCTCCGCCTTGACAGTGTGGACCTTACTTGGGCTTCTCTCTCTCCCTCCCCTGCTTTTGTGAATGCACATGTGCGCTCTCTCTCTCTCTCAAACTAAACTTAAAAAAATCAAAGCTAAAACTATAAAGCTTAGAAGAAAAAAATTGGAAAACAGCTTCTCCAGCAGGATAGGTAGTGGTTTTACACAGGATACAGAAGGCACTAACCACAAAAGATAAAACTAGTATGTTAGGAATTAAAATTAAATTAAAATTGAGACATTCTGGGGGTGCTGGCTGACTCAGTCTGTAGCATGTGTGACTCCTGATCTCTGGGTTATGAGATTGAGCCCCACGTTGGGTGTAGACGTTAAATAAGTAAGTGAACTTTTAAAAATAATTACAATGTTCTGCACATCAAAAGACATCATTAAAAAAATTGACAGGCACATCACAAAGGGGGAGAAAATATCTTTAAAATATGTATCTGACAAATAGCAGATGTCCAGGATATATAAAAGACTCACAGGACTTAGGACTCTGTAAAGAGAGAAAACCCAGTTTAAAAAATGGACAAACGGGTGGCTGGGTGGCTCAGTCAGTTAAGCCTCTGTCTTCGGCTCAGGTCATGATCTCACGGTTTGTGAGTCTGAGCCCCGAGTTGGGCTCTCTGCTGTCAGCACAGAACCTGCTCGGGATCCTCTGTCTCCCTTGCTCTCTGCCCCTCCCTGCTTGTGTGCACATGTGCTCTCTCTCTCTCTCTTCAGAAAATAAACATCAAGGAAAAATAATTTAAAAAAGTAAAAATAAAAAACGGGCAAACTTTGGGCCGATACTTCTTGAAGGGAGACATACCAGTGGCCATTAAGCCTACGAAAAAGCCTTCACAGCATTGGTCATTAGAGAAACGGAAACCCAAACCAAAATGAGATATCAGTACACCCCCAGCAGAGTGGCTCAAACCGAACAGGCTGACAGCATGGTTGACAAGGACGTACACGAACGCGTATTCTCACACGCGGTTGGTAGGACTGTAAAATGGAACAACCGCTTCGGGAAAAGGCCTGGAAGTTTCTTATAAAATCACCCTACACATAGCCCGTGACCTAGCGAATCTCTGCCTGAATATTTACCCACGAGAAATGAAAGTTATGTCCACAAAAAGACTCGTATAGGAATGCTCCTAGCAGCCTTATTCTTGACTGTCCCTGATAGAGGTGGTTCACGTATCCAGAAAAAAGCAAGGGCGGGAGCGGAGGGATATATTCAGACAATGGACATTCAGACAATGCTGTTCCACGATACAGAGAACAAACTGTGGATGATGCCCAGCGAGGTCACAGGAACGACAGAAGCCTGCGGACAGGAATACTGTACATACTCTTTCACTCCTATTGACAGTCTAGAACGGGCACAGCTCACCTGCGGTGGGAAAAAATCAGAACGATGGTTGCCTGGGACGCGCGAGTGAGAATTAGCTGGACATAAGGGAGCTGCCCGGAGCGACGCTAACATTCCGCACCTTGATGGGGATTCGTGACATGCAGGGTGTCATCTGTCCAAATGTATTAAGTGGCGCGCTCAATGTCTGTGAGTTTCGGGGTATGTAAATCTTACCCCAAAACAAAACAAAAAACCAACACAAACCACTACTGAGCTCTAATTAACGTCATGCATAATGAGGTCCTAGGGGTGGGGAGGAGTATACCAGTGTGTGCAACTTTGGCAAGCATTAAAATAAAAACTGGATTGCCAGAAGATGAAGGCATGGATGGAGAGATGTGATAAAGCGACTAGAATAAATTATGAATAATACATATAATGAGATGGTAACTGCAGAACCTTGGAAATACACGGGACTGTCCACTGTAAGATTCCTTCAACGGTTTAGTATGCGCCTGGGTGGCTCAGTCAGTTGAGTACCTGACTCTTGATTTTGGCGCAGGTCATGATCCCAGGGTCGTGGGATCGAGCCCAACGTCGGGCTTCACGCTTAGCGTGGAGCCTGCTTAAGATTCTCTCTCTCTCTTTCCCTCTGCCCCTCTCCCCTGCCCGTGCTCTCTCTCTCTCTCTAATAAAGAAATAAAAAAGAGACGTTCCGGAGAGTGCTCAGTTATGATGGCACCTGCAGAGCGTGACACAGGAAGCGCAGATGTACTGCATGAGGGACCTGGGGGTGTGGAGGGGGTCCCAGGCTCCAGAGCCACGGAAAGCACTACCTTCTACACCTTACCAGCACAACACTCATCACCAAGGCAGATGGCCACCCTGTCGGCACAGGTTCTGTCTGGCAAACTTACCCAAAGGTACTCTCCATCAACCTTTATGGCGAACTTCAGTTTCCGCAGACGAACGAGGGTGGGAGCTGAGGCGGAGAGGTCAGAAATACAGCGCACCACGCCCGCAATCTGTCCACAGAGCAACTCCTGCTGGTCAAGCAGAGTCTGTGGGAAAGCAGCAAATTCCAGAGGGGAAGGTGAAACCGCTGAACTCGTGTATCATTCATTTAAAAAAATTTTTTTTAACGTTTTACTTATTTTTGAGAGAGAAAGAGAGTACAAGCGGGGGAAGGGCAGAGAGAGAGAGAGAGAGAGAGACACACACACACACACACACACACACACACACACAGAATCTGAAGCAGGCTCCAGGTTCTGAGCTGTCAGCACACAGCCCGATGCCGGACTCGAACTCGCGAACCGCGAGATCAAGACCTGAGCTGAAGTCGGATGCTTAACCGACTGAGCCACCCAGGCGGCCCCACTTGTGTGTCATTTCTTAGAGCAGAGGCTGGGGCAACAGCAGACTGCAGCCTGCAGGCCAGATCTGGGGGGCTGGCTGGTTTCAGATGGCCCAGGAGCTAAGCATGGTTTTGATATTTGAAGGCCGTCAGGACGACAACAAAGAACGTGTGATGTAGAGCTCACATGGCCTGCAAAGCCTCAATACTCACTCTCTGGCCCTCTGCAGGCAAAGTGTGCTGACCCCTGCCTGGGATAACAGAGCTGTCTCAGAACATCCCGGCTGCGTGCATACGGTGACTGGGCAGAACTTCATTTTTGTTCCAAGGACTCGGGGCACTTGCACAGGTAGGAGCAGGAGCCGTTCATCCCCATTCAGATCCCCTGCAGAGTGGCCAGAGCAGCCTAGACTAATCCCAACTACCCCAGCGGGAACGCGATCACATGAGCGAATGCAGAGGCCATCTGAGCGTTAACTAAACTGCAGGACAGCCAGACGCTGTGTGACGCAAGAGAAAATGTACACGCCACCTAGGAAGAAGTCCTGCCTAAAAGAGCTTGAATCTACTCGAGGCTCTACGTCTTACTAAGAGCGTAAAGGAGACACAGGGGAAATAAGACCTGAAGTGACATCCACCACGAGGAAGTGATCGGGCAGAGATCAAAACAGGAAGGCAAAATTTGAATATAGTATCACATGATATTAAGGGATTATTGTGACCAATTAACTGGTGACGGGCACAGGAGGGTCCATGACACTCTCCTCTCTGCTTTTGTATACGTTTGAATGAGACTGTTTTGTGGTCGTTGGCGTTGTTTTTAATTTTTGTAAGCTTATTCATTTTTTTGAGAGTGAGCGAGTGGGGGAGGGGCAGAGAGAGAGGGAGAGAGAGAATTCCAAGCAGGCTCTACGCTGTCAGCACAGAGCCCGATGCAGGGCTCGAACTCACGAACCGTGAGATTGTGATGAGCTGAAACCAAGAGTCAGGCAGTTAACCGACTGAGCCACCCTGGCGCCCCATGGAAGTGTTTTTGATGAGCTGATCAAGGGGTGCCTGGGTGACTCAGTTGGTTAAGCGTCTGACTCTTGATTTTGGCTCAGGTCATGATCTCACGATTCTCAGTATTCCTGAGTTCCAGCCCCACATTGGGCTGTGTACTGTGGGTGCAGAGCCTGCTTGGGATTCTCTCTCTCCCTCTCTCTCTCCCTCCCCCACTTGTGCTCTCTTTCTCTCTCTCTCAAAATAAATAAACTTAAAAAAAAAAAAAGAGCCGATCAAAACTTGGGAGCAAGGAGAGGCAGACAGAAAATCAGGACGGTGGGACGGCCTGGGCGGCTCAGTTGGTTTAAGCACCAACTTTGGCTCAGGTCACGATCCTGTAGTTCCTGAGTTCAAGCCCCATGCCCGGCTCTGTGCCTGTCCTGCTTGGGATTCTCGATGTCTCCTCTCTCTGCCCTTCTGCCACTCGCGCTTTCTCTCTCTCCCAAAATAAATAAACACACTTAAAAAAAAACAAACCAAAAAGAAAATCAGGACGGTGGCAGAAAGCCAGAGAGGACGGAAGTACGGAGCTGTCAAGGGAACGCCAAGAATGCCTGGCTTACAAACTGTCCCGATGTAAACGCTCTGCTTCTGAAAAGCCACCACGCTGAGGCAGCCGCATCCCCACCGAACAATAACGTGCTGTGGCGCTCACCTGAGGAGGATAGAAATAACAAATGCCAGCCCTCGTCGGATCGCCTTCTTCCTTCACCTTTGAACCATCATAAAGGAAAAAATAATTCCACCTGGCAAGAGAACACAATGGAGCCATGTTTCCCCTCATCCGGCGATCGAGGCATTTTAAAACACCGCTTCCTGTGCCCCAGCGCGAGAAGGGCTCACTACTCAGGATTTGAAGAGCCTTCTGGCGGCCCCAGAGAAGAAAAACATCCAGTGGCTACAAACAGATAACAAACCACTTCGAAAGTGCTGTCGAGTCCAACTAAAAATATGCCTCTGTCCCGTCGTCAGACCGTCTGGCCCAAAGGACCAAAGTGTATCTGGGGGAGAGACAGAGCGCCCAGGGACATCTCTTGTTTGAGACACTGACCCTTAACCATACCACCACGTGGTTTGGAACACTGTCATTTAAGGCTCTGATAACCAAATTAGCTGGGGACGTCTTAGCCACACGCCCTGCAACTGCTGGGCACCACAGTCTCTGGAAATATCCCTTTGACCAGAAATCCACGCGTTCATTTAACAAACAATGAGGGCGACAGTGTGCTCTCCCCTTTGCCAACCCTGGGGCCATGGCGCTAATAGAGAGACTGTAAACATTTCATTTCAACGCAGGACAGTGAGTCTATAACAGGAAAAATGGGGCTTATGAGAGCTCACAGAGGAGCCCCAAACCCCTCTCTGCCCTCACAGTGTGTTAACTCCAACACGACCTGTCATCAAACTTCTGATTTCCTTCCAGAACCCTCTGTTCTTTGCTAAGGACTCTTCTAGTCTACTCTGCAGTATAATTACCTCTTTAAGACCACAAAGCAGACCCCCCCAAAGGCTGAACCTGGGTTTTACCTCTCCAAAAGCACACCCATCAGGCTAGAGCATAAGGAGGAACTGTGACCACTCTTTTGACACCTGCGCTCTTCTCCCTGGATCTACACCCTCCCCCTACTACCCTCCCTGGCTCCTAGCTTCTCTTCCTGATGACAAGGCTAACTCTTGTTTCCAGGCGCAGTCTGCTTTCCTGAGTTGTAGGACCAGATGTGGAACCACCTGCAGGGCAAGCCCAGATCAAAAAGCCTCAAAAACGTGTCAAACCCAATTCAGAAATCCCACTGCTGGGCCCCACTGACCCTCTCCTTACGTCATCGGGGCAAAAGCACCCTCACGCTTTCTGGCATGCAAAAGACACCCTGGGCGTCATAATGGATGGCTCCCTCTTTGTGCCTTCCACACACATAACTGGTCACTGAATCCTGCTCCTAGTTAAACCAGCCCTTTTGTTTGCATTGTTCAATGAAACGTTTGCTGAGCCAAATTGGGAGAGAGGCTTAACCCGTGTGGGGCTGAGAAGGGAACGGAGTTTCAAGCAGACGTTGTGTAATAGCCTTCAAGAGGCAGACGGGCCAGACCTCTTCTTATGGTGTAATTCTGCACTGTAACCGTTTCTTGTCTCTTACAAATGAAGATTACAACGCCCACGGTCTCATCGAAGCTGACTGCGTGACCCGGCCGTGGCCGGCTTTTCTGCAGTCAACCAGTAATGCTCAACTCGCTCGAACACTGCAAGGTTTGAGCTCTGGAGAGAGACCATCGGCTCACATGCCTGACTGGGCCGCTCTTGAGAAAAATGCCTTCTTTTCCCCCCCGCCACCCTTAGTGAAAGCAAGACGGTCTGGCTGGGGATTTTCAGTTCATCCAAGGCATCGGTCCAGCAGCTGGGCAGGAGGCAAGCCACATAGGCCTTGCTACTCACCAGGAGGCTGACGTCGGCTCCGTCAAGGTAGAAGTGGCCATTTACTTGCCAGTGGCCCTCATTCTACTTATTTGGGTTGTCTTGTCCAGTATTGCTTTTTGCGCCCCAGCAGTAAATCCAGACGTGAGAGATTTAAGTGTTTTCAGCCACAACTGCACCTGCTTGGTTTTCACGCAGCATGAAAGTACTACTTCCTTCCTCGCAGGCTCTTCGGTGCCATGAATACCTCCATGCCTCTTAGAACTCTGGGAGAGAATCTAAGAAAGGGAGAGAAATCTACCAGAAAAGTCAAATCCACTAAGCTGGTTCCATGAGGATCAGCATTCTGGCTCCCTGCAGAATGGACTCTTCAAAAAGCTCCTGGCCAGGAAAGCCCAAGGGGGGAGATGCATGCTGAAGGCAGTGTTCCGAAGCGATTTTCTAGTTTGTCTGATTCAAAGCCATTTGGAAGATTCTTTTAAACATTGTGAAGCTGCCTGTTCAAACATCAGTGCCTTGGTCCTAAAATAAACACAAGGAATAGATTATTTCAGAAACCCATGAGACAGCATGTGACCCAGCAGGGTTAGGCAAACAGTATACTTCAAAGAGTCTTTTAGAAAGTTGAAAATTGTGTTTCAGAACAAAAAAAGAGAGTGGGGCAGGCCTTCAGAGTAAGTTCTTCAGTTTTTTTTTGAACAGTTCTGCCACACAGAAGACAAAACTACACAAGTAGTGTGAAATAGCTCTGTATGCCAGGGACAGGCTATACAAATAAGGTGGTTGTTGCAGTAATCACGGAACTCAAATTAAGGAACTGTCACCTTGACAGCTCAAAAGTAATCTGAACGTTAAATCCAGAGCTGGGCAAGTTGTTCAAAACAAAAAAGAGTTTAACAAGTGGCTCTCAAACTCCAAGAGAACAGGCAACAGAGCACCATGGAATTTCAGAATCAGAAGGGACCCCGGCATCATTTACCCTGAGGCTTCTCTCTTGTACTGTCAAAAATTAGCTGGTCCCTGGCCTACTCCCTCCAGAGACACAGGCAGCTCATAGTGTTAACTTTATCCTGCCACCAAACTAAAACTGGCCTCCCAGGAACCTCCCAACGCCGGTCTGGATAACACACCAGGAAAACAAAACAGGGTCTCTAATTCTTCCTCAAGAATTAGAGTGGTCCCTTCAGAACTCTATTTCTATTGTCACTTTGTCCAAGCTGGATGTCTCAGCCACAGGGTTTCAACTGCTTGCTCACCATCTGTCATCCTCCTGAGAATACCGTAGTTTTCCTAAGGCTCTTTTCTTAGAAGTACCTAGAGAGGACCCCACTGACTCTCTGAGGCCTGTGAAATCTCTTATCTTTCCTCAGCTTTAGGCATCTTGAGGTAGGCCTCCACAGGCCATACTCATGGTGTTCTCTGAAGCATTATCTGGGGCATGTCAGCTCTTGGAATCCAGGACAGCAGCCTGAGACCCCCATTCCTCGTTTCCCTAGGACCGAGCCCCACGCTGCCAAGGTCCACCCTCCTATCTCTAAAAGGTCCAGGGGAGGCCGGTAATGTCCCCGGGGTAGGGCAGGTGTTGGGGTGCGACCAGACAAGGCTCCAGCAGCCTGGGAAGTTGCAGTAACGACCCGGAGGAGCCAAGAAGTGGAGGCAGGAAGGTGTGGTGTAGGAAGTGGCCTCAGTGAGTCAGCGGGCCAGGAAAAGGGGCGCTAACGACTGCGATCAGGAACGGATTAAGGGCACTGAGCGGTATCTGGCCTCAGCTCCAGGGGGCCGGGAATTGGTGGGCAAAGGCGAGGGGGGAGGTCAAGAGGGGCCGATTGCCGCGCGGAGAGGCCGCCAAGAGGCGCTCTCGGCCGGGGTCCCGCCCCTCGGTATCCCTGCACCGCCCACCCGCCGGCATAGCCGGGCAGCCCGGGGTTTCAGGGCTCGGGCCCCGCAGGGTGGGCAGCAGCGGGGCGCCAGCGACTCCCGCCCGGTACCTACTCGCGCGGCGGACAGGCCCGAGGATCACGCGCCGCCACCGCCTGCCGCCCCCTACGATTCCCGGAGAGCTGGCGCGCGGTGATGACGTCAGGCGGCGCGCGCCGCTGACGTCAGAGGGCCATGGCGGCGGCGGCGTTGGAGCCCTGGCAGGCTGCGGCCCCGCGCAGAAAAAGGCGCTCGGCGGCGCGGCGTCCGCGAGGGAGGGAGGCGGCGGCGGGGGGCCTGGTGGCCGAACCAGAGACGGACGGCCGAGTCGTGCTTCGTCGCATCCGGGAGGCCCGGTGAGTGCGGAGTTGGCCCTGAGACCGAGTCTTCATCCTTGGGAGGACCGCTCCGAGCCTCCGTCTCGCCACCTGTAAAGTGGGCATATCTGCAAACCCTTAGGGTTATTGTGAGGGTTTTACGCAGGTGAGGAGCTTATTACAGACTGAATCGGAGTAAAAGGTCATTCCTCTTGTTGCACTTCCAGCTGCGCGACCTTCGGCAAGTTCCATAATCTCTGTGCCTCAGTTTTCTCATCTGAGAGATGGCCCTGAAAATAGTACCCGTATAGGCTTGTTTTGAGGATTCAGTGAATTAGTAAATGTATGTAAGTGTAAACCACGGTGCCTGGAGCGGGGTAAGTGCAGAAACAGTGTTTGGTATTAACATCATACGACTGTTGGTTATTGTTATTGCTGACGCCGGGGAAGCAACACGAACGTGATTGACATCTTCATGGTGATCATCATTAGTTAATTGAGGAGCTGCTGTGTGCCTGCCACTGGCTTATGCATTCTACTTAGTACATCTTTATCAATTTGAACATCTCAGACAGCTAGGATCCTGTCAGGGCTCAGAGTCTTAGAGACACCGGTAATGTATGGAACCAGATTTCAAACCCATGGCTTTGCAGCTCCAACACCTGTGCTTCAAAGTTCTCCATTATTTGGGCTTAGCCCAGACCCTCATCCCTCCATGCTTTGCTCTGCACCTTGCAGTTTAGAACAGTACCTAACAGAGGAAGCACTTTGATAAATGTTACCTATTTTTGTTACTTATTTTTGTTGCCATTATTTATTTGCACTCCTTTAAGGGCCCAGTAAATAACAGCTTTTGTTAGTGCTTCAGATCAACAACTGGGGGAAATTAGACTAATTTTATATGCTCCTCTCCCCCAGAATTAAGGTCAAGAGACAGTTGATGACTCTGAGGTTACCACTGAATAGAAAGGAGTTGGCTGACCAGTTGATTGAGCCTGAGTAAACAAACAGCAGCGACTTTTTCTAGGATCTTGGAAGACGTCTCTGAGAAGGAGTGTGCCCAGGGATTTGGAAAACCCTTAAGGCACTTTCCCTACACCTTGCATTGTTATTCTTCCTCAACTTCTCCAGTATCCCCCCCTCCCTTCCTGGGAGCTCCCTGCTTCTTCTTGTACCCATAAATGTGGTGCAGACCCCACTGCTCTGAGTAGAGAGGAGCCCAGCACTTTACATGCTGTTCTGTGCGCAAGCTCACCAGTTTCCAAAGCACTCCCAGTACATTAGAGCTCTCCTGTACCCTCTGTGATGAACATGAGGGCAGCCTCGGGCAGATGTTTTCAATTCTGTGTGGTAAACGCTGGTGTGTGGCTTGTCTGTTCAAATCCAATTTTGTTTAAAATTTTTTTTCTTTTTTCTTTTTTTTTAGTATTTATTTTTGAGACAGAGAGAGACAGAGCGCAAGTAGGGGAGAGGCAGAGAGAGAGCAAGATACAGAATCCAAAGCAGGCTCCAGGCTCTGAGCTGTCGGCACAGAGCCCGAAGCGGGGCTCAAACTCACGAACCGCGAGATCATGACCTGAGCCGAAGTCGGACACTTAACCGACTGAGCCACCCAGGCGCCCCCCCCAAATTTTTTTTTTCTTATGAGAACTTTTAAGATCTACTCTCTTAGCAGCTTGCAAGTGTTATTACCTATAGGCGCCATGCTGTATATTACATTCCCATAACTTATTTATTTTATACCTATAAGTTTGTACCTTTTGACCTCCTTTATCCATTTCACACCCATCCTCCCCTCCACAACCACCAATCTGTTCTCTATCTAGGAGCTCAGTATTTTTGTTTTTTAGATTCCGTATAAAAGTGATGTCATATAGGGGCGCCTGGGTGGCTCATTCGGTTGAGCATCCGACTTTGGCTCAGATCGTGATCTCGCGGTTTGTGCATTCGAGTCCTGCATTGGGCTCTGTGCTGCCAGCTCCGAGCCTGGAGCCTGCTTCGGATCCTGTGTCTCCTTCTCTCTCTGTCTCTCAAAAATAAATAAACGCTAAAAAAAAAAAAATTTTTTTTAAGTGATGTCATCTAGTATTTGCCTTATTTCGCTAAACATAAGGCCCTCAGGGTCCATCCCTATTTTTGCAAATGGAAAGATTTCATTATTATGGGTGAATAGTATTTCATTTTATATAGATACACCACATCTTTTTTCTCGAATCATCCCTCCCTGGACACATAGGCTGTTTTCATACTTAGCTATTGTAAATAATGCTGCAATGAATATGGGGGTTCACATATCTTTTCAAATAGGTGTTTTTGGTTTTGTTTTGTTTTGTTTTGTTGATAGATAGCCAGAAGAGAAACTGCTGGGTCGTAGAGTAGTTCTATTTTTAATTTTTTGAATAACCTCCATACTGTTTCCCATAGTGGCTCTGCCAACTTATGTTCCTACCAACAGTGCGTCAGGGTTCCATTTTCTCCACACTCTTGCCAAAGTTTGTTATTTCTCATCTTTTTGATACGAGCCCTTCTAAACTGGTGTGAGGTGAGATCTCACTGTTTTGATTTGTACTTTCCTGATGGTTACTGATGTTGAGCATCTTTTCACATACCTGTTGGCTCTCGGTATGTCTTCTCTGGATAAATATCTATTTGGATAATTCCATTTTTTAACCACATTGTTTGGTTGTTTTGTTATTCAGTTGTATGTGTTCTTTATATATTTTAGGTATTAACCTTTTATCAGGTATGTGATGTGCAAATCTTTGCTCCCATGCAGTAGGTTGCCTGTTTTTTTTCTTTTTGTTGGTGGTGGTGGTTTTCTTTGCTGGGCACAGGCTGTTTAGTTCGGTGTAGTTTTGCTTATTTTATTGTTGCTTTTGTTGCCTTTGCTTTTGGAGTCAGATCCAAAGCCAGGACCTACGTCAAGCAGCTTGTCGCTTATGTTTTCTGCTAAGAGTTTTATGGTTCCAGGTCTTCCATTCACGTCTTTAATCCATTTTGAGTTCATTTTTGTGTATGTTATAAGATAGTGATGCACTTTCATTCTTTTGCATGTGGCTGTCCAGTTTTCCCAACACCATTTATTAAAGAAATTGTCCTTTCCCCCTAGGATATTCTTGGCTCCTTTGTCATAAGGTACTGGACCACATATGTGTGGGTTTATTTCTGGGCTCTCTCTTCTGTTCGGTTGATCTGTGTGTTTGTTTTTATGCCAGGATGCCAATAATCATTATAGCTTTGTAATAGAGTTTGAAACCAGGGAGCATGATGCCTCCAGCTTTGTTCTTTATCAAGATTGCTTTGCTGTTCAGAGCCTTTTGTGACTCCAAATTTTAAAGATTGTCTTACGTGAAAAATGTGATAGGAATTTTGATAGGAATTATATTGAATGTGTAGATGGTTTGGGTAGTGTAGACATTTTAACACTGTTCTTCTAACCCCTGAGCACGAATGTCTTTCCATTTATTTGTGTTGTCTTCAATTTTTTTTTCCTTAACGGCTTATAGTTTTCTGTATACAGGTCTTTCACCTCCTTGGTTAAATTTATCTCTAACTATTTTTTTTTATGCAATTGTAAATGTGATTGTTGTTTTGTTTTTTAAGTTTATTTTGAGAGAGTGTGTGTGTGTGTGCGCGCGCGCACACACACGCACGCACAAGCGGGGGAGGGACAGAGAGAGAGGGAGAGAGTCCCAAGCACAGCTCCCACGCCATCAGCGCAGAGCCCAACACAGGGCTCAGTTCCACGAACTGTGAATCATGACTGGAGCCAAAGTCGAGTTGGATGCCTGACTGAGCCACCCAGGCACCCCAAAATGTGATTGTTTTTTAAATTTATTTTTCTGATAGTTCATTATTAGTGTATCAGAATGCAACAGATTTTTGTGTATTTTTTATCCTGCAACTTATACTGAATTTGTTATTCTAGTAGTTTTTGGTGTCGTCTTTAGGGTTTTCTTTATAAAATACCATGTCATCTGAAAATAGTGGCCGTTTTAGTTCTTCCTTTCCAATCTGGATGCCTTTTATTTATTTTTCTTGTGTAATTGCTCTGGCAAGGACTTCCAATACTACAGTTGACCCTTGGCCAACATGGGTTTGAACTGTGTGGTCCACTTAATACGTGAATTTTTTTTCAATAAATACAGACAATGCTGTAAATGTATTTTCCTTTAGGATTTTCCTAATAACATTTTTTTTCTAGCTTACTTTGCTGTATGAATTCAGTATTTAATACATCTAACATACAAAGTAGTGTTCATTGACTTTTTTATGTTATTGGTAAGGCTTCCAGGCAACAGTAGGCTATTAGTAGTTACATCTTGGGGGAGTCAGAAGTTATACTCAGATTTTCTACTGCACAGGGGTTTGGCACCCCTAACCCCTGCGTTGTTCAAGGGCCAATTGTATGTTGAATAAAAGTGGCAAGAGTAGGTATCCTTGCCTTGTTGCTGGTCATAGAGGAAAAGCTTTCAGCTTTCAGCGTTCACCATCGAGTATGATGTGGCTTGTCATATATGGCTTTTCTTATGTTGAGTTACGTTCTCTCCGTACCTGCTTTGTTGAGAGCTTTTATCAAAATGGATGTTGAATTTTGTCACATATTTTTTCTGTGTCTGTTGAGAAGTCATATGCTTTTTATCCTTAATTTTGTTAATGTGGTGTATTATTTTGATTCATCCCTGGAATAAATCCCACTTGATCATAGCATATGGTCCTCTTACTGTATTGGGTTAAGTTTGCTGATATTTTGTTGAGGACTTTTCCATCTATGTTCATGACAGATATTGGCCTGTGGGCCTCTCTTCTTTATGGCATCTTGGCTGGTTTGGACAAGGGCAATGCTGACCTCATAAAATGAGTTGGGAAGCATTCCTTCCTCTTGTTTTTCCTGGAAAAGTTTGAGAAGGATTGGTATTCATTCTTCTTGGAAGATTTGGTAGAATTCACCAGTGAAGCCATCTGGTCCCGGACTTTTGTTTGTTGGGAGATTTTTGATTACTCATTTAGTCTGCATACTGGTGATTGGTCTGTTGAGAATTTCTGTCCTTGTGATTCAGTCTTGGAAGGTTGTATGTTTCTGGGAATTTACCCTTCTTGATTGCCCAACTATTTGGGGTGAAACTGATCATAGTAGTTTCTTATGATCCTGTGTATATACTATTGTCAGTAATATCTGTTTCTTTTCTAATTATATTTGTTTGAGGCCTCCGTTGTTTGTTTTGTTTTTTTTTTTTAACCTTGGTGAGTTTAGCTACAAGTTTGTCAGCTCTTTTGTTGATCTTTCTATTGTCTTTTTAGTCTGTATTTTCACTTATTTCCATTCCAATCTTATTTCCTCCTTTCTGCTAACTTTAGGCTTCCTTTGTTCTTTTTCTAGTTCCTTGAGGTGTAAAGGTAGATTGCTTATCGGGACTTTACTTGTTTCTTGAGATAGGCCTGTTTCACTATAAACTTCCTTCTTAGAACTACTTTTTTTTTTTTTTTTAAGTAAGCTCTACACCCAGTGTGGGGCTCGAACTCACTACCACACTAGATCAAGAGTCACACGCTCCACTGTGAGCCAGCCAGGTGTGCCATTCTGAGAACCACTTTTGCTGCATTCTATAAATTTTGCTAAGTTGTATTCCACTTTCATTTGTCGTGAGGTATTTTTTGGTTTCTCTTTTGATCTGCTCATTGACCCATTGGTTGCTCAGCAAGCTCCGTGTTTGTGAATTTCCAGTTTTCTTCTTAGAATTGATTTCTAGTTCCATACCACTGGGGTCAGAAAAGATGCTGGATATGATTTCAGTGATCATTTTAGAAAGTTCCAGTCTCAAGTTTATTAAGGCTTGTCTTGTGGCCTGGCACATGATCTGTCTTGGAGAATGTTCCATGTGCACTTGAGAGGAATGTGTTCCACGTACTGCTTTTTGATGGAGAGCTCTAAATATACCTGTTAAGTCCATCTGGTCTAACTTGTTGTCTGAGGCTGATGTTTCCTTACTGATCTTCTGTCTGGATGGTCTATCCAATGATGTAAGTGAGGTGTTAAAATCCCCTACTATTCTTGTACTGCTGTCGATTTCTCCTTTTAGGTCTGCTCATATTTGCTCTACATATCTAGTTACTGCTAAAATTGGGTGCGTAAATATTTACAAATGTTGCATCCTCTTGTTAGATCGATTCCTTTATCACATAATGTTCTTCTTTGGCTCGAATTACAATGTTTGGATTTTTCTTTTCCCTCCTTCATTGGACTGAGAATCAGAAGATGATTTGTTAGCTGTGCAACCTGGAACAAAGCACACCCCTTCTCTCAGTCTGTTTTTTTCTCTGTAAAATAGAAACAACAAATTCTTCTCCCAGGCTCAAATAAGAGAGTGTGTATAAAAGAGCTTTGTGAACTGTGAGATGCTGTCCAGATACGAAAAGTGACAATGCTCATGATGATTATGCAACAACCAGATGTTCAGGAGAAGATTTTTTTTTAATTTTTCTAACGTTTATTTCTTTTGAGAGAGAGAGAGAGAGCAAGCATGCACAAGTTGGGGGGAGGGCAGAGAGAGAGGGGGAGAGAGAATCCCGAGCAGGCTCCATGTTCAGCACAGAGCCCAACACGGGGGGGCTCAGTCCCATGAACCATGAGATCATGACCTGAGTGGAAAGCGAACCAGATGCTCAACCAACTGAGCCACCCAGGTGCCCCCTTAGATTAAATTATTTGAACCTTTCACAAAAAATTGAGCATCAAAAGATGCTATAATTGGGGGCACCCATTGGGTCCAGTCAGTGGAGCATGCAGCTCCTGATCTCGGGTCCTGAGTTCGAGCCCCAGGTTGCAGGGTAGAGTTTACTTAATTAAAAAAAAAAAAAAAAAGGAAGAAGATGCCATAATTGGACTTGTTTTCCTTTTGACCCCTTTAGGCATTTCTCCCACCTCCAACCCCCTACCTCTGGCAACCACTCATCCGTCCTCTGTATCTGTGAGCTCGGTTTTTTGGTTCTGTTTTTTGTTTTGTTTCGGTGTTTTGTTTTTGTTTTTTAAGATTCTACGTGTAAGTTATTTAGAATATTTCTCTTTTTCTGTTTGGTCTGTTTTACTAAGCACAATGACCTCAAGGTCCATCCATATTGCAGATGGAAAGATTTCATTCTTTATTATGGCTGAGTAGTATTCCATTGTGTATGTACACCATAGTTTCTTTGTCCATTCATCCACTGATGGACACTTAGGCTGTGTCTATATTTTCATTCATAAATAAGGCTTCAGTGAACATAGGGGTGCATGTACCTTTTCCAGTTAGTGTTTTCATTTTCTTCAGATAAATAGAAGGGGAATTGCTGGATCATATGGTAGTTCTATCTTTATTTTATTTTTTAATGTTTATCTGTTTTTGAGAGAGAGAGAGAGACAGATAGAGCGTGAGCAGGGGTGGGGCAGAGAGAGAGGGAGACACAGAATCCGAAGCAGTCTCCAGGCTCTGAGCCATCAGCGCAGAGCCCGATGTGGGGCTCGAACTCGTGAACTGTGAGATCATGACCAGAGCCAAAGTTGGACGCTAAACTGAGCCACGCAGGTGCCCCATTTTTAATTTTTATGAGGAACTTCCTTACACTTTTCCATGGTTGGCTGCACCAATTTACATTCCCACCAACAGCGAATAAGGGTTTTCCTTTTCTCTCCATCTTTGCCAACACTTGTTCTTTCTTGTTTTTTTGAAAATAGCCATCCTAACAGATGTGGTGTGGTATCTCATTGTGGTTTCGATTTGCCCTTCCCTTGTGATTCATGATGTTGAGCATCTTTTCACGTACTCGTTGACCATCTATATGTCTTCTGTGGAAAAATGTCTATTTGGATCTGCCCATTTCTTAATTAGATTGCTTGGGTTTTCTTGTTACTGAGTTGTAGGAGTTCTTCATATTTTGGATATTAATCCCTTATCAGATACATGATTTGCAAACGTTTTCCCGTACAGTGGGTTGCCTTTTTATTTTGTTGATGGTTTTCTTTGCTGTGCAGAAGCTTTCTGGTTTGATATAGTCCCACATGTTTATTTTTGCTTTTGTTTTTACTTTTGGTAATCAAATTTTGAAAATCACTACCAAGACCTATGTCAAGCAGCTTTTCCCCTCCGTTTTCTATGAGGAGTTTTATGGTTCCTGGTCTTATATTCAAGTCTTTAATCCATTTTGGGTTAATTTTTGTGTACGTTGTAAAATAGTGGTTTCATTCTTTGCATGTGGCTGTCCAGTTTTCCCAACACCATTTATTAAAGAGGCTGTTCTCTCCCTCTTGTGTATTCTTGGCTCCTTTGTCATAAAGTGTTTGACCCTATATATTTGGGTTTATTTTGGGCTTTCTCTTCTGTTCCATTGATCTGTGTGTCTGTTTTAATGCCAATACTATATTGTTTTGATTACTGTAACTTTGTAGTAGAAATCTGAAATCAGGAAGTGTGCTGCCTTTAGCTTTGTTTTCCTTTCTCAAGATGGCTCTGGCTATTCAGTCTTTCATGACTCCATACCAATTTGGGGATCCTTTTTTCTATTTCTGTGAAAACTGAGATTAGAATTTTGATAGGAATTGCGTTGCGTCTGTAGGTGGCTTTGGGTAGTATAGACATTTTAACACTGTTCTTCCAATGCATGAGCACAGAACATCTTTCCATTTACCTCTGTTTTCGATTTCTTTCCTTAATGTCTTATAGTTTTCAGTATATAGGCTTTCACCTCCTTGGTTAAGTTTATTCCTGAGTTTTATTCCGGTGTTTTATTCTTTTTGATGCAATTTCAAATGGGATCACCTTCTAAATTTCTTTTTCTGATAGTTAATTATTAGTGTATAGAAATGGAACAGACTTTTGTGTATTGATATTGTATCCTGCAACTTTACTGAATTCATTTATTAGTTTGAACAGGTTTTGCGGGGGAGTCTTTAAGGTTTTCCACATGTCATCTGCAAATAGCGAGTTTTACTTCTTTCCTTTCTTGTTTCTATGCCTTTTATTTGTTTTTCTTGGTAATTGCTCTGGCTGGGATTCTAATTCTATATTGAATAGAAGTAGCAAAAGTGGGTATCTTTATCTTATTCCTGATATTAGAGAAAATAATAACAGCTGAAACTTCTCGCCATTGAATGTGATGTTACGTTGGGCTTGTCACATGTGGCCTTTATTATGTTGAGGTATGTTCCCCCTATACCCACTTTGTTGGGAAATATCCATCATAAATGGATATTAAATTTTGTCAGATTCTTTCCCTGCATTTCTCAACATGGTCATATGATTTTTATTCTTCATTTTGTTAATGTGATGTATCATGTTCATTAATTTGCATGTGTGAACTATCCCTGCATCCCTGGAGTAAATCCCGCTTGATCATAGTGTATGATTCTTTTAGCATGTGGGTGAATTTGGTTTGCTAGTATTTTGTTGAGCATTCTTGCATCCAAATTTATCAAAGACAGTGGCCTGTAATTTTTTTGTAGTGTCCTTGTCTGGTTTTGGCATCAGGGTAATTAATGCTGGCCCCAGAAATGAGTTTGGAAGCATTCCCTCTTCTGTTTTTTTGGGGTTGTTTTTGTTTTTTATTTTGGTTAGGGGGAAGCTTGGGAAGGATCAGTATTCATTCTCTGAATGGTAGAATTCACCATTAAAGCCGTCTAGTTCTGGCCTTTTGTCTTTTTGGAAGTTTGAAATTGCCGATTCTTTTGGGTTGTCCAAATTGTTGCTGTGTATTTTCACAGTAGTCCCTTTGATCTTTTGGTTTTTTGTGGTTGTAATATCTCCTCTATCATTTCTGATTTTGAGTCCCCTCTCTCTCTCTTTTGTTCTTGGTGTGTCTAGGTAAAGGTTTGTCGATTTTGTTACTCGTTCAAAAAATCTGCTCTTTTGTTGATCTTTTTTCCTATCTTTTTTTGGAATCTATTTCATTTATTTTTGTTCTGGTCTTTGTTATTTCCTTTCTACTAACTTTGGGCTTTGTTCTTTTTCTAGTTTGTGAGGTGTAACATTTGTTTATTTATTTCAGACTTTTCTAGCTTCTTGAGGTAGGCCTGTATTGCTATAAACTTACCACTTAGAACCATTTTTGCGGCATCCCAAAAATGTTGGTCTGCCTCTAGGTTAAATTCTATTTTGTCTGATATAAGTATAGCTCTCCCAGCTCTCTTCTGGTTTCCACTCGCACAGAACATCTTTTCTGTCTCCTCACTTTCTGTCTGTGTTGTCCTTATGTCCAAAGTGCGTCTTTTGTGGGCATCACATGGATGGGTTGGTGTTTTCAGTCATTGTATATCTTTTGATTGGACAAATTCATCAGTTTGTTTTAAATCACTGTTGACAGTGTTTTGCTCTGGTTTTGCATAAGCTGGTTGACCTGAATAAAGAAAGCCTAGACACTGTTTTTGTCTCTCCTTTTACTTCCACCTTGGAATTAGTTGTGATAAGGCAAAGACTGTTTATTGAGTACCTGCTGCATGCAAGGCACAGTGCTGTGTGTTGACTCATTTGATCCCTTTCATAATCCTGCTTGATAGGTATGATTCTTTTCCCCATCATAGGGGTGAGGAAACTGAAACTCAGAGAGCTTAAACCTGGGCAGCTAGCAACTATTTATGGAGCTCTGCATCTGTGCCAGGCGGTGGTGTGGACTGACCCAGACCAGTCCCTGGGAATTGGGTCATCCTCCAGCCACCCTTCTGCCCTCTCGGAGTGCTGGCAGTGCTGGTCTGGCTCTGGACATGCACACTGTGAATCCCCGCATCCAGCTCATGGTCAGGAGGAGGGCCACTGGTGGGGGCGGCCTGCAGAAGGTTGGGAGATGACCATGCCTTTTTTTTCGTAACAGGGAGGACCTGCTTCTCTCTGATTTCTGGAGTCTGGCCCTAGGTGGGTACCGCCTGGCGAAGGCTGGGGGTGGTAGGTGTGGGAGGAGAGCCTGAATGTGGGCAAAGGAAGGAACACAGTCCTCATTGGATGATATTTTCTTCACAGAGCGGTGTCCATGCTGGGTTCTCATTCTGACTTCCCACTTATAACCATGTGCCTTGGCACTTAACTCTGAGCCTCAGTTTTTCTTTGAAAGAGAGGTAACAAAGTACACACCCTGTGGTGTAATTTTGAGGATTAAATGAGGCTATTCAGTTAAGTGCTTGGAACAGTGTTTGCCTGTGCATGGGAGACCATACGTCCAGCTGTCACTGTCATTGTTGAAATGTATACTTAGCGAGCTCTTTTCCCCGACTTTGCAGTGGAGGCTTGTTTTTCCCCACATGGTTGTAACCTCCTCCTCGACAGAATCTGTGGCCATCTGAATATTAACATGTGCAGCAAACATACCAGCAGTCACAGTCTGTATGGAGGGACATTTAGTTATTTTTTCCTTCATTTTTCAGTCATTCTACATAACGGTGCAGGGAGCACCTTTACGCATAAAGCTTTTACCAAATGTAGGGTGATTCTCTTCGGATGTATTCCTGGAAGAGGAATTATGCAGTGAAAAGGCGGTGACTGAGTTGATGTCTGTTGTCAAGTTTTTCCAGAACTGCTTTTACCAATCAGTTCCTCACATGCCCTTTCCCAGCCGGGGGTCTCATTCACAGATCTCTTCACTAAGAAGTGAAAACTGCCGTCTTGCTGTGGAAACATAGGGCCTTTTGTTTTTCGGGTGCAGGTTTGTTCAAGTAAGTTCAGTGCCAGTGAAATGAGAGACCAGAGAACCTGCTGCTATAGAAGAAGATGTAAACAGATTATTTTTTGTTAGACTCAAAAGCCCCAGTCTACCTTTTTTATTCTTTGAACTTTTTACACGATGTTGAGAGCTCTGCTCCTCGGTTCTTTGTTATCATCAAAAAAGTAGGTACTTCAGAGCATAACCTGCACTTACCAGGCACCTCCCACCAAATTAGAATGAGCTCCCATTAGAGCTTTAGGTGGAAACTGTGCCCATAAATGAAACCTATTTTTTGCTGGAGACATCTGTGGGGTTGCAGGCCATGGGCATGCAGGGACCAGGACAGCCTGTCTGTGTGGGCGGGCGTGGCCACATGCCCCAGGCATGTTTGGGAGCGAGGCCTGCAGCCTTCTTTCTGAGGAGCTGAAGCCTTTACTGGCCTCCTTTTCTCCCTGGGGCTGTGGCCTCGCGTGGATGGTTGGGTTCACGGGGCCAGAGCATGCCCTCTGACTGTGTTCCGGGCCTGCTCTTTCAGAAACCATCAACGGCTGTCTGACGAAACATCTGGAACAACTGAAGGCCCCAGTGGGGACTCTCTCGGAAGTCTTTGGAAACCTGCATCTCGACTCCTCGCCAGATGAGTCGGATGTGGCCCCCGGCTGCCTCCCAGGAGAGACCCTGGTGCCGGGAACCTGCCGTCTGAAGTGTGTATGCTATGGCCTTGGGAACTTTGCCACCTGCGTCATGGCTAGAAACCAGCTAACGTTTTTGCTTCTCTTCCTGGAAAAGTGCCAGGTAAAGTTTTGGATTCTTCTTTATCGTCCCTCCGCTGGTCTTGCACACGGATCTTCGGGTTGACGGGGCTCATTCTTCCCTCCCGCAGATTCCCAGAAGGCACTGCTGGGTGTATGACCCTGTGTTTAGCCAACTAGAAATTGCAGTTCTGAATAGCCTCGGTGTGACTGTCCTCAGTGAGAACGAGGTGAGCGGGGGAGGGGAAGGGGAGGGGGGAGCTGTGTAACTGACGGGACCCCGGGCTGTGCCATGTAGACACCCTCGCTCTGAGACAGCAGTCAAGTGTCCCACCACACACTTGCCTTCCCAGTGCCTGGAACGTGGGACCCATCAGTACCCGCATTGTGGCCTATGTGGTACCCATCACAGAAAAATAAATCGTACAAGTGGCGTGAACTGAAACCTGTTATATTTGCAAAATTCCTTTTACTTCTTTTGAGGGAGTGTAAGAAGGGGAGGGGCGGAGAGAGAGACAGAACGAACAAGAACCAAGCAGGCTCTGCACCAGCAGCATGGAGCCCAGTGCAGGGCTCGAACCCACGAATTGTGGGATCGTACCTGAGCTGAAAGCAACAGTCGAGGCTTAACTGACTGAGCCACCCAGGCGCCCCTGTTTGCAAAATTCTTGTGAGAATTGTGTGTCCAGGGACTATGGTAATTTACTAAATTGGTATTTACTGTGGGATGAAAAAATGAAGGGCTACAGTCTCGGTGCCTCCAATGAGGGCCTCCTGGTTGGAATTTACTGTCCTAGGGGAGGGTATGGAAGGGGACAGAATAGCTCTCTCTGAACCTGTAGCCATCACCCGTAGCGTCTGGCTGGGTGGCGGGTAGATGCTGTGCCCTGCATGCCCTAAATAGTTGGCATGTGAAATTTCTGAGCCCTGGAAGACAGACAGTCCTTTCCTAGGCAGAGGGCAGAAGCCAGCGTACAGGCACAGACTTCTGCAAGTAGTTTTGCCTTGTTTGGGGGATTGCAGACAGAATAATCCTCTGACTCCTGTGTTCCAAAACAGCCATCTCCTTGCTTTTTACGAAACTCAAAAGCTAGGCCCAGCTGAGAGAAGAGAATCCTTTGCCGGTGTTGGCGAGGCCCTGAAACGCTGCCGCTCCCTTCACCCCATCTTTTCTGAGTGCCTGCCCCGTGCTGGGCGAGATCTGGGGGGAGGCCAAGATAAATGCAGGCCCGGTCTTCAGGGAGCCCGTGGTCCCATCAAGGCATGTGGCCTGTAACCAGTAAACGGCGAGCAGAACAGTGAGGGGGAGCCACCACGTGCTGGAGCTGAGAGGGGAAGGCACCCCGCGCCGGCTGGAGGGAGTCCTGGGTCAGAGCCGAGCCGGGACCGGAGGTCCACCGGGTGTCTGCTGGAGGGACCGAGGCAGGGGCACAGGCCGCCTGTGCAGAGCAGCTGTTGGGGAGCCACTGCCCGTTCGTGAACACAAGGGAGAAGATGACGGAGTGCAGAGGCCCAGGGGAGGCAGGCCCAGGCAGCAGGGGGAGGGCCTGTGTCCCTGCCGCGGGTCTGGCTATGGAGCCACGGTTCTCAAAGAGGGGACAGTTGTATCCCCCAGGGGACAGCTGGAAAGGACCGACTGTGATAGGGGTCTGCAGAAAGGGACACAGGAGGCCTGGAGTTCACCAAGCACAGTCCACGGGCACAGTAACCGTTGCCCTCCATCCTGCCCTTGCTGTCATGGACCCAAAGGCCCCTCTGCGGACCCAGAGCTGCGATCACAGGACACACATTTATTCAGTCGACACAGGTTCTTTCTGGACATCGCGATTTCCAGACTTGTAGCCCCATGTCGCTGTATAAGTTTCAGTCGTGCTACGTTAGGACAGAAGCGTTCCAGAGAGGGGGGCATCTGTTTCCAGGGGATAGGTTCACCTGCCTTCCCCGCAGCTCACTGTTCTTTCTGGCGAGGCTGACACAACCTGGAATACGGGTTGAAGGCGTCCGGGGTGATCGGATACACGTGTCCGTTGTGAAGCGACTCCAGCGAGGTTTGTTAACACACGTGTCCACTCACACTCGTACGCTTTTATTTACTTTGTGGTGAGAACGCTCAGCTCGGTCCTCCCCTCCCCCTCCCCTCGTGCTCAGAGCGGAGGGGTTTACACTGTGTGTGTGGCGCCCCCAGGAGGGAAGACGCAGCGTGTGGGGCGAGCCCACTGTCTTTTACATGCCCCACTGCGGGACGGCCCTGTACAACAACCTCCTGTGGAGCAACTGGTCGGTAGACGCCCTTTCCAAGATGGTCGTCATCGGAAACAGCTTCAGGGGCCTTGAGGAAAGGTGAGCGGGGAACGGGGACGTGCCTGTTCCTGACGGACCCGCAAGCGGGAGACGTTGCCATGACTCGTGCCCAGACACTTTCCCGTAGGAACCCGGACGGGCTCAGAGGGGGGCGTGAACCCCGAGTCAGGCTGCGGCACGAGTTAAGGAGTCTTTTGCCAAGATTCCCTCCCTTCCCTTAAGACGGACAAGTTTCCGAAAGTGGGGGAAACCGACCTCTCCCACAGCTGCTCACACCTACACACACCCGGGTGTCCACCGCCACGTCTCCCTTGATGAAATGGGGGGGGGGGGGGAGGGCGCACGCTTTCTCTGATTACTGCACCTGTTCCACAGTCCCCCTCCTTTTTAAAACGTTTGTTGCCTTTAAGCCGCATTGCTTTTCTGTAATACGCTCTCATTCATCCTAGCCGTGACGTTGTTTTCTTTAATTTCTAGGTTGCTGGCAAGGATTCTGCAGAAAAATTATCCCTACGTCGCAAAGGTATCTAAACAAAGGGGCAGGGATGGGAAAGGGTGTGGGACCAGACCACTTCTCCCTTCCTGTGAAGAACTCTGCCTGGACGTGCGTGGGAGGACGCTGACGAGGGGCTCACGGAGGGCGCGGTGAAGGTACTGCGCCCGCTGAGTTTTCTCCATCGCTCTGTGTCGCAGAGAGCGATGACCTGCCCTTCGTTCTCAGTATCGAGCCCTACATACTCACTGCCCTTGGACCTTCCAGTTCATCACCAAAAGCACTTGAATTAAAATATCCTAGTCCTTTTATTTTTTTTTAAGGTAACATGGGGTGACTAACAGATCACACACGGGAGCGTGGGGTTTACTGTGACCGTCCGGTTTGTACATTTTACATCTGAATGTTCCTGCTCAGGTTTTGCAGGGACTGGAGGAGCTTGGGCTGCCGGAGACGCCACAGTACGCGGACGTATTCAACGACACCTCCGTCCACTGGTTCCCTGTACAGAAGTTAGAACAGCTCCCCATGGACACGTGGGCATTTCGGGAAGAACCAGACTACGGGGACTGTGAGGACCTTGAAATCATCAGGAACAAGACAAGAGGTCCTTTGGTTGCTGACCTGAAGTCGCCATGACACGGTGCCAGCCGAGGCAGAAGCAGCTGCCCCCGGAGAGGACGGGGGAGGCTCCACGGAGGGAGTGCCGACAGCCCCCTTCTTTGCAGTGGGCCAGATTGCAGAGCACCGGGAATATTCCATTCGGTTCTCCCCCTTAGACGAGGACGTGCTGTGGAAGGGCTCGGCATAAAGATGCACCTCCTGAGCGTTGTGTCTTATGTCCTTTGCTGGCAACCTGACCCGATAGGGAATACTCCCGGATGGAGAGTAAGTACTCTTTCAAGGCTGGTTTCAAACACTGTTTATTCATAACCACGTCCGTCTCCAGTGCACGTGTCCAGCCTGCTGCCCTCTACTTGGCCATGTCAATCAGGCTCTGCAGGGAGGTGGGCACCCAGGTCTTCTCGCCCTGGACGAACACCACCCCGCGGTCGATGTAGATGACGATGCGGCCAAACGTGTAGAGCTGCTTCCCTTCGTGTCGCTTCCCGATGACCGGCATGAAGACAATGTTGTGCTCCTCGGCCTTGGTCTCAATGAGGTCCTTGAAGTTCATGGGCACGGAGCTGGCGGCCACGCCGATGCCCCTCTGGGCCATGTTCTCAGCCTCCCGTCGCTCCTGCATGGCCTCGTACTGGAAGTCCTTCCTCCGCTCCGTGTGGGTGAGGTAGGCGATGTTCTCCCGTGCCCCGGGCTGCATGTAGGCACCTGGGAGACAGGGGAGGGGAGGGGGGGAGTGAGGACAGGTGTTGTGACCCACAGGGAAATGGAGACTGCTTTGGCAAAACCTGCCTGTGACTCCGTGAAGGGCGGTGGGGCCTTGGGGGCACAGAGAACTGAGATGGACACTAAGCACCTTCCGGGAAGCTCAGGCAGCTGTCCGCCACCACAAAAAAACTGGAATGATGTGTAATAACCAGAGAGATGCTAAACATAAAATCCCACAAGAGATTCATCCCCCCAGGGCCGGAAACCTTGACAGCACACGGCCTAGCCTAGTTCTATTTTTAACGTCTCCATACAGGCCCGGCCCCGGAAGGATTCAGAATGCAACTGGGGAGCCGAAACAGCTGCTGAAGGACAGCACGGGGCCACAAATGCCCGGTGCCGAGGGGTGTGGATGGGAACAGCTCTGGGAGGTGGCCTGGGCCCGGGCTGGCTGAGGAAGAGTTTCTAGAGAGGGTGGAAAAGGGAACGGCCCCCTGAAGGACCTGGGTAAGTAGAGAGCACAGAAGTACACCCACCTCATTAAACAGAACGTATAACCTACAAACTCGATTTTCATGGAACAGACTCAGTCAAAGGGTTAAAGGCTCAGGAAATAGAAACTACAACCCTAGCTGTCACTCTGGCTGGGTAACCTTGAACAAGCTCTCGGCCCTGAGGAGCTTATCTGGGAGGCAGCACTGGCCTGGGTACTCCGGTGGCCTTCACATGGAGACTCGAGCACACTGACACAGGACAGACTGACTTGGTCGGGAGCTGGGGACGGATATTAAGTGGACAAGCACCTGCCTGCTGCGGAGACAGCAGAGACCCCGCCCGCAAAGTGCGACACGCACACTGTAGCTCACTCGATCCCTGGAAGTACGCATTAGGACTGTTTCACAAGGAAACAAAATGGGCCAGGCAGGCTTAGCAACTGCTAGGTGTCAGGCTGTGCTCCGGCTCCTGGTCGGGGGGCCATCATGCCTGAACAGCACACACAGCTGTTCACGGAGGCATGCCGGCGAACGTGAAAAGCCACACGGCAGTGATCACGAAGGTGGCCCCAGAGGTAGGCCCCCTACAGTGAATCCAGCCACAGTCGGACTCGGGTCAGGGGCAGATGCCCCTCCCAGTGCCGGGAGAGCCGGGCAGTGTGTGCTGGCTAACTGTGTAACCAGGTCTGCTGGGCAAGTGTCCGCGTTGGAGCGGGCCGCCCACAGGGACTTGATCCCGTGTCATTTACGTGATCAGAAGCACGGCGCTCAGGGCCAGGATGTCCCAAGCGGACTCTCCACTCACCGACGTTGGAGGACACTGCCCTGTTCATGATATCGAGCGCTTCGTTGAATTTGTCCTTGACGGATGGGTGTGCCAGCACTTGATCTGAGAACATGGACTTCCAACCCAGGTACCACTTGGTGATCTCCTCATAATTTGGGCTGTTACTAAGCCAAGAGCACAGCACCTGCCAAAAAGACAACAGGAACCACGCATCCATAAGGCAGAACTTCAAAGGGACCTTTTACTTTTGTTCTGATTGTGGTCCTGCAAGCTGGTGACACTTGCACGGGTTTCTAGGGGCTGAACAGTCTGGCATTTAGAGCGTGAAATTTGGAGTCAGCTTGGCAGCTAAGTGCTTTGCACGTAAACTCCCTGAACTGCATCCGCCCGTCTAAACAAGACGCCAGTCCCTACCCCCGAGTTTCTGTGTGAGGAGTGGAGGTGACGCACATCAAGTGCTTTGCATCTGGCACATGGCAAGCGTCCAATAAATGGTGGTCACTATTACTGCTTATTTATGTTACATATCACAGCTCTGTTATCTGACAGTTGTCCAAGGATCAAGCTCCTAGTCAGACCTCGGCAGAAAACTGAGTGAAGCCTCTCTGCCTCCAGCCCATCCCTCAGAAGACACAGCAAAGCAGGGTGTACCTGAAGCCACTTGGGGAAGAAGTGCTTTTCGAGAAGCCCCACCAGGCTGGAGACGGAGATCATTCCTTCCCAGTCGATGACCCAGTAAAAAGCATCCATGTGCTGCTGGTGAGGGTTAATGACTAATTCCCCAAGACACATCCCTGCAAAAGAAGCCCGGTCTTTAAGGCAAAGCCACAGAAGCACAAAGGGCAAACTCTCCAGTGGACAACGCTGGTCGTTAATCCATTTCTATACATCAATCCCAAGCTCTTGATAGGGCAACTCTTAAAAACCATTTTCCTCTATAACCCAGAAATACTGTATATTTAAAATCAAACACCACAAAAAAAAGGCAGAACGCCAACGTTTCTCATGTCACCAGAAGCCCAAACGAGACCAGTTAGGAACCAGGAGGCACGGGGACTCTGATGTCCCTGATGCCAGAAGAACCCTGAGCACGTTTATATCCCAGCTCTGTGCACGAAGCGGCACTCATGGTGAGCAGCACCATGTGCCGGGCTTTCTACGGAGCTCCAAGAGCGGGTCTTACAGGGCACGGATCACGTCACCGCTGGCCACAGACACGGTGCCATGGCCGCTGGACCTAACGCACCTTCCCCGTGTGCTCACCCAGCTTGGGCACTATGTTCTTGACCATGAATGCCTCCCAGGAGCCGGGGGTGAAGACGTCTTTCCAGGGCTGGAGGATGAGCTTGGCCGAGGAGTCGCTGGGGTGCCACTTCTGCAGGGCACTGGACAGCTTGCTGCGGATGGGGGAGTAGAGCGGCTCCAGGCGCGCCTGCATGAGGGGCAGCCACGGGTGCACCCACGAGTGGATGGGCACGGTGTCCGTCAGCGGGTTCCAGCTTTCCACCTGCGGGAGCAGTTCACGAGGCGCTGTGCGGTCAGTGGCATGGGGGCCGAGTGCTCCCCTGGCCAAGGCCCACAGGCCCCTCTGCGTGACCAAACTAACACCCACACAACTGCGAGGGGTCTCACAAAGGCACAAATTCTAATTAGAGAAACCAAAGAGAGGAGTGCCGACAAAAGGGCCGAGTTGCCCACAGGGCAGCAGCTGTGTCAGCAGATTCTGTCAATCCCAGGCCCCCCCGACAGCACTGAGGGACTGGAGAGCTGCCCCTGGTCCCTGCCGATGGCTGCCCCCGCAGCTCTGGGCCCTACCTCCTTCTGCAGCTTGGGGAAGATGAGCTGGTCCAGTATGTTCTCCAAGATCCACACGGGAATAATGTGCACCCAGCTGTCCAAGAAGTCCACCATCGGGTCACAGTTCCTCGGCTGCCACTGAGTGACGATATTTCGAACAAATGGCATCCAGACTTCCCATATCAGCCTGCGGGGGAAAGGCGAGGGCAGGATGGCGGCACCGATGGGGTTTCAAAGCAGACAAAGTCCACCGCCAGCAGCCCTCCAGAATAAGAAAGAAAGCGGCATGGACGTCCAGGCACAGCAAACCACCAGGCCAGCCCCCAGACTGCCCGGACCTGCGCCTGCCTCCCCCTTGCCCTGCCAGCCGCCTGCTCACCCCCCAGGCCTGTCTCCCCGGCAGAGCTCACCTGCTCGGCAGCGATGCTGCGGGGACACAAGGGTCCCCTCTCCAGGGACTGCAGGCCTTCCCACCTGGAGCTCTGACGCCTCACCTCTTGGGTCACAGCTTCAACATCCCTCCTCTCAGAAACCTCTACCTCCAACTACTCCCGGCCCCCAAGGAGGCATGTGTCCCGGCTTTATTTGTCTGCTTCCTCACCCCCACCTACCTCTCCCATTCCCCGCACACTGAGGCTGGCCGCCACCTGGCACAGCACGGCCCTGACAGGTGACAAGCACGGTGTGAGCGAGCGGACTCCTGGAACGGGGCCGGCACGCGTGGAGGAGGCGGAAGAGGCCAGTGCCCGCCTTCCCCAGTGGGATCGTCCCCCCCCCGCCTGTGCCCAGTACCTGTGAAAGGCGTCCGCCGAGAGGTCCTGCCCACCGTGAGATAAGAGCTGGTCGTTCTCAAGGAGGCTCTTCCACCTGGAGATGACCTCCGTGCCGTACGCGCAGTCCTGGGGAGAGATGCAGCCGTCAGCCGAGCTCCCTGCCCCGTGCGGCCCCTCCAGGCCGGGCCCATCCTGCCAGCCACTCACCTTGAGCGGGTCCCACTCCTTAAAGTACTCCTTCACGAGCGGGTAGACGATGGCCACAGCCAGGTCCACACGGTCGGACATCCGGTACTCCTCGTAGTACTTGTCCTGCAGGGTCTCGAAGACGCGGGCGCACTCGTCCAGGGTGAGGGGGTCGCCGCAGGCAGGCTGCATGCGCCGCTCGCACTCCTCCACCATCTCCAGGACCTTGCTGAGGTTGGCGATGACCCGCTCCTCGTGCTCCAGGACCTCCGACATCTTCTCCAGCTCGTGCGACAGGTTGACCACCATGTCGCGCTCGTACTGCAGCTGCCGGTCACTCTGGATGATCTCCTGCTCCGTAAGGTCGATGAGCAGCTGCAGGTTGTGCTCCAGCTCGGGCAGCGCGAAGCCCGGCGCCTTGGCCTCTTTGCCGGGCGGCGGCGGCGGCTGGGACTGCGGCGGCAGCCCGTCGTCGGGGACGCTGTGCTTGTGGCTGATCTGGCTGTAGCTGTAGTAGACCTTCTGCTCCCGGCCGGTCATGTCGATGACCTGGGGGAGTGCGGCAGGGGGGACCCGGGTCAAGGCTCACCATCGCTGCCCTGGGACGGTGCACGCCAGGCCGGGCGAGGGCAGGGCGCCGGGGCAGGTGCTCACGAACCACACACTACGGCACGGCCGGGAGGGCCGTGTTTCCCACAGCAGAGCCCCTGCCGCACAGACAGGGGGGTCAGGGACGGAAGCACCGCGCACGACCAGCAGTTCCAGACTCGGTCCCTCTGGACAAGACGGACAAGGCTTTTCCATCTAGGAAAAGCCGTGAAACTGGAGTGCAGACGACTCAGCTGAGGTGAAAATCTATTGCCACGCGTAGTAGAGGCTGTACTGATCAAAGCGGGTAATAAAACACGTATGACCAAAATATCACACTTGCTGTAAGAAAAATGCATATTTAGGCAGACAGATCTAGAAGGACGTGCATCAAGATGTTAAAACTAGTCGCCTATAGGAAGGAAGGAAAAGAATAGTTTTGCCTCTGTATTTTCTAATTGTCTAGAAGGTACCACACACTGGTCCGTAATAATACAAAAGTTGTATTTTGATTTGAAAACAAAACAAAACGTCAAAAAAAGTTACTGGACCAAGGCAACCTAGGTGAGCATTTTGAGAAAACAGGGGAAACTGGTCTATACTGGAATATAAACCGTACTGAAACACAGCGACCCATCAGCACTTGAAGTAACAGTACGACCCAAGAACCATGTGCATTAGAATCAGCTGGAGAAAAACGAACAGAGTTCTCATGCCCTGCCTCGATCCACCGACTCCAAATCTCCGACGAGAACCCACACATTGGCATTTCTTACCAGTCCTCCCCGCCCACAGCTGGCGCACGACGCCCTGACATTTGAGAACCCCACGCGGTGACACACACAATCTGTCCTACGCCAAACTGCACCAGACAACTGTCACCACCCTCGTTCTCTGGCTACTCAGGGGAGTAACAGGAAACCCAGGACTGGATGCGCGGAACAGCGGCTGAAAATTCCATCCATTTTTACAACTGAAAATACTCCAGTGCTGGTATGCCCTGAGGACTCTGTCCTGCGCTCCCAGTCAGAGCGGGCTCGTGCACCCTTTCCAGTAGTCGGGGGTCTTAGAAAGCTTCCTATGTTTAACCTGGCGACTGTACTTCTAAGGATCTATCCTTACAAAATGTCCGAAACAAAGACAAGACTTGACACAAACCGGCCAGCCCGAACCGAGCCAGGAAAAAGCTGAAGGTCTAGGACAGAGGTAGGACCAAGTGGCCTAGTACTTCATTGTCTGGAATCACACACTCACTAAACGTGACGTTCATGCCAGGTTTTCCATAATGGAAATGTTTGTTTGTTTTTTTCAATATATGAAATTTATTGTCAAATTGGTTTCCATACAACACCCAGTGCTCATCCCAAAAGGTGCCCTCCTCAATACCCATCCCCCACCCTCCCCTCCCTCCCACCCCCCATCAACCCTCAGTTTGTTCTCAGTTTTTAACAGTCTCTTATGCTTTGGCTCTCTTCCACTCTAACCTCTTTTTTTTTTTTTCCTTACCCTCCCCCATGGGTTTCTGTTAAGTTTCTCAGGATCCATATAAGAGTGAAACCATATGGTATCTGTCTTTCTCTGTATGGCTTATTTCACTTAGCATCACACTCTCCAGTTCCATCCACGTTGCCACAAAGGGCCATATTTCGTTCTTTCTCATTGCCATGTAGTACTCCATTGTGTATATAAACCACTGCTAGGAATTTACCCAAGGGATACAGGAGTGCTGATGCATAGGGGCACTTGTACCCCAATGTCTATAGCAGCACTCTCAACAATAGCCAAATTACGGAAATGTTTTTAAGTTCACAGACCGGGCGCTTCAGAGAGAAGTGGTTTTGCACCACTGCCACGTAACGAAGAGCGCCCAACGCGGGGCACACGCTACTGCCAAGCGATAACGAACAGAACAAAGCAAGCCCAGGAGACCCCACGGGATCCGAGAGAACGTTGGGTGATTGACTTGACGCGGGTGTGGCAGTGTTTCCCAGCGCCCCCCTCCCCGCCCCGTACCTTGACCTGAGAAAGCTCCTTCTGGGGGGCAGCGAGCTTCTTGCTGATCCTGCCCTTGGCTTTCAGCTCCTCCACCGTCTTGTAAGAGTATTTGGGCTTCTTCTTGCTTCCGCTGGGGTCTTTCCTCCACTGGCTCAGCTCCTTCTGAAACTCCTGAAGCAGGGGGAGGCGGCCAATGACACAAGGCAGGCCGCCTTTCACAGCAGGCAGGGTGACTGAGACCGTTCGCAGACACTCACTAGGCACGGTCTCAGACATACGCAAGGTTCTGCGCCAAGCGGCGTGCCTGAGGGACACTACAACCATCTCCTGACACGCCCCTGACGCTCAGCCCCTCGTAGAAACAAGAAGGTTCAGAAAGCAGGTACTCCAGACACCCAGGCAACGGCCACCCCCACTGCGGGCAGGCACTACGCTACTTTTAAATTCACCTCACGTGAAACTTAAACAACAACATACAGGATTTAAGGACCCAAAACCTTGGTTCTAATCTAAGATGAGGGCAAATCAGCAGGTCCCTAAGTCTTAAGGCCAAGACACCTTCTGTAAGCAAGGTTTGCAAGCCTCTTCCACAGGAAGGCCTACAGTAGATAGAGAAGGAAGCGTGGTCGGGGGGAGTAGAGTCCAGCCCACCGAAGTGGGTTTTGTGCGTGTCCTTCTTTGTTTCTTACACTGGTTTAAAACTTGTACTCGTTTTTTCCCAAAAATGTCTGGACCTCTACTCCAGGAAAACCAAAGATCAGGCACTACTGGGCCAGGTCGATGGCAACAACCGCCCGGACCTGAGTAGAAACTACCTCTTTAGACAGCGAGGCCCTGGCCCATCCGCCTCACTCCTGGCTCGCCTACTCGCTTCTGCTGCACACCTGCTACCTGCCGTCCCACCCTATCCAACGTCTCCCGCCTCAGCAAAAGGAGAGGGTCGGCGACAAGAGCAGTGACAATACGAGGCTCTGCAGCATCCCGCTGTCCCTCATAAATGCAAAGGGGAAGGGGCGCCTGGGTGGCGCAGTCGGTTAAGCGTCCGACTTCAGCCAGGTCACGATCTCGCGGTCCGTGAGTTCGAGCCCCGCGTCAGGCTCTGGGCTGATGGCTCGGAGCCTGGAGCCTGTTTCCGATTCTGTGTCTCCCTCTCTCTCTGCCCCTCCCCCGTTCATGCTCTGTCTCTCTCTCTGTCCCAAAAATAAATAAACGTTGAAAAAAAAAATTAAAAAAAAATAAATAAACGCAAAGGGGAAAAACGGTGTCGAGACAGCCGGCCCCTTGGGGGCCAGAGCAGAGCGACCCCCAGCTCACAGCTGGCTCCCCGCGACACTGGAGACGAAAGCCCGGCACCTACAAGTGGCCTTCGGGGCCGGTGCCGTGACCCGCCCGGTCGATATGCCTCGTCCCCTCCCTGCTCCGTGTGCTGCCTTCCCACCACAGCCCCCTCCGCGGCCTCTCCGCCACCAGGCTCGGAGACGCGCGCTCAGTGGCCTCTGGCCTCACGACTGGCCCCACACTCGCTGCCTTCTCCTGCCGGGAATCCACTGAAGCCTCTCCTCCCTGACAGGCCTTCCCTGACCGCCCTACCTAAGTATGTCACCCCTGCACAACCCCCCACTCCCCACCTCACCTACTCTGACCCTTCTCAGCACCTACCGCTCTCAGCAACCACACCACAGCTGCTTGTTGACTGTGTCTGGGCACCAGGCTCTAAGCCGTTCCTCGTGGAGGAACCTCCGGCCTCCAGCACAGCGTGACACGTCACATGTGCAACAGACATCTGAAGGCCGACTGAATGAGCGAGCGACAGTGGGAAACAGCACAGACACCCCCCCGCCCGTGACCCCTGACTTCTGGTTACCTCTTCCGCTTCTTCTTCTGAGTCAACCACGGGGAAGTCTTGCAGGGACTGAGTGGTACGCTCAGAGCCGTAAGCGCCCACGGCACCTTTGCCCTTTCTCTGTCTGGCTTCGATTGGATTAATGATACCTGACAGATTTCAGCAAAAGATAAAAAGATTTCAGATGGTCACAGCGATTCCTGTATTCGAACAAGGCACTCAGTGAAACCACCCTTCCTCAGTCCTGACACAGAATAACACAGCCCAGGAGGGAGGGCTCTTCTCTGCCCCTGGAACCCTGTCCGAGTCCCCTGTGATGTGAAATTTCTAAGCATTTATGGTACAAGAGGATGCAGACATCAGCGTATCGATGTCCTAAATACAGATTTTCGTATCCGCTTTGGATTTGTCTTTTTGAGATACTGGGAGAAAAAAGAACTATTCACATGTAACTGGGAACTCTGCAGTACTAAATTCTACACTTTCCTTGGAAGAAGGTTCCGGTAAGGAGAGTGAATTATTCGCAGAATATACTGACTGAATGAGGCGAGGTGAAGCAGCAGTTCAGTAGGAGACCCCGTCCGTTTTCCTGGGTAGCTTCTGTCTCCTGGACTTTGCTTGCTTTATAGCACGCGTAAGCCTTGGAAATAACTATTTTCCTCTAAGAGTCAACAGACGGGACTACCGCACTTCAGTGAAAACTGCCCAGCTTCCCCTTCAGCTAGTACTGCTGAAATCTCAAGTCAGACCTTGTTCTCCTTCTGGGTCACCACTGCCAGCTCCGTGAGATTCACGACTTTTCCTCCAGCTAACGCTGGGTGAAACCTGAACAACTACGCAGGAGTGGAGCCTGGACTCTTAGAGACTATTACTGTTTCCGTCCAGTTGCTGCCTGCTCACGGGAAACAGGACAAGGAGAGAGAAAGCAGGTTCCTGCAGGAAGAACCCAAGTGCTTGGCTTGTGCGGCTTTGATGTCAAGGAGACAGGGACATGTGAGAGGAGCTGTCTGGACGGGGCTAGGGCCTGGGGACAGGAGGCAGGGCTGCTGAGCGCAGACAGAGGGCCCCACGTGGGATTTGCTCAGCCAAGTTTACGGCCACACAAGGGCGCATAAAAAAGCTACACGAAAGGGCACCTGGGTGGCTCAGCCGGTTAAGTGTCTGACTCTTGAGTTTGGTTCAGGTCATGATCTCATGGTTCGTGAGTTCAAGCCCTGCATCAGGCTCTGCGCTGATAGTGCGGTGCCTGCTTGGGATTCTCTCTCCCTCTCTCTCCGCCCCTCCCTCACTCACGTGCTCTCAAAATAAATAAACTTTAAAATAGCAAAAAAGTTTGGGCCTACAACCCAATGCTCTAAACTCTTTATCTTAAAAAAAAAAAAAAAAAAAAGCTACACACAATGTTTCATGGATATTCCTGGACTACAAACTCCTATGCCTCCAGGGCCCAGGAAAGCTGACATAAAGTAAGGGGTATCGGGACCAAAGACCACAGGGGGTGGAGACTGCTTCCCCGAGGCCACGAGCATGTCTGTGGCAGCTAAAACCAATTCCTGCCAGACAAAGTCAAAAATGTCAGGTAAAATTATCTTATTTGTAAATGCTGGCAACAGGCTCAGTCTTAAAGAAGCACCGGTCAGGCCACAAAGAAGCCTCTCGTCTGCAGCCTGACTGAGCCTCTTCCTCCTGCTCAGACAAGCTTCCGTTTGGGTCTGAGAAAGCAGAGAGCCGAGGAGCACAGCCGTCAGGTGCCAGCGGGCCAGGCCGCAGACTCCACGGACTCGGAGAGGAGGAAAAGCAAACCTCGCCTCCGTCCGTCAAGACTACAGGGTGCCCGCACCCTACCTTGTGCATTCTTCCCGAGCCCCCTTCCAGGGACGTAGCCCATCTTCTGCAGAAGCTTCTGTCCAATTCCCTTGGTGTGTCTTTCCCAGCTGCCAAAATCCATGAAAGACTTGGTTCCTCCTGCAAAGCCTTTCTGGCTGGGTTTAAAATTGCCACCCTGAGGAGGAAAAAAAAACAAAACCAAAGCTTAGTTGACAGGGAAAAAAAAGAAAAATCTAAGAAAGCTTACTTGGACGATGGGGAAATGGCCTGGCAGTCAGAGCATTATAAAAAGTGTCACACAAACCAAAACCAGATCTGTGACGTGCGTCAGGAGAGCAAAGAGCCCGCGCTGCCCACGTCACACCTCGCAGAAACCTGCCGCCACGAGGAGAAACCCACACAAGCCCCCCGCCCGCAGATGCCTGGCCGCATGACCTTCCGAGGACGTTACTAAGGTCACAAGCCTGAAGCAAAGATGCTACCGTCTTTAACTTCTTGGGTCCGAAATCCTTAGGAAAGTCATCCTGCTTAACAGGCTTCTCCTCGTCGTCGGAATCTTCCAGCTCCGCCTCCTCTGCTGCCCCTTTCTTGAGGCCGGCGCTGATGAAGTTGACTGGCGCGGAGTAGTCTCGGGCCCTACGGGCAAACACAAGGCCCCCAGGGGGCTGTCAAGAACCTTCCGTAGGCATCCCTTGTAGAAACTGTGCTGGCCAGGGAACCCCTTAGGGTGGACCTCCAGGGATCGTTTAAAAGAGCAATACACTCACTTATACCCAAAGGGCCCCAGATCCTGTAATCACAATAACATTATTACCTGATGGGTTCAAGTCAACTCTGCGGCTGCAGTTATCGATGTCAGTGTTAAGGGTGATTAAAAATGCAAAGTGTCATCTTATACAGCATGTGTATCAGTTACGTCTTCGTAAAAGTGAAAGGAAAAAATGCAAAATATGATACAACACAACTTTCTTCTACATTTTTTTAAAATGTTTATTTTTGAGAGAGAGAGAATCTCAAGCAGGCTCCGCTCAGTCAGCACACAACCTGATGCAGGGCCCGAACTCATGAACTGTGAGATCGTGACCTGAGCCGAGGTCGCGAGTTGGAAGCTTAACCGACTGTGCCACCCCGGGGCCCCTCCTTTTACATTTTTAAAAATTAAGCTATTTTAAAAACCATGTGTCTTGGAGGCTATTTCAAATACAAAAACCAAACAAGAAAAATTCTAATAAAAAATCATCAAACACAGTAAAAGAAATTCTATGAATGGAAAGTATATTAACAATTATATCAAACTCTGAGAAGTTCACGTTCATTACATTCATTTGTATGTGAAAACTAAAGTAATAACGAAGAAACGAACTCCGTGAGATGGCGAGTATCGATGCCGACCACGACTGTCACAAGGACAGTACTTACAGTGTCATAAACGTCAGCTCCCTTTATAAGATGACCAGCCTAGTCACTGCACAACCCCGTGGCAGTGACAGAACTGAGAGGATTCTTTTCTAGAAGATGCAGTCAGGTAAGAGCCCAAACTCAGGAGGGAGGCCCAGATTCCCAAAGCCTGGCTGTGTGATCATGACCTCAGTTTCTTAATGTGGAAAATGGGATGGTAACAACAGTACCCTTCTCACAGGTAAATGATACCAACCATGTAAAAAGCACAGAACAAGTAAAGCGCCAACAGATGTTGGCTATTTGGCTACCATCATCTTATGGTTATGTAATCCTTGACCTCTGAGCCATCTGTCATCCACTTTTAGATTTCTTGCCAGATGAGAAGGGGCTGTACCGATCTCCATACTCTTTCCCCCCAGGCTCCCCAGACCGTGTGAAACAGGCACAGTCTCAAAGGGCCGGAGCCTACAGGCCACAGTCGAGGCCAAAGAGACAAACCCATACTGGCTACACACACCGGTCAGGCGACTCGTGGCCAGTGCCCACGTGACTTCACGCTGAGGCGGAAGACTGTCAGCCTGAGTCCTCATCTCCCCGCCACCACGCCTGCAGGGACCCAGTCTCGGCCCCACACATCTCCCTCTTCCACTGGGGCCTCGGGCCAACTTTGCACACCAAAAGGTCTCCTCCAAACATAAGCGCGCCCACGTCAGCCACTCGCTGTCTCAGACCCGGGAGCCTCTTCTCAAGCTATGCTCCCACCTGCAAAAGCTTCCATACCTCGTAGACACCTGGTGCTTCCCCTCAATGGCCTCTGTATCCTCATGTCGTCACCCTCTGTGGTCATATATGCTCAAGGAGGGTCTCTAGAGACCTCTTCCCTCGCCTCCCAGAACAGATCAAACATCCTCTCAAACGTACTCTCTCTCAGGTCCAAAGTCAGTCACAAGCTTGCACTGTGTGAGTCGTCAGTCATCGCCTGTCTCCATGCTCTGGTGTCTGAGCTCTCAGAAGGCAAGGAATGGACCTGCGGCCCAAGACCCGCTACATATAATTGCTCACTGAACACCTGCCTATGGTTCAGTCAGCAGAGAGCCGCCCTCCAGCCCAAAGAGGAAGCTGGGCCTCCCCGGCTGATGCTGCAGCTCCAGGACTCAGGAAGGCCAGGAGAGAAGTCTGTTTAGTGGTTATCCCCCCAACTCCCTCTCCATCTTCCCCCGCTTCCCTAAAGCAACAGAAAGCAGCCCCACGCGCCCAGTACCGTTTGCCTCCAAAGCTGGGCCTCTCTTCATCCGAGTCTCGCTCTGCCCACACTCCGTACGTGGCCTCTTCCTTGGTCTGCCAGTGGCGCTGCCGGTTGGGGTTGAATTCATTCTGGAGATCCCAGTCGGTGATCTCAAAGTTCTCCCGCTCGTCCTCGTCATCATCCATGTGGCCTTCGCCGTCCCGGTACAAGTGGGACAGCGACATGGCCGGTCACTGAAGGAAGGGATAAGAAAGGCACGTGGAGTTTGTGGTGAGTTCTGGAAGCGGCAGCAGGCTTCCCTGAGTCCCCGCTCCTTGCTCCCTTTGAACGTCCTCCAAACACAAAGCTTGTTAAAATCGTCGCTACAATTCAATAAAGCAGACATTAAAAACATATTTTAGGAAATGATCCGTATTTAAACAGGCGGGACAAAAGGCTCCTCAAAGACCAGTCCCAACGATGTATGTGATTCTTAAGCATCTATTTCTCTGTCCTAGTCAATGTCATAAAACATACTCACATATATAGAAACCACATAAAAATACCTACGTATGTAACTCTATTTATTATTGCCTCAGAACCTGGGTGGACATCTGGGATCCCAGATTATTTTGTTGTTGCTGCTGTTGAGGAAAGTTGTATCTGGACCCTTGGCGGTCCCAGGAGTGATTGTTTTTAGAACATGCTTTCTGAACTATATTACTTGGTGAGACCCTAAAACTTAGATTTCCTCCCAAAACATGAACCTCTTCTGAAGGCAGTAGTAATTATAAACACTACCTTAACAGACATCTGTGTACTGCAACAGAGAATTCAACTCCTGAGAGCTGGATGATGAGATTCAGCTGTCTCTTTCTCATAAAATTATTTTCTTTGGAGTTTATTTATTTATTCTGAGAGGGAAGGGAGGGGCACACAGAGACAGGGAGAGAGTGAGGATCCCAAGCAGGCTCTGAGCTCTCCCCGCAGAACCTGTTGGGGAGGGGGGGGGCTCGCAACTCCAGAAGCGGTGTTCAAACTCCGAAACCGTGAGGTCAATATCTGAGCTGAACTCAAGAGCCGGACCCTTAGGACTCTTACCCCTTAGGACCCTTAGTCGACTGTGCCACCCAGGCGCCCCACATCTCTTCCTTAAATGGATTAATTACTACTGCACCAAGCTTTAAAATGCCTTGTAAGGCAGATTAAACAAGACGGTGCTTAAAAAACACTTAGCTCAGAATAAAAAATGCTCAAGGAACAATAGCTGTTACAGTAGCTCCATGATTAGCTTCATCATCATTACTATTACGGGATTAGGGAAGGAACCTAACAAACTGCTAAAATCATAGCCTGAGTTCAAATCCCAGCTCTGCCAGGTACTCAGTGAGTGTGTGAGTATCAAATACACACGAAGTGCCAAGCAAGGTGCGCTGCATGGTATATATTCAATCTGTGACAGCAACTGGGATTCTTACCAACCAGTTGCTTGCTGCAAGCAGCCCTCAGGGACAAGGAGTTCACTACTTCCGGTCGCTTCTGTGACAGAGTTCTCCCTGCTTGGGGTGCCTGGGTGGCTCAGTCAGTTAAGCCTCCGACTTTGGCTCAGATCATGATCTCACCGTTCATGGGTTCGAGCCCCGGGTCGGGCTCTGTGCTGACAGGTGGGAGCCTAGAGCTTGCTTGGTATTTTGCGTCTCCATCTCTCTCTGCCCCTCCCCCGCTCTCTCTCTCAAAAATAAACATTCAAAGATTAACAAACAAACAAACCCACCAAGTTCTCCCTGCTTACTCTACTCACTGGCACACTGCTTGGGTGCAGCTGGTCCCAACCTCAGCCAGCAGTGCAAAGAAGGGAAATGTTGTCAGGGGAGGTAGGGAGTCCCAGACACACGGGAGTCAGTAATATCGCTGCTTCCCGGGGCAAGAAGCAAAGGACTGTTAGGAGTTACAGAGCCTTTGGCAGGTACCAAGTACTTGCCGGACGCTTCGAGCCGATAATCTAACGTAAGCAATCAAGTCACCTCTACGAGACACGTACTGTTGGCGTCCCCACCCTTCCGATAAGAGAAAGGAGACGCAGGGACGTCGGACAACTTGCCCCAGGTTCTACGCTGGCAGGGCTCCAAAGCAGGTGGGCTTGAAGCCAGACTTCCGGCGGGGCTCGGTCCCTAACCTGCTCAGTGGGTCCCTCGCGCACACTCCCACTGGCGGGGACCCCCCCCCCCTCCCGCTCCCCGTCCCTTCCCTCGCCCCGGCCCCACTCACCTCTCCCGGGTCCCGCCGACCAAAACCAGATACCGGCTCTGGGCGAGCTGCGCGCCACTACAGCAGCCGGAATCCGGATGCACCCTCGGACGGCGCGCCGGAAATGACGTGTTACAGCGGAAACGGCGCGCTGGTTGCCATGGCAGCAGCCGAAGGCTGGAGCGTCTTGGGCTCTAGAGGGGCGGGGCTGAGATGCGAGAAAGAAGGCGGGGATTTCCAGGGCCTGGAGTGGCTGAGGGTTTATTTCCTGGCCTCGCGGGCCTCCCTCCCGCCCCCGCTGGGTGTGAACGGGGCCGAGCCACCTTGGCCTACGGGGACTCCCTTTGCCAGCCTGAGATTAAAAATCTGTAAAATGGCGATACAGCCCTAGCTCGCTGGGTAGGTAGTTGTAAGGAACAGCGTGAGACGGTAGAGGGGCCGGGACACATTGCCTGCAACGGGAGTAATGAAGGTCAAGACTGTCTCCTGATACTACTTGGCAATGAGAAAGAATGGAATCTTGCCATCTGCGACAAGGTGGCTGGAACTGGAAGGTGTAATGCTAAGGGAAATCAGTCAGAGAAAGGCAGATACATGTTTTCACTCATATGTGGAATTTTAGAAACGTCCCAGAAGACCGGGGGCGGGAATAGCTACAGAGAGGGAGGCAAACCTTAAGAGATTCTTAAATACGGAGAATAAACTGAGGGTTGATGGGGGGGGGGGGGGGGGGGGAGGAAGGGAGGTGTAAATGGATGATGGGCATTAAAGAGGGCACTTGTTGGGAGGAGCACTGGGTGTTGTACGTAAGCGATGAATCATGGGAATCTACTCCGGAAACCAAGAGCACACTGTATAGCGTATAGCTAACTTGACAATAAATTATGTTTAGAAAAAAAAGAAAAAAAGACTGCCTCCTGTATCTTGAGGGTCCTTTAGTGTAAGCACCGTCGTGGGCACAGAGCAGCTGCCTTCCACAGAAGCTTGAGAGAGTGCAGGAGTGAATGGGCCAACACTTAGAGGTCCCAAGTGTGCCCTCCAGGAGACCTCCCCATGCTCTTCCTCTCCAGCCAGTTGTTAAATTCACTCACCCATTCACTGATCTAATAAAAATGTACTGGTTGCCTACCCTGTGCTAGGCTCAAGGGATGCAATGAACACACAGACTCCGGAGTTTCCATCTCAGCTCTGCCACGTCCAGCTGTGGGCCTCAGGCAAAGTCACCCACACCTCTGGGAGCCTGTTGCCTCTTCTGCAAAGTGGTTGAGGATCTATGAGTTAAAATACTTAAGCAGCTCCAACGGTACCTGCGACGCTGTAGGTATTTAGGAAGTGTTTGCTGTTAATTTTTGCGTACGTTCTTTCTCACTCTCTCTCCTCCATATGATGAAAAGATTCAAGAGGCACTTAGAGTACACAAAGTGCACCTGACTTCTGGTCAGAGGTTTGGGTCTAACTTCCCGTCCTTGTCATGAATGGAAGAAGAGCCTACAGAAAGCCAATTAACTGCCAGCTTCATGAGAACGGGCTCTGGGACTTCATGGTCTCTGTGTCCCCAAGACCTGTAGCGTCACTGTGCCTGACACATGATACGCACTCAGGAAATAAATTAGAAAGTGAGGTGGTAAGGGGCACCCGGGTAGCCCAGTCGGTGAGGAGTCTGACTCTTGGTTTCAGTTCAGGTCATGATCTCATGGTTGGTGAGGTCGAACCCCTTATTGGGCTCTGTGCTGACAGCGTGGAGCCTGCTGGGGATTCTTCCCCTCTGCCCCTCCCCCACATGTGCTTTAAAAAAAAAAAAAAGAAAGACAGGCGCCTGGGTAGCTCAATCGGTTAAGCGTCTGACTCGATTTCACCTCCGGTCATAACCCCACAGTTCATGGGTTCAAGTCCTGCGTCAGGCTCCATGCTGACAGCATGGAACCTGCTTGGGATTCTTTCTGCCCCTATCCTGCTCATGCTCTCTCTCGCTCTAAAAATAAATACATACATACATAAGCTTAAAAAAAAAAAAAGAGTGAAGTTTTAGTACAAGAGAAGGGGATGGGGGATGGGCGGTGGTGAGAGGCTAACAGACTAAAAATTCCACCAGGCAGCAGAGGGAGGAAAAACAGGGAGACAAGATAGACTGTTTTGAGCCTGGGCCCGGAAATGTGTATGCGTCTGTTTACAGGCCAAAGCCAAAGGTAAAAGTAAGCTTGTGTTCTGCACAGAACGTGTTCGTGTGACAGGCATTTCTGCCCAGAGCTGCACGTACACAATGGTGGGGGGCTTAGTTGGCTCGCGTTCCTCGGGATCAGAACTGGCCCCTCTGTTCCTGACGCCCAGAGGGATGAACTTCCCTCATCGCCTTGAGCCAGACCAGGCTGGCCCCCTGGAAGGGCCCAGGGAGGGAAGAGAACTATGCGGAATGGCATCCTCCTAAGACTGGGAGATGGGATAAGAGAGAACAAGAGCCAGCCTGCTCAGGACTGCCCTTCGGCAAACTTAATGACTGTGGGTAGTGTTTATCTTGCCCTGGAGGGAATAGTTAGTTGGAAGCCTCACCTCAGGGGAGGATACTCTGCCCCGGGGGGGCCCTCCATCGGGACTCCAACCTGGCTGTATGGATGGGTGGGGAAGGGGGAGGGGGCTTCCCCAGCCAGAAGGTTGGATGATGTGCGTACCCGATTGGATGTATTAACCCTTCTCTGATCTTCTCTATACTCCTTTCTGTGTTTACTCTAGTTGCTTATTTCTGTATATTCCCTTCCCCCATACTTGATCAAGCTTTCCGCCACGAAACCAAGAGTGGCTGTCGTGAATTACAATATTCAGAAGATCCCGGCTTCTCCGTAGCTACCTCTGTAGGTTTCCAGCCAACTTCACTGAGCTGCCATCACTCTGACCGCAGGGGAGTGATGCTCGTAGATTGGCTTTACCAAATGGACCCTGCCATGTGGCTTCCGTGGACTGTGGCGGAGCCACTGAGAGTACAGGCTCTCTGATCACATGATCAGAGTGTGCCTCCCTCCCCCCCCCTCAGCGGGACAAGTGGACGTCCCTTACCGCGTTGATAGGATGCCCTGAGACGATCTGTGATGTTCCTGCCAAAGACGCGTCACTGGAATGGAATCGGGACACCTAAGACGAACCCAAGCAACGAGACGTTCTACAAAGCACCTGGCCTGTGATCATGCAAAGTGCCTGGGTCGTGAAAACCAGAGCAAGCCCCTGGCACTGCTCCAGACTGAAGGGTGGGTCTAAAGAGGTGTGGCAGCTCAGTGCAACCCGAGACTCTGCACTGGACCGTGTTTTGCCATAAAGGAAGTTACGGGGTCAACTGGCAAAATGTGAATGGGGTCTGAGGTTTCCATGGTCGTGATGTGTTGGTGTTCATTTTCTGGTTTTGACGGTTGTCCTGTGGTTACACTGGAAAATGTCCTTGCTTGTTGGAGATACCAAAGTATTGGGGGAGTGATAGGGCATTCAAGTAGGGAACTTCATCTCGCTTATTAGGAGGGACAGAAAGTCCTCTCTATACTTAGGATTTTTAAAATTCTCTTATTTAAACAAATTTTAAGACTTTTTTTATTACGATTATTGTTTTTTTAAGTTTATTTATTTTGAGAGAGAGAGAGAGAGCACAGGAGAGGGGCAGAGAGAGAGGAGAGAGAGAATCTCGGGCAGGCTCCGTGCTGGCAGCACAGAGCCCGACACGGGGCTCGAACTCATGAACTGTGAGATCATGACCTGAGCCGAAACCAAGAGTCAGACACTTAGCCAACTGAGCCACCCGGGCACCCCTGGAGTTTCTTTTTAAATAGCACTACTGGAGTAAAACTTCAAGGATCCAAATTGCTTTGCTGCTTCCTAGATGTGGGGCGGGGGAAGATAGCTTCGCCTCGCTGCGCCTCAGTTTTCCCATCCGCAAAATGGGCACAATGATGGTAGTGCACTAAAAGGGCTGTCTTCAGGACCAACAGAGGAGGGTGGCTAGTTAATGCACACGAAGCCGCTGGCCTTCGTAAGAGTAGCAAAAGCTTGGCAAATGGTTATGACTATTTTCATTTGAAAGACCCAACCTCACCCCTGGGCCTGGGAGGCCCCCGTTTTCCAGGATTCCTGAGTTCAAATGCCCGGCCTCCAGAACAGCGAGAGGAGAGGCAACCAGAGGTTTAGATTTATGATTTCGTGCCAGTACATCACGGTCTCCAGCCACCGCCCACAAAAACCCCTGCTTTGGGCCTCAGGGACGCCCGGCCCGTGTCTACATTCCCCACGAGGCACTCAGAAAGGGCGCCATCCTGGAAGGGGTTGCGGGGCCCTCGACACTCGTCAGAGGAAGCCGCGGAAGAGGCCGTGCCCCGAGGGGCGTACGCAGGCCGCTCAACGAGTTCAAGGACAGAACCAGCCGCGAGACCCGGGAGTCCAGACGTCCGGATGGGTGCGCGCCCCCCTGTGCCCTGCCTGGGGCCCCCACACCATTTCTGCCCACGTCCTCGAGCTGATCCGTGGAGAGTGACTGCAAAGAACAGACGCTCTGCGTACATCGTCTCCTGGGTTCCCTAAACCTGCCCGATAGTTTCTGTTACCTGAGTCCACGCTTGCCATCACCCGCCCTGCACACAGCCTATGCTGGACAGCGCTCTCTCCACATTGCCTTCGAAAGATTTGGGGGCCAAAAAAAAAAAAAAAAAAAAAAAATCCTTCCTCAGCGACAACTTTAAATAGGTTGGTTCCATAGAAACAATCTGCAAGCGACATTTCAAGGCTGATGTATTTAAAGTCTAGCACAAGTTCCTTTTCTAGGACGGTGACATTCTACAGTCGCCTGTGGCTTATTCTTAGTTCGACTTTGGTCACAAAAATATACAGCGTGCCCCGCGCTGGAGAGAATTGGAAAGCCAGATGAGCTGTGATTAGCAAACCTGGGCTCCCTTTAGATGTTTTGCCCAGATGGTTGGTCCCTTGTTTCCCTTTCTAGAGTTTGTGAAGACTCTTTTCTCACACAGAGAGCTGGGACGTGAGGTGACGCAGGCCTGGGCGCTCTCTGTAAAGCCAGCACCCTCGCAAGCACACAGGGAAGGGGAGGAACCGCAGCCTTCATCAGTCATTTGTTCATTCATTCCTTCATCCACTAGCTCGTTCACTCATTCACAGATATTTCACAAGCTCCCAGGGATTTCTTATCGCGGCATATTTCCTATTGCGGCGTGACCCAAGTCCCTCTACACTTAGCGGCTTGGAACAACAGTGAATATTATCTCACGCCATTTCTTTGGGTAGGAATTCAAGGGTAGCTCAGCTGCCTGGTACTGACTTGGGATCTCTCTTGGGGTTGTAGTCAAGCTGGGACATCTTGCTTGGCTTGACGTCCCGGGGCTTAACCACGGCTGGGGGATCCACTCACCCGGCTGGCAGGAGGCCTTGGGGAACTTGCCACCTGAGCTTCCACCTGTGGCTGCTGAGTGTCCTCATGACAGCGACCAGACGCCCCCAGAATGAGTGACTGAGACCAAGGTGGATGCCACAACATATCTTATCACGGAGCTGGAAGTCACCCACCGCCATTTCCCTAATGCTGCTTACACGTCCAGCCCTACTTAGGGTTGCCAGATTTAGCAAATAAAAATACAGGATTCCAAGGGGTCCCCCGGGGGGCTCAGTGGGTTAAGCATCTGACTCTCGATTTCAGCTCAGGTCATGATCTCACGTTTCGTGATTTCGAGCTGTCAGCGTGGAGCCTGCTTGGGATTCTCTCTCTCTCTCTCTCTCTCTCTCTCTCTCTCTCTCTCAATAAATTAACAACAAAAAATACAGGATTCCCAGTTTTGAATTTGGATTTCACATAAACAACAAATAAGTTTTTAGTATAAGTATGTCCCATGAAATACTGTAAAATACTGAAAATTTATTGTTTTACCTGAAATTCAAATTTGTTCCTACACTCATACAGTCTACAGTCTAGTAAGACCAGTTTGAATCAAGCCACCAGGCCAATCAATGCAAACCTTCGCTATGAGCAAGCGCTTCAGAGGGAAGGGTTGGAGCTTGGGACGGGGCTGATGTTCTCACCAGAAGAGCCACTTTTATGTTTCTTTTTTTAAAAATATTTATTTAGGGGCGCCTGGGTGGCTCAGTCGGTTGAGCGTCTGACTTCAGCTCAGGTCGTGATCTCGCAGCTCGTGAGTTCAAGCCCCGCGTCGGGCTCTGTGCTGACCGCTCAGAGCCTGGAGCCTGTTTCAGATTCATCCCCCTCTCTCTCTGTCCCAACCCACTCGCATTCTGTCTCTGTCTCTCTCAAAAATAAATAAACATTAAAAATATATATATTTAAAAAATATTTATTTATTTTTGGGGAGAGCGCAAGTGAGGGAGGGGCAGGGAGAGGGAGACAGAGGATCCAAAGTGGGCTCTGCGCTGACAGGATGCCAGCACAGAGCCCGATGTGGGGATCAAACTCACGAACCGCGAGATCATGACCTGAGCTGAGGTTGGACGCTCAACCGACTGAGCCACCCAGGCGCCCCCATTTTTACATTTCTTAGATTAAGCTTTTGCATATGCTTGTGTGTGTGTGTGTGTGTGTGTGTGTGGAGCGGGGGGAGCATATGGAAGGTTCTGCCACTGAAAGGAAATGAAACTCTGAAAATACACACACACACACACACACACACACACACACACAATGGTGGAAGTGGAACAAGGTCTGTGGTCTGCAGTCTAGTTCACAGCACTGCATAGGACTGTTCGTTTCTTGGTTTTGATAGTACCCTCCCACCGGTACAAGATGTCAACATCGGGGGGTGGGGGGGACCCTGCCAAGAAGCCACCGAAGGACCCTCGGTAGTCGGTACCTTCGCAACTTCATGAGAGTTTATCGTTCTTTCAAAAGAAAACAGTCCATCAGCAACCCGTGGAAAACACCAGCTGTTACAATGGAAACGAGGTCACGTCAGAACAATGCGGACTTGTGGACGGATTTAAGTTGGTGTAGGGCACTTGGTCAAGAGCCAGCCCCCGGGGGGGGGGGTGGACTGAGAGGGCTTTCACCCAAAGGAATGGGCTTTCTTTGTTAACTGTCCTGAAAAGTGTTCCTTTAGAAGAGAGAATGCAGGCGGGGAGCGAGAGATGTCTTCCTGGTTCCAGGCCCAGATTTGGGTTTCGGGGAGGCGTGGAGAAGCTCCATCAGTGGGAAGAATCGTCCAAGCTCCCAAGGCAGAAGCTGGGCAAACCAAAAAGCCTGGGTTTCTTAATGACGAGGCCTTTTGGAGAGGGGGGGGTGGAATCACTGGGATTTAAACAGTAAAGGAAAGATATGTCATTCTTCTGCAGCCTAATGGAAGAAGGGGAACATTCTGTCCACATCACATTTTACCAAAGAGAAATTTCACCATCTGATGAATTCGTATGTTCTTTGATGCCCCTGCAGGTGAGGCTGATACATTGGTTTTGATGAGGATGGTGGCCAGCTGTATTTTCCCAAGAGGCCACAATTGTATTTCTCGCTGCGTGGTGACCTTGCCACTCCAGCACCAAGAGGAGGGATTTCTCTATTCCTTTGAATGGGGGACAACCCTCCGACTATGACAAACGGAGAGGAAGTGACCCTGGGGCGGCACATCCCTGCAGTGATTGGCTGTTCTTTCTGCAACACCTACATGGGGGAAGCCAGCCACCGCGTAAGAAGCCTGGGTGTCCTGGGGCGCCTGGGTGGCTCAGTCGGTGAAGCGTCTGACTCTTGGTTTCAGCTCAGGTCATGATCTCATGGTTTTGTGAGTTGGAGCCCCGCATGGGGCTCTGTGCTGATGGTGCAAGAGCCTGCTTGGGATTCTCTCTCTCCCTCTGCCCCTCCCCCTATCATGCTGTTTCTAGAAAGAAAGAAAGAAAGAAAGAAAGAAAGAAAGAAAGAAAGAAAGAAAAGAAGGAAGGAAGGAGAGAGAAAGAAAAGAAAGGAAAGAGAAAGAGAGAGAAAGAAAGAAAAGAAAGGAAGGAAGGAAAGAAAGAAAGAGAGATAAAGAAAGGAAAGGGAAAGAGAGAAAGAAAGGAAAGGAAGGAAGGAAGGAAAGAGAAAGAAAGGAAGGAAGGAAAGAGAGAGGGAGAAAGAAAGAAAGAAAGGAAAGAGAAAGAAAGAAAGAAAGAAAGGAAGGAAAGAAAAAAGAGATAAAGAAAGGAAAGAAGGAAAGAGAGAGAAAGAAAGAAAGGAAAGATAAAGAAAGGAAAGAAGGAAAGAGAGAGAGAGAGAAAGGAAAGAAAGGAAGGAAGGAAAGAAGGGGAGAGAGAAAGAAAGAAAGGAAAGAAAGGAAGGAAGGAAACAAGGAAAAAAAGAAAGGAAAGAGAAATAGAGAAAGAAAAGAAAGAAAGTAAGGAGAGAAAGAAAGAAAGGAAGAAATGAAAGAAAGAAAAAAAGAAAGAAAGGAAAGAGAGAGAAAGAAAGGAAAGAAAGGAAAGAGAAAGAGAGAAAGAAAGAAAAGAAAGGAAGGAAGGAAAGAAAGAGATAAAGAAAGGAAAGAAGGAAAGAGAGAGAAAGAAAGGAAAGAAAGGAAGGAAGGAAGGAAAGAAGGGGAGAGAGAAAGAAAGGAAAGAAAGGAAGGCAGGAAAGAAAGAGAGAAAGAAAGGAAGGTAGGAAAGAGAGGGGGAGAAAGAAAGAAAGAAAGAAAGAGAAAGAAAGAGAGAGATCTGGCTGTCCTGAGATCACCATGCCGCGAGGAAGCCCAGGCCAGCCATGTGGACAGGCTACACGATAGAGAAACCCCTAAAAGCCTCTCCAGGCTCCAGCCTCCCCGGGCCCACGCACCAGACACGTGAACGAAGAAGCCTTCGGCCGACAGCGGTACCCTCCGCGCCACCCCCCCCCCCCGACGGCGAGAAGCAGCCAGCTCTACTGCAGCTGACTTCCGGGACCGTCAGATTTCACAATAAGCCGCTGTAAGTCACGGAGCGTGGGGCCGGCTGGTTTTGCAGCCGACAGGTGCACGGGACAATGAACGAGGCTGGGTGTGTCCCGCGACCCGGGGAGCGGCGACCGGGAGCTTCCCCGGTTCAAAGCTCCATCGGCTGTCCCTCTACTAGGGTTCCAAGACCGGGAGAGGTAAGAGTTGCCTCGCGCTACGGGCTCACCACCCGCCCCCCTCCCCCCACCGCTGCCTACAACCACCACCGGCCTCTCCCGAGAAGCCCATGAAGTTTTGACTTCCCCATTTTGTAGATGAAGAAAGGAAGGCCGAAGCCACACAGCCAGTGATGTGGGGGACACAGGCAGAAGGCAACAGCAGATAGAACTAAATTTCCTTACAACCTGCAGCCCATTGACACATATTTGAGGCTCCCTACTGTCTTACTGCTAAAGCTTCGCTAGAGGGAAAACCACCTTAGTTTGACAATAGCTAGGCCTCCGGGATCCTGTGCACATGAAAATCTCTCTGCAAACTTCCCCTGAAAGTTCCCCCCAACTCCATGGTATATAACCAGTCTCTCCTCAGGGTCCCGGGGCAGCTCTTCCTGCCCACGGGTCCTGTCCCCGTGCTTCGATAAAAATCACCTTCTTGCACCAAAGACGTCTCCAAGAATTCTTTCTTGGCCGTCGGCTCCGGACCCCACAAACCCCACTATCACCCCCAAAACCTCATCAGGCCAGTAAGGGGGCCTGACTCCCCAAAATCTACGCTCCAAACCACTGTGAGCCATTGCCTGCCCAAATCCTGGAAGGCAAGGGAGTGTGGATAGAATACCTTCACCCTTAATAAGGTATGAAACTGCTCTGGGCCCAGCCAGTCCCTCAGCATCTGCGGGCCGTGCAGTAAAGGCCTAACTCAGCGGGCTTGTACGTGCCGAAGACAAGACTGGCCCTCGAGCAGCTTTTGAGAGGTTATCTCTCAGCCCTTGGAATATCCTAATAAAAGTTGTCTTTCCCTAGCAGGAACTCTGGGCCACAGCAGGTACGACCCAGTGGGATCTGTGGGGGAGCCTGGGAGCACGCTGTATCATTTGACTGCAGGGGCTGGAGACGGGGTCACTAAGGTCAGTCAGATGGGTGCCCCATGCCTACAGCTGATGCCCAATGAAAATACTGCGCACCACGGCTCAGGCGAGCTTTCCTGGCCGGCCATGCTTAGTACACCGTGTGCATATGTGGCTGGTAGAGTTGAGCCCTGTCCGTAAGCCTCCACCGGGTGAGTGTAACTAGAAGCTCACTCCTGGTCTCTCTGTGCCTGTCCTGCCTACATTTTTCCTTTGCAGATTTTAATCCGCATCTTTTCGCCATAATCAGCTGTGACTGGGGCGCCTGGGTGGCTCAGTCAGTTAAGCGTCTGACTTCGGCTCAGGTCATGATCTCACCGTTCGTGAGTTCGAGCCCCGCGTCGGGCTCCGTGCCGACAGCTCGGAGCCTGGAGCCTGCTTCGGGTTCGGTGTCTCCCTCTCTCTCTGCCCCTCCCCCTGCTTGCACTCTGTCTCTGTCTCTCTCAAAAATAAATAAACATTAAGGGAAAAAACAATGTTAAAAAAAAAAAAAACCCTGGGGCGCCTGGGTGGCTCAGTCGGTTGAGCGGCTGACTTCGGCTCAGGTCATGATCTCGCGGTCTGTGAGTTCAAGTCCCGCGTCGGGCTCTGTGCTGACAGCTCAGAGCCTGGAGCCCGTTTCAGATTCTGTGTCTCCCTCTCTCTGACCCTCCCCCATTCATGCTCTGTCTCTCTCTGTCTCAAAAATAAACGTTAAAAAAAAAAATTAAAAAAAACCCAAAAAACCGTGTGACTGTGGGTCTCCCAGCTAACCTGGGAGTCCCTCTAGCAAATAAATCACCGATCCTGAGTGGCCTCGGGGGACCCAACCCAGGAGCTCAGCTGTGCCTGGCTGAGCCCCCAAGATGGGAACCTTGTTCGCCGGCCATCAATCCACCTGCCAAAATCTGAAATGGGGAAAAAAAACCCAACAAAATACAAAAAACAAAAAAAATCTGTTCGCTCTGTAAAGTAAGGCACAGACAAATGAGTCCCTGGTCACTTTATTCAAATAATTTTTTTTTCCTCTGAAATCTGAGAAGAACTGAGGAGGAATCAAAGAAAACCTCATATATTAAATTCTTAAATAGATTCTTTGAATTCAAAAGTAAGTCAATAGGAGAGAGGCACAGGTGTGGGCCTTGTCCCCGCCAACAAAGCCGCCAAGGCAGTCCTGCAAATTAAGAAAAATGGCAAATCCATTTCTTTAAAAAAAAGTTCTTGAGGGGCAAGATAAAAAATACCGAAGTTTCAAAAGCCAGCCTACTTCCCACACTCTTCTTCGTTCTTCTCCACCCTGGGGGGGGGGGGGGGAGGGGGGCTGTCCACAGGTAGAGAGTCTCCAGGTTAAGTTTTCGGTGATTCGGCTTTTTTTGCAAACATATGCAAATACATTCCTCGTTAGCAGTCCTGTTTTGGCGATTAAGAGCAAGCAATATGCTTGGATTAGAGGTCCGATTTCCACTCGAATGCAAGGTGTCTTCTCCTCTGGGCAGCAATCTGCAGAGATCTGGACAGAGGATACAACGGCATTAGGTGCGGAGTAAGAATTCGGAGACAGACCTTTCGTATTTGTACGTGTGATCGGGGAGGGGATGGTCTCGCCACGTTCACACACACACACACACACACACACACACACACACACACACACACGAACAGGTGCAGTTTCCTCTACGCGCCCCCCACGGCCAGAGAGAATTTAAATCGAAAAGCGTCCCTCGGGTGGCGGGGGCGGGGGGCGCCTGGTTGAGCGGTTGAGGTCATGACCTCACAGTGTGCAGGTTTGAGCCCCACCTCGGGCTCGCTGCTGTCGTGGGCGTGGAGCCCACTTTGGATTTCTAGAAGTCCCCTTCTCCTTCTGCCCCTTACCTGCTTGTTCTCTTTCTCTCAAAAACAAACAAACAAACAAACAAAAATAAATAAATAAATAAATAAATAAAAGCTTTCCTTGGGTTCTTACCCACACCTCAGCCTGGGTCCACCCGACCTCAAAGATCTCTTTTTACTTATGAAGAGACCAGTGGCAATGACGTGATAAAACACCAGTGGGATTTTTGGAGGTGAGGGAAGGATCAGCATTTAACGCCAACTGTTCACCAGGGATGAGCTAAAAAAAAAAAACCACCCTGTACGTGGTATCTCATTGAAACAGCAAAGGGAGGAATATATCTGGCTTCTGTCAACAGGAAGGTTCAAAATTCTACGAATGAATTTTCCGGAAGGAGCACGAGGGGAAGGGGTTGGGGAGAAACGTGGAGAAGGAGTCCTCGTGGTCCGACTCTTGATTGGGGCTCAGGTCACGATCTCACGGTTGGTGGGATGGAACCCCGTGTCGGGCTCTGTGCTGACAGCGTGGAGCCTGCTTGGGACTCTCTCTCTCCCTCTCTCTCTCTGCCTGCTCCTCCCCATTGTCTCTCTCTCTCTCTCTCTCTCTCTCTCTCAAAATAAATAAATACATTTTAAAAACTTTAAAAAATGAAAAATAAGATCGGGAGACCAAAACACAGACGCCAGGCAGGGAGTGTCTTCATAGTCTAGAGCAACGGAGAACAAGTGGGTTGTGACCTCTCTGTGGGGTCACCCGAGAGGCAGGGGAAGTGAACTTACTGGCTTAACGCCAGTGCCCACAAGCACAGCGAGGGGGCAAGGCTTCCTGGATTCCCCATGCGCCCACCTGGGCCAGCTCACTTCACCTCTCGGCCACCCTCGCGGGGCAGACCCGCGTGAACCCCCGTTCTCCAGACGTCAGAAGCGGAGGCCGTGAGAAGTCCAATGTGAAGTGAGTGCCCGAATCTTTGACTTCCCAAGGTCAGAACCTGCGCCTCTCCCCCCTTCGCAAAATTCGGGTAGATGGATATGCCCTTCAAATCGGTCCCCCAAAGCGAACTCTGGAAGAAGGTGACCTCGGGAGGGATTCTGCCGTTTGGTGACTCTGTGGCCTTGGGCAAGTCAAAGCCCTCTCTGGGCTCTAGTTTCCTCCGCTGTGTCCGCTGCCTTCCCAGGGATACTGAGGGTTAAATGAGTCCCACAGGAGTAGCACTCTGTCCAATGCCCTGGGGGTTATTCTTGGACCAGACTTGCTTGGAGCTTTTATTAGAACATTAATTGCTCTGGGCCAACCTGATACGGTTTATAGAAGCAGGATCAGCAGGCAGCGTTCTGTGCAAAAATGTTTTGAATCCCCACCCCACCCCCCATCACATTGGTCCCTGGCATCCCCCCTCCCCAAAGGCAGACAAACCTTTTCCTAGTTGGTTCGGCACTGGTCCCTGCCCCCACGGGATCCAGAGCTGGGTGACTAGTCTGTGATTCTATAAATAGCTCCCCCGGCCTGTCGCCATGGAAACCCCCACAAGGGCCCTGGTCAGTCCACCTGGATGGACACTCCCCCCCCTCAAGGGAGGCTCTGGAAGGACAAGCTTTTCAGGGAGGGGCTCCCGAGCTGGGAAGGGCAGCCCCTCCTCCCCAGCCCCCTCCCCCAGGAAGTCTGCAGGCCTACCTGGAAATCATGAACTTCCTAAGTGGGAGGAGGTGCTGTTCTGGTTCACCTGGAGGAAGACAACACACAGAGGAAGGGATCACGGCCAGGCTGGGGGGCCAGGGTCTCACTGCCCTGAGGTTCAGCCCTCAGCCTCACTGGCGCAGGCACACTCTCCCTCATCGGGGATTTATTGCACACTACTACAGACGGGCCAGGTGCTGGGGATGCTGTGAACATGACCGACCTGGTCCCACTCTTCTACAGGGAGAGCCTTAAGAAATACATCTGCAAGATAACATCGCGTCCACCCACTCGTGGGCCTATACGAGTGACTTTGGAGCTACTTCCCAAAGGGTGTCAGGAAAGGCCACTACAAAGCTGTTTGAAAAACAAATATGTGCTCTGTGTCCTGGGTTCCTGGCACACAGCTCGGAAAACCCTAGACTCTCCCTAGTGAGAACAAGCCTGTCTTGTATGCTAATGAGGTGACTGGCCTCTGGCCTCAGGATGCAGGCTGGTGGCTAGAAGGACGGAGGCATGACTCTGGGGAGGGGAGAGGGGCTGGAGGGTGAGTTAATGACCAGTGATTTAATCAATCATCCCTGCTTCACGAAAGCTCCATAAAACCCCTAAATAACAGCTGCAGGAAGCTTCCAGATTGCTGAACACAGCCCAAAGGGGGCATGGGAGTGCTATACCTCTTACCTGCACCCTGCCCGGGATAGCTCTTCCGTGGTTGTTCCTGAGTCGCATCCTTTATAATAAACCAGTAATCTAGGAAGTAAAGTGCTTTCCTCAGCCCTGTGAGTTGTTCTAGCAAATTCCCAAATCTGAGGAGGGGGTCATGGGGACCCCCAAATGGTAGGTGGCTGCGCGGAAATGTGGGTAGCCTGGGAACCCCGCTGTGGCTGGCGTCTGAAGTGGGCGCGGTCTCCTGGGACCGAGCCCTGAACCTGCGGGGTCTGCCACTAACTGTGGGGGTGTCACTGTGCAAACCGAACTGAATTTAACACCCACTTTGGTGCCTGTCTGGAGAATCAGAAACTGGTTGTTGGGGTTGGAAAACGCCCCCTAAGCCGAGATCTAAAAGATGTAAGTGAGGCCAGGCACACAAAGATCTGGCTGGAACAGCAATCCCTGGCAGAGGGAACAGCCAGAACAAACAGGGAGGGTGTTGGGTGCCTAGCGAGTGAATATCCCTTTTTGTATTCGCAGCAATGGCAATGTGTGAGCTGCTTTGGTTTGCTTGCTTACTATTCTTCCATCTTTTGGGGTTCAGGATCATCATTTTAGAGGGCTGTAGAGGACCCGGAAGACTTTTTTTGTGCCACCATTTACCTAACGGTTGAGCCACCATTTACCTAACGGTTAAGACTGAATCCAACTTATGTGATGCCCTGAATGAACTCATGTGCACTCTAGAGGCCAGGGAGGGAGATGGGGGGAGGGAAGCAGGGGTCGGATGTGGTCTGCAGGGCAGCTCTCCTGGGTGGCAAGGTTCACGATGACAGGGCACATGCCGTGCTTTCACATTTTGCTCCTAAGCAAGCACGAAAACAGTCCCAGGCCAGCCAGCTAGACATCTTGAGTGTGGCCACACGTTCGGGTACGGTCCAACGTTTTTGTGAAACAATTTAGCCTGATGCTTCAAGAGTCTTCCAAAGAACTGGACCCTTGCACCCACCTATGACATTCCGTGACAATGGATTCTAAGGGAATGGCCCAAGAGAGCCCCCCCCCCCCCAGCAGGAGGGAGGCAAAATCAGGATGATGGGCATGTGCCACCATTTCTGCAAAAACTGGACAGGACCTTAGGGCAACAGTTAATTGGTGGCCCATAATGCGTTCCAGAGAATACTGTGAAACCATCGGGAAGGGCAGTAGACGGAAAATCCAAAAGATGGGAAAACACGAAGAACACGAAACCAAGCAGCCCATGCAATGGAATTGCATGGAATAGAAGATAAATAGTCAGGTGGGCCGAGAAAGGATAATCCGCAAAACTGAAGGGCGTTCCGGACAGTGGCTAATTCCCCTCACCCTGGCTTGTGTTTGCTGCTCGTTACATCATTTTTTGGTTAAACCAAGCGCTAAATCACTGCTGACTAATCTTGGCAATATTTGTTCACAGCGGCAAGACGATGGGGTCTCTGACTCCCAGAAAGGGAGCGTGGAGCCCTCCCCGAAGAACTGAGATGTGTACAAAAGCCCGGGACCCCGGACAATGAGCATCTGTGATTTTGATTATCAAACTGGGGATCGGCATGGGGTGGCCTGCTCTCTCTCTCCCAAATTAAACACACACAGACTAAGAGTACTAAGCTTGGTATCACCACTTCATTTAAATGGGAGCTATCGCATCCATGAAGGGGGCGGTCCTTCCCAACATGATCCATGGACTGTGCCCCTCAGACATGCCCAGGATGTGTGGGAGGCAGGGCCATGGAGATGTGCGTGAGGATGCAGGGATGTCTGTACGTCTACATTCGCGGGGATGCCCACACCACGTAAGCCTTACGGGTCTCATTTTTTGGCTGACTGATGAAAATTCTGGGCTGGGTCACATGTGGAAACTGCCACTTTAAATAAAACTGAATTTAAGGCTAGAGACAGACGGCTGGACAGAAAGTCCCCACCAGGGGCTCATGCAGAAGGGCTGTTGAGATTTGACCCTAGCTGGATCAGATACTTGGAGGGCCCCTGGCCCGGCTCCCCACCCCAAATTTTCTGACGAGGAAATGATCAGCAGATTAGAGAAGCAAAGTGTCCGAGGGCATCCGCAAGCTGGTGGGACAGCCCAATAAACCGATTTCAGAATTCCCCTTGGGGTTTCTAACCTGAAAATATCCTTTCAGATTGGCTGGTGTTTTATAGTCCCCTTTCAAGACCTAGGAAAGAGAAACAAAGTATCACTATCATAGAAATTATCAAAAATAAAATTCAGTCTGTTACCACCACCTTCCCATCTGCTCATTTATCCACCCACCTATTTATCCATCTACACATCCATCCATATACATTCATCCTCCTACCCACCCATCTATCCACCCATCCATCTACCTATCCACCCATCCACCCATCCATCCACTCTCCCATCCATCCACCTATCTTTTCATCCATCCACCCACCCATCCACCCATCCATCCACTCTCCCATCCATCCACCTATCTTTTCATCCATCCACCCACCCATCCACCCATCCATCCACTCTCCCATCCATCCACCTATCTTTTCATCCATCCACCCACCCATCCACCCATCCATCCACTCTCCCATCCATCCACCTATCTTTTCATCCATCCACCCACCCATCCACCCATCCATCCACTCTCCCATCCATCCACCTATCTTTTCATCCATCCACCCACCCATCCACCCATCCATCCACTCTCCCATCCATCCACCTATCTTTTCATCCATCCACCCACCCATCCACCCATCCATCCACTCTCCCATCCATCCACCTATCTTTTCATCCATCCACCCACCCATCCACCCATCCATCCACTCTCCCATCCATCCACCTATCTTTTCATCCATCCACCCACCCATCCACCCATCCACCTATCCATCCTCCTTCCCAGCTAGCCAGCCAGCCATCCATCCATCCATCCATCCAACAAACATTTATTGACCTCCTCTTATTTCTAAGCATCATTCTAAGCTCTGGAGGTACAAAATTAACCAGACAATTAAAATTCCTTTTCTCCTGCAGCCACCATTCTAGAGGAGGAGCTAGATGATCCATAAGTAATAAACACAAATAAACAAGAACATATCAAACCATGAGGAGTACAGTAAAAAAAAATAAGACAAAGGGATGTGATCAGGAGTGACCAAGAGGCTTCTTTTGCGCAGATGGTCACAAAAGACTTCTCAGAACAAGTGACCTTTAAGCTGAACCTTCAATGACAAAGAAAACCAGCCAAGCCAAGCTCTGAAGGAAGAGTGTTCCAGGCACAGCACACAGGGCAAAGAAAATTCTAGGCCTTTCCATAACTTCTCCATATATAAGCCATCATATAGACCAGTATCGACCAATAGAATATAGGGTGAACCAACTATGTACTTCTAGTTTTTTAGTAGTCACATTAAAAACAAAGTGACCAAGGGGTGCCTGGGTGGCTCAGTCAGTTAGCAGCCAACTTAGGCTCAGGTCATGATCTTATGGCCTATGAGTTCGAGCCCCACATAGGGCTCTGTGCTGACAGCTCACAGCCTGGAGCCTGCTTCAGATTCTGTGTCTCCCTCTCTCTCGGCCCCTCCCATACTCGCACTCTGTCTCTCTCTCTCAAAAATAAGTAAACCTTAAAAAATATATATATTAAAAAAACAAAGTGACCAAAAAAAAAAAAAAGTAAATCAAGTGAACTAATTTTCATTAGATCTTTTATTTAACCTGATATATCTAAAATATTCACTCTTCGACAAGTAATATAAAAATGATTAATGACAAACTTCACATACTGTTCTCCGTACCTGGACTTCAAAATCAGATACGTGTTTAACACTTAACAGCAACCCTCAATTTGGACCAGATTTCACTAGGCACATTTCAGTGGCCACACAAGGTTAATGGCCAGAGGCTGTAATGGACAGTGGAGGCAGAGACAATTTCATTAGCACTGGGGTCCTTCCAGTGCCCAAGTGTCCTGCACCCCAGGATCTGTTACAGGAATACACAGTGTCCGCATAGAAATACACACACACACACACACACACACACACACACACACACACACACACACAGTTTTCAGTGAGGGAACGTATCTTTGCAGTGACAGCAAAACTACCAGGAAGATTAAACAAGCGTCTGGCAACCCCTGGGAAGAAACCTCTTTGGAAGAAAACCAGGAGCAGCTTCCGTTTTAAACAAACAAACAACAGAGCTTCAAAGAGTTGGTCTTCCTCTTCAGAATTTTTTAGAAGATACACAAGGTCAGGCCTTATTCTGGGAGCTTCCGACCTGCATTCTGGAACAAATCAGGGGTCTTCGCCTTTTAATGTTTTTTTTGATGTTTGCTTATTTTTGAGAGAGAGAGAGGTGGGGGGAGGGGCAGAGAGAGAGGGAGACAAGGAATCTGAAGCAGGCTCCAGGCTCCGAGCTGTCAGAACAGAGCCCGACTCCGGGCCCGAACCCACAAACCACGAGATCACGACCGCCAGTCGAAGTCAGATGCTTAACTGACTGAGCCACCCAGGCGCCCCAGGGGCCTTCACCCTTTAAAGAGGCTTCAGAGAAGTTTCCATGGGGCCCCTGGCTAAGAACACAGAGTCAGGAGAGCCCTCTGTCAATGTGGTCCTCATCCTGGTCCAGCTACTGCCCCTGAGAAGCACCCTGGGTGCTGGAGTTCAAGATCACGCTCCCAGCTGCTGTTTCTTCTTTTTAATCTAATTGTTTTCTCATCATATGAAAATATATGCAATACATTATACAATAAGATAGCCTAGGTACAGAAAAGTGTATGAAACACATTAAGTACAGCTTAAAGAGTACTTCATGAAAGCATAAGAATAATAAATAGCAAAGGCTTAGAATAAAAATAATGGAAAAAAAAATGGACCACATGGAGGTTGTGAATAGTCACACTGTCAGATGCAGTCTGAGCATCATGGAAGTGGACCTCTGGGTATTTCCACAAAGAGATGTTTGCAAAATCAATAGGTGTCAAGGGGGAGAGGAAGTGCTGAGACCCGCTACCCTTCCCCGCTACCCTTCCCGCTACCCTTCCCGCTACCCTTCCCGCTTCCCCGAGGGCAGAGCCTGCATGTGTCAGAGAGGTGTGAAAGCCTTGTTAACACCAAATGGGGTCTTTCTCCTCCGGTCACTGAACAATTAAAGGGGAAGAGGGAGAAATGGGACTTTCTCCCTTTGCCTTCAACACAAGAACTGTTCACTTCCTAAAATCAGCATGTGAGGGGCCCTGGGTAACTCAGTCGGTTAAGCGTCTGCCTACGGCTCAGGTCATGACCTTGCAGTTTGAGAGTTCGAGCCCTGCGTCGGGCTCACTGCTCTCAGCACAGAGCCCCGCCTCAGATCCTCTGTCCCCCTCTCTGGTTCTCTCCCTCAAAATAAAGAAATAAACTTAAAGATATTTTTTGTTTTGTTTTCTATTCAGCACATGTTTGGAAATGCTGAGCGTAGCTGGAATTAAGACTCTTGGGGCGCCTGGGGGGCTCAGTCACTTGAGCGTCTGACCTCGGCTCGGGTCAGGAACTCTCAGTTCGTGGGTTCGAGCCCCGCATCGGGCTCTGTGCTAACGGCTCAGAGGCTGGAGCCTGCTTCGGATTCTGTCTCCCTCTCTCTCTGTCCCTCCCCTGCTCTGCTCGTGCTCTCTCTCAAAAGTTAGTAAACATTTAAAAAAAAAAATTAAAAAGACTCCAGGTCTTACTGGCGTAGGAGCTAGGAGCTCGCGTGTCCCCAGGCACGGGCCCCACGCTCAAATACTGTCCCTAACTTCGTGCCTCCAAGGAAGTCAGCATACAGCACCCAAAGTAAACTAGAAGCTGTGACAGTCAAGGACGGACTTGCTAACTGTTCCTTTCCCCAGGATTACCTGACTTTAATGCTTCAGAAACATCTAGTAAAGTCATTTCCCTTGACCACCTTAACCAAGGAGAGCTTAAAGAGTAATTCCAACTGCCCCAAGCTCCCATCTGTCTGAGAAATCAACATTAAAATTTAAGGGGGCAGGGGCGCCTGGGTGGCTCAGTCAGTTAAGCATCCGACTTCAGCTCAGGTCATGATCTCACAGTCCGTGAGTTCGAGCCCCGCGTCGGGCTCTGTGCTGACGGCTCGGAGCCCGGAGCCTGCTTCGGATTCTGTGTCTCCCTCTCTCTCTGTCCCTCCCCCTCTCATGCTCTCTCTCTGTCTCAAAAATAAATAAAAACATTAAAAAAAAAATTTAAGGGGGCAATAAAGTGACCAAGAGTTTATTTCTATTCAGCCTCAACAAAGACTTGAAGTACTTTCTAAACAGACAAATAGCCAGGGAAATGGGGGGAGAGAGGGTAAAAGAGAACAGAGAAATAGGATGAAATTAGGACACATGGACCTGCTGGTAGAAAGGCTAGCAGTTGGATTTGAGCTTCCCTGTGGCCCAAGCAAAAACGGCCGTCATACACATACAACCACCCCCGCTCCAGGCCGGGAGCACGTCTCCGCGCGAGCACACGCACTCACCCGGTGGGTGTTGTTGACCACGATGGGGTCGGGGTTGCCGTAGTTGGGTGGGTTTGCGTAGGGGTCATAGCCGAGCCGCGCCAGCATGGGGGCGATCTGGGCCATGTCCCTCACCACGTCCCCAGGGATGTGGCCGGTCCACTTGGAGAGCGCTTCAAGGTTCACGGGCTTGATGACCTGGTCTGTGGATCGCTCGATCCTGGGGAGAAAAAATCAGGCCGCAGGGGGCACAGGAAGACCCAGATGGCACCTGGGTCACCTGTGCCCGCCTCGGCTGTGAGGCTGCGGGCAAGTCACTTGCTCTCCTCAGCCCTCCTCTGTACGATAAGAGCTTCTGTGGCCAGAAACTGGAAACTGGAAGACAGTGGAAGGTGGTGAGCACTTAAAATCCTGCTCCCTTGATGTCTCCAACTTTTTAAAAATAACGTTTTATTTCTGTGACTAAAATGGGTATTTCGTTCTGGAGAAATAATTATAAAACACGGACCGCCCCCTCCCAGCCTATCAGCTCCCTACCGAAACCCAATCTTAGCATTTGGGGGTCCACCCGCTCAATACTGTCTTCTGTGCTTTCAATGGGAGAGTGGCCAAGGGCAGACTCAGGGGCCGGGCCGCCTGGGTTCAAACCCCAGCTGTACCGACACTGGCTGCGTGGCTTTGGGGGGGGGTTACTTCACCTCTCTGAGCCTCCGTTTCCTCATCTACCGATGGGAATAATGATCGTGCCCACCTCACTGGGCTGTCCTGGGGAGTAAATGAGTTAATGACAGACGAGGCGATGGCACGCTGTAGGGTCTCAGTAAGCACTAGCTCTTTCTCTCTCTCTCTCTCTCTCTCTCTCTCTCTCACACACACACACACACACACACATCCACGGAATACCTATGGTTGGTCTGCAATTTTAAAACAGAATAATACGCTGTCTGTATCACCTGATAACTTCGTTTCGCACCCGACACCTCCTCCCTTTCTCCAGCTGTGTGGCATCCCTCCAGAGCGTATTTTTCCAGCCCCTAACGGTGGCCACTTAGGTTGCTATCACTTCTGTGGTCACCGTGGAACCACCACCACCTGGGACGTGCGTCCTCGCGCGCCCCTAGGACGGGCTTCTCGCACTGTCTGAATCACAAGGACCCTACCGGTCGCTGTCCGAGGGCCTTGTACGGCGGAGGGTGGGGCACTCCCAGGATCCAGGCCCTGTCTCCAGGTGCTTCCATCCCAATGAAGAGAGAAATTGGGAAGAAGACCAAAATCCAAAAAGATGTGGCAAAAGGAAGGTGGGACCAGGAGTGAGGAGAGCGGGGAGGCTGGGGGGGGGGGGGGGGGGTGGGGACGGGCGGTAAGAGCAAGGGTTTGGAGTGTGCAGACCTCCAGGATTTTATGAGACAGAAGGGACACAGGTGCATCCCACAACATGAATGGGACACATGCTTGATCTGAGTAAAGAACCAACATGTCCCGGGGCGCCTGAGTGGTTCGGTCAGTTAAGTATCCGACTTCGGCTCAGGTCACGATCTCACGGTTCGTGGGAGCCCCTGCATTGGGGTCACTGCTCTCGGCACGGAGCCTGCTTGAAATCCTGTCTCCATCTGCCCCTCCTCCCCTGCTTGTGCTCTTTTTCTCTCAAAAATAAATAAACATAAAAAAAAAAAAAGAACCAATGTGTTCCAAAATATGAGGCGTGAGACAGAATGCTGCGCTCTATGGGGTGGAATATTACACAGCTGTCCAAAATGACGTCACGGTGGCATGCTGGGGCCCGGCGGCCAGGTGGTCCCATACACAAAGCGAAGAAAGGTTACAGGGAAACATGTTCCTGTTTCAGGAGGACTCCGGTTTTATCAACAGCCCCTGACAAAGGACCAGTAGGTCACAGATCATAATCTGGAAGGTGGGATTTTGGGTTCTTGTTCCTTACCCCGGGGGAATCGTCTCAATCTCCGACAGGAAAGATATATTCCTTAAGTTATCTGATTTTTTGGCTAATTTGCAAAGATCCCAGCCCCAGCACTGACTGGCTGGGGTACTGGGCACGTGGGCACGTCACTGCCGGGAGAGTTCCTGTACGTCCCCAGCTCTGCTCGGGGCTCAAGAGCTCTTGGGGATGGGGTCTGACAGGGCCCAGCCATGAGAGAAAGGAGGTGGCGCTGTCCCAGGAAGGACTGCTCTCTCATTGGCCTCTCGGGGATGCTTGGGCCAGATCGGGATGGAGACAGATGGACGGCACCCTCGGATCCTGCGTTGTTCAAGCGCTCTGGGTCTCAGGAGAGGCACGGCCTCCCCAAAGGAGGAAGGCGGAGAGGAAGGGACAGAAGGGGAGAAGGAGGAGGGGTGTGGAGAGCTTGCGAGCACACACCCTGGAGTCCAGCAGACCTGGGTTCAAATCCTGGCACTACCCTTTGCCAGCTGTGTGGCCTCAGGTAACGTCTCGCTGCGACTCAGTTTCTCCGCCTGTCAAATGGGTATAGGAGCTGTTCTCCTGTCCTCAGGTTGGGAATTAAAGGAATAACGTGTGTTGGGGGCTTAACTCAGTGCTTACTACACCTCAGGCACGCATTACGTGGTCATGAGGGTGAGGATAATGAGCGGGCCGATAAAAGCGGTCTCTATGCTACCATGGTGACAATAATAATAGAAATAATCGCACCTAACGTGTCTTGACCTATTTGATGCTCCCAGGTAGCTAGAAGGCTGCTCGATTAGATCCCTGCGCTACAGGTAAGGAAATGGGGGGCACAGAGAGGCTGTGTCACTCATTCAGCAGCACACAGTCAGGCGGTGGCTGAGCCGGAATCAGAACCCAGACAACCTGGTTCCAGATCCATGTTCTGAATGTAACCTTCGCCCGCTACGACTTACTGCAAAGCACATTCGCATCTGCTGGTTGGCTCAGAAACAGGGCAAGAGTGAGTGCCCCGCTTCTGCGGGTGCTGAAGCTGAGGCTCAGAGAGACAGCGGCACTCTGCCCTCCCATTGCCTCTGACTCGGGCCAGGGGGCCGTGGGCGCAGGGCGAGGGCTCCACTCACTTGGACAGGGACACGCCGCCCGGCTTGCCAATGAGGTCCTCGTGGTGCAAAACAGCGTCGCTCCAGGCAATGCCCAGGAAGTCCAGGATGAGCTTGAGGGAGCGCCTGGGGTGCAGCACCAGCTGCTCGTAGTACACGGGCAGGCACTTGTCCTTGCCCACCTCCATGCACTGGGCGTACATCACCTCGATGGCCTTGTTCCACTTGGTGAGGCAGTCGCGGTAGCTGCTGAGGTCGAAGCCGGCGATCGTGACCTTGCGCGTGATCATGGAGTGCACCGACGCGCGGCCGTCGCGCACCATCAGCAGGAACTTGGAGTTGGGGAACAGGCGCGACAGGTAGACGGAGGACTTGAGCGTGAAGGGGTCCTTGTTGCACAGCACGCGCGCCGGCTCCCCGTGCTTGGCGATCACCTCCAGGATGAAGGCCTGCATGGCGGCGTCCAGCACCTCGTCCGTCACGCCCGCCTCGTCCAGCCGCAGCTTCTCGCGGCCCGACTTGGACCAGGCCTGGCGCATGGCCAGCACGCGGGGGATGATGCGCGTCTCCTCGCCGCAGCGCACCTCGGGGTGGGCGTCCAGCATGGCGCGCATCAGCGTGGTGCCGCTGCGGGGCACGCCGCCCACGAAGATGAGCGGCATGGCCTTGCCGTAGCGGTACTCCACGCGGTCCGCGCCCACCATCACCAGGTCCTCCTGCTCCGGCCGCATGGCCCGCCGGAGCCCCCGCGGGCCCCCCAGCACCGCGCGGCACTCCAGCACCTGCTGCCCCACCTGGACCGCCAGCACCAGGGCCAGGGCGCAGCTGGCCGCCAGCAGCGCCCTCCGCACCGACAGGCGCATGCTGGGCCCGGGGTGGCGGGTGGGCCTTAGCGCCAGGTCAGCGGAGGGCGGGCGGGACTCGCATCTGGGGAGAGAGAGGGAGGCAGGAGTCAGGCAGGCCTGGGGGGGCTGCCGGCCCTAGCCAAACACGCTGCGATCGTATTCCTCATCCGACAGAGGGAGAATAACAATTATTAAAAAAAAATTTTTTTAACGTTTCTTTTTGAGAGAGAGAGAGAGAGAGAGAGAGAGAGAGAGAGAGAGAGGGAGGGAGGGAGGGTGGGTGGGTGGGTGGGGGAGGGGCGGAGAGAGAGGCAGACACAGAATCTGAAATAGGCTCCGGGCTCTGAGCCCTCAGCGCAGAGCCCGACGTGGGGCTCGAACTCACGGACCGCGAGATCATGACCTGAGCAGAAGCTGGATGCTTAACCGACTGAGCTGCCCAGGTGCCCCGTAAGAATTATTTTTCAATTGACTACTAAAGTATGGAAAATAATAATGCCCTGGGATGTCCGAATTCAGCAGCACGCCCACTTTGCAAGGACAAAGTTTCTGTGTGCCCTGTTCACGGCGGGCTCTCCAGAGTCTAGCACAGAGCCTGGTACCTAGCAGGTGCTTCGTAAGTATTTGGGGGATGTGCCTTGGTTGAATGAGCAGGACAAGGTTCCAAGTGCTGTGACATGACGGCCGTAGAAACAGAAGGAAACTGAGGGCACCTGGGTGCCTTAGCATCTGACCTCGGCTCAGTTCACGATCTCACAGTTCGTGAGTTCGAGTCCCACATCAGGTAAGCTTGAGCCCTGCTTCGGGTGAACAGACGCCCCGCTTTGGGTAAGCTTGAGCCCCACTTTGGGTAAGCCCCGCTTCTCTCTCTCTCTCTCCTTCTCTCTGCCCCTCAGGGGATTCTCTCCCCCCCCCCCCCCGCCCTTCTCTCTCTCTGCCCCTTGCTCCCTTGTGTTCCCCGCCCCCCCTAAAATAAGAAAAAACAGAAGGAAACCAAGAAATGGAGAGGCTGATCACAGGTGCCCAGCTGAGGAGCAGCCAGGCTGGAGTAGAACATTCTGGCCCGGGCCAGCCAGCTCTAATGCCTGCTCTGAAGGACCACACCGCCTTGGTGAGAGATGCTTTTCAGGAGATGGTGTGGAATATGCTGTCCTGTTCTGGGCTTCTTCTGGAATCACTACTCACTCCCTCAGTCTTCATTCGGTGAATGGGGGTATTAAGTGCAAAAAAGGTGCCGGGCACCGTGCTCAGTGCTGGGGACAGGAAAGTGGGTAAGACAGCTGGGCGGGGGAGCGATAGCACACAAGCTATAGGCACCCAGTGAAAAGGGCTTCCCCTGTAAGAGGGATCGAGGAGGGGAAGGAGGAGGGAGGGCAGGGAGGGCCCCTCGGGGAAGGTGGCATCCAAGCGGAGTCCTGGATGAAGCTGGCCATGTGAAGATGCATGGAGGACTGATCCAGGCAGAGGGAACAGAGAATGCAAAGATCCCCAGATGGGAGAGGGTGGCCCCACACCTGGGAGGAGGGGGTGACAGCTTCTACCCGAGGAGGTGAGGGAAGACTTCCTGTAGGAGGCAGCCCCAGAGCCAAGTTCTGAACAGTGCACAGGGGGTTTTCAAACAGCCAGGTAGGAAAGAGAGAGGAGGGTGTTCTGGCAAAGGGAATGCCCAGTGCAAAGGCCACAGGCAGGTTCCTTGATGGATGCGAGCTTCAGCCGGAACCACCAAAGGACCGACCCAGCCTGCATCCCCACCACGGGCTGTAGCAAGCGGGACGTAAATATCAGAACGGAGGGAATGCACAATCTCGGCCCCGGGGTCCAAGCTGTCGAGAGCTTCAGCATTTCCTGGCTGTGTGGCTTTGGGAGAGTCACTTCCCCCATCTAAACCACAGTTTCCTCAGCTGCAAAGAGGGGTGGGGTGCACTGACCTCAAACGCTGAGAGGATTCTAGAAGCAACTAAGAAAGCAAAGATGAATCTCAGCCTGGGGTCACTGGCCGCCGTGGACATCAGAAAATAGCTGGGGACCCTCTCCCCAGGAAACTGTGCTTATCATATGCTGCTGACAATGGCGGGGGTTCACTGGTGCCCTGAATTCAGGGTCGGGGATAGGGAAATCTAATGCCAGGGCTCCTTTCAGGGAGAAGGCAGGCTGGGCAGGACAGAAAGCCACTTGGAAATCCCTCCCAGGACCTATCAACTTGTTCAAGTGCTCACTGAAATTCTCCTCTTCGACTTGAGACTAGAATTCTGTTATTATGTCAGTGTCTGTGCTCCTGCGGACCAGTCCATCACACTTTAGTTTAAATTAGAGCAATCACCCTTTCCTCCTGACACTTGGTGGGCAACGAGAGAATGGACCAGAAGGTGATGGGAGATGCACAGAAAGGAAGAAAAGGGGTAAGCTTTGGGGAAGCTGTTTCCAGAAAGGGTAAGTACAGTGTCTGTGTCCGTGTGTGTGTGTGTGTGTGTGTGTGTGTGTGTGTATTCTCTAGTGTGTATTCGGGGTCAGAAAGTGACTTGGATACTAAATATCAGGGGGAAAGGACTAGAAGAATGGACAGAATAAGAAAAATGTTACCAACACACCAGTTTTGGTTGCTATTGATCATTCCTGCTCAGTTTAAACCAAAGCACACGAATTTTGGGTTCTTACATTTATGACGCACATGCTCAGCTAAAACTTTTACTATGCATTAGCAGCATTTAATGGGATCACCCCTATCACCCCTGGGGGAGGGACGCCTCGCCCTCAGCAGCTCAGAGAGAAGAAGCCACTGGCCTAGGGTCGTGTGGCCAGAGACAGGCCTGCATCTGAGCAGGCTGAGGCAAGCTGTTCGCTGTCCTCAGACAGGACGCAGTGACAGGCCCCTCTCTGTCGCCAGAAGAAGACAGCTCAAAGCAGACAGGTCAGGCCTAAGCAGGAGACAGCAAAGCCTGGGGGGCGCCTTGAAAAGAAAAAGTAGGGCAATGTGGTAAAAAGGGCAGCCAGGGACCCACAAAACCAAAGGCAACTTCCTGGCCATCTACGGTCAAGGACCCCACTCTGCAGGCGCCAGAGCGCCCAGCCTGGGGATTCGGGCCAGTCTTCTACCCCCCACTATCCCGCTAGACCCCGCCAAGGGCAGTGTCCCAGCGTCCTGGCAGCGAGGACGGCAGGTACGAGACTCAGACGTGGCTTCTTAAAGCCCTGGGTTCAAATCCTGCCTCTGCTGCTTGCCAGCTGCTGACCGAGACAAGGGACTTCACCTCTCTGAGCCTCTGTTTTCCCCTCAGAGAAAGGGAAGGGTAATAATTACCCTTCCTCAGGGAGCTATTCTGAGATTCGGGGAGACTCCGTGCGAGGTGCTGAGATGAGCAAGCGCACCAGAAACGCTAGTCAGATGGGACACAGAGGGCTTTGGATTCTGGCCGTGCCTCGAATCTGCTCAGCGATGCCGGCCAAATCCCCTGCCCGCTGTGGGATCCGGCCTTCTCCTATTACAGGAGAATCGTCTTTCTAAGACATGAAAAATAGCAGAGGACTGTCCCCGACATGCTGCTGGGACCCAGTGCTGCATTTCTAACAGAGAGAACACCGGCCAGGGGAGTCTGGCTGCCCCATAATGGAAGTCGGGGGAGTGGGGTAGCTCTAGGGCTCGGGCGGGGGCGGGGGCGGGGGGACTTCTGGAGGCACTTACCTCCCCCGGGCACTGTCATCTCTGGGCTCTAGCCCTCGTGGCCGCTCACGGAGACTGCTCGCCGGCTGTCCCCTGCAGAGGCAAAGGAGATGCTGCGTTAGGGGTGGGTGCTGTGGAGGGGGCCCGGCCCCCTCAGAGGGGCAGAGGAGGGTGTCAGGCTCCCCAGGGGCATCCGGCGGTGATTTGGGGGGAAGTTTTCTGGGGGGGCAAGTTGGAGTGCAGGGGGAGGCCATCTGAGCCCAAGATGTAACAGCTGGAGTCTGAACTCGCCTGGTCCTACAGGGAACGAACTGGCTTACTGTTCAGGCAGAGAGGTATGAGCTGAGAATCTGGGTTCAGGTGCTGCTGCCTTAGGGAGCTGTCGGGTGTCTGCGAACCAGGGTTCTCCCTTCCTCTTGGCCCAAGGACATTGGACTTCAGGAAAAGTAAACATAAGGATAAGCAACAACTACCACCATTATATCACTAATCACCATCTGGGGCTGCTGGGTACAGTTGAACAGGCTGTGCACTGCCCAACTCCAAAAGGGCACCACATACCTAGCCTATGATAAATAAGGCGCCCTCAGAGTAGGACAGCATCCTGCCACTGTCACCTAATACTGACCCAATGCCTACTATGTGAGGACCTTGTATCATTTAGTCCCCCTACGAGGAGAGTGTGATGATCCCAATTTTCTCTTAATTTTTATTATTTTTCTAAATGCTTAATTTATTTCCTTGGAGAGAGAGAGAATGCAAGTGCGTGGGGGGGAGGGGCAGAGAAAGAGAGAAAGAGAGAGAGAGAGAGAGAGAGAGAGAGAGAGAATCCCAAGCAGGCTCTGCGACATCAGCACTGAGCCCAACACAGGGCGTGATCTCACAAACCTTGAGATCATGCCCTGAGCTGAAATCAAGAGTCAGACGCTTAACTGACTGAGCCACCCTGGCACCCCAATCCCAATTTTCGAGAAAGGAAAAAGACCTCAAGAGGAAGAGCAACTCACCCAGGGGACCACGGGAACCAGGATCCCATCCAGATCCATGAGCCTTGGGTGCCCAGCTCTTAACCACAGCGGTAAAGGAACGGGGCCATGGATAGGATGGGGTCTGGCAGGAAGCCGGGCTAATGTGGAACCAAGGGGCTCCTGGTGTACTTGTCATGCTGTGTCCTTACCATTTGGGGGCGGGGTGAGGAGTTTTAGTCTGATTCTCACCTTCCCCCATGTTACCGGTGGGATGACTGAGGCTCGCGAGGGAAATTATTCCACAGACTTACACACGGAGTCCGGGGAGCTCCTGGTCCCTTTCCAAGAGGCGGGAGTGGTTACGAACACAGTCCTGAAGCCAGACGGCTCCCTGACTCCATAAATCACCGTTCCTCGGAGCCTCAGTTTTCCTGTTCTGTAAAATGGGTTGTTGTCTGCTGAAAGCTCACGATGGCCTATTTACGGTGAGTGCTCAGAAACCTTTAGCTATTACTGTATCTGTGTCGTGTTGGAAATTATCTGGGTGTACACTGTTACCACGTCTCTCTGTCCTCTCTCCCTTTCTCCTCGCCTCTGTAGTTTGTGCCTGTCCTGGAAAAAGCAGGCTGATGAGGACTCGTAAACACAGCTGGAGAAGGGTATCCAGATGTAACCACAGCAACCAGCCACACACACACACACACACACACACACACACACACACACACACCCTGCCTCCGAGCCTCCTGGGGGATGGGCGGCCAACAACAGAGACCTGCCTCTTGGAACAAATAAAAACAATTAGGGACAGGGCACTTGAAGCTCTTCCAGAGTCGAGATGGCTGGGGCCCAGGTGCCCTCGGGTGGCCCTTGAAATGCCACAGTGCTCAGAGAGGCCTGCCGGGGATGAGAGCTGCCCCAGACTCCCATTATTTACAGCTGCAGTCCAGTGTGGGGCACGGACCCCTCGGAAGGCATTTAAATTTAAATTAAGTAAAATGAAAAAAATTAAAAAACCAAAAAAAAGTGGTGGGAGCACCTCAGTGGCTCAGTCGGTTAAGCGGCCGACTTCGGCTCAGGTCATGGTCTCGCGGTTCGTGAGTTCGGGCCTCGCGTCGGGCTCTGTGCTGATGGCTCAGAGCCTGGAGCCTGCTTGGATTCATTTATTCATTCTCTCTCTCTCTCTCTCTCTCCCCCTTAACCCTGCTCCTGCTCTGTCTCTCTCTCTCTCAAAAATAAAAACAAGCATTAAAAGAATACAATAAATAAATTTCAGAAAAGGAAATTAAGGAAAACGAAAGAAAATGTTAAATTCAGCTCCTTGTGTGCACCGGCCGTATTTCAAGTGCCCAGCAGTCGTGTGGTGCCAGTGGCTACCGTGCTGGACAGTGCAGATCTAGGATGGGGTCAGTGAACCACGGACCAAATCCAACCTTCAGCCCTTAAGAATAGCTTGCGCTTTTTTTTTTTAAGGGAAAGAGGAGGGGGAGGGGCTGCGGGGAAAAGGAGAGGCAGCAAAACCCACCTCACGCACTCAGCAAAACCTGAAATGCTTAATATGTGGATACTTATAGAACAAGTTCGTGGACCCTTGCTCTGGAACATTCCCTTTATTTGCAGAAGGTTCTACCGGACAGCGCTGACTTGGAAGAAAAATGAGGTACACGGGAGGGGGGGGTGTAGAGAGTGTGGACATGAAGCCTCCTTTCCTTCTGGGAGGAACATCAGCATTTATTAAGCACCACTGTGCGCCAGGCACCAAACCGAGGGCATTCCGTGCTTCACCTCAATTTGTCCTTACAACAGCCCAATGGCAGGGTGGGGTGGCAAGGGGCACCCCGGTTCTGCAGTTTAGGGATGACAGAGTCAAACGCGGGTGCAGCGTGTGCATAATTATGCCAAAAAGCAAAACCGCCAAATCGGCCGAACCGAATGGCAGACGCAAACCCCAGAAGAAGAAAAAAGACAAGAAGGAAATACATCGACTCAAAATGCCAACAGGAGTGGTGCTTGGTGATAAGTTTTCTCCCCAAGACACACTGTCACAGTCTTTCTTTCTCTGTAATAAAATAATAAAGCGACTAGTGTGTTTTTAATCATATGCCAGGTATAGTAGGGGGCCAGGCTGCTTGGGATCAGATCCCGGCTCCACCAGCTACTGGCTGTGTGGCCTTGCCAAGTCACTCACCCTCTCTGAACCTCAGTTTCTGCATCTTTAAAATGGGGATGACAGCAATACCTGAAAGGAGGCTCCCCGGGGGGGGGGGCACCTGGACACTTGAAATGTAGCCAGTGTGAACGAGGGAGGATCTTGCCTCGTAGGGGTGCGGGGAGCTGTAAATCAGTTAGAACGTGGAGCTGTTCACAGGCTGGCTTTCGCTTTCTCATTTCAGCTGCAGGAGAACCTTCTAAGGTGGGGCCTTTTATCCCCATTTGATAGGCTGAGGAGATTGAAACTCGGGAGAGTTGAAGTGGTTTGCAGAAACCACACAGTTTAGTAAGAAGAAAAGTCAGTTTCCAAATCTGGTTATGTCCCTAGATCCCTGGCATCAATGTCACATGGTCAGTGGCAGCCGGGGAGGGCAGAAGGGACTCTGCTCTCTCTCTGCACTGGCCCAAGGGTTTCCCTGAATGACCGCTGGAAGGGAGGGGCAGGGAGAGGGCTGTTCGGTCTTCCAGACCCCTTTAGACCCACATTCATTCATTCCACAAATGTTTATTGAGCACCTACTATCGCCAGGCACTGATCAGATGCTGGGACACATCAAGGGCGGCAGACAGAGACCCCTGCCCGCATAGAGCTCACATCCTGGAGGGGAGCAAGGAGATCAGTGTGTGGGATCATGAAGCCTGTGACACATGCTCAGAAGGAAATGCCCACAGCAGGGACCGGGAGATACGCCATATGGTGTCACAGAGGGAGGGGACATTTACACCGAGACCACACCAATCTGGGGTCGAACTCATTTGAACTTTCTAACTCAGCAGGGTTCCTCCAAGCTCAGCAGATCAATAGGTTCCCCAGGCCGGGGAGGCAGGTCGCCGGACTTACAGAGTGGCCTTGGAGGGGTGCCTGGCACCCCTGTGCCCGGGCCTCAGCCACCGGCCCTGCAAACTTTCCCAGTGGGAACCAGCTTCCAAACATTCCATTACCATGGCTACTACCTACCCCGCTGACCTCACCACCCCGAGCCCCAACCCTTCCCTGGCAAAGCTGGGGAGACAGGAGACAGGTGATCTCTGGGGTAGGGCCCCTGGCGATCAGAGACCTCCGGAGACCCACTCCCGAGACAAGCCAGCCAGAGTCCAACGGGGCAAGAGGAAGAGGAAACAGAATGAATTCTGGGGCTCTGGACCAGGCTTGAGCATACAGAGCATTCTCAGGGCTTAAAAAGGGAAGAAGAGACGGTAGGCTGGCGTGCTGCTTTAAAAGCATTAGGTCTTGGGGTGCCTGGGTGGCTCAGTCAGTTGAGTGTCTGACTTTGGCTCAGGTTATGATCTGGTTGTTCATGAGTTCGAGCCCCGCGTCGGGCTCTGTGTGGATAGCTTGGAGCCTGGAGCCTGCTTTGGATTCTGTGTCTCTCCCTCTCTCTGCCTCTCCCCTACTCGTGCTCTCTCTCTCTCTGTCTAAAAAATAAGTAAACATTAAAAAAAAAAGAAAAAAAATTAAAAAATAAAGTATTAGCTCTTACTTATTAAGCACTTACTGTATGCCAGGTACTGAGCTAAGGGTTTTACACACATTACTGAATTTTGTCCTCACTGTCTGGCCACCCCCATTATTTCTTTTGACCCTCCCTTATTAACCACCTGTTTACTGGAGCTCAGAGAGGTGGTGTCACCTGCCCAAGGCCACACAGCTGCTAAGCAGGGGACCCAGGAGGAAAACACAAATCTTTGGATGTTTTTACCCAAAGTGACCAAAGCGGGGCTCCCACGTGCGGTCTGGCCTCCCCCTCAGAGGCCCAGTTCAGCCCTCTGTTAAGGCACAAGATAGGGATGGGAACTGGGGAGGCCGCGGGTCATATCCCGGCTCCCCCGGTCAGCGGCTGGGTGTCCTGGGTCATTCCGGTGTGGCTCTCTGAGCCTCGGTGTTCCCACCTGACAAATGGGAATAACACCCAGACCAAAGAGAGTCTTGAGGAACTGGACGTAACTTCTACCAAGCCAGGCACAGAGTCAATATGCAAAACTAGGCGCGTTTAATATTATGAGTACTGTCCTCACAGCACGTGGACAAAGATCTGAGAAAACGAGTGGCCCGGCGAGGTGGGATCGGCAAATCGCCTCTGTGAAGGGCCGGGAAGCCAACGACCTTGGCCACGTGGGTCAGACGGTCTCAGACGCAGCTACGCCATTCGCGAGAGCAACTCCAGACAACACAGCAAGGAAGGCGTGTGGCTGTGCTCTGATGTACAAAACCAGGCACTGAGCTAGATTTGTCCCGCGGGCCACAGTGTGCCAACCCCCTGGCCTGCACGGCAAGGTTACGGTACAGGCAGCACACGCGCCCAGCAGGGCTTGGATGAGCCCAGGACGCGCGAATGCAGTGAGCCCCAGCGGGAGCTGGTGTATATTCTGGTCCTAGGCCCCCCCTCTTCGGGGGAGGCCTCAGGTGGCCAGGCTTTGGTGGGTGAGAGGAAAACGTAAAATTCAGGGGATCAAATAGTCCATTAAAAGAAAAATGAAGAAGCACGTGCACAGAATCCTGTGGCATCTGGTCTGTCGCCAAGTAAATAAAGACTCGGAGAGAAGCTTTCGTGTGTGTCTGGTGCTTTCCTGGACCAACAACCGTGGGGATAGATGCTGTTACCAGCCCCGTTTTACAGAGGGGGGTAAGGTGAGGCTCAGAGAGGTGAGGTGCCTAGCCCAAGGTCACACAGATGGTAACTGTGCCTGAACTGGAACCCAGGTCCTTCCCAGCCTTCCCCACTCCTCTGGCATGGCCCCTGGTTCCGGACTTCCTGCTCAGGGGAAACACGGTAAGGGGGGCCCTGCCTGGTAAACAATGCAAACAGGAGAGGCCCAAGGGACCTTGCACTGGCCACACATTCGTGGGTACACACACACACACACACACACACACACGCACACACGCACACACGCACGCAGGCATGCCCGAGGCCCCGTCTCCATTCCTCTGCCAAGAAGCTGCCAGAGGGGAGGAAATGAGCACTGGAGCAGGAGTCCATTATTAATGCAGCCCTTGCGGGGGTAGGAGAGGGAGGTATTACCTAACTTCTTTGTGCCTCAGTTTCCTCATCTGTGAAGTGGGTCTGCTAATGGAGTTGTGAGACTAAACAAATGAAGGGCACAAAGCACTCGGGACAGGGCCCTATGACTGTATCCCTGTGATGTCCACCCTCAACTCGGTTCCCAAACCCCCGTGCAGCACACCCCTGGGTTCCACGCCCAAACACTCTGATTCAGAAGTTACACGACGAGGCTCGGCGAGCTGCCTTTTACTAAGTGCCTCTCCCCTCGACGCTGCTGCTGGAGGAAATGCTACTTAGGGCCCTGGATTCGCATGCAAGGTGCCCACCCAGGCCAGGTGCTCACGCGGCGGTGCAGGGCAGCATCAGGATGCAGCCCTGCGACGCGCTGGTCTTTCCACCTGCTCTGTGCCACAGACCCCTTCGACTGTGACATCGACGGACCCCTTCAGAGAAGAGCGGGTTTTTATTAACGTTTACTCATTTATTCTGGGGGTGCGGGGGCAGAGAGAGAGGGAAAGAGAATCCCAAGCAGGCTCCGCACTGTCAGCGCAGAGCCCCACGTGGGGCTCGAACCCACAAACTGCGAGATCGTGACCTGAGCCAAAATCAAGAGTCGGACGCTCAACCGGCAGCATCCCAGGTGCCCAGGTTTTAAATAGAATCAAATACAAGGATCACAAGGACACCAGTTATAGTAAAATCTGGCCAAGGACACGATTACCAAAAGACAAACAAACAAAAAAGCTCTGATAAAGTGACCGCTGTGCTCATTTATCAAAAACAGTAAGGGGCACCTGGGTGGCTCAGTCGGTTGAGCGTCCGACTTTGGCTCAGACCACGATCTCACGGTCTGTAAGCTGAAGCCCCACATCGGGCTGCCTGCTGTTAGCAGAGTCCACTTAGATCCTCTGTCCCTCTGTCTCTGCCCCTCCCCCACTTGCATTCTCTCAAAAATAAATCAAACATTTAAAACCAGATGAAGAGGGGCGCCTGGGTGGCGCAGTCGGTTAAGCGTCCGATTTCAGCTCAGGTCACGATCTCGCGGTCCGTGAGTTCGAGTCCCGCGTCAGGCTCTGGGCTGATGGCTCAGAGCCTGGAGCCTGTTTCCGATTCTGTGTCTCCCTCTCTCTCTGCCCCTCCCCCATTCATGCTCTGTCTCTCTCTGTCCCAAAAATAAATAAACGTCGAAAAAAAAATTTTTTTTTTAAAATAAATAAAAATAAAACCAAATGAAGAAAGAACGAAAGAACAAAAGAATGAACGAAAAATGAAAAAATGAAAGAACGAAAGAAAAAATGAATGAAAAACAAAACAAAGAGAAAGAAAAAGAAAAAAGAAAAGACAAGACAAGACAAGACAAGACAAGACAAGAAAAGAAAAAAGAGAGATCCAGAGGCAGGCCCTATAACAAATACAACGTGCACGCAGCGATGACAAGAGATGTCTGTAGCCGCTGAAATACAACATAAAGGTATGTGTGGCTCCTATTGGTGACCACGGCCCAGCTGCCTGGATCTGTCACCTACAAGGACACCTGGAGGAAATATTAAATCAGAGTCAATAAAGATATCATTGGTTCCCATCCAGACTCCCGGGCCCCTAGGGGGGCCTCCAAAGCTGCACTCCCACCTCGGGAGGGGTTCGGACTTGATGGCATAGTCCCGAGCGCAGCTTCGGTGTTTTGAATTTACATAAAAAAATAAAAGTAGGAGGGGTGGCTGGGTGGCTCAGTCGGTTAAGCACGGACTCTTGGTTTCGGCTCAGGTCATGATCTCGCGGTTCGTGAGTTCGAGCCCCACGTCAGGCTCTCTGCTGTCAATGCAGAGCCTGCTTCAGATCCTCTGTCTCTCTCACTCTACTCCTCCTCCAGCCTCTCTCTGTCTCTCAAAAATAAACAAAAAAAATAGTAATAAAATAAAATAAATTTAAAAAATAAAAGTAGGAGGCGATACAACTATTACAAAGAAACATGGCCTCCGCCCACGCTGGGCATCACATGCCAGCAGGTGACCTTGGCTCAAGTCTGAAGTAGAGGACACCGGGGACCAGAGTCGGGGTGACTGTGGCCCCAGACCCGGAACACACGGCCCCACGGGGAAGCTGAACGAGCTCTGCGTCTCAGCCACCGGCAGTGCAGAGACCCCAGGTGTGCACCTGCCTCGGCTCTACACCCCTAGCAGTGCCCTCTCCTGTCTCTGGGTCTCAGTCTCCTCATCTGTAAAATGGGCCCAAGAATTCTTCTGAGCAAGACCGCTGTGAGGATTCACAGAGACGGAGGCTTCACTGAGAGAAGGTTAGTTATGCAACCAAGCCCACGGTCCACCTTGGAATGTTTTCATCATCTCAAAGACAGACCCCAACTGTTAGCTATCGCCCCAATCCCTTATCTCCCCCACCCATGGCAACCATGGGATCTACTCTCTTTCTATGGATTTGCCTCTTCTGAACATTTCATATACAGTCAACCCTCGAACGACATGGGGGCTGGGGGGCCGACCCCCCATGCATCTGAAAATCTGCAAACAACGTTTGACCGCCCCTGCCCCAAACTTAATAGCCTGCTGTTGACCACGAGCCTTACCCATAACATCAACAGTCCATCAACATATATTTTGTGTGTTACAGGTACTCTAAGCCATATTCTTACACTAAAATAAGCTGGAGCAAAGAAAGTGTCATGAAGAAAATCATAAAGAAGAGAAAATACATTTACGGTACTGTCCTATATTTATATATATTTTTAAAAATCCATGTATAAAGTGGGCCATGTATTTGAAACCTGTACTGGCCAAGGGTCAACTGTAAACGGAACAGCACGGCACATGGTCTTTACTGGCTGGCTTCTTTCATTTGATGTGCTTTCAAGGCTCACCCATTGGTTTCAATTTTTTTTTTTTGATTTGCATTAAAATGTTATCTACCTTGATGACAGAACTTTCGGACGCCCCCCTACGTTCTGTGCCCAACGCGAGTGCCTCACTCACCACAGCCTCCAGGACAAACCTGGGTTTGATTCTACAAACCACAAATCGATGCCATGGCTCTGTTTACACCTGTACTCAGGAGCTGGGGAGCCTGGGGACCCCAGAAATGCCGGGATGGCAGGGGCCACTGGGCATCTCTCCGGGAAATCCACGCACAGTGGTATAACCAGCTTCCCCCACAAAGCCCTGCTCCTTCTGGCACCACTCTGCTCAACTCGCCTTGAGAAATTCTACCACAACTGTGGCCTTGAGGTAAGCATTTATTGAGCTCCAGCTGTATACACTATGTGTCATCTCCCCCCACACGGAGCTCAGTTCTCCTTAGACAGTCACGGCATACTCACTAAGGCAGGCAGTGAGGCCAGGGGACAGGAGCCGGGTTCATCTCTGCCGCTCCCTGGCTCGCCAGCTCTGGGCAAGACACTGACCCTCTCTGAGCCTCAGTTTCCTCACCTGTTAAATGGGGTGTGCGAGGAGATTTCCTCCCGGGGGGCTGAGAGAAGACAAGAGTCCATGGGGAGTTGTCACTTGATCAAAGTGAATGTGTGCTCACTCAGTGGGCACAGAGCTGAGGGCCATGTGACCATGGCACCATCTGAGGCTCCAAGCCACCCCGAGAGGAGGTACAATGACATCCCACTTTACAGACGAGAAATCAAAGCCTCGGGGAAGTTAAGTAGCTTGGCCACCACCCGGAGACTGGTAGGTGTGGGCCAGGATTTACACTGAGGTCTGACTCCGAAACAGTGGATCTTAGACATCGAGCTGGCTTCATTCGCCTTTTCATGGGCCAGACTCCTTCACTCAGAGACCTGACGCAGGACGAGGGGAAAGTGCTTCCAATCCTGCAACCAGGACATGCCTCTTCCCTCTCCGGGACTCAGTTTCCCCACCACTGACTCGCGAGGGGTGGCGGAGCTCTGAGACGCCCTTCCCTGCCCCACACCCAACTTCCACAGCTAGAATCCTCTCTGATTCAACACCTCACGTGGTGCGCCCGGTAAGATTTCACCCGCAAAAGGAGTTCAGGGTTCGCATTTGAAAAAAGACAAAAGAGGCCAGTGTCCTTATCTGTAGAATGAGGACAATGGCGGTGCCCACCTCCAGGGGCTGCTGAGAGGGGACAAGATAGCACATCCATAGTGTCTTACCAATCCCCTGACTCCAGCTGGACCCCCCCAGTGCAGCCCAGGATGCCCCCACGCTCCCGGCTCTCCAAGACAAGGGCTGTGAAGGTGACCTTGGGCGAGGCTCTTAACCTCTCTAAACCTTAAAACGAAATCGGAAATCGCTTTCCAGGCCCGCTTCGCGAGGGCTCCCCTGCTCAGTGTGGCCACGGCAGGTGGCCCGGCATCAGCATCTCAGAAACTCTTTAAGGCCTGGAAGCCACGGACTCCAGGGAGAGGCCTCGGCCACCCGTACTCTCCAGTCTTGGGAAAAACGTCCAGCTGAGGCCATCCGGATTTCACCCCACAGGGTTCTGGCAAATTCCCAAGGACAACCGCCTCTCAGGCCTAGGAGGGAGGGCTGTTCCGAGCAAGAACATTCACCCTCTCTTTGGCCATGACTGACGTATCAGGCCACCGCAGACCGCCGTGGCTTCTCGTAATTGGTCTTCCTTCCTTCCTTCCTTCCTTGGCCAGCACCCAGCTCAGTTGCCTGCCTCAAAGAGGACACGGGTGATGAAGCAAGGGGCAGGGTGCCCAACAGGGGTTAAGGGCATGGGAGGACGGCTCAGGAGGGGCCGAGTCCACATTTGGCTCCGCCGAGGATGGGCCATGAGACCGGGGGCAGGGGTGGGAGGCAGTTAACATCAAAAGTCTCAGTTTCCTCCTCTGTAAAATGGGCTGAGCTGCCTCCCTCAGAGGGTTGCCGGGATGCCTACTGAGGCAAGTGCTTAGGGCCGGAGCTGAGAGAAGGAGTCCAGTACATGCCAGCTATTAAAGCATCATCATCGTCTCTAAATATTCTAATTAAACATTCCATGCTACAAACACAACAGACCCAGATGTGACCCTGTAAGAATTCATTACCCCGCAAGGCATCCTGGATAAGTTAGGGGACAGAGGTTAGTTGATCCCATGATGGAACATATTTAGGTTGCAAAAATACTCCAGAAGGGCATACCCTAAAATGCTTCATTTATTTCTCCTTCCACACCACCCCTCTGACCCCCTGAGTTTTCTAACTCTCCAACAGTGAGTATGTATCAGTGGCACGATACAAAAGAAAAGAATGGAAAAATGAAATGCGGGGGCGGGGGGGGGGGTGTTCCCAGGTTCGCGGCATAACTTGGAGACCTTAAGCTCTGGAATACAGAGCCAGCTGCCGAGACAACCCACGGCAAGCCCAGAGAGGAGAGTCTGTCTGGTCAAGGTCACGGAGCAGGCCGGGCCTGGGCCCAGCTTTCCAGACACCCAGCCCTGGGCTCCTCTCTGCTGGCCTCGTGCTGGCTCACTCCCCTAACAACATGAGGTAGGTTGACCTTCTGATTTAAAGTCTGGCTCTGAAGTCAGGGTGAAGATCTTGGCAGGGCCAGGAGCTACGTGACCTTGGGCAGGACACTCCACTTTTGCGAGCATCAGTTTCCTTTATCTGTAAAATGACAATCAGCCTTGTGGCAGTGCCAGATGGTTTCTGTGCGGATTAAATAAAACAGTGCAGGTAATGTACTTACTACTCTACCTGGCAAATAGTAGGTGCTCTGTGTCCTATTATTATAGTTATCACTATTATTAGTATTTGGAATCTAGTCATGTCGGGCAGGATCCTTTGAAGGGCGTGGAATGCTAACCCAGTAGGCACGGGTAGGAAATTGAGACTTACGTACTAGGGAGCCATGGCAGGTATTTGAGCAGGAGAGGTGCAGTAGGACTCCGAAGCTGCATAGGGCTGGCAGCCAGTGCCCATCTACAGGAAACTTTCTGCCAAGGTCCTCTGTCACATCCTTGGCCATCCCCCTAGCGCTGCTGTGCAAAACCAGCACAATCCCCAAGGGGGATTTCTGGGTGCCAGCTGGGCACCGGTACATGTCAAGTGATCAACAAGCAGGGGGACCTGAAGCAGCCCAGATGGCCTCAGTCCACAGGTGCGGGGACCAGGAGGTCCAAACACCCGGCAGGGGCCCCAGGGTGACAGAGGAGAGATGGCCCCTGTCTCAGAGCCATGAAGAGTGGCTCCCTTCTACTTTCCTGTGTGACCTTGCACAAGTCCCTCCCTCTCTCTGAGCTCCTCTGCCCAAATGCAAACAAGGTCTTAACTGCTTCCTTCTGCTTCAGGGCTGCGGGGAGAGGGGGGGCGGGGGTGCTGCAAGCCTCACAATAAAGGCAACAGTGGTTTCCTCTGGTTGTTCCCAGTATGTGCCAGGCACTCTGCTGATCCCTTCAGGTGCAAACCTTAGTTAAACCCTCACAACTCCAGGGGCGCCTGCGTGGCTCAGCTGGGTGAGCGTGCAACATTGACTCAGGTCATGATCTCATGGTTCGTAGGTTTGAGCCCCTACGTAGGGCTTTTCACTGACAGCACAGAGCCTGCACTGGATTCTCTGCCTCCCTCTCGCTCTCTCTGCCCCTCCCCCACTTGTATGCGTGCTTGCGCTCTCTCTCTCAAAAATAAATAAACATTAAAAAACATCTTCTAAACCCTCACAAGTCTAAAAGAGGTCCTTGTATCATTCCTAGTTCTAAAATTTATTTAAGTATTCAAGTCACAGGTACAATCTTCATTTTTCTTTTTTTTAAGAGACGGCTTAAGTCTCCTTGGAGCAAGATCTCCAATGCTGTTTTGGTTAGTTAGTTGGTTAGTTAATGTTTATTTTTGAGAGAGAGAGACAGAGCGCGAGCAGGGGAGGGGTAGAGAGAGAGGGAGACACAGAATCCGAAGCAGGCTCCAGGCTCCGAGCTGTCGGCACAGAGCCTGATGTGGGGCTCGAACTCATGGACCGCGAGATCATGACCTGAGCTGAAATCCAGTCAGATGCTTAACCAGCTGAGCCACCCAGGTGCCCCGTGGTCCCTTTTTCTAAGAGGTAACCACGGTCAATCAGTTTGGGGAGGAGCCGCCTGTCCTTCTTTCTATGAGGTCCTGGTTGGACATGTATCTGAATGGCCATCACACAGGGCCTCCCTCCCACCCTCCCGAGCATCCCTCCTCCCCTCCTTCCACGCGCACACCATCATCTCCTGCCAGGGACCGATTTTACCCTTCAGGGGGACAACTGGCAATATCTGGAGACAGTTTTGGTTGTCACAGCCAGGGGCCATCTCAGGAGCAGAGGCGGAGGTGTGGCTAAGCGTCCTATAATGTCCAGCTCAGCCCATACCACAAACGATCATCTGGCCCCAAACGTCCGTGACGCCGAGGCTGAGAAGCCCTGGATCACGCACGTCCTGAAACCCGCTTGATTCCCTCCACATTAGGTCACGGGGGTATTGCACACGTGTTCGCCACTCAGTAAACATTGCCAGAGCACCTACTATGTGTTCCCTGTAGCCCAGCCAGACCCAGGTTAGCCAGGGGTCACATGAGCGAATGACAGAGGCAAAGCCCCAGCGCTCAGAAGGCGGTCCATCCTCACAGTAAACAAGACCCCTCCTTTAAATTGTGCGAGAGCACCTCCTCCCCCTTCCCCAGCAGGGATGGCCCACCATCCTTGGCCAAAGCCTTCCTGAGCGACATTTAGGCTGTTCCCATCTCTGATGCAACCGGCCCCATCGCTAAGGAGCAGGCCTCCTCATACCCACGTGTGAGAGGCACCCTGGGGCCTTGCTAACTGCATCAGCAGGGTTCCCTGGGAGCTTGCTCGTCCCCTCTGGCAGGTTCCAGATCCAATCTGCATTTTAACAGACCACGGGGATTCCCATGCGTGTTAAAACTTGAGAAGCACAGATCTAGGCAGCTGCGTAAGAAGGGTCCGCTGGCTGGGGAGCCGCGCGTCTCGACACCTCCCCAGAAACTGCCAAAGCGCCTCCAGAAGGCCAGGGGTCTGTGAGTCCTCCTGCACCGACTTCGGACTGTCAGACGCTGCTGTTTTTGTGAAGCTGACGACTCCTCCCCTTTTCCAGATACGAAGACTGAGGCTGAACAAGGTGTGCAGACAAGCAGGACCCCTCTCAGCTCTGGCTTTCAGGATCTGGCCAGGCCCCCCCGGGCATGTTCCCTGCCAGCTTCCTGCCCACCCACCCTGGCTGGCAGAAAGCGGCTCAGAGCAGGGGGGCGGAAAGGTCACGGCTCTCCTGGCGAAGGAAGGAAAGTTCCCGAGGTGGGGCACGAGCTCCGTGGGCTGGGCATCTCCGAGTGCCACTGGGGAGGCTGCGCTGTACCCATTCATGTCCAGTCATCCAGGCCCGGGGACAGCGCAAGCCCGCCCTCATCGAGCACAAGAAGTGATGTCAGGACGCTGGGGTGAGGGTGAGGACGGGGCCCGTGCCGGGGACGGAGAGGGCCCCGGGGCCAAGGAACTGGTTGGGGCCCCAGCTTCAACTGATGAGGTGCACATATGCGCCTCAGTTTCCTCCCCCTGAAAATGGGCTCACACCAGCAGCTGCAGAGAGTTGCCGTGAGGAACTGATCCGCGCGAATCGGTCCACACACAGTAGCGTTATCTGGAGGCCTATCTCCCCCCTGCAGCTGGCACTGAACTGCCCCCCTCGACTACCCCGTCCCCACCGCCACCGGCCGTGGTCAGCTCTGCTCTCCACCCCACCCGACAGATGAGGATACCGAGGCTCGGCGCCCTACCCTTGATCGCAAACTGAGACACGGTCACGGGAGCGGTGGCCCTGCACTGACAAGGCCTGCGTTCCCCGTGTGAATTCTGCCTCTGTTGAGCTGTGTGGACTTAGGAAAGCCCCTTCTCATTTCTGAGCCCGTTTCCAAAGCAGGGGGCAGCGGGGACATAATCCAGAGATGGGAGATGGGGAGCCACCCAGCAAACGGGAGACTGCCATGCCCAACGTCCCCTGACGCTCCACACTGTCACCCCTCCAAAGACCCAGCCCAGGAAGACCTGTCGTCTGTGGGCATCTCTCCTATGCCCCAAGTGCGATCTGGGTGAGGCCATGCAAAGCCAGCAGCCCCCAGGGAGGGCAAGTCACTTGCTTAAGGCCACACAGCTGATAAAGCCATGGAGGGCAGAGCAGGGCAGGGCAGCAGAAGGTGGGGAGTCAAACCTGAGTGGGATGCAGGCTGCAGCCAGCAGGGCAGAGAAGGACCAGGTTAGGTCTGGAGTGGACACCAGCAGAAGCAGGCAGACTGGTGGGGGCGGTAGCCAAGGTCACTCCTGCTGGCTTTTAGCTGTGAGGCCTCTTTGAAGGAGCGGGCAGTCCTGGGATGTGCCCGCCCCTCCCCACAGGCTCCTCCTCCCTCAGGGGCCCAGTCTGGTCACCTGCCCCTACATCCCCAGCAGCCACTACCTGCCTGGGCATCAAGGTTTCTCTCTGTGGCCACAGCTCAAGCCTTGTAGGCTGCACTGTCTCCCTATGGCCGAACTCATCCCATCCTCTGGAATCTTCTCTTACCACTACGGCCGGAGGGTGTTAAGTCCCAAGGAAACCCGACCAGGTGGCTCCCCCGCCTAACCCCTTCCACGAGCCCTCAGCCTCAGTAGAACATTCCAGCTCCTCCCCAGGGGTTATAACAGCGACATCCACAGTGAGCCATGTGTGGAACCCAATTGTCCAGAAGTCACATTGAAGAAGGAAAAAGAAAAAGGTGAAATGAAATTCGATTCTAGACTTTTATTTAACTCCACATATCCAAAATATCATCGTTACGCAATATAAAAATGTAAATAAAGTCAACATAAAGCACATGTATGATTTAAAATCAGTACCAAAATTAAAATTAATGAGACATTTTCCCTCTCCCCCCCACCCCTGCTTTAGCACTATGTCTTTTAAATCTGGGGTGTATATTCGACTTTTCACCGGGCCTCTCTGATCTCTATTTGGAGCTCACAGAATTTACGGTTGAAAAAGTACATTCGCGTCCCGAAATAGTCCCACACATGCTTCCAAGTTTTCCAAGAACGGAATCAAGTATCTGTGTTGCAATCTAAATTTAAATGATCTTGAAAATAAAACACTCAGTTCCTTAGCCACACCAGCCACATCGCAAGGGCTCAACAGCCACATGGGGCTTAGGGATCCCGGAGGGTGGGGTGGGGGTTGTGGGGGACACAGGCTGATCAAGTCCTTAACTGTGTGTGCCTGGTCCCCGCGGTCCTCTCCTGCCTCATCTCCAGGCTTGAGCTTGGAGTGAAAGCCCCTGAGCACACAGGGGTCCATCTCCAAGATTCACCAGCGCCCTGCCTCAGCGGCCCCTGCTTCCTGCCTCTTCCCACTGACTCCTTCAAAACTCAGCTCCAGATTCCTCCTTCTGCAATGGCTCCTCTGACATCCTCTGGATAGGGTGATGCTCCTAGTCCCTCTGCTCGTGCCCCTGACTGTTAATGTCGCACCCTCTACTCACTAGACGACAGTAGCATCCCCTCCCCAAGGTGCACCGACCAACAGTATCTCCAGCTAGTGCCAGTGTCCCTGGGAGCACAGTCACCTCGGGGTGGAAGCCAGTGCCTGGCGCACAGAAGGCACCCAAGCGTGTGCCTGAACGCAACAGGCGTACTCAACTTTACTCAACCCCGTGAGGCTTGCCTCCTCCAAGAAGCCTTCCGTGATGCCGTAGCCCAGTTAGCGCTTCCTCTGGGTTCCCACAGCCCCCTGCGCTCACCTCCAGAGCCACAGCCTCCAAAGGCAGGAACTGGGTCTAGTTCATTGCTATACTTTGAACGCCCAACCTGGAGATTGGCATATAGTAGGTGCTTAATAGATATTTATAGAATGACCTGAGAAACAGAGAAGATTTAGGTTGAGAAAGCTCCACAGGGTGAGTGTCGCCTGTTTTAGGTCAGGGTTCTTTCATCCCAGCAAAGGTTCTAAAACAGTCACAGCTCCATCTACACGCTAAGCACTGGGCTAAATATAAAGACTCTGCAGGGTTCAGAGAGGGAAACTGAGGCTCAGACAGGTAGAGGGCTTGCCCTGTCTTCAAATCAAGGATTTTGAGGTTCAAAATGTTCTTCAAACGTTCACCCATCAGGGAAGTAAATGCAAATTAAAAGTACAATAGAAGACTGCTATATAGCTGAATCGCTTTAAAAAAAAAAAAAAGATAATACCAGGTGTTAGCAAGGATGTGACGCCACCAGAAATGCATCTAACTCGTCACCAAAGGCCCCAATAGCAGCAAACGTTCCCAACAGCACCATCCGCAAAAGCCCCCAACTAGAAACTACCCAAGCACCCATAACCAAGAGACTTCACATGTAAATGCGAATAAATAAATATACACCCAACAGCCAGGCAGATGAACAAGCCAACACTTGACACAACACTCAGGATGAATCTCATAGACCTATGTTGAGCGGGGGCGGGGGGGGGGGGGGGAGGGGGGAGGGGGGAGGGGGGAGGGGGGTGGGGGGGGGGTGGGGGTGGGGGTGGGTGGGAAGCCAATACAAAAGAGAGCATCTGCATTTTGACGTATGTGAAGTATTTTATACTTGATAGGTCTATAAAGTACAAAGGCAGGCAAAATTAATCTCTAATAGGAGATTTAAGGATGGTAGTCAGCCTTTGGGGAGACCTGACTGGAGGAGGGGTATGGACATCTTGTTGGAGGGGGTACAAGGCATGTGCTTTAAAAAGATTCTTTTTAAGTTTATTTATGTATTTTGAGAAAGAGAGAGAGAGCAGTCGAGCAGGGGAAGGGCAGAGAGAGGTTGGGGGGCAGGGCGGGAGGGCAGAATACCAAGCAGGGTCCATGCTGTCAGGCAGAGCTGGACGCAGGGCTCGATCCCACGATCTGGGGATCCTGACCTGAGCGGAAATCAAGAGTCGGATGCTTAACCAACTGAGCCCCCCAGGCGCCCCGAGGCACGTGCTTTTTTTCTCGATCTGGTGCCGTCACACGGGCACGTTCACCTGCAAATTCATCGAGCTGTCCACCCATGATGTACGCAGCTTTCTGTACGGATGAGAGCCTGTCATAAAAGTAGTCTCAAAGAGCCACACTCGGTCAGAGGCTGAGGAACGGTGGTGCTGTCCGGGCACCCCACCCCCACCCCGCACACCTTCCTGTTTCTGCTACAGCGGAGCACACAGGACTCCATTCATTCTCTCAACCAACACCCACTGGCAGGCGCCCTCCCAGGGCCAGGCTCGGTGCCGGGCGCTGGGAACATAAAAGCCAACAGGGCTGAGGCCTCCAATCCCGCCACCCACAGCCCAGTTCCTGGTACACACGTCCCCAAACCCACACCCAAGAAAGGAGCAGCCAGGCTGGGGGAGCTTTTGAGGAGAGGCCAAGGAGGTGATGCCTACTTGTCTTCCTCTTTCTCTGCCACTCCTCGGAGCGAGAACATTTTCAGGCGTCTTCCTTCCGGACCCCGGGCCAAAACCCAATGTTCGGGCACAGATTCCTACTCTGCTCCTCCAGGCTGACGACCCCTGGATTATCACCTCCAATCCAGAACTCCCTCCCCAACACCAGACTCGGGCAACCACTGTCTCCTCGTCACTGCCACTTGGGCGGTGAGCTGGCGCCCCAAGCTGATCGCCTGGTTATCCCCCCAAATACATGCTACCCTCACTTGGTAGCAGCGTATTATCCGCAGGCCGAAAGGCTTGAAGGCAGCCCAAAGCAAGACTCCCCCCTCTCTCTCCCAACCCCAACCCGACCCAGCAGCAAATCCTGCCGACCTCACCTTCAAGACAGAGCCATGCAGCGATTTCTTGTCTGTGACGCCAGAGGCACAGGTAGCAGAAGAAAAAAATAACAGGCGACTGGAACTTCGCGGAGAGTAAAACATTTTGTGCATCAAAAGATATCCGAAGAGCAAAACGCCAACCCACAGAAGAGGAGACAATATTTGCAAGTCACGATAACCAGAACATACGAGGAACGTGTAGCATGAGCCACCTGATTTGAAACTGGGCAAGAGAGCTCAGCAGACATTTCTCCAAAGATCTACAGATGGCCAAAAAGCACATGGAAAGCTGCTCAACGTCACTGACCATTAGGGAAATGCAACTCAAAACCGCCACGAGAAAGCACCTCGCATCCGTCAGGAACAATGTGAATACCTCCCCGTCCTACCTGGTCCCCACCTCCAGCCCCCCTGCTCGCCAACAGTGTGCATGTCAAGGCTCCCAGATACCCTCAGGATGCAATTCTTCTCATGGCTTGTGGGGGCCTCACGATCACCACCCTGCGCACCAGCCGAACGGATTGTCTATCGACCTGAGAGATGCCACGCACCCCTGATTTTCCTATTTACGTTCTCAGTCTACCTGCGACTCCAGGTGTGAGCATGTGTCCCAGGACACAGTGTCAGCTCAGGGACGGATACGTAACTCAGTCCAGGTCCATGAAAGTCAGCTAGAGCCTCAACAGGATCTTCTGGGGAAGCTAAGCAAATAGGGTGCGGGGCCGGAAGTACGGGGACATCTCTGGTCACCACCTGCAGAGCCTGCCTGAGAAGCCTAGGCAAGAAGATGGAGCCACAACTCCCTGCCATTAGTTGGATTCCTGGATCCAGCCATGCCTGAAGCCATCCCTACCCCTCAACTTGTTAGTTACATGAGCCAATACTTTTTTGCTTAATTCCATGGAGCTGGGTTTCTGGCTTTGTCAATCAAGAACCCTATCTAACAGGTACCCAAATACCCTCTCCCCAACGTTATCTTGGCTTGTTATCACCTCCGCTCAAGCATCACCTTTTCCAGGAAATCTTCCAAGAATGCCCAGATTAGATTAAGTACTCCCTTATGTCTCATGGGTCCCTATGCCTACCCCTCACCATTTTCTACGGTAACTGCTGTTTGCCCCTTCATCTCCCGTACTTGACTGTGGGGAGCTGATGGGCTGCGGGGCCCTGCAGCCTTTTTAAAATTTCTTTTGTATTCCCATTCTTAACGCAAAGCCTGGCACACCCACAGGCGTCGGTATTTCATTTTTTTGAGCTCACTGTGTTGATTGCCAAATGTCCTCAGGTATCAGAGAGCAGTGAAAGAATGGGTTTTGCAGGAAGAAGGACTCGAGTTTCAATTCTTCCCTATCATCTTTGTGACCATAGGGAAGTCACTTGACCTCTCTGAGCTTCATTTTCTTATCTGTGAAAGGCAAATGGCAGCTAACTCCAATGGATGGCAGTGCCTACGCCCACCTTCTCCTCCAGGGCCAAAATTCTGCCTCTCTCTTCTTTCTGCTCCATTACTGGTGTGGATTATCTGTCCCGCTGCCTACCAAACGTGCATTCTCTGACCCCCTGGGATCAGTCTTTGGGACCAGGATGGCGCTGATCCCATGCTCATAATCAGTGATGGAGGGCTGACCGACGAGGGTACAGAAATTTACAGATGGGCATGGGCAGGAAGGTGAAGAGGAGTCAATCCCAGGATTTTCAAGAATTACTAGAGAAATGGCTCCCTTACAGCCAAGACTGGTATGTATGCCCGGGAGTGTTCCTGGGGACAGCATGCCTGAGAATGAAGCCACCACAAAAGAAAGTCTATCTAAGAGACACGTCCTAATACAGTGGAGCACCTGGATCCAGCCATACCTGAAGGTGATGTGCCTTACCTGACCCAATAAATACACCTACCTAATCGTTTCTTTTGACCTCTATATGCTTCCCACTTAGTGGTCTTCTCCCAGGCCCCAGAATGATTTTTTTTTTTTAATGTTTTGACAAGCCTAGGCAAAACTGATTTCCAAAGTCTTACATAGAGACTCAGGAGCCAGCTAACCACTCGAACTTCTGCCCCAAGGGTGTAGGTAGAAGTTTTCCACATGTAGAGTTTTCCACACGGGAAGCCAACTCTTACAAAAAAGTCAGGTTGTTCCTGTATATTTTGCTTTACACAAAAGTCAGGCTGTTCCCATATATTTTGCTTAGAAGGTCTTTGGCTGCCCCCCGGTTGTAATTTATGGCTTTTTCTGATTGCATTACCTTCCACTTCTTTGCTGTGGAGGTTTTCCAAGGGCTGCAGGTCAAGAGGTCGTGTCCCCAGATAAGAAGGTCCACACCTTTTTTTTTTTTTTATGGTTCATCCAAGAGGCATTTGACTTTCATCCTGGTGATACTGTGGGCATGTGAGTCTGGACAGAAGTAGGATTTGGGTGTTTGTTTTTTTTTTTTTAAAGTTTATTTATTTTGAAAGAGAAAGAGCACAAGCAGGGGAGGGGCGGGGAGAGAGGGAGAGAGAGAATCTGTGCTGTCAGCACAGAGCCTAATGTGGGGCTCGAACTCACCAACCGTGAGATCACGACCTGAGCCGAAATCAAGAGTCGGACGCTCAACTGACTGAGCCACCCAGGAGTGGGCAGGGGGTTTTAAGAACACAATTTGCAGGCTTGGTTCTGAGGCCACACCAACCTGGGCATCTAGTTTCCCTGCCCCTCTATTTCCCTCTTGGACAAACACAGCCCAGGACCAGGAGAGTTTCGTCCCTCACCTGCTCATGAAGGAGACAGAACAGCAAAGGTCTCAAAGGCCCCAAGAGCTGTTCAGAACAGGAACCCTTAACGGATTGAAACCCGTGAGGAAAGAGCACCTCCTCACAGTTCACTGTCCTCCTGGGAGGGCCACTCCAGATTCGGAGTGAGCAAACAGCCTTTTCCTACAGAAAAATGGTTTGGGCCCTAGAGGAGGCCTTGGACCCTGTTGGAAAGTATTTCCATCTGCAGACTTGCCTGGACATGGCCAGACACAGGACCAGGTGTGGGGAGAGTCCTTGAACTTCTCTGAGCCTCAGTTTCTTCATCTGTTAAATGGGTGAACAATATAATCCTTATTGCCACGAACTGTCGAGCACTTCTGTGCAGCGGGCACTAGGTAACCTTATCTATAATCTTCCCGGCACCCCAAGAGATGGTCATTATTATGATCCCCATTTTACAGGTAAGAAAACTGAGGCCCAGAGAGGGGAAGTGGCTGGCCCAAGGTCTCACAGCTTGAGTTCCGGGCAGGTGGCATTCTAATTCAAAAGCGACTTACTCAAAAGGCCCCATTTCCCCACCATATCATATCATCATATCTTCTAGATGCCAGCGTCACATCACTGTGAGCTTTCAAGGACACCACACACAAAAAGATAAATGTGCACCTGTTTGCTCAGGAACCGGCAAGTCACAAGTGCGATTCGTAAGGGAGAGGATTCATTTTCAGAAATACCAAATAAAAGCTGTGCTGCCTAATTAACAAGAGGTTTACAACCTGCTGCAAAGTGTACGAACCCCTCCCACCCCCTACGATGGAGTCCCAAGCCCTCAGACACCTGCTTCTTCCCCTCTCCGTTTCACCAGCTTATTTTTGCGGGCTTTGCAATGAGCATGCGCCAACATTTGTTCCAATCAGACTGTTCCAATCAGCCTATGGGCATGGGGGCCGGCCGGGTGAGGCTGTACCCTCTGTAGTTTGCAGCCAATGAGGGATCAGGGGAGGGGCTTGCAGTCTAGGAGATAAATTGCCTGCTTTAACTGCCCCCAGTGGGCCTGTCCCTCAGACACCCGCTCTTGCAAGAACGTTGATTAAAGCCTCCTTCACTCTGCTCCAAGCCTCCACGTCCCTCCCTCAATGGGGTCAGTGGGCTTACTTCTCACAATAGGTATTCAGGGATTTGAGAACTGAACGGCTGGAGGCAGATGCAGTTCCCTGGTGTCCTCATTACCCGCTTCATCTCGGCTCTCTCTGTCCCCAGTCCCAAGTGGAGCAGGTCCGCAAAGAGCAGAGCTGGGAAAAGGTGGCAATAAGTCATCACCTTTTGATGAAGGGGCACACACCTGGGCATCCTTGCCCTCGAGGACATGGGCTCCCAACCACGCGTCTGGCCATGCCCATCACTCCCAGCCCCACTAGGAAGCTGCCACCCACCGGCCGACCCCACTGGAAGGAGGCCAGAGACGGGGCCCCCCGCTTCCCACCCATTTCCGTGCAGCTTCATTCCGCACTGGCTTGCTCGGACTGGAAGGTGAGATGGGCTGCAGACCTCCCCACCCTGTCCACCCCAGGGACTCCAGCAGCTTCAAGGCAACACTTGAGCCCTCCCCATCTGGCTCCAGCCCTACCAGTCTCACCTCCAGAAGGAGGGCTAAGAACCCCGTTTCAAATCGCCACTTCTCCACTTCCCCAACTGCCATGCCCCACGTCCTTCCTCTGTCAAATGGGGACAAGAGCACCTCCCTGGAGGCCAAGATGAGTTTGTACCCAGGAGGCCCTCCGCAGACTACCTGGCACACACTAGGGCATCAGTAAGCACCGACCGCGAATATCATGGTTTTGACACCAAATACCTTCCCGTCCCCACATTGTTACTGACACTATTCCTTTTCCCTGCCACGCCTCCTGTCCTTTTTCACCTCCTCCTCCTAATAATTACATAATCAATCAAGTACATAATAATTACATAATCAAAGGCCCTACCAAGTACCTAGGGCCTCTTCGGTGCACAGAGCGCTTTTCATGGGCCACCTCCTACCCAGCATGGCCTCCTGGAACAAGGACAGTATTATGCACGTACTTCTTCGGTGATGGTTAATTGCATGTGTCAACCAGACTGGGCTAAGGGCTGCCCTGATAGCTGGTAAAACATTTTTTCTGAGTGTGTCTTTGAGGGTAGTTTCCCTCAAAGAGATTAGCATTTGAATTGGTAGGCCCAGTAAAGAAGACGCCATCATCAAAGGCGGGTGGGCCTCACCTAATCTGTTGAGGGTTTGTATAGCGCAAAGACCTGGAAGAAACGCAAATTTGCATTTTTTTTTTTTTTTTTTTTTTTGCCGGAGGTGGGCCATCCATCCGTCCTGTCCTGCCCCCGGACATTTGTGCTGCTGGTTCTGAGGCCATCGGACTCAGACTGGATTTCACTACCAGCTTTCCTGCTCTCCAGCTTCCTTGCAGAAGTCTCAGCTCCCTCCACCGGGTGAACCAATTCCTCTGATAAATCTCCTCTCCCGTCCTATGGGTTCTGATTCTCTGGAGAGCTCTGACATATTTCCCTTCCTCTCCAGCTTTTCCCCTAAGCTGTCAGCTCCCCAAGGGCAGGGACAGTCTGTCTTGCCTGCTGCCGGATCCCTCCTACCTGGCACAGAGGCTGGCATACAGAAGGTGCTCAGTACTTGCTGCATAAATGAGGCCCGGCTGAATCCTCACAAAAACCCACCGGTGGGATGATGGTTACCGTTTTAAAATGAAGCCGCAAACGACACAAATAGTTAAGAAAATTACCAAAGGCCACACAGCACTAAATGGGTAAAGCTAGATTTGAACTTGAGACTTTCAGATGCCGATTATTATTAATTAGGGAAATCCCACGTGTTCTTATTCATTAGGGAAATCCCACACCCCAGATGTGTGTTCCACCCCGCAGCCCTGGGAGCCTTCTCTGACCTCTGCTGCCACGGGGCCAGCCTGGGTGAAACACATCAAGGCTGTACTTTGGGAGTAACATTCCCAGGGGACTTCCTTTGCACCATCAAAGCCCCTGAGAAGTCTCATCTTGGAGGATTTTGGGGATCAGCCCAGGAAACTGATGCTCCAGTAACTGGATAATGGGCAGAATGAAATAAAAGCTTGATCGGGGGAATAAATAAGTCATGTGACCAGGGAGGTCAAGAGGAAGGGACTGTGGATTCTGGAAGCATGCGGCAGCAGGTGGTGAGGGTCAGGCAGGAGTCAGAGAAGGATTCCTAGCATCGGAACTGATGCAGAGAGTAGGGGAAGGGCCCCAGGGGGAGGGGAGGCCCAGAGGCATACCAGCGCACTGGGGACCGGGAATGGCAAAGGAGTCACTGAAAACACAGCAGTCTCAAGATCAAGGTGGGGGGTAAATGATAACGGTAATAAAAATTACAATAGCAAGAACCATAATAGTAGCAAACACGCAAATACTGCTTACTTCGTGCCCAGACGCTGTTCTAGGCACTTTACATGTATTAGCTCATTTGGTCCTCACAACCAATCTATGAGGACGGTGCCGTTACGGCCCCATCGTACAGATGAGGAAACTGAGGCACCGGAAGGTCAAAGTCTTTGCCTATGAGCTCACGGGGTAGGTGGTGGAGTAGGGTCTTGCACCAGTTTGGTTTTTAGAGTATGCTTAACCTCTACCACCGGGGTTCCCCAAATGGGTTCCCAGACCAGCGGCACTGGCAGCACCTGGGAACCCATTAGAAATGCAAACGCTGGGGCCCCTTCCAGACCTGCTGAATGGGGGGATTCTGGGCATGGGGTGCAGCCAGCTGTGTGGAGCAAGCCTTCCAGGGGAAGCCGCTGCTTGCTTCAAGGTGCCACGTTGCTATAAACCTGCTCAAGAGGGGAGGGAGGCAGGAGAGGAGGGCAGCAGAGATGCCCAGCAGGTGGGTGAGGGCGAGCCAGCCTCAAATTCCAGTGTCCCACCTCCTAGGAGGGAGTTTCCACATGACGCCCCCGGAGGGCCAGCTGAGCACCCACCAGCTAAACGCTCTCCCCCGCAGTGCATCCGCCTTGGGGACCCAGACCTGTTCTGTACTCCAGATCTGTTTCCATGACCTTAGCAAATAACCTCCACTCTCCGCCTCTGGGATAGGACGAGGCTGGGCCCATTTTCTTATATCCCTATTCCCACCCCCCGCCCCGCCCAAAACTCTTAGGCAACAAAAGTGCACTGCTGGCCTACTGTGTGCCCGGTGGGGGAGTGAACCCAATGTGGGGCCTGCCCGGGCAGTTCGCGGCCACTGAGACAGAAGGAAAGGTGAAGGCAATGACCTGCAGGGCCTCGCACCTGCCCACCTGCCGTATGCCGGCTCTGGGGGTCCCCAGAGGCAGGGGACAGCGCTCTGCTAAGCTCCCACACCAAAGCAAACCCAGAGCCGCACTCCACCCCCTCGCTGCCAACTCGGGCTTCCTTTTCCTCTCCCTCCCCCACAGTCTCAGGGCCTGCCCAGCCCCCATCCTCACCCCCCCCCCCCCAACTGCACTAGGTGCCCCAGAGGCGGGGCTGCTGTAGGGGGCGGGCTCAGAATCCCCGCCCACCCAGTGCTGGGCTGCCTCTGCCGGGTTCCTGACCTCCCTGGGCCTCCACACCTGTCCACAGCCGGGCGGGGAAATGCCACACCACCACCACCACCTCCCACGCCTCCAGAAGGGTGGTCGCTGAGTCCCCCGGACTCCGGGATGGTTCGGTTCCGAAGGTTCTGGGGCAGGATGTCACTCACAGCCAAAGGAAGTGGGGCAGGGAGTTTCTAATGAGAAAAAGGAAGGGCTGGGGGAGGGGGGTGCGCGTGTGGAGGGGGAAGTAGTGCCGGTGGGGGAGGGAGAAGACAGACAGATGGGAAAGAGCCAGCCAGCCAGAGATAGAGAGAGACAGCGAAGGGGGAGACACAGTCAGGCGGAGATCTGAACAGAGGGAGAACAGGGATGGGAAGGAGACAGGGAGAGACAAAAATAGAGACCCAGACAGACGCGCAGAGAGAAGGAGCGAGATTGGGGGGGGGGGGGCGGTAACAGGCTGGAACCGGAACCTCAGCTCCTAGAGCGTGCCCCCCACCCCCGTTAACTAATGGAGTCCTTCCCCACCCCTCCGTCAAGGCTCCGGGGGCTTCACGGAGAACTTTAAGGGCAAGGTCACTTGCTAGCCTAGCGCCCCCCCCCCCCCCCCCCCCGGCGTTGGGCTGCCCCAATTCCCACCTGCTGGGGACCACCCTCCGCATTACTCTCACCTGTTTCATGTTTTTGTTCAACGAGCTCAATGCTGTTAGAACATTTTCAAAGGGAGCTAGAACCCACCGGCTTCAACGAAAAACATGCCCTAATTAAAAAGAAGCTGCCAAACTACATGCACAGCGAGCAATAATCGTTCCGCCTCCTGCTTGGAGGCTGCCGCCCAGGGAGGCCAGCCTGGGGAGGCCAGCAGGGGGTGTGCTCAGCGTTAAACAACAGGAGCCTGGAGAGAAACTAAGTTAGCACCCCGCGGAGACTCTTTCTGGAAGTCAGCAAAGGGCAGACAGAGGGAGACGTGGAGAGGAAAACTTCTCCTTCTCCAGGGGGGAACCCAGGTTCTCCAGGGTGCCACTGGCTGCTGGTGTAACTCCACTTCTTTTTTTTTTATTTTTTTATTGAGTGGGGCGCGAGCGCGCACGCGCGGGCACGGGGGGGGGGGGGTGGGGGGGAGAGGGAAGAGAGAATCCAAGCAGGCTCTACACCATCAGTGCAGAAGATCGATGCAGGGGCTCAAACCCCCAAACCGTGAGATCATGACCTGAGCTGAGATCAAGAGTCCGGCATTTAACCACCGACCTCGCGAGCCAGGAGCCACAGTCGTGTGGTGGCTCTACCCCTGCAGAACTCCAGTGGTAACCCCCCACTCCACCCCAACAGGCACCTACGAACATCCGGAAGGGCTAGACCACGAACTCTGTCAGGCCTACCAGGCCACAGGGTCTCACACCTCTGAATTTTTGCACCTGTGGTTCTCTCCCCGCAGAAACACATTTCCTGCCCTCCTCTACCCAGCTAACTCCTACTGGCACAATTTGTACCCCGCCCCCTCCTCCAGGAAGCCTTCCCTGGCTGCCTCCCATCCCCCAAAGTACTTAGCTGCCTGTGTGGCCTCTCTGGCCTGCTGCCTCCTCCTCTGGAATTCACAGGGTTGGCCATTCTCCCCCTACACCCCACCCCCGTCCTGATGGCCCCCTATTTGTCAACTAAATGGGAGACCGGGCAAGATGTGGAGGTACCCTAATAGCCATGGACAGTCAAAATCAAAATGAAACCTCCTCTGAGCTCCGTGAGTTTCAGGCAGGAGCTCCCGCAAAACAAAAATGAGACGACCTGGCTCCAGTGGGCCTTACCTACTCCCTGGACCACACACTCCGGGCCAGTGACCCAGCGTCAATTTCCTATAAGCCTCAATTTCCTCTCCTATAAAATGAAGGTACTAGAGTCCCTTATGATAAGAGTTGAGCTAAGAAACATACATGTGAAGAGCCAAGTACTCAGTAGGCACTCAAATATTAACAGCAATCATTATTTTTGCTATCACCTTACAGCCACCAAACTACAAAATATCACAACTTACAGGGACCCAAGAGATGAGTAGCTCAGGGCTTGCCAGACTTTCTGCAAAGGGCCTGATAATAAATATTTTCAATTCTGTGGACCACATGGGTCTCTGTCGGAACCACCAAACTCTGCCCTGGTAGCACAGAGGCAGCCATAGAGGAAATGTAAGTGAATGAGTGTGGTTGTATTCCCACAAAACTTTATTTACAAAAACACGCCGGGGGCTGGACTGGGCCCAGGGGCTGTCGTTTGCCAACTTTCTAGGTAGGCACCTCAGGTGGGAGATGTGATTTACTTTTTATCTCGTCTGATGCCTCCACCAGAGGGTAAACTCCGGGCACCCAGGGGCTTCTTAAGTCCTGCACCCCAGCATCTAGCTGAGAAACTGCCACGCGTCCCTACTTCCCAGGAAGTTACTGAGTGCTTCTAATGACCCAGGCTCAGTGCCAGTTGCTAGGGACCCAGTGACTGCAGATGCGTCGGGGGGGGGGGGGGGGGGGGCGTCACTCAGCGGAAATCTGTGCAGTGATGGGATGGATGAAAGACTCCCATGGGCGGCCTCTGGAGTTGGGCAGGTCTGGGTTCAAACCCCAATGCTGTCCCATCAGGCCTGTGTGACCTTGGGAAAGTGACTCGACCATCCTGAGCCTCGGTTTCCAGGAAATGGAATCATCAATAACAAATCCTTCCCTGACACCCTGTGAGGACGGAGAAAGGGTAGGGGACGGTGTTCCCCGAGCCACTCAGGTGGTGTAGACGTGCTGGGACACAGGCAGAAATACGCTCGCCAGTGCTCACAGAACAGGGACCTCAGCTGGCCTCAAATATCTCACCGTGGGTTCTGTGAGAACCTCAACCAGTAAGGTGGGACCCTGGGGCCCAGAGACAGGGGCTTTCCCGCCCCCCCCCCCCCCCCCCCGCCGCAGGGGGTGGGGAATGAGGACACGTTCCCACGTGTTAAGAGCCTTGAGGCCGACAGTGGCAGAACAGGAGGCCTCGGATAACCTCCAATCTGCTAGAAAAACAGGGCTGGAAGGACTCTTGAAAAACACGGGCACAAGTGGTTTAACACTTTTGCTTGTAAAGCAATGGGAACTGCTTGTTCAAGTGACACCCAGGCAGGCCCATGGTGTCTTCAGAGCCCCGAAGACCCACACCGGGCCAGAGGGCCCTTGGGGCCAGACAGGTCACGCGTGTGATGATGGAGAATGGTGGGCACCATGACGACCAGGAGAGCCCAGGACATTTAAGGGGGAGCTTCAGGCCACTCCGGTTTGGCCCAAGCTCCTGAGGTCCCAAAAGAAGTGGGGAGATTGGATTATTCTCTAAAAATATTTGAATGTTGGCTCCGTGTAAAATGAATCACCATGGGAGCCACACAAAAACCATCCTGTGGGTCACAGGCATCGACTGCCAGCATGTTACAGCCCCATCTGCCCATTTCACAGCTGGGGAAACGGAGTCTCGGAGGGGGGAAACACCTTACTCGATGTCACAGAGTGACCTGGGAAGCAAAGCTGGGGCTCAGATGCCTCCAGGCCTCTACCCAGCCCCAACTGCTCCAGAGACCGTGGGGAATGGGAGGGAGTGGGGGTGGGGGGTGAGGGTTGGGGGGTAGGAATCTGGGCTACACAAGCCAAGAGCCCTGTGTGTTCTGCCATCCAGGACAGAGCGTGGACAAATGGGCAGGAAAAGGGATGAATATGTATCAATAACACCTAATAATTTGTAGGGGCACCTGGGTGTCTCGGTCGGTTAAGTGTGTGACTCTTAATTTTGGCTCAGGTCATGATCTCACAGTTTGTGAGTTCAAGCCCCACATGGGGCTCTGTGATGACAGTGCAGAGCCTGCTGGGGATTCTCTCTAGCCCTCCCCTACTCTCATGGGAGCACGTGCTCTCTCAAAAATAAATTTACAAACTTAAATAATAATACATAGTAATTTGTAACAATATATATAATACAGTAATAATAACTGATATCTTCTTAGTGTTTTCTATGTGTTGGGCATTAAGATAGGGTATCAGGAGGGGGTAAGATGGTAATTGAAAGTGAAGATGAGGGACACCTGGGTGGCTCAGTCGGTTGAGCGTCGGACTTTGGCTCAGGTCGGAATCTTATGGTCTGTGGGTTCAAGCCCCGTGTCGGGCTCTGTGCTGACAGCTCGGAGCCTGGAGCCTGGAGCCTGCTTTGGATTCTGTGTCTCCCTCTCTCTCTCTACCCCTCACGCACTCATGCTCTGTCTCTCTCTGTCTCAAAACCAAATAAACATTTAAAAAAAAAATTTTTTTTAAGTGGAGATGATAATTAAGAGTACAGATTCAGGATTAAAATCCTGTCTCTCCCACTTCCTAGCTGAGGGATCTTATCCAAATTAGTTCACCTCTCTGTGCCTCAGCTTGTCCTTTTTTTTTTAATTTCAATTTTTTTTTTTTTTTTTTTTTAACTTGAGAGAGAGAGAGAGCACACACATATGCATGTGCACAGGGGCATGGGGCTTGATCTCATGACCCTGGATCGTGACCTGAGCCAAAATCAAGAGTCAGATGCTCAACCGACTGAGCCACCTAGGCGCCCCTTGGCTTGTCCATTTCATATAGCCAGGGGGAGAATCAAATCCGATTGACGCACATAAAGTGCCTTGTGCCTGGTGAGCTCTACTGATATCAGTTATAATTATTGCTTTTTGACAGATGGGGAAGCTGAGGCATCCAAAGGGACATGCTCCAGACTCCAGCCTGTCTGACCCTGAACCCTCACATTTTGCCTTGTACCAAGGTATGCACTTTATGCCCCCCCCGCCCCGCTCCGGCCCCCCGCCGGTCTCCTCTGGTCCAAACCAGGAGGTAGGTCCTCGCTGCACCTCTCTTCTGCAGACAAGGAAACTGAAGCATGGGGAAGGCAGCCAGTAAACCCAGACATGCAGCCACGAAGTGGACTAACCAGATTCTAACGCAAGCCTGAGCCTTCCATCATGCGTGCTACCGCTCGGTCTGCCTGCTGGCCACCGGAGCCTGGTCGAAAGTCTGGTTGATGCAAGAATGCACTTGGCAGACGGCACTGCTGCCCTGCCTTGCCTCCCACCAGCTGAGCACACAGGATTACATGAAACTCCTCCAGAGGCAGCAGCCCCAGACGCTCCCCTGGGCATATGGGCGCTTCCCTCAGCAATGCTCCCCTAGGATTTTGAGGGCTTGGCCCAGCTCGTGGGCTGTTCTCAAGGAATCATTCCCACGAATCCTCCTCAGGCCACAACCCAGGGTGGAGGAGACCAGACAAGGGGCATGGGAGGGGGCGGGATCTCAAAACTGTCTCCTGAGCGGCCCCAGACAGGGTGAACATGTGGCTGCAGAGGGCAAGGGGACCTTGCAGATGGCAGGAACAGGTGGCAGGTGGAGAGGCCAGGAGCTGCTGTTACCCAGACAGGGTTCTGCAGTGCCGCGTGGCAAACCAGAGCCAGCTGGGCCATACCCGGGCTTTCAGATCACTCACACCAGCCACTTCTGACCCACCTCTCTCACTGCAAATCGATTCACAGTCACGTCGATAACACACTTGGATGGCTTTACCAGTCCCAAGGTGGCACTACATCTAAGTTGTGGCTGGGTCTACACCCTCTGCCCAGCAGGATACACTGAGGCCCATGCATGCCTAGGCCCATGTTTCCCCAGGCTATGCAGGAATGCTTGATTTTAAAAGGGCGAGGAGAGGGAAGTATGCACAAATGAATAAAGGCAAGAGGGGCTGGGGCTGGGGCTGGGGCTGGATACAGCAGCCAGAGGCCCATCGCAATGGCCCTCCCAAACGACAGATGCCCGGGTAGGACAAGGCTGCTTGTTGGGAGCCCAGAACGCACAGATGAATGCTGGCTTCAGTTCCAGAGCCATCAGACGACAGGTTTAAGAACATCAGGAAGACCCGATCACCTTCGAGAAACTTGGTTCCTCCATGAAAACGTCATACTCTGACCTGGGCAGCTTCACCTCACAGAAGCCAGAGAGCATGAGGGAAGAGGTGGGGGTCCCAGGCACGGGGGCAATGCCAACAGGAGGGACGGGATGTCTGTGCATCCCGAGGGGCACCAGTAGGGCGACTGCCCTAGTCAGGACTGCTGGTTGCAGGCCTGGAGGGGAGCATCTCTTAAAGTAAGGAGTGGCTCACTGAGGCTACTCAGATGGCCCACCTCACATGGCCACCAGGGGAGGGCACCTTCAGAATGAGCATGGGGGGCCGGGGGAGGGGGGAGCACGGGCAGGACCAGACTCCCTTTCTCAATTGAGGGACAAGCCTTCCCCCGGCCTCTGTGGGTCTTTGCTGTGACGGGATGCCCTGTTGGCCTGGGGTGGGAAGGTCTGAGCAGTTCTTTCCACTGTGTGCAGGTTCCTAATAGGCAGCCCCAGGTCTGGGGTGAGCCCCCGGGCTCCCCACTGCCCCCGGTCCCACACAGGGCCCAGCAGGATGCCTTCAGCAAGTTATGTCACTATCACAGAAGTGATGTAAACGCACACATACCTCGGCTAAGCGCTGGCTGGGCTTCGTCACTGGTTTCCTGATGGTCCCGGGGCTGTTCCTCGTGACCCACAGAACACTCCTCCTTCTGCTAATGAGGCATTTAATTCCATGCGTATTGGAATATAATTTATAATGAGCACATCAGAGCCAGTGATTTCAAAGATTAGGACGGCTTCGGAGACTGTATTTAGTCCAGATTATCCACACCTTCATCGGCTGCCTGTGGGATTGTAAAATGGGGCAGCTGCTTTGGAAAACTGGCCCTTCTTCCAAAGGTTAAACATAGAATTACCGTGCAACCCAGCAATTCCACTCTTCGGGATATACCCGAGAGCACTGAAAACATCATGTGCCTGCACAGACTTGTACACAAATGTTCACAGCAGCATTATTCACGACTCCCAAAAAGTGGACAGAAAGCAAACATCCATTAGCTGCCAAGTGGAAACATAGAGTATATCCACAGTGGAATAGTATTCAGCCCTTAAAAGGTAATCAAATACTACACCTGAAACTAATAAGACACTGCACGTTAACTATATTGGAATTAAAAACAGAAAGTCATGAAATAGCAAAAAAAAAAAAAAAAAAAAAAAAAAGGAACACAGAACCCCTACATGCTACCACATGGGCAAAACTCGGGCTCATTCTAAGTGAAAAGCACCAGTCACAAAAGGCCACGTCGTGCGTGACTGCATTTACATAAAATTTGCATAAAATGTCCAGCACAGGGAAATCCAGAGACGGAAAACAGATGAGTGGTTGCCAGGGGCTGGGGAAGGAGGGATTGAGCGGTGACTGCCGATGGGTCCAAGGTTTCTTTTTGGGTGATGAAAATGTTCTAGAATTAGGTAGTAGTCGTGGTTGCACATCTCTGCGAATATCCTCAAAACCAATGAACTGAATGCTTTAAAATCTGAATTGTATCTCAGTAAAGCTGCTGTAAACAGGTCATATGCGATTTGGAAGAACAGTGATATAAGCACATACACTGGGTAAATAATACAATAATACAATTAGGATTCAGTAGGGTAAAAATGGTTCACGAATGACTCAAAAAACCCAATTTCACAGTCATGGAAACTGAGGCTGGATAAGGAAGAATGACTCGAGCAGGCTACCTCACTACTAAACCAGGATGAGTCACACTGAGATCTGCCTAACTCCAGAGGCCTGGCCTATCCATCAGGCCACCTAGCTGAAGGAAAAGAGACGGGGTGTAGGCAGAGGTGTGCACAGCCCAGTACGGGACACAGACCTACAAGGAGGTTGGTAAGTGAAGGAAAGAGCAAGTTACCTCAGTGGGTTTCAAAACAGGAACCCCCCCACAATGCCTCGGGACTGCTAGGCACCCCAGGATGGGGTGCTGCCTGAAGCTTCTGAAGGATGAGTAGGAGTTTGCCAGCTCCCCTCCCCAACATCCCGACATGACACATGAAGTCAGGAGGCCTGAGGGTAGGTTTCAGCTCTGCCACGTCCTACCTGGGGGCCCTAGTAGGTTACTAGGGCCGTGGGCACATGCCTTTCTGAGCCTCAGTTTCCCCAAGTGATAAGCACAGTGCCTTGTAACAACTGCACTCCATCGGATGGCTCCCACCCTTCCTCCCGAGGGGATGTGCGTTTGAGTGGGAAAGCCAGACCTGACCTCTGTCCCACATTTAATAATAACGACTCTGCCAGGTCCAGCCTCGGTGACCAAGCCCCTCTTCCCTCGCGGCCACTCCCAGTCCCAGCTTTATCTGGCACCTCGCCTCCAGCTCACACTGCGAGGGGGAGGTTGCCGGGCGGTGGGGTCTTCTGGCCGAATTTCGCGGGGGACCCTCAAGTTCACGAGGGCTCCGCGGACCCCAAGCTCTCGGCGGCGCCCTCCCCAGCCAACGATTTCCGCCCCCCGCCGCCTCCACTCTGGACACACCTCGCAACTGCACGGCGTTGCAAGTTAACTTCCACGCGCCCGCCCGGGGGTCCCCGCAAGGCGAGGAGGGGTCGGGGACCCCGACGGCGGTCACACGCCGATTTTCCCCCACCCCCAACACACACACACACACACACACACACACACACACACACGGACGCCGAGCGCCACCCGGGCGCTGGGTCCGAGGCGGGAAGCGCGGGCCGGGGGCCGAGGCTCTGCCGCACCCCGCGGACATCGCTCCGGACGCCCGGCGCCTGCGGATCCTCGAACCGGCCGCGCGCGCCGCCTCCCGCCCAGCTCCCAGCCCCGGAGCCCCAGCAGCCGCGCCGGGCCCGGGAAGAAGCCGCCCGGGCCGAGGGCTCCCCGGAGCCCGAGGCCGACCCGCAGGCGGCCCCCTGCCGGCGGCTGCGACCCGGGGCCCCACGCGCCGCCCCAGGGCCACCTACCGTGCCGAGGCGCGGCGAGGCGACCCCGCGCGCCCAGCGACTCTGGGCTGGCCAGCCACCCCGGCCGGGGGAGGGGGAGGCACCCGCGCGCGGGGGCGGGGCCGCGGCGCCGTGACGTTGCGTGGGGGCGGGGACGGGGCGCGGCCCCGCCCACGGCGGCTCACCGCCCCTGCGGTCCGCCTCCGGACCGCGCGGTGGGGCGGGGCGGCCCCGGGAGCCGACCCCGCCCCGGAAGTCCTCGTCTGCGTGCTGGCTTACCCCCCAGGACGGGCAGCTCACCACTCTTCCTGCCAGGACAGCTCTGTTTCAGAGGCGTACCCTTCTGTCTGTAAGCAGCGGGGTGGCATGGTCGCGGAGAAGTGGTGTGAGAGAAGACTACGCCCTGAACAGAGGGCACTTATGCTCCGGTGTGGGTGACACAAGGAAAAAAGAGAGAGGGGCTATCATACATATTCATAGGCGTCAGGGGTTCTCAAGAAGGGGGCGACTTTGCCCTGCCCCCACCGCAAGGACATTTGACAATATCTGAAGACATTTTTGGTTGTCACAACTGGGGGATGGGGGTGTCGTACTGGTGTCTGGTGGGTAGAGGCCTGAGGCGCTGCTAAACATTCTGCAATAACACGGGGCAGCCCCGTCCCCAACCCACCCACCCCCAGCCTAAGATGTCAGCTGTGCTGAGGTTGAGAAACCCTGGCGTAGATGAGTAAAATAAAACTCTAGGCTGGTGGGACTCAGCTCCATCTAAGATATTTAACCTCTCTGTGCCTGTTTCTTCATCTGTAAAATGGGTGCGTAACAGATCTATCTCTGCATTATATGCATACTCACTGAAGGAAAGGGAAGGAAGGGATGCGGCTTACCTTTCATTGTGGACCTTTGTTCTTTGTTGTTGTTGTTTTTAACCGTCTGTATATAGGGCCTATTTAAAATGAATTTCTGTTGGGGCGCCGGCGTGGCTCAGTTGGTTAAGCAATCCCACTTCAGCTCAGGTCATGATCTCACAGCTCACGGGTTTGAGCCCTGTGTCGGGCTCTGTGCTGACGCTTAGAGCCTGGAGGCTGCTTCGGAGTCTGTGTCTCCCTCTCTCTCTGCCCCTCCCCCGCTCACTATCTGTCTCTCTGTCTGCCTCTCAAAAATAAATAAACATTAAAAAAAATAAATAATAGCATTTCTGTAATAGTTACAGCCATCATGGCAAACACACACACATATATATACTAAGTGCGAGGCCTTTATCTAAACACTCCATCTACATTTACATATGTGCACTTTTAATATCCTGTGATAGGTGTATTGTCACCCCCATCTTACAGATAACAGCACCAAGGCCTACAGAAAAGAGGTAATTTGCCCGTGCGTTCATTCATAGCTCTTCATTAATTCATTCACGTGTCCAATAAATAGTGCCTACCATGTAGAAAGTATTGGGACTGACGATATGAAATCCCCTGTCTCCGTGAAGCTGACTGTTATTTAAGAACGATGTCATATAGTGTTTCTTGTGCACATATTAGAGGATTTGTGTGATTAGCTGCATAGTAACTCTGCTGGGTGTTTTATAATGCCCCCTTTGTGGGCAGAGAACTGGAGATCAAGGGAAGAGATCTGAATGGGGACCATCTGTTTAATAACATTCTGGCCAGCAACAGCATTTCCTGAGCGCCCTGTTTCGGGCACTGGGATTCAGCAGTTAACAGGAGGACAAGGACCCTGCATCCACTTGGGAAACCAGACCCTTCAATATGCAGTCACGATACAGTGGGCACCTCTAATTGGGAAGGACAGAGGGGATTAACCTGGCCCCTGCAGGGAGGACCAGGAGTGTTTACACTGAGGCCTGAAACATGGGTAAAGGTCTACGGAAGAGTGTGCCAACCACAGAGACCAGCAGGTACAAAGGTCCAGCAGGAAGCACTTTCCAGATGCAGGCTTTCGTGAAATGCAGTGGACCAGATGTGGGGAGTGGGGGGAGACAGGAGATCAGAGGGGTCTGCAGGGGCTGGATGCTGCAGGGCTTTGCTGAATGTGGGAAGGAGTCAGGACCTCACCCGGCAGCACTGGAAAGACAGGAAGGTGTTCCGCAGGGGAAGGACATGGTTGATTTTGCTTTCCGCAGAGGTCCTCTGACTGCTCTGTGGAGGAGGACAGGCAGGGGAGGCAGGTTGAAGGCTGTTGAAATACTCCAGGGGAGGTGGCCAACCCAGGGTGGGACCAGAGGCAGGGAGGGGATGTTCGGGCTCCAGAGATATCTGGAAGACAGGATTGGCAGATCTCAGTTGTGGGGCTGAAGAAGGGGACCAGATGATCTTCTGGTTTCTAGGTTGGACCTTCTCCTCTTGGTCCTCCAACTTGGTGAACCCCTTCAAATCTCAAGCTAGCTGCCCCTCCTTGAGGAAGCCTACCTGACCCCCAGGAGATTCTGATGAGACGGACACTGGACCATGCAGCCCAGGAATTTGATGTGGCTTTGAAACCAAATGACAGCTTTCCTCCGGTCTGCTCCTCCAATCCATGACCAACCAGGCAGGGGGCCTCGCCTGTCTTCTCTCCCCACCTGTTTCCCCAGCACCTAGATGAAGCCTGGCACTTAGGAGGCCCTCAGCCAATACTTGTCAGAAGCAGGAAGAATAAATGTGGCATAAAACACATTGACTCCAGGGGCGCCTGGGTGGCTCTGTCAGTTAAGCATCCCACTTCGGCTCAGGTCACGATCTCATAGTTCTTGAGTTCTAGTCTTTGTGCTGACGGTGCACTCCTAGCTCGGTACCCAAGCTTCATAAAACACTCTGATCTTAGGGATCGGATCCAGGTGACTGGCTGTCATGGCAACGAGGCTCTAAAGAGATGCTCACCTCTCTGGAAGCTCCTTGGGACACCCTGGCACAATGAACCTTTCCCAAAATTCGGTTGCTGTGTGTCCATCAGCATCGGGTGCCGGCACGCAAGGGATCACAGCCCTGGGTGGCCCTTCCACCCCTCACCCCGCCCCTCACGCCCACACACACTGCTGATTTTGTGTCCGTGCCCTGATGCCCCAAAGATCGTGGTTTGCCTCCTGTTGCTGTGGACGGGAGATAGCGTTCCATAACCAAGGCGCTTTGTCTTCCCAAAGGCCTGTGACTCAGAGATTCATGAGCTGGGATCTAATAGTGAAACAGGATGACATCCCAGTGCGCACTGCGTTTGGAAGCCAGCATTTAGGGCCAAACTCCCACAGAGTCCAAACCGGCCCCGGGAAGCCCCCCCAAAAAGCTGTGGGCACGACAGCCACATGACCAGGTCCGGCTCCACTGGTGGCCTCCAGCATGGTGCCCGTCATCAGTGCTTCTGGTGAGCACCTGATAAAGTCGAATGCTCTAAGTTTCCATTTCGAGGCAAAAAAAAAAAAAAAAAAAAAAAGTGACTTCTCTTTCAGCTCTGAAATTCTGTTTCAGGTGGTGAAAATCTCACGTTTCGTTGGAAGTAGGACCCACGGCAGAAGCAACAGGTCGGTCACTCTTAAATGTCACCCTCCCTCCCCACCTTTTTACGTGGCCTTGTCTTGGGCTCACTCGTCCTTTGCGTTTGTCCTGGCTTTTTATCACGTGGTGTGTTGATTCAGGAGCTTGTTAACAAAAGCTAGATAATATACGGACACAGCGGCAAGTCAGGCATAAAATAAATTACTGGGACACTGCCTGCCTCGTTTTTGCTCTGTTTTGCCGAGCGTCAGCTCGCGTCACCGCACGGCTACCACGCACCCTGTTTTCGTAGAGCACCTGTGAGAAAATCAGGGCTTCAACACCTCTGAGTTACAGCAGCCTGGAAAATCTAGATTACGAACACGCGTCAGCTTTGTCACTCCTTAAACCAGTGGATTTCTGTTATGTTCGCCTTTTGTAGGACTCACGGGATTGGCGCACGGAAAACGAAACAAAACACCTGTTCCGCCCAAAATAGTTCTCTCAAGAAGCGTGAAATACAAGTTCTGAGCGATCAGAGAGCAGCTTGGGTCATATCTCAATGGGGAGCGTGTTTCTCTTTCTTTCTCTTTCTCACCGAATCGCGCATCTTGCTGTCCGCGAGGTCTCACAGTCGGCTCTTGTGACTCTACCGAGTAGAGTGTCAGAGCTTCACCCACGGACCTTAGGAACCGAGGACGGCAATCTGTGTGGCTTGGCTTGGGAATCAGAGAGTCACGGCTGTTCGGAGATAAACTACAGAATCTTGGAGAATCGTGGGAGTTGGGAACCATGGAATGCCAGCGTCAGAGTCTCGGGCCTGCTCGAACAGTCGAGCTGCCCTCGTAGGGACGGGCAGAATGAGTCCCAGGGAATGGAAGCATTTTGCCCAACACTGCAGCTTCTAGCAGTGAGACAGGGCAAACACCCACATCTACAGATTCCTGCCCTGGAATCTTCTAGTCCAAGACAAGAGAGCCTGTCTTCTAATAGAAGATGCTGGTCACATTAGAGGGTGGAGGCGGGGAGACTGAGGATGGGAGGGAGTGGGAGGGCACGCCTCAGAGGGCAATGACCTTCGGAGTCAGGTGGTGCCTCAACTTTGAAGCTCAGCAAAACCACAGAGTGGGGTTTCAGGAGGCCCCACCCTTCTTCTTTCCAGCTTCATCTCCTGCCACATTCAGCAACTTCTTTCCACCCACCCACCCCCCTCTCCCTCCCCGCTTCTGCCCACACAGCCACCAAGCTAGTGCTCTCATGTCAATAAGCTTTGCTTGGGCCCACCGCAAGCTCTCTCAACCTCTGTGCCTTTCCCATGGTGCCCCAGGCCTGCCAAGTACAGCTGTGTAAGTTGGGCACAGTGCAAAGGTATCGCATTCACACTTTGGGCGTCGCAGATGTAGGCCAAGAAATTCGGGCAGATGGCAGTCAGATGTCTTGAGGAAGAGGTATCATTTTATCATTTGTACAAAGGTGCCATGTGGGATGGTAGTATGGCCTTGCTGTTTGCTCTGCCTGGAATGTCATCGTTCTTCTTCCCCACCAAGCAGGCTCCTGTCCCACCCCTCAAGTTCCCCTCAAACATCCCCTCCGCCATGGCAACCCCCCCCCCCACCCACCCACCCTCCTGCATGGATTAAAGGTTAATAACATCAATCAATAATAACTGTGGATATGGGAGTCAATATGGCCTGGCACGGGTTTTCAAAGAGCAAAAGGCATGTGCCATTTGTAGTAGGAGGGATGATTCTCAGTGGAACTTGGACCCGGGATTAAGTAACCCTGCACCAGATACAAGAAAATAAGGCTCTTTTCAATCTTCTTTGATTATACCAGGGAGAAAAAACTCTGTGTGGCGTGTTTCTCCCATCTCTGTCCGCAACACTTGGTAATCACCCAAAGCACGAGCGGGGCTACAGGCTTAGAGCCTTCAGCGGGCAGGTGTCTGTCTGATACTTGGCCTTCTTAAAAAGTATATTTACACGATTGCTTTCTATCTATGGCATATGATGCTGATTCGCCACTTCCCGTGGTGCAATAAAGCTTCATTTACAAATCAATGCCTCTGAGCGCAAAATAGGAAGTCTGTTTAAATCAAAATATTAAGTAAATAACAAGACAGGTGTCGAGCAGAGAAGGCAAGAAATCAGCAGCGTGCACGAAGGAGCAGAGTTGGAAAGCACAGATTTGTTAAGAGCTCAGCAGTCAGAGGGCCTGGGTTCAAATTTTTGGCTGTGTGACCTTGGGCAAGTCATTTTTCCCTCTCTGAGCCTCAGTTTCCTCACCTGTTAAATGGGAATAATTATGCTCCCAGCCACTGAGAGTAGTCCAAAAGAGATCTGAAGAGAACGTGTGTCATGAACTTTTGCCTGTTGTGTTTATTACGAGTATACGTAATTATCAAGACAGAGGAAGTCACATGCCGGCAATGATGGGAGACCCCAAAGCTCACATTTATGCACAGACCCAGGAGACAATTTGGCTTTAGGAACTTTTATTTGCACGGGAAAGATGGGCAAACCGGGTCTGGGGGAGGGGCGGGGCAAGGGAGAAGAGCAGAGTGTGGATGGCTTCACTTGGGGGGCTCGGTGGCGAGGACCGGGAAGCAGCCCTCATGATGCCACTGCCTGTCACGCAGGCGACGCACGGCCTGCATCTGCGGCTGGAAGGCCCCCCACTCGTTCCAGTGCCGGAATTCGCCTGGCTCCAGGAGGTACTGGTACCCGCGGTAGCCGGGATATTGATAGCCGACCCAGCTGGAAGGGAAGTAAGGAGGACAGGGTGGAGACGGTCAGCCTCACTGCCCGGCACCCAGATCCCTGCCGGGGCCAGCTCCCCCCATCCCTGCAATCCGTTCTCCATCCCTCATGGGCTTTGGTCACAGGAAGGGGGCGCAGCTCCTCTGTCCTGGCTTTGCCCCTTCTTGGGGCTTCCTATTGGCTTTGGCCAGTAACTCCACCTCGGTAAAAGACCTCAGTTTCCCCTTCTGGAAAGCTATTAGGGGGCCACGTGGAAAAATGTACCTAAAGTACTTCGTGTGCTTGGGTGGTAGGGAGATCAGTGCACATCCCACCGATGGTGGTGACGTGGGGCTCACACAACAGGATCGAAGGGATGAGAATAGGTTTTGGGGACTGGTTAGCAATGAGGCACAGAAGAAAGAGGAGCCTCCTTTCAAATAGTGGTTTCCTAGGTAGGTAAGTGAATTTACATGTAGTGGTTGCGAACGCACAGTCTGATGTCAGCAATACTTTCGTTCAGATCCCAGCACCGCTACCTGTTAGCTGTGAGATTCACAGCTAACCAAGCGATTGCTAGGTTTGGTCACACTGACATGTAATTCGTCAGAGTATGAGTCCACTCTCCAGGGGAATAATGCTCTGTGGGTGCAATCCCAGCCCCCAGCACCAGGGAGGGGCCGTGTGGCCTTCCTACGCACCCGATGTTATATTCTAGAAGGGGGACCGCCTTTGAGTTCCGTGCTTAAGGCAGAAGCCACGGGCCTGGCAGGAGAGATGCTTACGTTCCACTGGAGACCCTCACGCTGCCCACGCGGTCACAGAAGCCATAGACCCAGAGACTGGGCACATCGTCCTCCTGGATCTCCATGGTGTTGCCCTTGAAGTTGGCACCTTCAAACAGGCAGATCTTGTGCTCCTGGGAGTCCTAGGGAAGGAGAGACCGGGGCAGGCATGTGAAGTGTGAACGGGGCGAAGAGAAGTAGCATAGAGGGGCCCCCTGGGCGTGGACAGAGAGACAGCTGAGTCTGCTCGGGCTGCCATGGGCTCTCGCCCGGGGCTGCCACTGTCCGGCCCGGGAGGGCCCTCCTCAGCTGTGGAAAGAAGCTAGAACGGCCTGCGTTTCATGGAGCTGTCATGCGGGTTACATGCAGTAATTCACACAGCACTCTCCACACCGCGCCTCGCGTACGATTAAGCGCTCACCAAACCCTGTGTCCGTCACGGCTATCGTTACAGCCAGGGATGCAGAGGCTCTCGGAGTGCAATTCGTTCCTCCCATCCCAGCCTGCACCCTTCTCCTCCCCTCCGACCCGCCACACCGACTCTTTTGTAGTTCCTGGGCTCCCAGTTCATCCTTGCTTCAGGGAATTCGGCACCCCCTTTGCAGCGGAAAAGCCCGTCAGGCCTCTTGTGGCTCACTGGGTCCTCAGCCTCCGGCGAGCTGGCTTCCTCGACCACCCCTGGCCGGCTGCCACCACCCACAGCAGAGCCCCCACTAACCCCTCCTGCTCTCCTAGCCCGGGGTGCGTGCCACGTGCTTTGTGATTACAGATTGATTTCTGTGATTGGGTTTTCAGTGGTGGCCTCTTGTGAGGGCAGGGGTCTGGCCTGTCCCGTGAAGAGTTGTGCACGTGGAGCCCGCAACGGAGCCTGGCGGACAGAGGTCAACCGATAGTGGTTGAATGCATGATGGTAAGTGGGAGGTAGGTCAGGTTGGACACCCATCTAATGTCCCAGGAGTGTGGGCTGGGAAGGAGCCAGGGAACCGGGCGGGGAGGGAGCGGGAGCTGCCCAAGGAAGAGACCATGGTGGCCCGCACGAGGACAGTGGCCGAGCTAGAGAGGGGAGAGGGGTCTGGCGTTCTCAGCCCCGGCGACACCTCCTACCTGGTGGGCATGAGAAAGATATCAGTGCCCGTGACCCGGCCGCAGAGATTCGGATGCAATGGATCTGGGGTGGGGTGCAGGCACTGGGATTTTTTTCCCCCTAGTGATAGACTATATAGTTAAGCAAATACGTCCAACCTATTAGAATTTCGACATGCAAACAGTATAGCAATAGTAATGAGATCGTTTTATTCTTATTTTTATTTTTGCACTACGGGGTCAAACCCTGGTTTGTGTATGTTACACGGAGAGCACACCTCCATTCAGACTAGTCAAGAGTTAAGCACTCAACAGCCACAGGTGGCTACTCCTTAAGGTATTGGGCAGCAAAGCTCTAGAAGCTACGAGAAATGCCCTGGCCGGTCAAGCCTCCAAACAAGCTTTGTTGACATAGATTGCCTTTTAAGGACCATTGATTGAGAGGTACATCTATGAATTCTTACCAGGGGCCCATTACAGCCTGATAAGTCAGCTCCCAGTTCTGAGAAATATGTTGGGGCGATGCCAAAACAGCTGGCATCACGGACATTCATAGAAGTTCTTCGGGAAAACTCCCGTCATGGGGGCAGAAGCTGGTTGCCCTTGGAGATCGACACTGGTGACGGAACACACGGCTGGTTCCAGCATCGCAACCAGCACTACTCTGGAAAAGCTGCCTTTCTTGGGGATCGCACCAGCGATCTTGGCTTTGAGTCTTCCTTAAGTGATACTATTTAGCTCAGCTAAATAGTATAAAGGAGCTACTTCAGTATGTTGTCCTATCATCGTGAAGTTCAAGGTGTCCTTCTACGACATCCCTCTTCTCAGCTACCACACAGGCTTGAACCTGCCCCTTGGAGGTTTTGAACAGGCACGGGGATTGTCAGAACTTCTTAGGAGGGTCTAACGTGCAGTCAGGGATGAGAAACGGTCCACAAAGAGAAGCAAGGGAGACACTGAAGTCTCTCGTTCCAACAACTAAGGTAGTGAGTCTCCTCTCTAAAGCGGCAGGGAAGGAAAAAGCCATGTCTCGTATGTCTCATTGGTCCAGGGCTCCTAGCGGGGGCTGGGCACACCAGGAACACCTTATAAATCGATGAGCGTCAGGGCCCAGTGCCCTTGGTCATCGTCCCTCCCTGCCTGCCTTTCCTCCTTCTTTCCCTTGCTCGTCCCCCATTGCCTAGCTTGCCATCAGACCTGACCTTTGCTCCTGCCTCCCCACTGATCCCCCAGGACGGGCTCAGGAGCCACTCACCATCTTGATAGGCCGGAAGGACATGAGCCTGTCGCTGCGGTAGCTGCTCGACCACGTGTCCCAGCGCGGGTACTCGCCCTTCTCCAGGACGAACATCTCCCCCCGGAAGTTGGACTGCTCAAAGGCGACCCAGCTGGATGTGGGAGGGATGGACAGAATGACGAGGGCCGGGAGGGGCAAAGGCAAGAAGGAGAGAGACCGTTAGCAGAAGCTCTTGGGTTTGAGCCTAGGCTATGTCACTTACAGGCTGTGTGACCATGGGCAAGTGGCTTTACCTCTCTGAGCCTTGGTTTCTCCCTCCACCATGCCTATTTTCTGGAGGCTGGTGGAGGATTCAATGAGACAGTGTGTTCATTATGTGAGCAAAATGTTTCCCCAGTTGTGGGATTCACACACAACTTAAGCGCTACAAGACCCTGGAGTAAAATAAGACATAAGAAGACATTTCCCTGGAAACCTGATTACAGCTAGGGGAAAGTCTCTGTTGGGTGCTGACGAACCTTTGACACTCACTAGTCTGTCTCTCTCTCTCTCTCTCTCTCTGTGATAAGGAAAGAACAGCCATCCACCCAGAGCCTTGAGCAAGCAAACGGTGTAACAGCCCTTCTTTATGTCCATCGTGTTGACTCTTCACCTTTCACTTACAGCGAGTGATACTAGCTTTCCATGTGTGAAACGGATGTCAAGGTTCTTTAGACAGATATTTAATTGTGTTCGAAAGGGTCGTTTGAAATGAAATATACTAAACAAATCAAAGTCTTGGGAGCACAGGGGCAAGGGGCACGCTGATACAGGGGCCCAGATCACACGCTGGATGAGGACTGGTCTGGAATATGGAAGACACCCAGTAATTGGTATGGAGGCAGTTGTAGGAGCATCGCCTTCTCACACACCTCTGACAATGTGTGTGTGCACAATGTGACAGTGCATTGGAAGATGTTCAGTCCTCTCCAAGAAAGGATTACAAGCCCGAAGTCACACAGGGCTTTTCCTGGCTTTGCCAGTGTCTCCTGATTAAGGATGGGAAGTGCGCTTGTGTTGAAGGGACCCCCTGGTTCTGGGGGAGGTTGATGAAAAAGTTGAGGCTGAGGGACCCATTTCATAGATGGGAAAGTTGAGGCTAAGGGACCCCTTGGCCTTTGCTCTGTATGTGTTCAGGGCGTCTCAGGGAACAAGAGGGGACACTGACATCGGTATCACCTCTCTGGGATCTTCCTCAGAAGGAGATGGGGTGGCGCATGTAGGGGATGGGCTACCACCGTGGACTGAAACACTATAAGCCCCTGGAGCCTCAGGTCCTTGTCTGGGGAATGAGCCAATGCCCCCTGGAGTGACAGAATTAAAGATGCAGTTATGGTCCTAGAACGAAGGGGAATCTGCCTCAGCCTGCTTGATCTAGAAGAGATGAGAAAAGGGTGGATGGATAAATGGATAGATAGATGGATGATGAATGGATGGTTGGGTGGATGGGGAGGGAGCCTTGGAAGATGGTGCCATGTAGTAATTAAGAGCATAGACTCTGGAAACTGACCTAAGTTCTAATCCCAGTTTATCATTTATCTGCTGCGTGACTTCAGGCAAATCACTCAAACTCATTAAGCCCCAGTAGAGGAGAGGAGAGATTGCATCTACCTGTGAGGGTCGAAAAACGAATGCACGGACCAAGTCCAGCCCAGAGAAATCTCAACAAATACTATCTTTTATGATTAAAGAAAGAACAAAGGTGCTGGAGGTCTGAGCTGATGGAAAGACAGATTCTGATGTAACTTGCCACCCTGCCCGCCTGTACCTCAGGCGCTGGACCTCAGGGGTTCTCTGAGATCAGGAAAGACTTTGTGCCCGCAAACTCTCCCTGTCACCGCTCTGGGAGTCATAATACCCAGTGAGGACCTGTTATAAGAATGAGGACTCATATATATTTGTTTCAATCTTTTCTCATCTCCTGTGGCTGACTGGAGCCTTACGAGCAAGGAGACAAGTAGGGCAGGGATATTAAGTTACAGATATGGAAACTGAGGCTCAGAGGGGCCCAGTCACCGTCTAAGGTCCCGGCATGGTGTCAGGTGTCAGGGTGAAGGCTCCTAGGTTTCAGGCAGGCATGCCCCTCTCTCCCCACCCCTGTGCTGAGGGCACACCCCTCCTCTCCTTCCCCCGCCCGCCTCACCCTCTACCTCCGCCTTTCCCACCGCCCTGCGGGTCCTGACACAGACTCAGGACGCTGGGCCACAGCCCCTCTCCTCTCCCCGTCGGGCACAGCCCCAGAGCGCACACCGAAGACCAGCCGCATCTTTGTTGGAGGAGAAACACTCTGGGTTTGAGTCACTGTCACCAAAAAAAGCCCGAAAACCCCAATTGGCCACATCCGTAGCTTCTGTTCCCAGCTGGGCTTTGGGTCTGAGGGTGGGGCTGAGGCCGTGTGGCCCACACCAGGGGTGGGGGTGGGGCAGGAGGTAGAAGTGCACCTCCTTCGCTGAGTTTCGCTACACTCACAGGGCAACGGCGAGGGGAAGCAGCCGTCACTGTCACCCGCTATGTTTGGGCAGGCACGAAGTGCCAGGCTGCCTTATCTCTTTTAGGCTTCAGCATAATTCGATGGAGGGGAGTGGGGACCATTACTCTCTCCATTTCAGAGATGAGAAAACTGAGGTTCGGAGACGGCACAGGTGAGTGGGGGAGGTGGGACTTCAACTCAGGCCTGACTGACCTCAAAGCCCATCTCTGCCCTTTGTACTGCAGTCCCACGATGCTGGGTATACAGGCTGACCATACCCCTTGGGGGCTGGGGGGCTGGTGGGACAAGAGGCAAAGCAGCCACGTGGGTCCTGTCCTGCACTCTGACCTCAGCAGGGCCTGGAGCCGGTATAGCCACTGCATCCACCAGGCTTTCCATGGGGGTCACTAAGGCCCAGAGAGGCCCGGAGAGCCAGGGGCAGGCAGTGGAGTAAGTGATGAAAACACTGCATGAAACTGACCTGAGTTGAATCCAGGAGCTGCCACTTACCGCTGCGTGACTTTGGCCAAGGGACCTAACCCCTCTGAGCCTCGGTTTCCCCGACTGTGAAAAGGGCATAAGAAAAGCGCCTGCCTTGGGGCGCCTGGGGGCTCAGTTGGTTGGGCGGCCGACTCCGGCTCAGGTCATGATCTCGCGGTCTGTGAGTTCGAGCCCCGCATCGGGCTCTGTGCTGACAGGTCCGAGCCCGGAGCCTGCTTCGGATTCTGTATCTCCCTCTCTCTCTGCCCCTTCCCCACTCGCGCTGTCTTTCTCTCTCACAAAAATAAATAAAACATTTAAAAAAAGAAAAAAAGAACAGCCCTTGCCTCATGTAGCAATCATCTAGGTAAAGCCCTCAGTCGGTGTCCAGCACCTACTGTGTGCTCACTGGATGCTGACTGTTTCTCATAAGGCTGCCTGAGGCCCAGGAGGGAGGCAGTGGGAGAAGCAGGGTTCGTTCCTTCTATAGAGAAAAAGCGTTTCTCCCCCAGAATCATGACTTACTGTGAGTGTGACCTTACGCTAATCAAATCATCTCTCTGAACCTCAGTTTCTTCATCTGTAGAATGGGAAGGGGGATAATACCACCCCCTCGCGTTTGAAACAAGGCCTGGAAATATTACACGGGTCTCCACTAACATGGAGCAGGTGCCCAGGAAATGGCAGCTACTGTGTTTCATTATTGTTATTCTACTGTGGCCCTGGGAGTGCCCTCCCCACCGCCCCTCCGCCAACACTCACGGTCCCGAGGTGACAATGAGGCTGCGCACTCGGTCGAAGCCACGGTCCGCCAGGTTCAAGCACTCCCCAGAGAATTCCACACGCCGGCCCTGGAAGTTCTCCTGCTCAAAGACCACCAGCTGCAGGAGGGAACCCCCGTCCCCGGTGGGGGGGTGGGGGGTGGAAAGGGGTACAGAGTGAGGGGGGTGGTACACCCCCCAGGTCAAAACTTCATTAAGTAACTATATAAGTAAGAGCAGACCCACACGGATCATAGGAGAGTGGGCCACGAACCAAATTCTGTGAAACTGTCCTGTCCTCCCTTCCTTACACTTCTGGACTGAGCATCTCTGCACCATCTTTAGGAATTGATGGCTCTTCCTTCCCGCCTAGGTGCTGTTCCTTCTGCCTGGAATGCCCTCTCCAACACACGTCCCCATCCTGGAGCTCATCCATGGTCCCTGTCCTGCTCTAGGCTCAGATGTCACCTCCTCCAGGAAGCCTTCCCTGATACGCTTGCCCCATGCGGGCTTGGTTGAGTGACCCTGCACTGTGCTTAACCCATTATCAGCACAACCAACACGGTCCCTGCTGCTTTGCTTCCTGGCTTCTCTCTGCGCACCCCCTCCCCCTTTATTCAACCTCCAAAGACCAAAGGCTCCTCCAGGGCAGGGTGTGGGGTTGATCTGGTTGTGCACCCGCAGCCTCAGCCTCAGCCTCAGCGCCTGTCACAGAGCTGACGCTCAGAAAGCACTTGCCAGTTCACCTGCCTCAGCGTAGGGGCCTCTGCGCTGAACTTGGGCTAATCCCTCACTTCACTGGGCCTCCAGCATTTTGTTGTCCCGAGCTGGGAAAACCTCGCCGTTCACTTGAACTGAGGCAAGTGTCCTCCTTCTCTGAGCCTCAGTTTCCCCAGCTATACAAGGAGGAGGTGCACACACCCTTGACCCAGCATGTGCACGCCTCCACTTGCCCTCCCCAGAGGAATTCTGGCACGTGGGCCTCAGGAGACACGGACAAGAACGACCCGGCCACACTTGTCGCCAGAGAAAAGCCAGCAGCCACCCAAATGGTCTTCAGGAGTGACGGTCCCACTCTGACACAGCAGCTGCCCAAATGAGTGACCCATAGCAACACACAGCAATGTGGCTGACTATTCTGGATCTCGCGGGAGTGGGTGGAAAGAAAAGAGAAAAACCCAAATGATTGCATACAGCATCATTCTAGAAGTTAACAACACGTAAAATACAAACACAGGAATTTCTTTTAATGGCATAATGCATAAAAATGCAGGGAGGCAGGGGCACCTGGGTGGCTCAGTCGGTTCGGAGTCTGACTTCGGCTCAGGTCATGATGCCACAGCTCGTGAGTTCGAGCCCCGCATCGGGCTCAGTGCTGACAGCTCAGAGCCTGGAGCCTGCTCCGGATTCTGTGTCTCCCTCTCTCTCTGTCCCTCCCCCCTTCACACCCTGTCTCTCTCTCCTCTCAAAGATGAATAAAAACGTTAAAAAAAATAATATCAAAAAGAACTAACTGCATGACAAAAGCCAGCCACACGCGGACCACATGAGAGAGCACGTCGTGAACCCAGTTCTGTGCACCCCAGTTTGAAACCTAAACCCACCCCAAGCCGAGAGGCTAGATGTTGAGCTCTACGGAAGCCCTTTCAGACCTCAGTGCCTCGAAGAATTTTCCGGAGGGGCTGAGGCCACCTGCAGCTCCTAGAGTACCTCCCAGGGGGCGGGTGGTTCCTGCTGCTAAACCAGCCCACCTCTGCCCCTCCTTCCTTTCTCAAAACTCCGAGCACAGCCGGGTGGGGCTGGCAGGACCAGCTGGGGGTAGGGGGGGAGGGGGAGGGAAAGAGGAGGGGAGAGGGGAGGAGGGAGAGGAAATAGGGGTGGAGCCCAGCCACTGCTCCCCGGAGTGCTTACCTTGTAGCTAACCAGAGGCAGGTCCCCCGCTTTTGTCGTGGGCACGGATGCGGGGGCCAGGGCGGGGCCGGGGCCGGGGGCCGGTCCTGCCGCTGGGGCCCCTTTCCCCTTCCCATCAGGCCCTGTGTTCGCTGCCGCTGTAGCTGAGGCCTTCACAGCCTGAGACATGGTCCCCACCTGCAAACCCCTGCAAAGGAACCTTTGGCCTGGGTCACTCAGGGATGGCGCCCTCAAGCTGTGTCCCAGCCTGGCATTCCCCTCCCCCCAACCGGCCCCAAGATGTTTGCAGCCCTCTCTGAACTCATTTGTGCGCTCTCTCGCTCTCTCTCATTCTAAGTCCCCTGTCTGGGGACCGCTCTTTCTTGGTAGGCCTTCCCCCAGGCCTCCTGCCACCTGCTGCGCCCCCCCCCCCCGCCCCCCACCGCCTGGCACACTGCTCATCAGGCTTCTCTGCTGGTTCCATTCAGTTCGCCTCCCCAGATTCATAACAAGATGTCCCATCTGGGGGTCCTTGGGGTAGGTACCTCGGGCACGTCACCAGCATTTGTGATCATGAATGCTGAGCCGGTGCGGTGGGTTCAGTGGGGGCCATGGTATCCCCTCTGAGCTCAGAGAGGGGAGGTGACCCGCCCCAGCACACAGGGCTGCTAAGAGGTAGGGCTCCAATCTCACCTCAAGCAGATGGACCCAGCCGCCGGGTTATTACCTGCTCTGCTCTTTCCTTATTCTGATGAGCCCACCCCACCGTCCCCAGCGGCATCGGCCGTAGATTCTTAACCAACACCTGTTCCGGGAATGAATGCCTGCGGATTCTTGACCTCTTCCCGGGTTGACCTGCTGCCTCTGGCATTGGCTGCCAAGGGTGTGTGGGTGCAGACACGGACCCGGACTGGGGCATAATGGAGGGAGCCGAGAGAGTGGGTCGAGTGTATGTAGGGGCTTCTGAGACGAAGCCCTCTCCGGCTGCGTAGGCTTTGGTCAATGCCTGTGGCTCCTCAGTGCTTTGGGGTCATGGGCGCCTTTGAGTGTTTGAAGAACGCCCTGTGATTGCCCCCCTTTCATTTTGGAGACAATTTCTGGGGATCTGAGGACCCCCTGCCAGTACAGATTAAGGCCCTCTGGTCCCTGGCTGGTTCCTGAAGGCTTTGGGTAAGAAAGAGCTAATTGGGACAAGCAGACCCTCCCCCCCACTTCCCCCAGGAGGGTTGTCGTTTCTCTGCCAAGCTCTGCCCACTCTGGGCAGGCCAGACATCTGGGCCACATCTGTGACTTCCAGGCTCTTGCTTACATCCCTCACAACCCACATGTCACTCTGGGAATCAACATTCCCCTGAGCTGGCAGTCAGGGTCCTTCCTTCCTGGAGATGTTCCTGTTCTCTCTCTCCCTCTCCCTCTCCCTCTCCCTCTCTCTCTCCTTTTCTCTGTCCTTCTCTGTTTATTTTTATCTCCTCTCTCTCTCACTCTGCCTTTCTCTCTCTTCTGCTACAGCTCTCTTTGCCTCCCTCTGTCTCTCCTCTCCTCTCCTCTCCTCTCCTCTCCTCTCCTCTCCCCTCCCCTTGGGCTCTCAGCAGCTGCCGGGTCCCCTCTTACCTGGGGACCTGCTACTTCCTGCTAAAGGACAGGCAGGCAGACGGGCGGACTGGTGCAGTGGGTGACTGGGGGCCGACCCCCCATTTTATAGTCTGGCAGACACCAGGGCCCATGCCCTGTGACACAAAGCTGGAGCTGGCTCAGCAGGCTCTGGGCTGGGGGAGGCCCCTGGGGCCCCGACCTCGCCTAGGTTACTGTGGAGAGCAGCAGTTTCCATTGTGAGCCCAGCTCGCACAGCAGAAACCCTGGCCAGCTGCCACTTTGCCTCGCCCCCGTGCCTGGCCCCTACCGGGAGGCCTATCTCCAAAAACCCAGCTGTGCTAGGCCCATGGGGTCCCCGCTGGCTGCCAGTCCTGGGACAGGGAAAAGAGGAGCCCCGGGAGGGGGGGGTGGTGGGATACTTGGGTGACAGGGGGCATAGCAGGTGCGAAAATGCTTTGTAAAGGCAGATGTGGGTGTGATGCCAAGAGCCCCGCCTACTGAGTGTTTGCTGTGTGCTAAGCGCACCACCAAAAGCACGACTCCTGCCATCTTGGTCAAGCCCCAGGGCAGCCCATCTTATCTGGTACTTTCAATGCCCATTTCACAGATGAGCCCAGCTCTCTGAAAGAGAGGTCGGAGGCAGGAACCGGCCCAAACCGGCTGCCCCGGGGGCCTGTGTGCTTCATTCTCCTGCCATCTGATCTTGGCTCTGGCCTGACTTTCTGCCCTCAGTATAGACGTCAGGCTGTGCTCAGGCCTGTTGAAGGTTCAAAGCCTGAGTCCTGTTCCTCTATCCACATTGAGCCCAGATTCCTCCTCCACTCTTCCCTGACCTGCCTGTAGAAGTCCCCCCACTGCCCCCTCCCCACCCTAAGCTGACCCCGGGGACAGAGCTGGTGGCCAGGAACATGACTGCCATCTGGAAGCTTCCTTGGGGAAGCCCCGAACCCCACTCCCTTCTTGTCCTCTGCTGGATCCCAGCACTGGCACAGAGGCACGCCCAGTCAATTTGGGGGGACTAAATGGTCCCGCCAATGGCTCATGATGCAAGCTGGGGCACAGGGGGAAATAGGGGAACCAGGGTGAGGGAGAGAACCAGGGTGACTGGCTGGGAGAAGTGGAGAGGCACAGAGAGAGATGGAGACAGAAATGCAGAGTAGCAGTGGGGGAGACGGACGGTGAAGGGGAAGAGACAGAAGGCAAAATAGAGCAAGAAAAACTCAGAAAAACGGGACACCAGAAGTCACATCTTCCAATTCCTTCCTTTTGCAACCGGGGAGACTGAGGCCCAGCCGGAATGGGTGACTTCCCCAAGGTCACGGAGGGTGAACACATGGTACTGCTGGGGGCGGGGGGGGGGGGGAAACTGCTGAGCTGGGTCAGCCTGCAGCCTGGCTCCCTGGCCCCAGGTAGTGGTGACATCATGGGTTCCTGCCCCCTGTGTGGGGGGTCCAGGGACCCAGGCCCCACGGAACTCAGCTCCGCCTGGAGATCACGCTGGCCTGGGGCCAGCTCTGCTGGCTGCCCCTCCACCCCCCCACCCAACGTCCCCTCACTTCCCAGCCTCTCTCTCAGCCTTTCATCCTCGGCCAAGGCCTAGGAGGGGGGGCAGGAACCACAAGATGGGGCAGCCACTGGAACAGGGGCCAAGATGCCTGCGGCTGGGGCGGGGGGCGGGGGGAACCACCCACAGGTCTGGGCTTCAAGGCCAGGCTGTCTGGGAGAGTTCCATGCTCCCTCGTGGCAATGGGCCCCCTGCCAAAGAGTGGGGGTAGAGGTAGGGGATGGCCCCCCATGCTGGGTGGCTACACCCTGAGCATTTTTACTGACTTGGGTCCCGCAAGCCTCACTATGAGGGGCTGTCTCTGGGATGCATCCTGTTTACAGATGAGGAAACCAAGGCAAATCCTTTTCTCCGTTCTCAGCCTGGGAGCTCGTCCATGAAATGGAATTGGGAGTTACTTCTTTTGAATTCTTCAACCCAAGCTCTTGAAAGCAATGTACTCCTGCTTTTCCATGAAGAATTCTTGTATTCATGTATATAGTGATATATATTCATGTATATTCATGATGTATATTAATGATGTATATTCATGTATATAGTGATATATATATATATATATATGTCAAAGTTTATTTATTTATTTTGAGACAGAACGCATGAGCAGGGGAGGAGCAGAGAGAGAGAAAGAGAGAAAGAATCCCAAGCAGGTTCCGCACTGTCAGCGCAGAGCCTGACTTGGGGCTCGAACTTACGAACCTTGAGATCATGCATGACCTGAGCTGAAATCAAGAGTTGGGCGTTTAACCCACTGAGCCGCCCAGGCGCTCCCCCCCCCCCCCAATGAAGAATTATTTAATAGGAAGTCATTTTTGCAGCTTTATTGAGCTGTAATTGACACCTAACTTTGTGTAAGTATAAGGTGCACAGTGTATTGATTTGATGCACGGGCGTATGTTGCTGTTTTGTTTTGTTTTGTTTGTGCTTGAGAACAGGTAGGATCTACTCTCTTAGCAACGTCCAAGTAGGTGATGGAATATCATTAGGTGCAATCACCATGCTAGGTCCCCAGACTTCTTAATCTTACAAGGAGGGTTTGCCCCCTTTGAACAACATCTCCCCGTGTCCCCCACCGGCCAAGCCCTGGAACACCACTTTACTCTCTGTTTCTATGAGGGTTTTTTTTTGTTTTTTTGGCAGATCTCATGTTATATAAGTGATATCATACGGTATTCGTGTTCCTCTGTCTATTGCAAATGGCGGAACTTTCTTCTTGCTCATGGCTGAGTCATACCCATGTTTATACGCCACATCTTGATCCGTTCATCCGTTGGTGGACACTTGGGTTTCCCCCACGTGTTGGCTGTTGTGAATAACACTGCAATAAACACGGGGGTACGGGTATCTTCATAGTAATCACCTTTATTATTAGCAATGATAATGACAGTGAGGAGGTGCATAACGCTTTCTGTGTTTCAGTTCAGGAGCGGCAAGTGTTGTTCATGGGTAATCACATTTATCTGCACATTACCCCTATCTCTTAGGCTGAGCCCAATTCATTCTTCATACCCATTTTGTACACGGGGAAACTGAGGCTCAGAGAGATTAAGCCACACGCTCAAGTTTTCCAGCCCGTAAAGGGAGGTGCGGACCCAGGCTGCTTGGCCGCAGAGGTTGCGTCCCTGGCCTTTTATCTTTCGTGATAGCCCTTCATCAGAGTCACGCATTTGATAAGGCTGCCTCTAACCAGCCCTGGAGGGAGCTAATGTTGCCATTTTGTAGGCCATGAACTTGAGATCAGACATCCTCCAGGTCACCCAGATGTTAAGAGGCAGGGCTGGATTTCACCCAGAGCGATCTGGTTTCCAGCCACACTCGTTCTCCGCTGTCAGTGGCCCCTCTTGGGTCAGCCCTCGGAGGGTGGGAGTGTGGGGACGGGTTACCCAAAGCAAATCTTACCCCCCCTGGATATCTGACAGGTTTATTTGCACAGCAGCGTTCACACCCACCAGCTCCTTTATTCTGCCTACAGAACCACCTGGACTCCTCTTTGAACTCTGTGGGTCCTGGAGATCTTGGCCCCTGCCTGCCTTTCGTGCCGGGCTCCCTCTTTCAGGGTCCTGGAACTCCAGCTCAATTGGGCTACTGGCTCTTCCTCGCACATATGCTCCCAAGTTCCCACCTCTACGCTTTTGCTTAGAAAAAGCATTCCCTGAAGCTCACTTTGTATACATCCTCCTCGCCCTTCAGAGTCTCGTGGCTGCCTTCAGAGTCTTGCTAAATGCCACCTCTGACATGAAGCCTTCCCTGATTACCCCTACTGGAAGAGGAGGGGGTGGGGGAGGAGGAAATGTACAGACATTTGATGAACGTTTTCCCTGTGGTAGGCATGTTACATAACCTCACAACAACCCCGTGATATAGTTTATTCTTGTCCCGTTTTATAGGCAGAAATGGAGGCGAAATGACCTGCCCCAGGTCACACGGCTAGGAAGGGTGAGGGTTTTGGACTCCTTGTCCAGTGCTCATTCTCCTGCTCCAATCAGGAGTCTCATGGAGCTGATTAAGGTAGAACTTCCCCTTCTTCTTTTCTTCATGGCTGATCCCTGAGGGAGGCCACCTGACCCTCTCCCTTCCAGCTGTAGGCAACGCTGCTGACACCTCTCAGTTGGGACTTCAGCCAGGACTGGCTTTTGTTTCGGTGGCTCACATGCTGAGTCCGAGCTTTGTCTCCCAGGGGCCCTCTCCCCTCCCTGCCTATAAGAGCCTGACCTCGGCTGGTCCCCGCATGTTCTGGCATATTCTCTGGGTCCGTCTTGGTAAGTCCCAGGCTTGGAGAAAGGGTGGGATCCACGTTCCGAGCGAGCACTGTGGGAGGTGGGGAGGCCAGGTCTCCCATCCTGGGGATGTCACTGTGCCATGCTGAAGGTCATCCTCACCTTAACCAAGGTCAGGCCCCAGACATCAAGGCCAATACCTACTACCTTCATTTAAAAGCAGAATTATTCCTACAGTCCCGTTGCCTCAATGGCCACCGTGAGAGTCGCCTCTTTGGGTCAGGTGTCCTCTTGTGGGGAGGGGGCTCTCTCAAACTTAGCACGCTGGCATTTGCTAGAGTGATGCATCCCACTGGCAGCCGCAGAGAATTTCCCGTAGTGAGCGGATAAATTAATACCGAGCAGGGCTCAGAGGCAATGGGACCCGGAACGGTGAGTTGTGAGATGGTGTGTAGAATGGAAGTAAGGGAGATGATGTTAGTCACAGATGGGAAGAGGAGAGGGCCCCGTCGCATCTGGACACCATCTGGCTCCCGACCCTGCCCAAACGAGACTGTAGCATCCAGAGGGACAGCGGAGGGGCGGGCCAGAAGCTTATCATGTTCTTCTCTTGCCTAGGAAGCTGGCAACATGGCCCTGCAGTGCACCAAAACCACAGGACATTGGAAGGTAGGCAGACCCACGGGGTGCTGTCTGAGGAGTGGGGGTGGGGCCGCAGAGATGGGCGACCCCCTCGGTCCTCCTCCCCTGAATCCCCACCTCACGCTGGGGCCATGTTATGAGAGCCCATTTTGTAGAGCATGCAATCAAGGCCCAAAGAGGGGAACGGGCTGGCCCAAGGTTACACACAGGGGTCTCGAATCGCACTTGGGTCTTCTGGCCCCCAGATTTAACCGTTACACAGTGGCAAACAGGTGACTGCACACAGTCTCTGGGCACGGTTTCTTCGGCCTCCTCTGTGTGAAAATGCGTTTGTTTCCAAATCAGCCTTTAAAAACCTAGAGGGTCCACAGAAGAGTCCAGATATAGTGATGGTCTTGAGACACTGGAAAATCTGGCCGGCATCTCCAGGTGGCAAAAAATAGGTGGCACTGAGCTGAGACCACCCCTTGGCGGGGTCTCTTCACCCACCTGGCTCCCGGAGACATCTGAGTTTGCGATCCCTGCCCCGCCCCCGCCCCCTAGGCCTGGGGTGAGGTCCTCGTCCCTCACACCCCCCCCCCCCCCACCGGACTCTGATTGAGGCTGGTCTTCACCTTTTCCCTCTGTCACAGATCGTGGTGTGGGATGAAGAGGGCTTCCAGGGCCGGAGGCATGAGTTTACGGCAGAGTGCCCCAGTGTGCTGGAGCTTGGCTTTGAGACTGTGCGATCTTTGAAAGTGCTGAGCGGAGCGTGAGTCTGGGCTGGGGGTGGCAGGGGCGGATCTGAGTTGGAATGGGGGCGGACAGGAAGGGATCTAGAAAGGGGTGTTCTAGGCCCTAACTTCCCAGACTCTAACGGTACCGGTGTGCCTTCCTTGGGTTTGAAGTGCTGGGGAGTGGTATAAGGTTAAGCAGGTTGTGCACTGCCCAAATGCAGCAGGCAACGTTCATGCAGAGCCTGCCCACTGGATGAGGCAGCCCTGTAGGGGCAGATCTTTCGAACCAAGTGTTGGGTCTGAAATGTCCCTCTTTTGTGTAAATTGAAAGCCACATATGGCCATTGGGAACTTATTTGGAGCTAGTGCGACTAAAGGACTGAAAAAAATTTTTTAACATTTATTCATTTTTGAGAGACAGGGTGTGATGGGGGAGGGGCAGAGAGAGAGGGAGACACAGAATCTGAAGCAGGCTCCGGGCTCTGAGCTGTCAGTACAGAGCCTGACGCGGGGCTCGAACTCACGGACCGCGAGATCGTGACCTGGCTGAAGTCAGACCCTTAACCGACTGAGCCACCCAGGCGTCCCCAAAACTAAAATTTTAATTTAACTTAATAGAAGTGTGAATTTAATTAGCTACATGGGGCTAGTGGCTACAAGAGTAGGTGGAAGTTTCTAAAAGTTTGGGAAGTAGCTTGAAAGGAGAACAAGGCTCTAAGTGATTCGGAGTCACTTTAGACTATGCCTGTGAGTGCCATGGAGGTCATCTGGGGTGGTATTTATGCACCTCACACCCGGGGAAACACTCTTCTAGCTTCTGCTCTGCACAGATGGGGAACTGAGGGTCAGATGGGAGCAGCGACCTGTCCAGGGCTGTGTCTAGCAAACCGCTAGGCTTTGCCGGGGAGGAGACAATAACCTCAGGTTCATTACTTACATGCGACAGCTTGTTTCTTATGCAGACAGCGAAAGCAAGGGCATCATGGTGGCAGCCGCGTCTCAGGTCCCACAGGATGACGCCAGAAGGGGCCGGGTGACAGCAAGTGCGGTGGGCGCCCCACTGTTGGGGAGCCGCTCCACGCTTCGGCTGGGGCTCGCTGCTAGACCCTGCAGGGTGGAGGGCGGTGGACAGTCCCATGTCTCAAGGGACCCCGAGAGTAATCGTCTCATGGAAGCCTTCTCAAGAAAGGGAGGTGGGTGGGAATGGTCCTTGGCCGCTCCTCACAAGACTGCCTGTCTCCCCACGTTCCTGGAGGATCACAAGGAATCCCACCAAGGCTTAGGTCAGCCTGTGATCAAGCCGTGTCTCCACGGCCCAGAGGGCCGCATGCAAGATGGTCAGGCACCAGCACAGAGCAGTTCCCCCACCCGAGGGACACACAGCAAGGCAGCGGACTACAGGGTCTGGACTAGGTTTCTTCACCTGAGCACAGTGGGCGTCCGGAGCCGGATACTTGTGTTATGGGGGCTGTCCTCTGCGTTCGGGATGTGTCGCAGCATGTCTAGCCTCTTCCTGCAGACACCCTCTCCTCCTTCCTCCCAGCGTGACAACTAAAAATGCTTCTAGACGTTGTTCAATGCTCCTAAATGATAACCACTGATCTTGCACTTGGGACGAATGGTCTCTTACCTCCTGTTCTCTCTGCCCTCTCTCTGCAGGTGGGTAGGTTACGAGCACGCTGGCTTCCAGGGGCAGCAGTACGTGCTGGAGCGGGGCGAGTACCCATCCTGGGATGCCTGGAGCGGCAACACTGCCTACCCAGCCGACAGGCTCACCTCCTTCCGACCGGTGACCTGCGCTGTGAGTCCCGCCACCACCTCGTCCCAGTGGGGACTTGGGAACAGAATATGCCAGAGTTCACATCCTCTTGTCACTTAAAAACATTTTTTTAACGTTTATTTATTTTTGAGAGAGAGAGAGAGAGACAGAGAGAGAGCATAAGTGGGAGAGGGGCAGAGAGAGAGGGAGACACTGAATCCGAAGCAGGCTCCAGGCTCTGAGCTGTCTGTCAGCACAGAACCCAACACGGGGCTCAAACTCACTGACTGTGAAATCATGACCTGAGCCAAAATTGGACGCTTAACCCACTGAGCCACCCAGGCACCCCCATCTTCCTGTCACTTCCGTGTGACATGGCTTCCCTCCCTTCTCTGAGCCTCAGTTTCTTCATCTGGAAGTGGGGCCATTTCGTGGGGAAGAAGAATGGGTAACATCTGGATAGAGACAGGTGCAAACGTTGTGCCCTTGGCGACTTTGGTTAAGATTTGAGCCCCTGCGTGTTTGGTGCCCCTCTTTTCATGAGTTGGGGATACTGGCAGATAAGATGGGGAGGAAGGTTCTACTTCTTGCTCCTGATTCCTTACCAGTGTTCCTGACTGTATGCTTTAGCTACTGTTTATGGAGTCGGGGGTGGAGGTGGGCACCGTTATCCCCATCTTACAGACGAAATAGCCGAAGCTCGAAAAGGTGTATTGTTTTTCTCCAAAGGCAACTTTTATTAATTTAAAAATCATTGATCATCCAGAGTTCAGGAAAACACCTGATATGGCAGAGTAAGAAAAGTCTCTCATCTCCACACCTCTGAGACAGAAGCCCGGTTGTAAAGGTGCTGGAGACTTCCTTTGGTCTTGTTTGTTACCCACAGATTCTGCCTGTCCCAATCGATACTGACATCTGTGTCTGTATCTATACGCCTATATCGTCTATATCTCTGTATCTAGGCCCACTCGTAACTTTGTTATAAAGATGGAATCACAACGAACGTCAGGCTTGGAAGCCAGCTTTTCTCCCTGGGCAAATACATCACAGTCATCCTCCTGGGTGATTAAATCTCTTTGACAGCATCGCTGTTCATGGCTCCCTAGTGTCTCAGGGTGTGAGTAAACTCATTTGCTCATGTATTTATTCCACAATGGCCCAGGCGCTGTGCCGATATAGGGACCCATGGTGGACTGTGGCAGATGCTATCCCTGATTTCACACAGTTTACAGCTTCCGATTTCATTGGCCCTCCAAACGAACCTGACAAGGAGAGGAGGTTAGCTTCATTTTAGGGGTACGGCAAAAGGGGAGAAACGTTGTGTGACATGTCCAAGCTGGTACATGGAGAGTCAGGATTTGAACCCAGATCTCAACAGTCCTCTTCTTACCTCCGTCTACCACCGGATCCCCTAGTGGGATGTTCAGGTTGATCCTTCTTTTTCTCTTTTCTTTTCCTTTCCTTTCGTTTCCCTTCCTTCCTCCCTTTCTTTCTTTCTTTCTTTCTTTCTTTCTTTCTTTCTTTCTCTCTTTCTTTCCTTCCTCCCTCCATTTCTTTCTTTCTTTCTTTCTTTCTTTCTTTCTTTCTTTCTTTCTTTCTTTCTTCTTTCTTTCTTCTTTCTTTCTTTCTTTCTTTCTTTCTTTCTTTCTTTCTTTCTTTTCCTCCCTCCATCTCTTCCTTCCTTTCTTTCTCTTTCTTTCTTTCTTTTTCTTTCTTTCCTTCTTTCCGTTCCTTTCCTTCCTCTTTCTTTCTTTCTTTCTTTCTTTCTTTCTTTCCGTTCCTTTCCTTCCTCCTTTCCTCCTTTCCTTCCTTTCTTTTTCTTTGCATACATTTCTGGAAAGGCAAATGCTATACCCTTGTAAGGTTTCTGGTGCTTGCTGCCTTACTGCCCTTCCAAAAGGTTTGCAAGGAAGGCTGATGGGGGTGGGGGTCAAGGGCAGGGGCTTAGCAGGGACTCCTTGGTTCTCAGCTGGGTGTCTGGTGGCCTGACAGTTTCCTTTGCCTACAGAACCATCGTGACTCGAGGCTGACCATCTTCGAGCAAGAGAACTTTCTGGGCAGGAAAGGCGAGCTGAGTGATGACTACCCCTCCCTCCAGGCCATGGGCTGGGATGGCAATGAAGTGGGCTCCTTCCATGTCCACTCGGGGGCGTAAGTGAATCCAAGGCTCTGCCTGGCGGGGAAGGAGAGGCTGTTAGGTGGGACAGGGACACCTCTTGTGAAAACTGTGTGCTGGGGACTTTGGGGCTCTGACGCTCACAATCCGGAGGAGGACACTCAGGCACAGGGAGGTATCAGGCGGAATTTGTGGGGTTGCAAGTGGTAGATTCCCGTATCAACCTGACATTGTTCCCAAAGGATATTTATTGACCCTTGTAACTAGCTTCAGGCATGGCTGGATCCAGGTGCTACAGCAGGGCTCTCTCTTTCCTGTTCTGTCTGTCTCACTGGGGCTATAATCTCAGGCAAGCTCTCCCCATGCAAAGACAACAGTGAAGCTTCTTACTCCAGCCCGCCCCAGGAAGGGCGCCTCTTTTCAGTGATTCCACCCAACGTTCTCAGAAAGGCTCTCATTGGGCCGATTTGGGTCATGTGCTCGACTCTGAACCAATTGTCATGCTGCAGGAAGGGGGTGGTCTAACTGGCTAGGAACGGTCACATGCTCTTCACCAAATGAGCATTTTCCCACGTTGACTGGGAGGTAGCGTAGGGTGGCGGGGGTCTCTCCCCAGAAGAGGAGAGAAGGGATGTGCAGCCATAAAGAAAAAGGTGTGGCTCAAGCACCGTGTTCCATGTCAGCAGCAGCTGGGTGACCAAATCTAGCCCAGGACGGACTGACCCTTCCCACCCTTTCCCGCAGGGGCTGGCAGGTGAGGCCTGACATGTGAGGTCTTCACTTGGGGAGGACGATACCGCCCCCTTCTAGGCGCCCTTTGGCTCTTGGCAGGGGTGAAGGTGGGAGGGCTTTTGTTTGTTTGGTTTTGGTTTTTGGTTTTAAGTTTTCTCAGGAACTGTCAGAGGATCTTGTTGTGAGTGGGATGAACCTTTTGTGGTTCTTGGGTCCACTTCTCTCTTGCCAAAGAAGAAAGAGAAGCTCAGAAAGTGAGACACCGAGTCTTGACTGGTCCTGAACAATGTAGGGGTCGATGAATTGAAACAACGTAGCCCGTTTCCTTGGAAGGACTTCTGGCTAAGGAAGGAGGGAAAGGAATAGGATTCCCTCCCTTTCTCCTTCCTTCCTTCCTTCCTTCCTTCCTTCCTTCCTTCCTTCCTTCCCTCCCTCCCGCCCTCCATAGTTATTAGCCCCTCCTCTGTGCTGGGCATTGCACTAGGAATCGGAAATCCCAATGAACGAGGCACACACACCCCTACACCTAGGAGCTCACCTGCTGGCGGAGGAGGCTGACATTTTACAAATAATCTGATAACTGTCTAATTATACGAGAACTACCCAGGACCCATAAGGGACTGTGTGGCCTGATTTGGAGAGCAAGTCCTCAGAACAAGCTGAGACCCAGAGGATAAAAAGAACTTGGCGGAGGGCCAGGCAAAGAATGGCTGGAATGGTGTTCTTGGCAGAGGGAACAGCATGATCAAAGGCCCAGTAGTGGGGGGAGCAGGGCACATTCCGGGCACTGGAGGGAGGCCAGGATGGCTGAAATGTGTCTGTAGCGAGTCCCTTTGTCCCCCGTGTGCTCACCTCGCTGATGCCTCTCTCGGGTAACCGTCTGCCTCTTCCCTTTCCCAGCTGGGTTTGCTCCCAGTTTCCTGGCTACCGAGGCTTTCAGTATGTGCTGGAGTGTGATCACCACTCGGGCGACTACAAGCATTTCCGAGAGTGGGGCTCGCACGCCCAGACCTTCCAGGTGCAAAGCGTCCGCAGGATCCAGCAGTGAGCAGGGGGGAACCGGCGCTGAGGAGCCAACGCGTGCTTGTCTGGACGGAGGAGCTGTGGCGGTCCTTCCGTGCCCTCTCCTCTGCCTCCCCCTGTGCCCCGTGTGAGCCCAGCACCCATGTGAGCCAGTTCATGCACAGTCAGCACAAAAAACAAAAAGTAATAAAAAAGAAGGTCTAGTGTTAGCTTGTGCTTTCCGACGTTATTAATCCTTTCAAAGAACCGGTCTTTTGCTTGGTTGGTGTGCTTGATCATTTGCCTGCGTCTTCCTTCATTCAGCTTTACTCTTCTCTTCAGTATTTCCTTGCTTCTATTTACTTTGGGTTTACTTTATTCTCCACATCTGTAGCTTCTTTTTTTTTTTTTAATGTCTATTTATTTTTGAGAGAGACACAGAGTGCGAGCAGGGGAAGGGCAGAAACAGAGAGGGTGACACAGAAGCCAAAGCAGGCTCCAGGCTCTGAGCTGTCAACGCAGAGCCCAACGCGGGGCTTGAACTCGGGAACAGCGAGATCATGACCTTAGCCGAAGTCAGATGCTCAACTGAAAGAGCCACCCAGGTGGCCCCACATCTGTAGCTTTTAAGGGTAGTCTCTTGGGTCATTAATTTTGGGCCCTGTTCCCCACCCCCTGCCATATATTCATTTAGAGCTATCAATTTCCCTATGAGCACAGCTTTGGATGCTCCCCCCAGATTTGAATTGGACGTGTCTCCATTATCATTCAGTCGGGTATTTTCTGTTTTCCCTTGTGATTTCTTCTTTAACCCATGGGTTCTTTAATAAGAACATGCCTTTAATAAAGGCATGTTATCCCTTTGGGATTTTCTAGATATTTTATTGTCATTGCTCTGTTATCAAGTCCCTGTGGTCAGAGAATACAGTGTATGAGATTTCAACACTCATGCTCGCTTTGGCAGTACACATACTAAAATTGGAACGATGTAAGATTGCAAGACTCTGAAATGAATCCAGACTTATTTTATCATCCAGCAAATGGTCTGTTTTGGATAAACTTCGATGTATACTTGAGAATTGTTTAAGGTTTGCAGTTGTTGGGTATAGCGTTCTGTCAGTGTCGATTAGGTCAAGCTGAGGTTGGTTAGTGTTTTTGGCAAATGCGGGTTAGATTTTTGTACATTTTTGCTGATTTTATTTTATTTTTTAAAAAAAAAATTAATGCTTATTTTTGAGAGAGAGAGAGAGAGAGAGAGAGAGAGGCAGAGCACGAGCAGAGGAAGGACGGCAAGAGAGCGAGACACAGAATCTGAAGCAGGCTCCAGGCTCTGAGCTGTCAGCACAGAGCCTGATGCGGGGCTCGAACTCACAAACCTTGAGATCGTGACCTGAGCCCGAGTCAGACAGTTACCTGACTGAGCCACCCAGGCGCCACTTTGCTGATTTTTTTAACTCAGATTTTTATCAATCACTGAGAGAGGGCTGTTAATATCTCCTACTATAACCTGGATTTATCTGTTTCTCCCTTTAGTTTTATCCATTTTTGTTTCCTGATTTTTTTTTCTTTTTTCCAGAATGTTGATACTCTGTTATTAGGTGTGTGCGTGTGTGTGTGCGTGTGTGTGTTTTCTTAAAACTAATCTGTTCATCCAACGTGGGGCTTGAACTCACAACCCTGAGACAAAGAGTCACATGCTGCGCCGACAGAGCCAGCCAGGCACCCGTCGGTGAACTTACGTTGATGATTGCTATCTTCCTGCTAAATTGTTCCTAGTACACAAGTGTTTTATTTTTTATGTTTTTAATGTTAACTTATTTTTGAGAGAGAGAGAGAGAGAGAGCGCGTGAGTGAGCGGGACGGCCAGCCAGTGGGGGAGGGCCAAACAGAGGGACAGAGGATCCCAAGCAGGCTCTGTGCCCAGCGAGTGCAGATCCCGACCTGAGCTGAAATCACGTGACTGAGCCACCCAGGCGCCCCCTTAGTTTGTGTTTTTTAAAGCCACGTGTGAAGGGGGCCAGTTCTCTCCCCTAGCGACATTTCTCATATTCCTTTTGTCTTTACCCCGTTCCTTCTCACATACTACCCTAAAGTCCTCTACCCTCCAAGGGAGGTCTCTGAAACAAAGAAATAAACTCCCTTTCCGTGCTCTCTCCGGCTCTCTCCCCACCCCTGGGTTCTTTATTATGTAGATTGCCTTAACAGTCATAAGCCCTCTGGCTCTTTTTTCCGGAGTGTCTTCCTTTGCTGTAAGTCAGTCGGACAGAGACCGGACAGGGTGGGGTCCGAGCCGCCTGCTGGAAAAGATAACATTATCCGGCTCCGGAAGGGGAGGGATGTGTTTGGGAACATTTGTTCTTGGGTAATTCTTAACCCCTCGTTGGGTCATCCCGTTCATTCAGACCAGCATTTGTCGGGGTCCCTCTGCGTGCCAGGCCCCCTGGGGAGTGGTAAACAAGGCACGTGAAGTCCTTACTCTCAGATGAACCCACCATGGGTTACAAGGTCCTGGGAGAGTGGGGGGAGCCTGTGGGCTGCCGGGCTGGGATGGGTAAGAACGACTCTGGGGCAGGTGATAGGAGATGTGTGGGGGGCGAAGACCCTCCTGGGTGCTTATTTCTACGACCGCCTCTTGTCTGAACTTGATCCCTGAATGTCCAGCTGCCTCCCGGGCACCTCCGCGTGGACGTCCAAACGCGCACTGCAAACAGCTCATCAAAACGGAAGCTACGTGGTTCCAGCTGGGATCCATAACATGTCTCTTTCTCACTCCCCAATCCAATCCATTGCAAATCCTGCAGGCTGTCCTTGCAAACTGTACCAGAATCCAATCACTTCTTATCATCCCCACTTGGTCCAAGCCACCCCCCTCCCCTGCCACCCACCCCATGTAGTTTCACGACCCAGGTCAAAACCAGAGCGTTCACACCCGCCATCAGGTCTGAGGCGCCAGTATGTGGCCCGGAGAGTGATGCCAGGTGGCTAAGAGTGGGAGGTGAGGGGGGCACCTGGGGGGCTCAATTGGTTAAGGGTCGGACTTTGGCTCAGGTCATGATCTCGCGGTTCCGGAGTTCGAGCCCTGCCTCGGGCTCTGTGCTGACAGCCCAGAGCCTGGAGCCTGTTTCAGATTCTGTGTCTCCCTCTCTCTCTGCCCCTTTCCAACTTGCGTTCTCTCTGTCTCTCTGTCTCTAAAAAATAAAGATAAAAAAATTAAAAAAGAAAATGGAAGGAAAATGGACCTTGTCACTCCTTTGCTCAAAACCCTCCTCTCCTCCCCACAAAACAACACAAAACACAACACAACACAACACAGCACAACAGCATCTTTCTAGTTAACCGGCTGGCCGTCACCTGCCTCTCCCATGGCCCGTCTCACCCACTGTCCCTCCAGTGAGTCTTCCTCGAACATGCCAAGGGCATCTTGCTTGCTGTTTGCCAGAACAGAGCCCTGCAAAATGGCAGCTTCAGCAACGGATAAGTATTTCTCGCTGTCCTGGAGGTTGATGTCCAAGATCAAGGTGCCATCAGAGGTAGTTTCTGGTGAGGCCTCTCTCCTTGGCTCGCAGGTGGCTGCTTCCTGTCTGTCCTCACCTTTCCTCTGTGTGTGCGCCCCCCATGACCCTTCCTTTTTTTGGAAGGACCCAGTCCTATTGGGTTAGGGCTCCACCTCAATGGTCCAACTTAATCACTTCTTTAAAGACCTTTTCTCTGAATTCGGTTACTTCTGAGGTCCTGGGGTTGGGACTCAAATGTATGAATTCTGGGGGGAAGCATTTCAGTCCACAATACCAGGTTTATTCCCAAGTTGAGGTTCTTTGGGTTCTTGCTGTTTCCTGTTCCCTTAGATATTTCCCGCCAACCCTCTGTCCCCTTCACCTAGAGTCAAAGGTTCATAAACTGTCAGACCTGGAAGGAATCTTCTATATCAAATCTAGTGTTTCACAACCTTTTCTTCATTATTGTCCTATCCCCACTCCAAAAGTCTTTCTTAGACATTCTTTTCCTGATTGTCACCCCACCGTGAAATTTTAATCCAATTTTATATTACAACTTAATACAAATTTGTGGCACAAGTTATATTACAATTCAATACAAAGCTATATCAGAATTTTAATATAATGTGTGTCTGTGTATGTCCTATATGCATATCTATGCTTTATATATAAAAAGAATTAAGGTTGTTTTTGTTTGTTTGCTCCCAAAGAACCATTTTCACCTCCTTCCTGGGGGTGCTACTGCCCCCCGTGAGAATGTATAATCCCTCACCAGCATTTCTCACAGACCTAGAACAAACAATCCTAAAATTTGTATAGGACCAGAAAAGACCCCAAATAGCCAAACTAATTTTGAAAAAGAAAACCGAAGGGGCGCCTGGGTGATTCAGTCAGTTATACGTCCAACTTCGGCTCAGGTCATGATTTCGCAGTCTGTGGGTTCAAGCCCCGCATCGAGCTCTGTGCTGATGGCTCAGAACCTGGAGCCTGCTTCGGATTCTGTGTCTCCCTCTCTCTCTGCCCCTCCCTGCTCACACTCTGTCTCTCTCTCTCAAAAAAAAATAGACATTTAAAAAATTAAAAAAAAAAAAAAAAGAAAAAGAAAAAGACCAAAGCTGGAGACATCACAATTCCGGGCTTTAAGCTATACTACAAAGCTGTAATCATCAAGACAGTATGGTACGGGCACAAAAACAGACACAAAGATCAATGAACAGAATAGAGAACCCAGAAATGGACCCACTGATGTATGGTCAGCTAATCTTTGATGCAGCAGGAAAGAGTATCCAATGGAAAAAGGACAGTCTCTTCAGCAAATGGTGTTGGGAAAACTGGACAGGGTCACGCAGAAGAATGAACCCGGACCACTTTCTCACATCGTCTCATCCTTTCTTTACCTGCAGGGAAATGGAAACTTCAGGAGGGATAGGGACTTGCTCAAGGACATACAATGCGTGAGAGGCAAAGCCGGGATTAGAACACAGACTTGCTGATATTGTCCAACTGCCAATATCACTCATTCATTCATTCATTCATTCAACAAACATGTATCAAATATCTACAATGTACCAAACTCTACTATAGGTTCTAAGGATCAAACAGGGAAGGAAACAGACAAAAATCCCTTCTTTTAAGGGATATCAATTTGAGTTGGGGGGACACAGATGTTCTCCCCATATCTCCACAGTCCTCCAGTTAAGAGTCGTCAAAGACCATTTGGCAGATGCTGTTACATTGTTCCTTGAAAAAAAAAAAATGACGTCCAAAAGGCATGGGCATCACTGGTGTCTGTTTTGCAGCCCTTTGCCAAGCCTGCGATAGTTTATTGTGCGTTGTGACTCTCTGGAAGGGAGAATGGAGTATTCAGACTTTCCCAAACTAATTTGACCACACAACAATTATTATTATTATTATTATTATTATTATTATTATTTTAAATGTTTATTTATTTTTGAGAGACAGAGAGAGCAGGTGGGGAGGGACAGAGGGAGAGGTGAGAGAGAGCGTCCCAAGCAGGCTCCATGCTGTCAAGGCAGAGCCCAGCACAGGGCTCAAACTCACGAACTGTGAGATGATGACTGAAGCAGAAATCAAGGGTTGAATGCTTAACTGACTGAACCACCCAGGCACCTCACCACACAACTATTATTATTATTATTATTATTATTATTTTGGCAGAGCATCTTGCATGATGAGCGACTTGAGTAACACAGGTGGGAAATGCTCAACTTAGCCACGATAGTCAGTCACAACCTAGTGTAAGTTAGTTGGCAGGTTTGGGTCCTGCCATTCAAGCAGGGCTTTAGGAAATGGACTGCGGAAGAACTGGGTGCTGCTGTTGATGCAGGGGTGCTGTCCGGGAAGTGGCCTCATGGTCAGTCCTAGGGAATAGGCATTAGGAAGACATAGGAGGGGGGAAATTTTAGAGAGGGTAATGAAGTCAGTCTCAGATTCTGAGGCTTTGCTAAGGCCTGGGATGGGGGCTGGGCCTGGCCGCCATCTTCCAACCAGATATGTCCTCGCCCAGAGCCCCCGAGACCCTGCAAGGCACTGGATACAGGGGTCTGTACCCCTACAGCAGTGCCCACCATAAAGGGGCAGCTGTCTGACCCTGACAGGTGTGGGTTGACTACCAGCCTCTGGGGAAGCGGCCGTCACAGCCCTGGGTTTGCATCTTGGGCTTACCAGGTTGTGGCCTCAGTTTCCTCCTCTGTTAACTGGGAACACACAAGACCTACCTCTTTGCTTGTGAGAAGTGAAATGATGTATGACACGCGCCTATCCCCAGAACACGTACGAGGTATGGTAGGTGACACTGTGACAGTTGGAAACTGTTGGCATTATTCTACCTCTCTGTCCTTTTCCTTTGACACCTCCCATCACCGCCCTCGTCCCCTGCCTTGGGCATGCCTTCCTCATAATGATGATAAAGATAATATCGATGATACATACTATGTTGGTTCGATTCACGTGTCATAAAATTGAAATCTCACAGCAACTCCTTGACATCATTATTATTCCTTTAAAACCCATCAGAATCTTGAGGGTCATAGGCTCAGAGAGGTCAAGCAACTTCCGCAAAGCCAACCAGCCTGTAGCAGGATTGAGCTTACCATGGACTGTGTAAGGTTTGGGGGAAAGATTAAGAGCTGATGGCATTTGTAAGTAGTAAGTCGCAATGCTCCTGTCCTCTCTTAATAGAGTTGAGAAAGTATAGCCCCTAACACTTTAGTATGAATAACTGGGAGCTTTCTAATCTATCATAGGAAAGTCTTAGGTTCCTGGGGGACAAAGCAGACCATATTTGCTGAACGAATGAAAGAATGAATGGATAGGGGAGGCTCATTAGAATTCGATGGCAGGCCTGTGAAGAACCAGCTGGAGTCCAAGCCCAGAGTGGGGCTGGTAACCCAAAAAAATGGTACCCCAGATGTGAGATGACGGCTGGAGTGACAGGCACTGAGGAGACAATTTGTCAGGGGTGAGCTTGGGAGGGGAGGAAAGAGAGCATGAAATTATTTTTCATCTCTTGCCAGGAGACCAACTTTCTTAGGTTATAAAGGCAAAGGGAACTTGAATTATTGACACGATTTGGCCAGAGGTGGTGGTAGCTGCAGAATACCCATCGTCCAGAGCAGCGCAGTCAGCCGGCAGGACGGACCGCAGAGTCCGGAATAGCGGAATACAAACGGGCGTCCTCTGGGCGCAGAGAGGAGGGGAGGGGGCTGGTCCAGAGCCACACAGCAAACACCACCCACGTCGCTGCTCCCTCTTGCTTCGTCACCCGGAAGCGAGCGTGGGGCAGAGGGTGACAATACGCGCCCGGGCCCGAAGCCTGGAGTTTGTCGGCCAAGGTGACCTTCCGGGAGGCCTCTTTGCCCCTCCGCGGAGAGGGGAGAGCCGTCGCTAGGGTTGGGGGGGGGGGGGACACCTGACACAAGGTCCTTTGCACCCGTCACTCGTGCCCTCTCTGCCCCCTCTGCTCCATCCGTCCAGCGCTTTCTCTGGTCTGCACGCTCCTTTCACGGAGTCACGTCCCGGGGAGTAGAGACGCTGCGACAACCCTTCGGGTGGAAGCTGTCAGCCAGAGAGGGAAGAGATGGCCTAGAGGGGGGTTAGGGTGAGAAGCTGAAGATCTCACACACGCTGGGTGTGTTTCCCGGAGGAGGGAGCAACGGAGCGGAGAAGGGAGGGGGTGGGGAGACAGAGGCTTGTTCCTGCGCACCTGTGAGAAGGGAACACCTGTTCGTCACTAACAGGGACCAAAGCAGTGCCTGTGACAGTGACCCAGCCCACGCCGCGGCCCTTTGCGGAAAGGAGAAAGAAAAGCATCTGGGCGCAGAGCCAGGCCCTCACGCATCCATCGGGGCGGAGCTTCCGGCGCCAGGGGTGGGCTGACCCCCACCTGGTCCCCGGGGGGCGGAGCCCTGTACCTGCCTGCGGGGTGGCGCACGTGGCCAGCCCTGCTTCCTGGGCCTCTGTTCACAGGGACCATAATTACAAGATCAACGGAGGCGAGATATCCTGAGGTGGGAAGGCCCTTCCTCTCCGGGTTGCGCGCCCGTGAATCTTCGGGCAACAGAGCTAGGGGAGGCAGGCCTGTGTGTGGTGACAGCTTCCCCCCAGGGATGGCAGCCGGCCTTTCACGCTTCAGGAGCCTTCAGAAGCTTCTGGGAGGAGCCCCGGGTTCAGTTTAGACAATTACCGCTTCTCCTTTACGCATCGAATGGGCTCGGGCCACTCGGATCGCAGAGGCCAGAACGTGACCCAGGTCCGGTCAGCAATGGTCACCAGGACTGGGCCAGGGGTGGGCACCTGAGCCAGTTGGAGCCAGGAAGAGCCAGCTCTGGAACTTTGTTGGACGCCTCTGGAAAGGGAAGCTCCCTTTGTGCCGGGCTTGGTAAGTTCTGGGAGGTAAACTTGGGACTTGCCAGCAAAGCCACCACTGACAGCAAAGCCAGTGTGGGGGAGAGCGGGGGTCAGAAATGGAGAGAAGGAGTCCAACCGTCTGTCCTATTATGCAGGCATCCCATGTGCCTTTTACCACACGGACTGAAACACACTCTCTCCCTGCCTTTTCTTGTTCTTCTTTTTTTGGTTTAAGACATTCGAGGATGGGTTTCTGTCATCCACACTCGAAAAAATCCTGAACGTTTTGACTTCTCCAAACCCCCCTCCCCCGAGGACCTCCCCGCCTCCCGCCGCCCCCCTCCCCCGTTCACCCCCAGCTGGGGGGCCTTGGTGGGCTTTCTGGAAAAGTGGGTCCTTTTTCCCCCCACCCCCTGTAGCTCAGAAGCTCTTGGTCCCTCTGGCTATTCCAGGCTTTAGTGACACCTATCTTTTTTGATCCCCGTTTCAGGCTCCTCTCCCCTTCCCCGCCACCCTCCCCCCCCCCCCAGCACGCATTTTTCACCCCCTTGCTCAGATGAGAAGACTGAGGCAGAGAGAGGTGCAGTGCTCAGGTTTGAGCAGAGCTGGGATTCCAACCCAGGACTCCGGCCTCAAGGTCCAGGGCTTTTCCTTCTCTCCACCCCCCCCCCCCACCCCCCCGTGGAGAAGCAGTGCAGCCTGATTTCTTTCTTGAGGTTTAACCAAAAACCCTGCCCCCACCAGGCTGCCTTCTCAGGCCCCTCCCGTCCTCCAGGCTGCTGGGGGAGCGAACCTGTTCTCGCATTTCGAGAACCCTCCTCCTAAGGTCTGCGCCGCACTGCCACCTGGTGGCAGCGTGCGGGAAACACACGCTCCAAGTCGTTGTCCAAAGACCGCGGCTTTCGTCCCTGGAGCAGGGAATGGAGACCACCGGGGCGCAAGGGACAGTTTCTGGGAAATTGAGGATCTGATATTAGATCAGGGATCCTGACGTTCCGTTTCTGTTTTCGATGCCAGGCACGGCCAGGTCTGCAGAACGTGGACACTCACAAAACGAATTGCATTCTCTTTTTTTGCATAGGCTGCCAGGGTGCTCAGAACCCACCTAGAGTCCCTTGGATGATTAGCCACTGGATTGAATCGTGTGTCAGGTATTTGGAAGAGGAACTTAATCCCCGATTCCATATTCCTTTCTCTGGGACTCATTTTTCGATCTTATTTTACATATAATTTTCTGGCTATGCTGAGCTTTCTAAGCTACCTTAGCTCCCTCTTTTGGGGGGGAGGGTGGGGGAGGGGGACAAAGCAAAGTTACACATTCAGGAAGAGCTTGCTTACCTCGGGCAAGCTTCGGTCTCCTCCCCTGTAAAGTGAACACAAGAATTTCTGCCTTGTAGGGTTTCATGTGGGTTTGAGGAGCCACTCCCTCAGTTAATATTAGTGCCTACCCCATTTCCCACCTTTCCACCCCCCACCCCAACCCCAGGGCTCTTCCCTGCTTGCCTATAGCAGGCCAGGATGCATCAGGGATCCAAAGTACAGATCACTTGGTCACCAGTCCCCCTCTGTGCTCTGCAGGCCAACTGGGTGGCCCTTTCAGAGCCTGGTGCCTGGAATCCAGCCCCTGCCTCCCCCACCTCCTGTCTGCAGGCGCCCGTGGCATTCCCAGCTGATTTGCAGAGAGCCAAGATGCATCTCATAAATAAAGAATGTACTGTTCTGCAGACTGGCTGCGGCATGGCCACGCGGGGGTGGGAAAGTCTGGAACAGACAGGAGCCACAGGAGGCAGGGAGGATCGGACAGGGGCTGCGGGTCAGGAAGGGGACGGCGAGAGCCTGGGAAGGTGTAATGGGACCGGGGTGGGGAGGGGGCTTTAGGAGGCCGGGATCCGGATGTAGACTGTTGGGACTGCATCTTGGTTCAGACGCCCTCTAGCTGTGTTTCTTTAGCCTCAGTTTCCTTGTCTGTAACCCGGCAATGGCATCAATCCCTGGCTAGCATCAGGCCAGAACCTGGAAGCCTGTGATGCTTAGTGTTATTATTTGCTCCAAGCTTCCTTAGCGTCTTCCCCAAGACCTCTGTGTGACTTCCGCTATGGGGAGCAAGCAGAGTGGGGTGAGGACTGCATCTGTGTCTGGGGAGAGGGCCACAGCCTACGGGAAAGGGGAGGAAACAGGTAGAGGTGCCCAAAGTGACAGGTGAAGACACAATCACCGCTCACAAGAGGCGGACGAGACCCCAAAAGGGGACTGCGTTTCTGCGGCCATTTCAGGGTGGGCACTTGAAATGCTTGATTGGCTTCTGAAAGAGAAGGTGACCTTTGGAAGGCAGAAGAAGCGGGGGGGGGGGGGGAGGGGGGGCTGCGGGGACACTGTGGTTACACCCTCAGCTTGGCCACACTGGGAACAGAGCCCCCGGGTGAGTCATTTTCCTTGCCTGGGTGTCTATGAAATGAGTGGCCAGAACCACAGTGTTTTAAGCTTCAAGGTTTAGTTCCTCTTGGGACAGGCATGCATTGGGGGCGTCCTGTGTGTCAGACCCTATGCCAAGCCCTGGTGACGCCAATCTCACAGGCTGGTTGGGCAGTGTGTGTGTGTGTGTCTGTGTGTGTGTGTGTGTGTGTGTGTACAACAGACAAGCAAATGAAGGTATAGAATCCCAAACTGGGGTCAGTCAGGGAGTGTGTGTAGCTAATGGACTCGACTTTCGCCCGGAGGTCCGGGAAGGCTTCCCGTGACCGCTGAGGCTGGGCAGGGCTGGGTCAGGAGGTGGGAGGCTGGAGGAGGAGCTTGGGGAGGGCGGAATGCGGGCAGCAGCAGGGGCCAGCCTTGCGGGTAAAGCTGGAGATCTTGCTTCCCATCCTGGGACCGGTGGGGCAGGGGCGTGGTGAGGGCAGCTTTGCACTTCAAGAGTCTTCTGGCTGGGGCGAGGGGGACAGGTTGGAGGAGCCTGCCGTGGAAGCTGGATGTCCCAGGAGGGGATGATGGGGGCTGAGACCACCGTGGCGTTGGGTGGAGTGAGCATGACTTAGTGGAATGTTCAGGAGGATATACTGATGGGGCTGGGGGTGCACTGGATCTGGGGGTGAGGGGAGATGGCTCCCCTTAGGTGTATGGGGGGGGTCCTTTGTGAAGTCTTCTACGGGGCTTGTCTGGCTCCGCGGCATCTGCCCTTAAAGGGAAAGAGATGGGCGGGAGGGAAGGGAGGGGAGGGAGAGGAGGGCGGGGAGGCGGCTGGCTGAGGTCTGTGCCTTTCTCTGGCAGCAGCCGTGGGCTGGCCGGCTGCAGCACCTGCTGGGGCGGCCGGCCGGGAGGGCTGGGGAGCAGGTGCGGGGTGTCTGGAGGGGGTCTTTTTGCAGATGGATAACGAGAAGGGGTGGATGGAAGCAACACACCCTCTGCCCCCCTTCTCTGTTGTCTGGACAAGACAAGACAAAGAAGCCAAGACAAAGAAGCTTTGGGGAGGCAGGACACGGAGCACACAGGCGTGCCCACGGGGCACACACATGCTGGAGACAAAGGAGAGGCCCCCCCGGGCAGAGGCAGAGGCTGAGGCAGGCACAGGCAGAACTCAGAGCTCGGGGTGCAGAAGCAGGGAAGTCTCCCTTGACCTTGGCCAAAGCCTCCTTGGTTCCAAGCCTTGCTCTGGGGACCGTGTAGGAAGAGGTTGGGGGATACGAGTGGGCCCCAAACTTTGCCAGCCCCATCGGACTCTTTCTTAAAGGAAAATAGATAGTGGGCTGCACAAAGTCAAGGGTACGCTTTCAGGTCCCGAGGATGAGAAAGAAAGTAACTCTGAATGTGGTGTGGGGTTGATACTCGCCTGGACTTAGTCAATTCAATGGCATGTTTGCACACATGAGAAAGGCCAAGGGCACCTGTCGACTGGACTTGTTATTTCCATGCTCTGCAGACAGCGTTGGTGTCTGTTGAGCTCCTGAGAACCCCTTCTAATGACTTCGCAGGAATAAGACACTCCAGGCCTTGGAGTCTCTAATGGCCCTTCCAACAGAGAGAGAGAAAGAGAGAGCCAGAATTTACTGAGCCCATGACTAGGCTATGTGTTTTCCAGGCTCAGGTCACTGAATTCTCCCCACAGCCCCGTGGAAGAGGTGATTTTATCCCCATTTTATAGAAGTGAAAACTGAGGCCCAGAGGGGTGAAGTTCCTTGCCCAAAGTCATGTGGCAAGTAAGAGCGGAGATGAAATTCTAACTCAGGTCTACCTGAACGCCCATGTCTTGGCTGAGGGGAAGGCAGAGAAAAGCAGCAAGACAGTCCGTTGGCAGAGGGTCTGGAAGTCCCTGGTGGGGTCTTCCTTACCTCTGCAGACAGCTGGAGAAAGACAGATGCCTGGTGGTAGTGTTTGGACACCCGGATGCAGCCGTGCCTGAAACCAGTGCGGCATAGCTTTGTTTCTGCTACTTGAAACTGAAAAGATCCTGAAAATAATAGTGATTGATAGTTATTCTTGTGATTTTCTTAAAAAAAATTTTTTTTTAACATTTATTTATTTTTGAGAGACAGAGACAGAGCATGAGAGGGGAGGGGCGGAGACAGAGGGAGACACAGAATCCGAAGCAGGCTCCAGGCTCCGAGCTGTCAGCACAGGGCCTGACAAGGCGCTCAAACTCATGAACCGTGAGATCATGACCTGAGTGAGCCGAAGTCGGACGCTCAATTGACTGAGCCATCCAGGCGCCCCTTCTTGTAAATTTCTTATTCTTGGGATTTTCACTTCTCATTCCCGGGGACAGTGTCTGACACTTGATCGGCCTTTTCTCGATCTCAAAGGCTAGTTGGGTCACTTATATATACTCCCATTAGCCCCTTGACCTTCCTTCGTTATGGCATTGGTCATGATGACGTCTCTTTGCAACGTGGCTTGTCTCTGCCCCAGACTAGGCCAGGCTGGCACATAGTGGGTGGAAGCTTCTCACACTGGGGAGGTTTGTGGGGCTCAGTGTGGGCTCTGCTGGGTGGGTTGTACGGTGGGTGGGTAATGGGAGAATGAATGGTCCACTGTCCCCTGTGGTGGATGTCCCCTGGATACCTGCCATGCCCAGGCATAGCGGTCGGTGGCTTTGTACTGCGGCCCCCGGTGACTCCCTGCTGATGACTTTCTCTGGCCAAGGGCACACGTTTGGTCTGCTGCCATGGCCGCCTGGAGGTGGCGAGGGGTTGATGCTCAAGGAGCGCCCTTCAACCATGACAGGAAAGAGTTGGTGGTTGGCTACCCAGGTGTCCTTGACCTCAAGTGGGATGCTTCAGGTGTATCCTACTCCTGCTCCCAGAGAACCTCAGCAGGATGGAGTCCCAGTTGCCCATAACAGCCAGCTCATTGTTATGGACTGAATTTCGTCCCCTCCTAAATTCATATGTTGAAGCCCGAATCCTCAACGTGACTCGTGACTGTACTTGGAGATGAGGCCTTTACGGAGGTCATTAAGATTAAATGTGATCAGAAGAGTGGGGCCGTAATCAATAGGACTGAGGTCCTTATAAGAAGAGGAAGGACCTCACGCCGGTCAGAGTGGCTAAAACGAACCAGTCAGGAGACTATAGATGCTGGAGAGGATGTGGAGAAACAGGAACCCTCTTGCACTGTTGGTGGGAATGCGAATTGGTGCAGCCACTCTGGAAAACAGTGTGGAGGTTCCTCAAAAAATGAAAAATCGATCTACCCTAAGACCCAGCAACAGCACTGCTAGGAATTTACCCAAGGGATACAGGGGTGCTGATGCCTAGGGGCACTTGTACCCCAATGTTTATAGCAGCACTCTCAACAATAGCCAAATTGTGGAAAGAGCCTAAATGTCCATCAACTGATGAATGGATAAAGAAACTGTGGTTTAGATACACAATGGAATACTACTTGGCAATGAGAAAGGATGAAATATGACCTTTTGTAGCAACATGGATGGAACTGGAGAGTGTGAGGCTAAGTGAAATAAGTTATCCAAAGAAAGACAGGTACCATATGTTTTTATTCTTAGGTGGATCCTGAGAAACTGAACAGAAGACCATGGGGGAGGGGAAGAAAAAAAAAGAGGTTAGAGAGGGAGGGAGACAAACCATAAGAGACGCTTAAATACTGAGAACAAACTGAGGGTTGATGGGGGATGGGGGGGAGGGGAGGGTGGGTGGTGGGCACTGAGGAGGGCACCTGCTGGGAGGAGCACTGGGTGTGGTGTGGAAACCAATTTGACAATACATTATATTTAAAAAAAAAAGAAGAGGAAGCGATGGGGTTCCCGTGCACAGAGAAAAGACCACGTGAGGCTTCAGCAGGAAGACAGCCACCGAGAGAGGCCTCAGGAGAAGCAATCCTGACAGCACCTTCATCTTGCACTTCCAGCCTCCAGACAGCGAGAGAGGAAATCTTGTTGGTAAGCCACTTCGTCTCTGGTACTTCGTCATCGCAGCCACAACACTAAGACGCTCATCGATGCACCTGTTCCAACTTTCTTCCTTTCGCTGTCCCTAACTGATGCTTCCTTGGATCAGCTCCCAAATAAACTACTTGCACTTGAATCCCTGTCTCAGGGTCTTGGATAGCCCAGGCTAATACACCCGTCCATGCCTCATCCAGTGGGGACACATTAAGGTAGCCTCGGGGGGCAGGACGGAGGTTAAGACCCTGAAGAACACGAAACTCTAGTCTTCTATGGCAACGACCCTGAACCAGTGATGTCTCTCTGGGATCGAGGCACAGATTAGCTGCTGCTGTGCATGCCAGGGCAGGTGAAGGGACCCCAGAGCTACTCCAGCAAGGTGGCAGGGCCATTGTTCAGCTGGCTGTAGGGAGGGCACGATCCCTCCCCGGGGAAGGATGGGATGCGTGTGAATGCACATGGGATTTTAGAGATTCTGAGTGCTGTTTTTGGAGTCAGACAGTGGTGGGTTTGAATCTCAGCCTCCCCCCTTTCTAGCCGGCTGACCTTGGGTAAGTCACTTCCCTGCTCTGAGCCTCCCTTTCCTCATCAGATGGACACGATATCAACACTCCCTCAGAGGGCATTAGGGGGCCATGTGGATAAAGCACCTGGACCAGTGTCAAGAAAGTAGGCAAAGGGTCAAGTTCGTTGCATCTAAAGGTGATTCCAAGGGGGGCAGGCAGGAGAATGTTGTGGCTGTGGGGACTTTGTGAAAGGCACGTTCTTTTTGAACGTGAAAGCCACATACCCAAACGCAGCTCTCCTCTGCCACAAAAGGCCTCCCCCTGAATTCACGGAGCACCCCCCTCACCCCGGCTGAGAATGGCTGCCTTGATGAGTCAAAACGGAATTTTCTATCTGGGTGGGACAGGGAGTTGCTTGCTCGGGGAGCGGCTGTCAGAGAGGAGCTCCCCTGATGGCCATGATGGATGCCCACAGTCTTGGTTAATAACATGGCTCGAGGGCAGACTGAATCTTTCCCCAAAGCCGTTCCTCAGGAGGTACGGCAGGTGTGGCCAGGCAGGGGGCGCTGGTGCTGGCGGCGGTGGTGGAGGGTTTGTGTGACTAGCTTAACAAGGTAAAGACGCCCACCTTGTCATGAACTTTGGACGCCCCTGACTACGTGCATGGGGACAGTGTAAAAAGGAATGAGGCACAGAGGGGTGTACTCCCCCCGAAATTGGGATGCGAGACTCCAACAAACCCTTGCACGTGCATGTTCACAGCGGCACTGTTCACACTCGCGAAAGACGGAAGCCGTGCAAACTGGATGAGTGGGCAGCGAACTGTGCTACATTCACCCGACGGAATAGTATTCAGCCATGAAAAGGGATGGAATACTGGCACATACTACAGCACGGATAGACCCCAAAAGCATTATGCTGAGCGGGATAAGCTGGACCTCAAAGATCACATATTGTAGGATTCCATTTATATCAAATAACCAGAATAGGGGGTGCCTGGGTGGCTCACTGGTTAAGCGTCTGGCTCTTGGTTTTGGCTCAGGACAGGATCTCATGGTTGGTGAGATTGAGCCCCGGGGTCAGGTCTGCGCTGACAGCTCGGAGCGTGCTCGGGATTCTCTCCCTCTCTCTTTGCCCCTCCCCTGCTCATGTTCTCTCTCTCTCTCTCTCTCTCTCTCAAAAATACATACATACATACATACGCTTAAAAAAAATAACCAGAATAGGTAAACCCATAGAGACAGAAAGCAGATTTGTGGTTGCCAGTGGGTGGGGGGGAGGGAGGATGCGTAGTAAACTACTCAGTGGGGGTGGGATATTTTAGGGTGATGAATATGTTTTGGAACTGGATGGAGGTGGTGGTTGCACATTGTGAGTGTTCTAAGCTTCTGCACAGCAAAGGAAACTGTCAACAAAACGAAAAGGCAACTTACTGAGTGGGAGAGGATATTTGCAAATGACGTTATCTGATAAAGGGTGAGTAACCAGAGTATACAAAGAACTGATACAACTCAATGCCCCCAAGCCCAAATAACCTGATTAAACATGGGCAGAAGACATGAACAGACATCTCTCGAAAGAAGACATCCAGCTGGCCAACAGTCACATGAAACGGTGCTCAACATCCCTCATCGTCAGGGAAATACAAATCAGAACCACGATGAGATACCGCCTCACACCTGTCAGAATGGCTAAAAAGCAGACACACAAGAAACAACAGGTGTGTTGGTGAGGTCGCAGAGAAAAAAGAATACTCTCGCACTGCTGGTGGGAATGCAAATGGCCACAGCCTCTGTGGAAAACAGTATAGACGTTCCCCAAACAAGAACTACCCTGCGGTCCAGCAATCGCACTGTGGGATATTTACCCCCCCCCCCCCAACACAAAAACTCCAATTCAAAGGGAGGCAGGCACCCCTAGGTTTATTGCAGCGCTATCTACAATAGCTAAAGGAGGGGCGGATAAAGTAGTGGTATGTACGATGGAATGTTGCTCAGCCACAACAAAGAATGAAATCTTGCCATTTGCAACAATGTGGATGGAGGTAGAGAGTATAGTGCGAAGCGAAACAAGTCTGTCAGAGAAAGACAAATACCATATGATCCCACTCATGTGGAATTTAGGACGTAAAGCCAGCAAATCAAAAAGATGAAGGAAAAGGGATAGAGACAAACCAAGAAACAGACTCTCGGGCGCCTGTGTGGCTCAGTCGGTTAAGAGTCTGACTTTGGATCAGGTCACGATCTCGGAGTTCGTGGGTTTATCACGATGAAAAAAAAATAAGATGGAAAAAATATTTACAAGAAAAAAATAAAGTGGTTAGTTTTATATTATGTGAAGTTCATCTCAAAAAAAAAAAAAAAAAGAGGCACGGTTGGGTGCATGAGCGCTCTGTTGTACCCAGGGCACCCAGGTGCAAATGGAACCCCGGCTGCCAGGGCCACCCTGGTTTAGGGATAAAGAGAAACCCGAGTCCCCTCTTCTGGCCGCATTACCGACGTCAGAATTCCCCTGGGAATCTTGGGCCCCTGGCGGTGTCCTGAGCGGAAGACAATGCTGCTTGCACACGTCCTCGTGGGAACAGATGGGCTCCCTGGTCCAGGTTTAAGGAGCAAAGTTTATTCTCGAGTGGATCTCCTGAGACGTACGAGGGCGCCTCCTCCCGTTGCCAAGGCAACCACCACTCCATCAGAAGAGGCTCAGGCCATTTTCAAGAGAGGCAGGAGAGAGAACATTGACCCTTCTCTTCGGGGTTCCATCTGGTGTTCCTATCTGCTCGCGGGCTCTTGGGGCCCACGTTAGCTTTGTAAATGTCACCTGGAAGACTGGAGCTCCTGGCAAGACAACGCAAGAATGACACGTGCCACCCTGGGCTGTGCTCTGCAGCGTCCTGGGTCTCCCCACAGGATAAGGTGAGAGTCCGGGGTACATCGACGGGGGGGACAGGAAGGATGCGGGATCTAGCTATCAAACCAGTGGTGAATCCCAAAGGAGGGGGTTAAGAGTGACCCGAGCTTGCAGGTTGAAGAAGGCAAGTGTGGGTTTCTAACCCTCCCTGGGAAAATGAGGGTTTCTGCTCATCACAGAGGCACTCACGAGACGGACAAAAAGAGGGCAAAGAACAAATGAACCCCCAGGAGAGCTGGTTTGGGCCACCCACGATAAAGAAATGTGCCGTGTTAGAGAACTGGGGCAGAGGCCAGCCAGGCGGGTTCAGGGTGGTTTTGGTGACTGCTGGACGGGGTGGGGTCTGGCCCCTCCTTACTCAGTTTATGGCTTGCCCTGAATCCACCGGAGTTAGACGTGGTCTCCTCACAGGGAGCCCCCAGTAGCTTCTCAGGATTACTTCCTTTGCCTGTCCCCCTCCCCCCCACCCCCGTCCTTTCTCGCAATGCTCTCCTTGAAAGGATATCCCTACGATGAAAGAGACTCGGAAACTGGATCACGGGCTCGTTATTGCTCATCGTGACGAAGCCCAGGGAAAAGGAGAAGTGTTGGGAAATCTAGGAGCAGGCAAAGTGCCTTGACTTCTTATCCAAATGGATATTGGAAACGATAGGCTGACACTCGGCAGATTCTGACAGCAGGTTACGAAACAGGCGGCTTGAGAATACTTAAAAAAACAAAACCACAAAACAAAAACGGTCTCCATTTTGTTTGTGGTCTGTTGATCGGGGGAAAGTCCTTGACAATACTCTGGGCAGTGGTGTGACCACACCCCATCTTGCCTGTTTTCTAGATGGTCCCCGTGAGTCTCACTCCTCAGCAGGATGGCTAGCTCTGCTGGGGGAGGGGTGGGTAGCTGGCCCTCCCCCGGGGTCTTTAGGGGTCCTGCAATGTCTTTGCACTGGGCACATTGGACGAGTGCTATAGGTTTGTTGAACGGGATTTAGATTTCCTGAAGACCAAAGCGGGGGTTCCTGGAAGGAGATACGCAATGTGGAAAACAGCCAGTAAACCTAGAACTTTTTTTTTTTTAATGTTTACTTATTTTTGAAGAGACAGAGATACAGAGTGTGAGTGGGGAAGGGGCAGAGAGAGAGAGAGAGGGAGATACAGAATCCGGAGCAGGCTCCAGGCTCTGAAGTTGTCAGCACAGAGCCGTGAGATCCTGACCTGACTGGAAGTCGGACCCTTCACTGAGCCACCCAGGCGCCCCAAACCTAGAACCTTTTAGAGCAGTAAGTTCAAATGCTGCCTGGGTCCCTTACTGTGGCTGGGGGTGGGGGGGGGCTCTTATAGCTTCTCCGGGTCTTAATGTCCTTATCTGAGCAATGAAGATGATAAATGATATACACAGAAGTGTAAAAATTAGGCAGATGTCAGAGCCCTATCACAGCAAGAGTTACGTTTTGAGCCTTTGTTAAGCGGCAGGCATGTGCTAAGCATCCCTTCTCTTCCTATGCCTTTCCACACTTAACCCACATAACCCCATGAGGTCGGTTCCATTATTATGTCCACTTTGTGAACTAGGAAACCGAGTCTCAGGAATGGAGTGTCCAAGGCCATCTGTTAAGGGACACGGACAAAGCTGAAATTGAAACCCAGGACAGGCTGGCTAAAGAAATCCCTGGAATGATCCAGCACAGTGGTTCCCAAGCCCGACCGTGCATCAGAGTCCCCCGGAAGGCTTGTTAAAATACCTATCTCTGGGCTCCACCCCAGAGTTTTCCACCCAGTAGCGCTGGGGCGAGGCCCTAGAATTTGAGTTTCTAGCAAGTTCCCAAGTGATGTTTATGCGGCGGGTCTAGGACCACTTTCTGGCGTCACTGCTCTGCAGAAGAGTAGCTACTAAGCAGAGGGCCGTTCAAAACATAAAAGACCAAACCTATGAAAGCGGTTACGCCAAGGGGCGCAGTGGCACGCACAAGGGCGGGAAGCCCGAGGCATGGGTTCGAATCTTGACTCTGCCATAAGCGCGTGCCCACCTCAGCAGGGTTAATTGCGAGGCATCCTCTGAGGCCACGCGGGGGAAGCATCCTGGTGCTCCAGGACCAGCGTCCCGGGTCCTGTGATCGCGCCGGGCTCCGGGCTTGGCTCCCGGGCCCGCGGTCGCGCGCCCCTCTCCATCCGCGCGCGCTCGGCGGCGCGAGTCCAGCCGGGCAAGCGTTGCCATGGCAGCGCCGCGGGCGGGGATGCGGGAGGCCGGGCTCGCCCTTTTGTGCCGCGGGGGCGGTGGCGCGCTCCCCCCACCCACCCTCGTGTGCTCGGACCCCCGGGCGGGGGCGGGGGGAAGGCTGCGGGGGGTTGCGGGGGCGGGGGGGGGGGAAGGCGCGAGCGGGGCGCCGGGGCGCGGGCCGGGGGTGGGGCGCCGCCGCCCGCCAGCCGCTCCCGCATTAAAATTTCATGGGCGCTGCAGCAGCTACAAAGACGACGCCGGCTGCGCTCGGGGGACCAGAGGGAGGGAGGCTGCGGACGAGTGCGGGGAGGAGTTTGCGATGGGAGGCGCTTGCAGGGGCTCCCCCAGTTCTGCGCGGTGAGCCCGGGCACAAAGAGCCCTCTGCACTCGCGCCGCAGGACCGCGGAGCCGAGGTAAGCCGCCGCCCCGCGCTCGCAGCCCTGCCTCCCTAAGCGTCCTGCTCCCGCGCCGGGAACAGCCGAATTCCCCGAGGTCGGGTCGAGGGTGGGTCCCAGGCTCCCAGGCTCCCAGGCTCCCAGGCAGGGTTCAGGGGGATGGCAAAGGCTGCCCGAAGTGCCCCTGCTCTGCGGGATGAACGGCTTCTGCCGCCCGTACTTGTCCTGGGTGGGGCTTGGGGGGCCGAGAGGAAGGATGCGCCGGGAATCTAGCGCGGGTGGGGGTCTTGCAGTCCCTACCCGAGGGCGAACAAAGACCCTCCCCACCCCCCCCCACCCCCCCGCGGCCAGCAGGGAGCGGGGGGGCCCGGGACCTCCTGGGCCCGCCAGGTTAGCAGCTAACTGGCCAAGCCTCGGGCAGAGCCCGCAGGGGCTCGGAGCTGGGGGTGGGGGCGGGGTGCTTGGGCCCCTCTTCCCTCCTGCCGAGCCCACCGCCCAGAGCCCGCCCCTGCCCCATCGGTGGGACTCCGCTTCCAGCTGCGCGGCGTGCCGGGTGGGTCCAGGGGGATGCGGAAGGCAGGAGGACCAACGACAAAGGTAAAGATGATACATCAGTTCACAGCGAGCTTACTTTACGCCAGCCTCTGCTTTGCCCGCATTGCCCCAACAGTCCCACGAGCAGGTGAGAACCCCGTTTTAAAGATGAGGACGCTGAGATCCGGAGAGGGTTAGGTACGCGTCCAAGGTCACGCAGCCAGTGATCTTGCGATCTGGGTATGCAGGAGTCCGAAAGCCCATGCCCCATCCCCAAACAGGTCCGGGGAGCCCTCAGCCCTCACTAGCCCCCTTTCCACATCTCCTCTCCAGTACCCTCTAGACAGGCTGGAAATCCAAGAGGTGGGGTGCGCCAGATCTCCAGCCCTGGGCTGGAGAAATTGCTTCTGGGACTCTGCAGGGAGAGGCCTGGGGCGGTGGCGGGGCGGGGGGGCGGGGGTGGGGACGGGGTGCGGCGGCTGGATTCCCTACCCTCATCCCGGGCTCCAGACCAGCGGCCGCCGCGCGCAGATTGCTGGCGCGCACAACCCACTGCAGGGCCGCCGCGGGGAAAACGCCCCCACCTGCTGCTGGGGGGGAGGGGGCAGGGGAGCGAGGCCGTAGTGCGGGGAGGGGAGGGGAGGGGAGGGGAGGGGAGGGGAGGGGAGGGGAGAGAAAGGCGAGAAACCGTGCGGGAAGAGGCTTTGTTTTTCTCGATGCCAACCCCAGACGGAGCGCTAACGCGGGCACCTGGGAGCTTAGCGATCGCCTGGGTTCGGTGGGGGTCGGGCGGGGTTGGGGGGGGGGGAGGTGGGGATGACGGGGAAACCTGAGGACAGCGGTTCTCAGACTTCAGGGGCGTCGCTTCACATATGCAGATGTCCGTGCCACGTGGCCAGGGGATGAGTCAGCAGGACTGGGGTGGGGCTGGGCATCTGGATGTTTACTCAGACCCCTCCCCCCCCTCATCCAGCAGGTGGCCAGACCATCGGTTGAGGGAACAGTACCCCCGACCTCTCTCCCTTCTCCTCCCCCCCCCCCCCCGCCCCCTCAGCGCAGAAACATGTCGCAGTCCTGGCAAAATGGTTTCCTCTGGGACACTTTACCAGTGCCTGGCTTAGGGTGGCACTGAACTCATCTTAGCTGACTCCGATTAATTTCCCGTTGAAAGAATTCTACGGGTAGCATCCCCTATGCCCCTCCGCACCGGCCTGTTATTATTTGACCACCCTGGCCACCGAGAAAGGTTCAGAAACGCACCCTGCATCCTTCTTGCTGCATTTTGGGGTCTGTCCCCCCACTCTTTCACGGAGGAGAGAGCTGGTCTTCAGAGTCCCCCCCTCAAAGGAACCAGAACTCCTTACGCGAGCTTTAGAAGAGCCACCCTCTGTGCCCGCATTCAGAGCGAGAATTTTATAATTTTTGGTGATTTTTAAAAGGAATCAAGAAGTTTAACAAAATGGATGATAATTGTAGAAGGTTGGAAAAGACAAACGTGTTCTACTCATCCTCTACTGTTGGACCCGCCAGGCGTTTCCATTCCTTTCCTTTCCTTTCCTTTCCTTTCCTTTCCTTTCCTTTCCTTTCCTTTCCTTTCCTTTCCTCCCTCCCTTCCTTCCTCCTTCCCTCCTTCCTTTCCTTCCTTCCTTCCTTCCTTCCTTCCTTCCTTCCTTCCTTCCTTTCCTTCCTTCCTTTCTCTTTCTTTCTTTTTTTTTTTTCAACTTCATTTTTTAAGGCCTCTTCTCTGGATCTGATCTGTGCTTCCGCTCAGGACAGGATTATGCTCTTTGAATTTATCACCCATCCAGAGGGTGTGGTGTGGAAAGAGAAGGGGTTGAGAGTTACACCGCGTGAATCCTTCTCCCCACCTACTTTTTAGGTCAGCTTCAGCCAGGAAGCCATTTCCCTCCTCTGAGCCCCAGTCCCCTCATCCGTAGAGTGGGAATCAGAATCCCTGCCTTCAAAGACCGTCGTGAGGCTGTGAGGCAGTATGTGTAAAAGTGCCTGCAGCCTGTAGGTGTTGAATAAAGATATTACTGCTTAGTCTGCCCACTGTGTACCTGCTGGGGACACTTCCGTGGTCCCTGAATCTTGCGTTGACACCCAGTTATTTGCTTTTATTTGTGTTGCGGCTGTTGGTTCCTCTCCTGGGTGACCCTTGGGCTGTTTGAGTTGGGCGGGGGGAGGGTGTTTCTGGAGCCCTGGGTCTATTGTGCAAGTTCAATGGGCTGGTGAATAACTTATAGGCTAGCCCTTTGTTCCCAAGGGGATCCTTCCTCTTGTCTCTGAGGCCTGGCTCATCTGTCAGCTGGAGCTCTGTGGAACAATAGCCAGAGAGACACAGGGGCAGAGGCAAAGGGCAGCTGAGAGTGACATCTGTCTCTGTACTCCTCTCCAGGCTGATCAGATCAGATGAAACAGGTGTCCCCTCCCCCCTTGTGGTCCGGGTGGGGCCCTGTGGAAGCTGGATGAGTCATGGAGGGGAGGGGGAGTCGGAGTCAGTGTGTACTCCAAGGGATGGACTAGATAACCAACACCTCGACAATTTAGTGGCCATTTACCAAGGTTCTTGCTGGGCACTGCCTCCTGGAGACCCCGCGAAAAGCCTGGGAACTGGGCATGACAGATGAGCACTTGAGGCTCAGAGAGGTGGAGCGATGAGCTCCAGATCACACAGCCAGTTGGAAGGAGAGTCAGGACTGGCCCCTGGGTCTCGGCTGACCCTGAAACGTGTGTTTATAACTACTCCACCTCCTCTCCTAAATGTCAGCCTAATCAGTTGCCTCTCGAAGCCACTGGAATGAATTGACCCGAGATGGTATAGCGATCATGGACCAGGTACCCCCCAGTAGTGCTGTCCATGGTGTTGCGGTTCACACGTACCTCTCTCCGGCCTTTCCCCATATAATCCCCACCCCGTATTTGAACGCAAGCCTTCTGCCGCTTTGGGGTTCAACAAGCCTGTTGAGAATCCAACTGCGCTCCTTGCCAGCTGGGTGATGTTGGAGAAAGGCACTTGACTCCGAATCTCAGTTTCCTCGTCTGGAAAATGGGGACAGTGAAACCCAGTTTATTCTTTCGGCAGGCAGGAAACTAACATTTAGTTTAACCTAACCTGTAAACTAACATTTAGTTTATCATCTTTCTCCTTCTTTGGCTCTTCCCTCCCTCCCCCCTCCCCCCAGCAGCTCAGGGGCTCCCTTGTTTGAGGAAGAGTTGAAATTCGAATTTCGGAGCTTCTCTTTTGTGTATGCCCTGCTTGCATCTGTCCAGAAGCCGGGCTTTCTGCTGCTCCACAGACGCCTCTGTTTCCCTCGGTGCGTCTCCTGCGCATCTCGTTATTCCTGGGAGGTTCCTGCTGTTTTGTCGGTACTCACTCATCCAGAGCAATTTAGGCCAACATCTCCCCGTATGCCAGCTCTCCGAGCAGCTATTTTATTCCAGAGTCGGGAAAAAAAAGCGCCCAAATCCAGAGGGACCCTAAAATGCAACCAAATGCAGATTTCCCTGGCAGCTGTTTCTCCGTTGCCAGGAACGGCACAGAGTTTAGGGGGAAAAAATAACCCACCGATGGTGTTAATGAGCCGTGTGTGCAAAGGGAGTACTAACAGCATAAGAAAATAATAGAATGCGTGCTAACAGGTAAGTATTTATCGTCCCAGGTAATCCTCACGGCGGCCTTGTAAGGTGGGCACCATTATTATCTCCATTTTGTGGATAAGAAGACAGGCCCAGAGGGGTGGTGCACTTCCCCAGTGCGGCCCAGCAGGATGGAACCCCAGGCCGGGAAGCCCTTGTCCTGTCCAATGCATCACGATGGTTTGCTACCACGATACCTCCCGGTTTCCTGTTTTGCTTCTGATCTGAGGAGATCAGTTTTGGTAAATGCTGCGCTTTTAGAACAGGACTCTGGCATCTATTTTCCAACATACTTGTGGGTGCATATTTATTCCCCTACCCTTCTCTCTCTCTCTCTCTCTCTCTCTCTCTCTCTGACAGCTGGGGGCACCTCCCTGCCCACCCACGTGGCTCCAGACGTGTCTACATGCCTACCATGACCCTGACCACATCAAAGGAGTAACCAAGGTGACCCTGGGATAATAGACACCGGCTTCATGCTATGAAGTCCATCTGTGTGGAAAGCCCCAGAATCTCAGAGGTAGGAGGGACCTCTAGAATCTTCTGGGGCCCAACCCCTGCAATCAAAGCTTCCCTGGTGGGGCCCCTGACCTTGGCTTGAAGTGGGGGGTTGTGTGGGCCAGCGGGAGCTGAGACACCGGGGCCCTGGGGCCCACCAGGGGAGAATCGGACTCTTCTCGATTCTTATTCTCTGTGGTTACCTCTCAAGGAGTATTGAAAAACTAGCATTATTGGATTACAATTTCCATACAATAAAACGCACCCACTTAAAGCCTGTATCTCAATGTGTTTTGCCAAATGTAGACACTTGTGTAACCATCACTACAATCAACATCTGGAACATTCTCATCACCCCAAAATGTTCCCCTGTGTCCCTTCCCTGTATGTCAATCCCCTTGCAGCCCCAGCCCCAGCCCCAGTCCCAGGGAACCACCGATCCACTTTCTAGGCCTATAAACTAGACTTGTTTTCTCTAAAGTTCCATTAATATGGAATCTTTGGTGTTCGGCCTTCTTTTGCTCAGGGTAAGGTTTTTGGAGGGTGAGGTTTTGAGTTCATACTTGTTATTGTATGGATCGATAATTCAATCCTTTTTTGGGGTCTGACCTTACGGAGACGTGGCTTAAATGGCATAGAACTCATCTCAGGTGCACGGTTCGATGATTTTTCATAAATTTACCAAGTCGAGCAGCCCCTGTTGTCAACCTGTTTTGGGCTATTTCCGTTGCCCCCGTAAGTTTCCCCCACACCCCCTTACTAACGTCTGCCGTCCCACTTTGGATTCCAGACGACCACGAGTCTACTGTCTGTCTAAGTTTGTCTGTTCTGGACATTTCATAAAAATGGAGCCAACCAGCACGCGGTCTCTTGTGCCTGGCTTTTTTCACAACGTGGTATGTTTTCAAGGTTTGTAGTACGCAGCAGTCATTTGTTCCTGTCGACTGATGAGTAGATTTCATTATAAGAATGTACGAGCGTTCATTTATCCTTCCACCAAGATGGGATTTTGATATGATCTGTGTTACCTACCTGGGGTATACGCACCCCCACCCCGGGAGGCATATCATGCCGCGGGATAGAGATGGCCCGTATTTCTGGGACATCAGCATTAGGCAAAGATTTGAGTACATGGTGAAAATGGTTTTTGGAGCACTCATGGCGTGTCAGGCACTGGCTAAACCTCTGAGGATAATTCATGTTGAGTCACACATCGGGTGCGTGGGGTTGGGGAGCCATGGTCTCACCTGGTTCATCTCACCTTCACGCCCTCGCCTTCCTTTCTGCCCTCCTGGCGAGCTTTCGGCTTGACCCAGGGGCTGAAGTTTCCCTTGAAACCTTCATTGCCATGTTGACATCAGGGTCTGCAGGGCCAGGGGAAGGGCCTCTGTGTCAAGCGATGCTCCCTTGAGCAGCCTGGGGTCTATTTACAGCATCCAGCAAGCTCCTGGGAGAGAGGGAAGAGAAGGGGAGGAGAGAGAAGGGGATTTCCGGATTCTTCCTGAACATTCGTGACCACCCTGGGCAGCAGCCTGACAGATAAGTATTCCAACTTACCAGTGCCGCCCCCTCCCCCCACTGCCCCCCCTGCCTTCTCTAGGTCCGTGCACGAAAGCGTAGAATCTCTCACAATCCTGTGGGAGGGAAATTGGCGAGGCCACTTTTCGACCCCTCCGTGTCACAGACCAAGCCCTTGTCCCCATTATATGGGGCCCCAGACAGGGGCGTTTCCACTCTGCTTTTTGGCACGGAAGCCAGCATTTTGTCAGTTCCGCCGTGAGGACCTTCTGTAGGCTGGAGTTTGGCGACCTCCTCTTGAGTCCCCGTCGATCTGGTGTCAGAAGGAGTCAGAAGGAGACTGGGGACTCCGGGCGGCTCTTCTCAGTTCCGGCCCTTTGTCATCATATTTGTGAGACTTGGCCAGGGCCCCCTTTACCTGGCAGTTGGGCGGGGAGGCCGACACCGTGATGATGGGCCACGTTCTCCTCTCCGGGTCTGGACCCGTGTCCCGAGTCTCAGGTGCCTGTAGAGAGCGCTGGGCGCACACTGAGCGGTCCCCTGACTCTCCCGGCACGGGTCTGCCAGCTGATGAAGATAGCTTAGCTGTCACCAGGAGCAAAACCCGGGACATGATTCTGGGTCAGGGTTAGCAGGCCGACGGAGACAGATGGGGGCAGAAAAATAACTGAGGGTGAGCTGTAGCCCCCTCATCCCCCCCCCCATTTCCTGTCCACTGCCTCAAACTGTGGGTTAGTATTGTGCACTCTGGGTGAACGCAAGGCTGGAAGGATCCCAAGGCTCAGAGAGAGAGAGAGAGAGAGAGAGAGAGAGAGAGAGAGCGGGGCAGGCTTCCCATGGCTACACAAGATGGCAGAGCTGAATCCGACCTCTGGATCCCTGATTCTGGTCCCTGCCTCCACTCGGCTGTTGCCAAGCTGACCTTGCCTTACTTTGTCCTGGGTCCCCTTCTGCTGTTGCTGGGGAACAGGGAGGTGGGTGAAGGACCTCCCCCCCTTATCCCGAGGACACTCTGGGGTGGGAGGAAGGGAGGTGGAAGGGGGATGTGCCTGGGCCCAGCCTCCCTGGCTCTGGGGGCTTTCTCGTTAGCAGAGAGTTCTGGCCAGTTCGGGCGTGGGGAGGGGGCCTGGGTGCAGTTTCCTCCTGCAGCGTGGTGGGCTTTTTTGTCTTCCAGGATGGGATCTACACGGAGAAGGAGCCGGGAGCTGGGCCTGGGCTGCCAACATGTTGTCTGGGTGCAGCCAGGTAAGCCTGGGTAGGCATGGGGGGAAGGAGGTTGCACTGAAGTTAGTTTTATGGGGGATGATTGTCCCCTTAGCCGGGCCCCTCCCCAGACCCAGGGTCTGGCCAGAACACTCGTGCTCATGAGCAGAAGGCCCAGGAGCCGGGTGGCTGGAAGGCTTGCTCTGGGTGGGGGCATGTGGGGCCCAAACAAGACCACTATGGGCGCGTTATGGTAGATTTCAGTACGTTCCTTCATTCAGTATAAACACGGACTGAGCATCATCTCCAGGCTAGACCCCGGGAATCCAGACCTTCACCCTCTCAGACCTTCCCTGAGAAGGTTCCACCCTCTCAGACCTTCACACAAGAACATGCTTTATCACGGTCTCGGCGAGGGAGTGAGCTCCCCGTCCAGGGAGGTGTGTGTGTGTGTGTGTGTGTGTGTACTGGGGGAGGGTGGTACAGGGGTTCTGTCAGTGGAATGTTGTAAAGGGAATCCCAGCCTCCCGGGGACCTTGAAGGCTCTTTCTGCTCACCTGAACCCTTGTCCTTTTTCTACCCATGATGCCCTTGGCCTTGCTCTGGGCTCCTACTATTGCTTTTCCGTTCCCTGAGCCAGTCCTGCCAGGGTAGGGAAACTCTATTCCTGAGTTTCTCCTAAAAGTCAACAGTGCCTACGGGGCGCCTGGGTGGCTCAGTTGGTTGAGCGTCCGACTTCGGCTCAGGTCATATCTCGAAGTTCGTGAGTTCGAGCCCCGCGTCAGGCTCTGTGCTGACAGCTCAGAGCCTGGACCCTGCTTCGGATTCTGTGTCTCCCTCTCTCTCTGCCCCTCCCCTGCTTGCTCTCTCTCTCTCTCACTCTCAAAAGTAAATAAACATTAAAAAAACCCCCAAAAGTCATCAGTGTCTAAAACCCCTACCCCCACCCTGTCTAGGGAGGCTGAGGGGTCTCTAAAGGTGCACCCCCCACCCCGCTCAGATGTGGGATTATGTTGGGGGATGCGGGGTGCGGGGGATAGAGGCTGTGCTCACACCCTAACTCGCTGCATTTCCCCCAGGTGGCTCAGCCCGGCCCCGTCTCCAGGACTCCTGCCTGGTCTTCCCTTTGGAGCCCTGGTGACTCTGGACTCTGGCCACAGTGACGCAGGGAGCAGCCTTTGGTGGTTTTCTCGGACTCTGGACAAGTCCCCAAAGCTGTCATCCTTCCACTGAGATAAAGGCCCCTCCTGGCTGGCGCCCGGCTGAGGACAGGCCGTAGCTCTGGAGGACAGCCCGAGGGAGGGGTGTGAGGGAGCCTGGCTGCCCACTGCCCCTCTGTGTCCCACCTGGACCCCGCCTGTTGGGGCGCCTGTTGCCATCTGGGCCTGGAGGCTGCTTCTCGACCCCATGCCGACTCGATTCCTCTCTGTGGCCCTGCCGGTGGCCAGCCGGAGCCCCGCCTGGGCCAGGGCCCCACTGACTGCACCCTTGCCACAGCTGGCCGCTACAGGATGGTGCAGGGACACAGGGATGGGCGTCGGGGTGGAGCTGCAGGGAGGACAGACAGCTTTGTGGGCTCCGTCAGCTGGAGTCCGTCTTGCGTCCTTTGCCTTGAGTGGTTCTCATTTTTGCGGGTGCTCTTTGGATGAGGCTTTTCTGTGCTTCTCCTCTGCCTCACGGTCGCAGGGAGGAGGCGGGCAGGGTCTGGGAGGAGCCCGGGCCTTCCCCAGTGTTGTTGAGGTCTTGGAGGGGGGCAGTTGGAAGGGCAGAAGGTGCCCGGTCCTGAAAGGGGAGGGTTTGCAAGAGATGAGGAAGCCCAGGCCAGGAGGGAGACGACAAACTGAGCCTTATTCCCACCGTCCAAAGGGCCCGGGCTGGATCCAGCCTTGTCCCCAGGCTTGAGGGGTCGGGTCAGCCCGGCCTGATGACAGACCCCCTGTTTGCTGTTGCACTCGTCTTTCATTCTGTCCTGGGGGGGCAAAGGCAGGCAGGGCGGGCCGCACGCACACGTGGCCCCCCCTCCCCCCCGTCAAAGGCTTACCTCCATAAGCATCTCTCCATTCTCCCCTCGTTCTGGCCCCTCTGGAGGGGACGGTCTGATGCCTGCACAGGAGCGGCCCGTGGCCTTCCATAGGCAAGCTTCAAAGCTGGGAGGGCTTTTCCCCGGGTGGACAGGGGGCCTGTGTTAGCTTGAGCCCCTGTGACAGAATAGCGCAGCCTGGGCGGGGCGGGGCTCAAACAGCAGAAATGTGTTTTCTTATAGTTGTGGCAGCTAGAAAGCCAAGATCAAGGTGCCAGGGTTGGCTTCTCCTGAGGCCTCTCTCCTTGGCTTGCAGATGGCCACCTTCTCGCTGTGTCCTCACGTGGCCTTTTCTCTGTGCACATGTACGGGGTGGGTGGGGGGGGGAGCGGAGTGAGGCGGAGGGACAGATGTGGGGTCACTTCCTCTTTTTATAAGGAGGCTGGTCCTATCTTATTAGGGTCCCATGCTTATGGCCTCGTTGAACCTTAATGTCCTCGGTAAAAGCCCCATCTCCAAATATGGCTACACTGGGGGTAGCCATATGGCTTCAACCTACGAATTTGGGGAGGGGGACACGATCCAGTCCATACAGGTAGTCACGGCAAATGTGGAAAGCGGGAGCCATCTTCCTTCTGGCATCCCCAGCACCACGGGGTGGGGAGCGGGGGGCAGAAAGAGCAGAGGAACGGGGAGCAGGGACAGAGTGCAAGGGGCACCAGGCTGGATGGTCCCCGTACCTTGGGGACACATGGAACTGGGTGGACCAGGGCAGCGAGAGGGAGTCCCAGGGGAAGGAGGGCCTTGGAAGAGCCTGGGCTGCATCTCTGCCACTTAACCTTGGGCACGTGACCTCATCTCTGCGAGTCCGATGTCCACTCTGAAACAGCAGCCATCTGCTCAGCTGGGGCGGGGGGGGGCGTGCGGGGAGGGTTCAGTGTAGGCCCCTGCCTGCCCAGGGCTGGGCTCCTGGCTGGTTGCTCATGATACACTCCCATCGCTTTCGAGGTTTAGATTTAGGGCTTGTGGAGTTTTGGTGCCCTGGAGGTGCCAACCCAGCATCTTCTGACCCAGAAGCACTTCTGTCTGACTAGCCCTTCCCCTGCCGTCCATCTCGAATCAGCTTGGGGAAGTGGCTGCACTACATGGCCTTCGGAGTAGCTCCGAATGCCTCCCGGGGTATCCTCTTATCAGGATTGAGCACCTACTCTGGGCCTTTTTCTGTGCTGGTCACTTGCAGCGGCGGGGGTGGGGGGGGCGGGGGGGTGGGATATAGGTGAAGCTCTGGCCGTGATTGAAACCTTCAGGATTGCACGGCCACGCAATTGGAATTGGGAGAATCGGAGAACGGGGCAGAGGACAGTCCACTGAGGCACAGGTTCTGAGTGCTTGGGGGGATGGGGGTGGGAGTAAGATGCCAGAATGACTTGCACAGACTTCCCAGCAAGGCTGAACCAACCAGGGCCTTGAAGGATGAGAAAGATGTGGCTCAGCTGACAGGTTCCAGGTCCCTGGAAGAGATTCCTAAAGTCAGTCCAAGGAGATCCCATTGCTCGCTCTCTCTCTCTCCCTGTCTCTCTTTTTTAAAGTGAGTTCAAGTGCAACAGGTTTCTAGAATGCAGGACTTATCAGAGCCTTGCAAGCGCTGATGGGAATTGTGAGTCCTCAAGGGCAGACCAGACTCTGTGTCCTCCCCGTTTATGGCAACAGAACCCTTTTCTTAGGGAGCATCGTTTAAGACTGAGGGGGCAGGAGGCTGGGGCTCAGAATGGGGACACCACAGCGAGGATAGGAGATGATCTAGCTCGGCACGCTCAGGGGCTCCGTAGGACCAGCTGGAAAGGCAGCAGACAGGAGGGGCGGGGGAGTGGGAACTGGGTTCCAGGAGTCAGGTGAGCTCTATGTAGTTTTGGTCCGGCGGGAGATGGCAGGGGGGGAGGGCAGCCCGGTGGCTGGGGTGGCCGGCATCCTGGCAGGTGGTGGAGGATGTGCCCACCAGACGTGGTGCCTCTGGACTTAATGCCACTGGGAAGACGCTGGTGTGTGCGTGCCTGAGTGTGACAGAATCCAGCCTTCTGGGGAGGGGCTGACCAGAACCAGGCAGGGGTTTCCAGCCAGGACGAGCAGGTTCTATTTTCGGGGCACCGGACTGTTCTGAGGGAGGAGGCCCGCGGCCAAGCAAATCGGGAAGCCAAATGCTTTGGGGCAGGGTCCGCGGGATGGGCTCGAGTGTGGTGGTGCTGAGGAGCTTGGAGGAGGGCCCCTGCCCTGGTCAGGCCCAGCTCGCTGGCTGGTGGGGGGGGGGGGGGGGCGGTGGGGGGCGCGGGAGGCCTCTGGAGCTGCCGCCGAGCGCCGGGGCTGTGATGCATGGTGTGATTAACCTACTAACCCAGGGCTCGGCCGGGACGCTGTGGCGTGTGACGAGGTGCCTGGCCTTCTGCCAACCAACTAACCCACTAACCAGGCCCGAGCATGCCCTACTAACCCCCCGCAGCCCGACCCTACTAACCTGGCAGCTCATGGGCCTTCCAAGGGGCTGGGACGTGGGGGCAGACGACGCTCCAGAAGGCCCTGCCCAGTGGCCTGGGATCTCTGTGCAGACCCGCATTCCGGGACGGGGCATGCAAACAGGACTCGCCAAATCTGCCATTTCCTGCTGAGCCATTTTGAGCAAGCCACCTCACCTCTCTGAACCCCTTTCCTCAGCAGCACAATGGGAGTACTGATTTTCACCTCAAAGGCTGCAGCGAGGATTCCCAGGAATGTAAAAATTGTTGAGACGTGGCAGATGTTTAAAAAATACATAGGGGGCGGGGGCGGGGGGCGTGGAGAGACCAGAAAACCCGACTGATCATATCCCCTGCCTAGGCCCTGGTCCCTCTGGGGAGTTCTGCACACAGACCCCCCCCCTGCCTGGGGCCAGACTTTCGCTTTGAACCCTGTCTCTTCCCCACATTCTTCCTCCTTCTCAGCTTTCTTTCCGTAGGCAGCTCTTTTGTTCAATTACTAACCTGTCTAACCCGGGGGGGGGGGGGCTCAACTGCACCCCGACCGCCCCTTAACCGACTAACGGACCTGTGTGTGTTCTTCCTTTTCTCCTAGTGACTCCTGTGTGTGTCTGCTGAGGTGCCCCCGTCCGCTGGTGCTGTGCTCTGACTTACTAACCCGGCCCCTACTAACCTGGTTTTCTCTTCTTACTAACCCCAGCCCTGCCGAGCTCTGGGTGCCCCTCCTTTTGGCAAGCAGAGGTCCTGGGGCTGGTCCTGCAGACAGGTGCCCCACTTTGCCGCCCCAAGTGGCTGGGAGTTCGGAGTCCACTGGGTCAGGTCTACGGCAGGGGACAACCCTATTCAGCCACGCGAGTGGCCCAGGGGAGGAGGCGGTCATGGGGAGATGGGAGGCTGGCCTCTGAGCAAGAGAGAGCGTCTCTCTGCGCAGACGTCTGGTGGCCACTGGGAGTGGGCGGGGCCAGGGAAGATTCTGGGGTGTGAGTGTGGAGGCCTGCGGGTCTAGAACACGGAGTCCTGGGCTTTTCCCGCCAACAGGCAGAGAGATGGGGCCTGTGTAGCCCTCTTGGGAGGGAAGTGAGGGCAGACTTCTCCCCCCTGGAAAGCACCAGGTGGAGGCACTGTCCTGCACCGGAAGTCAATGGGGGTGCCTGTCGGAAGTCAGCGAAGGGGGCGGGGCCCACACCGGAAGTCAGGAAGCGGAGCCTTCCCCTACACAGGAAGTCAACGAAAGGGGCCTTTCCCACACTGGGAATCCCTGAGTAGAGCGTTCAGTACGGGAAGTCGGCCAGAGGGGCATTTGTCACGCCGGAAGTCAGTGAGAGGAACGGCCCACCTTATCACCAGGCATGAGAGGGAATGACCAAGAGATCAGCGAAAAGGGCCTTTCCTACAAGGGCAGTTGGCTGGAGGGGGCCCTTCCCCTCTCTGAAGCTGGGTTGGATGTGGGCCAGCCGGAGGTAGCTGTGGGCCATTGTTTCACATCGGAAGTCATGGAGGAGTGTGTCCACGCCAGCGAGCTTGAGAAGGCAGGGAAGAAAGCAAATCTGCCCTGGGTTCGGGGTTCACAAGAAGAGGAAATGGGAAGCAAGACGTGGACCCCAGGGTCCCGCAAGGTCCTGCCATCCTTCAGGCCAGCCAGAAGTTCATCCCGGGCTCCCTGTCATATTCCCACCCATGCCCCTGCCCCGGCTTGCCTTCCCCAGAGCCCGCCAGCCGCTAAAGCCAGGGCCACACCTGGGGGTGATTTTATGCCTCACCTCCAGTAGGCACCTTGGTCTGTCTCTTTGGGCTAATCTCTGGCGCCTTTGCACTAACTCTTGCTCTCACCCAGCTAATCCCTGCCTCGCCCTGGCTGCCTGGCGGGGGTGGGGGTGGGTGGGGGAGAGGGTTGCCCACTAACAGCCAACCTTGCCCATCTGGGGCCTCCAGGCTCCTGGCCTGGCTCTGACCGGCTCTTAATTAACCTCTCCTTCACCTTGACTAACTCCTGCCCTCCTGGTCTGTTCCTTTCAGCGGAAACTAACGGCTTGTGGATTTCTTCCTGACTAACAACAGGTCTAACACTCCTTGTTACTGTTACTATTAACAGCTTGGATGTCAGCATGGCTGGGATGGGGCTATCACAGGTTTGGAACTTGACTAACCCAGGGGGAGGTGTAGCTAGCGGTGCTGGGCTTGGTGTCTGTGCTGGTCAGAGCAATCTGTAGTTCAGGAGAGGTCGAAGGACTCTGAAGGAGGTTCTAGGGCTGGGGTGTGGCTCAGGTGATGGCGGAGTGGTACCCACTGAGGGTAGGGTCAGAAGCAAATCAGCCTTCCAGGGTTTTAGCCACTGGACCTCTCCTGCCAACCTCTAACAATCTGCATTTGGGTTTCGGTTCTTTTAAATAGCCTTATAGCTGCCATAGTCCAAACGGGTGGATTCAGCTCTAGTGAACTTCAAAGTACCTGTCCAGTCCATACAGAGGATATGCCATTATGCATGGAATGATCGGTCACCAGGCCAGGGCTCCACTTGAGGCCTTGATCTGGGGGCATTAGAGTTTTGGAAGTGCCAGGACATAAAGCTTTAGATGTGAGTATTCAGAAGGGTTCAGATTCCATCACCCACTTACACCTTAGTGTAAATTAGTCCAGGGTCGTCATCTTCTGTCTTTTATGCAGTGTAGCTGCACTGAGATATGATTTTGGCTGGAAAGGAGCTTGGATTGCTTCAGGGCTGGGGGGGGGGCGGTGGTCCTTTGGGAGCAGAGAAGGGGAGCCACGGGGCCAGGGGATCCTGGGTGGGGGGTAAACGCCAGCATCCGGTGGAGATGGGACCATTTTGCTGATCCAGTCTGGTAGTCAAGTTCTGTGGGAGAGGGCAGCTCATGGCTGACTTGGAGGGTTGGGTCAGCTCAGGCACGGGGTCAGAGGCTGGCCTTGAGACTTGCAGGCAGGTTGCTTGGGTTATGGGATACTGGCCTGGGGCCAAGAGCCTGTCTGACAGCCATGGGCTCAGCGCTAAGTTAGTGAAGCCAGCAGTGCGGAGGAAGCACCTCCCTGCTGCCCTCTAGTGGCCGCCTCCCCCCCCCCCCCCCCCCCAAATTTTACTCGAAGCAGGAAGTTCAGGCACCTGGCGTTCTGGAATTTCTCTTTATTCGACTACAAAGATCTGTTGTTGCTGAGGACCTATCGTGTCCCCAGCAGTGCTCTGGGTCCTGGGACCCACCTACGGGCCCTTCCGTCCGGTGCTTGTATCGCTCACTGGGGAGGTTGGAGAAGTTACCGTGTAATGTGACCGGCGCTGTGATGGGGGGCGGGGCTGTGGAAGAAGCACCCAGGAGGCAAGCAAGGATGCTGTGCACCTAGTCCGTGGCAGGCTAGGTGCTCGGCGTTGGGGAGGAGCGCTGATGAAACCATCCCCGCTTCAGGATATTTCGTGCGGGTGTATAGCGGGGGCGGGGGGTAGAGTGGAGTGTAGGCAGTCCCAGCAGGCTTTCTGAAGAGGGAGGCACCTAAGCGGAGCCCTGGTTGGATGTGGTGGGGATGAGTTCCGGGTAGGAGGAATGGCAGACGCAAAGTTCTGGGGGGAAATCAGAGAGGATCGAGGAGGTTCTGGAAGGTTCATGGGGGATGTAGCAGGAGGCAGATGGGAAATGGTCAAGTACCAGGCCGTGTTGCCAAAGAGATTGAGGGTTGCCCTAAGGGCAATGGGGAGCTATGGATGTGACCTCAGGAGGGGAGGAGTTGCATTTGGCTTTTAGGCTGGCAGCTTGGCTATTTCAGCCCAGATGGGATGTATGCGGCTCCTGGAGAGGATCCGAGGGGATGTGCTCACGGGCTGCAAGTCAACAGGAGACCCTCACTTGTCCTGTGTGGCTGCAAGGGGGACACGCACGTGTGGAGTAAGCTTCTGAGAGGCTGATCCTGGTTCCAGCGAAGGAAACGTGGTGTGGCGGGTAACACATCTTGTGGAGGCAGAAGGATAGGGACTAGGCCACCTTGGAGACTGAGACTTTGAGACTCTCACTGGCAGTGAGAGTCCAGGATTCCGCGTGCGAGTGTGCGCGCGTGTGCATGCGATTGCGCATGCGTCCCCAGTAGGCGCGGTCTGTTTACCTCCCGACCCGGCCCTCTGATGGTCACTCTGGCGCGAAGTCCACTGAACATCAAGCTTGTGAGGAGCAGGACATTTTGAGCTGGGGGTTAGCGGCATACTGAGCTCAGGGGGTGCCCGGGGTGGGTACTGGTCCCATCTCAACAAGGGATCCCAAAGGCCCTTCCTGAGAGTCTATCCAGGGACCCGTTGTTTTGCTTTGAGCAGAGAAGACGTTTTCCATGTGGGGTTGCTGAATGTGGGGGTAGATAGCCTGCTGCAGATTAAAGACCGGAGTTTTACCTGGATCCAGCAATGGAGGGTGAACTTGGCTTTTTGTTTTTACCCATGACCGTGGCTTCTGTGTACACACCATTTTGATATTAAAAGCCAACTTACACCCAAAGGGTGGCTGCTGCTTAAGAGACAGGAGGGATGCCTGCCTGGTTCGGGGGGAGGACGGGGAGCCAGGGGCACTTTGGAGGAAATGAAGTGCGTTCTCAGCCTTGTCTCGAGACTGCGACTTTAGAAATCAAAACAGGAGGACATTTATCTTGATTTTTCATGGGGGGAAAATACAACAGAAAATTTGTCATCTTAACCGTGTTGAGTGTATAATTCGGTGACAGTAAATATATTCGCATTGTTGTGCAACCAGCACCACTGTGGATGTTTAAAAAAATAGCCCCAATCTTTGCCTAGGGCAGTGTGCTTCAGAGAAACTCTGGGGCCTTAGTGCCGGGGAGCTTATATTTCACTGGGAAGGCCAAGAGTTCCCTGGGGACAGAGCAAAAGGGAGAAGGAGTTTAGGCCTGGCAAATTGCCTCTCCATCCCAGTGACCATGGCAGACATTGCTAGTCGATCACCCATCTGTCTTTGGGACACACGAGGGAAGCCTTGAGAGATGGAGAGAAGCAACCAGTTGAGATGACATAGCCATGGCAGTGCAGAGTGTTTCTGTTTCAGGGTCATCAGATCAGCTCTACAGGAGGTGGGGGTACGGATGGTGGGCAGGGCGGGGGGTGGGCACTCCGGAAGAGGTCACAGCAGGAGCCACGAGGTGGATGCTGGCCTGCACAGCAATGCTCGAGGTGTCATAAGGAGAATCAGGGACTCCCAGGGTTGGCAGAACTGGAGGCCCAGGATGATGAGGGATGGGGGAGGGGCAGAGCCCAATGGTCTTGTAGAAACTCTGGACACGGGGGTGGGGATGAGAGGAGCCTGAAATGGGTGGGGGGGGGGGCAGAAGCAGGGGGCCAGAGGCCAGGATGGCACTCTGGGACTGAGCTTGCACACATGTGCACCCTCCCCCACCTCCTCCCTCCCCCAGAGTTATCAAAGCACCCTGTCCCTGTCTGTGCCTGCAGTCCTGGCTTTGGGTTTGAATTCCACGGCTGTCCTGTCTGTGATCTTAAGGACTTGTCTTCTCTCTCTGGGCTTCAGTGTCTTCTGTAAAAGAAACAAGTCCAGGGGTGCTTGGGTGGCTCAGTCGGTTGAGGTCATGATCTCCCGGTACATGAGTTCGAGCCCCGCATCAGGCTCGCTGCTGTCAGCACCCAAGTGGTCAGCACAGAGTCTGCTTCAGGTCCTCTGTCTCTGCCCCTCTGCCGCTTACTCTCTCTCTCAAAAATAAAGAAACCTAGTGCTCGCTTCGGCAGCACATAACTAAAAACAAAAACAAAACAAACCCAAAAACCATAAAAAAGAAAAAGAAAGAAACAAGTCCACTGAGGGGACCTGTAAGGCTCTTCTGCCCCCAAAGGATTAGAAGATGCCTAACCAGAAGACAACTTTCTCCTACCCCTCCTGGAAGCTTCCAGGCACCCACTGGTCTCTCCTCAGCTCCTTTTTGCTTTCTCTTTCGCCCGCTCTTCACCCAGAAACCATTCACTGGGTCCTTCCTGTACACTGGGAACTGTCCTAGACTCTGGGAAGCCAGGCTTTCTGTCCCTCTAGCACACCTGCCTTGTCCTCCGGAGGGTTTCTGAACTGGCTGCTCCCTTTGCCTGGAACATATGTGTCCCTTTGCTTTTGTTTTGTTTTATTTATTCATTAAATTTTTTCATGTTTATTTATTTATTTTGAGAGAGAGAGAGAGAGAGCACAAGCAGGGAAGGGGCAGAGAGAGGGAGAGAGAGAATCCCCAGAAGGCTCCATGCTATCAGTGCAGAGCCCGACATGGGGCTCGCTCCCACGAACCTCGAGATCATGGTCTGAGCCGCAACCAAGAGACGGACGCTCAACTGCCCGCGCCGTCCAGGCGCCCCGCCCCCCTCCGCTTTTCACACAGTTGACATCTGTGGGGCTTCTGGGTCTCAGCTGAATGTCACCTCCCCGGAGAAATCTCCCCCTGGACTACTCATCTGTAGTTACTCACTTCAGTTCTCAAACATTTTGGTCTTGGGACCCCTTTATACACTTATCGTACAGTAAATGGTTGCTCCTGACTTGGAGTGGGCACTGCTCACTTGAAAAGCTCAACCAGCTCCCTGTTTAATTAATTAATTAATTAATTAATTCATTCATTCATTCATTCAAAGCAATGCCCTTGGAGCACCTGGGTGGCACCTCTGACTCTTGATTTTGGCTCAGGTCACGATCTCACGGTTTGGGAGTTTGAGCCTCGAGTCAGGCTCCGTGCTGACGGCACAGAGCCTGCTTGGGATTCTCTCTCTCTGCCCCTCCCCTCCTCTCTCTTTCAAAACAACAAAAAAAGTTCTTGACTCCCGACTCTGCCAAGCACAATGCTGGGTGCCCAGGGTACAGCCATGAAGCAGGAAGGCATCACATCCACCCTTGTGGACTCACAGGTACAGGAGTGAGTAGATCTGAAGTCACAAACTGTGCCCAGCTCTCCGGGGACAGGGAACACCTCGCAGCGAGAATGAGTCCCGGAAGAGAGGAATCAGCGTAAATGGTAAAACACTGAGTGTTTCATTTCTAATATGGTAGAATGGTAAATGGTGGTAAGGCCCATATTAGACATGAAACTGAGGTGTTTTAAAGAGATTTGTTTCGGGGCGCCTGGCTGGCTCAGCCAGGAGTGCACATGACTCGATCTGGGGGTCGTGAGTTTGAGCCCCACGTTGGGTATAGACATTACTTAAGAAAAAAATCTTAAAAAAAAAAAGACTTGCTTGTTTATTCATTCATTGAAAACATAACAATAGCTCATTGCATGCTAATGTAACACATTCTTTATAAAAATAACTTTATTTCCCAAACTAAATAAGTGTAGCGAGAAAATTATCCCCCCCCTTTTTTTGGTAAATCTCTCCAATGTTTGGCTTAATAGAAGACAGCTTCTGTTGGATTCTGATATCTGCTTCTGCATTCAATCTGTTGCAATATCACGTGTCATGCAGCCGCGGGAGAACTCCATCATACGCTCGCGAGGGAAGGAGATGAAAAAGACAAATGAATTTCTCTCTGGGTCCCCAGATCTCTGGACCACACCTTGAGAACCACCGCTCTATCACGAGACCTGCTTATTTCTTGTTTTTTCTTTCTGAAAACGTATGCGCATCTGAAATGACCTTGCTGACTTGTCTGATTCCTTGTTTATTGCCTTGCTTTTCCGCACGTTTCTGGAAGGCAGCGTCCCAGATGGAGCCCATTGTAGGTGCTTGAAGTGGCCAAGCCAGAGCTGCAGTTCCTAGATATGACCAGCAGATGGTGGTGTTGCACCAAGACCGCCTCTGCTACCATGTTCTTGGAAACCTGGTTACTTCTCCCCAAAAGGGGCAAACTATGGCTTTGGCTTCCATTTCACCGTGCTTCTCTTGACAAGGGCCACTGAACGCTCTTCCCCTGAGGTCTAGAGTATTCCATGGGGTTCCGCCAGCAGGAAGAGCCCTAGTCCTCATTCGCCCTCCAGAACCCTTGCCTTCGCCCACCCAGGTTGGTGCAGGTGGCCGTTGCTATGTTCTGAGTGCTTACTGTGTGTGAGGTTCTCTGCTAAATGGTTCGTCTGTGTTGATTCATGAAATGCTCACAATATTTGAGAGACTGGCTTCACCATCCCCATTTTTGTAGAAGGGCACTGAAACTGGGCGAGGTGAAGAGACGAGCCCAAAGACACAGCTGTCGGAGAGAGGCCTGGCTGCGAGTGTACCCGGAATGCCGACTCCATCCTCTTGGTAAGATGGGCCCAATTGCTCCATCTACACTGGCTTTTCTCTCTCGTTACTCCTTCTTGTGGGGCGTTCCTGTCCTCAGACAGCAGTACAGCAAAGCATAGCTTGTGATTTCTTTTTCTTTTAAAGTTTATTTAATTTGAGAGAGAGAGAGAGAGAGAGAGAGAGAGAATCCCAAGCAGGCTCTGTGCTGACAGCAGAGACCCCGATGCAGGGCTCGAACTCACAAACCGTGAGATCATGACCTGAGCCGAAGTTGGACGCTTAACCGACTGAGCCACCCAGGTATCCCAAAGCTTGTGATGATTTCATATCCACTTGCTCATGTGCTGCTTCCTGTGATCTGTGAGCTCCGCAAGGAGGGGTGGGGATGATGCCTGCCTGCTTTGTGGCCCTACCCTGGGCACCCAGCACTGACTCAGGGATCAAGGTTCAACCAGGGGGCAGTTCAGCCTTCTGAATAGATGACGCCCAGGTTGACTCAGGAGCCACCAGATCCACCCTTCACTGGCCATGTGACTTAGGGCTTCTCCTCTGAGCCTCAGTTTCTTCATCTGTAAAACGGGGATAACACTGTCTCCCTCTCAGAGAGGTTGTAATGATTCGGTAAGAGGGTGGATGCAGAATGGGAGCCCATGATGGGCCCCCACCCCTCCCCTGCGGTGACTCCTGTCCTGGGCAGGTGCGGCTTGCCAACCGGATCCGGGAGGAAGGCACAGCAGCCCGAGGATCAGATGGGGGAGCAGCTGAACCAGGTCACCAAGCACGCTGGTAGTCAGTCCAGGTGGGGCTCCGGCCTCCTTGTCTTCCCACCCCCTGAGCCCCACCGGAAGTGGGCACCCCAGGAGCTCCGTCGTGACGGCCAGCTCCCCTGTGGGCATCACCCGGCCCATGGCAGATAAACAGATTCTCCCCGGCAAAGTGCCCACAACAAGGCCAAAGCCACATGCTGTCCGGCTGAAACACAGCTGGCTTCCCAGGCCCAGCACCAGGGGCCTCTCCTGCAGGAAGGAGGCCTCCTCCCGGAGCAAAGCTCTGGAATGTGAAGAATGTGCTGGAGCCTCCAGCCCGGCCCAGGACGGAGGTGGCCTTCGAAGCCCCAGGCCGATGGGGGCATTTTCCGAGCCATCTCAGGGCCACCGGGGAGCTCATACCACACATCACCTTTCGGCATTGGGGTCAGGCCTCAGCCTCCTCGAAGCTTTCCCCGGTTCTCAGGCTGGGAGCACTGGAAGGTGTCCTGGGCTTGCCTTTCATGTCAGCGCCCCTGGGGTCTGGATCCGCCCCGGGCGGGGCGTGAGGTGTAGAGAAAAATCAGGCTGAACTCTGAAAGCGGGAAAGATCCGGTGTTGAATGTCGACTCAGACACGGTGTCACCTTGGCCGAGTCACTTCACCTGTCCGGGCCTCGGTGTCCCCCTGTGTGAAAGAATGGGACTTCCTTCTCGGGGTATTTGTGATGTGACTCCAGGCACGTGAGGTTCCTGGTGCAGAGTAAGCACTGTTACTGGGGCCGGTTGAATGTGACAGAAACGGCCGCCACAGGACCCCCTGCCCCACGTGCTCTTCTGACAATGTGCTCCCTGTTGGAAGCCGGCCGCTGTGCTGCACGGAAGCCTGGAGCCAGTCCCCGGTGAGCCGCCCTGTGAACCACCTCGCAGGTGGATTTTATTGTCATATTTATTCATTTATTTTGAGAGAGACAGAACGCGAGCAGGGGGAGGGACAGAGAGAGAGAGGGAGAAAATCCACACCATCGGTGCAGAGCCTGACGCGGGGCTTGAACTCACAAACCGTGAGACCACGACCTGAGCCGAAATCGAGAGTCGGAGGCTTCACCGACTGAGCCACGCAGGTGCCCCATGAAGGTGGATCTTTTAGCTCTAGCTGCGTTGCCCCAGCTGATCAGAGCAGAGACGAACCGTCCTGCCCAAATGGCATGTTCGGGATCCAACAAAATGATTCCGGTTCTAAGCTCCTAAAAGGTGAGGTTCCCTGGGCGGCAATGGGCAACTGGTAACCGTTCTTTCTAAGAAACCTCTGCTTCTCTCTCAGCTGAACCCTGGACGTGCCCCTCCACGCCCCCCCGCCCCCCCCCCCCCCCCCCCCCCCCCCGCCAAGCCTGGTCCTCGGCCGGCATCTCCCATCTCAGTGAAGAGTGCCACCGTCCGGTCCCTGGTTGCCCAGAGGACAGATCTAGGAAGCATCCTTCTTCTTCCCTCACCTGCTACCACCTGTCATTTTACCTCCTAAAAATCTGTTGATGCTGTGCACTGCCGCCTTCCTCGGCCAAGTCACCAGCACCCCTGCCTTGGACAGCTATGGCAGCCGCCTTGCCAGCCCCCCAGTTCCTTATGCACGACAGGACTCTGCACACATACGTGATGCACAGAGCAGGGAACCCCCAGGCATGCGGTTGTGTGTATCTTGAGCGCTGGGTCTCAGCTGGCGACCTGCGCTGGTCTTTTCCTGGCCTGTCCTCTTTGTTCCTCAAAGCCCAGGATAAGGCCCCACGTCCAGTCTGTGCCTAATCCCTCCCCGCGCCCCCCTGCCCCGAGGCCGCGAGGGGGACAGACGGGAAACACGGAAGGGAGTACGTTAGTCCGTGAATTGCCATGAAAGAAATAAAGCAAGGCACTGGGACACGGTGGCCTGGGGGTGGACAAGACCAGGAGGTGGCATTTGAGCTTCTGGGAAAGAGTCAGTCGCGTGACATCAGGGGGAAGGGAGTGTCAGGCAGGGGGAACCACAAGGGCAGGGGCCCTGAGGTGGGGATGAGCTGCTGTGTTGAGACAGGGATAAGGCAGGGTCGCAGGAAGCAGGTGGGGGGGAGGGAGGAGGGGCAGCAGGCTGGGGGGCAGGAGGCCGTGGAGGGGTCCAGGCGAGAATCTGCACAGGCATAGCTGGGCAGCGATCACCACCCCCACCCCCACCCCGGCTCAGCTGCCCTGTGCCCGTGACTTTCAGTGGCCTGGGACTGTTTTTCTTGAAAAGGCACTCCCCACCTGCCCCCCTCCCCTCTGTGGAGAGGGTCTCTCTTAATAGACTCCTTCTTCTGGAAGCCCAGCTCAGCGGCCCGAGGGAGGTCTTCTCAGCACTGTCTTAAAAGCTGTGATTGAGCCATTTGTCACTGTCACACCCTTTGATCCTAGCCACGTCCTTACCCCTGACCCGCCCCTTCGTCCTTGGAGGGGCTGCTTCCCCTGACAAGGTGGCGGCAGCACCAGGGTGCATGTATGCTAGACTTGTATTCTTGCCTGGGAGGACCGGCCTCGTGGCCTCTGGCAGGTCACTTCACCCCACCGAGCCTCAGTTTCCCCTCCGTGCCATCAGCACAGCATGGCCAGGTTGGTTCGACAGGATGGCTGCTGGTCAGTAGAGAGGGTTTGCGCATTGCGAGAAGACATTTAGAATTAGGGGAAGCAATTTATTTATTTATTTATTTATAACATTTATTTTTGAGAGACAGAGAGACAGAGCATGAGCAGGGGAGGGGCAGAGAGAGAGAGGGAGGCACAGAATCGGAAGCAGGCTCCAGGCTCCGAGCTGTCCGCACCGAGCCTAAGGTGGGGCTCAAACCCACGAACCGTGAGATCATGACCTGAGCCGAAGTTGGACGCTTAACGGACTGAGCCACCCCCGTTCCCCTAGGGGAAGCAATTTAAATTATTCATGCATTGGTTTTCCCAACCAGGTTGTTAGTCTCTTGAAGGGCCAAAACAGTGACCGTTGTCTCGTGGTGGGGAGTGCTGTGCATATCATTGGTGTCCATTAAAAGGGACCCTTTCTGGAGACAAAGTGTTCTTTGGGCTCAGCTTGGAAATCCCTACTCAGTGCCAGCACTGCCTGCTCTGTGGCTTCCAGGTGACCTCGCTTTCCTTGGGTCCCACTGGACTCGGGACCAGCTCTCAGCCAAGCCCTGAGGGCTTTGACTTTTGTTTCCTCCCGTGGATCTTTCCAGCCAGTCAGGCCGGTGGGTCTACAAATGAGGTTCCCTAACTGTATCGGAACTCCCAAGGAGGGGGGCTCATTAAAAATGCAGAGCCCTCTGGGGGCGCCTGGGTGGCTCAGTCGCTTAAGCGACAGACTCTTGATTTTGGCTCAGGTCATGATTTCCCACTTCGTGGGTTTGAGCCCCGCATCTGGCTCAGCACTGACAGTGCAGAGCCTGCTTGGGATTCTCTCTCTCTCTCTCTCTCTGCCCCTTCCCTGCTTGCTTTCTCTCTCAAAAATAAATAAATAAACATTAAAAAAAAAAAGAACAAAAATGCAGACCCCGTCTGAATCAGAATCCCAAAGTGTGGGCCCAAGAGTCTGCCTTTTTAACAAGCCACCTGCCAAGTGATCGTTCTGTTCATGGATGTTCTAGAACCACTGCATGGCAGGGTGAGCTGCTATGCAGGGGGCCTGTGGCCCCAGAACACCATGTCCCCAGGTTCCCTGCACAAATCTCATGCCGATAACTGTGTTGAGTGAGGGAATGAGGTTCTAGCAAGGGTGTGTGTGTGTGTGTGTGTGTGTGTGTGTGTGGTGGGGAGGGTGACTTTTTTCTTCCTGTACCCCTCCCAACCCCCACCCCCTTGCTGCCCCCGCATCCCCTTACCAACATTCCCCAAAGATGGGCATGAAATATCACTGCATTTTCTGCCAGGGGGAAACTTCTCCACTAAGAATTCCCCCCCACCCCGCCCCCCGCCCCGGCTGTATAATCCTCTTATTAATACACAGTATTGTAAAAGTGATCTATAATTAGATGCTAACCGAGTTTGCCGTAAAATTGGGTGGGTGAGGTCAGCGAGGTAAACCTGGAGCCAGCCGATTGTTATGATCAATCAATAACCTATTTATTCCCCAACATTTCTATTAACCTCTGCCAGCCAATCACAGTTTCAATTTGAAAGGCTGGGGTCCGCTTTGCTGACTGGACAAGTCTGATTGAAAGCGGGCCCCTGACACGACCCCAGGGGCGAAATCCAATTAAAATCATTTTCACTTGTAGATTCATATTTTTAGCATGTTCTCCATCCTGGGATTCATCATTCCTGGCAATAACTAATGTCTTGTGACACAAGCAGGTGGATTAGCACTGCCATAAATAATAATTGTGATTAATTAGCTCGTCACATCCCAGACTGGCTTTGGGGTGGCGGTCAGTGCCGCTTCTGGGACCCTCTCCCGCCGAACGCTGGTTGTGTGGACCCCTCTGGGTCGTACCACCGGAACGGCCTTTTCTAAGTAGGGATGGAACTGATGTGCCTCTGGGTCTCTCTCTCTCTCTCTCACTCTCTCCCGAAACTGGGAACTCTTTGACGCCAGGTAGTATGGCCATCCATCCCAGCAAGGCACTTACTGTGGGGCCTATCCAGCTTCCCTTCTCTGGAGACTGGGTCTTAGACTGTCCATCCACATTTTTATAACAGGAAGCCCATGTTTCCAAAACATGGCCCCACCTTTGGACGCTGCTGACTGGATCAGAGGTTGGGGTCAACTGATGAAAGTCTCATGGCCCTACCGTGGATGCTGTTGACTGGACCAAGGGTCAGGCCCAACCCAAGCTGGGCCAATGAAAACCTCATGGCCCCGCCCCTGGATGCTGTTGATTGGACCAAACGTCAGGCCCAACCCAAACTGGCCAATGAAAACCTCATGGCCCCGCCCCTGGATGCTGTTGATTGGACCAAACGTCAGGCCCTACCCAAGCTGGGCCAATGAAAACCTCATGGCCCCGCCCCTGGATGCTGTTGATTGGACCAAACGTCAGGCCCTACCCAAGCTGGGCCAATGAAAACGTCTTTTGGGGAATTTGGAATTACATTTAAGGAAAGAGGGCCTGCTAGCCCAGCTTGGGTATTGAGGGGATCTGTGGGCTGCCATTATCTGTTCTGTGTACTGGGAAATAGTCACAAACAAAAGCAGCGCTGAGGGCAGAAGAAGGGACATCTTCGTTTTTCCTAGCACACCCCGGTCCCTATTTCCAGCTCTTTCCTGAGACCTAGCTGCCTTCCACCTCCAGTTCTCTGAATCACCCCATTTGTGCAATAATCATTCTTCCTCCCTACCTTCCTTGCTGGAGTTAACTTGAGTGAGTCTGTTACCTGTGATCGGAAGTGTCCCCCCAAATTCGGAGCCCCAGAAGTGTCCCAGTGTCACCCTGCAGACTGGTGGCAGACCGATTCTCTTTCTCCTGACTCCTTAAGCAAAACCTTTTGGGCAAAGAGGGGAGCAAAGAAGAAGATCTACAAAGTGCCAGGTGCTTGGGATCCTCATCGGCTTCATTTTCCCCATCCTGGGAGGTAGATTTTATTCTGTGACATTTGTTGGCAGACCAGGAACCTGAGGTTCAGAAATGTTGAAGAATTTGTGATAATAGTGATTTGGTCAGTGTGGACCCTGGGAGGAGGTCAACCAAGAGATTGGAGGTCAGCTTCTTGAAATCCTGCAGAGTCTGAGATCAGGGTGCTATTATGGTGGGGTTCTGGTGAGTTCTGGGTGCAGACTGCCTGCTTCTCTTCATATGTGCACATGGTGGGGAGAGCAAAGGGCTACCTGTCCCCCCTCCTCCCCCTCCTCCCCTTCCTTCTCCACCTCCTCCTTCCCCTCCCCCTCCTCCCCCCTTCTTCTTCTTCTTCTTCTTCTTCTTCTTCTTCTTCTTTTATTTATTTATTTTTGAGAGAGTGCAAGTTGAGGAGGGGCAGAGAGAGGGAGCCACAGAATCCAAATCTGAGCTGTCAGTGCAGAGCCCGACACGGGGCTCGAACTCACAAACTGTGAGATCATGACCTGAGCTGAAGTCGGATGCTCAACCGACTGAACCACGAGGTACCCCTGCCCTCTTCTTATAAAGGCACCAGTTCCATTCACAAGGGTTCCATCCTCATGACCTCATTGTACCCCAAAGCCCCCATTTCCAAATATTGTCACAGTGGGATTAGATTTCAACACATGAATTTTGGGCAGGGGGGACATTTAGTCCACCACAGTCCAAAATTTCAGTGTCCAAGTCAGTTTAGCTGAGCATTAAAAATCAATCTGGAGCTGGGGCGCCTGGGTGGCTCAGTCGGTTGGGCGTCCGACTTCAGCTCAGGTCATGATCTCGAGGTCCGTGGGTTTGAGCCCCACGTCGGGCTCTGTGCTGACAGCTTGGAGCCTGGAACCTGCTTCCGATTCTGTGTCTCCCTCTCTCTGGCCCTCCCCTGCTCACACTTTTTTCACTCTCGCTCTCAAAAATAAATAAACATAAAAAAAAAAATCAACCTGGAGATTTTGCACCATTGCAGTTTCCTGAGCCCCACGTCGGGGAATTCTGATTCCATAGGTTGTTAGTCTGTGGTGCATTTTGCTTTTAAGGTGCTTTCCAGAGTGTTCAGACAATCAGCCAGACTTGGAGAGTCAGAAATGCGTTGTCACATTAAAGGCACTGACAAGTCCTGCAAACAAGACACTCATGCGATTTTATTAAACCCAGTTTACCGAAGTAAACTGAACACACACACCGATAACCTCTGTGTGTGTGCGTGTGTTTTGTTTTTTTGTTTTTGTTTTTGTTTTTGTTTTACAACACCTGCTTTTACAAGCTCCAGTATTCAGAGACAGTCTACCAACATTTTTTTTTCCCTTAATAATTCCACACTTGTATAAATTCAGTGATCCTTTCATGTCTGTCTTACTATTTTATTGAGTCTACTGGGCTGTTTTCTCCCTGGAAGCAATGATAGTGTCTGCTTTACTTGCAAGATCACTCAGACAAAGCTTGATTAATTGAATGGCTCTTAAAGTTATTTCTGAACAGGGGACGTGACCCCCTATCTGCTGATGGCAATGCCGATATTGGGGGAGGAGAGATTTAAAACCTAGAGATGTTGGGGTGCCTGGGTGGCTCAGTTGGTTAAGGGTCCGACTCTTGATTTCAGCTCAGGTCATGATCTCACGGTTCATGGGTTTGAGCCCCACGTTGGGCTCTGTGCTGACGGTGCAGGGTCTGCTTGGGATTCTCCCTCTCTCTCTCTCTCTCTCTCTCAAAACAAATAAATAAAACATTAAGGACATTTAAATTTAGAGCTGTTGATTTTCCCTTAGCGTTTCCAGATTTGAATCTCCTGATATGTGTCCCGATCCTGGTCACAGCTGGGATGCCCGGAGCATCACCCTTGGTTGACAGTTGTGGACGTTGGGTGTCATTCATCTCCTTCGCTGAGCTGGTTTTCTGGGCTTTGCTCTTAACAAACTTGGTCCCCGGGTCGCAACCCTTCTGAGAGATTTGGTTAAGAGGAGGTTTCTCATCTCTCCATTTCCTTTGCTTTCAGCCACCAGGGGGATCGAAGAGAGCAGTGCAAGGCTATTTAAACAGGCTTCTCTGTGGAGCGAGCCCTTGTGTTGGAGACTGGGTTAAATTCAGCATGCATAAACCATTCACAATGGCTCTTTACACCCCAGAAGCACTAAGATCCCACTAGTCAAAACAATTAGAGCATGAAGGGTGGCATATTCATCCCAAAGGCACTAGGGCATCTGGAAGTTGGGAAGAGACTGGACCACCCACATTCACTCGGAGCTTTGACTTTCTGGTGGTGCGATCCCAGAGCAGGAGCCCCGAGACCCGGAAGATTCTGCCGGGTGTTGCGGAAAGGGGCCTGGGTCAAGGTGACTCAGTCCATCCATCTCTCCCTCCACGCGGCGAACATTTAGCAGGTGCAAGGCCCTTGAAATACACCACCCCACTGCATCCTCGAAGAGATTTGCTACCATTATCCACTATGACAGCCGAGGAAACTGAGGCACAGAGAAGTTAAATGCTGTACCTCTTGGGCCCTCAGAGGAAAGAGATGTGTCACATTCAAATTAGTCTAGCTAGAGAGGAGCCTAATCAAGGCACCAGTTACAGAGGAGAGTTGGTGTGTCTGTTTTCTGTTGTTGGGTAACAAATGGCCATGACCGAGGGGCTTTGCACAGCTACCATCTGTTAGCTCACAGTTTGGTATTCCAGGCACGGTGCAGCTGGATTTTCTGCTTAGGATTTCACAAGGTTAAAGTCAATGTCTTGCCAAGGCCGTGATGTCATCTGGGGCTTCTCTTTCAGGTTCATTCAGGTTGTTGGCAGAACTCAGTTCCTTGTGGCTGTGGGACTAAAGTCCCCTTGTTCATGTTGGTTGTTCTCTAAGAAGTGCCCTCAGCAGCTAGAGGTCACCCTCAGGTCCTTGACACGTATCTCCCTCCATATGCGGCTCATGGCATGGATATTTGCTCCTTCAAGGCCAGCAGGGAACATTCTTTCATGCTTCAAATCTCTTTCGCTTCTCTTGAGGATTGCCTGATTAGGTCAGGCTCACCCAGGGTAATCTTCCTTTTGATGAAGTCAAAGTCAACTGATGAGTAGCTGAATCACAGTGTGGCATCTCATCCCAGTCACAAGCCTACGGTCAAGGGGAGGGGGTTTTACGGGGTGCACTCACCAGGAAATGGGGGTCTTGGGGGCCACCTTGGTATTCTGCCACCCAAGGACAGGGAGCCAGAGACCGCCAGGCATAGCGCAGCTCCCTGGAGACTAGAATATGGTAGGGACTTGATTACCACTGCTGGTCGTGAATAGATGAGGAAAGGGGGTGGTCACTGGAACTGGGGGACAGTGAGGTTTGTGTGGAAAGGGCACGTAGCACAAGTTGGGACCTTTGGTTGAGGGACACAGCTAGTCCCCGGCAAATGTAGCAAGCAGGGAACTAGGGACCAGACACCCGAAACCCTACCATAGCTTTCCATTGGCTGATCTCAACAGGACGCCGGAGGGCGAGGGACCCAACTCCTCATGCGGTCAATAGATGTCACCTTCCCAGGGCAGACAGTAGGATGGAGGAAGACAAAGAGGGTGTCGGAAGGGACACACAGAAGATATTCACAAGTGACATTTTGGGGGCACATTCCTAGTGAAGGCAGAGAGTCAAGGTGTTGACTAGGCTGCAGTCTCATCTGAGGCTCAGCCGGGGAAGGATCAACTCCCAAGCTCACATGTTGTTGGCAGAGTTCAGTGCCTTGTGGGCTGTAGGACCAAAGGCTTCAGGTTTCTTTTGTTGTTGCTCTTGGCTGTCATTTGGAAGCTGCCCTCAGTGCCTTAGCCGGTTGTTGGCTGGGGGCCACCTTCAATTTTTTACCATACTGGCCTCCCCAACGTGGCTAGTGGCTTCATCAAAGCCAACAAGGAGGGTGACCTAGCAAGATGGGCATTATGGTCTCATACAACGTAACTGGCACTGTATTCTATTGGTTAGGAGCGAGTCACATGTCCTGACCATAGGCAAGGAGAGGTCATCACACATGGGGGTGAGTATCAGGAGGTGGGGATAATTGGGGCCACCTTAGTGTCTGTCTGCCACTGCCTATATGAAGTAGATGGAGCCGGCCAAGTGGCGGTCTGACTTGTCAGGTAGAGGGACACAGCAAGAGCAAAGGCCCTGAGGTGGGAGCTTGCTTGGTGTGTTTTACAGAACAGCAAGTTGCCAAGTAAGAGTAGGGGGTGAGAGCAGGGGTTGAAGGGGTGGTGGGGAGGGGAAAAGACCTGTGGACTTTGTGGGTCAGGGCAGACACTGGGAGTGATACGGAGCCACTGGAGGGTTTGGGGCAGTGGTATGCCAAGGCCCAATTCACTTATTTATTTACTTCCCTGGATTCAAAAAATTTGTGGTGGAAATACACATTACATGAAATTTATCCTTGTAACCAGTTTAAAAGGTACCACTCCGTGGCGTTTAGCCTACATTCACAATGTTGTCGACCACCACTGTCTAGCCTTAGGACATTTTCATTATCTCAAAAGGAAACCCCATATCCGTTGGCAGTCAATCCCTATTGTCCCCTCCCCCCGTAGCCTCGGCAACATACTAGTCAGCTTTCTGTCTTCATACATTGGACCATTCTGGGTATTTTGTATAAATGGAATCACGCAATGTGTGTCTGGCTTCTTTCATACAGCACAAGGTTTCAGGGTTCATCCACGTTGGAGCCCACATCAGCACCACATCCCTTTTCATGGCTGAGTAATATTCCGCTGAATGGACGTACCACCCGTTCTTCATCCATTCCGCCATCGATGGATATTTGGATTGTTTCCATCTTCTGGCCATTGTGAGTAATGCTGCTATGAACATTGGTTTACAAATATCTGTTTGAAGACCCTTTTTTTGTTCTTTTGGGTGTATATGCACACATGCAAGACGAATTGCTCGGTCCTGTGGTGACTCTAGGTTGACCTTCCTGAGACGTGCCAGAACGTTTTCCACAGTGACTGCACCATGTCCCGTTCCCACCAGCAGCGTGCGAGGTCTCCAGTTTCTCACGTCTTTGCCAATACTCGTCTTGTCCGTGTTTTTGACCTTAGCCACCGTGTGGGTGCCTCACTGGGGTTTTGATTTGCATTTCCCTGGTGACTAATGACGTTGTGCATCTTTTGATGTGCTCATTGGTCATCTGCATAGCTTCTTTGGAGAAATCTCTGTTCGGGTCCTTAACCTATTTTTTAAAAATGGGGTTATTTGCTGTTTAGTAGTTCGTATCGATTGATTTTCATGGAGTCGTTACCGCCACTCCCAGGAGGGGTCTGCCTGTACCCTCAGGCATCAGGAGCTCCCTCTCCTTAGCAGGATAAGTGCTGGGAATGTCCCCTCCCTTGAGCAGCCTCCTCACTGACTTGTCTCCATCAGCTTCCCTCCAGAGAGCAGAGGCGATAACCCCTTCTCCCACTGGCCCCAGCCCTCCTTGAAAGTTACTCTGAAGGCTCCCTGGGGTACTTTTTACCTAACCACCTCCCTGGGGGGCTATTCAGCCAGCTTTGTGGGAAGCTGTCTCGCTGGGAGAAGGAGCTTTGGGGAGCAATGTGGGTGCCCAGCTGCTGTCTCACCTCCCACCCCAGATTGGTTAGAGACTCAGAGTCCCTAGAGTTGGCCTGGAAGTGTGCCTGCCTCAGGCCTCTTTGCTCGCATGACTCTCGGTGAAGCTTGGGGGAAAATTAAGAAGTCAGTCCAGGAAGGGGAGGCTGGGAATACTGGATAAGGGGTCAGAGAACCCCTCCTCCCCATGGCTTTTGGTCTTTGGCCCTGCCGTCATTAGGCTGTGTGGCTTTGTCAAAGTTGCCAGAGTCCCTGGGCCTCATCTCTGAAAAGGGCCTGCATCCGTCTTGGAAGGAGCTGGTTTGAAACTTTCAGATCCAGGATTCTGTGTTGAGTTGAAAAAATGTTCCACTTAGGATATCACCTCCTCCAGGAAGCACCCCACACCCTCAGATTGCATGAGGTGAATGTCCAGCTACCTGAGCGCACCTTGCCAAAGGTGCCTTTTTTGGTTGTGATTGCCTGTATGTCTCTCACTGTCATTGGGTTGGTGGCACCTTCAAGGTACAAACAGATCATTTCAATTCCTGTTCACAACTCGATGAGACTTCCCATTGCTTTACGATAAAGACCAAATCTTTACTCTGACCTCAGCTCCTTGGATGGGTTTGCATTGTTTCTCTTCCGCGTCATCTCGCATGGTATTGCCCCTTGCTCTCTGGGTTCCAGACATGGGACCTTTGGGTCTTTTGCGCTTCCTACCACCGGGCCTTTGCACATGCTGTTTCTGGCTGCCCGGACGCCTTTTTCTTCCCCTTCTCACCTCAATTACTCCTACTCATCTTTCGGATTTCAGCACAAGCATCTCTTCCCCAGGGAAGCCTGCTTGGATTCCCCCAGATTAGGTCAAATCCCAGTAATCGGCTCAGCAGATCTCTCCTTTGTAGCACTGGTTCCTTCTCTGCTTTCATGATAAACGGCTGTCTCCCCGGGTAGAGCTCCCTGAGAACGGGGAGCTTGTGCCCCAGTGCCCAACCCAGTTCCTGGCGTCGAGCGGGAGCCAAATAACAGGTTGCGTTTTTGCTGAATAAATGAAGGAGTTCCCTGTGACGTCTTGGATGCCCCCCTCCGCCCCGGCTTCTGGGTGGTGTCGGCGGGGCTTCGGGGTGGACGCACCTGCGTTTGAATGTGGGCTCGTCTTTTCCTTTTGAAGCCCATTTCTTGGTCGGTCAACGGGGGGGGGGGGGGTCTTCACTGGGGGCGGCCGCGAGGACTCTCGCTGCTGATGGGTCCAAAGCCCCGCTGACGGGCCGAAGCCCTTCACAGACGCGCGTCAAGAAATCCGGCTTCCCTTAGCGCTCTTGCCCAGATGGCGGAGGGTGAGCCCAAGGCTGGGTCGGTGCCAGAGGCCAGGGCCACGGCGGCAGGTGGCCTCCCTTCCCCGGCCCTCCTCTGTCTTCGGCTCTTGATAAACAGCGACACTGGGGCCAATGCCCCGGCGCGCTGAGTGAGTGGAGAGCGTGGCCACAAATTTGAACTTCCCGGATGTAATTTCTGAGTCTGGGCACCTGCGTCTCGCAGGCGGGAGGAAGGCGGACAGATTTAGCGGCGGGCGTGCCGCGAGGCCGCTTGGGCCCTGTCTTCTTGCTTTATGGGTGCGGGGTCTGAGGCATACTCACGCCGCGAGCCGCTTCCTCCCCCCCCCCCCGCCCCCACCCAGTTGATTTACATTTGCTTTTTCTCCTCTCTTCCTCATAACGTCATCCATGCTTGTTGCAAAAAAGTTGCCAACACGACGGAACTGCATACGCTAGAAAATGAGGGTTGTTCTGGCCTCGACTTGAATCCCCTGTTCCAGGGTAATCACCGTGGGCTGTGGTGTGAACACCACCAGCCCCCTGTCTCTAGGATGTGCTTAGAACATGTACGTGTCGGCCACGATTCTTAATGACAAAGGGCTTGCTTGCTATGGGGCAGGCTCTACGCTCTGTGGCTGAAGAACCAAACGAGTTACTTCAGGCTGGTAGAACAGTTGCATCCGTTGTACAGATGAGAAGACTGAGGCCCAGTGATTTTTTTTTTTTAAGTGGCTTGTCCAACGCTCTCCACACAGCTGCTAAGGGAGAGTGGGGATTTGAATTCCCCGCGTGCGTGTTTGCACAACACGATATGCGTGCACGGGTGCACTTAGCCTGCAGATTTTTTTTCCCACCCAAGGTGGATGACACCACATTTTTCACTCTGGAACTTTCTTTCACTTAATAATACATTGTGGGCGTCTCTTTAGGTCAGGGTAAATAAATGACCACGTAGGGTTTCAAGTGTTTTAATATCTGAAGAGTATGGAAGGGCTGAAAAATATTTTTAGCTTTATTTTTTTTATCTTTTAGTTTTTATTTCAGAGAGAGATAAAGAGAGAGAGCGAACGGAGGACAAGAAGAGAGGGGGAGAAAGAGAGAGAGAGAGAGTCCCTAGCAGGCTCCACACTCAGCACTGAGCCCCACATGGGGCTCAATCCCACAACCCTGGGATCATGACCTGAGCCTAAATCAAGAGTTGGATGCTCAACCTACTGAGCCACCCAGGCGCCCTGGATGGGCTGAAACTTATACAAACCAGCCCCAAAGGAGAAATGCTTAAGTTACTTCTAATTTTTGCCCAGAAAATCTTTCTATGGTGAGCACCCTTTCACAGATGCCTTTAAAATATTTTAAAAATGTTTTATGCACGTGTTAAATATTCAAATGGGGGCGCCTGGGTGGCTTGGTCAGTTAGGCATCCGACTTCGGCTCAGGTCATGATCTCGCGGTCCGTGAGTTCGAGCCCCGCATCAGGCTCTGTGCTGACAGCTCAGAGCCTGGAGCCTGTTTCCGATTCTGTGTCTCCCTCTCTCTCTGCCCCTGCCCTGTTCATGCTCTGTCTCTCTCTGTCTCAAAAATAAATAAACGTTAAAAAAAAATTGAAAAAAAATATTCAAATGGTTGCCCAGGGTGGATGATCCCTGTGTGTCTTCTAGTCCCCTGATGGGGGAAGCCAGTGTCAACATTGTCTTCTGGAATCTTCCAGAGAGATAATGTGGACTTTCACATACACATGTATGCACACATAATACACACACATATACGCACACACACATATATACGCACACAGACATAGACACATACTCAGGCAAAATGTGCCCGCTGCTCTACGAGCTTGCCTCTTCTTTGTGCGACAATATATATACAAACTTGTTACACTTTGGTCCATATAGCTGTCTTGCATTCATATTTATTTATTTAATTTGGAATACATAGTACAGTCATTGGTAAAATATATATAATAAAATATATTAAATATATTTATGTGTGATGCATCTGACTGTATTTGCAGGAATAAGGTGAAAAATCTTGCATCTGACTATATCTGACTGTATTTGCAGGAATAAGGTGAAAAATCTCCCTCTCACTCCTAAGCCACCACTCTTCCCCACAAGTAACTATGTTTCTTAGTTGTTTATATCCTTCCAGCATCTTTTATTTATATATATGTATATGTATACATTTATATACAAATATATCTGTATTCTCTTATTCTAGCTCCCATTTTTATGAAAAAAAAAACCACTCTCTATACATTTCTACACCCTGCTTTTCCCCCACTTTTAACACTGTATCTTGGAGAGGTTTCCTTTTTAGTACACAAATAACTTCCTCTTTCTTTTCTTTCCTTCTGTCTCTTTCTTTCAACAACTGCATATGATACAGCATCCCACTGTCTGGAGAATGTGTAGACGCTGCCATTTCCACTGCCTGGGAAATGCGATTCATTCTTTTAGAAATTATGACTGGCATTCACTGAATAAGTAGTGCCAGCCTAGGTGGAAAATTCAGGAAGCACAGAGGGGCGGCCTGTGAAAAGTCCGTTTCTCCCACGTCTGAGTCCAGATCATTCTCTTCCACCATCTGAAAGAACCACGGTTCCCAGGGGCTCCCTGTCCTTCTTGGCTACAAACACACCTGCATACGCACACACTTAGACGGTCCCTCTCTGTTAGTCTCCAGCAATGAGGCGGCGATTAGCTCACATGACCACCTCAGCGCTCAGGTACGGACAGATCCGGACGCATCATCGCTGAGTTCAGTGGCACGTGCATTTCCAGTTGCGATGGGTGTTGTCACCTCTCCTTCAAAAGAGGGCGCCGCGTCCGTCTGTATGCGGATCCCTCCATGCTCAGGGTCTGGGCTGGCTCAGAGGGGCTGGAAAGCCCCAGGGAAGTCTTCCCTCCAAGTCTTCACTCAACCTTCCCCTTGAAGTGCGCCTTCCAAGACTTCTCTCAGCCTGGGCTTCAGGAACATCTTCTTCTGGGAGTGAGCTCGTTCCCTCATCCCCATCAAATTGAAGCTCCATTCATAGGCTTTATGGATCACCAAGTCCCTATTTCCCAAAGAATCTTCTCTGGAGGTAAATAGGGGGAAGGTGACAATAGTTTCCCTGGTCACACACAACTGAGAAATGTTGGGTTAAACTCTATTAAGACAGGTGTCTTTGCTGCGGGACTTTTCAGAGCCTTTACTATGCTAATGCGCGTTGGGATTTCTCAGAGGTCTTAGGGTATGTAGGTTCATCAGACTGCTTGGACCACACAATTTCAGAAACGCTGATGTGGTTTCATGGTTTCACTGGAGAGGAGTCTAAAGCCCAGAAAGGGGATGTGACTCGTCCAAGGTCACACAGCGATGGCGGAGATCTGAATCTCCAGCCCCACCGTGGTGGTGCCAGCCACGAAGTGCTCAGCGTGCCTTCTCTGAGCTAGCGATTCCAAACGTGGAGCATCAGGGTGTCCTGATGTCCTTCAGGGACACCAAGACCTATGGATGGGTTCATTCCATTGCATTTCACACTTGACACTTGGAAGTGTCAGGATCGTGCAAATGAGAGAAGAGGAGAGATAGTCACAGACCGGAGACTAAGGACACATGCTGTCTTGGGCTGGGTCCACGTTAGTGGAAAAACTACGAAATCTGAATAAAACCTGTACCGTCAGCACAGAGCCTGACGCAGGGCTTGAACTCGAACCGTGAGTTCATGACCTGAGCTGAACACTTAACCGACTGAACCACCCAGACGCCCCGGGGACTGCCTTCTATCCTTTGCCTCACTTCCCTTCTTCCTCACCAAATAAGCCACTTGCACGTAGACATTCATCTCTGGGTCTGCTTTCAGGCTAAGATAAACTGCTAATCTGGCCTGGAGGAGGTAGAGAAGACTGCCCGGGGTAGTGTCATTTACTTATTTACGACTTTTATTTATTTTTACATCTTCAAAGAAAAAGCCATACTTTACCTTCTCTGAAACGCTCAGTCTTTAAGTACACAATTAGTCAATTTGTTAAAGGCATGTCTTTGAGTAACCTACATCCCTGTAGACAGAGGGCACGTCCACACCCCCAGGAAATTTCCCTGGTGCCTCTTCCCGGGCAATGTCCCCATCCCCAGAGGCGACCACTGATCCGGTTTCTCTCACTGTAGGTTGGTTTTTTCCCATTCTAGAACTCGTAAATGAAATCATACAGTAAGTACCCTTTTGCGTCTGGCTTCTCTCACTCAGCAGAATGCTTTTGAGATTTATCCGTGCTGTAGCACGTGTCAATAACTCATTTCCTTTTACTGCTGCACCATATGACTATACCATAGTTTATTTATCCATTCTCCTCTTGATGGACAATCTGAGGTGTTTCTGGATTTTGCCTATCACGAATAAAGCTGCCGTGGGCATTCTTACACCACGCTTTGTGAGGATCTGTGTTTTCATTTCTTTTAGGCGCAGTCCTGGGAGCAGGATGAACTGCTCATATGGCAAGCACGTGTTTAACGTTTTAAAGAAGAAATGGCTGGGGTGCCTGGGGGTGGGTGGTGCGGCTTAGCCGGTGGCGCGTCTGACTTTTGGTTTTGGATCTGGTCACCATCCCAGGTTCGTGGGATCGAGCTCCGCATCCAGCTCTGCTCTGAGCACGGACCCTGCTCGGGATTCTCTCTCTTTCTCTCTCCCTTTCTCCCTGCCGCTCCCCGCCTCTCTCTTAAAAAACAAAACAAAACACAGAAATGGCTAGAACAGTTTCCAAAGTGGCTGTGCCATTTTGAGCTCCCTCCTACTCCAGGTGAACATTCCAGTTCCTCCACGTCCCTGCCAACCTTTGGCGTCGTTGGACGTTTTCAAATAACTCACTCAGCTGGGAGCAGAGGGGCAAAGCCGGGCGTCACTTTGAAGGAGGGGGGAACACAGGCCCCCAGGGTTCCAGGCATCACCAAAGGAGCATTATAGTTGCCAACCATGGCTGGTTCTTTGACAGTTTCCGTGAACCCGGACGCCCGTCAGGTCCCGGCCAAGGGGAACTCTAGCTCTGAACTCTAGGTCTCCCAGGTGTGAGCCTGGAGCCTGCTTCGGATTCTGTGTCTCCCCCTCTCTCCACCCCTCCCCTGCTCATGCTCTGCCTCTCAATAATAAATAAATGGTAAAAACAAAAACAACAACAAAAACAAAACTAGATTCCTAGTCTTTTTGTTAGAAATAAAGAATCTATCAGAGTCATAGGCCTTCCCCTCCATTAATCTCGGGGGAGCAAAGTGCCAACAACCCACCTCTGGCTTGCAGCCCTACACTTACTTCCGATGGGAACACAGAGATACCCTCTGCAGCATCATTCCAAGGGCCGCCCATTACCGGGTAAGATAATCAATCAGAATGCCTCGACCCTTTTGGATGTTATTTTCGCAGGACGTGGCAAGCGTTTCTAAAGCCTTAAGAATGTTTCCAATGTTTTGTTCACAGTGTACTTTCAAGGCAGTTACACATAATAACGTGAGCCTCCGTATTGCATGGAAAAAGCAGACCGTGTGCTCCAAGGAATGTTCTCAATTTCACATCTTCTGACATCTGGTTCTTCGAACTGTGTTTTCTAACGCAGGGAGGTATCTGTGCCTTGGTCGCTGCAGAGGAGAAACTTCCCCTTTCTTTCTTTCTTTCTTTCTTTCTTTCTTTCTTTCTGAGACTTCCTCTGTCTTTTTAAAAAAAATTTTTTTTAATGTTTATTTATTTTTGAGAGAGAGAGAGAGAGAGAAAATGTGAGTAGGGGAGGGGCAGAGAGAGAATCCCAAGCAGGCTCCACAATCACAGCGCAGAGCCCGAAGTGGTGCTCGAACCAACAAACTGTGAGATCCTGACCTGTGCCGAAGTCAAGAGTCAGACGCTTAACCGGCCGGGCACCCCAACGTGCCCCAAGACTTCCTCGATTTAATTGCGAAGACTGGTCTTGGTGATGGCTGGCTCTGCATTTCATTATTTGGCATTCTAACAGAAAAGCTGGCTTCTTAGAGCTCAAAAATGGAGAAGGGGATGAAAAAAAGGACTTTATCCAATAATAGAGAAACAAGGATCATACAACATGAATTTTTAAAGGAACTGGTCCTACTCTGTAGTTGTTTTTTTATTTACCTATCTGGTTGCTTACTAGCTTCTCTGTTTTTCTCCATTAAATGGTGAGCTCCAGGGGCACCTGGGTGGCTCAGTGGGTTAAACATCTGATTCTTGGTTTCTTAAAATTTATTTTTTAACCTTTATTTTTGAGACAGAGAGAGACAGAGCATAAACGGGAAGGGTCAGAGAGAGAGGGAGACACAGAATCTGAAGCAGGCTCCAGGCTCTGAGCTGTCAGCACAGAGCCCGACGCGGGGCTTGAACTCACGGACCGCAAGATCATGACCTGAGCTGAAGTCGGATGCTTAACTGACTGAGCCACCCAGGCGCCCTGAGTCTTGGTTTCTACTTGGGTCATGATCTCACGGTTCATGAGTTGGAGCCTCACATCGGGCTTTGTGCTGACAGTGTGGAGCCTGCTTGGGACTCTCTCTCTCTCTGCTCCTCCCCAGCTTCTGCTCTCTCTCTCTCTCTCAAAATAAATAAACTAAAAAAAAAAACAAAAAAAAAAACACGTGCTCAGGAAACATCTGATGGATGAGTGGACGGATTGTATGCTTCTTGGATGAGATCTCACGAAAAGTCTCCCCGCCGTCAGAATGCTCGTTGTATGCTTGAGTGGGCAGGGAAAGTTCTCCAGTTCTCAGCAAATCCCGGTGTTTGCCAAAGAAGGTGACTTCACGCACATACAGCACTTCCTGGGTACGCATCTGGAGGTGCCCATGGCCAACCCAGCACAGGCCAGGGGAAAGGACACCCCGCCACCCTGCAAGAGGATGACCTTGACCCTTTTGTGCTCCTGTTCCTGGGATAACACCTCTCCATTCCCCACCTCCCAGACATGTTGCAGTCACGGAGGCGGGAGTGTTTTTGAAAACGATCAAGTGACCCGACGGGGAACCGGGCCAGCCATCACAGCCAAGGTTTCCTGTTTGTCCCATCCCCGCTCCGCTTCCGGGTGGCCAGGCCTTGTGGGGATGCGGACACCAGCCACATCCCTGTCCTCCCCCTCTGGAGAAGTCTCGGCAGCAGCGGACTCCCGCAATCCGGGCGCACCTAAGGGACAGCCACAGGCAAAGCTGTTTGCAGGTTTGCAAATGATGCCTTCCCGGGAGGGTGGTCAGACTTAGCAAAAAGAAAACACAGGAAGCCCGGTTAAATTTGAATTTTGAGTAAACACCGATAATTTTTTAGCGCATTGCAATGTTGCATGGGATGCAAATATTGTTGCAAATATTGCATGGTATATATTCATACTGAAAATTATTCATTCTTTTTTTTTGTCTTTTTTTTAAATTTTATTTTAGAGACAGAAAGAGAGAGAGAGAGAGAATCCTTTTTTTTTAATTTTTTTTAACGTTTATTTATTATTGAGAGACAGACACAGACATGAGCAGGGGAGGGGCAGAGAGAGGGGGAGACACAGAATCCGAAACAGGCTCCAGGCTCTGAGCTGTCAGCACAGAGCCCGATGCGGGGCTCGAACTCACAAACTGCGAGAACATGACCTGAGCCGAAGTCAGTCGCTTAACCAACTGAGCCACCCAGACACCCTGAAAATTATTCATTCTTGGGGCAAGGTGGCAGTTTGGAAGGTGAATGTCAAAGTCGCCATCCCTCGTCACCTGTTTGGGTTTTTTTTAAGATTATTTATTTTGAGAGAGAGCAAGAGAAAGAGAGCGGGGGAGGGGCACAGAGAAGGGGAGAGAGAGAGCCTCGATGCAGGGCTCGAACTCGAACTCGCAAATCTCCAGATCATGACCTGAGCCGAGATCAAGAGTCAGATGCTTAAACAACTGAGCCCCCCAGGCCCCCTGGTCACCTGTTTTGTTTTTCAAAGCCCCCGTCTGTCCGTTATCTCAGCCGGGAGCACTGACCACTGTCACCTTGACTCACAACACCTTCCACCTGCTACGTAGCTGTCTTGGGCATGGATGGAGACTCTGCAGGCATCCCAAGGCTATGCAAACCCTCCTTCCTGTTCCGAAGCATGGCCCTTGCTAGTCAGAGGGCTCACCCCCACCACCCACCTCCAAGCCCCAGCTGGGAACCTAGAGATGCCAGGCCCCTGCCCACGAAGACGCCCTTGGGGGACATACTGCATGGAGACCAGACACCAGGGTGAGCCCCCTGAGCCACAGCCCAGATTGCCCAAGTGAGCGAGAGTGCGACCCATTGACGGTGGAGGTGGTTTCTCGCCTTTGAGGACTGGATTTGTGGCTGCTGGAAGCCAGCAGGATTGTGAAACAAGTCAGGGGTGAAGAAAAGAAAGATAGAAGCCTTTCTCTCAGCCCTTTTCTGAGCAGGGGTGGGGTGGGGCGGAGGCAGGGGACCAGGGGGAGGAAAGGGGTTGGCCAAAGTTCTAATGTTTCAGGCTGAGAAGTAAACTGGGGTGGGGGTGGATAGGGGAACTCACCCCTTCCTCATAGAATCTCCCCAACTGTGTCTCTGCTTAGCCAACTGCTGCTTCTTGTATTTTCTTTTCCCGGAGGTAGATGGAGTCCTGTCTCAGTCTGTGCTCCCCCAAAGCGGAGCCCGAGAGCAGGGCTTGGGTGCTGAGCTTGAGAGGGAAGGAGGTGCAGGAAACAGGGGGTGGGGGGAGCAGGGAGCCGGGGAAGGAGGCAGAGTCACATACGGGGTATTAAGGAGCTGGATGTTGCCCTTGGGCAGCGGGGCTCCATCGTGCAAGACCCCCTCTGAGGAGCTCTGTGTGCGAGAATTGTTCCTCGTAGGGATGGGGGGGGGGTGACACTCATCTCCCACCTCCTGCCCCCCCCCCCCCGGGAAGGTTACCTGGGAGTGTGAACCCCTCCCACTTCCGGGGAGCACCTGCTGAAGAGCTGAGTTCTTTCCGCAGCCACGGACGAGACCCCGAGACAGAAAAGTGGGGCAATTTCCTGGCTCGTTCTTGAGACAGGATGTGGCCAGCATGCCTGGAACTGTCCGCCTCAGGGACACAGGAATCCCAAGGTGGGCTGGGGGATGGTGTAGGTCTAAATGCTAAGGGGCAACAGAGTCGGTGGAGAGTCGTGGTCCAGAAAGCGGGCTCTGGGTTCAAATTCAAGTGTCATTCCACTTCCTGGGGCAGTTTGTTGGCCGCCCTGAACCTCAGCCTCTTCATCTGTATCATGGGAACACCCCCGGTGCCTTGGTCCCAGAGCGAACGTTGATCGCAACAGGACCCGGGGAGTTCTTAGTGCAGACGTAGGCACAGGGGAAGCCCCCAGTGAGCATTCAGTGCTGCCCATGGACGTGGGCTTTGAACCCTGTTCTGGCGGAGGCCGGAGGGCAGATATGCATGCTCCTTAGGGCACTTGTGATGCCCGGGAGAGGGGGAAACAAAGGACGGATTTTGCCATCTCGGGCTCTTCCCCTGGCTCCTGTTCCCGGCCCTCCTCTCCAAGCATCAGGGACTCGCCGGGAGCACGGACGCTCTTCCTCTGGCCCCTCCTCCCCCATCCTCCCCAGGGCTCCCCCATCTCCCAGGCCCCAGCACCCAGGCCCATTCTCCTTGTTAACCATAAACACAAATCCTGTTATCTCCCCTCTCTTGCAGCGCTCGCCCCTTGATTTAAGCTGGTTCCCTTTCCCTTTCATCAGCCCTGGGCCCCTCCTGTCGTATATCTTCGCCTTTATCTACTTCCCCGGGTCGGCAGCCTTCCCCGCGATCGATACCTGGGGGGACATAGCTCGCTGCCTGCTCCTGACCCACTCTTCTTCCTGGGAGCCTGGGCCAGTATTTCTTGTGAAGCTTCTGTCTGGCCATGTTCGGTTTCTCATTAGGTTTCTGCCTGGGCGTGGCCGTATTTCTTGTTCCTCCACTGCACCCCTAGTAATTCTTAACCGGCGAGACAGAGAGGCGCATCGGAAGAGCCCTCGGGAAGCCATCGGGCCGTGGCTTGAAGTGGCGTGGGGGGGGGGGGGCTCGTGGGCGGAGGGGTGCTGGGGCAGGCTCCCGAGGGGCTGGGGGGGGGATGGTCCTGGCGGGTCCCCCGGTCACACTGTGGGTTTGCTCCTGTGTCTGCTGCTGCCACTGCCACCTGGTGTCATTCTGTGCCTGAGACATTGCAACAGGTGCATATGCGGTTGTCTGGTGCGAGCCTCATCCCGCACCGTCCTCGCAAAGAGCTGAGCTCTGCCAGTAACTCAGGTAAGTCACTTCTGTCCCTCGCTCAGGGTCCTCCCCCGTGAAACGAGAACTGTTTCTCTTCCTCTCTTTCTCTTTGCGCCTGTTTTCATGTATGTGTGTGATAGGCACAAAACACGCAAAGAGCGTTCACGATGTGCCAGGGAGCCTTCTAAATACTTTACAATGCGAACACGAGTACATTCTCCTAGCTGCCCCGTGACAAAGATACAAGTATCGTCTCTGTTTTGCAGATGAGAAACCGTGGCACAGAGAGGCTAAGCCCCTTGCCCAAGGCCACACAGCTAGTTAAGGGGCAGAGCTGGGATTCAAACCCAGGCACCGGCTCTCGTGCACACGCTTTTTTTTTTTAATTTTTATTTTTTAACATTTATTCTTTTTTGAGGGGAGAGAGAGAGAGAGACAGAGCGTGAGCAGGGGAGGGAGAGAGAGAGAGAGTAGGAGACACAGAATCGGAAGCAGGCTCCAGGCTCTGAGCTGTGAGCACAGAGCCCGACCCGGGGCTCGAACTCACGAACCGGGAGATCATGACCTGAGCCGAAGTCGGAGGCTCAACCGACGGAGCCACCCAGGCGCCCATAGTGCACATGCTCTTTCTAAGAGATGGTTTCTCTTGATGGGCTGTGGCCTCCATGCAGTTCCAAAGCACGCGTGCCATTTATTCTCGGCATTCCTGACAGTTATGTTCTATAAAGTGGACACAAACAGTGAATTAGAGAACACTGAACCGTTGTTCCTAGGGGAGATAGAAGGTTACGTTCCTGAGAGCCTCTGGTCGCGACATTTTTGTCACCCGATCAATACGTAACCTAGCTTTACGTGTGCTTCTGTTTAAAGATACCTGAGCTAATATATATTGTTGATTCATTAACGTTGAACTCATGGCCAACAGCACAGTAACTCACGCCTGAATGAAGCTTATTTTAACACGTGTATTTTTCTCCATAAGGCACAACACGGCCACTGCGCACTTAGGAACACCAGACAACATTTCAGCGCCACTCTGGTGGGCCATTTTAATGTTTATTTTTATTTTTGAGAGAGAGAGAGAGAGCGAGCGAGCAGGGGAGGGACAGAGAGAGAGGGAGAGATTGGGAAACACAATCTAAAGCAGGCTCCAGACTCTGAGCTGTCAGCACAGAGTCCTATGTGGGGTTCAAACCCACAAGTTGTGAGATCATGACCTGAGCTGGAGTCGGACGCTTAATTGAGCCACCCAGGCGCCATGCTTGTGGGCCATTTTAAATACCAAAACCAATCACGCAAACAACAGCAAAAAACAAAGGCAGCAAAATCACCAATGAGAAGCATAAACATGTAAAAAATATGACACTTCATGGACCACAAAAATGATGCTAGTTTACAGCGTGAGGGCTGAAACAAAGAGGCAGAGCGTGGCCTTGTTTGGCCTCAGCTGGGAACATTCACAACAGGTGACTCGAGTTTTTGCTGCTCTGCACATGTCCACCAACAGCCGTGAATACTCATTTTGGGGCTCTAAGCTAATTTTACTGAGTAGGGGAATTCACAAATACAGGTCCGTGAACAATGAAGATTGACCATGTCTTGTAGTACTCCCCTGCTCAAACACCTTCTAAGAGTCCCTACTGCCTACCTGATCACATATGAACCCTGCCAGCCCAGCTTTCAAGGGTTTTAATAATCTGGTCCCACTCTATTAAGGCTATTAAAATGTATTTTCTTTAACTCCCGGGGCATTTCCTTTCTCTGTGGGCCTGGGTCCCCTTCCTCACTCTCCACCACATAACCAACTTGGTCTTACCTCTACACGTTTACTTTGATTATTCCCTCTCTGGACATGCCCTCCCCCTTTTCACTCATCCACCCAATCCTACCTATAGTTTAAAGGTCAGCTCAGTGCTTTTTTTCTTTCTCGACCGATTTATTTCTTTTTGGCTGTCATAGATTTACGCCCTAGTGGAAGTTAATATAATGTAATTTAATTATTATTTTCTTAATGTTTATATGTTTATTTGGAGAAAGAGAGCGAGCACAAGCAGGGGAGGGGCGGAGAGAGAGGGGGAGAGAGAATCCCAAGCAGGCTCTGCGCTGTCTGCACAGGGTCCGACGTGGTGCTCGACCCCACGGAACCTGAGATCGTGACCTGAGCCGAAGTCAAACGATGGACGCTCAACCGACGGAGCCACCCAGGCGCCCCGGGGGAGGTTAATTTTTAAAGAAGTCTTCTTGTGATTCTTTTGCAAACAGCCTGCATATGGGGGAACTTTGCACATACAACACCGTTTGATGACCCTCTCACCAAAAGGGGACATCCAAGTTGCAGTGACCGTGTTTGGGTTTGGATAGTGAGGATGTTGGGGTTAAAAGTGTATAGTGGGAGGTAACATTGTCCTTGCCAGTGAGACCTGGCCGGGACATGTTTTAATCCCTCAGAGATACCAACCGGGCTCCTTATGTAACCCAGCCGTGAGCCAAGAATAATTAGACCATCCAAGGGGTCTTACTGAGAACTGATATGTTCAGAGAGATAAGCCTCTGTTCCTAACAGCCTCGGAGCGAGCTGGCCAGGCCGGGAGGGGTCTGGGATCTCGTGGGCACCACAGGGGGACAACAACCCCCTTCTTTGGGACCCCAGCTAAGCCCAATGACCTGTCTCCTGGAACAAGTCCCTGAAATGGAGCTCAGCAGCAGCTGGTCCAAGATCATAGTCTGAGAGAGGGGTCACTCCTGTCTTGCCTCTTTCCCCACATCTTTATCCTGAGGGGCAAGGGCCACCACCCCGGTGCCCTGCTCGGGGACACAGGTGAGGGGACAGGGGAGATGGCAAGGGGAACCTGTTCCTTCTCCACCCATCACATATGCCTTCCTCTTCCTCTCAAAGTACCCGTTGTTAACAGTATTCAGGTAGGTTGAAACCAGCCGACGGGCCAAGGTGGGTTTGGAAAAACTAGTCTTGAGTTTCGCCAGCGAATGGGCGTGTGTGTGTGTGTGTGTGTGTGTGTGTGTGTGTGAGACAGGTGCGGGTCTTTCTTTTTCTACTTGAAAGAAGCAGGTCCAGCTTGAGCAAGGTCACAGGACACGGAGAGACTCAGACTCAGGGATGTCATGGAGCCCTGTTCCCCTCCAAGACTGGGACCGCCCCTCACATGTCTCCACTTTCTGTCCCTGCAAAAAAGTCTTTGGACTTTTTTCCTTAGACTTAAATTGGGTTCCCCAAGCTTGGGTGTGAGTAGGTGTGATGGAGTGTTAGACAGGTTGGACATCAGGGCAGAGGTCCAATCTGGCCGTGTGATCAGCTGTGTGACCTTGAGCAAATCACCTACCCTCTCTGAGCCTTGGCTCCCCAATTTGTCAATATGAGATTAGTGAGGTGCACGTCATTGCCCTGTTGTGAGATCCAGTCTATGTAATATTAAGCTAATGTTTACTGATCCTCTCTTCATGGGAAGCACAAAGCAGATGCTTAAGAAAAGTTAATTTTCTTCCTTTCCCTTAAGGCCTCACTGCATCCAGGTAATTTATATCCATTCTCTGTGTTCCTTTGAGGAGTGTGTGTCACGTTTGGTACAAAAGTGACTCTTTTTTTTTTTTAAGTTTATTTTGAGAGGCAGAGAGAGCAAGCAGGGGAGGACCAGAGAGAGAGGGAGGGAGAGAGAATCCCAGGCAGGGTCTGCACTGAGAGCGCTGAGCCTGATGCGGGGCTCAAACCCATGAACCACGAGATCGTGACCTGAACCCAAGTCAGATACTTAACCAGCTGAGCCCCCCGCCCCAGGAGCCCCCAAAGCGATTCTGATGGTGGAATTGGAGGCACCATGGGAGGCTGTTGAGACCTCGAGAGAGAGATGTTTTAAGGTGGGGTGAGTTGGGGGGGGCACTTTTAGAGACTCACTCGTCAATCCTGAAACCTCTCTGCTAGGGCTGGACTGGGAACCTGGATCCTGCATTGTTTTCGTTCCAGCCAAGAATGTTCTGAAATGGGGCCCGTGCCCCTCCCCCATCCTTCTCCCTGTTCTGATTCGGCCACAGAGGATTTTCCTTATGGTCACAAGATGATGAAAAACCACATGCTCAGACCCTCCTCTGAAGATGGCTCCTCTCTCGTCTCTGAAGCAGGGGGAGACCGGGGGAGACGCTGGGGATTTGGTGCTATGCTTCTCGGGTTCGGGTCCCAATGCTGGCTCTTGGATGCCGCGTCACTCTGGGTGAGACACTTTGTGTCTCCGAGCCTTATCTCTAAAGTAGGGATAATAATTGTTCCCACCTCAGGAGGTTGTTAGGGGATGAAACGATGGCATGTGTAGCTAAGGGTAGCACACAGTAGTAACTCACTAAATATCGGCTCTTACTAGAAGCGAAGAAGGCAAGATTCCGATTGTAGAATCGACTTCCAGAAGGCTGACGGCCCTGTATATTGGACAAGTCCCTTTTTCCCACTGGGTCTCAGTTTTCCCCTCTGAAAAACAGGTGTGGGGACAGCCAGAACTGGGTGGCACGTGTTTACCTTGTATGCCGTGGTCCTTAGGGTCTCACGGTATCAGCGTCCAGGGGCCAGGGAGCTCAGGCCACTGGCCCCACATTTGCCACTTGCAAGACTGTAAATTCCATGAGGCAAGAGCCATGCTTCTCTCCCTCCCGAGCGGATCTTCAGCCCCCAGCACCCGTCAGCTGGCAGACGATGGACGTTGGACCAATGCATCTAGAACAGATGTGAGAGGTCTGCCTCGACCTGTTTTATCTACCCGGCTTTTGCATATGGTTTTGGCTGCGCAAAGAATCACATGGCTCGTTAGTTAGGGCCCCAGCAGGAAACACACAGCACATCTACAGACTGGGATAATTCAAGGCAGGTTGAATAAGAGAATTGTGTACAAAGGGGCGGGCAGGGTGCAGGGAAACCACTGGGGAGAGGGCAGTACCTGGGGTCTGGTAACAGAGGGTAACCATCATCGCTAGTAGACCGACCGGAAGCTGTGAGGAGGGCAGGAGCTCAGACCTTCCGTGAAGGGGTGCAGCCAGTCCCCAGAGACTCTGACAGGTGGGAATGAGGGGAAAAGTCACCCTGACCTCTATCTCCTCCTCCCTCTCATCTCCTTTCCAGACCTCCCATTGGCAGAATCCAACCAGAAGGCAGAGGGCAAGGGAGTCCACTGAAGTCCACACGGGTCAGCCTCCAGGGCAGAGAGTAGGGGTGTTGCAAAGGGTGGAGAGGAGATCTGGGAGGATCAAAAAGGAAGAACTCAGCACGTGGCCAACAGCCCTTAGCCTGCAAGATACAACCCAGGCTTAGCTGGCACTCTTGTGTACAGATTCTTCTGTTTTATTTGTATCAAAAAAATCTTTTAAAAAGCTTATTTATTTATTTTTGAGAGAGGGGGTGAGAGAGAGCTCATAAGCAGGGGAGGGGCAGAGGGAGAGAGAGACAGAATCTGAAGCAGGCTCCGAGCTGTCCGCACAGAGCGAGACGAGGGGCTCGACCTCGCAGACCATGATCATGGCCTGAGCCGAAGTCGGATGCTTAACCCACTGAGCCACCCAGGCGCCCCTGGATTCTTCCATGTTAAATCATGGCAAAAATACAGCGAGCCTTACCAAGGTCCTGTTGTAGCAGCTCTGAGCTGGCTGGGGTTGGTCTGGTACCAAGGGCACGGGCTTGTTGCGTTTCAGTCAAATCATGCCTGTGCTTTTGGGCCACGGGTTTCCTCTCTCCCTCCCTCCCTCCCCTTCCCCACCCTCCCCTCCTCCCTCTCTTTTTTCCCTGTCTCTCTCTCCCTCTCTCTGTATTTTCTAAATATGCGGAGGTATCTCCCCTGCCCCTGACAGTGAGAGATACAGCATTTTTGCCATGATAAACGGGCTGCCGCAGTGCCTGTCTCCCAAGAAGGCATTACAGGGGGTATAACACTTGGCCTTTCATTCTCAGTGCTGGTCTTCATGGATGTCTGTTGACTGTTCCCCAAATTCTTGAAGGGCAAGCGGCCCTCAGAGGAGGGAGTCTTGGTTCCCCCTCCCATCTCCCAGGGGACACAGGGCAATGTCTGGGGGTATTTTGGGCTGCCATGACTAGGGGTTTGCTACTGGCATCTGGGAAGTAGAGATCATGGCTGCTGTCTACATCCTACAATGCACAGGACAGCCCCAACCACAAGGATTGATCTGGTCCCAAATGGCAGTGGGGCTGGGGTGGAGAAGCCCTATTTCAGAAGGAGGGACCTATTCATGGGGCATTGGTCTCGGAGTCTCCCGGTTCCTGAATGCCTGTTGAGTGTGTGATTACCCAGACTCTTGGTTACCTCCGGCAATGGGGAGCTCACTCTGTGTTTTGAAGTCAGGCGGGCCTGGGCTTGATGAAGGCTCTTCTACTCACAGCTGTGTGACTCTGGGCTTTCCCCACAGGTGGGAGTGGCTCCACCACCCCGAGCCTCAGTTTCCCCCAGTACCGTGGGTTGAGCAGCAACCCCGCCTTCCAGGTTGTGTGAGGTCTGGGGGCGACTATGCTTCTAAGTTGGCCAGCTCAGCGCCGGGGGCGCGGTGAGCGCTGAATAAATACTCACGGCTGTGAATGGCCCCCCGCCCCGCCCCCTTAGTTTGTCCACCTGGGTTGTGGGTGGGTCAAGGGCACGTGAACTCCAGGGTCTCACCTGCTTGGCAGAGTTCAGAAATCTAAACAAGTCAAGCGCTGAGCGAGAGACGAAGCCACTGTAGGCTTTGGGGGGGGGCCCTTTCCTTTTGGGGTTGTTTCCACCTGGGGGAGGGGTGGTCTCTACGCACGCGGGGAGGAGATCTCCTAGATGGCTTCCCGATTGCTCGCTGGAGAAGAAGCCTCAGAATCCCTGGTAAGGAGGATCAGAATCCCTCATGAAGGAAGTGGCAGGGCTTGGGTCCCCGCGGCGCATCCAAGAGGTGGGCTGGAGAGACCGGAAGGTGGCGGCTCGGGGAGGAGGATGGGAATGAATGGGTGACCCAGATGAGCCCAAGCATCTGAGCCCGGAGACCCTCGCCCGGCTGGAGAGCTGCTTAGCACTGACCCTCTGCTCTTCCATACGTGGGACTTCGGAGGGATCCGGAGGAAGACGATAATACCTCCGCCTTTTTGGGGGGGATGGTAAACACGATGATAAAACATGTGTAACATAAACTTGACCGCTTTAACCATTTTTAAGCCCATAATTCAGTGGCTTCAGTGACAGTCACAATGTTGTGCAGCCACCGCAACTGTCTATTTCCAAAAATTTTCATCCCCCCCAAACAGAAACTCTGTATCCGTGAAGCCTCGATTTCCCACCCCTCCTTCCCTCCTGGTGCCTGGTGAGACAGAACACAGACTAAGAATTCGAGATGTTTCATACAAGTGCAGCTGTACCATAGCTGTCCTTTTGGGGTGCCTGGCTGGCTCAGTCGGTGGAGCATCTGAATCTTGGTTTCAGCTCAGATCACCATCCCCAGGTCATAGCGTTTGGGGAGGGAGTGTACGCGGGGTTCAGGCCTGGGTCGTGGACTCTGAGAGATGACCCTCCCCTCCCCCCCTCCATTCTAAGCATTGTAGGAGGCATAAAAGCTCTCTTCCAATGCGGGCTCCCTGCTAACTCTCTCACCTTGTCCTCACAACAGCCCTCTGAAGGAGGTGCTGTTATTACCCCATTGCGCAGATCTGGAGGTCGAGGTTCAGAGAAATGATGCTTCTTGCCCAAAGCCACACGGATGGGGAGGGTCACGGGCAGAACCCATTCCAGGCTGCCAGGCCTCAGAGCCCCCAGTCACCACTCCTAAAAGAGCCTCATTCGGCTCCATCCATCTCCCCGGGTCCTCTAATCTATGCGAGAGACCAAGTGTTGAGAACGGTTAATCTTGCTTGGAGTCTGATGGTGATAATTTGCAGCCTTGCCAAGGCAAGAAGAATTATTATCCAGAGCAAATCTAAAGTGAGGAAATGTAGGGGCGCCTGGGTGGCTCAGTCGGTTAAGCGTCCGACTTCGGCTCAGGTCATGATCTCACAGCTTGTGAGTTCAAACCCCATGTTGGGCTCTGTGCCGACCGCTCGGAGCCTGGAGCCCCTGCTTCGGATCCTGTGTCTCCCTCTCTCTGCCCCTCCCCCACTTGCACTCTGTCTCTCTCTTTCTCAAAAGTAAATAAACGTTAAAAAAAAATTAAAGTGAGGAAGTGTAGTGCAGGGGGCAAGGCAGAGCCAGGAAGTGGACAACCCTGCCTGCCCACACACGGTTCCCTTGAACCGGGGCCGGCTGGTGTGAGGGGACAAGACAGGAGAAGGTGCAAACTGGGAGGGACGTGTAGGGTGCTGCTCCAGAGGAGGCAAGAGAAAGGGAGAAGTGAGAGCGAAGCCAGAAGGAGAAGGGAGAAAGAGAAGACGGGAGGAGGTGGAGGGTGGGCGGGTGGAGGAAGGGACGGAGAAGAGAGAAATGGCAGACCAGGTGCTCATGCCGTGCACTGAGCTCCTGTTAGGTGAAAGGCGTCATGGTAACCGCTTCCACACTCACAGCTTCTGGTGTTCAGGATGGCTCATTCATTCCCATCTGACAGATCAGGAAAGAGAGGTTTGGATTCAAATAAATTCGAGAACAAGCCAAAGTCCCGGTTCAGACCCCAAACTGACATCCCAGAGGACAGAGAAATTCTGTATTCCCCCAGGCAGAGGTTTTGTCCTAGGGTGTGTTTGAAAGCACACCGAATGTGGGGTCGGAGTGACCCACGTGCCCCCTGTGGCCTCCTTCCTTATTCCAGCCCAAACAGCCAAGACCTGGGAGTTGGCTCCCTGCCCCCTTGCATTGCGGTGTGACCTTCAGTGTGTCACAGCACCTGTCTGAGTCTTGCGTTCCTCGCCTCATGGAAATAATAACACACACCTTCCCAGGGCAGGTGAGCAAATGCTCTGCAAAGTGGCTAAATACTTAATGGTCATCATTTCTGGTTCCAGCAGCTGCGTTTTCACGGACGGAGATCTTTGGGAGCAGATGTGCTCAGCCTCACAGGAACACCTCTGTATCTGCAGCCCGTTCTGAGCCCCACAGGCCTGGGGCCGTCACAGCAGCCGAGGGTCTCTTTCCACCGCTGGGGCCTCCTGGTGTCCCCTGATGGGCCCCCGCGCTTGTGCTCGATTGCCGCAGACACGCGTTGTGCCCTCCTGGGACTGTAAACCCGCGTGGCTCACAGAAGAGGTTGCCTCTTCCACTTGGTGTGATTTTTTTCATACTTTATGGCTCCCGGTGTAGTTCATTCTGGAGACCCCAGTATCCCATGTCTCTGATGTGACGTGTTTTCTGAATGGGTGGCCGTGGTGAGGAGCATATGTGGTCTCTTTACTCGTGCGCCATTAACGGATTTATTTATTCATTCCTTTGGTTAGTTACGTGTCTGTCCACCCAATGATCAACCCACTTGTTCTGTGTATAGTTGCTGAGAATAGGAAGACGATGATGGCCCCCCTTTTTTTCTTACAATGATAAAACCTCTGTGACACAGACTTTACCATTTTAACCATTTTTAAGCCCATAATTCAGTGGCTTCAGTGACAGTCACAATGTTGTGCAGCCACCGCAACTGTCTATTTCCAAAATTTTTCATCCTCCCCAAACAGAAACTCTGTATCCGTGAAGCCTCGATTTCCCACCCCTCCTTCCCTCCTGGTGCCTGGTGAGACAGAACACAGACTAAGAATTCGAGATGTTTCATACAAGTGCAGCTGTACCATAGCTGTCCTTTTGGGGTGCCTGGCTGGCTCAGTCGGTGGAGCGTCTGAATCTTGGTTTTGGCTCAGATCACGATCCCCGGATCATGGGATTGAGCCTGATTTGGGCTCTGCCTTAAGCATGGAGCCTGCTTAAGATTCTCCCCTGCCACCACCCTCTCCCTCTCTTTCTCCCGCTGCCCCTCACCCTGGCTCTCATGCTCCCTTTCTAAAAATAAAAATAAAAACCCAACCCCTCCCCCCAAACCAATATCTGTCCTTTTGTGTCTGGCTTATTTCACTGCACACAGTGTTTTCAAGGTTCATCCACACAGCAGTATGGGTTAGAACGTCCTCTCTTTTTACAGCTGAACGGTATTCCATCGTATGGACGTACCACATTTTTTTGTTCATTTATCTGCTGATGGACCCTTGAGTTGTTTCCACCTTTTGGCTCTTGTGTGTGAGGCTGCCGTGAACGTTTGTGTCCGACTATCTGTCTGAGTCCCTGCTTTCAATTCTTCTGGAAATATAACTAGGAGTTAGATTGCTGGGGCGTCTGGGAAATCCATGTTTCATGTTTTGAGAACCTAATTACTGCCATTTTTGAGCAATTATCATGAGCCAGGAACGGAGCTGTATACTTTGTCCGTGTTATGTCATCCAATCCTCTGACAGCCCCTCAAGACACAAATCATTATCCCTCAGATGAAGACATTGGGTCTAAGAGAGTGTATTAGTTAGCTATGAGTGCGTAACAGACCGCCCCAAAATTCAGTAGCTCAGAGCCGCCGTTTTTCGTCATGGCTCGTATGTTTGCGAGTTGGCTCAGGGCTGGTTTCTTGAGGCTGGATTCTGCCGTAGCTCAGCAACACGCATCTCTCGGTCACCCCCTGGCACCAGCCTGGAGATGTTCTTCTCAAGGCAGAAGCACAGGAGAACGGGCTGAAGCGTGCCAGGCATCTTTTGGAACCAGCGTAACGATGGTTCCTCTTCTTTCAGTCACCTGAAGCAACTCGTACGGCTGAGCCCGAAGTCAAGGGGAAGGGAGATGGGTTCTGTCCTGTAGGGGGATGAATTGCAAAGTCATGCGGCAAAGAACATGAATAGAGGGGATGGTAAAGAATTGGGGCAACCGTGGTTGCCTCCGCAATCTAACGCGGAGATGTTAAACGACTCTCTGAAGATCAACATTTGTGTGCAATAGGGTCAGAATTCAGCCCAAAGCTGTGTGCCTCCCGTTCCTAATTGTTTCTGATTTTATTTCTCTGCTTCTCAGATGGAACACCCAAGTTTCTGCTCTCAAGGTGCTCATGGTCTAGAAGGGAGAGACCAGAGATAAGCAACTAAGCATCCCAGCTGCCGCAGGGTATGAAGCGGGCCCAACGAACAGTTGGGTAAAGAGGAGAGAAGGGTCAGTCCCACCTGTGGATGAAGTGAGTGGCCATCAAGAAAGTTCATCCTGGGGCGCCCGGGTGGCTCAGCCAGTTGAGCGTCTGACTTCGGCTCAGGTCATGATCTCACAGCTCGTGAGTTCGAGCCCCGCATCGGGCTCTGTGCTGACAGCTGAGAGCCTGGAGTCTGCTTTGGATTCAGTGTCTCCCTCTCTCTCTGCCCTTCCCGTGCTCGTGCTCTGTCTCTCAAAAATAAATAAAACATTAAAAAAAAAAAAAAAAGAAAGTTCCTCCAGGGGCACTGACCTTTGAGTGGATTCCTGAAATTTGGGAGAAGCTATGCGGACAGCCATGGGACCAAGGCCTGGAAGTTGGTCGATGATGTTGAGCACAGGGAGTTACGTGCAGTCGGTAAGACTGGAACACTGTTGCCAGGATGCAGGGAGGGGGGTGCAGAAATGAGGGAAACGTCAGCAGTTTCGAAGGGCCTCCGACAGATACCCAGAAAAGGGAGATCCAGAAAAGGACTTACGATCTTCTTACAGATGAGCCAAGGAAGGTTCCAGAAGGATGAGGGATTTCCCCCCCTAAAATCTCAAGGGGTGGGGAGCTAAGTATGCCGACTCAAGCCTCAGCTCTTTACAGAGAAAACCTTTCTGAGGTCATACAAATGATTTAATGAGGAGAATATGATGCAGACCAAGGGACATGCACCTGAGACAGGGGACGTGGTATCCAGGACTGGGGGGCATGCGATGGGGGGTTTGCAGGCAGGGAGCACAAGGCAAGCCCTGAGAGTGTGTGTGGGACGTGAGCCAGGCACTCTCACTTTATCGGTGGCAGGGGGGAGGGGGGGTCTAGCCAGACCACTGTTAGTGACGATTTACCACTGCAAGGCATGGGCGACTGGTGAGTGAGACAGCAGTATAGCACAATGTCACCAACTGAGGGCCAGGCGGACGCCGTTGGCTTATTAATGAAGGATTCGAATCCAGCCGTCGGCAGACAGACGTCAGCCTATATCCTTGTGGAATTTCCAGTCTGAAGGGCTCCAGTGGTTGTTTCCAGTCCCTGACTGTGTATCTGCCCTGACCATTGGCCCAGGGTATCCTGGGTTATGTCAAGCACCTAACGGAAGGAGAGGGCCCTTATTTCTCATCTCCAGATGTCCTCTCAGCCCTAGAGCATCAGGGCCTGAGGTGACCTTTGAGCCTGTAGACTGCGTGCATGCCTTTGCATCAGGAAAAACCAAGGCTCAGAGAAGCCGAGTGGTCTGCTCAAGGGTACACAGCACCAAGGTAGGGCAGCCCAGAGCTCTTTCAACTATCAGCTCTTGGTAATATATTTTTGCTTGTTGTCACTAATAATTGAGCACCTGGAAACAGACACTGGAATGTTACACGGAGCCCCTGACCTCTTGAAGCCATCCTGCCTCGTCCAGTGTTACCCACCAGAACCTTCTGGGATGATGGCATTGTTCAGGATGGTAGCCACAAGCTGCATGTGATTGTTGTAACTGATATGTGGCTGGTGCCACCGGGGAACCGGACTTTTCATGCCATTAATCCAGTGTGCCTGGGTGGCTCAGTGGGCTAAGCATCCGACTTCGGCTCAGGTCATGATCTCGCAGTTCGTGAGTTCGAGCCCCACGTTGGTCTCTGTGCTGACAGCTCAGAGCCTGGAGCCTGCTTTGGATTCTGTGTCTCCCTCTCTCTTTCTGCCCCTCCCTTGCTTGTGTTCTCCCTCTCTCTCTCTCAAAAATAAATGAATGTTAAAAAAATGAATTATCTTTTTTAAAAAAATTTTAAATCTTTATTTTTGAGAGAGAGAGAGAGAGAGAGAGAGAGAGAACGAACGGGGGAAGAACAGAGAGATAGGGAAACACAGAATCCGAAGCAGGCTCCAGGCTCTGAGCTGTGAGCACAGAGCCCGACACGGGGCTGGAACTCACGGATGGCGAGATCATGACCTGAGCTGAAGTCGGACGCTCAACCGACTGAGCCACCCAGGCGCCCCTAAAATAAAATGAGTTATTTTAACCCGAACTTTCCACGTGCGGCCAGTGGCCTGTGTGTTGAGTGGTACTGGTCACATGACCACCCAAACACATGCAGAATCATGAACTGTGATCAGGTGTGACGGAAGTCCCCAAGACCACCCTCAAGTTCAATGAGAGCGTTGCACTGAGTTGAACTGCCGGTTCTCGACCAGAAGGACCCAGCGAACTCAGAAGAGCTCTCGGACTCCTGGTTACGGTTTATCACAGCAAAGTCCCCCACCCAGTGGACTTGCACGCCTCGGGTGCCATTCCCCTGGCAACTCTGTGTCATAACACCTACAGAGCATTGCCAGCCAGGGGTGGCCACCTGAGTCTTGGGGGCCAGCACTTTTATTGGGTGTCAGTCACATGGCCTCGGGCCCACTTGGTGGACTGTAATTACTCAGTCTCCAGCCCCATCCAGAAGTGAAATGATACAGCGTGGTCCAAAGCCCCACCATAAACCTCATTGTTAATGTAGACTACATGGCCTGGCGTGGCCCAGGGTCCCGCGACACAAAGGCACTGCCATCAGTGAGGACATCTCAAGGGCTTGGAGGTCACTTCCTAAAGCCTGTCAAGTTCTCTTTTTGGAATGTTCAGGGTTGAACACCCTAAACCTTCTGTGTTAACCCTTTCAGGCACAACAGGATTCGCCGGGTGAGAATCACAAGGGCTTTCAAGCTTGGAGATTTGGAGATGGGGCTAGGTGACCATTCTCTGAGCAAGTGATTGCCCTACCTGTGTTTCTACCGTTAGACTTACAGTAATTGATAATTATTCAATGCATGGTTTCTTTGCTTTTGACTGCCTCATTTGCTACACCAGGAGCTCCAGGAGGGTGATGTGAGGGTCTGTCCAGCTTGTCCTGTTTTCTCCAGCACTTAATACACTTTGCACACTGCTCTGCTGGGCTGGGACTCGGGGGAGGCAGGTGAGGGAGTCTCTGAGGTGCAGAATGCAGGAGGACGCCTTAAACTCCAGGAATTAAGATAAATAATATTTGATGCAATCTTTTGAGAGCTGAAAATTAATACATAAAATTCGAGAGAAAGCATGAAAATTGAAAAAAAAAGCTTTTTAAACATTTATTCATTTTTGAGCGGGGGGGGGGGGGGGTGGTGGGGAAGGGCAGAAAGAGGGAGACAGAGGATCCGAAGCAGGCTCCACAGGGTCAGCACAGGGCCTGCTGCCGGGCTCGAACTCATGAACTTTGAGATCATAACCTGAGCCGAAATCAAGAGTCGGCCTCTTAACCAATGAGACACTCAGGCGCCTAGAGAAAGTAAGAAAAAGCATTTTTTTAAAAAGATTATTTATTTTGAGAGAGGGAGAGAGAGAGAGAGAGGGAGCACAGGTTGGAGAGGGGCAGAGAGAGAGGGGGACAGATAAAATCCAAAGCAGGATCTGCCCGGTCAGTGCAGAGCCTGACGCAGGGCTCAAACTCATGAGTCGCGAAATCATGACGTGAGCGGAAGTCGGACACTTAACTCACTGAACCACCCAGGTGCCCTGAAAGTCTGAAAATTTTACACAAAGATAGGATCAGTACTCTGGGCGGATTTTTTTTTTTTTCACCTTCCAGCTCCAGTCTGGCTCAGCACTGTTTATGGATCCCGTCTTTATATACAATTGTAATCGTTTGTTCCTTATGGAGTTTTTGCATTATTTTTGATTTTCAAAAATATTGCATCAAAATGTGATTTATCTTGAGTACTGAGTTTTTTGGTGCCTTACCTTTCACACTCAAGGCAAATATCTCACTGGCCTCACCTTCATCCTGGCCCTGCTGTGCCCCACGCTGTGGGCCCTCAACAAAAATTTACTGAGATAAGAAAGTACCTGCCTGTGAGGTGGAGATTCACATCTCTTGTGTTGAAAATGAGGAAACCGAGACTCAGGGAAGTGAAGCAAGCTGCCCAAGGCACAGGTTGGGGCTGGGATTCATTCTTTGTTGGTCTTTCTCCAAAGCCTGGGCAATAATTCACTGTCCCCAGCCATCTCCCCTCCTCCCTGCCTCTGAGCATCCTGTTCCAGGCCGGACTGTCCTTTGGAAGGGAACCCTCCCCAGTGGTGAGAAGACAGGAGAGAAAGATCGGGAATTGGAGCAGGTGAAATCCATGTTCGAAGCGTCCGGACGGAGAAACATGATCAGCACATTCCAGGCGAGACAAACCCCCTGCCTTTGTCACTCACTGTAAATTGTCCCCCAATCACTGGGCTGACAGAGATCGATTCCCAGGGCTCACAGCACAATTAAGCTTTCTCAGACGCCTCATGGGGGAAGGAGGCAGTTGGTTTACTTGCGAATGCTTGGGGGTGATTTTCTAATGTCCCTTTCACCATTACGGAGGCTTTGCTCCAATCTCTTATCATATGTAATTCCTAATGATTTCTCTGTTATGTCCTGTTTTATTAAAGCGTCATTGAACTATACCCTATTGATTTAGATTTCACAGACAATTGAAATTTAAATTGACTCCAAATTGAATGTCTCCATGTAATCTCTGTTCTGCAATAAAGATAGATAAAATGCTTCTATTTTTGATAACAAGTTATACTGGAGGCACATTTTAATTTTGGGAGGGAAGAAAAAAAATGTGACAGTCTTGACTTTCTTTGAAAAGTGGCTGACGGTTCAGGGCCTGGGAGGTTTTGTTTTCCTCTGGGGCATCATGCTGCGGCTGTAGAGTTCTGGAATGTCTGGGCTGGCTCACAGAGGGGAGTGGAAGGTAATCTATCTGACCTATGAATGAATTAATTAGGTGACCCATCCACCCACTAATCCATCCATTTGTCCAGTGAGGACAGCACGTTGGGAGTGCCAGCGGCAGGGCTGGGCCGGAAAGAGTGAGGATAACTCATCTCGCTATGGTGTGCGCGCCTCAAAGCTCCTGTCATTTGAGGGTTGGGTCAAGGTCGCCATTTTGGAAAAAGGAAGGAGATACAGCCAGGCAACCAGCCCCAGGCTTCTGTCATTCAACAACTGTCCCCGCCCAAGCCAGAGTCTTAATGTAGCTTCTTCCTCTTTCCAGGAATGATGGAGGACAACAGCTGGGGTGTGGGAGGGGCAAGTGGAAGAGGAAAGAAGGTGCCATCAGTAAACACTCTACTCTTTACGCGATTGACTCTCTAGGAAGGGGAGAATCTACAAGATGACCATCAGAGCTGGGAGCAAAGTTGAACTAGTCAGATCCTTGAGATTGTTCTAGAGCAGTTCTTTTTTTTTTAATTTTTAAAAGTTTATTTATTTTTGAGAGACAGAGAGACAGAGTGCGAGTAGGGGAGGGGCAGAGAGAGGGGGAGACACAGAATCTGAAGCAGGCTCCAGGCTCTGAGGTGTCAGCACAGAGCCCGATGCGGGGCTCCAACTCATGAGCTGTGACATCATGACCTGAGCCAAAGTTGAACGCTTAACTGACTAAGCCACCCTGGTGCCCCTGTTCCAGAAAAATTCAAAGTGTGAGCAATCATCACCTCCCGGGGGCTCTGGAGCCACTGTGAAACCTTCCCTATCTGGATCCCAGCATTCAGGAGACCTGGGTGGAAGGATAGGAGGGTGCATTAGTTTCCTATTACTGCTGCAACAGGTTACCATAAACCTACTGGCTTAGTACAACACAAATTTATTATCTTATCATTACGGGGGCCAGAAGTCCAAGCCTTACAAGGCTATAATCAACGTGTTAGAGGGACTGCGATCCTTCTGGAGCCTTTAGGAGTGAATCGGTTTCTTGACTTTTCCAAGCTCCCAGAGGTGGGTCTGCATTCCTTGGCCCGTGCCCCTTCCTCACTTTCAAAGTCAACCACATGGTTTTTTCTTTCTCACCCAAGATCCTTGATTGAACCAGAGCTTCCAAGGTCCCTTTTGCTGTGTAATGTTTTCACAGGTTCTGGGAATTAGGACGTGGGCATCTTTGGAGGGGCCATTATCTGTCCGTCGCAAAGGACCTGAAAATGCCCCCAATGTGGTGGCCTCATTTTAGTCATAGTCTTACCAGTTGGGTGTCTGTCATAGGCAAACCCACTGGGAGTAGTCCCAAAATGGAAGCCTACTGTGGAGAGGAGAGCAGAAGATGGAACTCGGGACTTCTGCACCCCTCCTGGCTTTCTCTCACCCGGGGGTCTGTGGGATTCCAGTGCCTATGAAGGAGCGGACTCAGAGGGACCTTGGAGCTCTGCAGACATGATTGAAAAGCTGATTTGAGTTTCTCCAGTTTTCACTGCTCTCATCAAGGGGGAATGGCAGTAGAGTAAGGAAAAAGTAGAGAAACACTTTATTTTATGGAGTTCTCCCAAGCAAGACAAACTGAACAAAAGATAAGGATTCGACTCATTCATTCAGTAAAAACCTAGTGAAATTCCCAGCCTAGTGCAGTATCCAGAAATACACAAGGCAATCACTGTGCAGTACGGTAAATGCTGTCTTGGGGTTCAACGTGGGGTGTATAGGAGAATAGGAGGGGAATACCTGGCCCACACTGGTGGTGACCTCTAAGTTGTCACCTATAACCAAAAGTGGGAGGGGGGTGGAAATCAAGAGAGAGAGACTTCCAGGGAAAGGAGCAGCATGTGCAAAGGTCCTGAGGTAAGAGACAGTGTGCTCCTTCAGGGAACCAAATGAAGTCCAGTCTGGCTGGGGCATTGAATTTGATGTGGAGACTAGTCAGAATGAGCCTCAGAGATCTCCTATTTTCCATCACCAGGAGTTTACACAGTCGTAACTATAAGGTTGTTTGTGGCATCATTAGTGCCCCATTTATCCCACTGCAGTGTGAGCTTGTCAGGGCAGAGATTGTATCCATTTTGCTCATAGTTGAATCCCTGGGAACCAGCATGGCACTTAGCCTCTATGCACAATGTTGAATGAGTGAATGAAGGGCTATTTTTGGACTCCTAAGTTCAGAATTTAAATAACCAAGAGTGACTGGCTCCTGCCTGCCTTGGCATTTACTGGTTATTGTCCTTCACTGGCCAAAATGCCTATCCTATGGCTGACCCTGAGGTCTCTTTCAGCCTTAGCAGGCTATAGTTGGGGGCACAGCCTGCTTTTCAACTCGAGCTGTCCAGCCACTGGGCCTCAGGCCAGCACAGGTGCTAGCCCACTGTCCATTTGGGAGGACCCCAAATTCACTCCCTGGGAGGACTGGACACTCGGACCCAACACACACATAACCCTGGATTATGATTGTGTTTTTCTGGGGTGGGGTGGTCTGGCTCCCTGACTAGACTGGGAGTACTGAGCACAGGGCTTGCCAGCAAATATTTTTTGAATTATGACAGCATGGTTGTTGTAAAGCCTTGGTTTCAGAGCTGGTGGACCCTTGGATGCAATTTAGTCCCAACATACAATTTACACATGGGTAAGTTGAGGCCAGAGAGGGAATGGGCCTTGCTCAAGGTTCCATGTGAGTGGACATAGGTCTGGACCCCCTAATTCCTTGTCCTCTGCCTTACTGGCTCCATATAAGTAACTGGGCATCTCCTTCTAGTCTGTCCAACCCTTTCCATTCCATCACATTTATCCTGTCTCATCTGGGACCGTCCAATTCCACTCCATGCTATTCCATTGAAGCCTATCCCATTTTATTCCGCTTAACTTTTTCCATTCTCTCCTTTCTGTCCCATCCCATCCCTTTTCATTTTATTCCATTCCATTCGTTTCCATTCCATTGCACTCCACTTTAGTCCATTCCATTCCAACCTACCCCACCCACCTCACCCACCCTATCCAATCCCATCTACCCCATCCCATCCCATCCACCCCATCCCATCCCATCCCATCCCATCCACCCTAACCCATTCCACCCCATCCCATCCCATCTCATCCCTTCCCATCCCATCCACCCCATCCCATCCCATTCACCCCATCCTATCCCATCCCATCCCATCCCATCCCATCCCATCCACCCCATCCCATCCCATCCACCCCACCCCATCCCATCCCATCCCATCCCATCCACCCCATCCCATCCCATCCCATCCCATCCCATCCCATCCACCCCATCCCATCCCATCCCATCCCATCCCATACCAGCCACCCTAACCATTCCATCCATCCACCCCACCCCATCCCATCCCATCCCATCCTCCCTAACCCATTCCATCCATTCCATCCCACCCCATCCCATCCAACCACACTCCACCATCCCATCCCATCATAACCCATTATATCCCATCTCATCCCATCTCATCCCATCTCATTCCATTCCATGTCATTCCACCTCAGTCCATTTCATTCTAGTTCTTCTCATTCTATTCCATTCTTTCCATCCCATGCCATCCCACTACACCCTATCCCATTTTGTAGCATACCTTTCCATCCACTGTGCTGCATTCCATTTTGTTAGCTCACATGGTTCTTTCCATTCCACCCCCCACTTGAGGACATCCTTATCCATCCCATTCATGTTCCTCATGCCTAGAAATATTCACAACGTGCCTCCAGGATGACAAGCCCTGAATATTTCAGGATGAATGAGCTTCAAGCACTGATTTTGGGGAGAGAGACCACATCGGTTGATGAAGTGCTTGCCCCCACATCCCTGCTGCATCCTTTAGTTCTGCTTTTCACTGAGGCCAGGGGCAGGAGGGCCAGGTGACTGTCCAGTTATTGTTAAGTAGAAGTCTGATACCCATTTGGATATTGTTTTGGGGTACATATTGCAGGAACCCCCTGTAGAAGAAGAGGAGCGGGTGATGCGTCATCAAATGCCTTCCCAAGCCTTAACCCCTATCCTTGAGGCATGATCTTGCCAGTTTCCCTGATTTGCATACTAGTGTGGGGGAGGGATTTTCCCAGACACCTAGAGTCTCAGGAAGGATCCTGATAGGCTGCTGAACTGAGAGTGTGTGGGTCCGGCCCCTCGTGCTCTCTGCTTCTGTTTCCATTTCTTTTCCTAATGGACACCCTTCCCCTCTATCCTCCCATCTTCCAGTATGTCCTTGGTGCAGAACCTTGGTGTTCATGCTCTGATGGGATCCTCAGAGGTGCACATGATCTGGATTTGAGTTTTCTGGACTCATTAAATGGTGGGTATTTACTTGATCTGGTACCAAGATCCCACTGGTGTGTGGACCCCAAGGTCACCCTGAACTCCCGAAGATGCAACTTCTCTGTCTCCTCTCCACTGTCCCCACATGCCCAGCCTTCCCCAGGCCATATCCTGCTTGCCCTTGAGTCTCCTGGGTTTGGCAAGTGGGAAGCACCTGGCAACATAATTGCAGCTTATAAACGAATCAATTCTCATTAGGTTTGATTGGCCATTAGCCTCATCATCCTTTGAGCAGAGGGCCAGGGAAGTCTTAGCATGCCAAAGGAGGGGAGAGATCACTAGGGGTGTGGACTCCAGCCTCCTTTTGTAAACAGGATTACACTCAGAAGGAAGGGCGATCTTGACCAGGAGTCTTCAACCCTGGCTGCATGTTAGATCCACTAGGGAAGCCTTAAAATCATCTCTATCACACTTAAATCTTTTTCCTGTATTTTCTGTTCACTGGGAATTTTTCGTAGGCACTGCTATCAAATTCTCGAAAGTGTCTTCTGTCTTTGTGTCTATAATTTTATATTTTAGATCTATTTATTTTTTAAAGATTGTTTTCGCTCTTCATACGCAAGCAGATTTGTGCATTAACAAATAACAATTTACAGAATAAATTTGCTTTTTAAAAATGAAAAAAAAGGAACTCCTGGGTGGCTCAGGCAGTTGAGTTTCCGACTTTGGCTCAGGTCATGATCTCACGGTCTGTGAGTTCGAGCCCCGTGTCAGGCTCTGTGCTGACAGCTCAGAGCCTGGAGCCTGCTTCGGATTCTGTCTCTGTCTCTCTCTGCCCCTCCCCCGCTCATGCTCTGTCTCTCTCTCTGTCAAAAACAAATAAACATAAAAAGAAAAAAAAAGAAAAAAATACTGATGCTCAGGCCTCACTCGGAGGTATGGATGCAGAGAGGCTCTAATGAAGGGGCCCAGCCATTGGTGCCTTAAAAAAATCTCCCCAGGTTAGTTTGATGGGCAACTGTGGAGGTCTGAAATGTCATTTTGACTCTCTTGAGTGAAGGAAAGTCCAAAGTTTGGCTCTCAGAGCCTTGCCATATGTGAATACTTAATAAATACAAGTTCCCTGAGATCTTGGGCTTTTTGGTACCCATCAGCTTAGGCTTGATAACAGTCTCTTGTCATCACTGTCCTGTGTCACACTGATCCCCCCAGCATCTCCCGTGGCCCTCTCGAACACCTAGTGATTGCTGTCTTCAGGCTGCCTGCATGCTTCTATGCTTAATATCGTTCTTCAAACTGAATTTAAACACACCTCTCTTATTCCTTCCTTGCTCTGTTCTAAACTGATCTCATGAGCGTATGGGTTTGATACTCTACTTGCATTTTTTCCCTAACACACAAACTAACACAAACACACGACGATGGCAATTAAAAGTAGGTTCATGTCTTTTCTACCTGAAATCGCGTTGCCAAATGACGAGCGGTGCTTACCCTACGCTTCAGAAGATGTGACTTCGTAGTTTCCAAAAAATGTTTCACAAATGAAATGATGAATGCGATCAGTTTAAAAAATTGTGTATCTCTATCTGTGAATGGGTCGTTGTTATCTTTTCCTTATATCCTTCTGATAGCCTTGGAGATATTAAACATAGCACTGTTTCTAATGAATTAGAATAGAGCCCCTTCGGGCTCTAACTCTGACTCTTTTTTTGGTATTTGCTTTAGGTCATGGATCAGTTTCTTGCTTAAAACTTCATTTAAGTAGGAACCAGATTTCTCACTAAGAACCTTAAAAATGTGAATACCTTTGACCCATTCATTGCATTCTGAGGAATTTATAAGAAGAAGATGCTTCAGAAGAGAGATAATAGTTTACCTACCAAAATATCCTAGGTAGTGTTCTGTACAAATATGAGAAATGTTAATCCACCCAAATCTGCAATAACAGAATGGCTCATTTGATTAGGATGTATATTCAATGTAACGAAAGATTTAGAAGTATTATATTAGAATGTATATTCAGGTTAATAAAAGGTTTATGAGATCAAGAATGCTAGGTGATTCTAATGCTTAGAGGATTCTAATCTCTACATTCCTAACACTTAGCACGGTGCTTGGCACAGGTTACCATTTCAAAAATACTTGCTGGAGGTTGAATGATCTATTAAAACGACAGCCACAGAGTTCACAATAACACAGAAAACCACTTATCATTAAGTGAAAAAAAAACAGAGTACAATATTAAACATAAGATGTTGTTGCCTCTGTATTAAAATATGCACGGTGGGGGGGCACCTGGGTGGCTCAGTCGGTTAAGCATCCGACTTCGGCTCAGGTCATGATCTCACAGTTTGTGAGTTCGAGCCCCGCGTTGGGCTCTGTGCTGACAGCTCGGAGTCTGGAGCCTGCTTTGGATTCTGTCTCTCTCTCTCTCTCTCTCTGCTCCTCCTCTGCTCAGGCTCTGTGTCTCTCTCTCTCAAAAATAAACAAACATTAAAATTTTTTTCAATAAAAAATAAAATATGCATTAGCCTTGTATGTGTAAAAATAAGGGAGGGATTAGTGAAATGTGTGTTGTATCCTGGGCATAGAATATTCTGCAGCCACTAAAGTTATGCTTGCAAATAACATCCACGATATGAGAAGCTGTTTATGATATCACGATAAGTGAAAAAATAAGTAAGTAAATAAAGCGGGATGTAAAAATCCACATGCAGTATAATTCCAATTTTTGTGTATGTATATATAATTGTAACACTACATTATGTGTTATTATTTAATTATAGTTGTATTTATAATATTACAGTGTAAAATATTTATTCCTATTACAGAAATTTAATATTAAATACACATGTATTTAATATATAGGTATATATCTATTATATATATAGGGTATGTATCACATGTTTTATTTTATATATATATGTGTATATATTTACACATGTGTGTATACACACACACATTGACAAGGCTGGAAATAACCCAAAATACTAACAGTTTTTTTAGGCAGTGAGACTGGCATAGGTTCATTTTCTACCCTCCATGGTTCGTCTTTTCCAATTTCTCAAACATCCTTCTAAAGGAGCTCGTGTTACTTTTATCATCAAGACAAAAGATAACCCCTGGGAAGGTTTTCGACACAAAGAGGTTGGGAGTGCCCGGATGAGGCTTGCAGCCTTAAGAAACGCTCTAGGGGGAAGGTCTGTGGTCACATTGCATCAGCTGGTGCGGCCTGATTCCGCCTGAGTCCAAGTTCACGGGCCTGTCTGGGCAGGAACTCGTGGCATTGACCCGGCGCCACGACAGCCTCCTTGCGGGGCTGGCTTCGCAGAAGAGCAGCCCGGGGGCCCGGCTGAACTCTTCTGGAGGAAGGCCGCCGTCCCCCAATTTGCCGGGTCTCTCCAGTTGCTGAGAATGATCGACAGTAATTAAAACTAAGCTAATAACCTCCTCACTCTTGACATTTCTATGGGGTTTTGTTCACCATTATCTACATATAGATTAAAAATTGTAATTGGACTGGCGATCGGGTTAGGAAAATCAACCACCTTCCAACTTGTCGTTTGCTGGGGACTGACACTTTGAAATTTTATTTAATCTGAGAAAATTGAGTTGAACTCTGGCACCCTCCGAGGTGGGGATGAAAAAAAAAAAAAGAAAGAAAACACAGCATTTATCCTTAAGGACCGATGCTAGCTAAGAAAATATTTCTGTTCTCTGCAGGGAGGAGTGGGGTCTGGGCCAGAGGGTGCCCGAGTATAGCCCACCGGGGTGTAGGGTGGGGGGCTTCAAGGAAGCAGCCATGCAGCGGGGGGGACAAGATAACCCACTGGGCCCCGTATGAAGGAGGTTTAGGGAGACCAAGGCCGCCTCCCCAAGAAGAATCATGTGTCATTTCATAAGGGTTTGGGCTGCCTAACGCCACAGAGTTGTCCTGAGCTGGCCAAGATTGATGTTATTGGTTCGTAATTCTGGGATTCCAAGCCTTTGCAATGCTGTGATTCTAGAGTTCCACCTTATATTCTTCTGGCCTCTGCAAGACTGAGGGGCTGTGCCCCCCTTTGCCTGGGCCTATGAGGCAGGGTTTCTCCATTTGTATGAGTCTATGCTTCTGGGAACCTAGGGGAGGAGGGTTCCAAGAATCAGGGATTACAATATCGACTTCAAAAGGTGGGAAACTGTCACACCTGCCCAGCTGCCCCTACCATGGAGTCATTAATCTGTCTAAATTGAACCCTTTAAACTGATACTCTTAGCTCGTGTCCCCAAGGTGATGGGCCGGCTGAAGAGTTCTTTCTAATACACAATGTGGCCAAGTCACATCCCTGATTAATATACTTCAGTGAGGTCTTGTGGCCCTATTTGGATCGAGCACAGTCTCCTTACAATGGCTTAAAAGCCATTCTGGGTTTGCCTCTCTGGAGTCAGCCTCCTGGATCCTCACACACATTCCCCCATAATATGTGGGCTGATGTTCTCTCTCTCTCTGACTGCACATCGCTTCTCTTCTTAGCCTGCAGATCTTTGCATTACTGTTCCCTCTGCCTGGAATAACCTCACCTCCCCATCTCAGTGCCGCCCTCTGGGTTTGCCTACCTTCACCACCTAATTTCTATTTATCTATCACTTCTGATGTTGGGCTTCCCCTTCTCCGCAAAGTGTTTGCCTCCTCTGCCTTGCCCCTCATCCACCCCGTGCTCCTTCCGTGCCAGCTCTGTGGCTCTCCACCATCTTTTCCCATGAAACCAGGATCTTCTTGAAGGCAAGAATAATTCCTTGTTTATTGTTCTGTCTCCTAGCCCCCGGCACAGTATTGCCAGAAGGCAAGAATGAATGAATCTGTGTGTAAGGGCAGGAAGTCGTGACTTTTCTCCTCTTAGAATAATAAACAGTCATTTATTTATTCATTTCAGAAGTGTTTGTTGACTGTCTACTTTGTGCCTTGCCCTGCGCTCAGCCGCGGGATGTACTGTGAACAAGACAAATACGCCTCTATTGTCCAGGGTGCTCATGGGGGAAGTAGATTAGAAAGATTGATTGGGGTTAAGGAGTTAGGGGAAGAGTAGTCCAGGCAGAGGAAACATGTGTGAAAGACCTTGAGGAAGGAAAGGGAGAGACAGTGTGAAACAGAGAAGCCGGAGGGTGGGGCCGGCGGCACTGTGAGAGCAGGAGACGGCCCAAAATGATCCCCGAGATGTGGGCAAGCCCAGATCATGATGACCTTGCAGGTTTCCAGCCTGGAGCTACAGGATCAATTTTGCAGTGTGAAAAGATATGTTTGTTAAATGTTCAGTCCGTGTGTGAGATACAGACAACCTCCTCCCTCTCTTCTGAGGATGATCATCCTCAACAATCCTTCACACTTGTTGTTGCTTTCATCTTTCCGGCGCACATCCAACCTCCCGGAGTGGATTGCTGAACTTTGTCTGCCTAGAAAGCTCTCTGGACGCAGATCTGGCTTGCCCTGGCTGCAGAAGTGGTGCCACGACCCAGGTAAGACCAAACGCAGCATCCAATCTCTGTGGCGACGGTGATTGGTGCAACAGGCAGCACATGACCCAAGCCGGGCCAATCAGAGCCCTTCCCTAGGATTGCTATGTGGGCTTGGTGGGAGGGAGCTGCTTCTTCTCCACTGAGGTTTGTAGGGCAGGTACCAGCCCGACGGAGAAGGGGGAAGGTGCATCTGCAGAAGGAGAGCGTGTAGCCACCTTCGTGAGATGAGGCAAAAGGGAAAAATGAGAGCTTTTCTTTTGAATCTTGAGCTGCCCCAATATCCCAACTAATTTTGAGAACGAATGACTCTCCCCTTTTCCCATTAAGCTAGTTTATGTTTATGTTGTCATCTACTACTTACATGCAAATGAATCCCCATCACTCCTGCTGTATCTGATCCCTGTACCTCTCTGGGATATAGTCAAGGAAGGCATCTTGTCCTCATTTTATAGAGCAGAAACCTGGGGCTCAGAAAATTGCCTGAGCTCATGATTACATTAGTGACAGAGCTCGAATCAATTACTCCACCCCTTCTATCAATCAGTTGGTACATATCATGCTATTGGAGTTTGCTGGACTAGCTCTGATTTCAGATGCCCTGTTCCAGTGTCCTCATACACCATCTGAATGGCTCACTAATTTGAACGGATAAACCACCTTTCCTTAAATGTTTTTTCCATGTCCAAAAATAGTTTTCAAAAAGTATTGTAGCCACAGTTCTTGACTTTCAAATTAAAAAAAGGATAATGTTTATTTATTTTTGAGAGAGACAGAGAGCGGGGGAGGGGCAAAAAGAGAGAGGGAGACACAGAATCCGAAGCAGGCTCCAGGCTCTGCACTGTCAGCACAAACAGCCCGGTGCGGGGCTCAAACTCACGGACCGTGAGATCATGACATGAGCCGAAGTTGGACGCTTAACCAAGTGACTCATCCAGGCGCCTTGATTTTTAAATTTCTTTTAATGTTTATTTATTTGAGAGAGAAAGAGAGTGCGGGGAGGAGCAGAGAGGGAGGGAGACACAGAATCCGAAGCAGGCTCCCGGCTCCCGGCTGTCAGCATAGAGCCCGACACGGGGCTCGAACCTGCGAACCGCGAGTCCACGGCCTGAGCCGAAGTCGGATGCTCAACCGACTGAGCCACCCAAGCGCCCCCACAGTTCTTGATTTTTAAACGTGGAAGTCACGGTAATGACTCAGTTGCACGCTGGTATATGTTTAACATTTAACATGTGTTGTTCTGATGTGAATCTTGGTTGGTGTTTTTGTTTACGTTAGCGAGGAAGACAAAACACAACAAAAGCCTGCGTTGGAACGCCACCTGCTCCTCAGTGCGGACAGCAACTTCTTTGTGCCTGTTCACAAAAGAGCGGCCATGGGCACCTCATACCTTTTGCGTTAAATCTACTTTATTAACACTTGGCACGTCCCTTTCTTACCTCGAGACAAGCAACAAAACAATAACAAATCAAGCCCCAGTTTAGAGCACTTGCCAAGATCTGTGGTGTTAATGCTCCCACTGCGGCTGATTTCAAGTCACCAACATGATGCCTTTGACAGCGGGACGGGGGAGATGCACAGGTCCCATTATATGCGGTTCTGCCAGAGGGGTGCAATGGGTGTAAACAACTCTAAGAGCAGAGGATGATAATAAAACGTGGTCAAGTAGTTAGGAAGTGGTGAGTTTTGAACGATTTTTAATGTGATTCGTTTGATTGCAAGTTTATATAATTTGACTTTTAATGATAGCTGCATTTCACAGCCGGCTCACAAGGTTCCTGAAAATGCAACCCCTGGCTCCCATGAGCTGGTCTGAGGCATCCAGCAGGCTGCCTGCCAGAAATCACTGTATCCCTGTACCCGCAGCTCCCCGAGTGTGGGGACGACAGAAATTCCCCGCCATTGTTCCGATGATCTTTGTTCTTCTCTTACGTGGAAAATGAGCTTATCCTGGATCTTCCTTCTGAGAGCATCCTTCCGGCTCAGGTAAAGCAGGACCCTCTCTGTCGTCTCTTTCCCAGCTCCCTCTCCCCCCCCCCCTGGCCCCCTTATCACAGTTTGTAACGATGTGTGTACTTGGCTGTGTGTTGATTTATACTTAGTCTCCAGCAGACTGTGAGCCCCGCGACGGCAGGGCAGTGTCTGTCTCCCTCATTGTGGTATTTCCTGAGCCTGACTCCATATGCAGTCCAGGAGAGTAATTGTGAGAGCACTTTACTGTGAGCAGTAAGGAATGGCTGCAAGCAAACCCTCATTTGGGAGAGGAGGGGGCTGTCATTACAACATCTCAAAAATCTCTAGGCTACATCCAAGCTCATGGCCATATGATTCGTAAGCGTCCACCCACAGATGAATGGGAAAACAAAATGTGATCTATACGTACTGTAGGACGTCGTTCGTCCTTAAGAGCAAGGACATTCTGGCACCTGCCGCAACATGGATGAACCTTGAGGGCGTTAGGCTAAGTGAAATAAGCCACTCATAAAAGGACAAATACCGAAGTCGGACGCTCAACCGACCGAGCCACCCAGGCGACCCCCCCCCCAACCTTATTTTTTAATGTTTATTTGACAGTCTGACTCTTGATTTCCCCTCAGGTCGTGATCCCAGGGTCATGGGATGGAGCCCCGTGTGGGGTTCTGTGCTGAGCATGGAACCCGCTTGGGATTCTCTCTCCTTCTGCCCCTCCTCCGCTCTCTCTCTCTCTCAAATTAAAAAAAAAATACTTAAAGTGGTGAATTTTATGTTATGTATATTTTACCACAATAAATAAATATCCTCAAAAACGTTCAGGCTTCCCAGACCCTTTTCGTGGACTCGGGTGAGTGCTTGTTTGTGTATTTGGGCAGAAGAGAGACCACACACGAGCACAGTGACTTGCCCACAGCCACGCAGCTTCAATCCAAGGTGGGCCTGCTCCCACCGCCTCCTCTCCAAGCCTTTGTCTTGTTGAGGAGGGAAAAATTTTGGACGAGAGGCAGGCGTGGGGTGCTCTTCGGCTGACGACCCCTCGCTAATTTCCTTCCCAGGGTAGCCTTCCAGCCGCAGAGGCACGGAACACCCCCTCCCTCCCTTTGCCCTCTTTCGCATTCGCCAAGCTTGGCCAACCCGGCCCTAAGACTGAGTTGTCAACGAGGAGATAGAAAGAAAGAAAAAGCAATTTCTTCCATTTCTTGGCTCAATCCTATGCAGTCAATACTGTTAACAGTAAATCAAATATCAGGACTGCATTGACCCAGGAAAAGGCCAAGGAGAAAAAAATTCCAGAGCAGAATCCAAAAAGTAGAAAATAAAGTTCAGCCAGAGGCATAAATCACACCTGGGGAAACGGCCTGCAGCGGAGGCAGCTGTCTGGGACTACGCTGTCCCAGCACGGCGGCTCCTGCTTTGGGTTTCTGAATTTCTAGAACCCTGTTCCTGGTACATCAGGGTTGAGGATTTCTGACTTGAGGTCCTTTGGATTTGGGGCCTCACCAAAATTTGGCTGAGTTGGGACGGGGTATCTGCAGAAAATGGCTTTGGGGGAAGAGCCCCCTGCCGCCCTCCACCTGCCCTTGTATGCTGTCCTTTTAGATGTCCCAGCTGAGTCCTGGCTCCAAAAAGAGGTTCAGAGGTTCTAAAAAATGTTCAGGCACGTCTGAGTCTTGTTGCCTCTTCTCGTTAATGTACCCAGCCCGCAAGTCTTTTTTAATTAAAAAAAAATTTTGTTAAATGTTTCTTTCTTTTTGAGAGAGACAGAGAGAGAGAATGAGTGAGGAGGGGCAGAGAGAGAGGGAGCCACAGAATCCAAATCTGAGCTGTCAGTGCAGAGCCCGATATGGGGCTCAAACTCGTGCACTGTGAGATCATGGCCTGACCTGAAGCGGGACGCTTAACCAACTGGGCCACCCAGGCGCCCCAGCCAACGAGCTTTCATCAAGAGCCCACTGTGTGACAGGCAACGTTCGAAGGTTCTGGGGATTCAATTGTGGACTAGTAAGTGAGTGGAAAAAGTAAGATAATTAAGAATTTTGGGGCGCCTCACTGGTTCAGTTTGTAGAGCATGTGACTTTTTTTTAATGTGTATGTTGAATTCTTTTCATTTTCCATTCGCTTTTTTTTTAAAATATAATTTCTTGTCAAATTGGTCTCCATACCACACCCAGTGCTCCTCCCCACAGGTGCCCTCCTCAATGCCCATCGCCCACTTTCCCCTCTCCCCCACCCCCCAGCAACCCTCAGTTTGTTCTCAGTATTTAAGAGTCTCTTATGGTTTGCCTCCTTCCCTCTCTGTAACGTCCCCCCCCTTCCCCTCCCCCCGGTCTTCTGTGAAGTTTCTCAGGATCCACACAGGAGTGAAAACATATGGTATCTGTCTTTCTCTGCCTGACTTATTTCACTTAGCATAATACCCTCCAGTTCCATCCACGTTGTTGCAAATGGCAGGATTTCATTCTTTCCCATTGCCAAGTAGTATTCCAATGTATATACAAACCACGTCTTCTTTATCCATTCATCAGTTGATGGACATTTAGGCTCTTTCCATAATTTGGCTATTGTTGAAAGCCCAAGCATGCGACTCATGATCTTGGGGTGAGTCTGAGCCCCATGTTGGGTGTAGAGATTACCTAAAAATAAAAAAAAAATGTTAAAAGAAATAGATTTTTATAGTATGTTGGATGGGACTAGATGCTATGAGGGAGTGTTTGGGATGAGAGGAATCAAATTTAATTTAGGTAAAGGGGCATTTGTGGATAGACTTAAAGCGGGTGAGGATGTGAGCCCTTCAGATATCCGGGAGAGAGATATTTCAGAGGCAGCAGGTGCAAAGGTCCTGAGGCAGTGTGTCTGCGAGTATTTAAGAAACAATGAATTACGGCTGGAACAGAGCAAGGGGGATGATGACAGGATGGCGGGGCCGAGGTTGGAGATGGCCAAGGGCAAGATCAGGCAGGGCCTCTGGACAGTCGGGACTTTGGCTTTCCTCTGGGTGAGATGGGAGATTGTTGGGAAATTTGGAGTGGGAAGAGGCCTCATCCATCCCCATACCCTGACTAATTAAGATGAAGAAAAGCTAGACTGATTGCAATTTCTACACCCCGAGACTCCCTCTGTCTGAAAGACAACTGTAACATCCTTGCACATGCTGGGCACATAATGCACACTCAAGCATATTGGCTGAGTGTGGAAAGACGTCCGGGTGGACACGTTCAACCAACAGTTAATGCTGCTTCCTTTGTAGACCAGCGGGAATGGGTGTGACCAGTTCAGGAGAATTTCCTCTTTTATTTTTTACGTGTTTGCATTGCCCGATTATTTCTTAGTTTTTGTTTTATTTTGTTTTGTTTTTACAGAATGGATGGCTAAAGACTGGGAGCTCTGTTTAGAGTTGTGCGACCTTGGGTAGGCCATGTATTTCTGAGCGTCCGTCTGCTCGTTTGGATTATGAAATAGCTCTCTAATACGTGCTTGTGAGGGTCTTTGTGACGCAGTGAGGTCTATGGAGCCCCCGTTACAGGGCCTGGTTCCCAGCAGGTGCTCAGTAAATGCTGGTAGTAATTGGTCGGGAGCCACGTAAGGAGAGCCAGGGAGGGAAAACATCTGGGCTTTCGGAAGAGCCGTGCACAGCTTCGTCTACGCTAGCGGCGGACTGCTGCTTTGGGCAGGCCATTCCCACCGCCCCGGCTTCCCTACCTCGGCCGAGTCCCCCAGACCCTCCCTGGGGAAGACTGGCCACCCGTGCCGGCAACCGAAAGACTTCCTGAGACCTGGGAAAGAAGCAACATGGCCCAGCAGGCCTCACTAGCATCTTCTTCCCGGCAAATCTCAGAGGCTTGTAAGGTCTCCGCCTACAAAGGGGCCTGAGGCCTCGGCCTGCGTTCAGTGCGGGAACCTCCGGCACAGCGTCTTACCACGGGACCCCAGGAGTGGAGCCCTGGTGGTTTTGCCTTATGTAGCAGCTGTTCCCTTTTCCGGTAACAGCACCCCATTCGTCTCACCGAGTCCTCCGCCAGGCCTAGTCCACCAGTTTGAATGGGGCTGACGGCCCCTTCCTCGCGGCTGGAGGTGGGCACCACCCAGGCCTGGGCCAATCCGAACACTCCTGCCCTCTGCCTACAGTGATTGGTTCGGCGATGACCCAATCTAGCGAATGAGAGTCAGACCCAGGATTTTGGTTCGGACCATCCCTGTAACAGAATGGTCTGGGATCCGCTGTGATCACAGCCCTGAGATCTTAATTGGGGTGGATCAACTCCTATGAGCATAAAATAACAAAGGTGGACTTCCTCCTCAGGCTCCAAGTTCAGCTGGGGCTGGTGGGCGCTCTGCTCCCGCCTCCTTCATTCAGAGAAGTACCATCCAGAACATCATCAGACACCATAGCAGAGGAAAGGGAACTGGAATCAGATGGGCCTGACTTTGAATCTTGACTTTTCTGCTTAAAGCAAGGGGCCTGCCTGACCTGCCCGGTACATAGCTATTGCTCAGAGAGTATCAACTTCCTGTTGTCCAATTTCTCCGTCTGTTGTGTGTCCAAACTGGACGTTCAAGGCTTGGCTCAAATGCCTGCCTCTCCATGAGGACTTCTCAACCCACCTCATTGCTCACCGCCTCTCCATCATCTTCGCACAGAGGGAAGCACATACTAGGGGCCGTCATCTGTGCCCCTTCAGTGTCTAGCAAAGCCCCAAGCGCTTAGTAGGCGCTCTGCTCAGTACTCTGGATGCGACTTGAGGCACTTTACCGTGCCAGGTGCATAGTAGGTATCAACATGGGCACCCAGTGTCAAGCATATGGTGTCTTCCTGCCTTGTGTCCCCCTCCTGCGCGATTGCTAGCCGCGTGTTTTCCAGACGTTATCCCCCCAACACCTCACCGCAGCCACCGGCCTCTTGGACCTTGAGACCTAGAGTTTGTGACCGGGAGTTGCCACGAAGCTATCATTTGCTGAAATGGGTGGGGTGGGGTGCGAGGGCCTTGCAGGGATGATCCAGGGCCCAACTGCCCTGTGGGGGTCATCAGGGGTCAGCGAGCAGAGACTTGGCTTATGAATTTCCTCCCCTGGCCCCAGACAAAGAGGGAAGTCTTTGGCAATGCGGTTACCTTGGCAACTCTTTGTGCTGGCGAGTGGGAGAGGGGGAGGGGGAGGGGGAGGGCTGGGGGAAGGGGGGGTAGCTTCTGGGGGCGGGGCAGGAGCTGGAGGGGAAATCCCCCCTTAAAGCAGGGAATGACTGGCTTCTGCCTTCTGGGCAAAGTGAAGGGAGCCCTCCCACCACGGGATGGAGACTGGTCTGGGTGGGAGTCCTGTCTGTCCTCCTCTCCCCTCTAGAAATTTCTTCCAGCTCCTCTAAAAACATGCCAGGGGACTAGGTTGGAGCTCTAGCCCTTCCTCTAACTTGCTGTGTGACCTTGCACAAGTCTCTCTCTTTCTCTCTCTGAACCTCCGTTTCCTCTCCTAGAAAACGGGTTAATAATCCACAGGGTGGCTGTAAGGATGCGATCTGACTGATGTAAAGGTACTGGGTCCCTGCTAAGTGTTAGTGACCTGGGGGCGGTTTTTCATCTGGTTGCCTCTAGCTGGCTGGGCAAGTGACTACCATAAAACAAGGGTGGACATTTCTACGTCACATGCCTGGAGCTAAGTGGATGTGCCTGGTAACCGTGGTTTTTGATGTTCCTGCCAGATTCTTGACCTGGAGTGGGCATGGTGGGAGAGTCATTACTACTGAGAGTTAGGGGTCACCTCAGTGCAGATGGGGAAACTGAGGCCCAGAGTGGGTGAAAGTCTAAGGTGACCTTGAGGGAAAGACCTGCGGCTCTGTGTTCTGGGTTCACTGGCTCCAGCCGCAGTCCCAGGCATACTAGCGTCCCTTCCTGGGAAGGTGGGCAGAGGTCTGAGTAGGGGACATATTTGGAGTAGTGTGGAAACCTTGACTTCCTGAGAGCAGGAATGGAGTAGGAGACCCCTCTGCCGGGGTGGGGTGGCCTCAAGGCCGTGGCCTGCCATGATGGAGGAACCCCACACATCCATTCGCTGACGTGTCCTTGGGCCATCTGGAGGGCGCGGTCACGGTGGAAGGAAGATGCTTCCCACTGTACAACTGGCATCCCGTTTAGTAGTCTGGTCGGGGAGGGGGAAGGCAGAGGGGTTTGTATTTAAGGCTGTGGGAAATCTGGCTGTGCCTCTCCACATGCGTGAAACCCTCTATGGCTCCCTAGCACCCCAGCAAAACCCATAAATTCTCACCATGGCTTCAAGGTCACGATTGGTCCGGCCCTGCTCACCTCAGCGGACCCATCACCCCCTGTGCTGCCACATGCTCACTTCATCCCCCATCCCCCCCCCGCCCCCCCATGTTCAGTCTCCTCCCTCTGACACCTATGGCTCATGCTTTCTTCTCTCTGGAGTATTCAGCCTCTCTCTCCAGTATGACTCATCCCACGCACTCTTTCTGGCTCAGCTTAAATGTCACCTCCTCCAGGAGGTTTTCCTTGATCCCCCAGGTTGGTCAGGTGCCTCCTCTGGGGACTCCCAGCCCCCTGGGCTTTGCCCATCACTCTGCTTGGATGATCTGTCGCCTCTTCCCTGCCCCAGACTATGAGCTCGGCGAGGGGGAAGCGCCTCCATTTGTCCATGTCTACTTGTTCATCACCGAATTCTCGGTGCCAGGAACAGCCAGTGCCAGCACAGAGCAGACACCCAGTAGAAAGTTATTTAATAAGCGGATGAGGCAGGAAACCGTGACACTTTTGGCGAGAAGAGCAAATCGGCAGAGCTTGGCTGCTGTTGGGGCAGGATCTGGGGCAGAGAGAATCCTGATTCCTACAGGATGTCCTCTCCCTATGCCTCAAAGCGCCCCAAGCATTCCCCCATTCCATCCCACCCCTGCTGGCCTGGTTCCCTGCCTGTCTCCTGTCTCCTGTCCCCCAGGCTTCACCTGGGGACGGAGCGTCCAGGCACCTCACAGTCACTTCCCTGCCCTATGGTCTGCCAGGGGTGCCAACTTCTGGAGAAAATCTTAATAGAAACCTCTCCAACAATTTTTCTGCCTCCAGGAGGCATTAGAAGCTTCAGAACGCTCTTTTGCCCCACAGGTTGGGCACGTAGGCAACGCTAAGAGCCTGCTCTCTGCTCTTTTCACCACGGCTTTGGTGACCACCAGGGAGGTCACCACGCAGTGAGCCAAATGCGTCAGTTACCTGCTGAGTGCCTTTCCCACGGCTGCTTCCTCTTCTTTGCCACCACCCTGCGGGGTCGGTCATTTCATTCGCTCCACTTAGAAATGGAAGGAACGGAGATCCAGAGAGGGGAAGAGGTTTGCTGGGGTCACTTGCTGGAGAAGGTTGGAGTCGGGGTGCATGCCCATGCCTGTCCCATCCAAGACCCCTGAGTGGAGGCATGGTGGAGGTGGGCACCAGAGCCGGCTGTCCTGCTTGAGGTGAGGCCCTTCCACGTACAGGTGTGTCTTCGGCAGGTGAGTTTACGTCCCTTCACTGTGCCTCAGCTTCCTCATCTGTAGAATGGGCACAATAATAGCCTCGACGTCACTGGCTTATTGTGATGGGCGAATAGTGGAGAAAAGCGTTTGGCCCAGGGCCGTACGCACGGCATGTTCAGTAACGTTAGCAGTCCGGGTTAATTCAACATGTCTTTTCAGGTGCCTGCTGGATGCGAGGGGGCCAGGGCAGACCTCATCCCCACCGTCACACGCTTACATTTGGGTTCTTGCCAAGCGACAAGGTAGAAGGTAATAATTTCTGAGCTTTGACCTACTGTGCACACATCGACCCACTCAACAGATATGAGCTGGCTACCTACTATGTGCTGGGCTACGCATAGAGGAATAAGAGACTGGCTCTCCCTTAGGTGGAAGACAGAGTGGAGGTGGGAGGCTGAGATGAAAACAATCAGTGTTCCAGGGAAGCATGTGAGGGGGATAATGAATATGGAAGGAGGGAGTCCGAGAGAACCTTCAGCAGGCTGAGGCCCAGAGGACGGATAGGACCTAGTCTGGGGAGGAAGGGGGGTCTAGGTGCAGGGCACGGCGCATGCAAAGGCACGAAGGGAGTTGTCTTGCTGACTCACATTCCACCTCGTGGCTGGTGGACTCCTCTATTACGCTTGGCTATGCCTTCTCTCAACTCTGCAAATCAAGTGTGAACGTAAGAACTTTGAAGTCTCATCGGCCGTGACCTTGATTCTCTTTAAATCCTTTCACACATATCATCTCCTTTAATCTGCACACCAATCCTGTTGGTGTGGTTATACAGATATAGGGATGGGCCGTCGCTTTCCTCATTTTCAGCATCCGACTTCGGCTCAGGTCATGATCTCACGGTTCGTGGGTTGGAGCCCCGCGTCGGGCTCTGTGCTGACAGCTCAGATTTTGCTGCTTCGGATTTTGTGTCTCCCTCTCTCTCTGCCCCTCTGTTGCTCACACTCTGTCTCTCTCTGTCTCTCAAAAATAAATAAATGTAAATTTTTTTTTTTAAAGTAGGTTCCATGTTCAGCCCTGAGCTTAACGCCAGGCTTGAACTCAGGACCGTGAGATCGAGACCTGAGCTGAGATCAAGAGTGGGATGCTTAACCGACTGAGCCACCCAGGTGCCTTAGCCACGATAGAGTTTTTAAAAACATGTTTCATGAGATATTTGGGATATACTTACACTCCAAAAAATTATTTGCTGTTTCTCTGAAATTCAAACATCATGGAATATCCTGATATCCTTCTATTTTACCTGGCAGTGTTTGACCTTGGTTGTGTTCGGTTTTTTCCCCTGAAAATAAAGGCAACGATAATCACCGTCTGGATTTCGTGAGGACCTACCGTGTGCCAGGCTCTGTGCTGAACTCAGAGTTTTTGAGCGACGGATGCTCTCTGCTCCGTTCGCCCAGCGCCCGGTGGCCCGCAGTTCCTGGCGCGGCCACGCGGTGTCGCCCTCCGCCCGCGGTACCAGGGCGGCGGCGGGGGCGGCCGGGCGCGCGCGGCCCATTCATCACCGCGCGGCCGCGGCGCGCAGACAATGCGGGGAGCGGCCCTTGCCCGCGCCCGCGCGGCTGTCGGTACAAAGGAAGCGCTGTTAACACGTGTACCGTAATGGGCTCCCCCACGGCCTCTTCCCGGGCCGCCCGCTTCCAGCCTGACGGATGGCCCGAGCCATCCATCTAAATTATGTCATGGGCGATGAGCATCCTCTTCTGTCCACTCCGTCCCGCAGCCGGGGCCAGGCTGGGCCTCTGGTGGCGGAGCACCCTGCCCCGGGCGACCCGGGTGGCCTCCCACGCTGGGGAAGGAGCCTCGTACAGGGTGAGCGCCTACTGTGCGAGGGGCTCCAGCCGCTGCCTTCTTGGTCTGCATGCAAAGCGGTGTGGTTTATTGGCCCACTTTGCAGAAGGGGAAACTGAGGTCTGGAACTGGAAAGTCTTCCTTCTAGGGTCACGCGGCTCTGGGGTTTGCCAGAGATGTTTTTTTTTTTTTTTTTTTTGTCCCCCTCCCGGCCCGTACAGCTTTATTGAGATGTAATTCACATACATCACATTCACGTGCATTTGAAATGTACAGTTCCATGTTGTTGTTTTTTTAAGTCTTGTCACAGCCTTGTGTAGCTATGGGCACAGTGCTATTTTAGAACATTTTAATTACTCTGAAAATACCCCCTACCTGTTAGCAGGCACCCCCAGCTCCCCTCTCCCCCTAGCTCTTGGTAACCGCTGATCTACTTTCTGTCTATAGATTTACCTGTTCTGGGCATTTCATGTAAATGACTCATCCACTATGTGACCTTTTGTGACACTCTTATTTCACTCAGCAGAGTGTCTTCAAGGTTCATGTCTATTGCAGCATATGTCTGTACTTCATTCCTTTTTATGGCTGAATAATATTCCATTGTATGGATGTACCACATTTGTTTATCTGTCTGCTGATGGGCATGTGGGTTGTTTCCCAAAAATGCTTGTTTCTTTGTTTGTTTGTTTATTTATTTAGGGAGGGCGCAGAGGGAGACAGAGAGAGAATCCCAAACAGGGTCTGTGCTATGAGCACAGAGCCCGATACGGGGCTCTATCTCTTGAACCACAGGATTCTGGCCTGAGCCAGAATCAAGAATCCGTTAAGCATCAATCGGTTAAGCATCCGATGCTTAACCGATTCTTGATCCTGGCTCAGGACATGATTGAGCCCCCCGGGCACTGATTTCCACTTTTTGACTGCTGGGGGTAGCACCGCTCTGAACATTTGTGGAGTTTTTGTGCGGAAATGTGTTTCGAAGCCCCTTTGGTAGCTACCTAGGAGTGAAACTGCTGAGACATTCGGTCACATCCTGTGTCACAGTGTAGGAACCGCTAGACGGTTTTCCAAGCCCCTGTTTCTTTCTGCTGCCCCTTCCAGCAGTGAAGGAGGACTTTGATTTCCCTGCCTTCTAGCCAGCACTTGTTACCGTCCGACTGACTCTAGTCAAGTGCTATCTCATTGTGATTTTGATTTGCGTTTCCCTGAAGGCTAATGATGTCAAGCGTCTTTCCATGTGCTTCTTGGCCATTCGCGTAGCTTCTTTGGGTTGGGGGATGTCTATTCAGATCTTTTACCCAGCTATAAAAAAATTGGTTGCCTATTATTATTTTTAAAAGTTTTTAAAATGTTTATTTTTGAGAGAGAGAGAGAGAGAGAGCAAGCAGGGGAGGGGCAGAGAGAGAGACACAGAATCCGAAGCAGGCTCCAGGCTCCGAGCTGTCAGCACAGAGCCCGACGTGGGGCTCGAACTCACAAACCGCGAGATCATGACCTGAGCCGAAGTCGGATGTTTAACTGACTGAGCCACCCGGCACCTTGGTTGTCTGTTATTGAGTCATAAGAGTTCTTTATAAATTCTGGATACAAATGCCTTATCTGATACATGAGGTGCAGATATTTTCTCTCATTTTGTGAGTTGCCTTCTCACTTCCTTGAGGGTATTGTTTGCAGCACAAAACGTTTTAAATTTTGGTGGAGGTCCAATGTCTATTTTTCCTTTCCTTGCTTGTGCTTTCAGTGTTGGTTATTGAGACTCAGAACCCAGCTCTGTGTGAGTCTGAAGTTGGGGATCTTTTGGCCCACTGAGGGGAGGGGCGCTCAACCTCCCATGGGGATTGTAGGAGGAGCTGGTCATCTCAGGCTGGGGAGGGTGTGGAGCTGCGGAAGAACAATGACCTTGGAGTCAAAGGAATTTGGGTTTCAGGCCTGGCTGGGCTCTTGCTGTCTTTCCTCGGGGACTTGGGTGGACCATTCAATGCTTTTGAGTCTCAGGTTACTCACCTGCACAAGGGAGATAGTCACAGCTGCCCACGAGGTTGCCGCGATATTAAACGAGGCAATGCATGAATGCAGGGGTTGCTTTGTAAGCAGAGCTGCGATGACCATGGCGTGTAGCTTCCACCGGGAGAGCCTCTGGCTCCCCACGCCCCCTGCACAGCGCAGGGCTGTGGCCACGGAGACACGTAGCACCTGGGTGCCGAGGATCAGGGCACACGGCTGGGAGTCTCGGAGCCTCGGTCCCAATGAACTTGTCTCTGGAGCCTGAACACAAAGCGTGGTTTCCCTCTGTGCTGCTGAGAACTGCCAGGAAACAGAGCAGACCAGAAGCCAGTAGATGGTGAGGCGGAGGAAGGTGGTGGCTCTGATTTAGATGTGGCGGCCTCTGGGCCTGCCCCGGGTCCCACAGCCATTCTGTCTGATGCGGGTTCTGTGAGGGACACCCCGTGAGGACACCCCTGTGTTACCGACGATGGCACCGCTGAGGCTCAGAGAGGCAAAGACACTCGTTGGGGGTCTCCCAGCCCCGTCTTGAAAAGCCAACACAAAGAGGGGCTTCTGGGGGGGCCTGGGTGGCTCAGCCAGTTAAGTGTCTGACTATCGATTTCGGCTCAGGTCATAATCTTACGGTTCGTGGGATCAAGCCCCGTGTCTGGGATTCTTTCTCTCCTTTCCTCCTCTCTGTCCCTCCCCGACTTGTACTCACTCTGTCTCTCAAAATAAATAAGTAACTTTTTTTTTCTTTTTTAAGAAGGGCTCCTGGTCTCTGGACCCAAGAAACTTCAGACATCACCCTGGGACGTTCCTGGACAATGGGTCTTCTCTTCATGGATCTCCAGAGGGCCCCTGCCCACATGTGCCTCCCCTGCTCCCTAGGAAGGAGGAGACGCTTTGGAGCCACCCAGCCCTGGGCTGGATCCAGAGATACCAGTTACTCTCTGACCCTCAATCTCTTCATCTGTCCAATGGGGATACTGGTTCTTCCAGGGCTGCTTGAGGATGAAACGAAAGCTCAGATGCAGCCAGAGCTCAGCCAGGGAGGTGCTCAGTGGAGACCTGGTCCTCCCCGAGTGCCTGGTAGTTGAGGTGATCTCTGTGATTAGCGACAATTTGGATGAGCGCTTTGCAGCAGGTGCAGGCTGGGGATTCACACTTGGGACTTGGGGGCGCTGGTCAGGCCGTGCCCTGCCTCCTGGACCCCCCGGGTGCAGGCTGGAGCTGGTATTTCCAGGGCTGTGGGAAGCCCAGGGCGCTCTCTGCAGGTAGATGGAGGTGGAGAAAATTGATTCGGGCCCAGAGGCCGCAGGCGGCAGGGCAATCACAGAGAGCAGAGCTGCTGGAGATGAGAAGACCCCGGGTCACAGCTCTCCGCGCCCCACGCGGTCGCCTCGTCAGTCCCTCCGGCTGGCCCGCCGGCCCCCTGTCCTAAAGCCGGTCTGCACCGCGGGGAGTCCTGGGGAGAGCTGGGCCGCATCCGCCCCTCCAGACGGACAGACGGATAGGCAGGCAGACAGACAGGCAGGCCCACGTCCACCCCCCTGGGGGAACATCATTTCTCCTTGGTGCCACCTCCTAGCTCCCTTGCGTCCTTCCGGAAATTTCCGTTCCTGGCTCCTGCTTCTCTCTGCCATCTCCAGGGCCTGGCTCCTAGCAGGCGCTCAGTTAACGCCTGCTGGAGGGATGAATCAGTGTTGTCTCTTCAGAGAGGAGAGTGGCATTTTTTATGTTCAACCCACTGGCCACCTCCCCGGGCCGTGGCTGTCCTTGGCGTGAGGGCACCAGCGTCCAGGACTGTGCCAGATAGCGTGGTGCCCGTGGCTTCGTGTGGAGACGCTCTGGACACAGGGCGATGGCGGGGGCAAGGAGGGCCGGGCTCTGAGTTCGAATGTGGCCCCATAGCTTCCTTGCTGGTTGAAGGGACTTGGCCCCTTTGAGCCTCAGTTTCCTTCTCTGTCAAATGGGGTAACGTTTTGTGGTGTTTCCATGAGGACTTGAGACGTTAATGCAACTACAGCAGCAGTGTCTTGCTGATGGTGAGAGATTGGTGATGACCAGGCTTCATTTTCCAGTGGGGGTGTGGGTGGGGGTCATGATGTGCCGATGGCGAAAACACTCAGCCCGCTTGGGCAGGAGCCAGAGGGATCAAGGTTTAGCCTTTTCCAGCCGTGTGACTACAGGCAGGCCACTTGAGGGAGAAGAAGAGGAGGGGGAGAGGAGGGAGGGAGGGGGAGGGGGGAGGGAGGGGGAGAGGGAGAGGAAGGAGGGAGGCGGAGGGGGAGGGGGAGAGGAGGGAGGGAGGCGGAGGGGGAGGGGGAGAGGAGGGAGGGAGGCGGAGGGGGAGGGGGAGAGGAGGGAGGGAGGCGGAGGGGGAGGGGGAGAGGAGGGAGGGAGGAGGAGGGGGAGGGGGAGAGGAGGGAGGGAGGCGGAGGGGGAGGGGGAGAGGAGGGAGGGAGGAGGAGGGGGAGAGGGAGAGGAGGGAGGGAGGAGGAAGGGGGATGGGGTCATCAGGTGGGGTGGGGTGGGGGAGGATGCGCTCTGGCTCAGAGCCACAGAATCCAGTTCCCTTTGGGCCCCCAACTCACTAAATAACTTTGGGCAAGTCGTTCTGTCCCCTTGCCTCAGTTTCCGTATTGGTCAGCGAAGGAGAGGAGCAGAAATTAACAAGGGGACAGGAGGCAGCTGACTCATTCCAGCCTGTGATTGGGCCAGGGCTGCCTGGCAGCATCACCTCTTGGCCTCAGTCTGTCTCCATGGCCATGGAGGTCGAGAAAGAGTGGCCACCGCTTCCTGACCACTGCCCGCAGCTGGGCCCTGATCCGAGGACTGCATGTGTGTTAAATCCCGTGTCGTGCTCCCTGACCCCATGAGGCAGGGAGAGCCGTGAACCCATTTTCCAGCTAAGGAAGCTGAAGTCATACTATTGGGAGTACAAAGTGGGCTCTCCTAGAACCCTGGCCTCGGCCCTCCAAGCCCAGAATCTTTAGTACAAACTTATGTGCTTCCTTTTTTCAAGATGGTGTATCTATTTATTTCGAGAAAGAGAAAGCTCGCGTCGGGTAGGGCAGGAAGAGAAGAGAGAGCGAGAATCCCACAGAGCTGGGCACGAGGCAAGCTGTCAGCACAGAGCTCGACGTGGGTCGCAAACCCACAGACCGCGAGATCATGACCTGAGCTGAAGTCGGGATGCTTAACCGACTGAGCCACTCAGAAGTCCCCTTATATGTGTCTCCCTCTTGGGAACAGCAGACCTGGCCTCTCCAGCGGCCGCGCAGCCCCCAGGGGCGTGAGCCAATCCCTGCCCACCCCTCGGGCATGTGGTGATGCAAAGGCAGGACGCCCGTCTGTGAAACCCTGGACTGTGAGTGCCTCCCGGGACAAGGGCTTCATCTGTCCTGATGAGCAGCCTCTCTCCCACGGGCGCAGTGCCTGGTGCAAAGTGGGTGCTTGGGGGACCCGTGAAGAGGCGGACGAGTGTATTTGTAACTAGCCAAGTGTCTTGTATACAGTAGGCACACATGCAGTAGAATTGCTCAGTCCTGAAGTGCAGAGGGCCCTCTCCAGTTCTACAGTTCACCCAACATGTTTGGCAGATGGTGACTGTCTTAGCCTAGGCGGCTGTAACAAGTACCGTCGACCGGGTTACAGTCCTGGAAGCTGGGAAGTCCAAGATCAAGGTGCCTGCGGCTCAGGTATCACACGAGGGCCCGCTTCATGGCTTACAGTCGGCTGCCTTCCTGCTGGGTCCTCACGTGGTGGAGAGAACGATCGTCTCTCTAATGACTCTTTTTGTAAGGACCACGAATCCCTTTCATGGGGGTGCCACCCTCATGACCTCACCACCTCCAACTACCATCACGCTGGGGATTAAGGCTTCAACAGCCCTAATCTGGGGGGACCCAGACCCACAAACGTTCAGTCTATAGCAGGGGTACTGTGGCTCAGAGGGAGAGGGACTTATCCAAGGACACATGGCTAGTGCCTACAGAGCGAGGCCCAGAGCCTGGCTCCGGTGCTCCTTCTTCCCGTCCGTGCTGGCTGGGTGGATTGATGTCATCCGCGTGGCCTGGCCTGGCGCAGGTGGCCATGGGTGTTCCCCAGCTTATAGATGTCCCTGTACCTTTACATCATTAACATCATCTTCCCGCCTCCCTGCTGTGCATGCCTGTCTCTGTGTCCAAATTTCCCCTTATATGAGCACACAGTCATCCTGGATTAGAGCCCACCCCAATGACCTCATCTTAACTTGATCATCTGCATACACCCTATTTCCAAATAAGATCCCACTCACAGGTATCAAGGGTGGGAGGGACGTAATTCAATCCATAATTGGGCTGCAATGAAATACACGTTGTGCGGTGTTTTTGAGCACCAACTGTATACCTGGCCCATGAGGGAGAGAGGCGGGGTGGGGGTGGGGGTGAAGGAGAACTAGTATCTAGAAGCGGGGGCCCTCAACGGGTGTGGATTGAGGGTGGTAGGAGGTGAGGTGTCTCTGGACCTGTAGGGGGCGCACGCAGAGGGGGCTGAGTCTAGAGGAAGGTGGGGAGACTGATGGTAATAACGCTGAATGTCAGGTGCCGGAGTTAGGAACTGACCCACGAAGACATTCTCAGCAGTAAACAAGTCTCCGATGGATGAACTCAAGAGCTGCAGAACGAATGCTCGTTTGGTTGGTTTGTTTGGCGTGGGGAAGTCTGTGTCTCGGGGCTCAGCTCACCTCTGTGTCCCCAGGGGAAGAATCTGAGGTCCCGAGCAAGGTAGTGACTCCCCCAGGGTCACACAGCCAGCGAAGGGCCGGGAGCGGCCCTGGAAGGCGGACCTACTTGCTTCCCAGTCTTCAGAGCACATGGCCCGGTGTGCAGTTATAAAAATGCTTATTCAAAACACAACAGCCGTTACCGATGACAATAGAAGCCATTTGCCTGGTTTCGCTCATCTACATCTCTAGGGGTTAGTAAATTTGCAGCCAATTTTCAGGGGTTTCAAATTGAATTTCTAGGAAGGTTCCATGGAGACATGGAAAAATGAGTCTTAGTTCCCACGCTTATCCTATAAGGGGCTAGGCTGAATTTTTATTCATCTAGTGAGTCTTTACTGACTACCTACTGTGTGCCGTCCCCCTCCCCTCCCCAGAAATGGGCTGGGGATTCAGAGATTTGGAAAAGAAAAGTTCTTCCGGGATCCAAAAATACTCTTGCTGACTCAGCCTCATGGGACTCAGTGTTCATGGGACAGGCAGTCCCATGCAGGGATAATCAGAATCCAGGTAGCATGACTGGAACAAGCTTAGGGGCCAGTGGGAGCCCCGGCGGCTGTCTGACCTGCCTGGGGGGGTGCCAGGAGGGCTTCCTGAAGGAAGTGATGCTGGAGTGAGTCTTGAGAAAGAGGTTGGAATTTACCCAGTGGGGGAGAGGAACAGGTGGGCATTCCAGGCAGGTGGGGTAGCCTTGCTTTGGAGTGCAAAGCCTCAGAAGTATAAGGTTTTATGGAAAGACTGTAAATGCATGGGCATGGGGTTGGAGAGTATGAGGAGTGGAGGGGCAGAGGTGAGCAAGAGCCTTGGAAATCATGGGAAGGATTATCCAGAAGGTAATATCTAGAAGGCATTATCTAGAAGGTAATAGGGATCTATGAAAGGGTTTAGAGTAGTGGAGTAACCTAGCAGTATTGGCCTTTCTGGAGAGATCCCCTTGGCTATCATGAGGGGAACAGGTAGGAACGTAACCATAGAGACCAGTAAAGAGATGGAAGGGTGGGGTATTTAATGCGAATAGTAATTATGACAGTATATCGCTTATTGTGTACCAGGGGCTGTTCTAAGCGTGTACATGTTTTTAACTCATGCCATCCTCAAACATCCCTGTGGGCTGAAAGGCATGTCAGTAAAGCTCTTAACCTTAGGGCCTGGCACATCGTTAAGTATCAACAGATTATTTGCCTAGTGTTAGCAACTCCATGCCCCATTTTGCAGCTGAGGGCTGAGGTTCAGACAGTTTATTAACTTGCCATATTGGATGCCGTGATGCACAGCCCAGATCCGCTTTTGGAAAGAAAGGATTTTTTAAATGTTTATTTATTAGTTGAGAGAGAGAGAGAGAGAGAGAGAGAGAGGCAGAAAGAGAGGGAGAGAGAATCCCAAGCAGGCTCCACGCTGTCAGCACAGAGCCTGACGTGGGGCTCGATCTCATGAACTGTGAGATCATGACGAGCTTAAATCAAGAGCCGGACGCTCAACCGACTGAGCCACCCAGGTGCCCTGGAAAGAAAGCATTTATTTCTTTGCTGCCAGGACCTTGGGTGCTGCCACACCCACGGTCACTCCCTTCTGAGAACAGTAGGCATCATATGCTTGGTAGATGACGAAGGATAAGGACCATGTCCCGACTTGAGACAGCCTTGAAGGGCCACTGAGCTCCAGAACTGCCCACGGGGTCTGCTGAGACCTTGGCTGGACCTTCATCACGGCTCAGCTTCTACCTCTTCCCGTTGCTGCTTCCTTCTCTCTTCCACCGGTTTGGGTCCCAAAATCACCTCTTCCTGAGCATCTTGCAGGTTCTCCTTGCTGAGGATGGACCTGTGATTCTTGCCCAAGGGAGCACAGCCTGTAATCAGCAGAGCTGGTGTATCAGGGTTTTCTAGAGAGACAGAACCAATAGGAGATAGATGATAGATAGGTAGATAGATAGATGATAGATAGATAGATAGATAGATGATAGATAGATAGGTAGATAGATAGATGATGAGAGAGACAGAGAGACTTTGCCCTTCGTCTACCTTTTTGTTCTATTCAGTCCCTCAACGGATTGGACGAGGCCCACCCACACCGGTGAGGGTGATGTTACTCAGTCTTGTCAGTACAAATGCTGATCTCTCCTGGAAACACCCTCACAGACGTGCCCAGAAGACATGTTATGGCAGGTATCTGGGCATCCCTTAGCCCACCGGAGCTGACGCCTGAAATTAACCATCACAGCGAGGAGGCAACCCCTGACTCATTTGGCTTCAAAACCTCCATCCTGCCCTCACGCCAGGCTCCCTCGATCAAGTCTCTTGGACTCTCTGAACTTTGGTTTCCTCGTCTGTAAAGTCAGGGTGTACCAGTGTCTTGGTCTGTCCAGGCTACCGTGACAAAATGCCATAGACCGGGCGGGGGGCGGGCAGGGCTTAAACAGCAGCCATCCGTCGCCTCGGTGGCTGGAAGCCCCAGATCGAGGTGCCAGCAGGCCGTCACCAGGCTCGGATGGCTACAGGCTTAGGCATTCCCAGGCGTTTCTTGATTTCAGCACTCAAAGTCCACATCTCAGGAAATCCGTCAGTCCCAGATAAATCAAGGTTATTCGCTTGGGACTGTCCCCGTTTGAAAACCGCAACACCCTCAAGCCTTGGGGAAGCAGGACAGCTGGTCACCCTTTCAAAAAAGAAAGGTTAATTTTTCACTCACTCACGTTTCACCACCATCATGTACATCCCATTCCACATTGGCTGCGGCTCCTGCTTGAAATGGTTTTTGCCCGTGACTCAGGCCACTGGAGCCACCTCTCCCTGGCACGTGGCTGGTCTGTCTGGAGGCAGCGGAAACAGAGATTCAGAGACGCCTGCACCCTGTCTGAAAGAGTCAGCTCCTTAAGAGTCACTTCTGCCCTCGTCTCATTGGCCAGAATGAGCCACGTGACCAAGGCCAACGGGAATGACGGTAGAATCCCGCCTTCAGGAAAGGGATCTGGGACATCTGGATGCTGCTGGGAGGAGGCGATCTCAAACATCTTGGGTGGCAGTTAAACACTTCTTTCCAGAGCTGGGGGCCTCCTCTCCGTGTCTGCAACGCTCCGCCATGCTAATGATTTGAAACAGTGGCTAATTTGACAAGCCAATTGGAGTCCCCGTGATTGCATTTGACTTTCTGACTAATGACAAGAGATGAACTCCCTTTTCTTAGTGCAGCTTACAGTTGGATAGCCTTGGGCCATCGCGCGATCCCAGTGTTCAAAATGTTGCCTTGTAAATTGTCTAATAAAGTAATAAAGGAAGGGACTTGATACATGATTTGTCTTTTAACCATTGTAATGGGATTTTTTTGGGGGGGGGTGGGGTGGGTAACACTGTTTTATGTTAGAATGCAGAAATTATCACGCATAATTAGAATCATTTCAATTCCAGTCTCTGCCAGGCCCCTGACATATTCCTCGATTTGCACCACGTCGAGCACGGCGGCTTGTAAAACCTCATCGAATAAAATTTTAAAAGGCAAACCAATCTGCAGTGGTGCAGCGTAGACTGGAAGAGAAGGCTGCCCGGGTGAGCTTTGCCTTTGAGGGAGGAGAAAGAAGGGGGAAAGGAGGAGAAAAGAGACAAAAGGATGGCATAAGAGAAAAGACCACGGCCAGTCAGTGTCATTAAGGCCACTCTCTGCTGGGGCAGCCTGGGACCCGTCTGGCCATGGGTCAACCTCAATGCTCTTAATTAGTGGCCCTTCAGTCCCACTCAGATTCCACATTTGTGCCCCAGGTTTCATTTCATTCAGGCCGACCAGATCCCTGCCTGTGCATCTTCTTAATATTTAATCCTAATCATGCAACACATGTATGGATCTATTTATCCACAAAAGCTGCCGTATAAATGTTTAACCAGAAAAGCACGGGGCGACTCAGATCAGCCGAGGGACAAGCTTTTCCAGGGGCGCAAGGACAGGCAGGCTGTCTGGCTCTAGGGAGAAGATATTTATCGAGAAAAATGTCCCCGGTTCCCAAAATGTCCAGGTCAGGCCTCAGAGGTGGGGGGCGGTTAGCAAAATGTTGCTTTCTTCAGTTGGCTTGCGTGAGAAGCTGCGCACCTCTCTCTGGAGCTCCGGCGGGAGGGCGAAGATGTCGGTGGGATTCTTTCCCTGTCCTGTGGTGTCCCCATGCACCGGTGACCGCCCACCAGGGGCCAGGGCGTCTAGTTCTAGGGAGGAGGGGCGCCTGTCCGGGCTGGGACGTGTGGCAGCCTCTGAAAACCTAGGCGGAGCAAGTGCCTTGCAGTAGAATTATCGCACTGTAAAGGGGGAATGGTGCCTCAGGAATGGCCACAGAGCTCATGAATATTCCGGGCACTTGTACCCACAGCCAGCACCGGGCCTGGCTCCTGATTCATCAATATTACAAATCGGCACCGTGGCGAGCAAGCTGTCAGCAATTTTAATATTTGCCTCCAGCTCGAGGAATTACAGTGGAGGTATTTCCCAGGGACACCCGGCCTGAACGCAGGGCAATACCTTCCCCTGCGGTCAGAGAGCCTGGGAGTGGGCCTTGGAAGCTCTGGGTTCAAGACCCAGGTGCCCCAGTCAAGTTTTATGTAACCATGGGCAAGGACTGAGGCCTTCCTGGACCCCCACCCCCACCCCCCGCCATCCTCTCACTGCCCCAGGGAGATAAGAAGAAATTACGTGAGCAGTTACTGTGTGCCAGCAACCACACTGCAACAATTTTGCAGGAGAGAGATGATTGGGCCCCATTTTACAGATGAGGAAAACTGAGGCTCAGCATGGGCAGAGCGGTTACCTACCAGGGGGTGTCGATGCCAAGTCTGGAGGCCAGTTTGAATTGCAGGCGTGCAGGAAGGATGGCCAACTTAGAAGGGGTGTTATGAGGATAAGAGGAGAGCCAAGCTTGGGCGTGCTTTGCAATTATCTTGAGTCCCCGGAAGGAGAGCCTTCAGAATCCTGGGATAAGCATGGCTCACATCAGCACAGCCTGCTGTGGGCTGCGGAGACCTTTCGCCTCCCCTGTGCCTACTTCGCGTCCTCAAGGGGGAAGGAGCGTGCTGTCCATCTCACAGGTGGAAAGACGGAGGCTCAGAGAAGTGAACTGCCTTGTCCAGAGCTCCACAGGTTGAAAAGTGGCAAGGTCGTGGTGGAAGGTCATAGTCGAAGGTCTTTAGCAGAGTAAAGAGGGTAGCGGCTATGCACCCATTTTACAGATCAGAAATGGGAGGCCACAGGCAAAATGCTGAAGGGCTTACTTCTCTGCAGAAAGTAAGAGTTTTTTTGAAAGGGGGAAGGAAAAATGAAGCCATTCCTGTAGTCTCTCTCTTTATGTCTAGTATTTTAGCTAGAAATAAGGCGGGGGATGACCCTCCCTCCCTCCCTCCCTCCCTCCTTTGTCCTCCCTCCCTCCCTCCCTCCCTCCCTACCTTCCTTCTCCCTCCCCCCTCCTCCTCTGCCTCTCTCTCTCCCTCTTCCTTTCTCTCCTTCTCTCTTTCCTGACTCTGTTCTAGTGCGTCAGGAAATCAGAACCTCTTGTAGGTATTTCAAGCAGGCAGAGTTTTAACACAGGGCACTTGATGCTTAGGAAGTGGGTAGGCAGTGGGAGAGTTGCTGTAGTGTTTTTGGGAAGGCAGGGTGTTCGGCCATCGCAGGCCATTACTGACGTCTCAGCTGCCTGCCGCACCTCCTGCTTTCCAAATCTCACGTGAACACTTCCCACGGGAGTGGCGGGAGGAGGCGGGGGCGAGGGGGCGCGTGGGGACCTGAACCTGAACTCTGCTGGCAAGAAGTCAGAATACCGTCTCCAGGAGCCGTGTTGGGAGCTGGGATGCCAGCACCTGGATCCCTGTCGCGTGGTGGCTACACCTCCCTCCTCAGTGGTTTCCCCGCGACGCTTGGGGTCCCCACGGAATGAGCGGTCTACCAACAGGGGGCGCAGTATGAGGCGCGCGGAAGGACTTCAAGCTCACTTCCTACGTTCAAGCCCAGCCACCCTGCCCGTTTTGTGTGTTGGGTTTTCTCTGAACAGCTATGCCACACGCACAAAGTTTGACTCTCACTGTATCGCAGTGAACCACGGCCAAAGAAAAACAAATCTTCTGACCCTTGTTAAAATGGTAAGGAAGAGTTTATTGGGGAGTGAGGGTAGCGGTGAGAGATGAACACAAAGTACAACGGGAACACGTTGGGATTTTTCAGCCAAGGAGCAGGGTAGGGGGTAAGGGGTGGTGGGTGGACAGTTTCTAAAAGAAGACATCAAGGGTTGGGGGGTTTCTTGCTGTTGACCGAACAGGATTCTTGCTGTTGACTGAACAGGCGGGGTGATCGGATATCACGGCTGGAGGAGTCCCCCTAAAGTGACTTAGCAGGATTCTAACCTCAGCTGGGCTTTGCCAGAATGGGGGCCAAGGTCAAAGTCTAGTTTCAGAAGGGGGCTCAGAGGAGCCCAACCAGAGCTTACTTAAGTAGAGATTCTTTGTCAAGAGGCAAGTGTGTCTTACGAGGATGGCAGAGACCCTCTGCTGGGGTGATGGGAACAAGATGAGTCAGAAAGCACCTTGACTTGTCGTCCCTCTTTCTGGATCCCAAGCACGGATCTTGCCCCTTCTCCGGCCCACAGCCTTCATGCAGAGCAGCTATGCAAATAGCTGCCCGAGGGTAGAGCAGAGCCAACATACCAAATTTCTGCTTCGGCTCAGCTGGGATCTATACTTCTGTGGTTTTTTATGATTCGATGGTTTTTAGTATTCTTTGATTCTGTAGCAAGCCATCCTCAACTTCTGTAGTGCTTTGATTTTGCCTTTCTTTGATTTTTTAGACACGATGATCCTGGGATGTGGACTTTCTGGCTCAATTATTCCAAGAATGAAGTTTTGTGAGTCAACGCGTCCAAGTCCCTCTTGGGAGGCGCTGGTCCATCCCAAGGCGGGGCCCCAAGGAAGGGAGTGTGATGGGGGGGAAATGGGAGACGCCGACAGAGATGTGGACTTAAGTCCCCGGTCGAAACCAAAGCATTCACACCTGCCATCAGGTTTGAGGCGCCAGGATGAGGCCAGGAGAGTGATGCCAGGTGGTCAAAGGTGGGAGCTGACTGGGGCGCGTGGGTGGCTGAGTTGGTTAAGCGTCCAACTTCGGCTCAGGTCATGATCTCCCAGTTTGTGAGTTCGAGCCCTGCATCGGGCTCCGCGCTGACAGCTCGGAGCCTGGAGCCTGCTTCGGATTCTGTGTCTCCCTCTCTCTCTGCCCCTCCCCTATTCGTACTGTCTCTCTGTCTCTGTCTCAGAAATAAATAAATGTTAAAGAAAAAGGGGAACGTAAGCAATAACAGAAATGAAGCAAACATCACCTGTTTCATAGGAGAGGAAGAAGATGCTTGAAACCATTGGGTTTGGACAGATCCTACGGTTCTCTGTGATAAACCGTTTCTGTCCTCTTTCCCCCCTAAGTCAACCTGCCACAGTATCCCTTGCTTCCTACCAGGGATCCAGACAAAGGGACCTACGTATTTCATGTCTGTTAACACTTCTATTTGCATTTGGATGGGGGTCTTCTGGACGTAATACAATAATAATGACTGATCGATCAGTCAGGATAAGGTGGGCTGCTGTAATGAAAAGCCCAGGGGCATCTGGATGGCTCAGTCGGTTGGATGTCCAACTCTTGATTTCAGCTCAGGCCATCATCTCACAGTTCGTGAGTTCAAGCCCTGCGTTGGGCTCTGCACTGGCAGCACAGAGCCTGCTTGGGATTCTCTCTCTCTCTCTCTCTCTCTCTCTGTCCTTCCTGCTCTCTCTCTGTCTCTCTGAAAATAAATAAATAAACACATTAAAAAAAGAGAAAAGCCCAGGGGCACCTGGGTGGCTCAGTCAGTTGAGCGTCCGACTTTGGCTCAGGTCATGATCTAACGGTCCATGACTTCAAGCCCCACATCGGGCTCTGTGCTGACAGCTCAGAGCCTGGAACCTGCTTCAGATTCTGTGTCTCCCTCTCTCTCTGCCCCTCCCCTGCTCATACTCTGTCTCTCTCTCTCTGTGTTGCAAAAATAAATAAACATTAAAAAAGAAAAGAAAAGCCCAAACCTGTAAGCAAACTTTATTGTTCACCTCTGTAACGTCCACTGTGGGTCGGGGCCACTGTGCTCCACGCGGTGACTCAGGGATCCAGGCTCCTTCCATCTCTGCTTCTGCATTTCAGCCTGAGGTCCCCTCCTGAACTGCATCAGCTCAGAAGGGATGCTCGTCACCTCCACTCACAGAACCAGTCGCGTGATCCCACCCGCCTGCAAGGGGACCGGGAAGGGTAGCTTCCTGTGTGTCCTGGAAGGGTGAGATAAGGAACAGCATTTCGTGAACACCTGGTACAATTTCTGCTGCAACTATCATCTTTTCTTTTCTTCTTCTTCTTCTTTTCTTTTTTTTAGTAATCACCGTAAGACCATTACTCTACATTCATTGTCTGAAATCACAAAAGATCTTCATAAAAGGAGGAAACTGAGGCCCATAGAGAGGTCCGGTAAGTTGCCTGAAATGACACAAGTAATGGCAGATCCAGAATTTAAACCCAGATGTGCACGCGCCCCAAATCTGTGCCTTTTACGCTCATGTGGCCGACCCTCGCACTCCAGGGGGGCTGCTGGGGTGACTGCCTTCCTCTTCAAGTGACGACATACGTACCAGTCTCTGCCCTAGTCGGCCTGTGGCGGCCACACCTGGATCCGTGAGCGGAAACACCGCCCGCCACCCCGGAAATCCCACACCGTGCATGTGACACCTCGCAAAAGACAATCGATGGCTCCTGACAATTTTTTCATTTAGCATGAAATATGGAAAGCATATTTTGATCTTTGGTTTTCTTCCATTTCCCATCTGTTCTTCATTAGGATTTCAAACTTAATAACCTAGAGTCAGCATCAACTTCAGAAGCCGATGCTCCTTGGAGGGTTTTTGTTGTTGTTGTTGTTGTTACAAGAGGGTGGGTGTTGTTTTTTTCCACTCCTGCTCCTGTTTGTAAGTCCGTCTGTTTATCTCACCCTCCTGGATTCGATCCTCCTCATCCCAAAGGTGAAACTCACTTGTAGGTTGAAGCATGAGATCACTGACTGCATAATTTCCAGAACACTTGATTGATCCAGTGACCCTTCGGTTTCTCTCACTTGTGCCTAAAATCCTACCATTCAAGGACCTGTTCTTTAGCTTAAGAGGACCCTTTTCTTGGGGGGACGTGGGTGGCTCAGCTGGTTAAGTGTCTGACTCTTGGTTTTGGCTCAGGTCATGATCTCAAGGCTTCCTGGGTCTGAGCCCCACATCAGGCTCTGTGCTGGTGGTGCAGAGCCTGCTTGGGATTCTCTCTCCCTCTCTGTCTCTCTCTCTCTCTGCCCCTCCCCACTCATGCTGTCTCTGTCTTTCTCAAATAAATAAACTTAAAAGAATGTTAAAAAAAATTTGAAAATGAGGACCCTTTTCTCTTGTCAAGATGCCCGAGAAAGGTCACCACGCCCCAGTACTATGCCTTTTCAGTGGCTGGGGGAAAATCTTGAAGTCCGCAGGTTTCAGAGGGGAGAGAAGGAACGCAGGACCCAGAGGACACAGGGACAGTAGCAAGAGTATTGACCTGGGGTTGAGTCTCACATCTACCAACAAACCCCAGATATGGGCCTAACACTAACAAGCCATCCAACCTCTTTGACCCTTTGTTTCTTCATCTATAAAATGGGGATGTATTAGATATTTCTTCCAGGGTCATCAGTGCGAATCAACAGAGAGGCCACAGACAACTTCCATTCACACGGTGCTTTACAGCGTAATAGGGAAAATATTTTGAAATATTAACTGAAGTTCTCTCTCTCTTTTCTTGTTAAAATTCTGTGCATTTATTTATGTCCTGTGGCCAGTCTCGTCTTTCAGGCAGCAGCTAGGCCATGCAACATTCATTGCCTTTGGGAAAGGGTGACACAGCAGAACGCAGATAAGGAAGAATCGAATTCTTGGCTTTTGAATTTTAAAAGCTGGCCAAGGACTGGGCATATGACAAAGGATTTGGAAAGATGTAAAACCCTGTATCTAAAACCAGGAGAGACTCCCTGGACTGTGGAGCAGAGTCGGGTGGGGAGTGAAGGGAACACAGTGAAAGGACAGAGAGGGGCTGAGGTCAGGCGGGAAGTAGGGCATCTGTAAGGTACCACGGGCCACACGTGAGCCAGGGCATCTCCACAGAAGCCGGGGGTAATTACACTGCGAATAACCAGATGACCCTCATTCCTGACACCCCATGGGTGGCTGGTCTCCAAGATGGCGCCCAGTGAGTGTCCCCTCCTGGAATACAGCCCCTCCTGCAGCCTCCTCCTTCATTCAGTCAGGACTGTCTGTGTCATCAGTATCGTGCAGGACAGGTGACCTCTGAGGTGAGGGCACAAAGGGCTTTGCAGCTTCCACCTCATTCTCTTGGATCCCTGGCTTTGAGGGAAGCCATGTTGGGGGGACCCCAAGGAGCTCTGTGGAGAGGCCTGCGTAGAAAGACAGGAGATGCCCGCCAACAGCCGGGGCCAACATATCAGCCTCGTGAGTGGGCCCCCTTGGAAACAAAGCCTCCAGCCCCAGTCAAGCCTTCAGAGGAACCTGCAGGCCCAGCTTATTATATCTGACTGCACCCTCCTGAAATCCTGGAGCTGGACCCTCCTCCAGCTCACGAATTTCCAACGTATAGAAACCACATGACCTAATCAATGTTTATTGTCATTTAAACAATTTTTTAATGTTTATTTATTTTTGAGAGCGAGAGAGGGGCGAGGGGGGAGGAGCAGAGAGAGAAGGAGACACAGAATCCGAAGCAGGCTCCAGGCTCTGAGCTGTCAGCCCAGAGCCTGACGCGGGGCTCGAACTCACGGACCGCGAGATCGTGACCTGAGCCGAAGTCGGCTGCTTAACCGACTGAGCCAGCCAGGCGCCCCAATGTTTATTATCATCTTAAGCCACTATGTTTGGGGGGTAATTTGTTAGGCAGTAAGTCACAACTGATGCATTCGAGCTGGCATAAGCCGGCTAAATTCTTGGGAATTTAGACACGATTCCAGAGAAAGGGGGCAGAGGACCCTAACTGGACTAGGCTTACATTTCTGCCACCTCGTGTAACACAGGCTTGCATAGAAATTAAACTCGTTGCAGAAAAGTAAACTCCTATTTCTAGACTGCCTGAGTTCCTAGGTTTACCTGTTTTGCTGTGACCCATTCCAAAGGGTTTCCATGGCCTTTTCAGGATGCTGGGAATCTGGGGAAGCCGGGACAAGAGACGCTAGATTTTTGGGACAAGGCTGCCCTTTTCTGCAAATGGGAAAATAGGGTGATGAAGAGACAGACTCCCCCCCCCCTTCTGGAATTTGGGGACCACTCAGCCTGTGCGTGTTTCCTCCAGGCCCCCTCTTGCTCCTTGCTGCACCCCTTCCTGTGCACATGCACAAGCTCTGACAGACACCAGAGCCCTTCAGTTTGTCTTGTTAGAAAACCCTCGTGTTAAAGAGGCCATTAAAAAAAGAGGGAAAGATAAATTGCCCGCAGCTTCAGGGCCCAGGAGGAAAGGGGAGAGCAGGTAATGGAAAAAAAGGCCTGTGATTACAGGGCAGGGGTGGCCCAGGAGCCAGAGCAGGCAAAAACCTCCACTTGGAGATGTCAAAATATTTGAAAATTCTCTTCCTTTGGTGAATTGAGTTACCAAAATGTATTCCCCCCCCCCCCTTTTGCACACAGAGAAGAATCTGGAAGAAAGGTTAAGAGCACAGTTTCCAGTATCAAGCAAAGCTCAGCTCTGTCCCTTTATAGCTGCTGTCTGACCTCAGGCAAGTCTCTGAACCTCCCTGACCCTCAGTTTCCTCATCTAGACAGAGGGATAATGATAAGCCTATAAAAATGGCCCACCATCTTCCCTTGCCTTTGTACTCATGTCCTTTGCAGTGCGATTTTACATCTTCTCCCATCTCGAGGTGTTTTTTCTTTTTCCTCCACACCTCTTGATTCTGGGCTGTCCATTTGACTTATTTTGGTCACTAGAAGGTGGGAGGCCAGTCCTGAGCCTACGTTCCAAGAGGCTTTGTTCACTCTGTTCTCTGATCCCCATAAGGAGAAGCTCAGGCAAGTCTGCTGGTGAACGAGATGCCACCCGGACCAGACACGGGCTGTCCCCGCTGACGTCGTTCTAAAACACCTAGCACCTGGGTCAGCGCAGATGCAGAAGTGAGCCAGCCAGTATCTGCCAGGACAGACCCAGAAAAGCGAAAGAGCCAGCTGACTCATAAACTCAGGGGCAGCAACGGATAAAAGTGTATTGGTTTAAGCCACTAGTGCTTGGGATGGTTTGTTACACAGCCACAGCTAACAGATACACCTGTGTCTTAAGGAGTTGCTACAGGGAGGAGGGACAAGAGTCGAAACAGCTGGCATTGGTGGAGTGCTGACTGCCTGCTACCGTGCCCAGGATGGACACGCATCATCTCAAAGCCCTGCGGACAGAAGAACAATAGAAGGCTGTGTTCCAGACCATATCTGGAGGCCGTCGCGAGCACAGAGCCGTGGGAAGATCAGGAGGCAGCATCTCTGGGTACAGGGGTGCCACAGGGAGTGAAATTAGGTCAGGAAAGGGATAAGGCACCGCAGGGGGTGCTCCACACTCTCCTCTCACCAGTGTGGCCCCTGGACCAGCACCACCAGAATCCCTTGTTGGGGATTCACCACTGAGCCCTTGCTGAAAATGCAGACTCTCAGGTCCCACCCTACTGAAGTCAGACCACCTGGCCCACTGCCATCGGGATCCCCGTTTTAACAAGATCTCCATGGGATTTGAAATTTGATGTGATGTTCAGGGAACATTGTTTTTTAAGCTACCTGCACTGAGGGGCCAGTATATTTTCCTTAATTCCCGTTGCATTGCAGAATGACGTTTTGGCACAATACAGTAAAAAATGAATTGTAGAACTAGGAAATAAAAGATTAAAATGCATCCAAAATCCAGGCCTCTGCTTTTTTTTATCATTTGCATTCAACAGGCATGGAATTGGTATCTGTCAAATGACTACAGAAGTTTCACTCACTCCCTTTCCCTGTACCTACCTCACTTGTGCACAGGTGACAAGCAGTTTGCCATCGGGCATGGGCTGCGAACCACACTTTGGGTAGCACGGTTCTGGAGTTCTCGATGATAAAGATGTGGGGAGAGTACATGTTTTTTTAAAAAAATTTTAATGTTCATTTCTTAATGTATTTATTCATTAAAAACGTTTTTTAATGTTTGTTTATTTTTGAGAGAGACAGAGCATCAGTGGGGGGGCGGTGCAGAGAGAGAAGGAGACACCGAATCCGAAGCAGACTCCAGGCTCTGAGCTGTCAGCACACAGAGCCTGATGTGGAGCTCGAACTCACGGACCGGGAGATCATGACCTGAACCAAAGTTGGATGCTTACCCGACTGAGCCACACAGGGACCCCTGATGTTTATTTTTGAGAGAGAAAGAGAGAGAGAGAGACTGTGCGTAAACAGGGAATGGGCAGAGAGAGAGGGACACAAAGAATCCCCACTCTCTGCGCAGAGCCCAGTGTGGGACTTGAACTCACGAACTGTGAGATCATGAACCCTGAGATCATGATCTGAGCGGAATTTGAACGCTGAACTGACTGAGCCACCCAGGGGCCACTGTGAGTACATGTTTCTAGCATCACTTTCCAGATGGGGCAGTGGAGGCCCAGAAAGGCTAAAAGACTTGCCCGAGGTCACACAGCGCATAAGCGGGGTAACCACAGGCCACCTGTTTAGCCACCGCAAGGCGGGAGGAGGAAGAGGAAGGCACCGCCAACGAGAGGCACAAGGACAATGTCCCTTGCGCCCTGGGTGAGTGACAGCTGTCAAAAAGCCAGGCAAGGGGGCACTTTCGGTTGTGGAGCCTGCTGGGCGATCTGCCAGCCCCGAGCTGGGAGAATCTCCTTCTCCTCCGTTCTTGGGCACAGAGCCGGCGGGAAGGAACCCAGCCCCTGGAACCACCCTGGCCTGGCGGGCGGCAAGGGGTGGGGGCCGAGTTGCTTGCAGCAGGCTTCTCTGTCTTGCTTTCTCTCTTCTCCCCGCCCCCCCCCCCACCCCCCGGCAGTGAGGGGCCAGGCCGAGGAGGGGTCTGGCAGGCTGGGTGATAGCTAGTTATCGACAGGTTGATGACTCCCACAGAAGACTGCCCGAGGACATTGAGGCGGGAGCTGCTTCTGAGGCCCGCTGCTCCCGCAGAGCTGGCTGCCCGTGTCTCTGCCCAGGGCTCGGCGCTTCCCCTCACCATCTCATTAATCCTGATTTACAGAAAAAGGCAGCAGGCAGGGGCCCTCTTAACAGGCCGAGCAGGCGACTGATTTGCCTTCACTGAAGACAATAGTGCCCAGGAGACTGGGCATTGCTGAATTATTCAAATCAGCCGTGGCAGGGAAATCTGAGGACACAGAGTGGCGGGGGGCCCTGGCCCCCAGACAGCCCTCCCTGCCTGCCCCCCGGGGGTGGGTGGTGCCCCGCCGCGTGGGGTGGCTGACACAGGTCCCCTTGCCAGAGTCCCAGAGCTGCTCCAGGCGGCCTCCCCCCCCCCCCCCCCCATCGCTGGACAGAAGCTGGAATTGGTGTTGATGGCTGCTAAGCACCTTGGAGCTCTAGTAATGGCTCCAAAATGACATTTCCCACCTGCCGGTCCCGGGGGGGATATTCTAACAAGGACTTCGGGATGAACATGGGTGGGGGCGGGGAAGATGAAGGCGGCTGGAGAGGGCTAGTCTGCCAAGGTGTGTGTGTGTGTGTGTGTGTGTGTGTGTTTCAGAGAAGCAGAGGACACGGATGGGGTGAACCCTGGCTTGGCAAACCCTGGTTTCTGCTCCTGGAAAGAAAAAAAAAAGACGTAACGAACAGGCAGTTATGCTATTCGTAGAATTTGCGGAGATTCAGGAGCAAAGATGCTCAGACTCAGCGCAGATAGGGGGTAAGGATGGAGTGTGCCACAGCATGGCCGCCCAGAGGGGAGGTGGCCTCTGAAGAGCAGGAGGGGTAAACTGAGGCCCAGAGAGCGGCAGGGACGTGCCCAAGGTCATTGGCTAGTTTGCGGCCAAACTGAGATTAAAAGCTCTGGTGTCCGACCTGCAGTCAGGGGCTCTTTCTTGATAATGATATCCACCCTTAAATACAAAGAAATTAAAAAATAATAATATCCATGGGGCGCCTGGGGGGCTCAGTCGGTTGGGCGTCCGACTTCGGCTCAGGTCATGATCTCGCGGTCCGTGAGTTCGAGCCCTGCGTCGGGCTCTGTGCTGACTGCTCGGAGCCTGGAGCCTGTTTCGGATTCTGTGTCTCCCTCTCTCTGACCCTCCCCCGTTCATGCTCTGTCTCTCCCTGTCTCAAAAATAAATAAACGTTAAAAAAAAAAAAATCCATCCTTTATAGAGCGTGGACGGTGTGTTGGGCTCCGAGTGAAGAGCTTTGTCGTGTATTATTATCTCTGTCAACCTCATGACAATCCCGTGAGGCTGATGCGATAGTATTCCCATCCTACTGATGAGGAAACTGAGGCTTACAGAGATTCACCCACCGGGTGGGCGAGGAAGAGACAGATCTGACTGGGAAGGCGGTCTGTCTGAGGTTGGGTCTTTCACTGCTGTGCTTCAGTGGGAGGGTGAGGCTCCCGGATCCAGGCTGCTTTAACACATGCCTCCTCGCCAGGGCTGGGCGAGGGACCTACGCCATCTCCCTGTGATGGCTTCTTTGGGTCAAGCATGGCCACCTGCCTGTTGTCCGCCATGGGGAGGGGCAGAGAAAGACTGACTTTGCAGCATCGGAAAGGGTCTGCGCTGAGCCCAGGGAAACCTAGCAAGGAGAGGGTCCCTGAAGGGTGGAAGGAAATTTATTAATGAAGGATCTCTGGGCACAGAAATCCATGGCTTTGGGAAGCCAGTGGTTTTCTTCTGTGTACGGACATCTGACCCCCAAGCAGGACGCCTTTTTCTTTAGCGGATGCAGACGCTGGGGACAGGTGGCTACACAGCACCCACGTGTGCTGGTGGGAGAAGGTCTAGTGAGGGTGGGCGTGGGAGCAACGGGCTTCTGCTTTTCTGCCTCAGTCAGATAACAACAACAACAACAACAACAACAACAACAACAACAACGATGACGCTAACAGCGGTAGGCCTAGCCACCTTTATTGAGAGTTGGCCACATGCTAAAACCCTTTCTTTAAATGCAGACGCTCATTTAATCCCCAAGGCCATTTTATAAAGGGGCACCTGGGTGGCTCGGTGAGTTAAGCATCCGACTCTTGATTTCATCTCAGATCATGATCTCACCGTTGGTGAGATCGAGCCCCGCACTGGGCTCTGCACTGACAGCACGGAGCCTGCTTGGGATTCTGTCTCTCTCCCTCCCCGTCCCCGTCTCTCCCCGGCTTGTGTTCTCTCTTTCTCTTAAAACAAATAAACAACAACAAAAAAAAGAGACTATTTCATTAGGTCAGCATCTCTGAGGTCAGTATCGTGTCCATTTTACAAGGAGAGAAACTGGGGCTCAGAAACGAAGCCGTTGCTGGGTTGGAAAGCCGCTAGGGCTTGAACTCAGGACCTGTGCCACAAACACGTGGCCTCTAGGATAGGCTGCGCATGCGCCTCTGGGCTGGTCCTCTGGAAGCCCCTCCCACCCAGTGGACCCCCTTTCTGCGCGCCCACGGTGCCCCCGTTAGTGGCCCCCTCGTGGGGCCCCCCATCGGTGTCCTGGAGTCCCCAGAGGGAGGCGTGATGCTTCTGAAGCAGCCCAAAGCGCCTTTGCAATCCTGCCTTTACAAACCCTCTTTTCTCAGAGAAACCTGCTTTTTCCCCGGGAGTGTCAGCCGCCTCCCCGCCCTCGCCCTCCTCCTCGGATCAGCTTCCATTTGGAATAATCAGCATCCGCATTAGCGAGGTCTCTGGCATTTGTGAGGTGCGGCACCAGGGCCTCCCAGGCTCCCACCCCCTCTCCCCCCTGCGGAAAAACCAAACCGAGAGAGATTTATCTCCTGGGTCAGGTAAAGGTGACTAAATGCAAACTGGCCTATTCCTTTCTGCAAACAGTTCCCTGGGGAGGGCTCCTACAAGGAGGAGAAGAGCAAATCGATCAAGGAAATGCTTCGGGGTGACTTAGAGGGGAGGCTTAAAGGAAAGAGCCCTCATGTTTTTACAGCCTCTCCCGCGACTCATTCAGCCAGTAAAACTCTGCAGGGGAGTGGGCAGCAGGGGGGTGGAGCATTGCCTCATGTACCGGGCAGGCAAAGACACGAATTCGGCAAAGCGGGCTGTGTTCTTCATTCATTCATCTACTGTGCATCTATTGAGCGCCTACTGTGTGCCTGATAAGCACTTCTCGCCAGCACTAAACTCCCCTCTCTGCGTCCCGCCCCCGAACTCACAGACACCTCCCTTACAATCTGGGGAAGCAGTATATCTGGGACACTGGGGTCTCTCTTGGAATCTCCAGGTTCACCAACGACCTCTTCTTCCATTGTCCTCTGTGCCTCATTTCGTTAAGGTGCACGTTTTGTGCCGGGGAGGGTAACTTGGTCTGGCAGTGGTCTGCAAACTTTTTCTGCAGAGAGGCAGACGGTAGGCATTTCAGGTTTTGTGGGCCATGTGATCTTAGCTACCGACTCAGCTGTTGCGGCCTGAGGACAATATGTCATCGACTATGGGCCCGGCTGTGTTCCAGTAAAACTCTGTTGGCAAACACAGGCCACGGGCCGGATTCGGCAGATGCATGGCCTCTCATTTTGCTGACCCCTGGAACAGAGAATCAAAGACCGGGTTTTGGAGCCACACAGACCTGAGGTCTCCCCGAGGCCACTTCCACTTTCTGGCTGTGTGACCCTGCGTGGGCCGCTGCCTCTCTCTGAGCTCTGTTTCCCGTCTGTAAATGAGGATGGTGATAGGACCTGCCTCATGGGCTGTTGCTAGAATGAAATGAGTAATGGTAAACGCGGCGGGTGGCTCAGAGCTAGCGTGCAAACTGGTAGCTGTTACTGTATAATTAATGACTTTAAACCTTCTGAGAAAAGCCACCCCCCCCACCCCGTCTCCTTCTGGGGTAGGGGGAAGCCGGTGTGCTGCTGTTCTGATATTTGGTGGCTCATTATGCTGATAAGATTTCCATTCTTTTCAAGTTAGCACGCTTGCATTTTAATGATTTGAAAAGGATGCAGAATGTGTCTCCTTAGGGACGGAACTGGCTGGCTGCCTTTTCTCAGGGCAATGGTCAGTGAGACTCCAGGTGCCCCCCAAGCCCCTCAGAGTTCAGCCTCTGGTTCCCCCCCCTTCCCCGGCCCCGGCAGGACTGGCTGGGTGGGTCCGGCAGCCAGGGGATCTTCTAGTTGAGGGCTGATCACAAGTGGCCAATTAATCTATTACTCGAAGATACATTTTCCATTAGCCATGGTGGAATCACTGACTTTGAAGCAATTAGTCAGCGTAATGAACTTGAATCTGGGCAAACAGGAGGGAGAGGTTAACCCCTTGGTTCCCGGAAGAGGCTGTGATGGTGGGGGCGCAGGGAGAGTATTTGGGCTTTCCTAGTCACACAGACATCGTGAGTCATGTTAACCTCTGTTTCCCTGTCTGCGCGATGGGGGTCATCCTAGTACGCACTGCATGGGATCGTTGTAAGCTGTACATAGCCCCGTGTCGCCCCTCCTGGCAAACTTCCGGTGGGTGCCGCTCTCCCTACCACCCTCCCCTACCTTGCCGGGGGGCATGAGGAGACAAACAAGGGACTTCTCGACTTAGGACTGAAAATAAGAGAAACTTCTTTCAAAATCACCTTAGCTCAGATCCGTGATCATATGTGTCACAGAAGTGAGCATTCCGACAGGTGTCTTTGCTGCAGGCAAAACGAACTGGCCCCAGTGTCCCAGACCTATGGGAATGAAACCATTTTCTCTCCCCATCTCAGGGCGTCTCCCAGGATGGGCGGTTTGGTGGTAAAGATAATGGGGAAAGGATGCACCTGCCAAATTTTCCCCGGGGTCAGTCCGTTCTCCCTGCCCCCCCCGCCCCTCCAGCCCCCCAGCCCTCTCGGTCTATACGATCGACCTTCTTCCTCTTCTGATCTGGACGGGCCATGGTGGAGGTGACCAGAGGGGGACGGATCCCCAGAGCCTCTTGAAGGTGGGATCAGTAGGAGCTGCCGAAGGTGACCGGTGGCCAATAGGAAACAGCAGAGGTCGCACAATCGGAAAAGCTGGAGCCCGGGCCCGCCGAGCACTTCTGATCAGGCGGGGATAGAAATCCCATCTCTCGGTTGCTCTGCTGGGAGTCGTCCTTTCTGCAAGCCGGCCTGGGCGGACCGACCCCCCCGTCTTGGCCTGAGTTTGCCCCATCCCAAGAAGTCTGAGTTCTCTCTTGTCCCCTAGACGCTGGCACACAGCCGGCCCCAGGAGGATTGGAAGCTCTGTCTGCGGTGGCAGCGGGGACAGGCTGTGCGTCAGTGTCCCCGGTGCCTGGAAAGCCATTCTGCACCTTCTGGTGGCCGACACCCCCTGCCAGGGAGTGTGCGTGGTGTGTATATTAGCAGGTAAACTACCCCCCATAATGGAGATGGATGGAAACCCAATTTCATAATAGAGAACCTTTCATTAAGGAAACCACTGCCTTTGGAGGATCTGAAGGCACTAATGGACCAGCCCCAGCTTGGGACTTAATTTTATTACTGCTAACGAGCTGCAGCTCCCAGCTCGCTGGTGCCTCCCACCGCGGGCCACTGCTTGGCAATCGGGCTCTTCTCTTCCCCCTCTGGGTCTCGGGTGCCACTGTCAGAGACTGTAGGGGACGCGGTGGCTGGGAGAGTCAGCACGAGGGCCACGTCCCTAGAAGCGTCTCTGCCTCCCTAAAGATCCAACAGCGGCGTCTGCAGCAGGAGGGAGGAAGGTGAGACATGTGGAAGCACTTTCTGGCAGGGGAGGGGCTTGGAAAATGCTTACGGAAAGGCCCTGAGTCTTAGCAATGTCCAGGTGCATCTAGGGGACACGTCCTGGAGCAAGGCTGGGGCCAGAAAGGCCGGGGCAGGTGGGAGGGAGGGAGTCAGGGATACAAGTATATTCTATGCAGCGGTGTCTATGACATATTAGGACTTGCTGCCCTCCCAGCTGGTTGCCTGGCGGATTCTTGCAGGCCTCGGGGGATCTGCCGTCCCGCAGGGAGCCCAGTCTAGACCTTGCTCTCTAAAGTAGGAAGCCTCCCTCCCTGCCTCCCCACAGCACATCGCCCGGGTTTTATCCTTCCTAGCTCATCACCGTCTGTAATTATCTTGTTTATTAATGCATTTACTTGTTTACTGTGTGGCTCCTGCGTTCCCGTCACCTCTGGGCCAGCAGGGGTCTTTGTCTGTGGTTTTCTCCTCTGTATCCCCCAGGCTTGGAACCGTGTCTCGTATGTTGTTGGTGCTTAATAAATATTTGGGGAATGAAGGAAGGAAGGAAGGAAGGAAGGAACAGATGAGTGTCTGAGTATTTATAATATACGCATAGCCCAGAGGAGCACAGTGGACTGTTTCCCAAGTTTTCTTTCTTTATGCATAACATTTACCATTTCAGCCATTTCCTAAAACAACTTGGAAATGTTTATTCAGTTTTTGAGAGACAGAGCATGAGTCGGGGAGGGGGAGAGAGAGAGGGAGACACAGGATCCGAAGCAGGTTCCGGGCTCTGAGCTGTCAGCACAGAGTCCGATGTGGGGCTCGAACTCACGGACCATGAAATCGTGACCGGAGCTGAAGTCGGACACTTAACCGACTGAGCCGCCCAGGCGCCCCCCCCCCCCCCATTTTAACCCCTTCTCAGCGTACATTTCAGCGGCAGTTAGTACATTTACGATGTTGTGCAACTCACCACCATCTGTCTCCAGAGCCTTGTCATCTCCCCAAACTGAAACTCTGTTCCCATTAAATGCTAACTCCCCATCCCGCTGTCCCCGCCCCCAGCCCCTGGGATCCTCGGTGCTACTTTTTCTCTCTCTGACTTTGCCTATGCTAGGAATCTCATGTAAGCAGAATCAAACATTATCTGGCCTTTGGTGCCCAGCTTATGTCACTGGGCATCACGTCCTCAAGGTTCATCCGTGTCATAGCAGGTGTCAGAATTTCCTTCCTTTTTATGGCTGGATAATACTCCACTGTGTGTTGGACCACCCTGCTTTATCCGTTCATCCATTGCACGGTGCGTTTCTGAGGGAGGACGTACACGTGAAGGTGGGAAATCAGGAATTTCTGCGTCTTTGCAAACTGTGAAATTAAGAGAGGTTTCCCACACCAGCTCCCCCCGCCTGATAATAGAGTGGATTATCTATTGAATAATGATGAACGTTGTACACAGACATCAGCTATTACGATTCCCTGCCCCCCGTCCCACCCCACCTAGCTGGCTTCAGGCAGGCTTGACTTGCTCTCAGCAGAGACTGGAAGACCACAGGACACTTGCCTGAGCTTCTGTTCTGTCAACGACTGGCCGTCAGTGACACGGTGCAGAAGTCTCCCTTTAAAAGTATCATATGACCTCTTACAAGTGTGTGCAGCTCAGACATTCATTACCTTACCCGAGCTTCCAACAACCCACTGATGGCTAACCAAAAAGATTCTTGAAAAAAATTTTTTTTACATTTATTTGTTTTTGAGAGAGAGACAGAGACAGAGCACAAGTAGGGAAGGGGCGGGTAGAGAATGAGACACAGAATCGGAAGCAGGCTCCAGGCTCTGAGCTGTCAGCACAAGAGCCCCATGCGGGGCTTGAACTCACGAGCAGTGAGATCACGACCCAAGTTGAAGTCAGACGCTTAACCGACTGAGCCACCCAGGTTCCCCATGAGATTCTTATGTTCATTTTACAGGACAGGAAACTGAGGCTCAGAGATGGGTGTGGCTTTGCTAAATTGCACAGCGCTAGTTAGTAACAGGCTACACCAACACTTAGATTTCCTGCCTCTTGGGTCCTGACTGTTTCTCTTTCTTTCTTCCATTTTGGGCAAACTGCTTTTATAAAATGCATTCAATTTGTCACAATAATTACAACAAAAACAATACAAATGACAGCTAACTTTTGCTGAGGCACTGCTTCTCCGCTGGCACGGTGCTCGCAATCTTGACCATTAGGAAGTAGGCTCTTGGCATGGGGCAGTTTCCCAAATGCCCGCTTTTGAAGACATCGGAACAAATCCGGATTTGCCTTACGTGTCTCTCGGATCAGACTGACATACAGGACGTGGGGAAGAAGAGACCATGCTTAGTCCCTGGCCCTGATTCGAGTCATCACATCCTTCCCTCTGGGACTCTATTATCCTCATCTGTAAAATGGGTGGTTGGGTGAAATTTACACCGCAGGCCTTTCAGAACTGACACGCTGTCACCGCATCAGGCGTTGGCCTCCCCCTCCTTGAGCGTGACTATCTCCTCATGAAGACTGATCCCGGAGGCAGTGCTGGGGACTCTGCCTCCCTTTCTAGAAACCTGGGACCATCAGCTGAGCCAGGAAACACGACGCAACACCAGAAAGCCACACGCGCCACATTCTTCAATGGCAGCAATTTTCCGTGTAATTAAGTTTATTCATCATGTATATTAAGGGGAAAATGGAGACGCATGATCATCACAGCCCATTTGCCAATGACATCCATCTCTCAAGCGTCGCTTCTGTTTTCCCCAGAACCAACTGCCATGATGGATGCAGGGCCCAGGAGAGCCATCTGGCGTGAGGTGTGCTGGGAACTCAGCTCCCCTGCGGGACCGGGGTCTCATCCACCCGGGCGAGATGCTTCTGCAGAAACTGGCCCTGCCCTCAAGGGGCTCACAGCCCGGCCATCGGGGGCAACGCTGACGTCGGTTAACGTTGAGCAATGCTTTCCGTTTGCCTTCTTCCAACGGAGTGGTGGCAGTGTTATGACTCGGGGAGGATGAGGAAAGGCCGTGTTGACGTCACATCTCTACCACCCTGGATGTCGCAGCGCCCACTGGCTTTCTCCCTTCCAAGGCGCAGGTAAGCCTTCGCCCGACTCCTTGCGCATAAAGGGAGTCTGATTCAGTTGCCAAATTTACTCAACAAATATTTGAGTGCTTACCCCAGGGGCAGACACCGCTCCTGGCCTCTGGGGCCAAACGATCCTCGGCTTCCTGAAGCTTACTTGGTGGATGTTTGGGAATAAAAATAAGTGAATGAGCAAGTACACGCAGAACACTTCACTCGTTCGATGAACGCTGAGCGCTGACTGTGGACAGCACCGTGCTGATCACCGATGATTAAGATGGGGTCCGAACGGGGTGTTCTTTGCCCCCACGGGGCTTGTATTTCTAGTGGAGAAGGGAGGTGTAAATCAAAGAATCACACCAACGAGAGTGTGATTACAAACTGGGATAAAGCGCTTTGAGGGAGAGAGATGTGGTTTTCAAAAGTGGGGCTTGCTCTAGGTTGAGGGGGAGATTCAGGAAACCAGGAGGGAGGGATGCTGAAGCTAAAGCTTGGAGTAGGAGTCTTGCAACAGGTAGGAGAAAAGCGTGGAGTGAGGCGGGGTGGAAGCGTGAGGCTCTGCCTGTGAGGATGCCCCAGGCTGCCAGCGTCTGAACACCTAAAGCAAAATGATTTAAATGATAAGGACAGGTTAGTGTCTGGGGTAACAAGAAGTCCAGAGGTAGGTTAATTCAGGGGCTCAGTGACATGCCAAAGACCCAAATTCTTTCTGTATGTTCACTCTGCTTTTCTAAGTGTGGGCTTTTGTTCTCAATGTTATCTCCTCATGGTCACAAAACAGCTGCTGTGGTGCTTCCTCACGCAACAGCATCCAAAGCTAGCAGAGAGGCTTTCCATTCCTCTGACCCTTTTAACTGTTTTTTTTTTTTCAACGTTTTTTATTTATTTTGGGACAGAGAGAGACAGTGCATGAACGGGGGAGGGGCAGAGAGAGAGGGAGACACAGAATTGGAAACAGGCTCCAGGCTCCAAGCCATCAGCCCAGAGCCTGACACGGGGCTCGAACTCACGGACCGCGAGATCGTGACCTGGCTGAAGTCGGACGCTTAACCGACTGCGCCACCCAGGCGCCCCTAGCTGTTTTTTTTTTTTTAATGTTTATTTATCTTTGAGAGAGAGAGAGAAAGAGAGAAAGAGAGAGAGAGAGAGAGAGAGAGCATGGGTGGGGGAGGAGCAGAGAGTGAGGGAGACACAGAATCCAAAGCATGCTCCAGGCTCTGAGCTGTCAGCACAGAGCCCGACGAAGGCCTTGAACCCACAAACCATGAGATCATGACCTGAGCTGAAGTTGGACAGTTAACTGACTGAGTCACCCAGGCGCCCCTCCTCTGACTCTTTTAAAAGGGTGACAAAATCTTTTCCAGATTCCTCCCAGGAGACTTTTCGTTGGTCAGAATTGAATGGATACATTGGTGCCACTGGGATGGAGGTTGATGCTGTGGGGTGAACAAGAACATCCTGGCCAGGAAGTCAGGGGAACCTGAGTTGGAGTCCCCAGTTCTGAAGTCAGTTTGCTGTGTGAGCTTGGATAAGTCTCTTTCCTTCTCTGGGTCCTGCACTCCTAGTCTGAAACACTGGATGATCCCAACCGTCTTTCTATGTGTGAGGTTTTAGGATTCTAAATGGACCCTTGTTATTACATATTGTCTTACATTTTTTTTTTTATTTGAGAGAGAGAGAGAGTGTGAGTGGGGGAGAAAGGCAGAGGGAGAGAGAGAGAGAGAGAGAGAGAGACAGAGAGAGAGACAGAGAGAGAGAATCCCAAGCAAGCTCCATGCTCAGTGCAAAGCCTGACACGGGGCTCAATCCCACGAGTCTGGGGTCATGACCTGAGCCAGAGAAATCAAGAGTTGGATGCTCAACCGACTGAGCCACCCAGGCGCTCCATCATATTGTCTTACAGTTTGTTGTTCTGGGTCCCTTGTGGGTGACAGGGCCATGTGATGAGTTCTGGCCCAAGAATCGAGGGCACGTTCCTTTCTAGGCTGGGGCACTGAGCAGCTGATTGGAAACTCTCAGGATTTCTCTTCTCCCTAGTGTGGCCGCAGGTAGCATTTAAGGTGGGGACTTAGCCCCATCAACCCGAGTCCCCGACTGACGGTAGTGAGAGCCCCCAGCCTCGTGTCAGCATGAGATGGACTTGTGAAGATTTGGGGGTTACTTGTTATCACAGCATCACCTGTCCCATCCTGACTGATGATGATGATGATGGTGTAGCAGACACAAAAGGCGAATGAATTAACGGGGGGCCAGGCACTGCGTTAAGCCCTTTGCTTCTATTCTACTACTCAGTCCTTGCAGCCACCTGGGACGGGACGGGCACGATTATCATCCTTATTTTCTAATATTTTTTTTAACGTTTTTATTCATTTTTGAGAGACAGAGAGAGACAGAGCGCGAGTGGGGGAGGGGCAGAGAGAGAGAGGGAGGCACAGAATCCGAAGCAGGCTCCAGGCTCTGAGCTGTCCGCACAGAGCCTGACGCGGGGCTCGAACCCACAAACTTCGAGATCGTGACCCGAGCCGAAGTCGGACGCTTGACCGACTGAGCCATCCGGGCACCCCTATTATCCTTATTTTCAAGGCCAGGCACCAGAGTCTCAGACAGGGAAAGTCAGTAGCTCAAGGTCACAAAACTGGGAATGGACAGAGCCCAGATGGGGCGCAGGCGTGCCTGACGCTGAGGAATTAATCGCAGCACTGTCCGGATTGATGAAGCTTGGTGGCGCTTTTGCTCGGGGCTAAAGAATGAGCTTGCAGAGCAGGGTACGTGTATCAGGCTCGCTCCGGCCCAGCCTTTGCTGCGGAGAGGCCCCGGCGGTGGATAGTGAGGGAGGAGACCCCCAGCGCGACCCAGGTCTCTGTCTGTGGCCACCCCCTCCCTTCCTTACAGCTTCCTCTGCCCCAAGCTCCCTGCGGGCCCTGAGCCGGCTCTGCCTTCTAAGAGACCTAATTAAGCCCTGGTGAGGGGGTTGGGAGCAGGGCTTCCGGCAGGCAGCTCCCTGGAGTAGGGAGATGGGTGGTGGGGCAGCTGTGGGTCCCAGGTAAGGTGGGAGACAGACAACAATGGTAATAATAGCAGCCACCACGGCACCTTCCTAGCCCTTCGTGAGAGTCGTAGATGGAAGCGGCCATCATCATGGCTATTATGACGGTGATCGTTAGCCTGGCTCGGGGCTGTAATGAGCATTTATGGGGCATTTTCAGTTCACCCTTAAGACCTCACTGAGAGATGAGATCCTCTCCTCCCTGTCGCATCCACACCCACCTGCCTTATCCCGAGCTTTGAGGGAGGTGGCCCATCTAGCCTTGGCCTCCGGTCCGCTTCTTGCTCCATTTTCCAGATGGGGAGACTGAGGCCTCGACAGGCCGTGTTCAAGGCTGGTCAGAGCCTGGATGAGAGGGGTCTGGTATAGGCGAGGGGGCCCTGGTCCCTCTCAGGGCCCCTCAGGACTGCGGGGGAAGTCTCCCAGGGACGACTGGGGGGGAGCCTGGAGAGAGGCAGGTGTCCCCAGGGGTCACTCTGGGGCTGTGCCGGCCCTGGGCTGCCGGAGGGCACCGGGTCATGGCGGGCCACCGTCCTGCTGACGAAGCAGCCTCAGCGAAGGGCCTGGGAGCCCAGCCCCAAGGCTCCGAGTCCCCGACCTGCTCCGGGCAGCCACCGCCTCGGGGAAAGCAGTCTTATTAGCGCAGCCGCCTGCAGGCCCTGGGTGCAGCCGGGGGCGGAAAAGGCCTCATTTACCCCAGCGCTGGACCTTGCACGCGGTGGCCACGCGTGCTCCCTGCGGGGCTCACAGAAGCACAGGGATGCAGCCACACGCGTGCCTCAGGCCCCAGGTAGACCCAGTCACGGGCGCTTCACCGCTTAGACAGGCCGATGTATACACGGGCACACAAAAGCGCACGCAGACGCATAACTCCAGGGACGCAGCCGCATGCACACGGCTCAGACGCACACCACGCATGCGGGCGCGGGCGCAAACACACACACACACACACACACACACACACACACACACACGCACACACGCTTCTGGACTTCTGCCCTCCAGGACCGCCGACGATACATTTCTCCGGTGGAAGCTACCCGGCTGTGGGACTCGGTTACAGCAGACCTGGGGCGATAAAGCGGGTGTCACTGGCAGGGCCCCACTGCCTGGCATCGTCTCCGTGCCTTGGTGGGTCTCGGGCGAGGGGCACCAGGCCTCTCTAGAAGAACAGGACCCGCACTTGCCATCAGGAATGGGGAAGCCGGGATCCCCGAGGGCGGGTGTTGCCGCAGCCGACAGCCAGGCCCGTAGTAGCAGTGACTTAGAGCAGATATAACAGCCCTCGTATTCTTTTAGTGGGGCCTCAAAGCGCTATTAAATGGGATATTGAGATAAGGCGGTGGGAGCAGGAAAGGTTAGACACTATTTATTCAGGTTTTCATGGGGCACTAAAATATCCTCCCTGCTGCCTCTCACCCCCTCCCTCCTCCCTCCTCTCTCCTCCCTCCTCCCCTCCTGCTTCCTCCTTCTTTTCCTTTCCTCCCCTCCCTCCTCCTTCTCCTTCTTTTCCCCTTCCCCCTTCCTCCCCCTTCTCCTCCCCTTTCCTTCCCCCATCTCGCCTTCCTCCCCTCCCTCCTCCCTCCTCCCTCCTCCCGGGCCCACAGCTGGCTCTCCCAGCACACAGGGCTCCTGTGCTGTCTCTCTGGGAGGCGGCCTGGGCCTGGGAATAGGTTCTGGGCTTGAGGACCCTGGTCTGAATCCAATCCCCCCCGCCCACTGCAGTCTGCAGACCCACAGGTGAACGGGGCCATGTGCCCGGACAGTGGCAGGGGACCAAGGTGGGGTACTGGCTTCACTACCTCCCTGTCTCCCCAGAGCCCAGCTGGGGCAGGAGGGCCGAGGGGCTGTTCACAGCATCCTGACCCCACTGCACACTCCTCTGACTGCAGGGGACCCCACAGCCACCTAGCCCTTTCTCTCCCAGTGTCGGAATCCTGGCCAGGGGGGGCTGCCCACACCTCCCTCCGCACGCACATCTCTGTGATGGGAAGCTCATCGCCTCTTGCCTGTTGCCTTGAGGCACAAGTTGACCTTTTGATCAGTTTTCCCCCAGGCGTCCCCCCCAATTCTGGACTTTAAAATCTGGAGGAAACCTTCCTCTTTCCTCCCCTGGAGCTCCCTGGGGGAGAGAAACGTCCAGGAAAGAGTGACGGGGCATCAGTTCCAGGAAGGCAGGGCCCGGGTGATTCTACTCGTTGCTGTGTCCCCAGCGCTTAGCAGAGGGCCCTGCGCCGAGTAGGGCCACCTTGAGCATCTGTGGGAGGGAGGAGCAGGAACGAAAATCCAGGCTTGGCCTCACCCAGTGCAGAGTATCTGCATTAATTCACTCCAGACCACACCACCACCCTGGGAGGTTGGAACTACCTTCAGGCCCATTTTACAGATGCAGACACTGAGGCCCCACAGAGGGGGAGAAAGGTCCCTGCGGCTAGTATGGAAAGAGCAGGGGTTCAGAGCCCGTGATTTTAACCTGTACGAGGTGAGCAAGCTGGTGGGGAGGGTGATAACGTAACAAGTAGCACATGCTTATTGGTCAGGCGCGGAGTGCTTTTAGAGACCAGCTAGCCTCGGTTTACCATGCCCACGGCAGGGCAGGACTGTGACTCCCATCCCCGCCCACAGATGAGGAGGATGAGGCCCCGAGGGAAGCAGCCTGTCCACTGGGAACCTGGGTGCTATTGATAAGGAGGCCACAGGCTCAGATTTAAACATTATTTCACGCCTCCTCCCCCCGCTACTTTGGAAAGACCCTGGGAACTTCACAGAGATGCTGGCTATATAGTCGGTTTTTTTTTTTAAGTATAATTTATTGTCAAGTTGGCTAACATACAGTGTATTGGTTTTGGGGGTAAATTCCCGTGATTCATTGCTTCCATCCAACACCCAGTGCTCATCCCAACAGATGCCCCCCTCAATGCCCATCACCCATTTTCCCCTCTCCCCCACCCCCCCATCCACCCTCAGTTTGTTCTCTGTATTTAAGAGTCTCTTATGGTGTGCCTCCCTCCCTCTCTGTCTGTAACTATTTTTTCCCCTTCCCTTCCCCCATGGTCTTCTGTTAAGTTTCTCAAGTTCCACATATGAGTGGATAGAGTCGGGTTTGAAGGATGGAAAAGATTCGCTCCCCACCTCCCTCTGTCCCTCCTCCCTCTTCTCTTCCTGCCCCTCCCTCCCCCCTCCCGTCTTTCCTTTGTTCCATACTTGAGTGTCCATAGGAGGGTCTCCTGTGTGCCAGGAATGCAGTGATGGACACAAGTCGGCTCCCTGCCCCGGTGGAGCTCCCGTTTTCACCCTCAACAGCCCCGTCTTCATCCCCATGTGACAGATACGGCGACTGAGGCTATGTGCCAAGCCACCCAGCCGGTCCGAGACAGATGAAGGACCAAAACCCAGCTGCCTGACCTCCAACTCCGTGCTCTATCTCAGAGGGCTGCTCCTGGGATCCGATGTGGGTGCCCCAGAAGGGACGAGGCCCCCAAGCAAGAGCAGGCAGAGTGGGCACCCATGAGGCATATGACAGTCCTGGGGGTGAACTGCCATGGGGGTCGTGGCAAGAAGGAGGAGGGTGGGGGGGCAAGGTCATCTCTGCATTTGGAGGGGCCTCAGGATGGGGTCAGCCAACCCTGTGCCCCACAGCAGACTCCTTCCCAGGTGATGGATTACCCTGATCGGTCTCCACGACCTCCCTCCCTGGAGGCAATTTGCCGAGGGGTTGTGATGGCTAACGGGGCCAGTGGATCTGAGTTCAAACCCTAGTTCTCTCTTCCTGGTTGTGTGCTCCTGGGCAAGAGACGTCCCAGCTCGGATTTCTCATCAACAGAGTGGGCATTGATCGCATCACCTTTCCAGTGTTATCCGAGATCTGGGGACGAAGGAGGTAGGCATGCTATGTAAACTGAGAAGTGCTGTCCGAGGTGAGGTTTTGGCCGTTACCTGTTTCCGTGTCTGTCTTTACCAAAGACTCAGCATCCTGAGAGCAGGGTTGTAGGATTCATCCCTGTAAACCGTTGATGCTTCATCAACTGTTGGGTGGGGTATAGTTTTTTGTAACAGTTTTTCATAACTGCTGGGTGGGGTACATTTTTTCGTCTGTTTTGTTTTGGTGTATTCCTTTGGCAGATGGGTAGTGGACTGTGAGCGCTCCTCTGGCCCCCAGGGATGCTTCAAAGGCGACGACAATTAGTATCATTGCTAATAACAATAATGACAGCAGCTCATTTTTAGTGAGCACTTTCTGTATGCTTGGCTCGTCTGATCTCCTTCTCTGCCTTATGGGCGTGTGCTGGTATCACCCCTACGTTTCCGATGAGGAAAGGAGGGCTCAGAGACCTTGTGTTGCTTGTCTAAGGTCACACAGCACATAAGTAGGAGAGTTACAACCAGAGGCCAGGTCTGGGTTTTTCTGACTCCAAAACCAGGCCACCCCAATGACGGGGGGACCCTGTGTCCGAAGGCTTCTTTCCTTGAGCCTGGGCAGAAGGCAGACTTCCATCCACTAATAATACAGTCAATTGCTCCTTTCAAATTACAGTAAATGTTTCCCCCCCTTGAACAAATCATTTACCGCAGCTGCAGAAAGAGTGTCCTGTTTACACGCAGAGCCAAAGGAATTCCAATCTGAGTCTAATTATTGATGCTGCAGCTTCTATGGCCTTGGGAAAGGCCTGCCTAATTGCACCAATTAATACCTGCCACTCGTGGGGGCTCTGTCGGGTCTGAGGTTTGCTTTCCTTCCTCCGCGGGGACGCGGACGCGGACAAGGTGGGTCTGTCTGGGCCGCCACCGTGGGCGCGCGCCTGCAAGGCCACGGGCTGGGTGCAGCAGGCGCTTTGTTTTCAGGACAGTGTCATTTGGTGTCGGGCTGCTTTGATGGGGGCCACGCAGGCGCCCCGTCACACTGCACCCTGGCAGGGGCTGCCTCCTGCCCGGAGGGTGAGGGGAGGCTGGGGGATGGGAATGCCAGATTCCAGTCTCTGTCCTGCTTCTGACCGGCTCTGAGATCCTGGGTGGGGCAGGTGTCCAGCCGGAGCCTCAGTTTCCCCATGCAGGAAATGGGCCTCACACCTGTCTTCGTGTTATTGCTGGGAGGATGTAACGGATCAAGTTAACACGTCCAATTGCTGTGTGAACTCTAAGCTGGTCAAGAGGCTGAAGGAAATTTTTAAAAACCAGAGACCTGGGTTGTAGTCGTGGGCTGTGGGACAGTGCCTTTACCTTACCTTCCTGGGTCTCAGTCCCCCCAGCTGCAAAATGGGAGTGAGTCCGTCTGCCCTGTTGGGTGCCTGTGTGGAAACCTGGCCAATAGTACCCTCGTCTGCGAATATGGAGGCTGTGATTGTCCCATGGTGCTGGTAGGCTGGGTGGTGAGTGGCCATGTTGGGAAAGAGAAATTGTGTTGGGGACTAGTTGGGGGCCCGCCGGGGTGCTGGGTGGGTGTGAAGAGGCAGGGGACATGTCACAGGTTCCAAATGAAACTGACCTGGCTTTGAATTTCACCCCCCAACCCTTCTGAGTCATGTGGTTTTTGGTAAAAATAATTACATTTGCTCTGTGCTTGCGACGAATCAGTTTCTGCCTCACACACTCCACATGTCTGATCCCATTAAACCCTCAACCGGGGCGCCTGGGTGGCTCAGTCGGCTGAGTGGCCGACTTTGGCTCAGGTCATGATCTTGCGGTCCGTGAGTTCGAGCCCCGCGTTGGGCTCTGTGCTGACAGCTCACAACCTGGAGCCTGTTTCAGATTCTGTGTCTCCCTCTCTCTGACCCTCGCCCGTTCATGCTCTGTCTCTCTCTGTCTCAAAAATAAACTTAAAAAAAAAACCCTCAAGGGGTAGGTGTTTTTTTTTTTTAATACCTTTTTTACAGATGAGGAATCTGAGGCTCAGAGAGGTCAAGTAAGTTTCCTGAGGTCACACAGCTAGGGATGGTCAGAGTCAGGACTGAGATCCAGTTCTCTGTGATTCCAGAGCTGATGCCTGTGGCTGCTATGCCTTACGGCCTCATGTGCCTCACTTTCCCCATCTGTATAAGGGGCCAATGTTACCATCTTCCGAGGAAAGATGTTGCCAGGATTGGGCAGGATCAGTTATGCGAGATGTGAGGCCCATGGAGGGGGATTGTTGCTGTGTGTTGGGTGGAGAGCCACGCGGCCCACGGAAGCCGTGATCCTTCACGAATGTGTGTGGGTTGGGCCACCGTCCCGACGACCTCCCACTTACCCAGATTCCATGAGGCCTGGTGGGAAGTTTGGCGGCTGGCTTCCCAAGAGAGGGGGATGGGTGGCCTTGGTGTTTTCTTGTGCTCCCAGCCCTCTTGGCTGGACATTCCCTATCTTTGGTTTTCTCAGAGCCCCTGGGGCCTGTGGTCCCACCTGAGCGCGCGGGGAGCTGTGTTTTCTGATGTGACACCTGTCGCCATGCATCATGCGCCATCAGTCCCGCAAAGCCGTGACACGAGTGCCTGACGCCACACGATCCACAAAAACGATGTGGGTCCCCTGAGGGGTCTTGGGCCTTGACAGGAGCCCTGCGGTGCCCCCCTTCTGTGCAGAGCCTCTCTGCTGCTTGTTGGCAGCCCGAGGGGGTGGGGCTCCGCCAGCGGGGCCTTGGTTCACAGGGGGATGAGCTTGATGTCCCGGTGCCTGACACATGCCTTGTATGAGGTCCCCAAATTAAAAGAAACAAAGCTCCCTAGTCAAAGGCAGCCTGGGCCTGGTGGGGAGACGTGGCAGTGCTCCCGAGCGCGGTGATGGGCTGATTTCCCCTAATTACCGCTGGTTTAATATTTATAGGGTTGACGCCAGAGGGCTGCAAGGGAGGTGTTCAGCTTGAATGGCTGCTGTTGGAGGGGGGAGGCTCTGGTAGGAGCACGGAGCAGGCAAGGGTCTGCCTGCATTCAGGGTCCTGGTTGGCCAGACCCAGCTGGTCTGCCCCTGGTGCCTTCCTGAGGCACAGAGACCCTGTGCTCAAACCCTGACAGCCTGGAGATTCTCGTGGCTCAGTAGTTCAAGGTGGGGGGGGGTCCAAAATTTGACTTTTTCCTGGCTGTGTGCCCTTGGGCAAGTGATCCCACCTCTCTGAGCCTTTGCTCCTTGGGAAAATGGTGGTAATGATATGCCTCCCTCCTGTGGTTGTTGTGGAAATCCAATAAGATAAAACATGCAAGGTGTTTAAGACAGTGCCTGGCACACAGTTGTGCTCAAAAAATAGTAGCCAGGGGCACCCACCTGGGTGGCTCAGTCGGTTGAGCGTCCAACTTCGGCTCAGGTCATGACCTTGCAGTCCACGAGTTTGAGCCCCACATTGCGTTCGCTGCTGTCAGCCTGTCAGCACAGAGCCCACTTTGGATCCTCTGTCCCCCTCTCTCTGCTCCCCCCCCACTTGTCCTCTCCCCCCAAATAAGTAAATATTAAAAAAAATAGTAGCCATTTGCATGATTTTATAGACATTACTTTTAGGGGTTGAATTCTACTGTATTAGTTAGCTATGGACTCAGCGATGCTGTGTAACAAAACAGCCCCAAACCTGGTGGCCTAAAACAGCGATCATTTACTCCCACAGATCTCTGGGAAGACTGAGGATGGTTCTCTGTCTGCATGGCTCTCTCCTCCTGTCGGGGCCAGCACTGGCCCCTGGGTGTCATGCTCTTGGCATTGGCGTGCGAGATTATTGCCTACCCTTTCTCTGACCTTCCTGTGAGACGGACACGATTATTTCCATTTTCCCCAAAGGGAGACTGAGATTCAAGACGGGAAGCCACAAATGGTGGAGCTAAGGTCTGAACATTTCAAAGACCGTGTTCTTCTCCAGATTCTAAGTCTTCCAGGCTCTCGTAACTAACAAGCAAATGACAAGTTACAGATTGGAACACAAGTCTTTTTTTGTTTTTTAAGTTTATTTATTTATTTTGAGAGACACAGAGACAGTGTATGTGGGGGAGGGGCAGAGAGCGAGAGAATCCCAAGCAGGCTCCACGCTCTCAGCGCAGAGCCCAATGCGGGGCTTGAACCCGTGAAACTGGGAGATCATGACCTGAGCCGGAACCAAGAGTCAGACGCATAGCCAGCCGAGCCACCCAGGCGGCCCTGGAACACAGGTCTTTTTAATTTCTTGCCAGCACACCTCTCACCTGATGTTTCCTCTGCCTGCCCTGGTTTCTTTCTCTTTCTCTCTTCCTCTCTTGGTCTTTCCCGAGCCAGACTCTATGTCCATCAAAGCACTAGATGTTCAGTAAACGATAATAAATCATAGGTGGTGTGAATGAAGGTGGCACTGTCCCCATTTTAAGGACGGGGAAGCAGGATTGCAGGGAAGTGGTGCCTCTTGCCTGGGTCACAGAGCCGGAAATGGTTTTGTAGAACCAACAGCCGAGAACCAAGAGTCAGTACTTGAGCGCTGGGCTGCCCAGCATCAAACCTGGAGTTTTTGTGTTTTTGCAACGCGGAGGTGCTCAGAAGGATTGCTGCTGTGTGTTGGGTGAGGATCTGTCTGACAGCCTCTGGCCTCCCTTTCTTCTCCTGCTCCCTGCACCCCCGGCTCCTCATCTGCCCTGGGGTGTCGCACCCAGCAGGCTGCCCTGCGCCCACCCACACCTTTCCCTCTTCGACGACAACATTGCTTCTGGACTTACCGGGAAACAGGAGCTCATCTCATGGGCCAATGTGAGCGCGCCCCCTTGCGGTGTGGGGCGGGGGAGGGTAGTTCTCGACGCCTCTTCTCCTGACCCCTCTGGGCTCACCGGGGTGGACACTCCCTCGGACTTTCTGAGCCTCAGTCTCCTCATCGGCGAAATGGGGGCGTGTCACGCACACACCAAGGCTGCTGTCAATATCACACGCGCGCTTCCATCCGGTCTTAGCACGGTAACTGGCAAAGAGTAAGCGCTCAATAAATGTAAGCTATTGTTACTGTCAGTTGGGCCCTGCCATATATATATTTTTTTCATTTTGAGGAAATAATGAAAAAAAGCTTGAAAATTATGGAAGCCAGCGACTTAGGATCCTGCGCCATCCTTCTACAGACGGGGTAATTATGTAAACTCCATCACAGACTCCAGGAGAGCAGGGGAGGAAGGGGGAGAGATTCTGCAGGGTTCCGGCTGTTGCCAAGGAGGGGTGAGGAGGGGGTCGGCTCGCAGTGGTGACTGTTCTGCCCAGTGCCCTAATTTTATAGTCCAAAGGCTTGGAAGGGCCCCGGGTGTCACCGCGTCCACGCGGCCTGCTGCGGAGGGGCTGAGGCCCCTCTCAGGCTGGAAGCTTCTCAGCTCCTTCTCTGCCCCCCGGGAGACTCAGACCTCTTGGGGCTGCAGTTGAGGCTCTGTGGGGTGTCCCAGAGAATAGCAGCAATGCTCTCCCTGCGTGCGGAGAGAGCGAAAGAGCTGCCAAAGCAATTCTCAGTGAAATCCCCGGGGATTTGTGTCAAGGACAAAATAGTGTGTCCCATGGGTAAATATAGTTAACACAGCTGCAAAACAGAATTTATTTCTTGTTTGAGATATCATTTTTAAAGTATGGCATAGGGGAAGCTTTAAAAATGAAATTATAGCCGGCAATAAAAAACCTCATAGGCACTGTATTCAAATTATGCTACAGTAATAGGCCAAGTTCATAAATAAACATCTCTGGTTAACCCTTTCCTGAACCGGGTGGGCAGACCCACTGGGACCCAGCTGGGAGAGGTGGTTTTCAACCCGGGTGGGAGGAGACAGGATCACCTTCCACGTGCCCCTCCCTTAGCTCCCCCCACCACCCTGCATCCCAGACTTCTCCACCCGGTCTCCCCATTCAGGTGTTAAATATCCACAGATGATTCTGCCCAAGTTGAGGTGCTTGGGTATGTCTAGTGGGTTTGCAGAAATGCACCACACAGACTCCTGAGCCGGGAGTATTTTAGGGTCTGAGTTAGGTATGTTCCTCCCAAAGCTCCACCTCCTCTGAAGAATTATATTTATTATATTATATTGTATTATATTACTATTCTCTTTCTCATTACACTTCAGTACAGTGGTTCTTTAAAAATTTTTTTTAATGTTTATTTATTTTTGAGAGAGAGGGAGGGAGGGAGGGAGGGAGGGGCAGAGAGAGAAGGAGACACAGAATCTGAAGCAGGATCCATCCAGGCCCCGAGCTGTCAGCACAGAGCCCAATGCGGGGCTCGAACTCATGAATGGCAAGATCCTGACCTGAGCCGAAGTTGGACGCTTAACCGACGGAGCCACCCAGGCGCCCCCAGTACAGTGGCTCTAACCACTGCTGGGGGCAGCGAACATATGGCCATGTCTGGAGGCAGTTTTGGTTGATGAAATTGGCAAGTGCCTCTGGCATCGGGTCCATGAGGTCTGGGATGGCCCCAACTGAATCCTACAAGGCACAGGACGGCCCCCACCACAAAGAACGGCCCAGCCCCTGGGGCGCCTGGGTGGCTCCGTCGGTTAAGCGTCCGTCTCTTGGTGTCCGCTCAGGTCATGACCTCACGGCTTCGTGGGTTCAAGCCCTGAGTCGGATTCTGCACTGGCAGCGGGAAGCCTGCTTGGGATTCTCTCCCTCTCCCTCTCTCTCTGCCCCTCCCCTACTCGAGCTGTCTCTGTCTCTCTCAAAATAAATACATAAACTTAAGAAAAAAAAAAAAGAAGAATGGTCCGGCCCCAAATGTCCATAGTGCTGAGATGGAGAAACCCAGCTTTACTGCAATTCCTGGTTCCCTTTAGGGATTTGCTACAATGTTGAATGAGTGAATGGAACCTCCCCCCATCCCATCTTTCCCTGATGGACTCTGCCCTGTCATTTTGTTCTTAGCTCAGAGATTGCTTTCTGCAGGGACGCCTCCCGGGGGACCCCCTACCCCAAGGTTACTGACCTGCCCCTTCCCACTAGACATTTCCGTGGTACCCCTTGTTCCTCATCCTTGGATTTCCTTATTCATCGTTCACATCTGCGGTCAAATGTCACCGCCTCAAAGCAGCCACAGGACTGCCTTTGCTAAAGTGACCTCCCTCTTGTCAGTGTCTCTTCACCTGCTCCTTGCCATCACAGCATTTATCAGTAGCTGAAATCATCTCGTATGTTACAGGCTGGGACTTGGCCACCACTGGGTCCTGCGTGCTGGGCCTATAGCCCCCGGAACACCCTCTGAATGCATCAGCGGGGGTCAGAGGAAGGGAAAGCCGCTCCTGCCTGAGGCCTCCCCTCTCCTTCCCTGGAATCCTCCCGAATCTCCTTTCTTGGGAAAGGACAGCGTCCTGGGACTGAGAAGCCTCTGGTTCCCCTCTGTGCTCTACTGTAACTTGCTGGGAGAACCTGGCAAGTCACTGCCCTCCCTTCTCTGCAAAATGAAGGTGCTGCTGTCCATCCCTGCTTTGTAACTGGCGTGTGCGTGTGTGTGTGTGTGTGTGTGTGTGTGTGTGGTGTCAGAATCACCTCCTGGGGCTTTCCTAAGAGACAAAGCTGGGCTCCAGACCTGTGGATCCCCGTTCTCGGTGAGAGCTGTGCCCTGCTCTGTGCTTTTGGGAAAACTCCCTAGGTCATCCGGATTCAGAGCATGGTTAAGGAGCCAGCAAACAGGGGGTGGGGGCGGCCCTCTGGAGCCCCTCTGGCCCCGGCATCTGACATCTCCATGATTTTAAGGTGCCCAGCCTGGGCCATTTATCTGAGCGACCTGCTCCCCAGGCTCCCCTGGCACTTTTGCTAATTTAATAGCATTTAATTTAATTTTGAAATGGTTTTTAAAAAAAGGCTGGTGCTGCAGAAGGCCCCTAGCCACTTCATCCCTCTTTCTCACTAAGACTGAAAATACGTTTTGTGGCTGAAGCCAGGCTTCTGGCCACAGATGTCCCTTGGCGGGCCCACAGCCTTTTTGCTAAAAATGCTGAGTTTGCTCTCTACCCATTGGGCATAATTACCTTTCTCCTCTCCAGGGCCCCCTGCGTGTTCTAACCTGAGGAGGAAAGGAAGGGCTGGAAAGCCAGACCAAGTTAGAGCCTGACTCATGAGCTCTTGTCTCAGACAAAGAGATCAGCATAACCCAACACACACACACACACACACACACACACACACACACACACACACAAGTGCACGCGCGCACACACACACGTGCAGGTGCACACGCACACACACCTTTTTTCATATTCTTTAGGGCTGAGTGGCCACAGCTGGGGGCTACATTTGGCTCTGGGCTCTCTTGAACTTCCCAGATTTTCTTTTTGCCTGGACTCTTTCTGACTTTCTTGGGCTTTCTCCCAGGGATATGCCACATCCATTTCTTTGCTCCTTTTAATTATTTTTGGTTCTGTTATTTAAACCCACCTTTACGTGCTCGATCATTATAACTCAGCCTAGATTCGTCTATTCAGGGATTAATTAATTTTTATCAAGCATCTCCCCTGTGGCCAAGGTGAAGACAGATGCAGGGGTGAGCAACAGACTTGACCCTGTCCTCAGGAATGAAAGAGCCTGCCTAGGAGGAGAGACAGATGAAGCTGGGAAGGTTGTTAGGGATAAAGATGGGGAGGGAATGTGGAGGACAGGGGATGGGCAGGTGACCCTGGAAGTCTTGGGGGAAGTACCTCCAAGAGCATAATTACACTCTTTGTCAGGATGGCCAACCTTACATGAAAAGACAGAATGGGGAAGGTGATGGAATTTCGCTACACATCCTGACAAGTGGAGCTTCTCCCTTCTGTGGAAGACGTTGGTAGCTGCTCCCCAAATCTGTTTGCTCTTCCTCCAGGTCACACAGCTCAGACCCCTCCCCCAGCCTCCCTCACAGTTGGCACAACCATAAGACCAAGCATCCGTCAAATGTGAGCGGAGCGATGTACTTCACAGCTGGACCCTCCCAGGCGTGACCCTTCCTGCTCTTTCCTTTCCCACTGATGGAACTCAGAGAGCTAGACATCCCGCGCTGAGGGTGGAGGGAGCCACGATACAGCAAGTACCTGGGTCTCTGCTATCTCTTGGAGGGAAGTCACCCTGCAGAGTTGCCTGACTGCAACTGTCTTCCCTGGACTTTGCAAGAGCTAGAAATAGACAGCCGCCATCGTTGGGCCATTGCACGCTTTTGGGTTTGTTTGTTACATCATGTCTGCAAATTAAGTTTTGTTGAAACACAGTCTCTGGCTGCTTTCATGCTGTAGCAGCAGAGTTGAGTAGTTGGGGTAGAGACTGTATGGTCTAGAAAGTCTAAACTATTTACTATGTGGACCTTTATAGAAAGTATTTGTAGACCCTGGCCTTAATGAATACACCAAGCGTCTGGCCAGAGCCAGAAGCGGTCTAGATTTCTGTCTTGCTCCCCAATAGGGGTTTCTTTGAAGATACCAGTCCTGGATGCCATGGCTTTCTGCCCTGGCTTAGTTCTGGTTTCTTCTGCCATTTTGACTCCTTTCCTAGGAAGCAACTAGGTTTTGTGCATTGGACCCAGAGGCAGAAAGAATGGTTAAGGATGATCATTCTTCAACCTTCTCAACTGTTAGCGCTGACCTTCTGAATCATCTAGAACAACTCCCTGAATGTTCAGAGAGAGGGCAGTAGATTTTCCCAGGGTCACGCAGCCAGCGAGTGGCTGAGAGGTCTTGCAGAGGAAGCTGGGGGGGCAAATGAACTGCTTCCCAGTTGAAAACAGCTAATGTTTATTGAGCCCTTGCTATGGGCTAGGTGCACACTGACTCCCTCCGGCAAACCCCAAGGTCTACACTGCTACTTTTGTCGTCACTCCCATTGTACAGAGGGAGAAACTGAGGCACAGAGGGAGGTTAACTTGCCCAACGTCCGTCCACTCTTTTGGTGAAGTTAACATTTGAACACAGCAATATGGGCTCAGAGTCCATGTTCTTGCCCATGGCGCCATACTGGATGTATCATCCTTGCCTTCACTGAGTCTTGAAACCTTCCCCTGATCAGCAGCGATGGGAAGAGAAGACTGAGGTGTGCAGGGTGGTTCTTCCCTAGCCCTTTCCCTCCCATCCCAGCTCCCTCTGATCCTCAAAGCCTAGAATGGTTCATCAATTTTGTTTGCATATCCAACTTGAGACACTGTCATTTCATTAACTCAAGTGAGGGGCTCTTCATACAAGACTGAGCTTCCATAATTCTCTTTAAAGTTACGGAGAAATGTATGCTTAATTATATTTGCATATGAAAAATAGGGTCTAATTAGTTTGATTGATTATTATTTTAACCCTAATGGCATTTTGAGTATCTGTCCCAACTAATAGCAAGTGTATCGCTAATAAATCATTGAATTTTTACGGCATGGTCTATTGAGCTGGCTTATGAAATATATTTTATTAATATCCCGGAATGTATTGAAACTGATACAAGTCAAACATCAGCTCATTTATTAAACTGTTTAAATGTCAGTTTTATACAAGAGTAATAATACAGGAAATATGTTCGTTCAGGAGACATCAGTAGGCCACGGGTCCTCAAAATATTAGTTATCTTGGAAAAATATATTATGGAAATAAAAGTCCAATTATGTCATTTATTGCATTAAATAAATCTATATTGACTAACATAAATGTTGCATATTAGCAGATGCACTTTCTTTGAAACTTTTTAATTCTCCAGGATTGCGCTCAAGGGCACAGGGAAGTCTGGGTCGGGGTCAGTTCTCATTGTGGTCTGAGGCTGTGCTGTGCACGAAAGGTCCCCAGGATATCCTTCCTGAAGGGTTTTGCTTCTAGGACATTCCCAAGGACTGGAGTTTGGATCACTGTATTTCCGGGAGCATGATGTCATTCATGTGACCCTCTCTTCATTTGTTCATCTGGTGAGTACTTCTGGGTGCACACCCTGTGTCGAGTGCTGCTCCGTGGGGGCACTGTGGTGCACCAGAAAGGTGGGACCCTGCTTCCGTGGAGGTGACATTCTAGTGGGGGTAAAATGAAAAAGAGAAGCCTCTTTCTCTGCCTCTACAGCACATACCGACCAAAGGAAAAAACAGCGTTGTTGTTTTTTTTCCTATCACTTGCAGCACCTCTGACCCCCCATGTGTGGGTTTTTTCCTACCCCAACCAGTTTTCTGTCTGGACACCAACTGGGAGTCCTATCACTCAGCTCTAATATGAACTATGTGGAGCTAGGGCAGACTACACTGGTGAAGGGCTCAGTGCCACAAGACTGGCCCCGGGTCCAGACACCCATCCTAAGTCCCCCGCGTTTCTGATTGACCAGCTGTACATCTGGGCTTCCCATGAGCCCCCTTCCTCACGTTTGATAATTTTCTAGAGAACGCAGAATGCAGGAAGCCACTTTACTTATATTATCTGTTTGTTATAAAGGATACAACTCACGAACAGCTAAGTGGAGGAGAATCCTAGGGCCAGGCATGGGAAGAGGGGGGCAGAGACCCCATGCCTTCTCTGGGCTCACCACCCTCCTAGCACCTATTTGCTGGTGACCTGTTCAGCGACCTGGAAGCTCTCAGAACCCCACTCTTGAGAGTTTTTCATGGAAAGCTTCGCTACTTAGGCACAATTGATTAAATTATTGACCATTGGTGATTGAACTCCACCTCCAGCCCTTCTCCCCTCCTCAGAGGTTGGGGGTGGGGTCAAAAGTGCCAACCTTCTAATCACGTGATTTGTCCCCCTGGCAACCAGCACCCCCTCCCTCTCCCCACCAGGGCTTCCCAAAAGTCACCTCATTAGCATACACTCAGGTAGGGTTGAAAGGGACTTATGAATAACAAAAGACACTCCCATCACTCACAAAATTCCAAGGGTTTTAGGAACTCTGTGCCAGGAGCTGGGAACAAAGACCAAATATATATTTCTTATTATAGCACGTCACAGGGGGAGACAACGGACGAAAGAAGAAATGAGATAATTTCAAGTGCTGGTCCCTGCTCTGAAGGGAATAATGCAGGCTGTTGGGGTGGGGTATGCCCTGGGTGAGGCTCCTTTAGATGGGAAAGTTGGGGACAAGGGCAAGAAGGAGATAGGCAGGTCAAACAGCCTGAGGCAGTGACCTCCAGGTGGAAGGATCAGCAGGTGCCAAGGCTGGAAGTTAGAGTGAACTTGGCCTGTTGAAAGGATGGAGTGAGAGTCGGTGGGACTGGAGCTAGGAGCGGGGAATGGACAAGTGGGGATCCCCAGCTTACGAAGGGCCTCCCAGTCCAAGAAGAGGAGTATGGGTCTAATTCACTGAGTGATGAATACCCTGGGGTTGTTAGACTCAGGAGGGGCGGTGGGGGGGGGGGTGGGGAGATGGTCAGATTTATATTTTGCCAAGGTCACTAGGGTGCTGGGGGGGGACTGCAGGGGGCCAGGCTGGCCGTGGAGACACAGGCAGGAGGCAGGTGCAGTCATTAAGGGCAGGACAGGGGGGAGGAGAGAAGTCGAAGCTTCAGGATGTATGTAGAGGTCGAGCTGACAGGATACCCTGATGGATTAGATACCTAGAGACGGGGAGAGAGGAACCAAGGACGATTCCAGTGTTTGATCTGAGCATCTGGGTACCATTTACAGTGCTGGGGAGGAGGTCATGGGAAGGAATGGTTTGAGTAGCAACGTCAAGAGGGCATTTATCATCACATCAGGGTTGGAGGGCCAGCATGAATCATCGAGTCCGGTGGCGGTTCCCCCAAATTAGGCTGGATCAGAATCACCAAGCCTGCTCGTTGCCATCAGGAGTCCTGGACCTTGTCTCCAGAGACTCAGATTCTTCAAGCCTGGGGTGGGGTGCAGCCATGAGGGTTTTTGTTTTTCTTGTTTTTGCTAACCCCTGGTGATTCCAATCCAGTCCCCTCATTTTTCAGATGAGGACACTGAGGCCAGGGGAGGAGACAGGAGATGCAAATTGGTGGCATGAACTAGGATGCAAACCTGGGAATCCTTGGCTCTTCCCATGGCTGGGGCTGTTTTTGTCCCTATGAAAGGAGCCCCAAGGCATATTCGAGTGCCCTGGGTAGGCGAAGCCCAGACATTCCAGCTCAGCCAAGCTCAGAAATGTTCAGGAGATAGGTGAGGTGTAGGAAGTTTTGGAGTTAGGAAGAGGGAGGAGGGAACGGTTTAGCTCTTGCCATCTTGCTGTGCAACCTTGGGTAGTTCATGTAACCTCTCTGTTCCTTGGCTTCTCCACGTATAATTGGACATAAGAATGATGCCTTCTTCATAGGATGCTATAAGGACCAAATGAGATTCTCACGTGAAAGGCTTAGCACAGCGCCTGACACATGGTAAACCCTAAAAAGACATTAGCTGTAATCTGAATACAAATTCTATGAATCCCTCAGGCGGTAACCTGGAGAGGCAGCCAGAGCAGTAATAGGTAAGTGTGCAGACGTGGGGATCAGACAAACCTGGGTTCAAATCCCACTTCTTTGCTCTGGGAGCCTGGGCGGACTCTCTGAGCCTCTGTTTCCTCAGCTGTAAAACAAGAGGGCAGCAGTTATAATACCCACGTGGAGGGGTGGTTTGTGGATTTGAGAAAAAGGTGCAGGGAATTTTCTGGCTCGGAGCCTGGTGTTTAAGGACTGGGAGTTATCGGAGTTATTATGCCAATTTCAACTCACTGACCCAAATCCCAGGCAATTGTATTTCCTTCAGAAGCTGCCACCTGCCGCCTGGGGTCTGCCAGTGGGTGGTCTTGGAGGAGAGTCTGGCGGCTCCTCCAGTGCTGTGTGACCTTGAGCAAGCCCCTCACCCTCTCTGGCCCCTGTTGCCTCATGTGTGAAATGAGCAGGCTGGTCTAGTTAATCTCCAAGGTCTTTTTCACAGCCTTTAAAAAAAATCGATGATTGTAACGGTCTGTGATTAGTGAGAAACCATCTGCCCCAGGCAAAGACCAGACCCTCCCCAACCTTTGGGGGGTGGGCCGGGGGGGGGGGTGGGAGGGGAGGGAATCAAACAATAAGCAGTCCGCTTAGCAAATTGCCACCTCATAGGCCTTAAAAACGAATATCTGCTTTTGTATCAGCCTTGATTGAGATTCTTATGCTATGGCGGCCGTCCCTGCCATCAATGCCTTAATTAGAAATTAGGACAGTCACATTGGCATAAATTAAATCAGACTAAAGATGATTAACAAAGTAATGCAAGAAATCATTAAATTAAACCATTGTGCCAAGTCCTCTGCTGATCTATCACAAATTTGGGCTGCTAATGAGGTCTTAATTAGTAAGTTAGGTCGAAATAATTCATATCATTCACTTCAAAGACAGCCCTCTTTCTTTCTTTCTTTCTTTTTTTTTTTTTCTCTTTCTGAATCCAACCCCCAATGCAAATTTACCATGGGCTGCGGAAGGGGGTGGCGGACCACATCAAGAAATAACAGCGTTCCTTGGATTATCAAAACCAGCTTGGCACCGAATGTGTGCGTTGGGGAGCCTGTTCTGACGTCAGATTTGCCTGAAGGGGGCAGAAAGTGCTGAGCTCCTTGGATGCAGGAAGAATGATAAGAAGGGAAGAAACATCCAGAAGGCTGTCCCCTCATGACAGAGATGGGAAAACTGAGGCCCCGATCAGGGAAGCCACACAGAGTGGGTTTGGGGCGGGGGTGGGGAGCAGGTGTCCTGAGTCAGGATTGGCTCTTCTTTTCATTGCTTTGTGGTGTCTCTTGTTTGTCCGGAGGGTGAAGGAGGCAGGTCCTGAAATGGTCAGCGCTATGGAAACCAGTTGGTAGGAGGCCCTGCTCGGGTTGGGTAGAGCCTGGCATCTTCTTGGTCTGCCAAAGCACCGCTCCAGCGCCGGCTTCCAAGAATAATGTCAGTTATCGGAACGGCGAGCATTTACTGGGCACGCACTACATGCTAGTGTCTGTGCTCAGTGCTTCCCACAACTCTCCTTGTTTCACTTGCAGAAAGTAGCAAGCATTGTTGGGTTCCCCATGTTACTGACAAGGGAGCTGAGGCTCAGAGAGGCGAGCTAGTTTGCTCTAGGTCACACAGCCACGAAGAGGCAGAGCTGGAATTTGACTCTGATGTACCAGTGTATGAATGCTTAACTGCTTTGCCTTCCTGTCTCCATAAATAACCACCGGACGGCACGGCGGCTGGCTGGGCAGTGCTTGGGCAGGTGGTAGCAGCTGTTGGAAGGGTGAGCGGGAAGAACAAGCCGGCCGTGCAGATGAATGTGTTGATTTGGCAGGGGTGGGGCTTTTGGAAGGAAGACCCGTGGCTTCCGGCTCGGGCAGGTCTGAGGTTGATACCTGGCTCCCCAAACTCCTAGTAGCCATGTGTTCTTGAGCCAATTGCTTCCCCTGTCTGAGCCTCAGTTTCCTCATCGGTAATATGGGTACAATTAATGCCTAACACGAGGCATTTGTGCGACTTCAACGCGATCACGTGAGAAATGCGCCTTGTGCACAGTTAGGTGTTCGATAAATGTTCCCTTCTCTCCCTTTCTCAATGGTCGTCTGGTGATTCAGCGAGCTTTTGCTGTTTAATAAAGTATGAAACTCAGTGGCTTAAACCAAGAATGGCTTATTTACTTATTTATTATAAAATTTTATTTATTTATTTTGAGAGAGAGCGTGTACAGGGGAGGAGTAAAGAGAGAGAGAGAGAGAGAGAATCCCAAACAGGCCCTGCGCTGTCAGCACGGAGCCCGATGTGGGACTCGAACTCATGAACTGTGAGGGCATGACCTGAGCTGAAATCAAGAGTCAGATGCTTAACCGACTGTATTTATTTGTTTGTTTATTTATTAAAGTAAGCTTCACTTCCAGCATGGAGCCCAAGGCGGGGCTTGAACTCATGACCCTGGGATCAAGACCCGAGCTGAGCTTGAGTTGGACGCTTAACTGACTGAGCCACCCAGACACCCCAAAAATGGCTTATTTAACTCAGGATCCTGTGAGTTGGCCATTTGAGCTCTACTGGGAGGTTCTTCTGCTGGTCCTCTCTGGGCTCCCACAGGAGCTGGTGGCCATTGGCTGCGGGGGGCAGGGAGGCTCCACCATTGTGGGCTGGTTGGCCGCTGGCTGGGGTGACCGGGGTAATGCAGCCATGAGTCTCTCATTTTCCAGAAGGCAAGTTTGAGCTTGCACTGTTGGTGGCGAAAGGGCTATCCAGCAAGGGGGGGCTAACCCTACGGCCCAAGCTTTTCTCAAGCTTCTCCCTGCATCCCATTTAGTTAACTCTCGTCAGTTGTTGTAGACTGAATTTACGTCCCTACTGCCTCCTCAGATGTCCAGGTCTGCATCCCTGGAGTTTATGAAAATGTTACCTTATTATTTGCAGAAGGGACTCTGCAGATGTGATTAAGCTCAGGACCTTGAGATGGGGAGGATTATCCTAAATCATGGGGGTCTTTATAAGAAGGAAGCAGAGGGGTCCTGCAGAAGACAAGAAAGTCATGTGATGTTGGAAGCAGAGATTCGAACGACAGCCTTTGAGGATGGAGGGAGAGGCCACACGCCAAGGAATACAGGTGGCTGCGGGAAGCTGAAAAAGGCAGACATGGGTTCTCCCTAGGCGGCCACCGAGCTGCCTAGTGGGGGTGTCCGGGACTGAGCTCTGGTCTGGACCTTCAGCAAGAACCAGCCCCGCCAACCCTTTGGCTTCTGTCCTTAAGGTTTGCCTTGGACTTCTGACGTCTGAAAAATGTGTAAGAGGACAGAATGCGTCGTTTTAAGCCACTGAGCTTGCGGTAATTTACAAACCTTGAGCAACCACGGGAAGCTAAATGTGTTGCCCAGAGCAGTCACGTGGCCCAGCCCAGATTCCCGGGGTGGGAAATGGACCCCGTCTCTTGATGGAAGCTGCCAAGTCCCTTCAGAAAGGTGTGCGTATAGGGATGGGAAGAATATTTGGTCATATTTTACAGTCCACGTGAATATTTCACTTCACCCCAGTGATTTAAAAAGAATAATAGTAATACGAACATGATATATATTATTAATACAATAAATATAATAATAATCACAATTGTAATGTATATTTATTATTTTTTAAAAATTTAATATTTATTTTTGAGAGAGAGAGAGACAGAGCATGAGTGGGGGACGGGCAGAGAGAGAGAGGGAGACACAGAATCCGAAGCAGGCTCCAGCTCTGAGCTATCAGTGCACAGCCTGACGCGGGGCTCAAACTCACGAACCACGAGATCATGACCTGAGCTGAGGTCAGAGGCTTAACCGACTGAGCCACCCAGGTGCCCCAGATTATTTTTTATTATTAAATTTTTTTTAAATGTTTATTTTGAGAGGGAGAGAGAGAGAGAGTGCAGGGGGAAGGGCAGAGAGAGGGGGAGAGAGAGAGAATCCCAAGTAGGCTCCACACTGTCAGCACAGAGCCCGATGTGGGGCTTGAACTCACGAATCATGAGATCATGACCTGAGCCGAAATCAAGTGTCGGACACTTAACTGAATGAGCCACCCAGGGGCTCCTATAATGTATATTCAGTGGGCACTTTCTAGAAGCCAAGCAGCGTCAAGCACCCGGCATACCTTACTTTTCTTCTCTTTTTTTTTTTTTTAGCTGTGGTAAAATAGGTTGCATAAAATATTTCAACCACGTTTAGGTGCGTCGTGCAGGGACATTAAGTCCATTCGTCGTGTGGTGCAACCATCACCACTTTCTATTTCCAGAACTTCTTCATCGTGCCGACAGAACTCTGACTGCTAAGCAGTGACTCCCCATTCCCTCCTGGAACCCCTGTTCTACTTTCTGTGTCCATGAATTTGCGCATTGCAGGTACATATAGAAATGGAATCGTACACTATTTGTCCTTCGGTGTCTGGCTTATGTCACTTAGCGTGATGCCTTCAAGGGCCATCCATGCTACCGTTAGCACGTGTCAGGATTGAATCCTTACAGCAGCCCTGGGAGGCCATCGAGCTGCCTAGTGGGGGTGTCCACTAGTGGGGGCTGAGCTCTGATCTCCTGGACTCCGAGGGGACATGTTGACCACATTTTACTTCTCTGTCTTGCCTCGCACAGCAGGTGCTGGGCGTCCCGGGTCTCAGTACCCACAGCCCAATCATAGCTCAGTGCAGGCCCCACCCCTCCTCCCCACCGCTCTGCCCAGAGTCATTCATTTATTTCGCACAGTCAGGATGGCTCCCCACCCCGCCAGGGCCAAAACAATCACTTCTCCATTGATTCTGCATCAATTAATTAAAAAATCTATCCAACCGCTCCACAGTTTGATGGACTTGGAGGGTTTGGAAGGGGATAAATAAATGAATCCTGGGGTGGGGGTGGAAGTGAGGGCCTGGGGAAGGGAGCAGGTGGGGAGGCTCCAGACCTGGTGGTTGTATTAGTGGTAATATATATATATATATATATATATGTGTGTGTGTGTGTGTATACATATATATATATATATATTTTTTTTTTTTTTTTGTTTTTTTAAGTTGGCTTAATGTCCAGCATGGAGCCCAATGCAGGGGTTGAACTCACAGCCCTGAGATCAAGAACTGAGCTGAGATCGAGTCTGACGCTTAACCGACTGAGCCACCCAGGTGCCCCATTGGTAGTATTCTTCTTTAAAAAAAAATTTTTTTTAATGTTTATTCATTTCTGAGCGACAGAAAGAGACAGAGCATGAGCGGGGAAGGGGCAGGGAGAGAGGGAGACACAGAATCTGAAACAGGCTCCAGGCTCTGAGGTGTCAGCACAGAGCCCGACGCGGGGCTCGAACCGTGAGATCATGACCGGAGCCGAAGTCGGGCACTTAACCGACTGAGCCACCCAGGCGCCCCCCATTAGTAGTATTCTCAATGATAGTTACATTTGATTGAGGCGCGTGCACTTCACAAATGCTCCACATACATTATCCCGTTAAAAAGCCCTCTCAGCGGCTCTGTGAACTAGATGAGGCTCAGAGACGTCGAACGATTTGTCTGGGGCCACACAGCTAGAATGTCGGGAGAGAATCTTGTTTCTCGGTCCTTTCGTACCTCTCACTTGGTGAGTATTTTCTGACTTGCGCAGTGTGGGACTCTGAGGGAAAAAGGCATGGGGCCAGGTTCTGTGCCTTGGAGGGAGTCTGGGGAATTGTCTCTGAGGAGGTAGGCTTGGGCACAGGCCCCCTGGGATGTTATTTCGAGCTGGAGGGGACTTTACCAGATCCTTTGCTTTGATGGCTTTCAGACTATTTTTAGCCTTGCAGAACCCAGTGTTGAAAGTGAAGTCTCATGTAGATTTATTAAAGGAAAACCCCAAAACAAAGCTGCTTGGTTGAATAGCAAAAATACTACTAACAGCAAGAGTAGATGGCCCTTGTGGAGTTGAAGCCGGTGTGCACCAGTTCACTCGAACGGATTGTTAAAGATTCAGAAATTTTGTAAGCCGGTTGTTGAACCACTGGCTTGAAATCAGTCATGATGGAAACATTAGCACCGTGGAAATTAGCCGTGCGATGCATCAGGGCCCCTCCTCCCAGACACCCCCAGAAGCTGGCTTACCAGCTGGCCACTGACAATGACCACTTCATGAATATTTGCTGAGCTCCAGACCCTGTGCTAAGCACTTTATTAAAACAATCACACTGGCGAATTGTAAATCGCATTGTAAGGCACATAGTATTTTTTTTTAATATGAAATTTATTGTCAAATTGGTTTCCATACAACACCCGGTGCTCATCCCAACAGATGCCCTCCTCGATGCCCATCACCCACCCTCCCCTCCCTTCCCCCCCCCCCCCCCCCCCCCGTGGGCAGATAGGATTAACATCCTCGTCTCTCAAATGGCGGCATCGAGGCTTGGAGAGGTATAAGGTAGCCACTTACACAAAGTTACCAGCCAGTAAATGTTAGTGCCTCCCTCATTCAAAATCTCACCATCTGTCTGATGTACAGGACAGTGGTTTTTAAAGATTCGAGGAGTCCCATGGGGGCGCCTGGGTGGCTCAGTCGGTTAAGAGTCCGACTTTGGCTTAGGTCATCATCTCTCGGGTTGGTGAGATCGAGCCCCACGTCGGGCTCTATGCTCACAGCTCGGAGCCTGGAGCCTGCTTCTGCCCCTCCCCCACTCGTGCTCTGTCTCTCTCTTTTCCTTTCAAAAATAAATACACATTTAAAAAAAAATCGCTGGGTCCCAGAGAGTGGAGCTCACCTGCTTGGGATCACACAGGGCACCCAGAGAGCTGGGCGGGGCGCTGAGCTCAGAGCTCAGTGTCCAGTCTCCCATCCCGCAACTCGGTCTGTGCGAGCAGGCAGCAGGTGGGAATGTGAGATAAAGAGTAACCCAGTGTCTGTCATAGTTTTTCTACTCCTTAGCAGGTGTATCCCTGGGGTATCACCACCCTTGTGCTCCTTAATCAGGGTGGCAAATTTCCATCCTCCCCGGGAACATTCAGCCGCCTCCCCTCCCTGGCAGGGTGGACAACAGGTGTCCTCAGCTCTCAGGGATGCAAAGCAAGCAGGTGACTTGCCTTTCTGCCTCCAGTCAACCCCTGGCTGTTCTCCGGCCCCTACAACCTGGGCCAGGGCAGGGCATGCACCCCTGTGACAAAAAGCCAGGAGTGGAATCCAGGGAAGGCCAGGCTGGGTCTTGCTTCTCTCATCTGTCTCCTTATTTCTTATATATATGTTTATTCATTTTGAGAGAGAGAGAGAGAGAGAGAGACAGCATGTGAGCAGGGGAGGGACAAAGAGGGAAGGAGAGAGAGAATCCCAAGCAGGCTCCGCACTGTCAGCACAGAGCCCGATGTGGGGCTTGAACCCACAGACCTGAGCCGCAATCAACCTGAGCTTAACCGACTAAACCACCCGGGTGCCCCTGTCTCCTTATTTCCACAGCTTTGTGAACAAGGGGTGGGCACTGGGCAGGAGAGCCAGGGGGTCCTCGGACACTCGAGGTCCAGGCGGGGCGTGTTCATAGTGATGGGAACAATCTTTGGTCCTATTTTGCAAAACCGACCACACTGGAAACACCTCACCCCACTCCAGGAGCCAGCCTGTGAGGTGGTTACAATTCTAGGGACGGGTCTGAGATCTCGTCCGAGGTGGAGAGCCTTTAAGCCTTGGCCAGGAAATCCTTCGCCCGCTTCCTGCTGGGGTGAGTGCCCTCCCGGGGCCCAGCTCACATCCCTCAAGTAAGTGAGGGACACTGCAAATAGAATGACTGGGCGCTCACCAAATTTCCTCCAAGGATGATCCTCATTTTACAGATGGGGAAACTAAGGCTCAGAGAGGGCAAGCAGCTTGGCCAAGTGCACACAGCCAGGAAGTAGCTGAACTCCGGATGGAGTTCCGAAAGGTAGACAATTTGTTTTTCACTATCCGGAGCAGCGCGACCTAATAGAAATGTAATGTGCGCCACAGGTGTGAGCCACAAATGTAATTTTAGATTTTCTAGTGGCCCCACTAAAAGAAGGAAAAAGGAACGGGTGAAATTAGCTTTGGTAATGTATTTTATTTAACCTATGTATCAACATTATCATTGCAATATGGGATCAATATGAATGGTCACTCATGAGATTTTTAACCTTTGTTTTTATTCTAAGGGCTTTTACACGCCCTCCTAACAGCTCAGTTTAATTCAGACAAGGCCCAAGTTTAATTCAGACAAGTTTCATGCAGCTCATGGCCACCGTACGGGACAGCGTAGCTGCAGAGAGAGACAGAGGCTTGGAAGTCAGAGTGGGTGGGTAGTTCTCCTGTCCTCTGTCACTCAATTTCCCTCATCTCTTCTAGCATACATTACACCTGTGCCTTCAGCTAAGCTGTCATATCATAATAACACTATTGCTTTTTATGTGCCAGGCCCTGGGCTGTTTGTCCCCCTTGTGCAGATGAGAAAACTGAGCCCAGAGAGGGGAAGTTACTGCCCCAAATTACACAGCTGGGACGAGTCACAGCCAGATGTAAACCCAGGGCTTGACTCCACACCTGGGTTCTTGACGGCCAAGCCTGGGCAGTGACTGACGTCCTCTCTTAATCCTGGCTCTCCTGATTTACCCTCATGCTCTCACTTCTGGGCAGCTGGGAGCCATGGTGGAGCTGCCTGATTTCCCAGCTGTGCCTGTCAGAGGTGGGTGGGCCTTGGGAGTGCCTGGGTGGCTCAGTCGGTTGAGCGTCCGACTTCGGCTTAGGTCATGATCTCATGGTTTGTGGGTTTGAGCCCTGCATGACGCTCTGTGCTGACGGCTCCGGAGCCTGGAGCCTGCTTTGGATTGTGTCTCCCTCTCTCTCTGCCCCTCCCCTGTTCGTGCTCTGTCTCTCTCTGTCTCAAAAATAAATAAACGTTAAAAAAGAAAAAGGAGTGGGTGGGCCTGTGCTGGCTCCCTGCCCTGGTTTCTCCGGGGTCCTTGAGGGCCAGTGGCCTTGTAAAGGCAAAGGGTCATAGTCTGTACCATGTCCTAGAAGCACTTTAGAGATGGTGTGTTCCAAAGTCACATGACCTGGCACAGATTTCCTGCTTTTGCAATTCTTGGTTGTGTGGCCTTGAGCAACTTACCTCCCCTCTGTGAGCCTCAGTCTTCTGGAGTCTGACGGTGGTTTCTGCCCTCCCCTTGTCATGGGATTAAACCAGACACCGAGCAGAGAGCATGTTTCCTAATACATGAAGCCTGCCAAGGAGTGGCTGGTTTCTCCCTCTTCCCATTTGTGGATGAGAAAACTGAGGCCCAGATGGGCTAAGAGGCTGAACTGTGGTCCCCAGGGAAGGAATGACAACATCGGGACAGGATTGAGGCCTTCCAAGCCCACATACCTTATTTCCACAAGACTCCCCAGAGCTGGACATTTGGGAGGAAAGATGCACACCATTGTGCTTGATTTCCAGGCTGCCATTTTATTTCTTCAGCAACTTTCTCTCTCTGGCCTCAGCTCAGGCTTTGGGTCTGAAAACCCCTGATTCCGACTCTCATGGAGGATATTAGGTGAGATGGGTCTCCTGTCAGAAAGAGATTTATCTGGGTCTCAGAGTGAGTAAGAGGCAGAGCCGGGCACTCAGAGAAGCCACAACTCTATTTCCCTCCAGTGGGGCTGTGGAGGGGTCAGACTATGTGCCAGGCCTTATTTTTGTTGTGTGTTTATTTTATTCCCCTCCACAACAGCAGTTTTAAGTGAGAAGACTGATGTCCTGTGCACCCATCAAAGGTACTAACTGAGCACCAACTATGCGTAGGTCTTGAGGTAGATGTGTTTATTGTGTGTGTGTGACAGACACTGGGGTTCACCCAACAGGCATCTCCTGAAAGCCTACCTTAATTCACTCATCCTTCCATCCATCTTTCCACCCATCCATCCTTCCATCCATCCATCCTTCTTTCCTTCCATCCATCCATCCATCCTTCCTTCCATCCATCCATTCACCCATCCATCCATCCTTCTTTCCATCCAACCATCCATCTATCCATCCATCCATCCATCCATCCATCCATCCATCCTTCTTTCCATCCATCCATCCATCCATCCATCCATCCATCCATCCTTCTTTCCATCCATCCATCCATCCATCCATCCATCCATCCATCCTTCTTTCCATCCATCCATCCATCCATCATCCATCCATCCATCCTTCTTTCCATCCATCCATCTATCCATCCATCCATCTATCCTTCCATCCATCCACCCACCCTTCCTTCCTTCCATCCTCCCATCCTTCCTTCCTTCCTTCCTTCCTTCCTTCCTTCCTTCCTTCCATCCACTCATTCACTTATTCATCCCAACCAGCATCTGAGGTTCCCACCTGCAAAGCTCACTCTCTGTACGGTGGACAAGCATCACACCATGAGCTGATTAGTACTGTACTGGTTCTTACCAGAGACATGCACAAAGAACTGTGGAAATGAAGGGATGAAGCAAAAGTTTCTTGGCCAAGGGGGCATTTGACTTGGGCTCTGAGGGAGCCTTTCACTTAGGAGTTCGCTAGGCAGAGAAAAGTATTGTAGGAAGTGGTGGGAATACCATGAGAGATGTAGAGGAGCAAGTATGTGTCCAGAGGTATTGTTGCATATACGGGGTATCTTTGGGGGTATCTCTGTGTGTGTGTGGGGGGGTGGTGGTGCTGTTGGTAATGAGGCGCACAGCTGAAAAGGTGGTTTGGGACAAATTATTAAGAACCATGCTCAGGTGATTAAATTTTGCTTAGCACAGAATTGGGGGCAGCAGAGATTCCCATATAAGGGAGGAAATATCAGATCCATGTATTTAAAAAAATAATGTTGGATGGATTGGAGATCGTTCCCCCTTCAGGGTCTTATAGAGAATTGAGTGTATGAGGTTAGGGGACATCTCTGCCCCCAGAAAACACAAGTTGGTGGGACTCTAGCAGCTCTAAGAATGAGTTTCAGTCCTGTCTCTTCCAGGCGGGCCTCCCTGATCACTTCTTTCCCAGTGGGTTTGCTAAGAGCAGTAAGGTGTCACCCCATCTAAGTTTAAATTTTAGATCCTTATTTGACCAGCTCTGTCTCTTGAGAAAACACTTCATCCTTAGGAGTCTTGCTTTCTTCCTCTGAGAAAGGGGCATGATACTAATTATATTAGCCAGGTAGGACTCTTCTGAAAAGCAAATGAGATCACGGATGGGGAGGTGCCTGCTGATGGGTCTCCTCCCTGACAAGAGGGGTCAGGAAATGGGTCTGCTGAGCCTTTCTCAGATCGCTCAAATCAAACACTCTGGAAGTTTCTGGCCGCTTCCTCCCTCCCTCCTGGAGACGTCCGCTCTGACACTGTTAGTTTTATTTCTAGAACGGAGGATCAGGGACAAAGCGAACCTCTTAGTGCCAGGACTGCTCATAAATTATGGGGAGATGAGAATATTTTAATACAAACCAAAGATTCTCCAGTACAAAGAACTGTTCTGAGAAGTGGTTTTTTTTTTCTCCCCTTTCTCTCCCTTTCTGTTCCCCTGATATTTGGAGCTGAGAAGACTCCTCGGGGAATTTATAACGAGTGGAATATTTAAGGGTAGGAAGCCAGAGGTCTTTTCGGCATTCTCGTTTCAAGGGAAGTCACCTCGGAGTGTCTGCTGCGTGCCTGAGTGAAAGGAAATCTGTGTGCAGAGAAGGGGAGAATATGCCAAGAATTGTCAATTACGCAAAAAAAAAAAAAAAAAAATTGCTTGTCCAAAAGAGTGATGTGTCTGGCTTTATTCCCCAGACGGAGTTCAGCGTTCTGGCCAAGGCTTTTGCCAGACTCTGAGATTTTCTGGAAGTGCCTCGGCGTTTGGCTCTCTGACGACGGGTCACTTGGTCAGCTGGGGGGTCACTTTCCACCTGCTTCTTGGAGACTGCTGTAGGATTTGCCCTGTGACACATCTCGAAGAGCCCCTGATATTCCGAATCCTGTGGTTGGGAGACAATGTCCGGGGGAAGTTGGTGATGCTGCTCTCCTGCCAGGACCAGAGGAAAAGCTGTTCAGAGAATGTATCAGTTATCCACCGGCACATTTCTGCTGTGTAATAAGCAACAACATAGTCTCAGAAGCGTATACCAGTTAACTTTTGGGAGGTTTGTTTTTGTTTTCTTTTTTTTTTAATGTTTATATTTATTTTTGAGACAGAGAGAGACAGAGCACGAGTGGGGGAGAGGCAGCGAGAGAGGGAGACACAGAATCGGAAGCAGGCTCCAGGCTCTGAGCTGTCAGCACAGAGCTCGACGCGGGGCTCGAATTCATCAACCGCGAGATCATGACCTGAGCCAAAGTCAGACGCTCAAAGGACTGAGCCACCCAGGCGTCCCAGTTTTTGTTTCCTCAGAGGTTACCTGGATGGTTCTGTTCACTGGGGCCAGGCTCGGCTGATCCCGGCTGGGCTTGCTCAGGCAAGCTGGTGGGTTGGTTGGAGGCTGGCTGATCTAAGATGATATCACTCTCATGTTCTGCGGTTGACGGGCAGCTGATGGGGGTTGCTGGAAGCCATCGGGCCACATGTCGTCTGGTGCCTCCCATCAGGCTAGCCTGGACTTGCCTGCCTGCTGGCTGGCAGGGTTCTAAGGAGAGAGTGGAGGCTGCAGGACTTCATAGGACCCAAGCTCAGGACTGGCATAACGTCACTTCTGCCACATGCTATCGGCCAAAGCAAACCACGTGGCCGGTCCCCACGCTAGAGGTGGGGAGAAGCCTCCGTCTCTCGATGGGAAGAACTTCAAAGTCACATTGCAAGGGCTGTGGATTCAGGAAGGGCAGAGAATTGGGGCCTTTTTTGCCCTCAGTCTACCATGAGGGATGAACAGATGGAGTTTCACTTACAATTATTCCCGGCACCTCGATGTTGGGTCTTCTGCTGGGTGCTGGGGTAGAAGTGAATAAGAGACATTCCCATTGTTTCATTCTGAGGGCAAGAAACAGACCTAGAAACAGATGATTATGGCCCACGGTAAGTGTGCAATGGGGGAGCCTAGAGGAGGCACCAAACACTCCCTGGAGATCTGGGAAGGCTTCCTGGAGGAGGCCGCTCCTGATCTGAGTTTTGACATTTGAGTGGGAGCTCCCAGGGTGAAGGAGGTGCTGAACAGGGAACGGGGTGACAGCAGAAGGGGAAGCCGCTCCGGGAGGGGAAATGGTGTGCGCAGAGGCATGAGCACAAGGGACAACCTGCAGGGTGTGAGACCCCACTTGGCCCTTAGAGGACTGCTGTGAGGGCTCAAGTTCAGCAGAGGGACCCGGGAGGAGGCCTGGGATCTATGTGACCTGGTTAGGGCCTGATGCCCCCTGGCCTGGGTTTCACACTAACTGGAATTAGTAGGTTATTGACTTGAAATAATCAGCAAGCCCAGAGCGGGGTGTCCGGGGAAACCCTGATAAAGGAGCACAGGGAATAATGAGGACATTATTTAAAAAAAAAATTTTTTTTAATGTTTGTTTATTTTTGAGAGACAGGAAGAGACGGAGCACGTGGAGGCGGGGAGAGGGGCTGAGACAGAGACAGAGAGAGAGAGACAGAATCAGAAGCAGGTTCCAGGCTCTGAGCTATCAGCACAGAGCCCGACGCGGGGCTCGAACCCATGAACCGTGAGAGCATGACCTGAGCCAAAGTCGGACGCCCAACCGACTGAGCCACCCAGGCGCCCCATAATGAGGACATTATTAGCAAATGACAACCCTCTACTCATCTGTCCTGAAACACTGAGCATCACCTGTGAGCCAGGTCTTGTGCAGGCGCCGGGGTCTCAAGTCAGGTATAATTCCCACCCTGGAAGACCTCCCTGGGTCTGAGAGGTGCTTCAAACTCCCTTGCCTTCCGGGGGTGCAGCTGGGGCTAGGAGCGGCTCCACTCCCGTGGCCCACCTGACCCCGTTGTCCAGCTTCATTTCCTGCTCGGCGACTGGGTATGGCGGGGGTGGTCCTGCTGGTCTCTTTATCCACTCAGGTGCTCTCTGCCTCCTCCCCTCCGAGATGGTGCACTTCATCAGAGCGGCCGGCCGTTCTCTGCGTTTTGTCCCCACCTGTATCCCTAGCACCCGGCTCAGTTCGCCTGCTCTGAGCCTCAGTTGTTACATCTGTAAATTAGGGGGTGTTGGACAGCAGCCAGTGTTTCCACTGTTTCCTGAGCTGCTTCTCTGGGGGTTACGGGGATGGTTCGGACCCATGGATCTTCTTGCCTGGGGGCGCCATCTGGACTCTTCACCTCCTAGGGCGGGTGTGGGGGTGGATGAGGGGAAGGACATATAGCAGGTGGCAAGAAACGCTACAAACGGGAGACATTTCAGTCCCTCTTTCCACGTCCCTTCCGCTGGGCTTGTAAAAGCTTTCTCCACCCCAAGGGGGAGGCCCAAGGTCACCCGTGCTCATGAGGAAGGTGGTGTAAAAAAATCAACACTTGGAATTATTTTCCAAACAGCATGATTGACGCGTCCTCCTCTTCCCCGTCCTTATTTTCACTTGGGTGCTTTTTAAAAGGATGCCCGACACCCACATCCTCCCTGGAGCTTTGTTCATACGTCCCTTTTATTTGAATCCAGGGGAACTGGCCCAACACAAAGCCATCAAAACCAGAGGGGCCCGAGATGTCCACCTGGCCCCAATTGGCCAGCAAATGAGTATTTCCTGGCTGTCAAAAGGGCTCTGCCTGACCCTGGGTCCTGAAACCTCCATTTCCCCGTCTCCCCAGGGAGCAGCTGGCTTGGGTCACTCTCCCAAATTCCTAGCCCGGCAGTGGTTAAAATGTGATCCCTTTTATTCAAGTAATAGAGACGAAGTTCCCGGGCCTTCGAGGAGCATCAATCCCGAGATTTATTAACCAATTTAAAATACTATTGTCTTTCACTTCAGAGCAAGATTGAGGGGTGTTGTTGCAGGAATGTAAAGGCAGAGTGACTGAGCCTCAGAGCCAGGAGGTGTCTGTACCTGGGACTCAATAGATATTCATGAACATTCCCGTATTTAGTGAAGGAAATAACTTAATACCGACAGTGCGATGGAATAATAGCTATTTCCTGGCTGGCTTGTAGGCCTCGGAAAATGAGGTTGTGGCAGCTTCATTTTTCTTGTCTTTTCCCGCGTGCTCCCTGCCAGAGAAGGCGGTCGCTGCTCGGATTCTCTCTGCATTTCCAATGAGCCTGGGCTTGCCACCCCGCCCCCCTCCAGCCCCGGTGCTTCCCTTATTACCCTCTCTCCCTGCCGTGACCTTGGCCCCAGCTTCCTTGAGAAGTCACCCGAGGCCCGATTTTGTGGTTCACAGCAGGGTGGAGGTGATGCAACCTTTATTCAGGTGGAGGGGTGGCCAGGCTTGTCTATTTCAGATGGTTCCAACATTGGTTCGTTCATTCATTCTCATTCATTCATTCATTCATTCAGTATTTCTTGGGCATCTGCCATACCCAGGACGTGGAAGATGTAGATATGAACCCTCTCAGGCCCTTCTCTCTTGGAGCTCACAGGGCCTTGAAGGACACGAACAGCGAAGCATTCCAGAGGCTCCTAGAGTTGTCCACACAAGGCTCAATGAGGCGCAAAGAAATGTAGGGTCCTGATCCTTAGGGGGACAGATGGTCAGGAATGGCATTGTAAACCATTTGCCCCCCCCTTTTTCTGAGAGAGAGATAGAGATAGAGAGATAGAGAGAGAGAGAGAGGAGCAGGAGCGAGGGACAGAGGGAGAGAGATTGAGTCCTAAGCAGGCTCTGTGCCTCACACGGAGCCCAATGCAGGGCTCGATCCCATGACCCTGGGATCATGACCTGAGCTGAAATCAAGAGTCGGACGCTCAACGACTGAGCCACCCAGGTGCCCCAAACCATTTGCCTCTTAAAAATGCCTACCTCATGATTCAAGTGATCCTCTTTCCAAGCATTATTTCATTTGGACCTCGTTGAAACTTCATGATGTAGACTTTCTCATTCTTCCTGTTCTACAGGTGAGACAAGGGGGCTCTGCTGGATGAGTCAGCTTTCCCCAGGTTGTGCAGCTAGGAAGTGGCAGACACAGAACTGGACCCCAGGTTTCCAGACTCTGCAGTGCCTCCCTGCCCTGTGGCTTTTGCCCGGGTTGTGGGTGTGGAGAGGTCATTCCAAGTGGTGGGAACAGCCTGGGCAAAGGCACAGGGATGTGAAAGGGCCTGGTGTTTTTGGGAAGCCTGAGAAGTGGCTTAGGGCTTGCGGGGAAGACGGAGTGGGTACTGGAGCAGGGCTGGGGTGGGGACAGGTGTAGATGGGAGAGGGGCTGGGGCATCCTGGGAGTTTGGACCTTAACTTGTGGGAGCCAGTGACTGATTTCACCCTGGAAGTGTGTGTGTGTGTGTGTGTGTGTGTGTGTGTGTGTGTTGCTGGAGGGGGCGGTCTATGCAGGAATACATCTTTTTTGAACCTCCAGACTGATCTCCATCTTTACCATCCTGCCTTGACCTGCATGGATGCGTCAGCAAGTTCCTGTGCCCTGTGGGCTTGGCTGGGTTCAGCCAGTGAAGATCCTGGCAGGAGATCAGAGAGCAGAGGAGAGGCAGGTGTGAAGGTCCATCACCTGGTTTCCCAGGGGTGGCTGTGGCCTTAGATGGAAGGTCAATGCTGGTGGGGGCTGCTCTAATACCCCTCTCTTTCCTCCCCATGTAGGCCAAAAGTCCTAAAATCCAGGGTTCAGCAGGGCTGCGTTGTTTCCAGAGGCTCCAGGGTAGAATGAGTTTCCTTGTCTTTTTCAGCTTCTAGAAGCCATCTGTATTCCTGGGCTCCTGATCCCCTCCTTTATCTTCAGAGCCAGCAACATAGCATCTTTCAGTGTCTGTCTCTGTCTCTCTCTTTCTGTCTGCCTGACCACACCTCCCCCCTCCTACCTGACCCTCCACTTGACCCTCCTGTATCCCTGTTACAAAAACTCTTACGATTGTATTGGTTCCACTTGGATAATCCAGGATAATCTCCCCATCTCAAGATCTTTAATTTAATCACACCCGCAAAGTCCCTTTTGCCACATAAGGTGATACACTCACAGGTTCTGGGGATTAGGATGTGAGAATCTTTGGGGGGCCAGTATTCAGGCCACGAGAATGGGTAAGTTTGAACTCAGAAATCAAGCTGGGCCAATATCATAAGTAGATATGCTCTCCCACTCAGCCCTGGAAACGAGCACATATGGCTGTGGCCACAAGGGCCTGCCCTGGTTCTAGAATTCCTGAGTGACCTTATACAAGTCACTCAAACTCTCTGAGCCTCAGTTTCCCCACCTATAAGATAAGAGACCCTGCCCTGGTAAATCTGAGCTCAACTTCTTAAGAAGCTATGAGGGTATATATGTTCTCAGAGAATCACTATCCACAGCAATCCATTTGGATAGAGAAAGACAGACCCAGCCACCAAAGCAACGCCCCTGGCTTGGAGACCAGAGCGAGTCTTAATGTACTACAGTCATCTCCTTGTTCCCCCCCGGCTACTGAGGGGCAGACACTAAACGAGGAGACCATATGTTATGTAGTGGTGAGTGTTATGAAGAAAAGCAAAGTTAAGAAGGGGACTAGTGAGACAGGGATTCTCTGTAGTTGGCGAAATCAGGGAAGACCTCTCTGAGGAGGGGACATTTCATCAGGGACCCAGTGAGTGGGTTATGAGGCATGTGGCAAGATTGCAGGCAGAAGGAACTGGTGCAAAGGCCCTGTGGCAGCAGGGTCACGGGGAGTCCAAGAGCAGGGAGGAGTGTAGAGGGGGAGGAGGGAGGTTGGCAGATCCCAGATCACACATGACTTTGAGGCCACGGGCAGGAATTGGTCTGTGTCTCAGGAGCAGTGGGAAGCATGGAAGAGGCTCAAGCATGAGGTAACACTTCGGTTTTGACAAGATCCCTCCTGACTGGCGAGAGGAACGGGAAGGAGAGGGAATGTGGACATTCCGTTCGAACACAGAGAAACGTCCTGGTTGGTAGAATGGCCTCGGGTCTTCAAGGGAGATTCCCAGCACTGAGGTGGGGGTGGGGACTGCTTTCGGGGTCCGTAAGAATACCGCCCGATGGTGGAAAATAACGGGTTTCCTCCCAGATATGTTTGGGGGGAAGGACTATCATCCTCCTCGAAACCTGGACAGTGAGAGAGGCCAGTGACCTTACTGAGCTCACAAAGCTCGCTGGAGCCATTGTTGGGGCGACGCTCCAAGTCCCCTGTATTCTGGACGTTTTCCACCGTGTCTAGTTGCAAAGGAGGCCCATTCATCCCCTCTCTGGGTCTCAGGGGCCTCATCTGTAAAACGGGGGTAATTCCCACGCCTGCCTCCAGGGAGCGCCCCAAGTTTTAAGTGCAATAGACCAGGGGAGGACTTGTCCTCTGTGCAGGTTAGGAGCAGTGATGGGGCTGTTGTAGGCTTGATGACGCTGGTTTCCCTGGAGCTCCTCCCCAAGGCCTCTGAATGAGCTGTCTCTGGCCCTCCCAGGGCTGCCTCCTTGATGCTCCAGGGCTCTGCTTAAATGGCACTGCCTCAGCCAAGTCTCCCTGGGCTGCTCCGAGTAAGAAGCCTCCCGGCTATTGTCCAGCTCACCTCTTTTCATTGCCTTCACAGCACTAATGACCACAAAGGCCAACGCATTCATTAACGTGCTCGTTAATGAATTGTGTATGGCGGGCTGAATCGGGGCAGGGACCGTGTCCAGGGTGCTGACTGGGGCGATCATTATGGAGTGCTTATTACGTTTGGTGCCGTCTTCTCAAAACTTTACCCGGATTAATTGTCTGAACTTGGGCAACCCCGCGTCTCCCACTTTATTGATGGCACACAGAGGTAAGGTAAGGTTCTCAGGTTCATGGAGCTCTAGCAGGTGCCCACATTGGTATTTGAGCCCAGACCGTGCCTGGTTCAGAGTCAGCACTCAGACAAATCAAGTATTTGTTGCAAGAATAAACCAATGGGTTTGGCTGCAAAAGGACTTGGTTGTTGACTGACCATGTGACTCTCAAAGCCTTGAGATGCATCAGATGATCAGAGCTACAGGTCAAGATGATGAAATGCCCTCTCTGGGTTCCAGCCTGTGTCTGGACCTTGCTTGCCTCTGGCTCCCAATAGAAGGGAACAGGGCTGTACCATGGCGTTCCTGGGCCCGGGGCGTTTTTGGTTTTGTGGGTCCCTTCCTCTGTTAGAAAGTAATTAAAACCTGGGGGCGCTGGGTGGCTCAGTCGGTTGATCGTTGGACTCTTGGTTTGAGCTCAGGTCATGATCTCACAGTTCGTTGGATTGAGCCCCATGTCGGGCTCTGCACTGACAGCATGGAGCCTGCTTGGGGTTCTCTCTCTTCCTCTTTCTCTGCCCCTCCCCTGCATGCACGCTCTCTCTCAAAAGAAGGAAATAAACGAATAATTAAAAACTCTATTTTATGACTGCGTTGCTATAAAGAGGAATATAATTCAGGCTGGATCATATTCAAAAGTTGATTTTAATTTTAGAAGAAATGAAAACATTGTCACGGTCCCCTGAAAGGATTGTGGTCCCTAGACGCTCTGCCTGGTGTGTGTAAGGGAGAAGTCAGCCCTGAATGGTTGAGCTCTCACCAGATATTGTCTTGGGCTCAACACATCCGTTATTTTATGTAACTCACACAGCAAACATTTGTAGAGGGAATAATCATGCCCATTACAGAGATGGGAAAGCCGAGGCTCGGAGAGGTCGGCCAGCTCCCGCAAGAGCACAGAGTGAGTCGACGGCAAAGCTCACGTCTGTCTGACAGTTGACCACGTTGTCACAGAAAGTTCCAAAAGGGCACTCTTGGGCTGTGCTGAGGATGAGTTCCAGGTGGCAGTGATTTTGTCACAGTGTCAAGATATATGTGGGACTGGAGCAGGGATGGCTGATGGGACAGAGAGATTTGGGTGACTCAGATGGATTCTTGCTTGACTTACGGCGCCAAAGTGGTGGCGAGGGGTGGGGGCGGGGGAAGGGCCAGCTCCGCGCCCTTGCGCTTGAACTTCTGGGTAAAGCTGGAGGCTGATTCTGTGACTGCAGTTGGGGCAGATGTTGGGGCTCGTTATGGGCTGGGAACAGTCACTCCCAGCTCTGAGTGCAGGTGGCAGGTGATGAGGTAGCTGCTCAGTAATGAGCTCAGGGGGAAGTTAATAAACACTATTACAGTCAGAGAGCAATTGCAGACTTGACCGTGGAACAGGAAGACGAGCCAAGGGGCGGCCGGACGCCTGGGTGTCAGACAGCACATCTACCCTTTGTTGGAAGGAGTCTGACAGTCCCTGCTGCTTCCAATGGCCCGGCTGCTCCCTGGTGCATGCCCTTGGGCGAGACACTTCACTGTCTCAGCCTCAGTGGCCTCCTCTGCAAAATGGGGCTAATGAGAATTCAAGTAACAGCTACAGCAGAGACGTCATGAGCATGTTGGGATGCTTAAGCCTGGAGCCTTGTCAAGAGCTGATAAATGGGGAAGCCATTAAAGTCAGGGGCTCTTGCACTGTGAGTGAAGAACTGGGAGCTTATTGATTCAGCCCACAGATATTTACTGAGTGCCTACAAAGTACAGGCTCTGGGCTTGGGGCTGGGTAGACGCAGTGCTTCGGACGGGACGTCCTGGGGCCTTACGTTCAAACGGAGGGACACAGAAGATAACAGCGAGGATTACACAGTATGTTGATGGCAGCAGTGGGGGAGAGGCAGAGGGTATGGGAGGAGTAGGGAGCTGCTTTTTAATTGAGGGGGGGTCAAGGGAGGGTGCTCTGATAAGGGGACATTGGAGCAGAGTCCTCAAGACAGTGAGGGAACGAGGCATGGATAGAGCCGGGGGAAAGCCCTCAAGGAGGAGAGACAAGCAAGAGCAAAGGCCCTGAGGTAGGAAGGTGTGGTCATGTTTGAGGAAGGAGGAGGTGAGGGGGGCAGAGTAGGGGAGGAGAACTGAGCTCAGAGAGGTAATGGGAGGCGGGCTGAGTGGAGACTTTGTTAGGACTCTCCTCGGGGGAAGGCCTTGTGGCCACAGTGACCCAATATGTTGTCATTGGCTTGTGGCTCTCAGCTGTCACCCTCATCACAGGTGGCTCAGCTGCAGAGAGCGAACTTGCCGTCCTCACCATCCACATCCATTGACTGACAACAGCAGGGGTTTAAGGGCCTGGCCATTTCCACCTGATGTGGCCACCTCCAATGATCCACCTCACTCCCAGGTCCCCAGGGGCCCACATCCGTGCCTGGCTTCTCTTCTGGCCAGATATCTTCCTGTCCCTCCCCTCCCCTCCCCTCCCCTTCCCCCAGCTTCCATCCCAAGTGTGCAAGCTTAGATACATCTCAGTTTCTCCTTTTACAAGACGGAATCGATGACCCCAGAGTTTCTTCCTTCTCCACATTCCAGATTGTGTGAGAAAGGACCATCCTGGCTGGGCTCCCAACCTGCGACAGGCTCGTGGGGAGTTTCAAAGGGCTTGGGCTTTTGGTGGGACAGGGGACTCTGGAGGGTTGCGTCCGGAGGAGGGGCGTGGTCTCGTCTGCCTTCTGAAGGATCGCTCTGGCTGCAGTGAGGAGAAGGAGGACGAGGGCAGACGCTGGGAGGCCAGGAGGAGGCTTCTGCGATGGTTCGGGAGCACGGTGACGGGTCTCCTGTCCAGAGACTCCCAGCTTGAAATACAATCCCTGTGACTGATATTGCTATTATTACTACGGACAATATGTGTAGCTGGGGGACAGGAGTCCTGGAAACTGGGAAGCCAAGGCACCCTGCTGTTTGGTGCTCAGAGGGGCCTTCTGGGACCTCATCTCCCCCCAAACCCTTGGGATCCCCAATGCCGCTCCAGTTTCGTTGGGGTTCATTCTTCTTCTGTGCACCCTGTGTGCCAGGCCTGGTTCTGGGCATCAGGGATCCAGCCATGACTCAACGCGGTCTTGACCTCGAGGCACAGACAATCTGGTGGGACAAATAGGTCTGCATGAGACAGCAAATCGGTAAAAAGTGCTCTGATGGGGAATAGAGGGTGTGGGGATGTGATGGGGGGATTATCCTAAACTAATTTGGGGGGTGGGGTAAGGGCGAGGGGGGTGACCTAGAAGGAAGTGAGCATGAGTAGGAGTTAGCAAGGGAGTGCGCTTGGGGAGGAAGGGGTCCCAGGAGGAAGGGACCTGGAGGTGGCCTGCAAGCGAAGGAGAGGGGGGTTGTTCCCAGCAGCTCGAGTGTTTCCAAGTGACCACGTATGCTAGCCAGGGCGGGGCGGGGGCATTGGGGATGGAGGGATGGCAGGAATTGAGTCAAGAGGGGCTCCATCCAGGGTTAGGACTTTATCCTCCTAGTTAACGCTGCCCTCCTTCAATGCCACTGCTGCTCACACAGGCAACTTGTGACCCCAGCTCTGGCTGTCATGGCTAGAAAGAGGGCCCTTCCCAACCCCCGGGATGGCCTCTACCACACAATCTGGGATGCTGAGATGGAAATACCCTTGGAGCCATCAGCTTTGTTTTCTAAATGGAGACACCGAGTCCCAGAACCAGAGATGATCCCACCAGGGACGTGCCGCAGAGCTGGGCCACTGTATAGAACTCGGGTTCTTTCCTGCCTTGCACACCCAGAGGGTTTGTCCTTAAAGTTTTACCCTGTTGTTTGCACGAGCAGCTAAAGCCTGGCTAAAGCCCTCTGCACGGGCCTGGCACACAGTAGGTAGGCAGTTAATGTCAGCTCTCTTTCCTTTTATTTTAACGCAGTTAATATCAGCTCAGTTTCCTTTCCAATCCTAGCTCCACCACCACTCCCTGGCTATGCAATCTGTGCACAAGAACTTGCCCTCTCTGGGCCTTCTCTGCTCGATGGGAAGGTGGGGTGAGAAGCCGCCTGTAGCATCTTCTAGGGCTGGCATTCTGAAAACAGAAAGGGACAAACAGTGATTTGGCTGCTAGGATAGTCACGTGATTCAATTTCTGCTAAGATTTCTGCCTCCTCGAGTAGCCTGGGACATTGTGCTTTGCCTCCAAGCCTGGGGTACACATTGGAAACGGGGACACGGGGCCAAAGGAGAGCATCCGCAAGAGGCTGAGGTGGCCCCACTGTGTGTGTGTTTCCATTTGGGTTTCATCCCTACTGAAGAGTCATTTCCGGGCTGGCAGCTGCCCGTCCCCTTTGAAGAGCCCTCGTGACAGCCGCCATCCATCACTGGCTTGGCATGACTGTTAAGTACCAGAGCTCCGTTCAGAGGGCTGTGAGAGGGGACTCTGAGAGGGGTCAGCCCAGGGCCAGGGAATCAGAAAGAGGCAATCAAAATAGAGGGACCGGAGCAAACTGGTTAACACACAGGCTGTGAGTGAGACGGCGCCGGGTCAAACCCCTGCAGAGTGGGACACTGCCTCTCGGTGGCTCCATTCCACTCTGTGGGTTTTGATGACAGATTCTTGCTCTTGCTTGGTGGGAATGGTCCCCTCCTACACCCGGGGTTCCTCCCAGCCTAAGGGGTGGGCTTGCCACCCTGGCCTGGACAATAGCACATTCCAATCCTTCCGTCCACAGAGAGCGGGTTGGAAGGGCACACAAATTCAAGCTGGTCCAATGATAGTTGGGTTTCTATTGGGGTTGCTGTGGAGGTTGGGGTATATCCAGACTGTTTGTGGTCATCTTGCCTCCCTGAGGGAGAGTTTGCCCGAGAGTAAAACTATCACCAAAAAAGCACACCGAGAGATGGAGAAAGACAGATCACCGAGTGCCTGTATCCAGCCATGCCTGATGTTGCTCCCTTAGACTTTTGTGCTACATGAGCCTATAAGCCCCTTTCATTGCCTTAAAATAGTTTCTTCCCCCACCTTGGATTGGTTTCATGTCAAGAAAAGTGATGAGTCCCCACTATGACACACATTAGACATGTGGTTTCACCTCTCTGGACCTCAAAGCTGGGTGGACTGCTCTCCCTCCGGGTGCTGAGCTCTGGCCACGCTGTCACTGGCGTCATCCACGCTTCTGCCCGTGTCCCCACCGGACTCAGCCCTGTTGGGCTGGAGCTCAAGCAGCCTCAGCCCCTGCTGGTCACCGCACGAAGTGTAGGTTGGGCACCGAGGGGGCTCTGGCCAATTTGGCAGGTGCCCCCGGGTTCCCATGCAAGGGGTGCCCACCGTGCGGCTCTGAAAGGCTCTGCACGATTATCAGGCATAATCCTTGCAGCAAGGCTTATTAGATCTGCATCTATATATCGCTATCTATATTAATAACATTCCTACTATTTCAAGAACTATATTCTGATTACAAATGCAATGCATGCTCATTGCAGTAAATTGGGAAATTAAAAAAAAAAAAAGAAAGAAAACCCATCCATAATCCCATCCTTTGGAGATAATTACTGTTCTCATTTTTATGTATATCTTTCCGGACTCTTTTAAAACACATTCACATGTATATTATTATTATTATTATTATTATTATTATTATTATATCATTAGGACTCATGTAGCAATATCAATTGCAACTCACCCAGTCTCTCCTGAACAACACCCATGTTATACAGTATTCTTTGTTAATGTTTATCTTGACTGGCTCTATGGAATTCCATGATAAAAAAAACGACAAAACATTTCTGTATTTTGGCCATTCCCCTCCCAATTTGTGGCCATGCTAATTGACGTTTCTGGAACGTGCCATGTCATCCCCTTTTTGGGTCCTCACACGGCTCTTCCCCCGTGGAGATCACTCCTTCTCTCATCCTTTCTTGATTCCAGTCACCTTTGAGAGTGTAGCCTACGTGTGCCTCCTCCAGGAAGTCCTCCCTGAAGCGCCAGTTCTGGAGCAGCACCCCTCCTCCCGCGGACCCCTCTTTTTCTTTCGTCACAGTGTATGCTAAGGAGGTGCACCAGCAGCCTGCTCCTGGCCGGACCGGGGGCTCCAAGGAGCCCAGGGTGGCATCTTCTTCGCGACGGTAACTGGCGCAGTGCACTGCAAAGTGGGTTGCCCATATAAATTGGATGACCGTGGAAGAAACACTGCGACTCAGACCCTTGGAGCGTCTTGGGGGCCAGCACCGCCACCCCATTTGGTAGATAATGAGCTTCAAACTCCGAGAGGCCATGGAAGCTGAGACGACGCAGAGCCATGCTCAGAATCCGGTTTCCTCTGACTGCAAAGTCTTGTTGCCATTTTGCTACATAATCCTCCAGCCCAGCACCTGCCATTGCTTCTCCCGTTAGTTCCCCACCGCTTCTCAGCTCCTGGAAAAGGCCAGAGATGAGTAAAAACAGCTGGGGAAAGGGCTCTGTAACCTGGGGAGCAGAAGGCGTCACCTGCTCCCGCAGGAAAGGAGCCCAGAACACTCACATGATGCTGGCATTTCCCGTTATTGTCTTCTGGAGGAGAACTTGGCCTCCTTCCCTCATGCTGGGGACTCACAAAATCTGATTTGAAATCTACTCAAGTGTACATCAACCAACTTCCTCTTGGCACAGGCTGGGGAGCCTATAATTAGAGCAGATGCCATACCACTTAGTGGGTTTCATTCACACGAGCAGAAAGCGTGCTTGCAAAAGGGGTGGCTGGAGAAGCAAACTCGGGAACATTCTCTGGACGGCTTGCACTTGGGGAGCGCCAAAAAGATGCCTTTCTAAGTTCAGGGATGGTGGCTGGCAGAACGTGGGTGGGGACACCATCCTGGGGAGCGTCGTCCTTAGACACATCGATCTTGGGGTGGGGGTCTCATGCTCAAATCCCAGCCCCACGACTCAGGTAAGCAGCTCAGCTTCCCTGAGCTGTCCCCCATCGGGGCTGTCGGGCCATCGTCACCAGCCTCACAGGGTTGTGTTATCGAGGTCCGCGTGAGATGGTGTCTACATGAAACCACAGCGGGTGGTCCACAATCACGAGACTTATTTTGATTCAAACCACCACCACCACCAAAATAACCAGCCACGTACTGAGCATTTCTCATGTCCCAGACCCTGTTCGAACACTTTACGTGTGTGAACTCAGTTTCACGGCACGTGGGAAGTCATATTCATATCTTCATTGTATGTTTGAGGCTCAGGGAAGTCATGCCACATGCTCCAGATCACACAGGATGAGAGTTTTTCACTACTGTTCCGAGGCGCGGAGGACGTGACGGTAGAAGACAGTGTATGCGGTTGTCTCGTGGGCACCGTGGGCACGTATGAGCTCATCAGTGCCTGGCTCCACTGGGGACACAGAAAGGGGAGAGAGTTGGAGGCAGACTCATTTATTGGGTGTATCTAATAGGATCTAGGTGCTTTTATAGGTATTGTTCTATTTTGTTCTTCATCCTGGGGCATTGTAGGTGTGAAAGAATAGACTTGGAGAATGGGGTCTTTTGCCCAAGGTCATGTAGAGCCGTGATTCAAACCATGGTCAGTTCCATTACAAGTGAATTGCTCGCTGCAAGATCACCTGAGCCAGTCTGGACTCCTTCGGAGGCAGGGTGTAGCTTTTTTTAAAGGGAAGAAGGAACTATGTTGGATCATCTCATTGAAAACTCTAGAAGCAGGCCTTTAGGCATGGCTGAATCCAGATGCCTTAATGAAGCACAGGAATTTATTTTTCAGCCTCTCTTTCTTCTGTGACGGCTTCATCCTCAAGAAGTCCCTCTGAGATCCCCACTGGCCTTTTGGTATCTGGTACTTCCCCACCTTTGACTCTGGAGTCATTATCTCATCCCAAGCCAGAAGACTGGGTGATTGGCTCCCGAGAGTCAGCGTCTTGGGACTCAGAGCAGAGCAGGGAAGGAAGAAGAATGGACTCAGGGTGGGGGACAAAAGGAGGAGAAACCAACACGCTCTCCTGCTTCCCGCGTCCAGGCTCCAGTCTTGGTTCCTTGTGAAGCTATGGATTTTCCGCCCAAACCAGAGACTTCCCTGAAGCTCAGTCTCTGTTCCAGGGACTGAATGTTCCTTACTGTCCCACACATTGACAGGGCCCTCCTCCTGATGAGTCAATCAGGAGGAAGCATGAAAGCCTTCTCCCTCTGGCTTGGGAATTTCTCTTTGTCACAGTCCAGTACCCCACTCCTGATGCCTGATTCACCTTTTGCCTGTGTCCAGCGATCCCAGTGACTTCCTTGGGATCCATTTTTTTCTTGCTTGTACCCCAGCACCTAGCTCTTTCTTGGTCTACCACACCTATACGGCACCCATCCCCTAACACCCCCACCCCGCACCAGGCCTTGACCCTCTAGACCTCTCTGTCTTGCTCCTCCCTCTTCCCCGAAGTAGCACCAGGGACCAGCCCTTCTCATTCCTTCTATGCTTCCTTGGCTCTTGCCCAAGGGGGCCACTGCTCTCCCACTGAGTGACTGAGGGCCAGTTGCCTTCTTCGGGCCTCAATCTTCTCAGCTGCAGAAATGGGGTGATTCCCTCCGATCGGCCGGTTATGATGGAAGCCTGAGTTAGGGACTGTATTTACAGCAACGTGAGCACAATATGTGAGGAATTATCAGGAGGGTCCGGGCTGCTGTGAGGCTGGATTTGTACTGATATCGTCCCATTATGAGTTGTCATGTTGAGTTTGCAGGAGGTGGCTGTACGCAATTCCACTCTCTTGCACTGTATGAAATATTCACCTGCCTCTCCTGGAAGGGATGGGGGCTTCCTCCCTGCTTCCTGGCTGCTCCACTGCAGAGGCAGCCAGGCCCCAGGCTGTGACTAATACAGGATGACACCAGGACCCAAAACAGAGCCTTGGGCTCAGCACAGAGGGGTGGGGCTGGGAGGTAGTGCAGAATGGAGGGAGGGGACGTGGCACCAGCAGTTGTCCAGGGTCCATTAGAGCTCACCGCCCACCTGCTCTCAACAGGCAGAGACACATGGCGTGGGGGACACACGGGGTTGAATTGCGTCTTCCCACTCCCAGCCCCAATTCCTATGTTGAAGTCCCAGCGCTCCGTGCCCCAGAAGGGGACATCAGAAATGGGGTCCTTCCAGATGTAGTTGGTAAAGATGAGGTCATGCCGGAGCAGGGTGGGCCCCTCATCCGATACATCTGGTGTTCTTACAGAAAGGGGAGAGGTGGAGACAGACACACATCTGGGGTGAGCTCCATGTGAAGACTGGAACAATGCTTCCACAAGCCAAGGAACCTGCCAGAATCTTGGAGAGAGTCCTGGGGTGGATCCCTCCAGTAGAGCCTTTGGAGGGAGCGTGGTCCTGAAGACACCTTGATTTCAGACTTCTGGCTTCCCGAAAGGAATTTCCAGATCGCCAGGGGGCCCAGGGGACTCCGCAGGGGCAGGAGCCAAGAGGATGCATTTCAAGGTCAGCCAGAATTGACTTTGAAAGTGAGAACTGATGTTTCTAGAGGGAATTTAGTGTCGGAATCAGGGCTCTGGGGGTAGAATGCGGACACTCTCACTTCCTCACTGTATGACACTGGGTGACCTTCTAATCTGCCCTGGCCTCAGTTTTCTCATCCATAAAATAGGGACAGCGTTCTTCCGAGCATTTCTGGGAGATGACACAGTATAACACCTGTAAAGCACTTAGCCTAGTCTCTGGCATGCGGTAAGCATCCGAAACATGCTAGCTTTCTTCATTGCTGGCAGAGTGACCTCGGGCAAGCCTTAGTTGTCTCATCTGCCAAAGGGGGCTAAAAATTCTGACTTCACATTTTTGTTAAAAGCGGTTAATAAGGCATACAGATGTTTGTCCCAATAACTGGCAGATAGTCGGGAGTGAATAACTATTTACCCTCATTCTCCCCATTTCAGTTCCCTAATGCTGTGGTTGCCCACCTTGTGCTTGAGTGCCTCTAGTGATGGGCGACTCATTATCTTTCACAATGTTTATTCTATAGCGAATGGAAACCTCACCCACAGAGTCCTTACCCAAACAGACTTTCCAGAGTCCCATGCACGTGTTATTCTTAATTCTCAAGCCTTCATTTTATAGGTGAGGGAGCTGAGGTCGAGGGACCAAACAGGAAGGTTAGCCATAAGGTCTCCCAGCTCCGCCCATACCTACCCCAACCATGCCCTACCGTGCACACTCCAGCTGCCTCCTTTTTTCCTGTTTCCTCTGGAAGCTCTGCGTGTGCGTGATAAAAGGGCAGGTGAGTGCGAGTGGGCGAGGGTGTATGAAGATGTGGGGATGTGGCTCGCTGCACGAGTCTCCTTCCTGGTCTCCCTCCACTTCCGCCATTGCCTCTTCTGGGCTGTGTCTTCAAACCGGAAGTGGCTCACCCCAATTCTCGCTTCTAACTTGTAGCAGCTCTCCGGGATCCTGGAGAAGATCCCCAAGACTCTGGCTTGGACAAGCGCCCGCCTGACTGTGGTTTCTTTTCTAACCCCATCTGGGGCCATCCCACCCTCACCTACCTCACTCCATCTGGAAGCTTTCAAGTCTTCAGACAGACCATCCCTATGGTCGCCTGGGGGCCGCCCTGTGCTCCTCTTTCAGTCTGGACATCATGTGGCTGCAAGCTTTCATCGTTTGGGGCCTGAAGAGCTCACCTCTTCCCAGGAGCTTCCCCCTGTGTCTCCCAGGTGGGTCAGTTCCCACCTGGGGGGTCTGCACCTTCCTTCATGGCACCTGCTCATTTCCACATCACCCATGGCTCCAAAGGCACTACTGTATTTATTCTCATGCCTGTTTGACGAATGCCTCTTATTCTGTGCAGCCTGAAAGCTCCAGGAAAGCAAAGCCAATGCCTGTTTTTATTCACAGTTGGCCCCTTGGTACCTGGTAGGTGCTCAATAACTGTCTTTTGAATGGTCGAGTTTGTAAACGTGTGAGTTTGGGTGTGGGGTGTGTGTAACGTGGGACATGATCATGTCTCCCCGGGGGACTGACCTAAGTATCAGGTTTGTAACTTTGAGATGACAAATTGGTGAGTGGCCAAAATCATGTCCCCAAAGAAACAATTAAGGAAACTGTATGTGTTAAACCTTGCAACGATTAGACTTGGATACTGTGGGTTGTGTCAGTGTCCCTACTGTTCCCGATCACCATTATGCCCCCAGCATCTAGCTCAGTCTGACGCCGAACATAAACTTAAGTGAATATGTGCTCGATGAATGTCTAAAGAGAGAAGAATACTTAAGACAAGTGAGGTTCAAGTTGCAGGGTCACGGGACTTGTCTCGACCACAGAAAACTACGTCTCATATTTAGAGCTGTCCAGAGGTGACACAGACTTGGGGGATAGTGGGTGGCCTCCACGTCCCTTCCAGCTCCGAGACCTAGACTCTGGGACCGTTCCCCAGCTGGGCAGAAATGGACAGAAGACAGAGTGGTTTTGCCTCCCCTTGTAGGGAGCACTGAGCGGGGGGAGGAGGGGCAGAAACGACACAGCGGCTTCCCTCCTTGACCAGAGTCTGGTCCTGTTTGTTTTCGATCTGGGCATGGAAGCAGCAGGACACTCCTCAAGAAGGGACATCACCCCTCCTCCTTCTTCTCTGTCCTCTAGCATGAGTCCTGAACAAGTCTGGTTGCCTTTGTGCCTGTTTAATGATTTCCCCAGGGCTCAGGATGCTTGTTACTAAAGTCACAACAAACAATCAGGGGCCTCCTAATTAAAAGCCAGCCTGAGGTCTCTCTGCTCAGAGCTGGAGCTTGGCATCACCAGTATTTCTGAAAACAGAACAAAACAAAACAAAACTCGTTGGTGGAGGCCTTATTTTTTTTGAGGGTTGGGGAGGGGGAGAGAGAGAGAGAGAGAGAGAGAGAGAGAGAGAGAGAGAGAGAATCTCAAGCAAGCTCTGGCTATCAGTGCAGAGCCTTATGTGGGACTTGATCTCACGAAATCAAGAGTTGGATGCTTAACTGACTGAGCCACCCAGGTGCCCCGAGAAAGGGCCACTTTAGAGGGGAAAGAAGAGCCCGGGAATTTTCCCTGAGGTCAATGGGGACTGTCAGGGCAGGTTGTATGTTTGCAATGACACTCAAGTGGCAGCCAAGGATAGTGGAAATAATTTGGACTCAAACAGCTAGGGGTTAGCATCCCTGTTCCTCTGGGTGACCTTGAACAAGTCACTTTATCTCCTTGGGCTTTAGTTTTCTCATCTGCAAACTGAGGATAGCAATGATACTTACCTCCTACAGTTGCTATGCAGAGTGATTAAGTACAGTGGTGAACACAGAAGGTTCTGGATGGTCAGCGGCTTGCCTTGTGGGGGCAAAAGTGTATTTCTTACACTGAGGATCTCACATTCTTGAATTTCTGCTGCTTGGTCCTGTAGTTGCTTAAAAGTGGAGAAGTTCTTTTTTGGCCATTTTGAGTGAGCAATGTGGTCATTTATTTCACTCCTTGAGAAAAGAAACTGGCTTGAGGAATGTCAGCATGTCAGCAAAGGGATGGACGGCCTCAGAATCCATTTGGATTCATTTCCTCACTTTGAAGCTATGATGCCTGAGAGCCAGAGAGGGAAAGGTGCTTGCCCAGGGTCACATAGCCTGTGAACACAGAATGAGGATCAGGACCCAGTTCTCCCACTTGACCGGTTTTATTTATTTTCTAGCTGGTCGCGGCAGTGGGCAGATGGCCATGGTCTAAGCCCTACTGTGGAGACTCGAAGCAGCCTCCCTTAGTCACTAACGCCGGGAACCTGGACATTCTCTTTCACCAGACGCCCGTGTAGAGCCGTGTCTCAACACAGAAATGTGAACATAACAAAACCACAGGCTGACAGCCTTGTGTGCACAAACACAGCGATGGGGGAGGTGAAGGGGAAGGAAACGCTCTCTTGACTTCTGCAAGGAAAACAATTTTCTTTCTTGGTAACTGCAATTACTTGGAAACCACGTCAAAACAGCAGTGTTTCTCTGATAGCGTCTCTCTCTGTCTCTTTCTTCCCCTCCCTCCCTTCCCTGTCCTTCCTTCCTGTCTCACCAGCGTTCAAGGGGCCGAGGAAACCACAGGGCCAATCGGGGGCCAAGTCCTCACCCTCACCCTCGCCCCCTCAGCTGAGCTGATGAATTTCTTTCCTCATGTGGGTCTCTACCAAGGCACGGCTTTTGGGTTCCATGTCTTTATAAGGCACTGAACCCCATATTGGTGGACGCTTTTGAGAAGCTCAGATGGCCCTCATCTCTGAGGAATGTTCTAGAAAGGTTGTCTGCATGAAGTGAGAGTTGCTGTTCATTGCAGTCATGGCCCCTTCCAACTTCCAACCTTTTTGAATAATGAACAGATAATACAACTTAGAAAAACAAAGGATACATCATTCACTAAACCGCAGACCACAGTCATTGGTAACTTTGGGGTCGCTGAGTTCCGTGACCGCTTGGACAACCGTGTCTCTACCTAAAACACCCAATTAACGGCCATATTCGCCCTTGTCTGATCATTGAATGGACTCGGGGGAGAGGTCACAGATTCCAGCGCACAGATACCCTTTTTTTTGAAGCTGTGTTCAGCACTGTCTACTCAATTACAGAAATAAATGTTTGAACAAATATTTCAAACTGAGCAGAAGGATAATTGTGTCAATGCAAAGTCCCTCCCAGGCCAAGAGAACAAGGATTTAATTTCCACTTCCGCCTCAACCAAACACGTTTCAAATACGCGTTTGTGACCTGTTTGGAGTTCGGGGCTCTGTTATTCCCATGTCCAGAAGTCCTGTCTGGCGGGTGTGACAGGCAGTAACCCAAGTGCTGAGACTCTCAGATCCTTGAGTACAAAGGACTGACCTCACTTGCCTATACAGTGCCAGACACACAGTAAGTGCTCAGGGAGCAGATGATGAACGAATGAACGGATTTTAAAAGGAAAATTGAATTTAAGCTCAATGAGGGCAGGAATTTATGCCTTTTGGCTTTTATTTTTTCCTCTTGAAAATTCAACGTTGAGAACGACGCTTGGTATGTAGTCGGTATGGCACATACTGACCATTTATTGCATGTGGGAGCGTGGGCGGGCAGTAAAGGAATGAGTGAATATGGGAGCAAGGGCTCCCTTTCTTTTCTAATTGTGTGAACTAGAGAAAGTAATTTGTCTTTTTTCAATAGGTGAGGAATGGAGGCCCCGATGAAATGATTTGCAAGGAGTTGTTGGGCGAAGTGTAAAATGATATACACATTTGTATTGGTTATAGACTGATACAATAATGCCGGGGAAGGGGCGCCTGGGTGGCTCATTCAGTTAAGCACTTCTTGATCTCAGCTCAGGTCTTGATATCAGGGTCGTGAGTTCAAGCCTGGCATTGGGCTCTGTACTGGGCGTGAAGCCTACTTAAAAAAAAAATGCCCAGGCAGAGTACATGAAAAGGTGCTCGGTATAGCTAATCATCAGAGAAATGCAAATCAAAATGACAATGAGATGTCACCTGGTCCCTGTCAGAATGCCTAACACCAAAAACACAAGCAACAAGTGTTGACGAGGATGTGGAGAAAAGCGGACCCCATGCACAGTTGGTGGGGATGCAAACTGGTGCAGCCATTCTGGAAACAGCATGGAGGCTCTTCAAAACAAAAACAAAAACAAAAACAAAAAGAAAAACAAAAACAAAACTAGTTTAGGATCCAGCAATTCCACTTTTGAGAATTTATCCAAAGAAAAGGAATATGGCATCTTGTGGAGATATCTGCACTCCCCTGGTCATTGCTGTGTTACTCACAATAACCAAGTCATGGAGAAGACTTGAGTGTCCATCGATAGATAGATGGATGAAGAAGTTGTCACACACACACACACACACACACACACACACACACACAGAGGAATATCATTCAACGATAAGAAGGTAATCCTGCCATTTGCAACATGGATAAACCTTGAGGGCATTATGCCAAGTGAAACGGAGTCAGACGGAGAAAGACAAATACTGTCTGATGTCTCTTACATACGGAATCTGAAAAAGCCAAACTCACAGAAATAGAGAGAAGAATGATGGTTACCAGGGGTTAGGGACTGGGAGCAATGGGGAAGTGTCAGTCAAAGGGTACAAACTTCCGGGTATAAAATTGAAAATATTCCGGGGATCTAACGTACAGCGTGGTGATTAGAGTTAGTAATACTGCATTATATACTTGAAAGTTGCTAAGAGAGTAGATCTTAAGTGTTTTCACCACAAAAAAGAAATGGTAATTATGTGATGGGACAGAGGGATTAGCTAACGCTATGGAGGTAATTACTTTGCAATATACGTCTATTTAAATCAACATGTCGCACACCTTAAACTCACACAATGTTATATGTCAATTATATGTACCTCAATAAGGCTGGAAAAAATAATGCTGTGAACCAACCAAAGCATCAGCAGTGTATACCAATAATGTTTAGGGCTCAGGCAGGCTGGGCTAGGCTGGGGGGGGTCCTTCTGGTCTTTGCTGGGCTCGCTGGCTCGTGGGCTGTGTGCTGTCCTAGGCTGGCCCCCTGCTGAGATGGTGGCTCAGCCCCATCCTCCAACAAGCTAGCATCCCGATTTGCTAACGTCCCGATGGCCAAAGCTAGTCTCACACAGAACCAAGCTCAGAATCACAGTACAAAGACTCTTCAACATGACGTGGTGAAGCGCATGGACGCAGTTCCTATTTTTGCAGCCCACTACAAAATGCGGATGATCTAAAAATTTTCCCCAGCACGGCAGACCTCCACACGGCAGACATAACCAAGTGTTGACTTGAAACAACCAAACGTCCCAGGGGCCGCGGGTCTTAGAGGATACAGATGCCTGGCACAGAGCTGGGTTCACAGGCCTATGGATTGCCTGCCTTTCCATCAGGTGACTGCCCTCGGTCCAATCAGCTCTGGCGAGGGAAGGTCAGGGGTCATGTGGTACAAACATGGCTGCGTAAGTTCTCCGTCCCAAGACTCTGGTCTTTTTTTTTTTTTTTTTTTTTCTGCCTCGGGCCAAAAAGAATCCCAGATTTCACCTGGGGTGAGGTGAAGGGGAATTAGTTTCCTTCTCTGCCCCTGTTGTAACAGATGCTCTGGAGGAAGTGTTAGCTGAAGCCGGGGCCATGTCTGACACGATGGGTGGGGTGCAGTGGCTTCAGCAGCAAGGTGGGGGAGAGCTGCAGGGTCCTGGGAACATTTGGGTCTGGGAGAAGGTTATCTTGAGCATCTAAACTCCCCATCTAAACAGTGGGCTTTTAATATTGTGTTGTGTTTATCCCTTTGTCCTCAATACCCAACACAGCATCAGAAGCAAGGATTCAGTGAATGGGGTTAATTTAAGAATTGATATGATTTGCCTGCTCTGGGGAGACTCTTTTTCTATAGGAGAAATCTAAAAGCAAAAGTCGGGTGGTCAGAGGCAGGTCGAGGCCTCAGGAGGGTTGGGCTGTTGGCATTGTGGCTATGCCTCTTGCGAAGGGTGATAGACCTTTAGCTACTAGTTGTGGAGAAATGCCACCCAATGTCAGTGGTGCTTAGCCTGCCTTTCTTTTCCTTGGGTTCTGCACGGGGCCCCTCTGCCTGGAGAGTGCCTCAAAGACCAGTCACCACCCTTTTCAGGAGACGCACAGAGAGACTAACTTTGGCTGACTTCCGGAGGAAGGACCCACTCAGCCCCGCCTTACTGGCCCTCCATTTTGTCTCTTCTCTGGGTGACGGGTAAACAATAGTTTAAGAGACTGAACTTCTTCAGGTCAGTGTTGAAACCCAAAGTCCACCATTTAGTTGGCATGTAACCTTGAGCTGGGATTTTTCATTTTGAGCCTCAGCTTCCTCACCTATAAAGTTGGTATGACAGTAGCAGAGCCCATCTTGTGAAGATTATGTTGGCAAACTAGGGCAAATGCTTGGTCATTAATAGGCCGAATACTTATTGAGAACTGGCTAGAGACTAGCACTTGAGAGATATGATAGAGATAAAAACAGACATGGTGTCTATCTGTGCTGGATCTAGGGTGGCGGTGGTGATGGTCAAGACAGACATCGCACACAGAAATGTGACATTGTGATTGTGATCACTGCCATGAAGGGTGGTGCATGGATCCCTGAGAGGCTCCAGTGACGCCTCTGACCTCATTTGGGAGGTCAGAGAGTGCTTCCTTGAAGTAGTGACTCTTGGGCCAAAATCTGAAGAAGAAGCACTCAATCCATGTATCATTATTTTCTTCTTTCTCACCTCCAGAGGTCAAATCGTGAGCAAGAAAGACCAGGATTTAGTTTTGAGCACCGGTTTATGTCCCAGACAATTTGCATGTTACTATCGTGTTTAATCCTCCAGCAATTCCCTGGAACTGGGGAGGATTGTGATTCTCATTTGACACACGGAGTCTCGGACACGTGAAGTCATCTTTCAGAGGAGAGACAAAACAGAGGTTGAAATCCAGGTCTTTCAGACTCCAGAGGTCTTTTCCCCTATAGACACAGCAGTGTGGTTCATGCCTTTGTGGTATGATTGTCAGCTAGAAGGAGCCTCTGCAGAGCCCCAGCAGTGTGGTCTGCCCAACCCCTCTCTGCCCAAAGGTTCAGTGCCTTGAACACAACCATTAGCCTGGCAGCCCTTCCAGTCTTCTTGGTAGAAACTTCTCCCCTTCTTTTATAGGGGCCAATAAAATGGGTCAGCTCCCCTTGAGTGGAGACAGATTTAAAATCTTAACCAAAAGAGAGATTGAGGGAGCAGGTTCATCGAAGGCAAGATGAAGAAGATACCTGGACTTTCTGCCTCCCCCCGCCCCCCCCATAATGTTGAAGAGGGTCAGAATCTTAGCAGCCATCTAATTCAACCCACTCATTTAAGGATTAAGAAACCTGAGGCCCAGAGAGGGTTAGGTGTTTGCCCAAAGGCACACAGCATGTAACTAACAGCACAGGGACTTGTACCAGGGTTTCTTAATTGCTCTTGTGACTTTTTCCCCCCTCTGCAGCATACTCTTTCTAGTTTGGGGGGCCCTTAAAATCACTTCCTAAAGGAAGGCAGAAGATTTATGGGTTAATAAACATTTACAATGAGCTGCTGAAAAAACAGACTCAGGTAGACAGGAATTATTCATTCAAATTAACTATAAATTAAGATCAACCTAATTTAGGCCTATTAAAATGGAAAGCATATTATCTCTCATTCAAAGGAATTTGTATTTGATGCAAATAGAGCAAGTTCCTAAACTTTAGAAATGTTCTTGGATTTTTCATCTGCGTAGTTAACCAATGGAGAACAGGCCCCCCATTTAAAAACAGGGGAACATAAGGAACAATAATTAGTTATGTAAATAATGTGGCATTCTTGTTTATAATTAGTTCAAGAATAAAATAAAATTCACGCATGTCACAGGACTAATTTTCGTATGCAAATGAACAATCAAAATTATAAACGGTAATAATGCAGTTTGGGAGATGTGACATTCTCAATTTATTACTAGAGGTGCCAGTTCCAGCTGATGATGGCTGACATTGGGAGATTTCAAAGGTGCCCAGACCTGGAAAATTCTCACCCATCAAAAGGAAAAAATCTAATGGAAACATTTTCACCCGTTTTATGTTGCTCATGGTCACAGTGCACCCAGGGCTCCCCCATGGCTGGAAACAGAGTTGCCACACAGGGGAAGAAGGGGTCTGGCAGAATCTTTGAACACATGGCTTTGGAATCTGGCTGATGGAAGAAGCCAAGAGAAGGCACCTTAACCTGGGTTCTGGACTACATGTGTGACCCTGGGTAAGCCATCTGCCCTTGCTAGGTCTTGATTTCCCCATTGAAGATGGAGGTTTTGTTAAAGAGGAGGTGGGAGTTTTGGAATCTGACAGATCTGGGTTCGAACCTTGGTTCTACCACTTGCTAACTGCAGGGCTTTCGTTCTCATCTTTCTGCACTTACGATTCTTTGTCTCTAAGGTGACAATAATATTCCCTATCTGCAGGCAGTGCTGAATCACCTCAAAGAAGGACTAAGTGCATGTTTGGGGTCCCAGAAAAGCACAGGAGTAGATTAAGCCTAGAAAAAGGATGCCTACATTTTGGCCTTCATGAGAGCTTTATGTCACCATGAAAAATAATTTGAAAGTATCTAGTACTTTTAATACTTTTAATTGAGAATTATAGATAGAATGTGTGTATGTATTATGTATAGAAAGGGTCTTGCGTCTCGGAGAACTGTGAGTAAATGCAACCCCATGTGTGAAATAATGAACACAATACTTAGAAGTTAGAGCTTTTTAAATTGTTGTGGTAGTTATTGTTAAACAAGTGGGTTAGATTCAATAATCCTTGAGATCTCTTTATCTCCAACCTTTTAGGATTCTGTGCAGAGGGAGGACATTTAGGTGCAGGTAAGAACTGCATCAGGACCCACAGGGGCTGATTGGAATTTCCTAAGGAGGATGGCCCAATACATTCTGGAAAGTGGTGACAGAATCCATTGAGGTTGGTGGTGTGGTGGGACACAGTGATCTGATTCCATGGATTCTAGGACATTTCTCCTAGAACCCAGTACCTGACACCCTGCAACCAGAAATCCATGCCTGCTAGCTCTCAAGACTGGGAATATATATTCATGATGTCACCAAGAAGATGTGCATTATGTTTAGTGAGATTTGCCTATCTATTCATCCATCCATCCACCCATCCATCCATCCATCCATCCAAACATTAAGATGGTTGACTGTGCACCAGAAGGTAGATAGAGACTCTAGTCTCTTTTAGCTGGTGGCACTCCAAGTTTGGGATGGAAATGAGATACAGAGATTCAGATACCCAGATTCAGAGAGTTGAAGTGAGTTGCCTAAGGTCACACAGTGACACAGCATGTTAGAGATCAAGCCATGCCTTATCCCCTGGTCTTTGGAATTCTCGATGGGCTAGGGTCTGCTTCACTGTGGCTTCAGGTGACTGATCCCCTCTTAGAAGTCCTCACTAGACAGTTGTGGGAAGAGGGAAGATTAATGTTCTCCTAGAGTTGTCTTTTCACTCCTTGCCCCAGGAGGGCACCCCCTCCTGAGCTCCTTGCCAGGTCAGCCTGTATTTAGAGCAGCCTGGGTGGGCCCTCTCTGCCAACATGCACAGCTGTCAGGCTTCCAGGAGTTTCCTGTTTCCAATAGCAGTGGGGGGCCCTGCAGGATTAATTGCTTCTCCAGCTCCCAGCAGGGAGGCATGAGGCCAAGACAGCTTAGCTTGGTTAAGAATGAAGGGGAAGGCACACAGGTGGCAGAGAACAGGCCTTCTTAGCTCAGGGGGCTCTGTGGGTCCAAAAGAACCTACGTGGGCAGAAAAAGGCTTATTGCCAGTAGAGAAGATCATGGAGGGCCTCACTTCCTCTGGGAGGAAGGCATCAGAGCCCAGGGTCCTCTTCCCCATGCAGTTCCAGAATTACACAACTGGAAAATGCTCCCTAGGAGAACCTGTTACTGCCCTTTGTTGTTTTTATGTGGACTTCTTCCCTGTCCTCCTTTCTATTTTTCCTCAATTATTTTTGGGCACCCGCTGCTTATCATGCTCTGGGAATATAAACATGATGCAGGCAGATTGAGTCCCTGACCCCACTGGGCTGGAAGTCTCAAGGGGGGAGATGGACATCATCGAATACTGGAACAAATGAAGACATCTTTACAAGCTGGGCTCAGTGTAATGTCAAGGAGCCACAGGTTTCCCTGGGGCAGGGTCTGACCTCTGTGAAGCATTGGCCAGGACCAGCTTTCCTGAGGAAATGACATTGACTTTCAGGACCAACAGCTAATAGGGCAAGGAGTCACTTCACCTCTCCAGTCTCAGTCTTCCTGTCTATAAAATGGGATAACAGTAACACCTGCATTCTAGGATATTTGTGAGGATGAGATGAGTTGAGACAGGGGAAGATGCATAGCATCTTCCTGCTGTGTGCGTGTGTGTGTGTGTGTGTGTGTGAGAGAGAGAGAGAGAGAGAGAGGAAGAGGAAGAGAGGCAGAGAAATAGGTATGAAGAGGGTTGTACAGAGAAGGTGGTACCTGGGCCAAATCTTGAGTGATTAATGTGAGTTTACAAGAGAATGAAGGAGGGGAAGGGTGTTGGAAGTAGAAAGATAGCAGGTGCAAAGTGACACAAGTATAAGAACAAATGTCATCTGTCCTGTTGTCTGATACCTGGAGACATTCAAATGAGCACATGGGGCAGATCTCCAAACAAAACAAGCTTTAATAGAACAATACTATTGTTCCTGAGACCAATAACAATGAAAATAATAACAGTGACCACAAAAGCAATAACAACCACCACGCAGAGGGAAGTTACACTTTGCCAGGTACTGTGCACGGCTGACTTCATTGATGTGCTAAAGACACATCCTGCGCATTCTGTTGTGTGTCTTGTGGCTTGATGCCCAATATTGTGCAGGATACTCAGGTAAGGAACTGAGGTTAAAATCGTGGAGAAATTTTCTGTTAGGCTCAGAAGGGAGAACAGGCTATCTTGGGCAACATGAGTGGTCCAGACACATTTTTCCTTTCTTTCTTTTTTTCTGGAGAGTCAAATTAAGATGGAAATATTAGGGAGTTTAGCCCAGTCAAAGATGATTGTGCAGTGCTCTAGGGGGTGATGAACTCCCTGTCATGGGGATATTCAAGTGTAACCTGGATAGTTCCTTGTTGGGGATGTTCTGAAGGCAAACAGAGGAGAAGAGTGGAGATTGTACTAGGGGGCCCCTGAAACCCCTCCACTTCTGAGAAGCTATGGTTTTAGGAAGACACATGGATCTTCTTCTGGGAAAGGTTTTTACAACCATAGGAAACATTACTATCTTTGCAGATTCTGTCTTGAGGAGGCTTGAATGTGAGCCGCATGCCTGCAGGGGCATGGATGCCTTACTCTCTCAACTCCTTTCCAGACCCCAAGAATCATGGTAGTCTCTGCTTGCAACCCCATCTGAAACCATACCGGGGCACCCTCACCCCCTTCCAAACTGCTGTCATGGCTTCCTAATGGTCTCCCAGCATGCTTTTCACCCTGCTATGATCTATCCTCCACTTAGAAGCCAGATCCGTAATTTAAATGGAAAATCTGATATAATTTTTCCCTGAAGTTTCAACTTATGACCATGGCCCTTCACAACCCAACCAGATCTCCTCCACCTCACCCACCTAATATGTATGAGCCATACTTCCTTCCTCTGAGACCCTTAAACACTCAAGGCCTTCACATGTTTTTTTCCTGGAGCCTTCTCCTTTCTAAGGCTTTACAAGGCAAGTTCTTTCCTATCATTAAGTTTCTAGCTCAACCATTACCTCAGAGAGGTCTCTCTGACCCCTCCCCAGTCACCCACCATTATTGCCCTTTCGATTTTTCCTTTTAGCACTTAGTAATACATCCCTAATCCCACCTACCATTTAACATGTGCATGGTCTCTGCCCCCTACTAAAATTTAAGCTCCTTGACAACAAGGACTTGGTTTTCTTGCTCATTGCTGTCATATCTCCAGTGCCGAGGTCAGAGTCTGGCTCAGAGTTGGCCCTTAAAAACATGTGTCACCCAGGTTGTGATCTCACAGTTCTGAGATTAAGCCTTTCATTGGGCTCTACACTGAGCATGGAACCTATTTAAGATTCTCTCTCTCTTTCCCTCTGCCCCTCTCCCCTGCTCACACATGTGCTCTCTTTCTCCCTCTCTCTCGAAAGTTGTGTTGACTGAATGAATACTTGCATGGGGGCAGCACTTGGCTATATGTAAAATGTCACTGTTTATCTGTTTATCTAGGAAATTATTTTAAAGTGTATTTATTTTGAGAGATAGAGAGAGACTGTGAGCATGGGAAGAGGGGAAGAGAGAGAGGGGAGAGAGAATCTCAAGGAGGCTCAGCACTGTCAGTGTAGAGCCCAATGAGGGTCTCTATCCCATGCACCTCGAGATCATGACCTAAGCGGAAACCAAAAGTTGGATGCCCAACTGACTGAGCCACCCAGGCTCCCCTAGGAAATTCTTTTAGATGGACCTTCTACTATTGGATGTCCTCATTTTAGGCATGTGAAATAAGAATAGTCGTGGGGCGCCTGGGTGGCTCAGTCAGTTGGGCATCTGATTCTTGATTTTGGCTCAGGTCATGATGTCACAATTTGTGGAATCAAACCCCAACATGGACTCTGCACTGACAGTGTGGAGCCTGCTTAGGATTCTCTCTCTCCCTCTCTCTGCCCCTTCCCAGTCACACACATGCACACGTTCTCTCTCTCTCTCTCTCAAAATAAATAAATAAACTTGAAAAATCCACAAAATAATGTTCTATTAAAAGAAAGAATAGTCAGGCTGCCAAGCCAACTTGGATTTGGTCTCATTAGTGTTCCTTCACACAACACATATTTGTGGGGGCCAAAAATAGACAAATCACATTAAACTTAAGATTAAAATTGAGAATGTTTGTTCATGGAAAGGCACCATTAAGAGAGTAAAAGGTAAGAAATAGAGTGATAGAAGATATCCGAAACATGTAACAAATCTTTCATGCCTAAACTATATAAAGGACTCTCACAGTCAAGATAAGAAAGGCAGGTAATCCTACCGAGAAATGGGCAAAAGACTTGAACAGGCACTTCATCAAAATGGATATCAAAATGACCGATAAGTTCACCTGCTCAGTTTCAGGAGTCCACAGAAAAATTGCATATTAAAAATCACAATGTGAAACCACTGCTCACACACCAGGATAGTTAAAATATTTAAAAGGCTAGGAAATACCCAGTCTTGGTGAGAATGTGGAGTATGTGGAACTATTTTATATTGCTTGTGGGAAACTAAGTTGATAACAATAGTTTGGAAAATCTGTTTACCATCATCTACTAAAGCCAAACTTATGCATATCCTGTGACCCAGTAATTCCACTTATTGATATAAATCCAGCAGAAATATATACACATGGGCACTAACAAACTTGCAAAAGAGTATTTATAGCAGAAAAATTTGTATTAGTCTCAACAAGAAAGAACCCAAATCCTCACAATGGAAGCATGGCAAAATAAATTGTGGTACCGTCACACAGTAGAAAACTAAGAAACCATGACTATGAACAAACCACAAAGACTTATAAAAACATGGATGATCCACAAACATGATTTTGAGTGAAAGGAGGCAGACCCAAAGGAATACATAGCATGGGAGTCTACCTGTATCAAGTTTCAAAGCTGGGCAAAGTAATCTATGTGTAAGGGGTTAGGAGGGTGGTTATTCTTTGGTGAGGGTAGTGGCCTGGGAACATGAGAATTTACTGGGAATTGGGAATGGTGTAGGGGAGAATGTTGGATGTCTTGAGCCCAGTGCTGGTTATATACACATTTTGTTTGGAAAAATTCGTTGAACTACACACTAAGACATGTTCACCTTTCTCCAGGCATGTTATGTATTAATAGAATTTATTTGGAAATGTTCAGGGGGTCCCACAAGGGGCAAACTAGGCTTGACTCTGGGAGCCATGAAAGTCAAAAGAGGGGCAGCCCTTGTCATCATGAAATGGAGTGTTCTACATTCTAGTGATGCCACAGTCTTGCTGGGTGGCTTTGGGTAAGAGACCTCATTTCCTTTTTCTATAAATTGAGACTCGTGACTCTGTCCCCCCATCAGACTCAGCTGCTGAGTTCCCCTTCACCACTCCCATCTCTCCTCAAAGAGACAAAGCCTCCTCACCATATGTCTCTTTGTTTATTTCCACTCAGAGCTACCTTTCAAATTCTGGCCGGAAAGGCAAGGCAAGGAGTTCCACGTCTATGAATCCCACAGCCCTCCTCCTGAGATGTGCAGGGGGAGTATGAAATATTTAAAAGCTCAAATTGAAATCCTGTTAGCTCCAGGTCTGGTAGAGCCAGGTTCTCCAGCCTCAGAACATCAGTATCTGTTTGCTGGTGTCATTTAGGGACCCCGGCTTTCCAAACCATTGACTGAACCTTTCTGTCAATCCAACACTTTTAGGGTAATTTAACTTAATAATACCTTTGTCGGCACTGGCGCCTGTATCTGAAGGGTGATTACCATAGAAGTTATTTTAGGTTGTTTAATGGAATGTAGTAAATTCTCAATTGACAGGGCAGATCCTCAGAATGGCTTTTCAAAGTGTTTACCTTTCAAAGCTTCCCCCCCCTTCACTTTACCAAACTTACTACTTTGAGCTGGTGAAGACTTCATAAATTATTAGCAATTGTTCTCCCCCCGTGTTCACATGCATCATTAATTCTTTGTAAAAAGTTCAAACTGTCCGGGGCTTAATTGTTATCACTGAGAGAATGGCTGGAAATGGATGCGGGCTCTATTATTTCTGTCAGAAATTTTGACTTATTGCACTTGATATTTTACCCATCACATCATATTGGAGAGAGAGAGAGGGAGAGAGAGCAAAAAGAAAAGGGGAGGGGAAGAAAGAACATAAATGCTTCTCCTTGAAATAAAAAAAAAATAATAATACATATATTTCTGGGGAGAAAAGTCAAAGATCCAGGTGACAAAATAATAGCTCCAATCCCCCCAAAGAGAGAGGAGGAGGGCAGCATTTATGGGAAATTTATGTTGTAAATTTTATTGGTTTTAACTGTATTTTTATTCTTAGGTTTGAAGGTTCTATAATTCTAGGAGTCTGATATTTAATGATTCTGAGATGTTGAAATTCTCAGTGTACAAGTTCCCAAGGTGTTTGACTTTTGGGATAAATTAATCCAACAGGTCAATAATCAGGACTGCCGAGAAGTATAGTATGTCAGGATAGGAATGATATTGGCAACAATCATAGAAATAGCTAACATTTGTTGAAAGCTTACTGTGTGCAGGCATTGGAATTAGGTAATAATATTATTAGGTACTAGTATCAATCTCATTTTACAGCTGGGTAAACTGAGGCACAAAGTAGTTGAGCACCCTGCCTAGGGACTCAGTGGCAGAGTTAAACTTTGAAGCCAGGCAGTGTGGCTCCAGGCCCATATGTTTGGAGCCTAAGTGTATTGTTTCCCATCTCAAGACACTGTCAGTGTTTCTTTTGCCCCACCTGGCATGCTGTGGATCAAGAAGTACACAGAAACTCAAGTGACCACATCGGAATGTAAGTCTATTGCCAGACTTCTTCCCAGGTGACCCATCCCTGGCTTGTCTTTTGCCTTTGTGGACACTGCTCTCCCCATCTAGCAGGTCTTCCCTTCCCATTCATCCTACAAGATGGTACCAGTGCAGTCTGGCACCAATGCAGGGGATGGGAGGCATCTGGTAGACCAGCCAAAAGGATGAATCCTGTGGTCTGATGCACTTGTGTTGGAATCTTGCTTCTCCCACTAGATCAATGCATTGAGCTTGATTTAAAGATGTCAGTTAAGCCTCAGTTTTCTTATCTTTAAAATGGGTGTCACAACCCCTGCCTCACAGGAATGTTGCCAGGACTAGAGGTGTTCAAAAGGAGCTTCGTGAACAGCCTCACACAGAGCTGGTGCTCCATAAATGTATCATAGTTATCTGTGAGCATGTCCTGTCTCTCACAGTGAGTGTTTTGTGGGTCAGAGCATGAGGATAAATGTCTTTGGGGACGTTTACTGTAGGGTGAGTCTCTGTGATACAGGCTTGGTGTTTGTGACATCACTTGACCTCTATAATCATCCTCTCTGGGCCATGAATAAATGAGGAGACTGAATCTTAGAGAGGTTAGCCATCTTGCGTATGGCCACAGGGCTGGAGTGTGGTGGTTCTGGTGCTCAAACTGGGGTGCAAAAGCCTGGCTTTGCCTGCTCTGCTGAAGGAGGACCATGTTTTTCTCTTCTCTGTGTTCTTCTCCAGAAGCTCAAGGGGAAATGCTTGGGAAGAGTCCCCTGGCAGGACCCTGTCTTATCTTGGGACTTTGGCCAGGTAGGCAGGGCCACTGTTAGGACAAATCAGGCAGAAAAGTAGCATCTTTTCTGGGTTGATTCTTGTGAATTGCTTTGCCTCTGCATCCTCTCCTATATCTTCTCTCTTCTTGCTGGTCGTCATGGTCTTCCGCCCAATGAGGCAGAAGGAGAGATGGATGGGCCTTATGTCCCCAATGACAGTGGGGGTGGGTGGGAAGACTTGGGCCAGCAGTCAGGACACAGGGGTTTGAATTCTGACCCTGTCATCTGTGTGACTTGGGGAACGTCCCTTACTCTCCTGGGATGTCCATTTCCAAGCACCTGGACACAAGCCAAAATGTGTGACTTGGATGAACTCTTCAGCAGCTTCCATACCGTTTCTGGCTGTGAAGCAATAGAACCAGATGCTCAGATGAACTCCTTATGAGAAAGGCTTACACTCAAGTCAGATAAGAGAGGGGCTGTTGTGGATGGAGAGGGAGTGGGGGATATTGGTTCTCCCCAAGGCACCTGCAAAGAATACCAGTCTGCCAGAGAGCACAGTTTGAAGAGAGATGACCAAATGGTTCCTAAAGGCTATTTTTATTTCCAACATTCTATGTCTCTTGCCATCCTGAACAATTCTCAGTGGAGAAACATGAGCCACTCCTGGGAGTTTGAGCACAGAGAGGGGAGGCTTGTCCTGGCCATTTATTTCTATCTGGCTTTGGAATACAGGCGTAAGATTTCCTCTAGGTCACAAGCCTCCCTGTGCCTTAAGTCTTGTGGGTCCACTTGCAGGTGCCTATGTAGCCACCTCTCCAGATGCCTCCTTGCTTGCTTGCTGAGCAAGGAAGTGTCACTATCAACAAAGGAGGTGAGTTATTAGCAAATCCCAGCACATCAGGGATTGTCTCGGCTAGTGGTCTACAGGATGGTGTCTCTGTGGCCTTCATGGCGGGGGCAGGGGAAGGAAGCACAGGGGTCCACCGCCCCCCTGTTTTACAGAACACTTACACTCTGACTTCTTTCCATATGCATGTGTGTTTTTAAATTTACAATGCTTTACTTTTATTTATTTTTATTGATTTTTTATTTTCTTAGCAGGGGCTAGTACAGCAGGGTGCTGGTGTCCATTCCTTCTGACTCATAAGAACCTACTGGGTGCATCTCTTCCCCAATTTGTAATCAGCAAAATCACATTGAGGGCTTGAAGTTGGCCATGGTGGGAGTATTTACACCATGAAAATTGGCCAACACCACAAATCAAGGTTTTCTCTGGGAAAGCTAGTTGTTAAACATTTACCAGCACACCACTAGGCTAATATAACAAATATTTATGTACCCCCTACCCAGCTTTGGTAAATCTTGACATTTTGCTATATTTGTTTCAGACCTTTCATTTTCCTTTTAAGAGATAAAATAATACAAAAACAGTTGGCTCCATATGTATTACTCTTCACAATCTCATTCATTTGCTTCCTGAGCCAGAAATATAGTCCCATCCCCAACTTGGTGTTTATCATGTTTTAAAAATATTTTTACTACATATGTGTCCATAAATAATACATGGTATTGTTTTGCATATTCTTAGATTTATATCCATCATATTATGCCATATGTATCATTCCACAACTTTTATTTTTAAATACATTTTATGTTTTTTCAAAGGTTTATACATGTTGATATATGTAATTCTAGTTCATTCATTTTAATTTCTATATGGTATTCCATTGTATAAATATACCAACATTAATTTATTCTTCTTTCCACTGATGGACGTGTAGGCTGTTTCCAATTTTTGTGCACATCTCCTGGTGCACATATGCGGGAGTTTTCAAGGTATATACTTAGAAGTAAAATTTCTAGGTGCAAGGATATGCATATCTTAATCTCTCCTAGGAATTGCCAAGTTGCTCCCGCAAATGGTTGTTCAGATTCACACCCTCCCCACCCCCAGCCGTGAGTGAGTCCTTGCCAACAATTGGCATTGTCAGATGGCTTAATATTTTCCAATCTGATGGGTGTAAAATGATATCTCTTTGTGGGTTTAATTTGCATTTTCCTGATTACTAGCGAGATTGTGCATCTTTACATATGTTCATTGGCCATTTATTTTTCTCTTTTGTGAATTACCTATTCATTTCTTAGGCCATTTTCCCCCTATAGTGTTATTTGTTTATCTTTTTTGGTAAACCAAATAAAGATATATTCTGTTTACTAATATTTTATGATTATACAAAATGAAAATTCTTTTTTCTACCGGGATGTATCTTGTGTGTCAATAGTGTGTGGGATATTTTTTGCTCTGTAGCTGTTTTAAAGTTTAACCTAATCACATTTATTAACCCTTTATTTTATGAATGGTGCTTTTGTGTCTCGTTTAACATAGATAGTTCACCCTGGGGTTATATGATATCTTCCTATCACGTATTGCACGGTTTAAAAAGTTTTATTTTTCTTTGTTAGGTCTTTAATCAACCTAGAAATTATTTTTGTGCAGTTTGTTAGGTAGGAATCTGATCTTACTTGTTTTACATGTATGTTGCCACTGTTCTACCACAATTTTTAAATAGCCCATCTTTTCACTTCTGATTCTAAACATTATTTTGTAGTTTTTAGGGTGATGAATGTTCTCATTGTTTATTAGATTGATTTGTAGGTATTTGAAGTGTTTTATACTATTGTACTTTCTTAAATTTTATTTTAAATTATTACATTTTAATTTCTATTTATTCATTGCTGGTATACAGAAATAAAATAAATCTTTGTATCTTGGCCTTATATCCGGTGACATTGTTAAACTGAAATATCAACACTAATAATTTATAGGTTCTTTTGGATCTTCTACATACACAATCATGTCACCAGTGAATAAAGAGGGATTTCATTTCTCCTCTCAATCTTTAAGCCTTTCATTTCTGTTTCTTTCCTATTGCTCTGGCTGGGATCACTGATACAATATGGAATAGGGTTGATAATAACAGGCAGTCTCATCCAGTTCCCCATTTCATGGGAAAAACTTTCAATATTTTACCATTAAGAATAATGCTTGCTATATTTAAATTAAAAAAAAATAAGATTGAAGAAGATTGCTTCTTTCCCTCATTAAAAGTTGTCTCATGAATGTGCACTGAGTTTTATCAAAGGATAGTCTCATCTGTGAAGTAATCTTAATTGTTCTCTCTTTTCTGTTAAAGTGGAAAATTACATGAATTGATTTGTACCATTGTATTCCTAGAATAAATATCAATTGGTAATGATGTCTTATCATTTTTCTTTATCGCTGGATCTGATGTGCAGAACTTTGGGATATTTGCATGTAAGTACGTGAGGGATATACCACTTGTTGAAAAGACCTTCCTCATTGACTTGTCTTGGGATCTTTGTGGAAAATCACTTCACCGTATATGTGAGAGTCTAGACTCTATTCTCCCCCACCCCAGTTTTATTGAGATATAATTGAGACACAACATTGTGTAAGTTGAAGGTGTACAATGTATTGTTTTTATATATTTATAAATTGCAAAATGATTACTGCCATAGTATTAGTCACAACCTCCGCCCATCACATAGTTATCATTCATTTACTGTGGTGAGAACATTTAAGATCTATTTTCTTTCTGGACCCGTTTCCTTGTTCATAAGGTGAGGAATATAATACCAGCTCTAGGAGACGTTTAGAGGATAAATATTTAGCAGATACCTATAAAGCACTTAGCACTGTGTCTGACGTATAATCAAGGATTAAAAAATATCAACTACAATTTCTCTTCTGAGTTTCCTTGTTTAGCACTTTGCCTTTACAGGTTGGGGACACTGCCTCCGTGGACCAGAAAGACTCAGAACTCTCTTCTAGATCTCTTGTCAAATAATGCCCTTTTGTGCCCCAGTTTCATTGGCATACTCGCTGGTTAACACGAACTTGAGAACAACTGATCCGAAGAAAGTAGGAATTTAGACGCTTAAGCAGTTAGGGCACAATGCGTTCTGATCACCGCAACCATTTGGACACCCAGTGTTTGCCAGGCCACGTGGGTGTGGAACCAAAAGCATGTGATCTGTGTCCCCAAGGCACTTACGGCGTAGCAGAGAAGGTGATGCAGAAATGAGGGTGAAGAGGGCAAACTGACTGAGGACTTCGTGGTGGTGGCCCCAGGGGCCAGGCAGTGAGCCATCATGCAGGAAGGCGGTGTGGTCTGAGTTGCCTCTGGCTGGACCCTTCCCTCTCTGAGTCTCCATTTCTTCATCCTCTGGAGCAAGGATCATGACACATACCTCACTGATTGCTGAGGGGATTGGGTTAGAAACTCACCAGCTCTCTGACTTACAGGAGATGCTAAGCTCCTATTGGTCCCTTCTTCCCCATTTGATGGGTTACTGTGTACCTGTGCGACAGTGCACACACACACACACACGCACATGCACACGCATGCACGCATGCACATATACCTTCATATTTATGAAGCAGAGATAAGACACTGTGAGTGAAACGGAGTCAGCAGGCGTCCTAGGCTCAGGAGGCATCTCTCACTTCCCAGAGCAATGCCCGTTCCTTGAGTCATGGACAAGACATTCGTCTGACTCCACATTCCACTGTGAGAGACACACATTCCATCATCCGAGCTACTGGACAAGCCCTCGAGGCTGTCAGACACACAAACGGCCCCGTCTGAACAGTTTGGCCACTGCCTTCTCTTTGGGCGCCAGGCTGCCTCCGTTCGGGGCTCGTGTCTAAGTCACATTTGCCGAACCGGGCTCTGCCAGGACAGCTGGTTCCAAAGTCAATGCCTCCCCCGCCAAGGAGCCGGGGCTGAATTCTTCTTCATTACAGCCTGGCTTTGGGTTAGGCATTATAAATAACACCATGCAGACAGCCAGATGGACAGCGTGTCTAACTGGGTGATGGTTCGTCTGTCCCGATAGAGACAGCCCTGAAAATAGAATCTGAGGGACTGGGCAGGACCCACAGAGTCATTGTGTCCTTCCTGCGAGTCTAGTGGGAACCCCCTTAGCTCATCTCAGACAGGAAGGTGCCTACCTGTTTCCTTTCTTATAAAACTCCACGGAGAAAGGAAACTCTGCTCAGACATCCTCTACTCTTTTCTTCTGGCAATGATTAGTGCAGTGTGAAAGCTTTCTGAAGCAAGACCTGGCTGGGCTCAAATCCTGGTTGAGCCACTCACAAGCTGTGTGACCGTAGGTAAGTTACCGAACCTCTCTGAGCCTCCGTTCCCTCACCATTAAAATGAAAGACGGGAACAATGCCCAGCTCAAAGGTTGATGTGGGTTTGGGATGGGATGAAGATCACACTAAATGCTCAGGAAAGGGAAATATAATTTTAGGGGGGCCCTTACCAAAAACAACTACTCAGCCATCTCTTTCAATGTGCATCATCACTCAGGGCAAGTCCAGCCTTTTCTGGATCCAGGGGCTAAATAAGAGCCCCTCTGAAAGGCCATTCCAATGCTAGCGAACCCATCTCCTGGGCCTCTATTATTATGCAGGAGGCAAAGAAACATAATGGGAGGTCACAAGGCTGGGGGTCAGGTCTCCTGTCCAGGTTGGGTGACCTTAGTACATCAGCTGATGCTGCAGGGAACAGAGGTGCCTCAGGAGACATGGATGGGCCTCTGTTCAGCCCCATGCCCAACCCCAGGCACCTCTTCTGACATCTTAAGGCATGTGTCTTCAAACATCATTGACAATAGATTCATGCTCTGAGTAAGAAAAATCTGGCAGTTGCTACGGTAGCCAATGATCTCTTGGCTTACTCCTAGGTGTAATGGTTTACTCCTAGAACTGTGGTCTGCCTCCAGTGACATCCTTCCTGCCTGTAGGATTCAGACCAAGCATCGTTCCTTGGCATTCAAGGCCCCCCTCAAACTGACGCTGTCCCCCGCCCCCCACCAGGCTCACATCCACAATTCTCCTAGCCCTTGGGTCTCCAGTTATTAAGTTCCAGGACATTCTCTGAAAACATTAGATGTGGTGTAGCACCTTTACCAGGGCTCATTCCCATTCCCCTACCTAGAAGGCTGTTCTTCTCTGTGCAGACCCAGCCTATGCTTATTCTTCCAGACCATGCTGACATGTCCTCTCATGCCAAAAGGTTTCTATTTTGATCCCTCCCAGTAGAGGTAAGCAACTATTCATGTATTCCACAGTTATTGAATGCTTGCTAGGTGCCATAACCAGGGGTGGGGGGAAGGGTAAGCCAAAAACAAAAAAAAAGACACAGAAAGTGAAGCATCAGGACAGTCAGTCAGGTGAGTGGGGAGAAGAGCATGTGCAAAGGACCTGTGGCAGGACCAATGGTGCATGATGACCACATATTCCAGTCTGTCCCGGGTCGTCTCAGTTGCTCTGGGTTATTTATTATCAGTAGTCTCTTTCTCTCTCCAAAGTGGCCTGGTTTGGAAGATAAATTACATGTTTGCTCTAAGATTCTGGCCTGTTTGGGGAGGGGAAGCTAGGGTATTGAGAGACTGGCGGGGATAGAAGCATGTGGGCCTTGAAGGCTGGGGAAGGAGCTCATTGTCTATCCTAGCAGCAATAAAAAACCTTTGAAGGATTTCAGGCGGTGTGTGCCAGGAGCTGGTTTCCTCCTGAAAGGTCTCTCTCTTCTCTGTTCTCCCAAATGCATTGGCCCTTCCTCACTTGAGAGCCTATCTGCATTTGGTAGGCTGTGGCTTCCATATTTCTTCTTCTCTTAGGCTGTGAGCCTTCTGGAGGGACAAGAGGAACTTTTTGTGAACCTCCTTTCACGTTCATTTCCTCTCTACTCCTGGATGTTTAGTGCCCAGGGCTGTCTGGGGAGTCACGACAGAGCCTCCAACAACATGGGTGGAACAGAATCTCCCCACACCCCCTACCTTTCCCTGAGCCAACCTGGAACCTCACTGTCTGGTTCATGTGAACAAGAAACTAACCTCTATTGAGTCTGAGCCATTATAAATACTGGGAATAAATCTTGGAAATATTCAGAGGCAATACACCAGCTACATGTGCCTTGAGCTCACGGCATAAGTCAGGCTTTGTACGCTCTACACGCTTGTTTCATTTAATTCTTATAGGATGCATTTTATAGATAAAGAAACAAAGGCTCAAAGAGGTGAAGTGACTTGTCCAAGACCACACAGCTAATGAGCAGATGATCTTGGATTTGAACCCGGGAATGTCTGGTTCCGGAGCCAAACACCAACCTTGGAATTACCAACACCCAGTTTCTTTCTTCATCAGCTGGAGCAGTGAGAGCCTCCCCACCCCCCACCCCCCATGGACCCCGGGTTCAGGCTGGTCATGGCCCCCTCCACCTGGAGCTTCCAGACACGGGGCTCAGCGACGTGGATGGGAGACAGGTGGGGAGTCCCACACCCACGGCCACACCCTGTGGTCGCATCCCTGCATCAAGTGCCCATCTCAGGCAGGGGCCGGTGGTATTTCTTTCCCCTGCCTGTAGGTTGGCAGGTTCTTCCAAGAGAAACACTCTTAGATTCATTTAAAAGTCTAAGCAGGGACAGCACAAATTATTAGTGTTTGAAATATTTATAAAGTCTCTTGTTTGCCATGGCACAGGAGGTGATAGACCACAAATAAAAAGAAAGCTGTTGATACACATGAGCAGCTCAGACGGAAGGGAAGGGGATGTGGTCTGTCTACTGCCCCCTGGTTTTCCAAGGGTGCTAAGCCAGGTGAGTGTTCGAGCTAACTTCCTTTCTACTGCTGCGGCCTCATCACCACCCAGATCATCCCGCAGACATTTCAACTGAAGGCTTCAACATCACAAGCCAGTAACATGCGGGAAAGCTGTGTGAAGGGTATTTGGGAACTCCCTGTGCTATTGTTTTTATAAAGACCTTTTCTGGCCGTCTAAAATGGTTTCAGAATAAAAAATTAAAAATATATCACAGAACAGGGACTTTCGCTGTGTTTGAGCTGAAAGAGAACGCAGAGCAAAGTGTTGTTTTCCTCATGTGGCAGATGGGAAAACGGTCTGAAAGTTACGCAGTGAGATAAAGGCAAGAAATGGAGGTCTTCTGACTCCCAACCCAGACCTCCTGCTTTGTTGACCTCCTACCATTTCTTTTCCTTTTCTTTTTTTTTTTTAATTTATTTTGAGAGGGACAGAGACAGACGAGCAGGGGAGGGACAGAAAGAGAGGGAGCGAGAATCCCAAGCAGGCTCTGCACTGTCAGCACAGAGCCCGACGTGGACTCCAACCCACCAACTGTGAGATAATGACCCGAGCCAATACCAACAGTCAGACACTCAACCGTCTGAGCCCCCCAGGCACCCCCGCCATTTCAATACACACGCCAGAATTTGGAGAGGAGATGCTCTGGTCCTAGTTTGAGAATCACGAGACTCTAACTCGATCACTTATGTATGTATGCACACATGTATCGATGCATGCACTCATTCATTCATTCATTCATTCACTAACTCAACAAACATGGTGCTATATGAGCATGACAGAGATGGGCCTGCCTTTGAGAACCTAGGAAAAAATGTGGATCGAGTTGAAGTAGCTCTGGACCATGAATAGCACCACAGAGTTGTTTGTCTTAGAGCCAGGAGGCTGGCCTTTTGTGCCCTGTACCAGTTACTTGCTGGCAAGGGGACACTCCTGGAGGGAGGGCAAATCCTTGCAGGTATTTTCAGGTAAGGTGGCTGTCGTTAGCTGCGGGCAATTCTTACCTGGACGATGCAGCTGTGAGTAGGAGTGGCAAACATTCACAAGAGCTGGGATCCGAGGCACTGGCCTTCCAAAGCGTTCTGAGAGGGCCACAACAGTATCTAGTATCTAGGAAGCTAGGGCTCCATCCTACTGGGAAACTGGGGGAGAGAGCATGGAACTCATCTCAACGGGGTGGGGGGGGGCGGGCGGTTTATCCACTGACTCCTGCCAGTCGTCATCAAAGAGTGATCGGTCACCACCAATGAATGAGCACAGCCTGACCCATGTGCAGCCATGAACAGCTCCAGCAGACAGAGGAAGCCCTCAGGCAATGAGGCCGGTGTGCAGGAAGGCGGAAGTTGGGCAGATGTGCTCACAAGTGGAAAGTGTCAGGGAAATATGGGTGCGTGAGAACCAAGTTCATCTGCTGCAGATGGCCTGGGCCAATCATACTTATCCCTCAGATAGTGGACTTGGGAAGCTGGTGGAAACATGGGGCCTGTTGGCTGGAGGCCCAGAGCAAGAAAAGCAGAGAGTCACAGCTGGGTGGTCATCACAGTTTTCTGCACTAGATGCTGGAAGTCACTCAGAGAAGGGCATGGCTGGCCTGGGAGCCCTCCTGGCTTCTGACCATCCTTCCTTCCTTCTTTCCTTCCTTCCATTCGTCCTTCCTTCCTTCCTTCCTTCCACCCTTCCTTCTTTCCTTCTTTCCTTCCTTCCATTCATCCTTCCATTCATCCTTCCTTCCTTCCTTCCTTCTTTCCTTCCTTCCTTCCTTCCTTTCTTCCATCCTTCCATTCATCCTTCCTTCCATCCTTCCTTCCTTCCTTTAATTCTTCCTTCCTTCCTTCCTTTAATTCTTCCTTCCTTCCTTCCTTTAATTCTTCCTTCCTTCCTTCCTTCCTTCCTTCTTTCCTTCCTTCCTTCCCTCCCTCCTTTCTTCCATCCTTCCATTCATCCTTCCTTCCTTCTTTCTTTCTTTCCTTCCTTCCTTCCATCCTTCCTTCCTTCTTTCCTTCCTTCCTTCCTTCCATCCATCTACCCTTCCTTCCTTCCATCCTTCCATCCATCTTTCCATCAATCCTTCCATTCACACATCCATCCATCCATCCATCCATCCATCCTACAGATATTTACTGAGTGCCTGTAGTATGCCATTATACACATGGTGTATAGTATCATGTCTGGTGCAGGGATAAAAGGATAAAGAAGACAAAGGTCCCTGCCCCCTTGGAGCCTATATTGTGTGTGTGTGTGTGTGTGTGTGTGTGTGTGTGTGTAAGTGGAGGGTAACTAAATAAATAAACAAGATGATTTTGGACACAGATGTATTTAATAAAGGAGATTTATAGGATGCCGAGTAGAAAGTGTCTGAGGGTGAGGGATACTTTTGACAGGGTGATTATGAAGAGATTCTCTGATTATATCCATTTTACAGATGAGGAAACTGAGGCTGTGAGAAGTTAAATAACCTGTCTGAGTGCGTTTAGCTGCTAAGTGGTCCCACTTTAGATCCCAAGCCTGTCCCCCATAGTAGCTTCTACTCCTTGGCTCTGATTTTATTGAGCCAACACAAATTAGGCACCCTTTCTTCTTTCCCTGTCAGTCGCTGTGTGATTTGGAGACCACAACCCTGCCCCTCCTGAATCCCAGTACAGAGTCTTCTGGCTCTGCCCTGGCCTTGGAATAAACACTGACCCATACCTCTGGGGCCAGCCTCACCCTGGAAGGCATCAGGGTCCCAGAGAGCAGAGTGGCTCTGGACATAGTGAGTCCTGTCCCCACCATTTGCTCACCGTGGGACCTTGGAGGAGAGGCCTTAACTTCTCCAGCCTCAGTTCCCTCCTCTGTCAAATGCCAAAACCAATCGTCTTACCTCCTGGCATCACTGAGAAGCTTAAAGGAGCTAATGCTTGGGTAAGCCTTGGCACCCAGCCCAGCACAAAGGGGATGCTCACATTGATCTTGACGGGGCAGCCGCTTACCCCAAATATTCTGATCACTTGCTGGGCATCTCCCAGGCAGACAAGAGGAGAGCTGTGACCCTTAGCCCTGGTCTTCATGGCCTTCAGCCCCCAAGGGACCTCAGGCCAGGCCCAGGGGTGAAGAAGAGAGGATTTTCTAACTCTGGGTGGGGACTGCCAAAGCAAATTAGGGGCGTCAGACAGACGGCAGCCCTCAGCACCCAAGCAAACCGACATGGCGGCCAATGGAGGGGCCGGCTCCTCCTGACCTTAAACCCAAATGCTCCTGCCCACATCTGCAGCTAAATAAACCAAGTAAATCATGCTGGCAGATAGATAATTAAATAATTATCAGGCACTTAATAACAAGGAGTGGGTGTTCTGAATTACCATATTAGACAGTGTCTTTGCGGACTAATTGTTGCATTACATCAGAGTTACTCATTCATTATTCTTGTCATTTCGGGTGATAATTTGCACTTTAGGAGACAGCGACAATTTTAGCAGGCAATTAGAGACGTGTCAGGCCTGGCCCCGTGAGTTACTGTCACAATTATTGCCTTTTTTCCAGTGTCCTCATTTGCAGCCATGTATTTAAGGGGATTTGGGTAATTCCAGGCCTGGGCAAAACAACCATCCCACGGGAGAGTGGCAGGGCGAGGACACGGCGGCCACCGCTGTCAGAACAAGGGACTGCTTCTTAGACGCGGAGGTGCCAAAACCCCGGGGCCAGCGAGACGGGAGGAGCTGAGTGGAGCTTTCTCCTCTGCTGGTACAAGCCACCTCCAGTCTCTGAAAACTAGAGCTCTTCCTCCTCGGTCACTCCACTCTGGAGGCTGCCTCTCCTCCTCCCGGGGCTCCTGTCACCCACCCGACCCAGCCTTTTGTTGCGCCGCTCGCCTGACCCTTTGTGATGGGTTCTCCTGCAGGCTTCAGGGAGGTGGTGGAAGAGACAAGAGGGAAGAGGAAAGAAAGGAGAGGAAGGAAGCCATCTTCACGATGCTTTTCACTTTCTGTGGTTGCTGATGCTTTGCGCTCTTGGGGCCTTGGGGACCCACACAGGGACTGCCTGGGTTAGCTAATTCCTGGAAATAGCAAACGATGTGCCCCAAGCGCACCTTTAATATGAGAACCAGACAGTCCAAAGTCCATTCCCCCAGCCACCTGCTTTCAACGGGCTCCTGTGGTCCAGAACTCTCTCCTTGCCTTCATCTCCCCAGGTTAGGTGCCATAGAGACCGGGGACCAGCCCGACAGCCTGGAATTGGCTGAAATGACTCAAACCAGCCGATCCTAAATCAGCTCCTCTATCAGTCGGGTCTCTGGCCCATGGTCTCCGTTGGCTCCTTTCTACCCCGGTGCCTTCCCCTCGGGGCCCTGCCTGGCCTGTCCACCCCCTCCTCTTGGGGACTGTGACAAGCGACCTCTCCCTTCAATGGCTGCCGCCTGTTGGTCTTCTGGGCTCGGCACACCTAAAGAAATAAAACCCTGGGTGAATTTTAAAGCAGCAGGGAAGACAGCAAGGGGGGAAGGGAATTGAAGAAAAAGGAGTAAAACATAAGAGGGAGAAGGCAATGAGGAGGAGGGAGGGGTTAAAAGGAGGAGGGGGAATATTAGGGGGAAGGGGAGAAAGAGAAAAGGAAGAGAAATGGAGAAATGGAGGTGGGAAGGAGGGAGGGAGACTGGGGCAGGGAAAGAACAGAGGAGGGGAACCAGCACTCAGCTGAACGGTCTATCTCAAAGCAACACTTTTTTTTTTTCCATGGCTCACAGTGTTTACTTTTTGGTGAAATCCAATGTCTGGGTTCATTTAGCTCCGGTCGACTCTCTTGACCCTGGACAACTTGAGAACAGACAGTGTGAATCAGTGACTCAGAAAGAGGCCTTCAGAAAATATTTTTCACTGGCTACATGGTGGGAATCAAGAAAAAGGAGCACTATTCAATCCGCCTGCAGAACTCTGCAAGAAAAGGGCAGGTTTCAACCTCCAACCGGCTCCTTCTCAGCTCGGTCCTTAGCAATTAGGGAGGAGACGCTGAAGTGGCCAGGTTGGGTCCCCACCGTTCCTCCCTTAGCTTTGGAAACAGCCATCAGCCCAGGACCCACCGGCCTCCGGGAGGAAGGGCGGCCCCTGAACAGAGGTGTCAGCCCAGCGAGCCCCTGGAAGTGGCCGAATTCAGGGGGTCTGGAGTCTCGGCTCTACTGCGTGCTAACTGCATGACCTTGGGCAAGTCACATCTCTGGAATCTGCATCTTCTCCGTGTTGCTAGGGTGGTAGTCGCTGCAGGGCTTTAACAAAGTGAAGCTAAGGACGGGCCGTAGAAATTAGTGCGTGGAAGCCAGTGCTGACTTATAAGCGGGGGCTACGGTTTCCATTCTCACGGTTTTATTTCATTTTTAAATTTTATTTATTTAGTTTTGTTGTTAAATTTTATTTATTTATTTTGAGAGAGACAGAGAGAGAGGGAGAGGGAGAGAGGGAGAGTGCGCACAAGCAGGGGAGGTGCAGAGAGAGAGGGACGGAGCGAGAATCCCAAGCAGGCTCCGTGCTGTCAGTGCAGAGCCCGATGTGGGGCTCGATCTCAGGAGCCGCAAAGGCACGACCTGAGCTGAAACAAGGAGTCGGATGCTTAGCTGACTGAGCCACTCAGGCACTCCCATTTTCATGATTTTAAACTCGAATTATTAGGTGGTCATCTGGCCCCAGGTAGCTTTGATCTGGTGGCTTTGATCTCTCGGGTCCTGTTGGGATCTATCGTCTCTCGGGTCCTGGATCTCACAAGGTCCTGTCGGATCCTTGTGTCTGGTCTGGTTCCCACTGGTGCCAGGAGTACCGGCACACCCTTCCCCCGAGATAGTGCTTCTGATCCCCATGCTGCCTTGACCTCACTCCTTAGGGCATCCCATCACATGTCCATCCCCTGACTGGGAAGAGGCAAGGCACATCCACTACAGGTGCCACATGTCCGCTGCACGCCAAGCACCCAGCTCACCGCTTAACGTCCATTACTTGATCCAAGCCTCACGGTGGCTTCTGAAGGAGGTATGATTATTCCCACTCTACAGATGAGGAGACAAAGGCTGAGCCAGCTGGAGTGGGTTCCTCAGGGGGATACAGCCAGCAAGTGGCAGAGCCATGCTGGAACTTGACTCCCTCAGTTCTTCTCACCCGTGGAGACACAATAGCGTGACCCTGCGTGGTCATCTCACAGAAGAGTGGCTCCAGAAGCAGATCTTTGGACCCATTTCTGCAGCAAGATTCGCTTCATGCGGCCAAGTGTGTTTTCTTCAAGTATTTTACAAATTAGATTTGAAGGAAAACACAAGTCTTTGAATAGTAAAAGCAACGGAGGCTCAATGCATCTATCTTTTCTTTCCTTCCTTCCTCCCTCCCTCCTTCCTTCCTCTCTCTCCTTCCTTCCTTCCTTCCTTCCTTCCTCCCTTCCTTCCTTCCTTCCTTCCTTCCTCCCTTCCTCCTTCCCTCCCTCCTTTCCTTCCTTCCTTCCTTCCTTCCTTCCTTCCTTCCTTCCTTCCTTCTCCTTCCTTCCTTCCTTCCTTCTCCTTCCTTCCTTCCTTCCTTTTCCTTCCTTCCTTCCTTCCTTCCTTCCTTCCTTCCTTCCTCCCTTCTCTCCCCTCCATCCCTCCTTCCTTCCTCCCTGATTCCTTCCTTCCTTCCCTCCCCTCCCTCCCTCCTTCCTCTCTCTCCTTCCTTCCTTCTTTCCTTCCTTCCTTCCTTTCCTTCCTTCCTCCTTCCTCTTCCTTCCTTTCCTTCCTTTCTTCTTTCCTTCTTCCTTCCTTCCTTCCTTCCTTCCTTCCTTCCTTCCTTCCTCCTTTCCTTCCTTCCTCCACTTCCTTCCTTCCTTCTTTCCCTCCCCTCCCTCCCTCCTTCTTCCTTCCTTCCTTCCTTCCTTCCTTCCTTCCTTCCTCCCTTCCTTCCTTCCTCCTTTCCTTCCTTCCTTCCTCCTTTCCTTCCTTCCCCCTTCCTTCCTTCCTTCCTTCCTTCCTTCCTTCCTTCCTTCTTCCCCCCTCCCTCCCTCCTTCCTTCTTCCTTCCTTCCTCCCCTCCCTCCTTTCTTCTTCTCTTTCTTTCTTTCTTTCTTTCTTTCTTTCTTTCTTTTCTTTCCTTCTTTCTAAATATAAGACATATAGTTATATGTATATATAAATACATACACGCACTACGGTTGACCTTTGAACAATATGGGTTAGAACTGCACAGGTCTACTTCAAAGCAGTTTTTTTTGTAAATATAGGACAGTACTGTAAATGTACTTTTTTTTCCTTATGATTTTCTTAATAACTTTTTTTTCTAGCTTACTTTATTATAAGAATACAGTATGTGGTACCTATGACAAAGAAGTGTGTTAGTTGACTGCTTACGTTATTGGTAACGCCTCCAGTCGACAACCCCGTCCTATTAGTCTATTAACCAGCTCCGTAGGCTGTTAGTAGTAGGTTTCTGGGCAGCCAAAAATTATATGTGGATTTTCGACTGTGCAGGGGGTCAGTGCCCCTCACCCCGGCGTTGTTCAAGGGTCCACTGATATACATACTTGTGCACACATGTATGCATTAGCTAAAAGGAGTTAATTAAGTTAAAACCACAGTAAATCTAACAGACTTGGATTAACACGATGGTCAAAACTGCGGGAAATATAGTATTTTGAAAAAGAATAAATCCAGCCAATTACAGATTTATGTTTATGCCAGCACTGTTACCACAGTTCTACAATAATCATTGATCAATCAGGGTTTTATGACAAAACTGTAATTTTCCTGTGTTTTGCCCTCACCTAAAAGTTTCCTCGTTTGCTTAATTCCCAGAATGCGATTCCGTAAATCTTTCCCTCCACGATATTAAGTAGATAATAAGAATGCCATGTAAGATTTGCTTATGGTTTAAACCACAGTTGCAAATGATTTATAATTAGGGCCAAATCTAAGACAAAACATTATTAAAGTCAAAACCTGCTGTAAATTGGCCCAGTCGGCTTGGGCCTTTAGCAATTTATTGGGGTTTAATGACAGTGTTTCCTCTGGTGAGATCCAAGGGGTCAGCTGACACCAAGGGGAGATATTTATGAGTAAGGGGATGCTTTGGAAATCACTGGGGCGTCCCTAGTGGCATCGGCCCAGGGGAGACATCACTCCACAGACACCCTCAAAGACAAAACCTTCAGTATGGTTTTTCCAGGCAGGTCCCCCACAGAAGAGGGGCTCAGAGTCCACCCTGCTCTCTTTGTGGCTGATGACCTTGCGGTTTTCTGTTCATGAAGGTATTTGGGACAAGTCCGGCCATCAGTCATTCATGAAATGTGTGTTTATTGAGCAACTACTACGTGCAGGATACCGAGGATACAGCGGTTAGCCAATGAGGGAGATGCTTTCATAGAGTATCGTGGGGAAGGGACAGACAAGACCTCTTCCTGGTGGTGGTGGTGGCAGGGATGCGGGTGGGAGCTGGGAGGGAAGCTGGTGGGGGGTGAGGGATGAAAGTAAGAAGTGGGAAGAATGCTTGTAGGGGTTGGGAAGGAGGGTGAAAGGAGATGGGAGGGAGGCTGGTAAGGTCCATTTAAAATGGGGTGGTCAGGGGCACCTGGGTGGCTCAGTCGGTTAAGCATCCGACTCTTGATTTTGGCTCAGGTCATGATCTCACGGTTCGTGAGTCTGAGCCCTGCATAGGGCTCTGCATTGACAGTGTGGAGCCTGCTTGAGGTTCTCTCTCCCTCCCTCTCTGTCCCTCCCATTCTCTGTCTCTCAAAATAAATACATAAACTTTAAAAAGTTAAAAAAAATAAAATAAGGTGGTCAGGGAAGTCTTCCTGGAGGAGGTGGTATTTCATCAGAGTCATGGGTGAGAGAGTGAACCGTGCTGCTGGGATGGGAAGGGACATCCCAGGAGAAGATATCAGTGAATGCAGAGGCCTGGAGAGGACAGTGTCCCCAGCAGGAACCCAGTGTGACAGAAGCAGAGTGAGCAAGGGGGAGATGAATCAGGTCCAGCTAAGGCACTGGGAGGACCTTGGCTTTCACAAGGATGCAGAGGCTGCCAGGAAGCCTAGCACTTTCAAAATGATAGTTCTGGTTGCGGTCTGGAGAACAGACTGTAGGGGGCGGAAGGGAAGCAGAGAGGTGAGACGGGAGGCTTTCCTGTCTTCCAGGTGTGGAAGGAAGGTGGCTCAGACCAGGGGGTGGTGGAAGAGAGGAGAGAGATGGTTGCATCTGAAATATTTTTTGTAGTTGGGCTGACAGGAATTGTTGACGAATTGGATATTGGACGTGGCAGGAAGACACGAGTCAAGTCTAAGTCCTAGGTCCTTGGCCTGAGCAACTGGGTGTGCAACGGTGCATTTCCTGAAATGGGGAAGACTGGGGTGTCGTGACAGGTTGGAGAAGGGGTGGTGCGGCATCAGGACTTTGGTGATGGATGCGTGAAGCTTCAGATGCCATTAGTGTCCCGATGGGCATGTCAAGGCGGCAGGCAGATATATGAGTCTGGAGTTTAGGAGAGAGGTCAGGCTGGAGATATAAATTTTGAAGCCATCAGCCCAAGATGGTTTTAAAGCCATGAGATCACCAGGAACTGGGGACAGATATGTAGAAGAGACGGTCTGTGGGCTGAGTCCAGGAGCCTGTAACATTCAGATGTTGGGAGAGAGAAGCAGCACCCAGTTCAGGACATTGAGAAGGAGCTGTCATGGACACCAGGGGAAATCCAAGAGAACGCGGTGTCCTGGGGGAGGAGGGAGACCAAGGGTGAGGCCATCAACTGTATGGAAGGCTGCTGAGAGGTCCACAAGACGGACAATGGAAGCTGTGGACACTGGCTTCAGAAACATGGTGGTCATCGGTGACCTTGACGTCGAAAGTTCTGAATTCTTGGATCGCACTTTGGCATTTCGCCAACCTTCGTGTAGAGACATTTAAGAACAGCAGTATCCAAGTCGCCTTGTTTCTTGGAGACGTGCCTTTGAGGAATGTCTTCCACTGCACCCCAGCTGCCTAGGCACGGGCGCCATTTCTCCCAGGGGAGCACCAAAGGAATCTGCTTCTTCTGAGCGACTAAAATTTTCCATTGGAAACACGTGGGTTCTTATTTCCTTCTTTGCTTTGGCCACCAGTTGCCTGGCACAGTGTCTTTAATGTGCCAAACTGACTATTGGCCCGTTTTATTCTTTTCTATCCTCACTTTCCCTTTGCCCTGGTTACTTTGTCTACATTCTTTTGATCCTCCTCATTATAATGTATGTATTTTTCTCTAATGTATAATTAAAAAAATTGTTTTAAATGTTTATTCATTTTTGAGAGACAGAAAGAGAGAGAGAGACAGAACGCAAGGGGGGTAGGGGCAGAGAGAGAGAGGGAGCCACAGATGCTGAAGCCGTCTCCAGGCTCTGAGCTGTCAGCACAGAGCCCGATGTGGGGCTCGAACTCACGAACCCTGAGACCTGAGCTCGTGACCTAAGCTGAAACCAGGAGTCAGATGCTTAACCGACTGAGCCGCCAGGTGTGCCTCTGTAATGTTTAATTTCTGTGTGTAATCACAGCAAATCTTTTTGGAATCATAAGGAGGGTAAATAATATAGCAGATGCCCAACATTCTGACCGTTTCATAGATCCCACTGGGCCTTAAAAACCTGCATGCATCACGGTGGAGAGGAAATGGACCAGGGTGTGGAGCCAAGGGATATTTGTTCTAGCTCTGGCTTTGCCATTAAATAGCTGTGTGACCCCGGCTAATCATTTGCCCTCTCTGAGCTTCGGCTTCTCCACGTATCAAACACAGGTTATCCTTAGGGTTAGCAAACATGAGGCCTACATGCACTGGCCACCTCCCTCACATAATCTCCGGGGCAGCCTGGGAGGTAGGCGCTGTTATGATGCCCCTTCTACTGTTGAGAAAACAAAAGCTGTCTTGTCCGAGGTGGGGATTTGAACCCTGGCTGTATGTGACCCCAAATTCTTTCTTCCGTGGTCACCTGCCCCTCAGGATGAAGCACAGGCAGATGTCACTCCTTTTCAGAAGTGAAAACGAAGGGACAAGATGGCTCTTGGGATTTCCAAACGTGGACCCTTTTAAAATTCATACACACAGATGCTGGGGGTAGAGGGGGGGAGACGGCCAGAGGGAAAGACGCGGTGTCAGACGGCTGTTTGCACATGACGAGCTTGGTCCGCTGTAGCGGGTGACAAGTGGGTCACCAAGCTCTGCGGGCGAGAATGTTTTTTTGGGATCCACACTGGGCTGGGCCCTCTTAACTATATCTCTTTCTTCAATGAATAATGATGAATGAGTGAGTGAATGGCCACCCTGTTTGTTTCCCCCTCCGTATGGTCAGACCAAACTCTAGGAAATACCCTGTACGTCGCATCTTTCAAAAACTCCTTGGCAATGAAGAGCCTTCAACATCCTGCCTGCTTTTCCCTCCAGAGCTCCAAAGGCACTAATAACACCCCCTATATCCCCACCCTCTTCTGCCTTTGGAGCCGCGTCTAGGGGATTTGCTGCAGCAGCAGGAACGGGCTGACAACACCATTCTTCCTGTTTCCTGGGAAAACCTTTATTTTGCTTTGTTCTGCACTTGAAAGTGAGCATGCAAAGACTGTCAAGAAAGGATCCTTCAGGCTGGGCTGTTTGGGCCACAAGGCATGTTGGGCAGGGTGGGGGAGAGGGAAGGAAGCCAGCCTTGGGGACCCAGGGAGGCTGGATTGGAGTCTATCCCCACTGCGTGGTCCTGGAGAGGTCATCAGCACTCACTAAAATCTAGGTTCCACTATCTCAGATCAAGGAGCGGGCCTCAAACGCACGCATTTAGGACTAAGTTCACAACGAGTGCCTTGCACGGAGCAGCGGCAGAATCAATCCTTGCTGGTCTGATTCCCTGGTACTTTCCTGAGTGCATCTTCTGAGAGAGGCAGGAGAGGGGGCACCGGGTCCCTGAGTTGGCGACAGGGGAGAGGAGGGGAGGGCGGTGTAAGGTGGTAGACGAAGGACTTCAAGATAATGAGAGATTGCATCAACTCCCCCCACCCCGCCCCGCCCCTAGCTGTCTCTGCTTCTGGAAGCCAGCAAGAAATAAAGCGGGGGGGGGGGGGGGGCAGGAGGGAGAAAAGAGGCATTTATTTTGGAGCTGTATCAGAAGCTGGAGTGTCAACCGGCTGAAATGCCGCCTTCTCCTGCGGGCTAACGGTGTGGGCGACAGCCCGCACATCCAAATGAGGGAGCGATTAGACCGCTCGCTTCTGAAGATGGATTTCTTGGTTGGGGGAGCCGGGTGGGGGCTGGGCTGCCGTAGAGGGGACGGCAACATTAGGCTTTGGCAAGTTAATTAGGGTTCAGGAGTCCAGCCAGCGGGGAGAGAGGCTGGATTTGCATAAAGCTCATTTACATAATGTTCTTCACAAATTGTGCAGCCAGAAGGCTGCGGGGCTGGCAGGGAGGGGGAGGCGGTTAGCGCCGGAGGCGGCAGCAGCCTTAGGGGGAAGGGGGAGGCTCCAGCGTCGGGGGGGGGGGGCACACTCCCTCCTGCCCCCTCCCATCCCCTACCTCGGTCGTCCCGATAGATCAGTCCGCACTTGTGCCCATTCTGCAGCCCCCTTCCCAGAGGCCTCCCCGTTCCTTTCGGCCCCGCCCACCTCCAAAGTGTCTCTCTGATCGGACTGACCCTTGCTTAAAACCTTTCCATGACCCCCTCGGGATTAAGTCTAAAGCCCTCAGCCGGCCCTGTGGTCCGGCCCCTTCCAGAGCCCATCTTTCTCTTGTTCCCTCTTCCCACCTAAGCTCAGTCCCCCTCAAGGGCTCTTGCAAGTTTCTCCTCTTGTCGCCTCTTGCTGTCTTGAAATGGCCGTCCCACAAAGACCAGCCTCTTTGGAGCATCCTCCTGCCCCCTTGTTCCAAATGCCCTGCTCTTGGAGCGTTTCCTCCCATCCCTGTGCCCTCCTCAAGTGGACTGAAAGCCCCCTTTTGTGTGGCCAGAGCTTGTCATGTGGTGTAGTACAGGGAGGGTCTCTTTCCCCATCAGGCTGGGACCCCCCCCCCCAGGAAAGAGATTTGTTTGACACAGCCCTGTATCCAGGGGCATGCAAACAGCAGGTACCCAATAAATGTGGAGTGGGTGAAGAAAATTGGCCATCTCAGCCAGAGATGGGAACCAGGTTCCTGTCTGCCTGAAATGAGCCAGACCCATCCTTTTAATTTCTGTATCTACGTTCTTTCTCGCCTTAATCACTAACCAGTTGTGTGTTCGGAGCTGCGGGGGACAAGGACAAGCTACGCAGAAGGGTGTGATGGTCTCTGAGCTGGACCCTTCACTGACGGTGGCATCATAAAAGTCGGACGGACCAAAAGGGAAAGAGGCATCCCTGTCTGGGCAAACAGCATCTGCCAGTGCAGGGAGGTTGGAAACTGCACAGAACGTTTGGGAGGTGGGGGGGGGGGGGGTTGAGCCGGCTGGAGCCAGACCTGAAACAGAAAAAGTTTGGGGGGTTTCAAATTCTGAGTCGAAGGGCCTGAACTGTGTGTGGTACATTTTTGTAAGCCTCTGAAAGCCTGTGATCAAGGACAAGAAAGTAACCCATGCATCTCCTGAACACCTGCTCTGTGCCACTGAACACATGATCGCCTTTACCCTCCATTCACCAGTAGGTATTATTCTCCCCAGAGTTACTGCTTTGGAGGACCTGCAGGCTAGAGGCGCTGGCCTGAGCTCTCAAGGATGGGAAGTGGTAAAGGACTTTGAACTCTGGTGTCAAATGCCAGCCAGCCTCCTGAATTGGATTTATTTGTGTTTGAGAGAAATACGTAAAAGGAAAGGGAAACGAGAGAGAGAGAGAGAGAGAGAGAGAGAGAGAGAGAGAGGCTGGCAGATTGGCAGAGAGAGAAAGTGGGTGGGGGGGGAGAGAGGTGGGGGAGGGAAAGGAAGGGAGGCCTCAGAGGGGGGATGGCTCAGAAGATCGGAAGGAGGAAATTCACAGGTGTCAGAGGCCCTGGAGAACCCCAGGGGTGCCTCTTGCTTTAAGACAGCTGCTGTCGGATACAACTTTCTATGATGTTCTAGATCTGCCCTCCAATAGGACCCACAGTCACTAGCCTTACGTGGCTACTGAGCACTTGAACTGTGCTCCTTGAGACTGAGGAACTGAATTTTAATTGCATTTAAATTTAAATTTGAATAGCCCTGTATTTAAATGCCTTACCCCAATTTCAATGTGAATAGCCATCTGAAGGTAGTGGCCACGGGAGAGTGCAGTTTTAAGAAGAATCCTTTCTTAAGGACTTTCCGAAGTCCAAGGGCCTGGCTTGGGTTTTCTTCAGGTCCCTCTGGCCTCCCAGCCTGGGCCTCTGCTCTGAATCAGGCATCCCTCTCTCTCATGTTCCTGGACATCCCACCCACACCAAGGTTTAATTTTAGCTGATTTCTTTCTCAAGGACAAAGTATATATTTTTATTTAAATTTATGTCGCCTGAACCATTTCCAAGTTTTACTTTTAGAACCTGTCAATATTAGTGACATGTGGCATTTTAGGTACTTTTCTGCTGGTGGGGCCTAAATTTATTGTCATTTTATGTCACTCGGCAAAATGCACAAAATGCCAGAAGTGTTATAAACAGAGACGATTTATGTTCGGGTTAGGTGAGGTTAAGAGAATGAATATAATCCATTTTTTTTTTTCTCCCAGAGACTTTTATGCGAGTGTGCAGGGCCAGCAGGTGCACATTTGACACTCGGTGGGAAGTCTTTTCCAAGAACAGGAGATGGCAGATGTAGACAGGGGCCCAATTACAGCTGCTCTGGACCCATCACGCCATGACCTGCTGTGTGGATGCTGGCTCCTGGTCCCAGGCACTCAGCATGGGGCTGTGTACACAGTAGGTGTTCAATTAAGGCTTGTGGAAGAAAGGATGGAGAAGGAGAAGGAGACATCAGTGGGTATTCTCATGACTCCTCCAGTCAATCTTTGGGAACCTTGTCATACCACAGCTCAAAACCTTTCAGTGACTCCCGAGTACCCTTGAGTCTGGCTTACCAGGTCCTTCAAGATCTGGCACCTGAAGGTATTTCTGGCCTCATCTTCTCTGCAGGTTTCATGTTATCAGTCCTTCTTGCCTTTGTACGTGCTGTTCCTGCCGCTGCAAGTGCTCCCTGATCTTTCTCCTCTTGGTGCCAGAAGCCTCCACCTCCGGGTGATGAATGAAAAGACAGTCCCCTGTTTGAGCAAACTGCTTCCCTTCCTTGGATCTCTGATTCTTCTTCCGGGGAATGGGGGAGGTGGGCTGGATGGGTCCTAGGGTCCAGCCAAGGTCCGAGAGGGTGACGGTGCTGGTCAGATGGGTCTGGAGGGCCATGAGCAGGGGGTTTAGCAGTTATTCCCTGTGGTCCTCCATCACTACGAGCTCCCCTGTGCTGCTAATTCTCTTTCCACCATCCGTGCTCTGCCTCCCAAACTCCACTGTTGGTGTAAGGTTCTGAGGGTCCTTCTTGTTCCAGCCATGGTGACAGTAACAGAAACTCTTCCCATCCTGCAGGCTACCCAGAGCCCTGGCCCTGACCTAATGGAAGTCTTGGGCCAGCCTGGTCAGAGATCTTGAATCTCCTGTTACAGGTGAGAAGCCTGAGGCTTGGAAAAGGGGAGGGGCTGGCCCAAGGTCATGCGACGAGTCAGTAAGGAGCCAAGTGCGATCTTGACGTGTCCAGCATCCCTCTCCTGTGGATGCTCAGCCAACATCTGCCCACAGTGGGATGTGAGGGCATCTCCGTTGGGTCGCTCAGGAGCACAGGTGTGGCCATGAGGCAAGAGACATCATTTTACAAAATGAATTGAATCGCATAGTGTGTTCAAGGTCCATCCAGAATCTAGCGTGCTATTAGTACTCTGTTCCTTTTTACATGGGTGAGTCATGGTCCGTTGCACGGACAGGCCACTATGTGTGTGTCCGTTCATCTGTGGATGGGCTTTTGCACTGTTTCTACTCTTTGGCTTTGGGACCAATGCTGCCACAAACATTTGCATGCAAGTTCTTATCTGATGCTCAGCGAGAGAAACCAGACCCAGAAGATGGCCTACTGTATAATCCCATTTAAAAGAAATGCCCAGAATAAGTAAATCCGTATAGAGACCGAGGGCAGATCAGTACTTGCCAGGGTCTGAGGACAGGGAGGAACTGTTTCATGCACTTTCCTTCTGGGGGTAGTGCAGGCTGGTGCCCCACAGACGTGGTGTTTACACAACCCTGGGAATGTAGCAATGCCACCGGATCGGACCCTTTTCTTATGGTTAATTTTCTGTGATGTGAGTTTCGTGACTAAAAGCCTCACTCAGGCAACTTCTCTGCCTGCTCCAGGTCTCTCTCCTTCCGTGTCTTGCTCCGGCCCTCCCCTCCTGCGTTCCACCCCCCCTCAGCCAGTCCCTACCCTCCTGCACTCTCTGAATTGATTTTTCTCACTCATCTTGGCAGGTTAGTGATCACCGTTCTCAGCAGAAATCCCTTCCATTTCATTACCCCTGGTGAGAAACACAGGGCGGTGGGGGGTAGCATGGGGTCTGTGTTTCGCTTCCCTCACCATCTCTGCATCAGGCGAGACGTCGGGGCGGGTGTGGTCTCTGCACTGGACACCCCCAGGGAAGGAGGTCAGTGGACTCAAAGGGGGTAGAGACCCCTTCTTTACTTTTTCCAGCCTCCAGAGCCCTGTCCCATGGCCGCTGTCTGGCTCCCTCCTTTCTCTGCCCTCAATCAGCACGGCATTTTGAGGGCTTCCCCTGACTCGCAGAGTGCATTTCTATGCATCGCTCCATTTAATCGTCACACCACATCTGAGAGGTTGGGACTGTCACCTCCATTTTCCAGGTGAAGAAGTGAGGCTGGGAAATATGGAGCCACGGGTCTGCAGGTTCTGGCAAGGTTGTCCTGGACTGTGCCAGACTTGGCTAATTAAGGATGGCTCCATCCGTCTTTCTGCCCTGGTGGGGTCCTGGCAGAAGGAGCTTGGCATTTGGGATGCCATGGCCTGGGGTCCCAATCCCAGCTCGGTCACTCACTGGTCAAGCAGCTGTGGGCAAAGAGCACCATCTCCCTGGCTCTGCTCCTTGAGCTGTCCAGCTGAGAGGGACAGAGATGGCAGAGGATGAGCTCCTAAGACCGGGAGCCCCGTGATGCAAGCCGGGGATCCCCCGGCACTGGCTGTGGGACCCAGGGGAGGCTGCATCTCCTTTTGGGGGCCCTCTCCCCCGCCCTCAAATCATGCTTAGGAATAACACCCTCCTCTCTGGATTGTTGCAAGGGTCATGAGCTAGCTCCCAAGCAGCTTTTAGCACAGGCCTGGCATGTGAGCAAGCATTTAATAAATACTCTCAAGTGAAATAATACCATTATATTTCATTGAATCTAGGAGGCTCTCACAAGGGTAAGATGTACCCTGAATTCACAGATGCTACCGTGTGAAAAAAAAAAAGCATGCTTAGAATAAGAAACACTGTCCTGTGTGAGGCACAATGCTGAGCAACTTACATGCATTTTCCTATCGGATCCTGATGATATTCCTAAAACATGGGGTCTACCTTCCCATTAGGTAGGTGGGAAAATGGAGGCTCGGGGAGAGTGAGATCACTTCCTCTATGTTACACAGTTGGCAAGAGGTGAAGCCAGGATCCACTCAAGTCTTCTATCAAAGCCGACGTTCAGGTGAAACAAACAGATATGATCATATGAGCATGTTTTGCAACATAGTTACAGTCCTGTGTAAGGTGAAAGACAAACATCATCATCATCATCATCATCACGCCCACTAAGCATTTTATGATGAGGATTTCATTTAATCCTGGCAACAACTCTGTTATAATCCTCATTTTACACGTGAGCAAACTGAGGCTCAGAGAGGTAAGGCAACTTACCTTAGGTCACACAGCCAGGAAATGGTAACCCATATGAGCTCCACGGTGGACGTCTTAAACCTGAACCTGAAATTGGGTGCAGGGAGATGAGCTGGAAGGACCCTGTCAATGCTTGGGGGTCTCCCAACTGCCCCCTGTCTCACCCGGGCTCTCAGCCGTGAGTCCCCGGGGCTCCCACCCACTTCTCTGTGACTGTTCTGTCCTCAGCCACTCTCCCTGCCTGGGGGGTGGGCAGGGCTGGGGCATTGGGCACGGGGAGAGAGTGCACAGTATGCAGATCGCTCCATTAAAATTTTATGTGGATTCAAAAATTCAGTGTTGACTCTGGTGACGCAAATAGGTATGAAAATTCTGAGGAAGGCACACTCATTGTTACCGAAATCAAATGGTTGAACGGCCACTAATGAGGCAGACAAGGAGCCTTGCTCACCCTCTGAGGATTGGGGAGACAGAGGAGCGATCACGCTACATTATTCATACCCTCTTGTTTGAGCTTCAAATCTCAAGGAGGCTCTGGAAGGGGAAGGGAGAGAGGGCAGAGGCGGTGGAGGGGGTGGGGGGAAGAAGACCCCACTCTGCCAGCTGTAGAAGGCCAGTGACTAATTGACAACTACTCACAAAGCCCCCTTCCCTAGGGCACCCCTCTTCTAGCTCATTTGCAGTGCCGGCCCACAAGCACCTGCCGCGGTGCCCGGATCTCCCCTGTGTGGCTGTGTGTGAGTCACGGACGGCAGGGAACTGGCTTTCCGGGCCTGGCTCTGTGAGTTTGGGCTGGTGGCTAAACCTCTCTGAGCCCCAGTTTCTTCCCCTGCAATGTTGGGGAGGCCACGTGGCGCCTCTTCTCACCTACGTGGAGGGGAGGTGGCATTTCTGAGGTTCAGATGCTGCAATGCAGTGCTTCTCGGATGTGATGCTCACGGGAGCCACTCAGGGGTCTTGCTGGAAGGCAGGCTCTGATGCAGCAAGGCAGGGGCGGGGCCTGAGATTCTGCATTTGCGGTCCAGCTCCCATTGGCAGACCCTCCTTGGAGAAGCCAGTGGCGCCATAAAAATGGGAAAGCGCCTCGCAGGGTCGCTCTGCTGGTCTCAAGTCTTCTGCGCATTGGCATCTCCGACGAGTCTGGACACACAATGTCCACCCACATCCCTTGGAGGTCAAGTTTAACTGGTTGGGTCCAGGCACCTGTAGTCTTAAGCCCCACACCTCTTGGTTCTTAGATGTAGTCCAGATTGTTGTCATTCTTATTACTAACACTCTTCTACTGTTTAGCCCCCTCATATTAACTGCCCATTTTGCAAGCTCTCCTCTCTCCTAATTCCCCTTCAGCAACCTAATTCCTAATTCCCCATTGCCACCATGTCATGGATGCGGAAAGGGATACATGTCTCCCTTGTCACTGAGCAAAACTGTTGGCCAGAATGAGCCTGAAGAACCAATCGCTCTGAGTGGGAAGAGAGGTTGTACCCCACAGGACTGCCCTCCCTCCATGAAGGATGCACTTGGGGCCCGCTCTCTAGAGGGGGTGGGGCACGTATGAATGGCAAGTTGCCCTGGCAATGCCCCTTCCGTTCTTTCTGAGACCAATGCCCCATCACACGGACGACGCGTGTTCTAAAAGCAGAAATGAGACTCCCGAGGAGGCTCGGAGGTAAAGCCAGCTCGCGAGGGAAGGGATTGATCTCTGCCAGCGAAAGCTGTGTGGAATGTGCAATCCCACCGCTGACCACGCACCCGGCATAACTAATAAACAGGTTCCCCAGTGCTCCCTGCATTTCGTAATTATTACCCGGCTATAAAAATCCCTTCTCTCTCCTGCCAACGTTATCTTAGTAAACGTTATGAGCGCTCACGAGGTTAATGCAGGGCTGTAAATCCGTGGTGGGTCGAACAAGAGAGACTTGAGGAACTGTTCATAAATCTACCGGAACGGCTCCCGTTTGTTTATTTAATAAAATATCATTTCCTAGAGATGCACGGGGCACTGCGGGGTTCACACTTTGGAGGGCGCGCGGGGAGGGGGCGAGGCGAGGTCCGCAGAGGACGGCTGGTCCTTGCACACGGGCATGCGCACGGGCATGCGCACAGGCGGAGCACGTGGCTGCGTGGCGCGCGGGGGCAGCGCTGAGGTCTGTCCTGGCACCAGCCGTTCTGAAATCAGTACCTGTTCCTCTTAAGGCAGCCTGTTCTCTCAGAATTATTTAATGGGCCTCGTCAATACTTGAAACGGTGCTTCAAAGCCCAGGACATGTGTAATGCTGTTTGCACAACACGAACACCTCCCCGAGACAATCTTCTGGGATTTGTTAGGGGCGCTTTGCCCCGCGCTGGGCTGTTAAATCAACAAGAAGTCAGGCTTCCCTACATGGTGTGGAAATGAAATGCTAAAAGCATGGGCATCGGAGTCGACAGACATGGGTTCTACAAGCAGCGCCGCCCTTTATCAGGAGGATGGCCTTGGTGCTCACCTCTCTGGTCTTAGTTTCCTTCTCTGCGCTGTGGAAGTCGCCATGGGTGCCTTCGGGAGTACAGACCGGAAGTGCAGAGACACGGCATGGGCACCATGGCTCTCGTTCCTCTTTCCTTCAACTGCGAGGCCACAGCACTGCAGAAACTCCGAGGACCCTTTGTTAGTTAATTTTGCTTGAAGGTCATCCACAGGGCCCTCATTCTTTTCTTTTTCATGGACTAGTCCCCAACCTGGAAACACAAGACGGTGGGATGGGTTGATGGGAACAGAGATGCTGCAGAACCCTTAAGTGGCACTCCTGCTTGCTGGGGATTAGCATCCCTGAGCCTCTGTGCTGGGGATTAGCATTCCCGAACCTCTGTGCTGAGAATCAAGCCACTCATCCAAGGAGACAGAGTGTGATCTGTTGATGAGGATCTCAGAATCTGGGGGCCTGGGTCTGAGTCCTGATTCTAACATTTAACCAGATGAGTGACCTCTGTGGTCAGGTAATTTCACTCCTGGATTCTTGTGAAATGATTTTAACGTCTGTCTTTTGGGGTTCTGAGTATGATGTGAGGTACTATGGATAGAGCATTTGTATAGGCTTGGCATGTTGTACAAGCTCGATAAATAATGGATAGATGAAGAGTGGAGGAAACAAGAGAGAGGTAAAAATGAGGGTGACCAACCCGTCTTAAATAGTCTTAAGTCTTAAATCAGTCTCAGTCTTAAAACAGGAAAGTCCCATATCTTGGGGACTCCCTTTGGGAAAAACTGGATGGCTGGTTGCCCTAGCAGGAATGGATAAGTCAGTGCTTGAAGCACTTTTAACTCCAGGTTTAATTTGGCCACAGCTATTGATGATTTAATAACAGCTGGCTGATTATGGAGGCTTCATCTAAAAGACTCTAATTCCCTAAGGCTAATTGCTGAGCGTTTGATTAACCCAGTGGCTCTCATTAGAATCACCTGAAGAGCTTTCCAAACATACCAATGACTGGGCCTCACCCCAGACCAGGGTTTCTCCATCTCACTACTATTGACATATTGGGTTGGATTATTCTTTGTAGTGGGGGGCTGCTGTGTGCAGTGCGGGATACTGAGCAGCATCCCTGGCTTCCACTCTGAAGATGCCAGTAGCAATGCATTAGTCTCCTGACAACCGAAAATGGATCCTGGGTGGCAATATCATCCCCAGTTGAGAGATGTCCTGGACCAATTCAAGAATCTGGGGAGTGGGGTAGGAACTGAGCTTTGGTATTTTGTAGAAGTCCCCTGTCCCTGGCTGACCATACCTTTCAGTCAGGGCCAAATTCATTGTGAATGTGGGTGGACGCTGATATCCAAGGTAAACTTCGGAAGGGGCTGGAGCTGATTTGGGGTTCAGCTCAAGATGACCATGGAAAGAGGAGGTAGGCAAAGGCATTATGTGACAAGAGGTGCTGAATTCCAGCCCCCAAACGTCTCCTCTTTCACCTGCTACCCAGCTCAAATCTCACCATTATATACGAATTCCTCTAGGAAGTTAAAAGTGTCCATTTGGGTTCTCTTTATGATGCTTCAGGAAGGCAGGACATGACACTTTATTAGTCATTCATGACTTCTTCATGGTGGAGGCTGTGCTGGTTCACAAAACATTTTGGCATGCTGAATCATTTGAGTCTTACAGCTCTCTGGGGTATTTGCACACATTTCAGGAAAATGACCTTCAGAGAGGTTAAGCAACTTTCTCAGAGTCACACAGCTGGTTGGCAGCCTAGCAGAAAGCAAAATTCAGGACAAGTTACTGATTTGCAGTGACTAGCCTGCTTTGTCTTTCGTTTCTTCCTGTCCCTCAGAGGGCCAGACACTGGTTGAAAAGTGTGGCACCTGTGTTGCAACTTGGCCAAGAAGGAAACATTCACTGGGTGCTTCCTATAGGCTAAGCCTTGTATTTGTATTATATCCTTGAATCATCTCAAAGTCCTCAGGCAGGGATTGCCATAATTCTCCCTTTGGGGGAGAAGAAGGCTAAGGTCTAGAGAGAGAAAGCAATCTACCCAAAGCCATGCATCTGATAGTAAGTGAAGGAACAAGGACTCCCAATCAGGCTGTGGGGACAGCATTCTATGGAGACTGCTGGCTATAGAGAATAAATGAAAAATTTGATACTTGCTCAAGTTTGTCAGCTCTTGAAAATGAGAGGCGCTCCATTTTTGGTAACATTCTCAGAATTACTTAGCTCCTAGTGGAAGTGGCCACCAATCAGATGTGCCTCCCTAGCATTCTGATTAAACATTAGGACAAGTACATATTTCCACCTTTTTTAGATTAACTCAGATGGGTCAGAGGGGAAAAAAGAAAAAGAGGGGTGTTTGTGTGTGTGTGTGTGTGTGTGTGTAAGGGGGAGGGTACAAGGTCTTCCATGTTGATTCATGGGAGTAGCCATCTTCACTTTGCTAAAAAAAGGGTGGGGGGGGTGTCTATCTTTAACCCGGAAGGGCTCAGCCCAGCTCTGCTGTGATTGGCTGCCACACACAGGAAGCAGCTACAAGTCTTGAACTGAGGCTGGAAGTGACTCTGAGTGAGGTCAGCGGGGCTCATCTTTCCTGCAAGGTGAAGGGTAGTGACAATCTAATTGTGGAAAGCGATTACAAGGATCATAATAGTACAAATTGAGAGTGAGTTTTCTGACTGCTGGGAGAGGAAACATTTTAGGATTGGTTTCCTCAGAGAAATCCATCATTTTGATTTTAACTGTGGTGGTTAACACCACGTTCACGCTAATTTTAGAAACATTCTGAGACAGGAATAGGTTGTCAGGCAGTAGGTAACTTACATTTTCTAGTCTAGAGTAGATAACGGCTAAAACATTGCCTTCAAGAAAGTTCTATGTCTTTAGAGCCACAGCAGAAATTTCTAATGTAAGCACAAGATTCCTGGCCCAGGTAGAACTGTGTATCAGTTGGAATATTTATGTTGATTGCCACCAGCCGCAGAAGTGAGAGAGGAGGGAAAGGTGGGGTTAAGAGGAGCCACGTCTCACATCACAGAGGAGACTCGGAGGACAAGATGGGGTCCACTAGTCGGGTTAAGTGGGATGGTGATGGAGGCAGGAACAGCACCCGCAAAGCTTCTCTAATGTGGGACTAGAAGAAAGGATCCTACAGTAGGGATTAAGTCGACTGGATTCACGTTCTGGCTCTGCCTCTTACTAATGGATGGATGATTTTGGATTTGTTCTTACCCTGCTTTGGGTCTCAGTTTTCCAGTCTTGTGATGGGTATGGGGGGAGATGGCCCATAAGCAATCTACTAGCTGTGACCCTTCTTGGAGTGTGTGTGTGTGTGTGTGTGTGTGTGTGTGTGGCACTTTTGTGACTCATCCAAGGCCCTGGGAGTGGTTTTCTGTAAATGTGGTACTTCACATGATCACCTTGGGAAGAGATTTTCTCAGGCCTCAGAAGTTGATGGTTGTCAAGGTTGTTACCTTGACATAGTTGCTTCTCTCCCCGGGGACCATGGCTTAGGTTCTTGAGTAGGGGGCTAGGGTCAAGAGAGCATTCAGAGGCCACAGGCCAAGTCAGCTGGTCTCTGCTTATGTTCATTCCATGTTTTGGGATACACCAGTTCCTCCCCGAATTCACAAAGCAAATCAACAGTTAAACTTGTGAATGTTGGTTCCATCAGCCAAATTGATCCCAAGACTTCCTTGGTGCAGTGGAAAGGCATGGGTTTTGCAGCCAAATGGATATGGGTTTAAATGGTGGCTGGGCCACTTGCCTGTGAGCAATTTACTTAAACTCTGTGAGCCTTAATTTACCCACCTGACAAATGGGGATTATAATAGGCAACATTAGATAACAATAGAGCCAACCTCATAAGATTGTTATGAGGATCAATGTGTTAATTCATGTAAAACAGTATAATTGGTATGACTTGCAGGAGGCATGAGGAAGTGTGGGAAGTATTAGCCCCACCTAGGGGAGGTGAGTGACAATCATAGAAAACTTCCCATAGGAAGTTGTACCTAAGGTGATTAAACTGGGTGTAATGGATGTAAAAAACTTGGTCCAATACCTGATGTGAATTACGTGCTCAGAGAGAAAGAAGAAGAGAAGGAGAAATGGGATTTTCTGAGGTTGATGGGGAATCTTAGATGCCTCCCAGCCCCCTACTGATTCTGATCCACCTCAGTCCTGAACCTTCTCCTCTTCCTGCTTCTTCCTCCTGCCCCATTGTTGCACGCATGCTGGGTGCTGGCCTCTTGCCCTGAATCCTACTTCAGGGGCACCCAGCAGGCACAGACTTGACAGGAAAGGGAGAGAAGCAAGCTGGAAAGAGGGACTTGAAGAAGATTGATGTCGGCATTGTTGTCATGGCAACGACAGGATGGGCTCGAGGCCCCACTGCCTGGAGCAGCTCCTCCAGCTCTTCCTGGATTCCAGAGTCTTTGAGGGGGGTCCAGAGGCCTGGGTAGGGACCCTAAGAACACAGGTGGGGCCTTAGGGTGACAGCCAGTGAGAGGGAGGCCCTGGGACCCAGGATGATATTCTGGTAGCACCTGCTAAATCGATGGACTTTTAAAGAAGACCTGTTCAAACCCCTGAATTAAAAGGCGGGGAAACAGTACTAAGGAAGAGAGTGGTGAGGACACATATTTCCTGGGAACCTACTGTGTACCTATCTGGTACTTTCAGCCAACTTCTAATTACTTGTGTCTCTTTTTCCACCAGACTGTGTGATCTGGGGGAACAAGGTGGCATCTTGGATAAAGGCTAGGTATCAGATCTGATTTAAATTCTTTCTCTGTCACTTACTAAGTAGGTGGCAGTGCATATTGTCTCCCTTCTCTAAGCCTCAGTTTCCTCATCCACAAAAATAGATAAAGATTATGGCATATAATATTATCTGCCTTATAGGGTGGTTGAGACTTTTGAATGGCAAAATGCTTCGTGTAGTGCTTGGTAAAGCATAAATACTCAATAAATGTCACATGTGGTAATATTACAAGACTATTTAGAAAAAAGAAAATTCACATTTTACTGGCTAAAAAACCCCCAGTTATTTGAGTAGCTGTGGAGGGGCAAGATCTAGTTTACTTCTTGAACCATCTGATGTCCCTTTGCTTTACTTACATTTATATCTATATTTTTCTGCGTCTTAGAGAGCAGAGCCCTATGGGCTAATGGGAGCACATAGGTCACCAGTCAAGAGACATAGGTTAATAATAATAATAGTTCTCATTTATTGGGAACTTAGATGTGCCAGACTCCTCGCTGAGCTTTTGACGTGAATTTTTCTAACAGCTCTTCAAGTTAGGTGTTCTTATTATCCTGTATTATGAGAGGAAACTGAGGCTCAGAGAGGTTACACACATCATTCAAGGTCACACAGCTGGTAAATGGCAGAGATGAGACCTCAGTCACCACTGGAGTTTTTTACTGAGGATGGCAGGGGAAGTGTATCGGTGCTGCTGACCTTGGTCCTGAAACATTAGTGACGCGAGGGACTGAGCTGTCCCTTAGAATGCGTGTTCATCAGTGCCTCCTGCTCTGCCTCCCCCAGGACACAGGCGAGGGAAGAGGCAGAGAGAAAAGTCACAGAAGGGAGGACACAGGGAGAGAGTGAGAGAGGGTTAGGGTCTTTTGGAAGGACAAAGCTCCTGACTGATCGCTAAGGGAAATAAAAGTGACTTGATATATATTTTGGATAACAATGTCGCTTTGGAAAGTGCTGTAGGGGACATTCGATCCTCTTTCTCCTTGCCAAGCTAGTGGCCAGTCGTTTGTTTTCCTCACAAATGGGGTCGCATTGTCCCTACCTCACAGATTTGTTTTGAAGAGTCAAGGAAAGAATAGTGAACAACCCAATCATAGTGCCTGGCACATATGAGTGGTGAGTACATTCTCTTTAGCCCTTCTCCTGGTCTCACCAGTAGCCTCTGCCCATATTTCCTCTGGCTCAGGCAGGAGACCTGCCAACCAGTCCCTGTCCTAGAATGTGGGTTTCCCGGGGAGAATTTCTGCAGCCCAGCCACCCAAGTTCATTTGTAATGTGGGCTTTCCCGGCCATAAAGCTCCAAGCTACTTGGAAGAGTTAGGAACCACATTTCTTTGCATTAAAAAGTGCCTCGAGTGAGGATCGTGTTCCAATGGTGGCATGTAAATGCCTCTTTCAAGAGGGGAAATTGCTTTGAAGTTACTATTTCCCTGGCTTTGATAATAATCTGCTTAATGTCTTGTGTCAAACTAATTACAGCATAATTACCTTTTTTAATAACAGGTACTTTTAATTGGTGCAGGGTTAAACAATTCTGTTGTAAAACTCCGTTGTTTTACATTCATGGCTATAGTTTACAAAGAACTGGGACAACCTTGTAATATTAAACACTCCATAGAGCTGGGATGGGTCATGAATGAGGAGGCTCCATGCCTCCTCTCCATGACACTGGACCCCTCTTCTTGCCTCACCTGCTCACAGACAGAACTTCATGTGCCAAACTCTTGGAAGGGAAGAAGAAGAATGCTTAGGGCTACGTGTGTTCACATACATCAGCTGGCTTCCTTTATAGCTGTACATGCACAGAAGCATGTGAAAGAAATATCACAATCTCCATCATATGGATGTGTAAACTGAGGCTCAGAGAGGTTAAGCAACTTACTCCAGGTCACAATGTCAAATGACTGAATCAGACTTTGAACCCATGCCCCTTGCTTCCAAATCCTGTGTTTTTAAAAGGTGGTATAATCGAGCAGTTAAGAGCTTGGTGATGGGTCTGGAATTCAAAGTACTTAGACTTGATCCCAGCTCTATATCATAATTGTTGTGTGACCAAGAGTAGTTTTACACCTTCTGTTTTTTTCATCTGTAAAATTGAGATGTAGAAATGGTATTTCCTTCATGGGACTAATAAGATACTATAAACTAACATAGGCTAAGTGTCTAACATAGCAGGTGCCCAGACAATGGTAATCCCTCCTATCCCCTCTGAGCATTGCTCTGACCCTGCTTTTCTCCCTCCAGATTCCTTCCTTATAGAACCCTGAGTACCCCATAGATGTATTTCCTCACGTCTTGGCTGAAAAAGTGCACACACTCATCTCATTACTGCAGCTTTTTGCATTTCATTAAAAAACCTGACAGGCCATTTCATAATAATTTATTAGCACAGAGTCAATTTTTATTAATTACAATCATTAATTTATCAGTGTTCCCGTCATCTGAAGTTTGGTCAGAAGTGAAAGGCGAGAAGTGCAGAGAGAAAAATGGGGAGAGTGGAAGTTGCAGGGATCAAGATCCAGTTGGGTGGGGGTGGGGGTGGAAGGGGTTGGTAGGCTCAGTGGGATGGGAGCCACCATCTTGAATGCAGAGCCCAGGAGGGTGGCAGCATCTAGCATTGGAGAGCAGGAAGGAGTCTGGCCGTCCAATGATGCTTCCTTCACTGATGCAGAAACAAAGGAAGTATATGAGTGACATATGGTAGGGCTTCACTGACCTCAGGAACAAAATCGTCTAAGTTCTGGCTCTGTGTTGTCCTCCATCTCAGCTCCTCCCCTGCTTCAGCTTGCTCACTGAACTTGGGTTTTCATTTTTCTAGTTGATGTCTGCCTCTCCCTCCAGGTTGTAAGCTCCTGGAGAGAAGTGACCTTGTCTTAGCTATCACTTGGTCTCCAGAATCTTGCAGAGAACTCAAGAAATACTTGCTGAATGGATTAGCACATGAATCATGTACCCAGCCCCTGCCTCTTTTACAGAGGCAGACACTAAAGCCCAGAGGGGACGTCTGAACCACCCAAGGTCACACAACTAATTCATAGCCTAATCAGACTCAGGAATTAAACCTGCTGGCCTTTTCATACCTTGCATGTCTCCGTTTTTGTGTTTTGGCTTTTCCCTTCCAGTCTAGCCTTTGTGCTCTTTTTTTTACTAAGAAAAAAGGTGAAATGAAAAGAAAAAGTATGGATTGAGAACAAGGATGAGGCTAACTCCTCAATGAGGGGCAGAGTTTGTTTCTGTCTGGGTCCTAGTCTTGCTTCAGCGAGTCTTGTCTCTGGTGCCCACATCTTAGCTCAATGCTTGTCCTTCTCTGGGCAAGGACCTGCTCAAATAGTTGTACCACAGAATCATTGGGGGTGCTGGGGAAGCACTCACATGTGGAGTCCACCCTGGAACTGTGACCCATACATACCATTAATGCTGAGACTGAAGTATGGGAACAGCTGCTCTCGGTCCTGACTGCACCGAGTCAACTCCTTGGGCAACTGCTCCTACATGCCAGATCTGGGTGGGGATGCTTCTCCTATCCTCTTCCCTTTCTGCTCTTATACTCCAGGATGGAATCTGGCAGCAGCATCCTTCTTTCTCCTGTGTCCCAATCCCAGTATACCAGAGCAGATGACTGTCCTGTTTAAGAAAGACCTGGGGCCCCAGGACCACACAGACTTTGGTTTGAGTCCCAGCCTAGGGCAGGTGCTGTTGCTGTTACTGTGCCTCAGTTTTCTTATCTATATATGGGCCTAATAATAGTGCCCTGCTCCATGAATTATTGTTAAGACTGAGTATCAGTGCACATACCCCAGCTAGCGGTGAAAGTTGGTGATAGGCATGGAAAGCTTTCTTCAGGAAATGGTAGCATTGCTATGGCCTTGATAGATGAGTAGGAATTAGCTAGGGGCTCTGTTAGGGATGAGCTAGAAGACATTCCAGAAGAAGGTGATGCCATACACAGAGGCGTGTGGGTAAGAAACAGCATAGTATATGCAGGGAAACTCAAGCATCTTGATATGCACTGAGTGTAAAGTGCATGGCAGAGAGCACTGAGGAGGATGGCAGGGACCAGATCAGACTAGAACTCTCCAGGCCATGGCAAAGTGAGTGCCTTTTGTTCCGAGGACAATGGGGGGCCATGGGCAGGTGTGAAGTACGGGAGGTGGCATGATGCTAAGTTATAGAATTCAAATATAAGAGAGAGATTTGAAGATGAAGTGTGGAAATAGCCAGTGAGGAGTCTGTAACAGCTATCCTGAGTGAGAGATGACAGTGGCTTGGTCAGAATGGGGGAAGGTTGGTGGCCTTGAGGGTGGGAAGGAGAAGTAGGATTCAAGAGTTTTTAAGAAAAATCCTTTGCTGGGGATCTTCTCTGTCTACATCCCATCCTCAAAGGTCAAACCTAAAGCATGGCCTCTTGCATGAAGATGTTATAAGTCACCAACCTTCCTGAGCTGGGGAGATCTCCCCTCTGCTGTCTGTAGCTCTCAGTTATGGCATCAAGAGATCATGACGTGTCTAGGTCTTGTCCCTTCCGAGAAGAGTCTGTGCCAGCTATATTCTGTTTCCCGACACTTAGCTCAGGGCTTGGCCCAGGCTTGGCATGAGATGAGTAACCACTGGATGGAAGAATCAAGTAGTGTTTGTGCCATCATCCTACACCCCGCTTCCTGGATCCCAGGACCCGGAAAGGATATGAAATACCTCATGTGTCACCCTTCAGAAACCTTGATGGTATCCACTCTGTCTCTTGCCCAGAAAGTAAACCTTTTTGATGGTATTAGTCTTTCTCTTCATGAACAGCTTAAAAAAAATCCCAGGACCCTAGCTCAGTTCATCCACAATGACCCTATCTGAGCCTCAGCTCACTTGTCTGAAATTGAGGATGCCCACACCAGTCTTGCCAGGTGGCTGTTTTCTGAATCCCTTTAACATGTGAGCATTCCTCTGGATGGAAAGGGAACTCCGAAGGAGCAAGCTCTCCTTTCACAAATGATTGCAATTCTTCATGCTTGAGCTGTGGGGTCCAGCAGGATTGCAGCAGGAATTATGGGGCCAAGCTGTTCTTGGCCAGGGAAGTGGCACGGGCAGAGGCTGAGGAGGGTGTGATTCAAGATTAATAACCCAGTTATTGGGCACACTTTGTTCTGACCTGAGGATAGCCATCACTAGCCAGGCTGGGGACAGATGGTCACCTGCAGATTCAGCCCCTATGGGGTTTGTTGTGGTAAAGGCTTATCAGCCAGGAGCAGGGTCAGCCAAGTGGCCTTTGCAGGTTCCATTGGTGGGGGGGGGGGGCGGAGGGCAGAAGTGGTCCAAGAGCTCCATGAGGCTTGAGGCTCCCTGGGGTCCAGGGAAAAGGCAGGGACCCCGAGGAGAGGGGTTTGCAAAATCTGAACAAGGGCTTGTGCTTGGAAGCCGGCAGCAGTGGGCGAGATCGTGGGTTTTTAGTTGGATTCATGAGCTAGGTTCAAATTCTGGCTCTGTGGTTTTGAACTCTGGAACTTTGGGTAAGGAGTTTAACCTGATCTAGCACAGCTCTCAGCTCATAGCAATGGGCATGATGAACACACTCAGTGCGTCACACAGCAAGGTAACAGCTATACCAACCTCTAGGTTTTCCCTGGAGCACACCCATAAATTGTTGAGAGGCATTTATCTTGGTGGATCCTATTTGGGTAATGGTGTCGGGGCAGGAGAGGAGAGAGAGGAAAGAAGGAGGATCCTCATAATGTTGATGCCAGGAGTCAGGACAGACACTTTGCTTCTATCAGTCGATGGAGTGGCAGTGTGCTTTGTGCTTCAGAACAACGGCTGGACAATCTTTTCCTGGCTGCCCTCTCATGGCTGGTGTCTTCGAGGGGCCAGGTGTAAAGCTATTCATGACATGTGTTCCCTACCCTGGAAAAGTGTCTGGACCTTACCTAAGACATGTAAATCTGTCCTGTTCCAAAAGGTACAGAAAGTGAGGATTAAATTATCCACGTTGAATGACATATACATTAGACACAGATACACCTAGTCTATATCTAATCTCCATATCATCTCCCTTAGCATATATCTCACGAACCTAACAAATGGAATCCATGATATTTTCTGGGAGTGAGGCTCAGGTGCACAAAATTGAGTGGCCTCTCTCCGCAAGGACTCTTGTTTGAAACTACTCCCCTCCGCCTTCCACCCTGATACTCCTCCTCTCAACACACACTGGCACTCATCCTGGTTTATATGCCCCCCAACCCACCGTCTGGCCATTCGTACATGTTTGCATCTTTGAAAAGTACATGGTGCATGTGCTTTTGTAAATTAATGGAAATGGTTTTGAATTCTCTTTCCGGCTCTTACTGTTGCATCTTTTTTGATGTCTGCCCGTGCTGCTGCCTATAGATCTGGCTCATTTCTTCTGACAGTTGCAGAATATTTCCTAGTTCTTCCACCAGGTCTGGCTCGCCTGGTTCCCAAGTGAAGGAGCCCTGCAACTTTGTCAGCAGGACAAGAATGCAATGAACACCTTTGGTGTATCTTCTTGCATATGGCCCCAGGCTGTATGACCAGCAATGGGTTTGCTGAGCTCTTGGATATCCGCACACTTAATTTCACTAAGTCTGGCCAGACTGATTTCAGATGGTTGCATCGTTCACACTCTCTCCAGCTGTATGGGGGAATTCCTCCTTTACCACATTTTTGCCAAGACATGATGCTATCCTTCTCTTTGACTTTTGCCAGTCAAATGGGGACAATGTGCTACTCCTTGGTTATCTCGATTTCCATATCACTTGTCACTGATAATTTTGAACACATCTTTTATGCTTTTTAGTAATTTTCTTTCCTTTTCTGTGAATGATTTATTAACATATTTTGTCCATTTCACTATTGGATTTTCTAAGGTGTTCCCCCCCCCATTTGTAGATTTCTGTGTTTCCTAGTTAGCTATTCTTTCCAAATATCTTGTTTCACTACATTAGCCTTGTGCTAATGTTGTGCTAACTTTTTTACATGGGAAAGTAATGAATTTCTTCCTTTACCATTGTCTTAATCTCTAATATTGGATGTTTGCAAGAAATCCTACCCCTCCCACTGAAGGTCACAAAGTATTCTCTTGTATTTTCTCTTTGTTTTCTAGTTTTTCTTTTCTATGATTAGGTATTTAATCTATCTGGACTTTTTTTTTTTTGTATATGGTGTGAGGTAAGACTCCATCTTGATATTCCCCCACAGTGATATAATGTTTTTTTCAATAACATTTACTTAATAATTCATCAGTTTCCCACTGTTTGTGATCCTATTCTATCTATCTGTATCTATCCATATCTATCATCTATTATCTCTATCTATCCATCTGTCTATATATCTATATCTATATCTATATCTATATCTATATCATCTATATCTGTCTACCTATTTATCTGATCTCACTTATCTTTGTGCTCTCCGTTTTGCTCCATTTGTCTTTTAAAAATATAAAGAAATTACAAAAAATACATTACATATAAATATAATATATATTAAAGTATAATCTATTAATATGGTTGTAATCAACGACAGGGAAAGCTGAGCATCTCAACAAGGTTACAGGAAATCAGGCCTGCAAAAACACCTTAGAAATGACTTCACCTGATCACGTTGCATCACACGTGGGGCAATTAGGCTCAGAGGATGGAAACTCCATGTTCAAGGACATAGTCAGAAATGGAATTCTTGTCTCCTGATCCCCACCCCCACTGCATATTTGTTCCATTTCATGACACCTGAGGGTGATTGGACGTGAGTGCCTTTTAGGGGCAAACACATTCCAGGCCTTAATGTTAGATTGAATACCAAATACCTTAACATTTGAAAAAATGACATTTATTATACCGAGTTGTAAACAGAGAAAAAATTACAATAGAACCCAGTGTAGATCTTACATAAACGGCACCCATTCGGTGTAATGACTCTGAGAATGTCAGTGCTAACAAGCACATAATTGGCACCGGGGAGATAATTTTTGCCACCTTATGCAGAGGGGAAACTGTTCTGCATAATGATTTTACCTAGGAATATTCTTTATTTAACAGACCCATTTGCATACCCTCCCAACTTTCTCGAGTTAATACAGAATGCTCTGGAGACATTGCCAAGTCTCTTCCAAAAGATGTCTGCTTCTTCTTTTTTTTTCTTTCCTTCTTTTCCCTCCTTCCCTCCTTTCCTTCCTCCTCCCTCCCTCCCCTCTCTTTCCCCTTCCCTTGACTCCCTCCCCCTCCTTTCTTCCCTTCCTTCCTTCTTCTATCTCTTTTTGTTCATCCCTCCCCCTCTCTCTCCCTCCCTTTCTTTCTTCCTCCTTCCCTCTTTCTTTCTTTCTTTCTTTCTTTCTTTCTTTCTCCTCCTCCTCCTTCTTCTTATTCTCCTTCTTTTCTTTCTTTCCTTCCTTTCCTTCCCTTCTCTTCCTACCCTTCCCTCCCTCCCTCCTTCCTCTTTCTTTCTTTCTTTCTTTCTTTCTTTCTTTCTTTCTTTCTCTGTTTTCCCTCCCTCCCTCCAGCTTTATGGAGGTATCATTGACATATAATATTGTGTGCTTGGTGCTTCCTGAAATGAGCTTCCATTTCTCAAGCATGCGCTGTGCACCAGGCACCATGCTCCCTGCCTCATGTACATTATGTACATTTACAGATAAGTATCCTGAGGTTGGACATTTCTTAAGGGCCGGGTTCCTTTCTGTCCTGTCCATCACCATATTTCCAAGATCTGGCGAAGGACTCCAGACACAGGAGGTGCACAATGTCGTTGAATGAATATGTGAGTGACTGTCATGTCTATCCTATGAGGGAGGGTTTTTTGTTACTATAAATTGAAATCACTTGTCTAAGGTCAAAATGCCAGTCAATGGCCAACTGGGATTTGAACACAGGTCAACCTGACTCTGGATATACTTACTTTACAAACATAGCCCATCTTCCCTTGATAGAACAGAGTGTCTAGTCTCACATTATTATCCAATATTATCCAATATCCAATATCATCCAGCCACATGTAGCTTTTTAATTTTAAACTCATTAAAATTAAATAAAAGTTAAAACTCCGATTCTAAATCTTAAGAGCCACATGTGGGCTACTGTGCTGGACAAGGTAGCACTAACATTTTCATCAGTGCAGGAAATTCTACTGGACCTTAGCACATTTATATTTACTCTTCTCAGTGTCAGCTTTGTGTCGTGCTGTGTCTTAGATCTGTGTATACATACTGTCAGTACCTACTACTATTTGAGCTCTGGGGTCACACAGGCGTGGATTCAAATCCTAATTTAGGATTTGACTTTAGGTGTGAGTCTTAACCTCTCCAAGTCCGGGTTTTCTGTTCTGTAAAGTGGAGATAATACTAGGATTTAATTTATAAGGCTGTGTGAAGATGAAAGGTGGGGACACAGAAAAAATTTAGTGCCGTCTCTGGCTGTGAAGATTAAAGATAATGATCCCCATCCTACAAGGAGAAAACTGGCATTCGGAGAAGTGATAGGCATGGAGAAGGTTGCAGTGCCCTCAGAGGTAGTGCAAAGGTTACAGGAAGTGGCTAACAGGTTAAGACATGGGCCGCTGGCACTGGAGCATTCCTAACTCCGGAAGAAGTCATCGTGCTGCCCAAATGTTTAAAGAAAGTATTCTATTAAAAAAAGGAAAAGAAAAGCTTAATCAAACAAAAGGCAGATTTTGTTTTACATAAGGGAGAACTAGGCCTGGTGAGGGAAAATGAGTGATTTAGGGTCACCTACCTGCGTAATCTCAGAACTGGAGTAAAATTTCGGATGTTTTAACTCCCAGTTTAAAGCCCTATTTTGCCCCCTGCATTTCAGTGATGGCTAATAAAGAACTGGACTTGGGAAGCTAAATGCCAGGAATCCAGAAGAAACTGTTTTCAACGAGAAAGGGAACGTATTGCTGTGTGTGTCTGGAAAGAGCTTCTGCTCTAGGTGCTCAAGCAATATCAAGCCTATCTTGGGGCCGGTTTTCTTGGAGTTGGCTCCATTCTTGGGGAAGGAGTTTCTCTCTCTGTGGACAGCCACAGCAGCTGCAACTCCACTTGATTTGCCCCTCTCCTTCTCCCAAATAGTCTCTTTCCTGAGAGATGCAGCCAACGTCACAGGACTGGCTCTCATAGGATAACTTGAGTCAGGTACCTACTCTTAAAATAATCACTGCGACTTGGCTTTCATGGGATGGCTTGGGTCGTGTGCCCTTTTCTAAGCCAATCACTGGGACCTGGAGGAATAAGACTCACCCCTGGAGCCAGGGAAGGCGGTCAGTGCAGCCAGAGCTCCAGAGACTGAAAATGGAGGAAGGGTGGGTTCCTCAGGGAATGTAAGAACCCTGTTCCCACAGGACAGAGGAATGGATGTTGGGTGGTCAAGAATAACAGGTGCTTTCTGCACATTGTCCAGGTCACTGTTTACGATTGCCCTCTCTGCACACTTGCCTGGAAGTGTCAGATTTGCCACCATCATGATCTTTATCAACCACAAGAACTTAAAGACTCATTAGAGGAGACATTCAATTCCGTGCACCCGTGACTATCAGCCAGGATCCTGGGTAGCTGGACGGTCCTGAGCTCAGAGAGGTGTGGATGGGGGGGAGGGATGCCATGAAAAGTGTCTCTGACACCAGCAGCCAGGAAAGCGTTTCAGCTGTGCTCAGGCCTTGTAAGATGGAGCTTCTGGCTCATCAGGTCACTCAGCAGGAGTCACTCACTCAGGAGCCCCCTTTGGGAGATGTGGACAACTGGGAAGGCTTCCTGGTGTTGGTGACGACGGATCTGGGCTTTGAAGTGTAAGTGGGATTGGTGTGGACCAGACGGTGAGAAGAATATTAACCACGAGATGAAGTGGATGGCCCAGCAATGTGCAGAGCAGGAAAATCAGCAGTTCTGGGCGTTTTCTTTTCCGCTCCCCTCCTGTACCTTCCTTCCATTCTTCCATCAGGGACTATGCAAATTAGTAAAAGGCTCCTCTTCTGGGTAGAACCTATTCGTGACCAAGATATGCCATCTCAAAGTACACTGGGAATTGGATTGCAGCCTCTACCTGGCCCACTGGCTGAGCATCCTTGAGCAAGCAATGACTCAGTACAACTGGCCCTAGTAGTCCCCTTTCTGTTTCCCCTTTCCCTCCCTCCTTCCTTGCCTCCTCCTCTGTATCTTGCAGTTCCTACTGGGCAGGTCCTGCAAATCAAATCCAGCCTTTTCCCTCTATGGCCACCCAGCTGCCTCTCCCCTGCGTTATCTTGGACCACTTCAACAATCCCATGGCAGGGAAACTTTGACCTCCTTTTCTTTCCTCTAAGAGCCCCCACCTCGGAGGCTGCCCAACGCTTCACCCTGTCTGAATCCACCTCCAATTCCCCCCTGGCTGAAGGGCTTTAACTCACAGGCCCAGACCACCACCCCCCCCCGCCCACCCGCCCCGACAGGCTTGATTTGGCTCCCTGCACATCTGGGCCTCCCATCTGGCCCCCGCGCATTGGCTGTGCGGGTTGCTTTATGGATATAATAAATATTACTTCCTTAATATGATTTCACTTAAGTTCCCAGTGACTCACTCAAGCAAATCTTCCATTTAACACATGACTTTCTCTTCAGAGGGAGCAGAGAAAATATTGTTATTGGAGGAGGCATGGCCGTGAGGGGCTGGGGGGGTGGGGAGTGTGTCCACCTAACCTCAAAGTCTGCGGCTGCCCACAGGCCTGGCCCTAGCAAGACCTCAGCGTCCCAAGGATCTGGCTTCACCTGTGGGCCGGAAGATTTCAAGAAATGTTCCAGCCACACCCAGTAGGGACAGCCACAAAAGTACTTCAAGTGCCACACGCACACTGCCCAGTGTCACCTTGGATCTCATCTCCCTTTGTTGGTGTATGGGTTGAAGCCCAGTTATGTCATTCATCTGGATGGGGGAGAGGACCAAGCTTATCACCCACGTTCAGTTTGTCAGAGGCACACAGACAGCCATTACTTTCAACAGATAATGGAAAAATTACAATTTGGATGTAGATTTATCTTACCTGGTGCTGAAAATGGGAAAGGATGGGACGGCAAGCCAGAAAAAAGGCATGTGGTCTGTTAGCGACACCTACTGGTTGAGTGGGACATAGCAACCCAGCTCTACCTGTCTCACTACCTCTGTGGGACAGGAGGAGTCAAGCAACAATGTTTATTGTTTGCATACGTCACACATGCACCAAATCCTCACAGTTGTTTTTAAAAGTCGGATTTATTGAGGCATGACTTACCTGTCATAAAATGTATCCCTTTAAAAACGTACAGTTTGCCAAGCTATGACAAATGTGTACAGAAGTGTAACTACCAACACTAACAAGATACAGAATATTTTCATCTTAGCTGAAAATTCCCTCATACCGTGTTACAGTCGATCCCCTAAGCCCAGCCTCAGCTTCTAGCAAGAACTGATTAGATTTCTGTCTTATAGTTTTGCTTTTTCCCAAATGTCACAGAATAGAATCACACAGTACATAGCCTTTGTATCTGGCTTTTTTCCATTTTGCCGTCATCTTTCTGTGATTCTTCTACATTGCTGACATGTATCAATGGGTCATTCTTTTTTTTTTTTATTGCTAAGTGTTTTTCAATTACGTGGATACATCATAGTTTGTGTATCCATTCTCTTGTCCATATCACAATTTTCTTTTGAAGTAATATATCATCCCCACTTTAAGGAGAAAGAAATTGAGGCTCAAAAGAGTGAAGAGAGTGAGGGAGACCCAAGGTTGCTCAACTAAAGAGGACTGATCGCAAATTCTGGAAGTGGTGATACTGTTCCCATTCCTTTTCCTCCTAGTCAGCTGAATGACTTCATTCAATGAGGAATATGCGACTTGCACAAAGCTTGTGTTTCCTCTTCCTCCTCTCTCAGTGAATGCGTGATAAATACATAGGGAAGGACCACCACAACTGGGAAGGATCTGTCATCAGTTGTCTGAGGGTTGTGCTGGAGGGACTAACCAGCGATCACCCCATGTGTTCAGCAACAGTGTGTGAATGCTTTGCAGAAGGGTACCTGGTTGCAAGATTCCCACCTTGGATTAGGAAGTCAAATTACATAGACTCTTCTTTCTTGACTTTCTTATTACTGGAAGAGTATCTGAGGGGAGAAAAACAATACACATTCTGTTTCTCTGTGTAACATTGGTATTTCTTTCCCTGATCCTCAGTTTTCCCATCTGCACAATGGACATACCCTCCCTCTGAAGCTGGGGAGGGGATCGTTTAAGGTGACCTACAAGGGCACAGCACAGGGAATACCATCAGTTCCCCATCCCGCGTCTTCCTCACTGAGCTATATCAGGACAGAAAAATTTTTTCCAGCTCAGTTTCTCTGCACGGGTGGCCCTTTCTCCATGGTGCAGGAGACATGTCCCCAGTTTTCTAGGAACTTGGAGGATGTTGGGGACTCATTCACAGACTCTGCCTTTCTCCCGCGCAGGCCTCCACCTGACAGATGAATTACAGATCAATGTTGTGTGCATTAATTCTTCCAAGGCATTCCCATTGGCCAGGGGCCGTATTTCACGGCCAGAGAATTGCTCTATTCCTGTCTTAACACAACACCTGGGCTGCTCAGTGTGGCGCGTGCTCTACCTAATCCCTCTCCCCAGACTCCACACTTCTCCCAAATCTGTTGAGCTGGCTCAACAGAGAGTTGTGTTGGTTCACGACCAGCCGAGCAGGGGGCTGGCTGCATTCTATCCCTCCTATTTTCCACCTTCTGCCCAAGCTTTGTCAGAGGACGGAGCTGTCCTTGTCTGGCGACTGTGTCTGCCCCCACCTAGACTGGTGTACCACGAGGGCGTACAAAATGGAAGCCAAAGCTCAGAGACATATGGATCGCCAGAGCAACATAGCAGCCGGATCACAACAGTTCCTCGCGGCCGACATTGTCCTCTGTGCAGGCAACTTCTCCACGCTAACCGTGGAGTCTTACAGAAACCCCATGAGAGAGACTCTACAATCATCCCTATTTTTGAGACGAAGACACTGATGCCCAGAGAGGTTAAGTCACTTGCCCAAGGTCACACAGCTCAGACGTGGTGGAGCGAGGGTTAGTCCGGGTTACCTGGCCCCAGAGTGTCTGCTCTCAACACTCCTGCTGTGCTACATTTGAAGGATCAGTCCGCACAAGACACTGTGCTAAGCATTGCAACAAAGACTGAGATGGGGAGCTAATCGACAGGAGACCAGCATAAAGCTAGGTTGAAGGTATAAGTGCAGAAAAGCAATAGCCATAAGCAAGCCTTGAGGGAATAATTTCTAGGAGGAATACAACATCATATGATTTGAAATTCGGCTCCTGTCCTGTGTGTTCTGTGGTCTCTGAACTTTCCTTTTTTCCCTTTTTGTTGTTGTTGTTGTTGTTGTTTTAATGTTTGTTTATTTATTTTGAGAGAGATGGGGAGAGAGAAAGTGGGGGAGGGTCAGAGAGAGACAGGGAGAGAGAGACCATCCCAAGCAGGCTCCCCGCCATCAGCACAGAGCCTGACGTGGGGCTTGATCTGACGACCAGGAGATCACCACCTGAGCTGAAATCAAGAGTCGGGTGCTTGACCGACTGAACTACCCAGGCGCCCCTCCCTTCGATCCTTCTCCTGTGTCTGTTTATCAGTTTCCCACTGCTGAGCCTAGAGCAGGGGTTTAATAACGGTTGTATTAATAAATCAAGGGAAGAATGACAGTTTAAAAAAAATGAAAGAAAGGCTCAGAGGAAGCAAAAAAGGAGGCAGCTGGTTCCAGTCTCCTAGAAACCTCGAAAGAGACGAGTCTGGCCTTTGCCAGAAGTCCCTGGAGGTGTGAGGGTGGGTTGGGCTCTAGGGGGCGCAGATCTGGAAGGGGGTTGGAAGACTGTTTATGGCCTGCCCTCGGGTGGGTAGGGGTGCCTTTGCAGCTGCCTTGACTTTCGGCTTCCTCATTTGTCAGGGTGAGACGTTCACCCCTGACCCTGGCACCCCAGGCTTGCTGTGAGCCCCTGATGGACAGCCTTGCAGAAAACGGCTGCTCCTAACCATGTGGGGCATAGAGTCCAAAGACTCCAGTTCGTGTCCTGAAGGCATCGTGGGGCTTATGGGTCTCTGTCTGCCCACCTGGGCACTGTTGACTGCAAACATCTGATAGATGAGTCAGTGACCACAGAACTTTTTCGTGTGGCCAATGCTCCTGTGACACGCAGAGTGCGGTGTGGTGAGAGGGAAGCCGGCGCTTCAGGAGACATTGCCTCTGGCTCAGACCGGCCCTTGGCTCCACAGGCAATCTCATGGAAGCCATTCCCTGGCAGAAACCCTCCCTGGGTCTCCACTGAACCCAGAATGAAACCCAAAGCCTTCACCAGCACCCCCTGGCCTAATCTGCAACCCCCCTCCTCCCAGCCGTGAAGCTCCGTATCCATTTCCCTTCTGTTCCTCCCTTGTTTGTTCCCCTCAAATCTGTTCCCACCTCATGCCTCTGGGCTTGCAGCCTCCTTTCCTGGAATGGCCTTCCCCAGGCCTTCAGAGAGGTCCCTCCTATGCTTCCTTTAGGCCCTGCTCCTGCTCCGGAGTCCCCACATCACTGTTCCTGAGCGCTCCACTGAAGAGGTATATTCCCCCATCTTAAGCTTTCCGGCTTGTTGGTTTACTCGTTTACCTCTACTTTGCCATGAAGTCAAGGACCACAACTACCTCCTTCACTGCTGCACCCCAAAGGCCTTAGAAGAGTTGTCACTGGCTTCGGTTCCTCACCGGTGAATTCATCAACGAGGTTTCCTCTCGGCCTCGGGCCCCCCCGGCCTCTGCAAAATTGGGAAGGGAGACTCCGCACGTTGGAAGGGGTCCCCACGCCCTCCGCTCTCTCCCCTGTCACCCTGCGCGGGGGGCGGGGGGGGTGCGACAGGCAGTGATGGGCCTTGGGTGGCCCAGAGCCCCCTGACGAATGAGGCTGAATCGGGCGACGCGGCTGGTTATTGATCTGAGCAGGTTGTCAGTGAAGGGGGAAGTTGTAATTGTTGCTGTAGTTTCATTGTAACCACCAGCCCCGAAGGGAAATTAAACTTTGCAGCTAATGGGGCTATATGATCCTTCAACCTTTGATGTATTGAATCCGAGCGAGGTCCCCGGAATACTGAGTGGCTGCTCGGAGCATCATTTTCAAGCAGAAAAGCTGCCTCGAAGCTGCCATTCTTTTTCAGCCTGGGGAAGAGGTGGAGCCAGAAGATGCCTGTGTTCTTACATTCCATCCGTTTCCCTAAGAGGCTTAGAAAAATCTCTACGAATCAAATCGGGAGGCTTTCGATCAGGAAGGAACCTCAGGGTGTAAGCCCCACTTCCTCCTATTCACGCTCCGCACAGAAGCCTGTCCTGCTCCTACCGCCTGATGTGAGGATGTCACATCCCTGCTTCAATACCTCCAGTGCAGCCCCCTTGCCGAGAACTCCACTCCTCAAAGGGGACCAGCAGCTTCAACGGACCCCGGGAGCTGGTTGGAAACACAGCCTGTTGTGCCCCACTCCAGACCTGCTGACTCAGGAACCCGATTCCAGTGTGCAGACAAGTTTGGGAAGCACTGGCCTGCAGGGTGGATTCGAAGCTAATTTTCATGGCATGTGAGCAATTTTGATCTGAAGAGATATTGGACTATTAAGGATTGAGGGTCCGGATCTATGCAGACTTTGGGTGAAACCTTGACTTGGCCACTTACCAGCTGTGTGGCTTTGAGAAGTTTCCTTCCGTGCTTCGAACTTCACAGGGTTACTGTGAAAATTAAATAAATTTTTTACAGGCAAAGTGCTTGGAGGAGGGCATGATATATAGTAAACAGAGGTTCCCTTCAGCTCCTACCATAAGCCTGTGTGTAGACCCCTCATTCATACTAAAGTGTAAATGACTGATATAACCACTAGTCAACATGTTGATGGTTCTTACACAGGCCCATTTTTTAAGAGGAGGAAATGAAGCTCAGAGACTTGAAGCAAATGGTTGGAAAGAGGCAGAGATGGGATTTGAGCACAAGATGGCCTGACTCTAGAATCTAGGTGCTCGACTAATGCATGCTTGACTTGATTTCTCAGCCAATTGTCTGGGAGGTAGATTTACAGAGAGAAAAATAGGGGCCCAGAGAGAGGAAGTGGCATCTAAGATTCCCAGCTTATGGATTGTAGGGCCAGGAACTACATTAACTCAGAGTTATCCATTCAACCTGAATTTCCTGTGCATACCTGTGGGGAAGCCACTGTGGACAAAACAGGCTCATTTCCAGCCTGCAAGTGCTGCGGGTGGAGACCAGGCTCCTTCTTACACAGTGCGAGGGTGCTGGATCTCACTTGCAGATGCCCTGGGCACTTGGAGAACTCTCCCACCCCTCCCACCTGCTCTGCTGCCTGCTGTGCCCCCGCCAGCCCTCCCTCCTCTGCCCTTACCCCTCCACATGCCCTGTCCCAGCATGCCACATCTCCTGGGCTTGCGTCCAAGCTGAGTAGGAGATGGGACATATTTTATCCTGACGCCATTTCTCATCCCATCATGGACTTACAGGAAATTACCATTTGTCCCCAGCCAGCTCTCTCCCCTTGTCCTGTCTCTCGGGAGAGGGACTGTGGATGAGCCCTCCCTGGAGACTCCAGTGACGGGAGCGGGGAGCTGATTTCTCTGGGGCTGGTGGCTACTGAGGTCCCAGGAATGGGGACGCAGGCAAGATTAAGACAGAGACCAGGCCAGCTGGCAATTCACCCGGCTCGGGGCCAGGAGGCGGGATCACTGGCTTTGCAGTCTGGGTCTGCCGCGCTGTTTTCAACGATCTTGGGCAAGTCGTACAATCCCTTTGGGCTTTTTTGTATCCTCACCTGTCAAGTGACGGACACCTGAAAAAGCGCACTGCAGATGAGGTGACTCCTAGGTCCCCGTGTGTAACAATTTCCTGTGCTAAGATACGTAAGCATCTTTCATAGACACGTGCTTTACAGACCACCCGTGCTCCAGAAGGTCAGATGAGGGACTGAGCATGCTGGGCTGCAAGGATTAGGGAGGTCTTCAGGAGGAGAGGGAACCTGCGCCCCTCCCACCTCACCCCCTCAGATTCCATTTAAGGACCTGCAGCATGCCTGGCATCTTGTGCTGGCTGTTCTATATCCCATCACATCCTTTGTAGAGCAGCATCTCGGTGCCCTGGGGGTAGGGACAGTCCCAGGTAAAACCCCAGTCTGGCCATTGAGGAGGTGACCTTCCGGTACATCCAGGTCCTTCCACTTGTCAGCATCCTCATATCTATGCTATTTGCTTCTCATTGCCGCCGTGACAAATGACCACAAACCCAATGGCTTAAAGCAACACACGTTTATTATCTTACGGTTCTGGAGGCTGGAAGTCTAAAATCGAGGCATTGGCAGGGCTGTGTCCTTCTGGAGGCTGTGGGGCAGATCTCAGGTCTTGGCTTTTTCAGCTTCTAGAGGCCACCCGGGCCCATGTCTCTGGACACTTACCTTTGATGACTCTGCCCTCTGCTGCTGTTGTCACATTTTCCACCACTCTGAGCCTCTTGCCTCCCTCTTATAAAGACCCCTGTGATGACAAGATAATCTTCTCATCTCAAGATCCTTAATGCATGCATGCCTGCAAAGTCGCCTTTGACATGAGGATGAGGACGTGGGCATCTTAAAGGGAGCCATCGATTCCCACCCCAACCTCTGCTGGCAGTGTTTCCCATCTTCTGGAAACCCGAACTGAGAGACGGAAGTGGCTGCCACAAGGTCAGCTACCATAAGTGGCCAGACTGGGGTTTGCACCTGGGACTGTCCCTCCTCCTGATACATGGAGATGCCTCTCTGGGGAATGTTGAATGGTGTTGTGGGACAGGGAGTAGATAACATTCTCGATAAAGGCTGGGTGGAGGGTTTGGGCGAGTAAACCCTGGTTTTCCCCTTGCGTTATGATGAAATCTTCTCCATGCATAGCACAGTGCCTGGCACGTAGGTACATAGTAGGTGCTCACTAAACATCTGATGAATGAATTGGCATAAAGAAAGCATGAGACATTTCGCCAAAAGAAAGCAGTCCCTTCGCCAAAAGGGACGCCATAGCCATGGTGTCGGATTGTGAAGGGTCCTAAGTGCCAGAACAAGGAGGTTAAAAGTCGCTGTGAAGACAGTTGTGGACTAATGGCAATAGGTGATATGCATGTGGCATTTCAGGGAGAGGAGTCTGGTATTATCACGCAAGGAGACTAGAGTCCAGAGAGGTTGGGGTCTGGAGGAAGGTTTACAGGGCCGCTGGAGAAGTCTGGTGTTTGGCCAAGCCTGGATAATCTTGAAGTAGCCAAGACAATAAAAGCCGGGAGAGGGGGAAGAAGTAAGAGCTACGCGATTGCATTGGAAAAAAGAGATTCCAGTTCGATCACTGATTGGAATAATCATAGTTATGAAAGACTGAATGCCTAGTATGTGTTATAAATTGGACTAGGCACTTTTTCATACATAATCAAACCAACCCGTAAAATCCAATTTAAAAATGTCCATTTTGGGGCACCTGGGTGGCTCAGTTGGTTGAGTGTCTGACTCTTGATTTTGGCTCAGGTCATGATCTCGTGGTTGGTGGGTTCGAGCCCCGCATTGGGCTCTGCACTGACAGTGTGGAGCCTGCTTGGGATTGTCTCTCTCTCTCTGCCCTTCCCTTGCTCATGTTCTCTCTCTCTCTCTCTCTCAAAACAAATAAATAAACATTAAAAAAATTTTTTGTGCCTGTTTTGTGGATGACACCAGAGAAGCTCTGAGAGATGAGGTGAGAGGCACCAGTGTGAGTGCAGCTAGGATGTGGCAGCACCGATATTTGAACTCTTGTCCCCCTACAGCTAAACTGGCACGTGCCTCCTGGTGGTGGGATGTGCTGAGGGTGACAGGGTGAGGATGCACCATGGGCAGTTAGTCCCTTCTGGGCATATGGAGGAAAGATGGTGGGCCTGCCATGATGACAGCTGGGGTGAGGCTTCTGGCTTGGAGTAGGGGTGGGTGGGATGTTCGAGATGACCTTACTGAGTCTGAGGAGCCCGGGCAGGTCCAGTGGATGACCACCCAAGTTGGAGAATTTGGGTCTGGAACTTGGGAGAGGAGCTATAGTTGGAGATGAAAATCTGGGAGTTGTAGCAGACACAATCGGTGCCCCCAGCCATATCCCTGGGGCTTCACCTTTGTAAAGCTGGCTGGGCTGAATTCCAACAGCCCGAGGGCACTGCTTTTGGCTGGCATCTGTCCTGCTTGGCTCCTGCTGGCTAGAAGTGCCTGAGAATTAACACTCTCCAGGAACAACCTTCAACTAATGACTGAAGGGAGCTGGCCAATAAGTGGCCCCGGCCTCCTGGCTCCTCAAATGGGATAATCCCAAAGAGCATGTTGTAAACTGAGTCCCAGCATTCTCCAGTGGGGTTAAGCTCTAGTTGCCCACAGTGGCACCTGCCTTGGTTTTGTACCTTCAGTCAGCTCTCTTCCCTTCCCTATGTCACTTGTGCATCCCCCATCCTGATGTTTCTTGGGGCCACTGAGTAGGCTGCCTACACTCAAAACTTTGGCTCAGAGCCTATGTTTATGGGAGAATTCAGACCAAGATGGGAGTCCACCCCCCTGCCCCAGAGCCCACTAGGGTCTGGAGACAGGAGAGAAGAGAGTTCAGAAGCCAGAAGCAAACCTTAGGGAAGTGGGTGCATTTAACACATAGAACTGAGAAGGAAGCTCAGAGGTAGAAATACAAGAGGAAAGGACAGGATTCTGGGGGACGGGAAGGAGGGAGACTTAGCTGTGTTGGTCAGTAGTGGCAAAGCCACCCAAGAGGTTAAGGATGAAAACTGGAGCCTTCTTCCATGTGGCAGTCTTATCATTAATGATTATTTGCAAAACAGTTGAGGTAATGATGAGACCAGAACCAGATTTCTAGAAGTTGAAGGAAGTGGAACAAAATATAAGTGAGTATGATTACTTTCCAGCTAGTGTTTATTATGCACATTTGATGTGTGGTGCACTTTCCGATTTATATCACTGGGTCTTTCGTGTATTCCTAGAAATCAGGAATGATGCCCATTTTAGGGATGAGGAAGATGGAGCTCATGGTGGTTAGGGTGAGAAGCAAAATCACTAGCCAAGGAAGAAAGGAGACACATGAGAGAGGTGGAGGAAGAAGTGAGGTATGGAGTTACTGTTTACTGAACGTCGACCTTCTCTGTGCTATCCTTGAAAATTACTAGCTGTGTAATCTTGTGCTTATTACTTAACCTCTGTGTTTCTCTATCTGAAAAATGGGGACGTTTTTAGTATAACCACATGGGGTTTGTATGAGGACTTAATTATGTAGAACATGTAGAATTATGTAAACATGTAGAACAGTGCCTAGTAAGTAGCGAGCATTTCATAAGTTAGTAATTACTATTTTTATTATTAACGTTAAGATTGTTATTAATAGGGCTGCTGTGACCTACATATACATTGTTGCTAATTTTTATAGCAGCTAAAGGTGGGCATCATCCTCAGTTTACAGATGAGATAAATGAACTTCAGAATGTTGCCCAAGCTCACAGAACAAAATGGAATGGAGCATGTATTTGAATCCTTCTCTGCCTGGTTCCAAAGCCCACTGGTTTCTGTTGTGTCAGGACTGGGCAGAGTTTTTCCAAGTTTAAAGTGACTTATTATAGTTTGAAGGGAGAACAGAAGGAAGAAATTGAAGACAGAAGAGAATAAGTGGAGACCAGGTATGTCTACTATTGTAGGTGGGAGAGTGTGACCAGAAGGCAGATTTACAGATTTACCCTGGCCTTATACAGACAGGAAAGAAGGAAGGAGAAGAAGTTGAATTTGGCATTTCAGCAACAGTGCATTGTGGATGAGAATTTTCCTGTTCAGGACTTTTTGTGGTCCTAAAACAAATTAGTTTTCATGTTTTTAAGCTGTGAGGGTAACAGGAAAGAAGGGGGAAGGAGGGATGATTAGGGAGCAGTGAAATATGACCTGGTTATTGTGGGCATTATAGCTAATAATAAAGACAGGGGGAAAATCATGCAGGATCCCACAGGGACCAGGGGGAATGGCTCAACCCACCTTTGGGATAGGTTAGCTGTGTCCTGCTTCTTGCTCAAAAATTGCAAATCTTATTGACTCAAAGTTCAAGGAATACCATTAAGGGCAACGTAGCATGGTAGAAACATCAAGGGCTTGAGTCAGATAATGTGGATTTGAAGCCATATTCTGTGAATTCCTGGCTATGTGTCCAGTCATTCCCTTCTTTGAGCTTCCTCATCTATGAAAAGGTGTTAATAGTACCTTTCTCACAGGGTGGTTGGGCAAATTAAATGAGGTTATATTTACAAGTTTCCTTGGAATGTAGAAAATGCCAATTGTAGATATTAACAAAGCCATAATCAGTATTTAGGCTAATCCTAATGCAAGCTAAATTGATGTCTCTCTTTGCACCTCGCTTGTCCTCATGGGGAGACTGGCAGAACCCGTACTTGTTTCTCCACATCTGCTTTTCATGAATCTGGACTTGGACTAAGCCTGGCCTGAGCCTTGAAAACACTGGGATCCCTAGGAAGACAGATTGTTGATGGTCTACCTTCTCTCAAATACTGTCTAGTTTTCTAAACTTTTTGGGACAGGGGTGCCTCAGGGGAAGCCCTAGTCAAACACTGTGTGGGAAACTCTTGCTTTAGATGCACCTCCATGCAAGAGATGTGACTATGAGATAGTGGGTGTGACTTTGTGGGAGGTTGGGCCTCTGTGCACCTCATTCCACCAAAGGGAGAGATTATGGCCCTCTGGAGGAAAAAGTCCACACTGAGATCTTAGTTTTCTTTTCTTATATTTTTTCCCTTCCTTCCTTCCTTCCTTCCTTCCTTCCTTCCTTCCTTCCTTCCTTCTCTTTCTTTCTTTCTCTTTCTTTCTTTCCCTTCCTCTTTCTTTCTTTCTTTCTTTCCTTCTTTCTTTCTTTCTTTCTTTCTTTCCTTCTTTCAAAATTAATCAAATGACTTTCACTCTACATTGACCACAAGCATTAAGCTATGCAAGGTTCCGCTTAACTGAGCATGCCACCCGGAAACTGTCCGTGGTGCTGAAGTCTTTGCATTAGCACTCTCACCTTGTGGAAGGGAGCCCCTGTCTGGCTCTGGTTCATGACCTCTACCTCTGAGAAATCCTCCTGATTTCACCTCTCTGTATGACTTGCAGGTTATTACACATGTCTTATATGTTCCAGAATAACCTTTAACCACCTACCAGCCCTGATCCTTGTCTATTCTCATCTACCAACAATTCCTGTCATGAGCTTTGCCTGGAAAACGAATGGGCAACTTGAATCCCATGCTTGGTTCTCAACTTCTTATTCCCAACCTCACAGGTGTGCTCTACTACCACATGTCTGGCAGACTTCAAACCATATTTAAAGAGGGCTGTATTCTGTACAGAGGAGAAACATAGGGTTGCAGAAAGACCTGAATTGAATTATAAGTTCAATATTGGCCAGATGTGTGTCTTGCACAGATATTTTAACCTCTCTGAACCTCATTCTCCTCATCTGTACAATGGGTAGGGTTGTTGAGGAGGTAAGAATTAGCTTTGTATAGTATGATTAGTGGATCGGATCCTCCTAGGGCTCCATAAACAGGAACAACTCATGTTAATAAGGGATGTTTCAAGACAAATATTTCCTTTTCACTTTTTTTCCTCAAAAAGTGCATAACTTGTAGCTTTGGGCAAATCTCTTAGCTTCCCAGTGCCTCTGTCCCCTCGTCCATGTTGGTGGTGATGGTGGTAGTTTTGGTGGTGAAAGTTTCTTTAACAACTTTAGGATTGTGCAGAGGATTAAATTTGTTGAAAAAAATTGAGTAAGATGTAAACTATACAGTGCTGAGTGTCACTTGGGATATTTCACCCTTCATGGGCCAGCAAAGGTTTATTTTCTTCATGAACACTACCCATCACCTTCTGGTAAGCCTTTAGTGCAGACTCCAACCCCCAATAAACCTTTCCTTTGTGTTCACTGTACATCTATTTTCGCACTTAGTACCCTGTATGGTAATAATTTGTGTTGTCATGGCTGTCCCCCTACAAATAAGACTGTGTAATTCTTGAGGGTGGGATCCATTGGTAGATTCCTGAGGTGCATGTTCACTCCGTATTTATTTGGTCATATAGTATCTATTTCTATTTAAATAAATGTTTAGGCAAATAAACTTGGATATACCGCATGGATGTGTAACGTTCTAGGACTATTTATAACTTGTGTCAGCACAAGTGGCTATGTCTGTCCAAAAGACAGGTACTCAACCCAGCCTAGGGAAGTGAAGGATAGGAGGGCTTCCTGGGGGAAGTATTCTCCTAGATGACGCTTAATAAAGGAGTAAGAGTTGGTTACTACAGACATTTAGAAGGAAACCTGAGGGTGAGTTCTAAGCGGAAAAGGAAGGCCTTGCAGATGCCTGAATGTAGAGAGGGCAGTACGTATTTGTGAAGCCACTAGCTGAGGCATGGAATTGGTGTGCAAGGAGGATGTAGTGGCAAAAGGCCATGCTAAAGATTCAAGCAGTGGCCAGAGGTCAACACAAAAGTTCTTTGACTATTATCCCAAAGGAACAGAGAGGGGTTTCAGTCAAGAATGCCTGTATTCTCAGACTGCACTGCAAAAAGGACCCTAGTTGCAGGGTAGGTATCGCATGGATATTGGATGGGAGTGAGGACAGGCTTGGAGATCAGGAGGGTGAATGTTGTGAGAATCCAGGGCGGGGGGCTTGTAGTTGGGACTGGGGTAGTGATGGTGGGGTAGCGTGGAGCAAAGTGAACAAAATCAAGAGGCATTTACAAAGTCCTGTGTACTGACTGGGTGCAGATGGCAACAGAAAAGGAATCAGGTTCTCTAGCCCGGGAAACTAGATGTCTGGAGGTCCATTTATTGAGCAGAGAGCACAGGAATGGAAACACATGGGCCTGGGTGTGGGTATGTTGCTTTCTTTCCATTTTGGGCATTTTGATTTTGAGAGGCCATGGAGAATCCAAATGAAGGTACGTAAGTCCAGGGCTCAGAAAACTGGTTTTGATGGAGGCTAAAGATAGAGTTAAGATATAAATGTCCTCTCCTCCCATTCTGTACCCCAAAGGATCTTTTCCTTCCCTGAACTCTTTGAGCTTGTTGGTGCCACACAATTAGGCACTTAATTGCTTTCTAATTGATATGTGCCTTAGGCTGTCACACCCGATAAATTTGCAAGCTCCTTGAGGGCAGAGGGCTCCTTACAGTGCCCTCCCAAGCCTCTCCCTGGGCACCACGGGAGATTTATGAGATTTTTGAATGGGGAAGAGGGGAATGGTGAGCTTGTCAGTCATTGATGACCACTCTGCACCTCAGTTTCCCCATCTATATGATGGGAATCGCCAGGCTTCCTTCAGTCCTTCTGCAATCTCTTAAGATTTCTAGTTTTGTTAATTCCTCTGTGGAGAGGGAGCAAGAGAAGGAGACAGGACGCAGCTCATGGGACTTCTATAATGCACCCCCCCCACCCCAGTCTGGTCCAATGTCAGGATGTCTAAGCAGGAAATAGAAATAACATCAAAAAAATAAGAGGAGAAAAGCGAATTGTTTCTCTCCACTAGTAGCAGGCGCTCAGCAAAACAAACAAGCCTAACGGAATGCTTTGGCGATTATACAGACAAACAAATCACTTTCCCAAAGTGCTTCTTGGGGGAATTACGGCTCCTGGAAATGAAACACAAACAGATTATTAAAAAAGAGCTCCCCGTTGGGAGAGAAACAGTATTTACAAGAGAAGATGTGCCTAGCCGGACCTCTAATTGCCGTTCATTATCTCATATTGATTTAATTAGCTGTTGCACTCGGGTCTGAATTGCCTGCCGCCCGCAGCAGGGGACCAGCAGAGAGAGGGGGTTCGGAGTGACCGAGCAGGCTCCCGCCACCTCTTCCCCTCCTCCCCGCTTTCCCCTGGAACACAAGGGTCAGCGTGTGGGGTGTCACTGTGGTGGCAGAGTGGTGGCCAGCGGCTGGAGGTGGCCAGCCACGTCCAAAGCTTTGCAGGCTGCGCTGTCTCTCGTGCACTTCGACTGGGGTGGCTGTGAGGAGCTAATTAGCTGCAGTAATTAGAGAGAGCGTCTTCATAATGTGGAATTAGAGTGGCTTCGTGAAAGCACCGGGAGATATATGGCCCAGGCTGGTGGCGGTAATGGGGGAGAAACAGGCAAGGGGAAGATGAGGCGGCCTCCCACAAGGTCCTCTGGTCCCCGTAGGGTGACTTTTCTACCCACTTCTGTAGGGTCGCCCCTCTTGTGTTAGGCTATTCAGCCGTTCGTGGCCTCTCCACCCCTCTGCAACCCAGAGACTCCGACTGAGCAGAGATTTCCAGATGAAGAAGAAAGGTTATTAGCGTTTCTCTCTAGTGGGCGTCTGGGACCAATTGTTTTGAAGATTTGGGGTTTATAATTGCAAGTGATTAATGGAAGAGTTGGCAATCAGGTTTAAAAGGTTGCTAATTGCTCTTTTAACATAATTGTGTCCGAGTGAGAGCAGTCTGTGTGCACGGGCTTGGCATGCAGAATGCACAATGCGGGGCATTAAATGGTGTCCGTGTCTTTCCTCCCTCCCTCCGTCCGTGCATCTAATCTTGACTGAGAACCCACGAAGCTCCTGACCCTGTGCAGGGCTGTGCATGAGACAGAGCCCGTGCCCTCGAGGGGCTTACTGTCTGGTCGGCTTGGGAACACCGAGTTCCCTTATCCAGTCTATTTGTGCCAAGACGACTGAATCACCCTATGCTTGCTGGGGAATTCATGGGAGCTTACCATATTGTCCAGAAATAGGAGGCGGGGTAACCTTGAATTCGGTAAGAACCTGCTCACTTGGAAGTGCCAAGTAGGACACCCGTATGTATGTGCAGCACAGTCAAGAACCAGAAGGAAAGAAACGCGGTCTTGGATAGGCTGAAAAAAAATATTCCAAGTCAATGAATTAAGTTCCTGGACTGCTAAGAGAAATCCTCAGACCTCCTCACTTAAAGCCTAATAACTTTAATTTTTTAAAATGTTTTATTTACTTTTGAGAGAGAGAGACAGAGTATGAGCAGGGGAGGGGCAGAGAGAGAGAGGGAGATACAGAATCCGAAGCAGGCTCCCGGCTCTGAACCATCAGTACAGAGCCCGATGCAGGGCTTGAATTCATGAGCTGGGAAATCATGACCTGAGCTAAAGTTGGACATTTAACCAACTGAGCCACTCAGGTGCCCCTCAAGCCTAATAACTTTATATTTACACACAGTTACAACAATCCTGGTAATCTGATTTTCCTTATTACAACAGGTGAAACGCAGTGATATATGTAATCTAGATAGATAGATAGATCTGATTGATCACAACTTATAAAATACTCCCTGACAGAAAAGGAAATTGAGGCTTATAGAAATTGGGGTTTACTCAGGGGTACATAATCTGTAAATTAGGTTTTAGTCTCCAATTCTCATATTCTTTGCATTGGGCACATGGTAGGTCCCTGAATTTCAGATATTAAGACCCCTCAGAGTTTATTGTATTGAGGATTGGCAAATAAGGTTTGTCTCGCTCACAAATGTTGCATTTCTTAGTAATGAATGTTTGGAATGTTGCCTTGAGAAAGCATTCTAAATGTAGATCTGGTCTAGAGTCGGGGGTATCGGTGATCAATTAGTAATGTCTGCTTTGATTCAGGGAGGGGATGCAGGGGTATGGATCCCACAGATTTGACATTCTTGCTAAAATCTCATCCCTTTATCTTTTGGGAATGAAACCAGGGTCTCAAAGAAGAGGAGTTATTTGAGCAAGGATTTATTCACCTGCATTTCTCGGTTCAGTTCTGCAAGGAAAATAGGAACCATGGCTCGGGCTCTTGACTGGGAAGGGCAGGCATAGACACGTGGTGCAGGCAGAGAAAGGGTTCAGAGAAATGGTGAAGGCAGGGCATCACAGAGGAGGAGGCTCTTGGAGGACTGAGCTGATCTGGGCAGCTGAAAAGTTTGAGAGCAGGTAGGTCAAGTGGGGGCACAGCAAGAGCGAAGGCAGAGTCAGAGAGGAGGTGCGGGCCTGACATTCATACATGAGAGTTAAGGAAGAGGCTTGGTTGGAGTGGATGCTAAGTTAGGAACGGGGGGGCGCAGAGATAAAGCCAAGTATCCCATGAGAAAGGGCATCCCTCACCACTTCCAGGCCCATTGTAATGATCACTGTGTCTTGTACACACTGGGCGCTCAAGAGGTGTGAAGTCTGCCTCCAGTTCTCCTTTTCACGCCATTAATTCACTCAACAAACTTCAATGGGTGCTGGGCAGGTACCAGATCCAGGCTTGAGTGCTGTGGTTATGCAGGGAAATGAAAAAGACATCCCTTACCGTCTGGCAGGAGAGGCCACGTGGCCAGAGAAAGAGCCCTGGGCTGGGCATCACGAGACCCAGGCTCTGGGCGGGGGTAGCCCCAGATTTGCGTTGTGGTTCTGAGAAAATCACGGGCCATGCCTGAGTCTGTTTCCTCCGCCATAAATGGTGAGTAAACCCGGAACACCACAAACGGAGCCCCGTCTCATCCTGGCTGGAGGTCCTCGGAGGACTGTCTGTCATACTCAGGAGCCAGGACATTCGAAGGCCCACTCCGGTGTTCCTGCATGACCTCCACGGGTTCCAGGACTGCCCACCCTGATTCCTCAGCTTTGAGCTCATTCCCACCCCCACCAGTGCCTCCTCCACCTTCCACCTGGCTGGCTCCTTCTCCTCCTTTGGGCCTCACTATGAGGGCCACCTCTTCCAAGAAGCCTTCCCTGACTACCTGACTACCTGTCACAGCCCTCTTTGTTCCATGCAGCACTTACCACACTTGGCAGGTGTCCGTTTCCTGGTTGCTCACCTCTTTTTTCCTCCGTCGTCCCCGGCTAGGCTGAGGACGGTGATCCTGTCTGCCTTTTCCCCATTGTGTTCCCACTGCCTAGTGTGGCACCTGGCTCTGGTTGGTTAAAGCTACCAGAAAGCCGATTTGGCTGGACCTTTCCAGAGTCAGTGGTGTAGACCTCTTCACTGGGATTCTGGAAAACATGAGTTCGTATTCTAACACCTACCAGCTGTGTGACCTTGAGCTAATTCCTTCACCTCTCTGTTCCTTAGCGTCTTCATCTGTAAAAAGGATGTAATCACTGTACCCACTGCAGAGTGCTGCCTTCGGGACGAAATGAGATTAAAAAAAAAAAAAAAAAAAAAAAAGGCCAGAACTCAAAGTCTGATGTTCAGAGCGACCCAGCGTTAGGCTATTTAAGATTGCTGTGCTCAGTGTTTCCGAAGAGCAGAATAGGCTGCTTAGGGTGGTACAGGGGCAGGCACGCGGAAGGTCGAAGAACTTCAACTATTGGGCTGAGGGCAGGAGGTCAGAGCAGACCTCCAGGTGCCATCCTGGCCTGCGCATCAGCCTCTCGCCGGTTCCGGGCTATAAAGAAGCCAGCCCCGTGGTGCTCTGATTTAATTAGCTCCGTGATATTGCCCTATCGATCACTCATTTCAAGTCTGCCAACTGGGGGATGAGCGCTTTGCCCATCATGCTCTCACTTATGGGAAGGAAAAGCAGATATCGACTTGTTTATTCAAGCCCAGCTGGGGAGCCCCCCGAAGCACCCCCACACCCTCCTGCTCGCACACATATTAGAGTTTGGATAAATCTCTCTCTTCTGTGCGCTCATCAGCAACCCTTTTATCCTTCTCCCTGGGCTCTTCCAAGGTCCTCCCCCACCCCCATCACCTCTTCCCCATTTGAATTAGCTTTAATATCTTTTTGATGGAAAAAGTGTTTGCTTTATCTCCGGTGCTACCTCCTAATTGTTTCCCCGCCATCTTGGGGAATGCCTCATTAATGGGTAATACCTCCTCATTCCTCCTCTTCCAGGGCAGCTATAGCTTTTGGGTTGGTTTGTTTGTTTACTTGTTTTCTGCAGCTGATGATGCCTGGCCTGGGGTTGGGGGACTCGAAGTTTACTCGGGGCTCTTCTTGCTGTTGTGCTTCTTGTTGATCTGTTTCTCTCCATCCTTTCCCTTCCATTTTCCTTTCCTGGTCTCCCCTCCCCTCCCCTCCCTCCATCTCCTCCCCTGCCCCTCCCCCTTCCTCCTCTGCTTCCCTCTTCTCCCTCTTTTCTTCCCTCCCTCCCTCCCTGCCTCGACTCCCTTGGTCCCTGCCTCTTTTGCTCCCCCCCTTCCTCCCTCTTTTCATCCTTTCCCTTCCTGCCTCCCTCCATCTCCTCCCCTGCCCTCCCCCCTCCCCCCACCCTCCCTTCCTCTCTCCCTCCTCTGCTTCCCTCTTCTCCCTCCTTCCCTCCCTCCTTTCCCCCTCCCTCCCTTCCTCCTTTCCCTTCCTGCTTCCCTCCCTCCTTTCCCCCTCCCTCCCTTCCTCCTTTCCCTTCCTGCTTCCCTCCCTCCCTCTTTTCATCCTTTCCCTTCCTGCCTCCCTCCATCTCCTCCCCTGCCCTCCCCCCTCCCCCCACCCCCCTTCCTCTCTCCCTCCTCTGCTTCCCTCTTCTCCCTCCTTCCCTCCCTCCTTTCCCCCTCCCTCCCTTCCTCCTTTCCCTTCCTGCTTCCCTCCCTCCTTTCCCCCTCCCTCCCTTCCTCCTTTCCCTTCCTGCTTCCCTCCCTCCCTCTTTTCATCCTTTCCCTTCCTGCCTCCCTCCATCTCCTCCCCTGCCCTCCCCCCTCCCCCCACCTCCCCTTCCTCTCTCCCTCCTCTGCTTCCCTCTTCTCCCTCCTTCCCTCCCTCCTTTCCCCCTCCCTCCCTTCCTCCTTTCCCTTCCTGCCTCCCTCCATCTCCTCCCCTGCCCTCCCCCCTCCCCCCACCCCCCTTCCTCTCTCCCTCCTCTGCTTCCCTCTTCTCCCTCCTTCCCTCCCTCCTTTCCCCCTCCCTCCCTTCCTCCTTTCCCTTCCTGCCTCCCTCCATCTCCTCCCCTGCCCTCCCCCCTCCCCCACCTCCCCTTCCTCTCTCCCTCCTCTGCTTCCCTCTTCTCCCTCCTTCCCTCCCTCCTTTCCCCCTCCCTCCCTTCCTCCTTTCCCTTCCTGCTTCCCTCCCTCCTTTCCCCCTCCCTCCCTTCCTCCTTTCCCTTCCTGCTTCCCTCCCTCTCTCTTTTCATCCTTTCCCTTCCTGCCTCCCTCCATCTCCTCCCCTGCCCTCCCCCCTCCCCCACCCCCCTTCCTCTCTCCCTCCTCTGCTTCCCTCTTCTCCCTCCTTCCCTCCCTCCTTTCCCCCTCCCTCTTTTCCTCCTTTCCCTTCCTGCCTCCCTCCCTCCCTCCCTCCCTCCCTCCCTCCCTTCCTGCTTCCCTCCCTCCCTCCCTTCCCTCCCTTCCCTTCCTGCTTCCCTCCCTCCCTCCATCACCCTCACTCAGCCTCTCCTCTTTCCCTGGAAACAGAGGTCAGACTAGCTTAAGCATGAGAGCTTGGCAGGAAAAGGGAATATACCGCTACAGCCCAGAGGGGTAGCTGGGATTTAGGTGCTCTGTGACTGTCTCCACTGTAGGCCATGTGTGATTCCTGGTTCCCTTATCCTCGGAGCCACAGCGTTCAGAAGTGAGGGTTTCCCTAGATGTGTGACACACCAGGTGAGCCCCAGGGACCCTTGGTCAGGGGACAGGAAGAAAGGGAGTCGGGGATCTCATAAGTTGGGAAATGCTGCACATTATCTAGGGGGCTCTCAGAAAATCACAGAGCACACTGGGAAAGTAAAGGCTCTGAGACGGCCCCTGGGAATGAAGCCTGTTGAATTTTGTTTCATCCGAAGATTTCTGATCTCGTTCACTTTGCCAAGTGTTACAGGGAACTGACTCCCTGGGGAGGTATTAGCCTTGTCAACCAGCACTCTGTCCCCTCCTCCTTTGGCATCAAATCCTTTCTGTGTTCTGTCTTCTCAGAGGTTCTAGCTTCCTGAAGAGGACCTAATGACTTCTAATTTGTGCCCAGAAAAGATGAGTTTGAGACTCTTTTGTAGAATTATCACGGTCACCTCTTCTGAGCTTGTCTCTGGTTGTGTGGTACTGAAGGGCAGGCAATCAGGGGGAGTAGACCCTTGGCAGTCAGATGCAAATTCAAATCCCAGCTCCACCATGATATTGCCATGATATTGTCTTCCTGGGCCCATTGCTGAGTCTTCCTGGGCCCATGGCTGAAACTGTTCGGTCTCAGTTTACTCATCTGTTAAATATGATCATGACACATACACCATAAGTACCACTGGATCATACAAGAAACTATCTAGATAATGTGCATGAAATGCACACCTTCGGGAGGTGCTCAGTACATTTGATATGTGTGTGTGTGTGCGTGCATGTGCATGCGTGTGTGTGTGTGTGTGTGAGGGAAAATTTCACATAACATAAAATTAATCACTTTCAAGTTTACAGTTCAGTGGGGTTCAGCACACTCACAATATTGTGCAACCATCACTTCTAGGTTTAAGGCGTTGTCATCATCCCAAAAGGAAACCATGTCCTGGTTAAACAGTCCCTCCCCACACCCTTCCCCTTAGCCCTTCGCAGCCAACACTCTGCTCTCTGTCTCTATGGATTTACCTACTCTGGACGTTTCATATAAATGGGATCCTACAATAAGTGATCTTTTATGTCTGGCTTTTGTCACTGAGTCTAACTAATGTTTTCAAGGCTCATCCATGTGGTAGCATGTGTCAGTGCTTCGCTCCTTTTTTGTGGCAGAATCTTGTTCCATTCTAAGGCTCTGCTATATTTTGTTTGTTTATTTATTTATTTATTTATTTATTTATTTAGAGAGATACAGTGTGCACAAGAGTAGAGGAGGGGCAGAGAGGGAGGAGAGAGAGAGAACCCTAAGCAGGCTCCACGATCAGTGTGGAGCCACACACGAACCATGACCTGAACTGAAATCAAGAGTTGGACGCCTAACTGACTGAGCTGCCCAGGTGCCCCTATATTTTGTTTATCTGTTCATGGCTCAGTATATTTTTATTGGAATTACTTCACTCCTTTTGGTAACTGGTCAAGCTCTACTCAAATGAATTTGTAGGAAGCACACTGTGGTTAGAATTAAGAGAGTTAATAAGAGATGGTGGGATGTGGTTGATAGAGCTTGTGATTGGAAGTCAGGAGGCCCAGACTCTGCTTTTGACTTTGCTACGTGACCTTGAGACTCTCCCTTCCCCTCTCTGGCTTCAGTCTTCTCACCTTTGGTCAGGATGCTTTACTGGCTACTTGCTGCTCCAATATTCCACAGACCTAGACATCTCTGGACTTTCCAATGGGGTCACTCTGTCCGAAAGAAACTCATCTTAGGAGTATCAGAAGCCTGGATCGTCAGATTCTCTATTCACGTGTCAGGCCTGGAGTGATACAGGCGGAAAGGCCTGTTTCCATCTGTAAAACCAGGAGGAAAAGTGTTGAATTAGGCTTCAGTTTTATGCTCCTGTGAATTACATGCTAAGTGTAATGGAGCTAGCATTTCCATAGCTTTTCCTGACTGGCATGATGATGGGGCTGGGATTAGTCACACTTGATTTGAAAAACCAACGCTCATGAATCGAATCCATTTGCCAGCAGCCTGGTCAACTGCTCTCCAGGAAAACAGTCGCATTGAATCTCGTCGTGATACCCGTGAGCACTCGGGATTTGAATGTTCTCTGTGGTAGCTTCTCGGCAAGACATATGTTGACAAACCAAAAACGCCTGTGTTTATTTCTGCTAAAACGGAGCAATCGGTGAATGGAGTCTAATTAGAAAGTAACGAGTGCTCTAGCATGGCAGCCCCACTCCCTGACATCAGGACTGTGGTCACGAGAGCTATGTTGCGAATGGTAGTGGAGAGAAGAGGAATCTACTTGGCATTCGCAGGAATCCACTGTGCTTGCTCTCTCAATTCGGGGATCTGGGCTCAGAGATAGAGACCCCACAGCTGGACCACAGAGGAAGGGTCTACTGGCCAACTGCTGTCTGTGGGCACACAGGAAACACACATCTCCTGGGTGTTGCTGGGCCAATGGCTGCCTCCTTGAGCCACTTATGAAAGGTAGCATCAGGCACTAGACTGCACGCTCCAGGAGGGCAGGAACCATGTCATGTCACTCATTTTGCTCACTGTTACCTCTCCGGTGCTAGTGAAGGGTGTCACCCATAGTAGGTGCTCAATAAATATTTGTAACTTGCCCCAGAGGTATGAAGCTGGAATGTGGTAAATGTGGGATTTGAACCCAGGCAACCTCAGACTAGAAAGTCTGGGCTTCCCACCTGGTGCAAGCTTCCTTGTCTCTCATGCGTCATGTGGTGTTGTCACTGTCTTGTACTGGGGCATGAACTGCTTAAGGAGGAATGCTGTCTTCACTTTTGTATCTCCAATCTGCAGCACAGTACAGGATCTATCTATATTAGGTGCTCAATAAATTCTCATCATATTAAGTTGGGTAAGATCTCAGTGAGCCAGGGCTGTCTTTCTGCTTCAGGAGGGACTGGAGTTTTAGACAGAAGGTGAGAACTATTATATATCTCAGGTCCCAGTGCAGAGCCTGACATACAGTCAGAGCTTATTACTGGTGGGGTAAACAGAAATGTCCATATCAACCCCATTCAACCCAAGAGAATGAAGCACATTGCAAGAGGGACATTTAAAAATGTCGCCATGCGAGATACATTGCCTGAGAGCCAGTCATAGTTAAGACATGCTCTCATCACCCCCAGAAGGGTTGTTTTGGATTGGGTTGCCAGGACACAGATTCTGCAATGGAAAGTTGCATGTAGAAGGGTTGCTGGGGAGTGATCTTGAGAGGTACACCTGGAAGGAAGGAAGGGAGGGAGGGAGGAAGGGAGGAAGGTGGGGGGGGGAAGGGAGGAAGGAAGGGAGGGAGGAAGGAAGGGAGGAAGAGAGGGAAGGAAGGAGAGAGGGAGGGAGGGAGGAAAGTAGGGAGGAAGGAAAGAAGGAAGGAAGGAGGGGATGGAGGGAGGAAAGAAGGAGGGTATGGAGGGAGGAAGGAAGAGAGGAAGGGAGGGAAGGAGGGAGAGAAGGAGGGAGAGAAGGAGGGAGAGAAGGAGGGAGGGAAGGAGGGAGGGAGGGACGGAGGAAGGGAGGGAGGGAGGGAGAAATATTGGTAAAGACAACACCTTGATCCATCATGCAATTGCTACTGAGGGTTCCCTCAGCTGATCATATGAGGGGCTCTGGAGCTGAAATACATCTTCAAACTCACCCCAAATTGAGCTATGGGGCTGGGCCTTTGTATGCCCACATAGCCAGTCATGGTCATATAAGTCAGAATTGTGACTTTGGGCAAGGTAGTTCCCAATGATGGAAGGCATCTTGGTGAGGGCTGCAGTCATGAGCCATCAGCAGTTGAGGGTTGGGGGGTGCGTCAGTCTCGAGGAGTGTGTCTGCAGGTGGATCACCACAGTAACTCCAGGGTTGGTGGCTCGCTGTGTCCCCCAGCTTCTAAGTGGCAGACCCAGAATGTAAACCCTGGTTTCTGAAGCCTGGGTATACTTCTGCTCTATCAGTGGACTCATCCTGTGATAGCCAGACAAAGCACACCTGTCTCCATCACACAAAAGAGCACAAACCAGTGCTTGAGGTGACTAAAGGGGAGTGGCATGGCTGGCAGGTGTCTGGTCTGGGCAGTGACCATTAGCAACTAAGGGACAAAGGCAAATAAATGCTAGCCTGTGAACAGAGTAAGTGGGATGATCTCAATTTCATGGGCAGGGCTAGAGCTCCGATTTCCAAGACTGCTATCCTCGTGCTTGCCCCCTATGTCACATTTTATAAAAAGGGAAGGGGGACTGACAATTATTGTACCTCTACAGTGTGCTAGACACATCATGATAGGTGTTACTGCCTTCCTTTTCCTCTCTTTCTCCTCCTTCTCTTCCTCTCCCTCCTCATCCTCTTCTTCCTCTTCCTCCTCTGCTTCCTCCTCCTTCTCTTCCTTTTCTTCTTCCTCCTCTTCCTCCTCCCTCCTCCTCTTCCTCCTCTCCCTCCTCTCCCTTGTCTCCCTCCTCTCCCTCCTCTTCCTCTCCCTCCTCCTCTTCCTCCTCCTCTTCTTCCCTTCTTGCTCTTTTGCTCTTCCTCTTCTTGCCCCCTGCTCCTTCATCTTTGACTTTTCTCATGTAATATCGTACAACCCTGGGATGTAGCAATCATATATACCCAACTTACATAGGGATACACTGAGGCTCTGAGAGTTGAGTGGTTTGCCCAAGGTCACACCAGTGGTGAGTGGAGAATGAGGAAGAAGGAAGGCCTCAAAGCAACTTCGTTACCCATAGTTCCAAAATTAAGCATTGGGTCTTGGAGTTTTAAGTGAAATTTCCAATAAACTAGAAAGTCTGTGGATTCTCAGCTATCCATGACTCAGCCCTGGGGGATGCCATAAGAAATCCTGTGATCACCAACAGGATTTCTGTGGACACAGTCATTGCTTTCCAGACTGCATTCCAGATGACAATGACTAGGCCCTCATGGAAAGGGTGGCAGTGGGTGGGGTTTTCCAAGACCCACTCATAACGGGGTTGCAGAGCATCCTAAGAGGTGCTCTGAAGCTTGACACAAGAGTAAGACTTGTTTTATTCCGTTTTTATCTTCCTTCCCCAGCAAGGGAAAGTTTTAGCCAATGAACAGGGTAAGGGAATCAGTGGATGGAAAATTAATAAGAACTTGATTAAATATCAAGGGTGAGGGGATTCTTTGCCAGAACTTGGCAAGGCCAAGGGTGGAGCCTAGTTGAGACGTGCACTCAGAGAGGCTGACTAAATTTAGTCATGGACAGAGTCTTTGTCAGAGAAAGGTCCAAACTTCTGGGTAAGTAAACAGAGGCTCAGAGAAGATGTCAGGCTGGAAAGTAGCTGAACAGGTTCAAACCTGGTCTTTAACATTTTCCCTGCACTCCATTCACAAGCCTTGATGCCTTGACACAGAAAGCTGATGGAGGAAAATATTTCAAATCCTACATCTGATGAGAAGTCACTATCCAAAATATAGAAGGAACTCATACAACTCAACAGCAAGAAAACACAAGCAATCTGACTGAAGAGTGGGCAGAAGATTTGAATATATATTTTCCCAAAGGAGACATTCAGATGGCCAACACATACATGAAAGGGTGCTCAGTATCATCAGGGAAAAGCAAATCAAAACCATGAGGAGATATCACCTCCCATCTGTCAGAATGGCTAGCATCAAAAAGACAAGAAATAACAAGTGTTGGCGAGGATGTGGAGAAAAAGGAACCCTTGTGCGCTGTTGGTTGGAATGTAAATTGGTGAAGCCACTGTGGAAAAGAGTATGGAGGTTCCTCAAAAATTTGACAATAGAAACCCCAGGTGATCAGCAATTCTACTTCTGGAGATTGATCCGAGGAAAATGAAACACTAATGGGAAAAGATACATGTTCCCTTACATTCATTGCAGCATTATCTACAATAGCCAAGATATGGAAGCAGCCCAAGTGTCCATCAATGGGTGAATGGTAAGGAAAATGAAGTGTGTGTGTTCATTTCCCTTGTCATTCATCCATTGATGGACATTTGGGCTGCTTCCATATCTTGGCTGTCCATGCAAACACACACACACACACACACACACACACACACACACACACACTCACACACACAATGGATTATTATTAAGCCATAAAAAAGATTGAAATCTTGCCATTTGTAACAACATCAATGGGGCCTTGAGGGCATTATACTAAATGAAATAAGTCAGAGAAAGGTAAATACTGTGTGCTCTCACTTATACGTGGAATCTAAAAGCAACATAAACAAAACCAACACAAGCTTCTACCAAGCTCATAGAATCTTAGAAAAGATTGTTGGTTGCCAGAGGTGGGCATGGGGGGTGTAGGAATCTAAAGGCACAAACTTCCATTTATACATAAATAAGTCATGGGGGTGTCATATACAGCATGACAACTATTGTTAACAATACTGTATTGCACATTTGAAAGCTTCTAAGAGAATAAATCTTAAAATTCTCATCACAGGGAAGAAGATCCTATAACTCTGCATGGGGATGAATGTTAACTAGACTTATTGTGGTGATAATTTCTCAATATATACACATATTCAATCATTATGTTGTATGCCTGAAACAATATAATGTCATATGTCAATTATACCTCAGTGGGGAAAAAAAATCACAATTCAAAAGAGGAGAGAAATCCTGGAAGACCTCTGAGAGGTGGTGAATTTTCAGTTAGACCCAAACTCACAAAGGGTGTCCCCATCTCTTCACTGAGAACTCTTTCCAGCTTCACTGTCATCCATTTATTCCATCATTATTCTTTTTTTTTTTAATCTTTTTTTTTTTCAACGTTTATTTATTTTTGGGACAGAGAGAGACAGAGCATGAACAGGGGAGGGGCAGAGAGAGAGAGGGAGACACAGAATTGGAAACAGGCTCCAGGCTCCGAGCCATCAGCCCAGAGCCTGACGCGGGGCTCGAACCCACAGACCGCGAGATTGTGACCTGGCTGAAGTCGGACGCTCAACCGACTGCGCCACCCAGGCGCCCCTATTCCATCATTATTCTTTAGGTAGGGTTCCAGAAGCTGAGGGTACAGAGGAATATTAGGGAAACAGTTGCAGAGAGATGGATAAATGAGTAAACACACCAATAAGTGTGTAGGTGGTAGGAACCAGGAAGAATGGGAACAGTTGATGAAAAAAAGAAAACCGGGGTTGAGAGTGTGCATCTATTCCAGAAATTGTCTTGCAGATGATTTCTCTTTCAGAGGCTCCTGGAAAAAGTCCTGCTTTGTGGAATATTCTTAAGAGAGAATTGAAGACACAGTCTCTTTATCAAAAGTGAGCTGTCACATTCTCTGGTTAGATGTCAGAGCATCTCTTCTGGCTGTAGTGTTCACAAGAATCATTGCCAGATGCTATTATTTGCTCTGTGCCAGCCACCTGACTGTTTTCATCCCTTGGAACTTTCCATTCACCTGATAAAGTAGGCATAACTCCTTGTTCCACTGTACAGATGCAGAAACTGAGGCTCTGAGTTGTGATTGAAGCTGAGATCTGAGGCCAAAGTCAATGCTCTGGTCTACTATGCTCACCATCACCCAGAGGACCAAGGGCTTCCCTTTTTCCTAGCAGCATGTGGCTAGCGATGGGCCCAGGAGGTGTGTGCACTGGAGGATGGGTGGTGGTGATGGCAGCTGATCACCAGACCCACAGCCCTCGGTGTACCGGGAAAACTGTTCAGTGTTTTCAGTGTGCTCATCCTGATCAGGAAATATTTTAGGAGGGTGTGCCTTTGGAGAGGACTGACTTCCTTCCTCTGGCTCCAAGATCCCTCTAGGGAATCATACATTTCAGGTCTGCAAGCCACTCTCTGCCTGGGTTCAAGGGAACACTTGCGTATTTCATGCAAATTCCCCTTACTAAGGTACCCAGGCCCTAAGTTCCCAAGACTTTTAGGAAAGGGAGGCTGATTTGCATGGTGGTTACAATCTGGGACGTCTGGGTGTGCTCCCTCCTCTGGCTGTCCTAGCTATGCAACCCTGGTGCCTTCCCCACCTGACCCTTTAGTTCCCATCTATGTTAAATGGGGGCAGTGCTGCTTAATAAACATTAAATGGAGCCACACAAGCACAGCACCCAGGAGGCACTCAATTCTTTCCTTCCCCCCTTTGTTCTCCCACCAGGACTGGAGTGAGGCACATGGGGTTCTTCTATTTTGTGTTTTCTGAGTATGGAATCGTTGCTCCGAATCCAGAGGCACATTCTGAAAATAGCTCCTATTACAGGCCTTTTCCTTATCCCCAAGAGAGGCTGGCTACATGCTGATGTTTTGTTGATTTAAGAACTCGGTGTGCCTGTCACCTCCATGGCACTACACGTTCTGAAAAGTCCCTCCCACTCCAGCCATTAATCACCCTCTGTAATTAAATAACACAGCAGCCTGTAATTAGGGTATTGGTGTGTCAGTTAAACTATTGACTCCTGGGCTCTCCCTCTGGCCTGTGAGCTTCATGAGGGCAAGGGAGATGTCCACTTTTATTCACAGTTGCCTGCCCCATGCTTGGCACATAGAAGATTCTCAATAAATGTTGGCTGAATAAAGGATTTGAGTGAATGCAGGGGCTCATGGCCAGGTTTTCCCAGGTACAGCAAGGATAGTGACCATGATGAAGAAGATGATGATGATGGTGATGATGGTTTTGGTGACCAAGATGGTGGTGATGATGATGATGGTGATGATGGAGATAATGGTGAAATCTCTGTGTGGTCAGTTTCACCACCTAAAAGAATACCCTCTGAATTGCTTCTGGCTGTGATATTCAAATGGCTCCCAGGTAGCAACATAAAATGCTTTTTTTTTTTTCAAAAACTGAAAAAAAAGGCATGACATCTAAATGCTGGACTTCATTGCTGGTAAGATTTATAAGAAAGGGACTCTTATTCACACTGCCCCAGTCACCTGGCTCATCTTCCTGTCCAGCAAATACTCCATTCCCTGTCCCATCTTGGGGCTTTTGTGCTTTTGGTTTCCTCTGCCTGGAGCACGCTTTCCCCTCCCTGCAAAAGGGTGTCGGTTCAGCATCACCTCCACAAATAAGCCTTCTTGTCCACCCCATCTAAAGGAGTGCCACCCCATACTCCAACATCATTGCACATTGCTATGTTGTCTTTTTGGCCATCACCCACCCAGCTGGAATCATCTAGTCAGTTTATCCTATTCTTTGTCTTTGTCTCCAGCTCAAAAACATGCCCCAGGAAAGTTGGGCTGTGTCTTGGTTATCACTGGATAAGTGACTGGCAAAAAAAGTAGGCACTTAATAAATATTAGTGGAATGAAGTCCTGAATACATGAGCTTGTATCCCATGTCACATGGGGATGCCCATGTTGTTGCCCATGGACTCTGATTCTCTTAGGCCCAGATAGGAGATGCCACGTCCCATTTCCAGTCCCTTGAGTCACCGAGTGTCATGCCTGATAAATGGCCATCATTGTGGGAAGGCACCAGACCTCATTTCTTGGCTAGAGCTGATACTAGTGCCTTCTGCCAAATGTGGGTGAGGGAGCTGGGTCCACCTTCTGAAGGACCAGCAGGAGGTGGGTGTCCCAGCCCGTGTTGTTTCTGGAAAAACAGTCCAGTTCCTCCCTACTTGCGAAATCTACTGTCGCCCTTTTGTAAAGATGTCTGAGAAAGTGTAAAACCACATTTCTCGGGTCTGGGGACGCAATAGTTTGTGCAATTATAACTCAACACATCACAGAAGTCAGATTGGTGCTCGTTGCCTGCATAATTCATCACTGATTTTCCTGTCAGGGTCTAAGACCTTTCATATCCGGGAGACAAAAAAATTAAGTTTACATTGCTCGATTAAAAATTCAGAAGTTTAAGGGCAAGTAAAAAGGAGGATGTGAATTGTATCATCATTAAATAGACAGGGATAAATAAAGCATTGGAAGAGGAAACATGAAAAAAAAAAAACCTTGCTGGTAACTTGTCATTTCTCAGAGTTAAGAATGTCAGTAGAAACTTCATTAGTTTCTTGTCTTTAATGGTCAAGATTCAGGGGTTATGGCAGGATGGGAGGTGAGAGGCTTTGGGGCTCAGCAGGTATTCTAATTCTCCCATTCTTCCTTCCCTTCCTTCCTTCCTTCCTTCCTTCCTTCCTCCCTCTCTCCTTCCCTCCCTCCCTCCCTCCCTCCCTCCCTCCCTTCCTGTCTCCTCAAATTTTATTCAATACCTCCACTCTTTTTTTTTTTTAATTTAGTGCTTATTTTTTGAGAGACAGAGACAGAGCACAAGCAGCGGAGAGGCAGAGAGAGAGGGAGTCACAGATTCCGAAGCAGTGCTGATAGCTCAGAGCCTGACATGGGGCTCAAACTCATGAACCATGAGATTATGACTTGAGCCGAAGTTGGACACTCCACTAACTGAGCCACCCAGGTGCCTCTCAACCTCCCACTCTTTACAAACCACTCTGCAAGTCCTAGGCATACGAAGTGAATAAACTAGAGTCCTATATTGACGAAGGACCTGAAGATTATTCTGAGAAAGGTCCATTATAGCCTACAGTGATCAATGATGTGATGGTAGAAACAAGGAGGGCTATGGGTGTCCAGAAGGGACAACTGATCCAGTCAGGGAATAGTCTGGAAGATTCTAAGAGAAAATGATGCATAAGTTAGTTCTTTTTTTAAATGTATTATTTTGAAAGCTTATTTCTTTATTGAGAGAGAGAGAGAGAGAGAGAGAGAGAGCAAGTGGGGGAAGAGCAGAGAGAGAGAGGGAGAGAGGGAGAGAGGGAAGAGCAGAGAGAGAGAGAACCCCAAGCAGCCTCCATGCTGTCAGTGCAGAGTCCATAGGAGTTCAATCCCATGAACTGAACCGTGAGATTGTGGCCTGAGCAAAAATCGAGAGTCAGCTGCTTAACCGACTGAGCCACCCAGGCATCCCTTGAGTTGGTTCTTAAAGAAAGCATAGGTGTTAGTCAAGTGATGGGCAGGAGACAGAATGAAGAAAAACACTTAATGTAAGATTGAACAACATGTGCAAAGGCTCAGAGGCACGATGGGTGGGAATGGTGTGGTTTTGCAGAATGCTTTGACGGGATGAGTGGAGGTGTCGTGAGAAGGAGGCAGGGCTCAGGTCATTGAGGGCCTTTGGAGCTCCATGAAGGAGCTTGTACTTAGCTCTCACCAGAAAGTTCCTTGAGGGGGAGGAAGGGGGTAGTGGTATTTTATAAAGGATGGTTGGTCAAGTGAAGACTCCTTGGTAAAGTGATTTTGAGCAGAGAACTGGATGCAGAAAGGAAGGCGCAGGCCAATAGGACATCAGGGGAGATTCTTTAGGCAATGGGGACAGACATGCCCTGAGGTGGGACTGAAGGGCATGTTGATCAGTAGTTAACATTCTCTTTCCCAGCTAGGCTACACCTATTCAATTCAGCGTGTACTTTCTTGAGCACCTACTATGTGGTGTCATGTCTCAGAAGGTAATGGAGTCTACCAACATCTACCCTCAGGGGGTTCACAGATTGGCAGGTGAACCAGACCCACATTAGAAACAGCCTGATGGCTCCAGGGAGGTACAGACAGGGCTAAATAAAATAGAAATGAAGGAGAAATCTGTTTGGTCAGTGAAGGACTTGCCCTGGATTTAGAAGGCAGGTGGAATTTCTTTAGACTCTCTGTTTTAGTAGCATAAATACTTGAGACAAGCGTACACCTTGATAAATTCTCACAAGACGAATGCCCCCATGTAACCAGCAGCCTGATCAAGAAACAATATAGTCAGCTCCCCAGAAGTCTCTGGAGACCCCTTCCAGCCTCTTCCAGGGAACCCCCAACCTGACTTCTCACAGCACAGGTTAATTTTGCCCGTTTTCATGTACAGTATGCCCTCTTTTGTTTCTGGCTTCTCTTGCTTAAGATTATGTTTGTCAGATCCTTCCGTGTTGTGTGTAAGCGTATCTCATTTATTCCCACTACTGTGCAGAATCCCAATGTGTGAATACGCCACGATTTTTTTTTCCCTTTGGCCTGCTCTGCTGTTGTTTCTTTTTTTGGCCATCCCAGGTGGTGCCGCTATGACATTCTGGTACATGTCTTTTGGTGAACATATGCAGGCATCTCTGTTGGGTATGATCTGGGAGTAAACTTGATGGGTCAAGGGGTGGGCATATGTTGAGCTGTGGTAGACGCAGCCAGACAGGCTTCCAAAATGGTTGTACCAATTAACACTCCCACCAGAAGCGTGAGAGTGTTGAGCAACGTAGTCTCACTAACGCTCCATATATTCTGCCATTTTCATTTTGCTTTATTTCATGTTCATTCTTGTGGGGGTGAGGTGGTATTCCATTGAAGTTTTAAACTGCATTGCCTCAATGACTGATGTAGTTGAGCATGTTTTCATATGTTTATTGGCCATTTGTTCATCTTCTTTTGGTGAAGTGCTTCCCCCACCCCCACCATTGGGTTGTCTACTTTTTTCTTATTCACTAGAAGGAGCTCTTTATATATTATGGATATGAGTTCTTGATGGAATATACTATTGAGAGGATCTCTCACACTCTGTTGGAGTGGTTTGCATTCTCACTCTCTTAAGGGTCACATTTGATGGACAGATGTTCTTACTTTTAATGTAGTGCATTTATTTTTTTTTTTTTTACAGCAAGATGTAATTTTCTCAAGCTTATTGGAATGCAGAAAGTAGGCTTTTCCAATGCAGGGAAGGTTTTGAGCAGAAGTGGGGAGGTGGGAAGATCAGAGCCTTGGAGGAAGCAAGCACCATCTGCTGTGACCCGACACTCAGAAGCTGTAAGAGTCTGGGGATGGGGATGAGACTAGAGGCGGAGTTGGGGGATCACCATGAGGGCTCTCTAATACCACACTGTGGAGTTTGGACTTCCTGAAGCCCACAGAGGGCTGAAATTTTGAGCAGGGGCTGCGAAGACTAGGTCTGGTACTGGGAATATTCATTCAACAGCAAGTGCCTGGTTGCAGGTTGTGGAGTGAGGGAAATCCAGGAGAAGTAGGGCTGGTGGGAAGTGGGGAGTGTCCAGCCTGGACAGACCTGGGGCACCTGCAGAGGCAGGGCTTGGCATTCCTTCTCCCTGGATGGGGCTAAATGGAATATGGGGTATGGGGATACATTCATGGATGATGTATCCTTAAGGATAATGTCACAGTCCTCTCAGGACCTGACTCAGTCTGGTGTGTTTGCTCTTGAATGACAAGTCAGAGATCAAGCAGATGATTCAGAGGGTCACAAACCAATCCTCCATCTATCAGCCCTGAAAGCCTTGGAAAAGATGGGGCAAGCCTGCCTATGCTGTGTCCTAGAAGAACCCTGGTTCCCTGAGGTAGAAGACAGGGCAGAAGAATTGGGGGTCATGGGCAGAAGACCTGAATTACAGGCTTAGGTCTACCTCAGCTCACTGTTGTGTGTCCTTGGGGGACGTCTTTCCCCCTCTCTGGGCCTCAGTTTACTTGTCCACAGAGAGGGTTGTGAGATACAGATGAGCTCATGGACAAGAGATTATTGGTGGCTAATACTTCACATATGTAAAGGATTACTGGGTCTCTCCATACCCAGGAACTATAAAGTTAGTGCACTTTGTAAACCCTGCAAACAACTGCACAAGAAGTAGACTAAGGGGCCAATAGTGCTGGATCTAACCCAGAATCAAAGATGTTCATTACCAGCATTTCCTTACTTCCTAAGGCACCAGGACTTGGCCACCAATGCCCAACTCTCCTCTTTGAAATCTGAACACCGTAAATCCCAGATATGAACGTTGGAAGTATAGATTTTAATTGTTTAGTTCCTTTAAAAACATTTAAGGTGGCTGACAAAGTAGTAACAACAACATCCCTTTAGTACATCCTCAGGGGAAAACACCATGCTGGCCACCATGGTAAGAGATGTGCTTGGAGGTGTAGGCAGAGTGGGGCTGTGAGCTGAGGCATAGGGTGGGAGATAGTGTGGGGGCTCAAAGGGCCCGTGACAGCAAGTTGTATGTGTCAACTTGTGTAGGCTCTGGCACTTGGTTATTCAATCAAACACTAATCAAGGTGTTGCTGTGAAGGTATTTTGTAAATGTGGCTCACATCTACCTGCAGCTGATTTTAGATAAAGGAAATTTTCCCTTGATAATCTGGGTGGGCTCCACCCAATCAGTTGAAGGGCTTTAACCAGAACTAAGGCTTCTCTGAGGAAGAAGTCTTGTCTCAAGACTAGAACAGCAGCTCCTGCATTCAGACTGATGAATTGTTCTACAGACAGCTTTGGGCTTGCCAGCCCCCACAATTGCATGAGCCAAGACCTTGAGATAAATCTTTTGATATGTCTAGATCTGCATGTAGGTCTAGAGACTGGTCCTGTTTCTCTGGAGACCCCTGATGGACAAAGAGCCCCAGATGAAAACTTAAGGCCTGGGTTGGTGGAGGCAGCAGGTGATGAGGACCAGACTCCTCCATGTTCCCCTTTTGCCACTGCAGCTCTAAAGACCTTTCTACTCCTCAAACATGCTGAATGTGTTCTAGCTGCCAGAGCTTGGCACCTGCTTCTCCTTCCATCTGGAGACCTCCTCCCCCGGGGACATGCATGCCCTGTGCTACTGCTTTACCACTGCATCTCTGCCCAATGACAGCTTCCTGGAGAGGCTCTGCCTGAGTATTCTGATCTAAAGTAGCCACCGTCATCATCCGTCTCTACTCAGATTAATCCCCCCTCCCACCGATGCATATCACTACTTGCTATTTTATACATTTCTTTTAATTGTCAGTCTTGCCCACTGAGATATGAGCTCCCCGACACCAGAGACATTACTTCTTCATTCCTGTGTTCCAGTTCCTAGCACAGTGCTTGGCACGGAGTGGGCAGCTAGTGGGCTCCAAATTGTGGTGGGTTTTTTCAGTACTGTGCCAAGTCATTATAAGGAGTTTATACCGGCTTCCACCGACCAATCTCCTCTTGACAGCCGCGGACTCCCGGAGAGATGCCATGGGGGGAACTCACAAAGAGATGCCAGCGAGAAACAGCTTGGAGGCGCTTGACAATTTTCCCTTATCTCCTGTGATCCACGTTGCCTGGCCAAGTTGTTCATGAAGGAGGCCTTATGATGCATCTCAAAAAAGCAACCACGGCCTCTCAATCACTCAGCAAATTTTGGAAGGAAAAACAGATATCAAAAACGAAAGTGCGCAACGGTAATATATGATATCAGATCCGTCATTCTTTACAGCAACATGGACGATGGCGTTTGGCAAACAGCAGTTGCACCCAAAAGATAGACAGGCAGTTTTGACACGTCTTGCCAGAGAAGAATTACCCTCCCCCCCCCCCGCCCCCCCCCCCCGGCCCGATCACAAGGAATGACAGAATTACAAACAAATCAATCAGGCAGAGAACAGAAGCAGTGGAGACTCGGGGCTTGGGTGGTAATAGCAATGTGGAGTGCCAGGGTACTAGGTATCAGTGTATTCTCGATCATGGGCAAGTGGGTGGCTGCCCAGAAAGGAGAGGTTGTGGGCCCTGGGAGGACTCATGAGCCTCCAATACCTAGGCCAACGATCTGTCCATGGTTCTGAAACCCACTACTCAGCGTTAATTAGTGTTGGAGAGAAGTAGTCACAGGGGATGGTTAGCAGCCATTTATTTCCATCTGAGAATGAGTCTGTTGTGAACCGATGAAGCTGGAGTGAGGGGGACAGATACTCAGAAATCAAAAACACATAAATCTACAAAGTCTAATTGATAATATAAACAAAAGAATCAAGTTGTAAGACAATAGGGAGGGGTGGGGATTGTGATGAACTAAATGGCACATATCTCCTCTAAACAGGACACCTGCCCCTCAGTTCCAATTGTTGGAGACCATGTGTGAGTGTGAGAACAGTGTTGCCAATTGGAAAATATAAGAGGAGCTTTAAACCTCTTTTATGTGCAATCTCCTGATTTTAAAAATGTTGGCAGCTGATTCAAAAGTATTCTAGACTAGCCCCTTATTTTAAGACAGAGGGCTTGAGTTCCAGAGAGGGAAAATGACTTCCTCAAAGCGGGTCAGCAAGTTGGTGACAGGATAAGGCCTAGAATCTCAGTGCTTGATTCCCAGTTCATTTACTGCTCCCTTCCCCCTAGCTTGTTTTTCTGTTTGACAGAATAAGGCCTTTGTCTGAGCACTGGATCTAGGAAAGGCAGGTGAAAGGATGGAATATAGAGGAAGATGTTTGGTCAAATCAGTCCTAAATTTTGCAAAAGCATAATATAGCCAACATTATTTCAACATATCAGCTCCAGCTGAAGTGCCAGACTTAGGAGAGAGAGGCTGAGGAAAGGAAACAGCAGGATGGGAGGTCAGGGCTGCCTTTGCAAAGATGGGTGCTCCTTCTGGGCCACCAGCAAGTTTCTGGGTTATGCATTGGGGAGCACCTCTGGGCTCAGTGCCAAACACTTCCCCTCTTCCTTTTATACCAATCAAGCTTTATAATAAAAGATCCTGAAACCCCTGTTCTAAATCCCATTAATATCAACCTCTCTTCGTAGGCATTCTCTGCACCAGCAAAACCAGACAGACCATGGAGAAAAATTAGCCAGAGTTTCCTGGGTCTAGCCAGGAGCCCCACCCCTCCTTAATTTCAGCCTCATCCTCCCCTCCCCTGACCTGAGACCCCAGAGCCCTCATCCTCCAAAGCTGGATGAATCTTTCTCTCAGCAATGCTGGGGACACAGTCTACATTAGGCGAATCAACAAGGCCATTTCCAAAGAGACCAAATAGGAAATAAGAGGCCCCATTGCCTAATGGGACTTATCAATTATGATCTAGGGCCATATTTCTTTGAGGGGTGATTGTTTCACGGAGTCTGACATCTCATATAGCTTTAAATTACTCACAACCGGGACGGCTTACAAGATAGCAGTAAAATCAGGAGAGGATTGGGCAATGTAATTATAGTATGGAAATGATGTTGATCACTCAAGCAGGGAGCAGACCTTGAATCGAAAACCCTGCTTTGTCTCCCCACCCCCTTCCTTCCACTGTTCCTGCTTGGGGCTATAGAACACACAACACCTGGGAAACATGGGGGTAACTTCGCTCCTTCTGGGAACTTGGAAGTTGGCCAGGTCACACGGTAGGGTGGAATGAGCCATAGGGCCGGTGTGGACCAAAAGATCAGAACCAAGGACAGATCCCATAGGTCTTGGCCATTAGGGTCTAAAGGTCAGGAAGACAAGAGTCTGCAGGGATTGCCCACTGCCCAAGTTTATGAGGGTAACAATTTCCCAAACCCTTAACATATGCCAATAGATATATTAGCATCTTGGATTATACAGATTTTGCCTTCCTTCTTTCCTTCCTTCCATCCATTTCTTGAGAACTGTTTTCATGCGAGGCACTATGTAAAGCTTCAAGAATACAGATATGAATTATTTCAGCTGTTTAATGAGCATATACTATGTGTAGACATTGTTCTAGAATCCAGATAGAGAAAGACTTACTGCCCACATTGTTTATTCAAATACTTACTGATCATTGACTAGTTTGCAGGACGGATAAATTGATCCTCAAGTTCATTTCCTCTTGTTTCTGAGCACACAGGTAAGTTACATTTCCCTGCCTCCTTCGAAGTTGACTTGACTGAATTCTAGCCAATAGAATGTGAGAGGAAGTGAGGTAGGTCACTCCCTGGTTCATAAAATCCTCCTACATGTTATCTTCCACAATTTCCCCCCAGTCTTCCAGGTGGGTATCAACACCCAGGGTGACCCTAGAAGGCCACTTGTTGAAACTGGCAGAGCCATCCGTATACTGGGTCCCTGAATGAACAAGTGGAGCATAGACTCCCCCACCCCCAAACCTCTGCTGACTTGAACCTGCATTGTATCATCAGGTGAGCAAGATATGCCTGTGCTTCCTGAGCTGCGGAAATATGGGGTTGTCAGTTACAATGGTTAGCTAGATGCTCTACAGGCATTGGGGGCATAAACATTCATTTGAACCTTTCCTTGGCATTTACAATGATCCAGACAGCATACTGAGTTCCAGGAATATGGGGCCCGGTTCATTCATCCAAGTATTAGACTCTGAGGTTATAGAGATAAATTATCGATGGATAATAATTAATTGATTCATTCTACAAACATTCATCATGTGACTCGTATGCCCCAGTCTTGGTGTTAAGTTTTGGGGACACAGAGAATAATTTATGCAAACATGGAATGCATTTCCATCATGTGCTAGGCACTGGGTTAGACACTGAAGATAAAAACAGGGTTCTTATCCTCAGAGGTTTCATCATTTGGTTGAAGAGCCAGGTTATGGTCATGCACTGTGAAAAGTGCTAAGATAGAAGTTTTTATGAGATTCTTCAAGGCCTGCTTGGGGCTGAGAGAGAAGGGGAGGGATCAGGGAAAACTACAAACAGGTGAGAATTTTAGCTCTGGGCTTTGAAGGATGATTATAGGCTTTCTAGGCAGAGAATAAGTGAAGGGAAATCTAGGCAGAGAGAACATCATGTGCAAAAGGGGTGTGTCTTGGGGTCAGTGAAAAGTTTGGCATGAATGGAGCTCAAAAACATACGATAAGGACAAAACTAGGTGAGCAGAGCTTCAGCTTGAATCTGGGGCAAACGTTCTTACCTTCATATGTGCAGTGTACATGTTATTGGAGCTGGGACAGTGGTAGTCCAGAGACTGTTAGTTCCATCCTGAACTTAGGTGAGAATAGACATTGTCTTATGCTGCTCCCACCTCCATGGGCAGGGACTGTCTTGCTCTTCCTTTCTGAATTTGATATTTAATGAAGATGCAACTTTATGGCATATTCCACTTAATATTATCCCCTTTTTATGAATGAGCAAACTGATAATCAGAAAGGTGTAGTGAGTTACCCTCTCAAATCACACAGCTGTCTGACCCCAGGGTTTGCATTTAAACCTCCAACTAAGGTCACATTCTCAATGTGCTGGTGGCCCTCGGTGGAGCGGGAAACCGGTTTTCAGTCCCAATGATGCAGAGGTTTTGAAACTCTCCGGGTTAATTGTCTGTTTGGCAAAGGCCAAGAAGCTTCCCCTCCCAAAAGCTAATCGGAACTAGCTCAATGCTGAGCTCATGTGCGTGTGTGGTAAGGGGCATAAGGGTGTGGGGAGTCTTAGCTGAGCCAGGACTAGTCTGAGCTATGCTGGGAAGGAATAAATCTCTTCATGAGCCAACATTAATACAAGCTTGGCAGGTTCTGGGCAGGCCCCCGGTTGATTATGCCAATGGACGCTGGGGAGGGGAAGATTGAGCTGCCGGGGGTGGTGTGAATGCACATCACACAGGGTAATGCCTTGAAAATATATAGCATCTAAGCATGCAGGCAGCTGAAGGCGGGGCAAAGGGGGATGGTGGGGGGGGTGGCATCTGTTTGCAATTACGATTACTAGAACCCACCAAACAAGGCTCTCAGAAAGGGTGTCTGGGGCATCTACTTTAAGTGATCTGCAGAGGTACCAATCATTCTTTCAACATGCATTTGCTGAGTACCTACTTTGTGCAAGGCACTGGGGGCACAGGGCTGGACATGTAGACACAGTGCTGCCCTCATGGAGCTCACAGTCTGGTAGGGCAGATAGAACCAAACAAGCCATCATACCAATTGCATAAAAAGTACATTAAAGAGAACAGGCAGTGGTAAAGGCCTATGATGCTTGGGCAGAGGTCATGGAGGACTGCCTGGAAGAGGTGACATTTGAAATGAGAGCTGAGAGATGAATTACGGTTAACTTGGTGGAGTGTGCATGTTTGCAGCAGATGGTAGGGGACAGAGGAGAAACGTATACAGAGGCCCTGAGGCAGTAAGGTATTTGTAACTTGTAAATGACAGAAAGGAGGCTAGAGTGGCTGGTGCACGGAGAGTCAGGACTCAGACAGATCTGAGATTTAGGCAAAAGAGAAACCAGGCTTGACCTTGTGGGCATTGCAAATGCTTGAACTTCATCACAGAGCAATAGAGAGCTAGTGACATTTCTAAAGCAGAGGAGTTACTGATCAAAATCTCTTTTCTCAAAGTCTTGCATCAAATCCTCATTGTAACCTGGTGAGATTACAATCCTCATTCTAATTATAATCCTCATTATTTGTGTGAGAAAATGCAGCTCAGAGAGGTGAAGCGATTTGTCTGAAGTCACATAGCAAGAGAATGGCACACTGCACCTGTTGTATCACAAAGACAGTAAGTGGTTCAGTACAGATTCCCTAGCCTAACATTCTAGACTTTTGGCTAAAAAGGGAAGATTTGGATTCCAAAATGTGAAGAGAGAACTTCCATCCCTGGATAAAACTTCAGTGGGGATTCGACAAAGGTCAGGAGGCTTTGATCAGAATTTGGGAGCCATGGGTGTCTGTGTCCTAGAGAAAGAGCCCAGTTCCTCCATGACCTCCATGGAGGCCTGGCTTGGGGATGGGCTAAAGGGGACGGTCTGAGGATGCCAAAGGTTTGCAGAGAGCCAGACATCCCCAGCAGGCAGAGAAGAGAAGGTGCCAGAATGGGCTGCTTGCTCTAGGGTGTGGGAAGCTGAGGAGGTGCCTTGAGTATCAAATCCACTGGACATTCAAAAGGAAAATAACAAAAGCCAAAATAAAATGCAAGACCTTCCTCCCCCTAGAACTATTGTACCAGCTCCAGTATGAAAAGAACAATCCAATCTATTTGCCATATCTTTGCAGGCTCAGATTTGGCCAAAATAATGGTAATAATGGAGATTAATGGGAACAATACATTCATCTGGCAAATGACTAGGCACCTTCCTTGAGCCTAACCCTGAACTAGGCATGGAGGATAGAATAGAGAGGAAAGTGGAGATGGAGTTTTGTTCAGAGTAATATTAGTTATGCTTTCTTGAGAACCTTCTATGCACCATCATAACAGGATGAGCCAGGAACACATCCCCTTCTTGAAACCTCAGAGCCACTCTATGGGGTTGGTACCTGTAGTAGACATTGCAGGTCCCGTTTACCTGGCCAGTGCACTCAACCCCCAGCTTGTGTGAGTGTTCGTGGCTGATGGTTCACAACTTCCCACTTTCTGGAGACTTTTTCTAGAGCCACCTTGTTCAGAAATGCCTGGGGAGTTACACACACCCAGGGGGAGTCTGTCATCAATGGCTGATTCTTACAGGAGCTCCCTTGGTTTCCTGTAGGACCATATTTTGGCATCACTGGTGCTCCAGAACTCCCCGTGGTATCAGACAGAAACTGGATTTTAATCAACACCACATCTTTGCTTGGCTCCTTCTTCTTTGCAGTCCATCCCGTCTCAACCTTACCAGTTTTTCTCTAGAGCACTCTCACAACTAATCTCTTGCACCAGGGTCCTCATCCAGGGCTCAGGGATGGGACTAGGGTGAGGCAAACATGATGCTTTGGGCATAAAATTCAAGGAGGCGCCCCCTCACAGGGGCTGACCTTGCACTTGTATGAGCACAAGAATGAGAGTTCCCTTACATTTTGCATCCTGGACACCTGGATTTCCCCATCTGCATCCTGGTTCCAGTCCCAGTCTTAGGTTCTCCTTTTAGGGAACACATCTGAGGACAGTATCTTTATTGCACCTAATCCATAGTTGCAGACATGAAGCTGAGCAGACTAAGAAATGTGTCCAAGATCCCACAGCTTGTAGGTGGTAGGACTCAGACTGTTTGTAATCCAAGTTTATATATGCTTTTCCTATGATCTTATGGCCTTTGGGTCAGTGTGTCCAGTTATCTGGGGAGCAGAGACTCAAAGATGAGACAAATTGAGGAGAGAAATCCCAGATCCTAGGAGAGACCTCCAGTTTCATTTGGTGTAGCTTCTGCCTCCAGCATCTAAGATAGTTGCTATGACCATTTTAAGGATAAGATAAACAACACCCAGGAGGTCAAATAGACCTAAGTAGCACTCTGAGGGCTTAACTCACCCTTCCAAAGCCCCCTGGCTGGCAAGTTCAATCAGGACTTGAACATTAAAAATGTCTCTGGCTTTGACATTCTGAGATCATCTTGAAGGGTGAGCAAGATATGGGAGAGGCAGGTGGTGGGTGGTAGAGACAGATAGTGCCACCGGAGAAGACTGGCATTTTCCAAGAAGGGCGAACCTGCATATGACCCAGGTTCCAGAGTGATGGGGGCTACCCTCCATATCTGTAAGCCTGGGTGTATGAGAGTGTATGTTGGAGTGGGGTTTGTGCTCTGCCTGGCACCCACTCATGACCTCACAGCTGCCTTGCTGTTGAGTTATGACACATATAATTCTCAAGGAAAATCAGCTCTCCTTTATGATCATCTGTTCCCCAAACAGAACAGTTGATTGTGCTATTATAATGGCTGCTTAAGACATCCCCTCCTTTTTTAGTTTACCTTCTGAGCTGGAGCATTGGTCATGCCTGCCATCTTGGAATTACAAAAATTGAAATGCAAGAAGGAATAAATTTAAATCCTGGTATGGTGGTATGGAAGAACTGGATGTGTGTGAACTTGTGCCAGTCATGTCCCAGCCCAGACTTCAGTTTCTTCCTCTGTGAATTGGTGAGAGGAGGGAACTGTCCAATCTTACTCCTTCTGTCTATCCTCTTAGATGATCCCATCTCCCACAACTATGCTCTTCCAGATATGCAAGGGATGTGCACCAATGGTGGGGCACTAAGAGGGGCAGAGCCTAGAACACAAACTCTGAGAACTCAGAAATGAAACAGATACTTATACACCCCACTCTCGGGATATTTTAGGCTGCTGCAGGGGTTTCTCTGAATGAACTTCTCTGTGCCCAGCTTCCCCATTCTCTGCTTCCCTACCTCCTGACCCCACTCCCTGCCCCCTTGCTCTAGCGCCCTGTGCTCTGGGAACTGTTTCATTGGAAACTTACTGTCTAGGCCACTGACTCTTTTAAGGCCCCATCCATGGCCTTATGCTGAACTCACAAAGAGAAGAGCTCCCCAAATACCCTATTCTTTTGAGTTTTGGTACTGAACCACTTACTCCAAAATGTTTCTTATGTTGCTCTGGACCAGATTTTCCTTCCTCCAGGATTCCTGCTTCATCCTGGTGGATGTTTCCTGCAACATGATTCTCTACAGATTCTTGATAAAGAAGACATGCTGGCCTATTTGGAGATCTATGTGTCTCTAGTGCTGTCAGGTAGTCTTAAGACTAGGAGCCTTATCTCTATACTGAACTCCTTCCTTGATACCCCAGCATCTATAAAATAAAGACCCAAGTCTTTCAGCTATACTACGGCTAATGTCAGCGAATCTTGTCTGGGCTGTTTTCCCTAATCCCACACTGGAAGGCATGAGTCCTAATCAAAGTCCTAATCAAAGGTCAACAGCGAGTAAGGACTCCTTCTGTGTTTTGACGACAGGGAATGCAATTAGAAGTTTAGAGAGCTGTGGATTCCAGAAGGGGGAAGGCTGGGTAAGACTGCCATTTCTCCACTTTTATTTTCCTATAATCCACATGGAGAGTATAAGGCTTGCTGGGTGATTTTCAGGAAACCAGTTCTCCTCTCTGATCCTCAGCATTCCCCATCTGTTCAAATGGGTGGGCTGGATGGGCTCAGAGCCAATGATTCTCTGAGATAAAGCATTATATGCTGCCTGCTGTGTCTTGCTCGGGTCTCACGGGGCAGAAGGGTTTTGAAAGCATTCATCGGTTAATGCATCACTTGTTCATTAAAGATTCTTTCTGGACTTATCCGTAGCTCTTACTTTTCCAGGCATTCAACCCCCAGCCCCCACTGGTGCTGACAAATGGCTGCTTGAAGTTCATGGTCCCAGAAGCCTTCTTAACATGTCCAGGAATGCAGGCATGGGGGGTGAGGAGGGAGCTTGGGGAGGTGTTGGCTGGAAGCCACAAGCTGCAGCAATGGGAGGAGGGTGCAGGGGATGGGGTGCAGACACCCCGAGATTTCTGGGGCTGTGAGGCGGTCAGCAGCGTCCTGACTTTGAAAGCAATCCAAAACAAGGTCTGCGTTCTAGTCTCCAGTGATGTCACAGCTAATCATTAGCCTGGTAATTACATTGAAAGCCTTCTGCGATCCTATCCTCAGCAGGGTCATTAATGCAAGGCAACCACACCAGTAAATGTCTCATTAGTCTTATTTTAGACTTATGTATTTTTCAGGACTACAGAATTTTAATAGTCTGCCCTCCCCCCAGCTCCCCCTCCTGCGACATTAATATCTATTCCACATGCCAGATTCTTCCAACTCTTCCCCCTCCCTGTTCTCCCTGCTCAAAGCCCCTAGAGGAGGGCCCTGCAAGGAAGGAAGGCTGGAGTGGGGAGTCCATAGGCGCTAGGTCTTGCCTCCCTCACCAGCCCCAGATCTGTTTCTGGCCCCCGTCTCCTTTCTGTAATGACAGCCTCTTCTTGGGTTTTCTGTTTTTCTCAGGAAGATTTATTCTTTTTATTTTAACCCTCTTTAAGCCTTTGTCCTTATTAGTAAAGAAATGTCTGCTCACTGCAAAGACAGGAAGAAAGAATTACCCTTAATCTCAGAGCCCAAGCAAAATGACCCCTTCTCTACCTCTTGCTCACCCCCTTCCTCAATGCTGGCTTTCCCTTTGTCATTGGAACGGGCTCAACTTCTCCCCTCCTGGGGCCTTTGAACATTGCTGGTCCCTCTGCCTAGAGTGTTTTCCTCTCTTCTCTGCCCTTGAATGATTCCAACTCTCCATTCAGGGTACAGCCTAAACACCACTTTTTTCCTGGAAGTCCTCCCCGTCTTCCTCCACATTCAGATGGAGGTTTGTACCTTTGTCACTTGATGCCATTGCCTGTGTCCTGCATCACACATGTCACAATCAGCACTAGCTCTCTCTATATGACATTAATTGTTTGATTGCCATCATCGGACTAGACAGATCACTCCAGGTGGGCAGGGAACACCCTTATGTGGTTCATTAACTCCATAGTCCCAGTGGCCATCTCAGGTACAGTACAAAGAGACGTCAGTAAGTACTTGCTGAGGGGCACCTAGATGGCCCAGTCGGTTGAGCCTCTGACTTCGGCTCAGGTCATGATTCCACAGTTCATGAGTTTGAGCCCCACATCGTGTTCTGTGCTGACAGTTCAGAGCCTGGAACTTCTTAAGAGTCTGTGTCTCCATCTCTCCCTGCCCTTCCCCTGCTCGTGTTCTCTCTCTCTCTCTCTGAGGATAAATTAACATTTAAAAATTAAAAAAAAATAAGTACTTGTTGAATGAATGGATGGATAAATGCGTGGATGGGTGGATGGATGGATGGATGTATACATGGATGGATGGGTGGATGGATGGATAGATGGTTAGATGGATAGATGGGTGGGTGGATAGATGGAGGGTGGATGGGTAGATGAGTGGATAAATGGATGATTAGGTGGTTGGGTGGGTAGATGGATAGATAGATGGTTGGATAGACAGATTTTGGAATGTTCTCCTCCAATCTTTCCTTGGCATTTTTAGATAATGTTGAAATAATGCAATGTGTAATTTGTATCTGGCTTTTTCATCTTGCATTTTTTTTGTCAACAACTGTTTGTTATCAGCTTTATTTTTGATGGTTGTGCAAAATTCCATTGGGTGGATGCCCCCTAGTTTACTCAATTAATTCCCTACTGCCACACATTCTAGAAAGTGATATTTCCTGTAAGTTAAGGCCTTGGGCTCCAGCCCCAAGCACCAGATGTCAGATACAGCCACACCACCATTTCACCATGTACTTATGGACAAATTATCTAATTCTGTGTGCTTCAGTTTCCTCATTTGTAAAACAAGGGTGATTTACTTTGGGGTTTTATAAGGGTAAAATCAATCCAAGCAAAGCACGTACAACAGTGCCTGGCACCCATAAATGTTAGCTGTTATTTCCAGTATTTGCCCATACATGATTTGGTCAGGGATGTCTGGATGGGTGGAGCTTTAGCTGTATCTATAGTCAGATTCTATTAGGATGTCCAGGGAATTGCTGGAATCCTAAACCTTGGAATACATGGGGTAGGAATTGAAATATCTTCTTTTCCCATCACGAAGCCACGAGTTGGGGAGGCTTTTCTCCAAAGCATGTCTGCCAGAGACCTGAACTATCATTTCCCTTTTCACTAGTCTGGTCACACCCCAGACCTTTCCCCTGAACAGTGTGGTAGAGAGAAAAGGGCTTTGGAGTCAGAGAGGCCCAGGCTGGGACCCACTCTGTCTCTTGCAAAATGGGAGACCTGTTTCTGAGCATGAGTGTCATCCATAAGTGGGGCCAAGGGAACCCCACTCACTGGTTGAGTAAGTGTGAGTCGAGCATTTGGCCTGTGCTGTCACCCCAACCTTGGTGATGACTGTCCGGAGACACACGTGTGGATGCCCTCTCTTACTTACTGAAGGTCTCCCACGTGCCACACTTTAAGGGCGTGCTATGCCGTATCTCAACTGAATTCAGAGAGAAAGGAAAGAGGAAATGGGAATGCAGAGCAGGTGTATTTCAGTTATGGAAAGCCAAAGAGGCCGAACCCCTTCTATATACGTAGAAGATGCTGAACCCCTTCTATATACATAGCAGCCCTGCAATGTTCCCATTCTCACTGGGAGGTCTTCACCTCTCTGAGGCCTCCTCTGTTTAGCATCAAGAAAGAAAAGAAGGATCGCTCCAGGTCGATGCTGATGATTCCATGCGATGACACATTTGCACAGCTGTTAGCACATAGTGAGCTCACAATACCAGTGGGATAATACTTTTTCTCTGGACAGTGGTAAGGGATGCACCAAGAGGAATTTGCAAGTCACAGAATCAGAATGATAGGGCTGAAGAAATCTCAGAAATCAGGTCTTCTTTCTCTTGGTGCTGTGCATCCTGCCCTGAACCACACTGTCTCTGGTCTCCATCATTTATATTTATTTAATTCATCAATGAAAGCCACTCTCATATGCCCCCTCACCACAAATCTCTTCCTGGCTACTGAGCCTGGGTGCTCAGTATCACTCTGGTTCACAGACCTGTGTCTTAAAGATTGGGGACCTTCCCACTGGTGTGTCTGCATCATAGGACATAATCTGTGTTGGTCTTTTTTGCAGCTGGGTACCCTGAGACTAGCATGGTGCCTGGCACATGCACAAGTCAGGGCTTAAAAAATATCTGTCAAATAAATGAATGAATACATTTTTACCTCAAGAAGGAGCTGCTACTTCAGAGAGACCAGCTGCCAAGCTTCCCTTCCTGGCTCTTTCCCTGGAGTCTGTGATATTTAATTAATATGAGCCAAGCAGAGCCCACTTTATGGTGCTGGGCCACCCATAATTGAGAAATGATTGGAGGCACCTGCGACTTGACCTTGGCTAATGATGGATAGATCCACACAGAGATCAGGAGTTAAAGACCCAGGGGCTGGAGCATTCATCTAGAGAGCCCAGGTGGAAGGAAGGGGAAAGGGATGTCTGCATTCCTGGCCAATGACCTCAGAAGGTGGAGGCAGCTCCCGGAAATTCAGACAATGACAGTTCCCTGGGGGAAACACTCAGAGGTGATGAAGGCTCACCACATGCCAGGCTCTGGTGAGCACTTTACAGGGAGCCTCAGAATGGCAGCAGATGCTGCTGTCCTGCAGCGTCCTGACACGATGGAGACTCAGTATGTACCTGTCAGATAGGGTGTAGATAAATGAAAGACTCCAGGGGCACTTTGGAGGGAAGCAGAATGGAACGGAGACCCCACATGTTGCAGAATGGTCTGGGGTGCAGACGGCTGGGGTTCAGACAGGCACAGTACTCCCCACTCCTGTCTTTGGACTTGGGTGAAGTTTTTGGAGTGAGGAGGAGCTCTATGTTGCTAACCCTGTCTCAGGTCACCTCTGGTCCCTTGGCCTCAGAAGGGTTCCCATCTAAGGGGGAGAAGGCCTATTGAAAGGCAGTGCTGCTATAATTTCCAGCTCCAGGAAGTGGCTACAGGACCATGTGTGTCCCACATCTGTGTGAGCCATGTGTGGGTGCAGACAGCAACACAGGGGACCTTTTCATGCCCCCACCGGACACATCACAGTCGCTGAGAGCATGAAGGGCAGAAATGGAATTCAGATAGCCAGATCCCTGAAGCATGGTGGGGCCTTTGGCAGGGAGGGCGAGCACTTGGCTCCAGCCACAAGGTCGAAATGTAGATCTCCAGGGGCCACAAGGTGCACAGAAAATGGCAACACTGCAGAGAAGAGCACTCTCAAGTTTATGGAGTATTTTCAGACTCAGCAGCAAGAGGAGGAAGAGGCAATCAACGTTCCTATACGATGGAGGTGCTAGCTGCTGCTTGGACAGTAGATGCACCAGCCCAGGGCTCCGAGCTGTGAAGTGTCAGCCTTGAGGCTGTCATTAGGGATTCCTGGCCAATTGCCTGCCCTTGTCCCCTGGCCACCATCCCACCCCTTCTGAATCCACAAGCTTGAGATGGCCTCTCTCTCTCTCTCAAAACTGTGCTAAAATACACACACCATAAAACTTACCATCCTAACCATTTTTAAGCGTGCAGTTCAGCAGCAGGAAGTACATCCGCATTGTTGTGTGACCATCTCCACCATCCGTCTCCTGAATTTTTCATCTCCCCAAACTGAAACCCATTAAACACAAACACCCCATCCTTCTCCCCCAGCCCCTGCACCCACCCTTCTACTTTCTGCTCATGAATCTCACTTCTCTAGGTACCTCATGTAAATGGAAGCCTACACGATTTGTCCTTTCGTGACTGGCCAGCTTATTTCACCTAGCATCATGCCCTCAAGGTTCATCCATGTTGTGGCAGGGGTCAGACTTTCCTTCTTCTTTAAGGCTAAATGATAGTCCATTGTGTGTATAGACCACATTTTGTTTATCCATTCATTCGTCTTTGGACAGTCGAGTTGCTTCCACATTTTAGCTGTCGTGGTGATGCTGCTGTGAACATCGGTGGCCAAGCATTGCTTTAATCTCTGCTTTGATTCTTTTGGGGAACACACCCAGCAGTGGAATTGTTGGATTACATGGTAATTCTCTTCACCATACTATTTTCCATGGTGGCTACAATATTTTACATACCACCAGAAATGCATGGAGTGTCCAATCTCTTCACCTCCTGACACTTGTAATTTCCTGTTTTTGTTTGTTTGTTCATTTGTTTTTGGTAGGAACGGATGAGAGATGATATCTCATTGTAGTTTCCATATGCATTCCCCTAACGATTGGTGATGTTGAGCATCATTTCATGCGCTCATTGGTCACGAGTAGATCTCTTTTTGCATGAGATGCAGAGAAAAGAGATTAGGCTTTTTTTGCAGTCCAACAGGCTTGACACTAATCATGCCTCAGCCTCCCAACTTTTCCACTGTGTGGCTTTAGTTAAATAGTTTCACCTCTCTGGGCTCTAATTCCCTTGTTGATGGAGTGGAGGAAATCATTCAGACCCAGGGAGGCCAATGTGAAGACCCGAGGAGGGTTTAGGATTCTAGTTCCTAGCCCATAGACAGTCGTTAACCATGCTAGTTTATTTCCCCCACAATTTATCATCCTGTATTGAACTGGGGATGCTGGTGACCCAGAGTGGGCTCACAGTCTCTCTGTAAGCTGTCTCAGTGGCCAGTCGGAGGCACAGGCAAGCATTCCAGGAAATGACGATTCTGACCTGTGCATCTGCTTTTTTTGAACAGTGGGCTCAAGGCTATTTCTAGTCTTGGCACTCCAGGGCTCTGTGTTTGTGTCTCATCTCCAAGAAGGGGAGGTTCTGTGAGGCCTGGGGTCATGCCGTGTTCAGCTTTTTCTATCACCCTATGATGCTGAACGCGAGCTAGCTGTTCAGCAAGCCGATTCTCCACTCCTTCTGAGTATGTCCCCAGGCTTCAGTTCCACCAGCCTCTCCTCTTTGGGGTGGGGTGACTCTGCTCTGGGCCATGGGAGGAGAGCAGTAGTGGTTTCTGTCACTTGCAGACCATGGGACTCTCACCCCTTCTCCCCTCATTGCTGACCTGCATCATGACCTAAGAGTGCTTGCTAAAGGAGATGGGGCCCCAATTCCCTTCCTGATGCCAGTTGGAATCCAGGAGAGCAAGAGATACACTTCTGTCTGGTGATGGCACTGAGACTGTGGGCTGGTTCTCTCTGTTGTGTCCTCCTAATACACCAGGGTCCCTGAGCTCCATGGGATTAGAGACCTTACACACCTGGTTCTCAGCTCTGCACCCCTGGGACCCAGCACATGGTAGGTGCTAAAGAACTTTTGTTGAGTGAGTCTGGGAAGCACATGGCACCCAGCGGGTGCTCCGTAAATGTTGCCTCAGTGGAGGATTGGCCAACTCAAGATGGCCAAGGTCACAAGTTCAATGTATGGGTCGACCTGTTAATGTTTCAGAGGAAGGGAAATCAGCCCCTCAGAGCTGGGATCCAGGCTGGACAGCTTGGGGATACTTCAGAGCTGATGCTTGGGTACTGGCCATACACAAAGCTGAATGGGAGGCCAGAAAAAAGTACTACAGGCTGGGCAGCTTAGGAAACAGATACCTTTCCCCTCACAGTTCTGGGAGGTAGAAATCCAAGACCAAGGTATTGGCAGTGTTGGTTCCTCCTGAGGATGGAGGGAGAATCTGGTCTATGCCTCTGCCCTGGATTTTGATGGTTTGTGGGCCATCTTTGGAGTTCCTTGGCTTGTGGGAGCATCGCTCCTGTGTGTCTCCATCATCACTCATGTAGCATTCTCCCTGAATGCGGGTGGGTGGGATGGTGGCTCCTGTTCTCCTACTGGCCACACACACTTGCAGCTGAAGCCCATCCCTAGCTGATGTCTGCCTCGGTCCTGCCTCTGCCTCCCACAGAAGGAGCCTCTGCTCTCTGCCATGCTGTCCCCAAGCCCCTCCCCACCCCCAACAGGCAAAGCTCTGTCTGTTGCCCATTGGGTTTGAATCTCAGCTCTGCTACTGCCTCCAATGTGAACTGGAGCCTGAATGCTCTCTGAGCCTCGGTTTCCTCCCTTGTAAAGAAGGATAAATTAAAATCCCTACCTCTCCAAGTTGCTCTGAGGTTGCATATTATGGTGACAATGACAGGATTTCCTAGTAGACCTAATTGGTGCCCAGAACATCAACATCTGTTAGATGTGATCTTGGTGAGTCACCAGAAAGCAGCGAGTTCCCAGTAGTCAAACTACTGCCCACCCGTCAAATCCAACCCATCGCCTGTTTCTGTAAATAAAGTTTTCTTGCAACACAGACGTGCCCATTTGTGTACACATTTGCTGTGGGAGCGGCTTTTGCAATACAACAGCAGAGCTCAGTCATTGCAACAGGCACCATGTAGCCTGCAAAGCCTAAAATATTCATTATCTGGCCCCTTACAGAAAGAGGTGGCTGATCCCTGGCATAGAACAACAACATGGACATTGGTGCTTCTGATGCTGGGGTTCAAAACTCAACCCTCGCCCTGCCTTGCTGTGCGGTTGGCTTCATTACGTGGAATCACCCTTTTTCATTTGCTAATTTGAAGCGATAGCTAATGCCACACAATGATCGGGGCAGTGAGACAAGATGTTCAGTTTGATGCTTCTCTCTGCGTCTGTGTGCAGGAACAAAACGAACCATCAGCCTACGGTGTGAGTGTCACAGTCCCTGGTATACAGTAGGTGCTCAATGTACCCTTACTTCCAGACGCGGAAGTTTCCCCCTGATGTCTCTGCTTAGACAGAGGTTGGGGGCCTTACCTCTTTGCCCATGATGTCTGGAATAGTGGCAGCTGCACCGTGGACGCTCGGCGACCACAATTAATGAGGCCACTCCAGACCTGTGTGGCTGCAAGTGCAGCCCCCAGTTCAAAACCTGTCTTCTCACTGCCCTGTACCGCGGGAGCACTGTTCTGTCCTGGTACCCTGTACTCCACACTCAGCCCCCATCACGCCTCGTGTAAGTGATGGAAGGAAGTCAGTCAGAGGAGAAAGACAGATTGAGTGCCTCCCTGGCCCTGGCATTTCCCTCCGGATCTCTGGATTTCCATATATTTGAAAACCTAATATAAACAACAGAGAAGAAATTTGCATTTCGGGCAGCACGGAATGAAAAATTGAGGCGGCGTAATGTATTGCCGCGCGCGGGAGAGAGATGACCGTGGTGAGACCAACCTCTTACGACAGACCCAATAGGCCGGTGGCAAACTCATTTCCTGGCAGAATATAGGGTTCATCTGCTGGAACATTTAACAGGCATCGAAGAAAGATCACTTCCACCTCTCCCTGCTGCCTGCGAAGCTGCTCTCCTGCCTCTCTCTCTTTTTTTTTTTTTTGCTGTTTTATTAAACCCCTTTATGCGGTTTTAATACAATATGTATGATCCACATGGAGACAAATAAATTCTTATGTACTTTTCAGGATCCGGAGTGTTCTAATGGTTATGTATGCTTTATTTATATTTTCGGAGAGACATTAAAAGGGCGATGTGTAAAAATATGCAACCCAAACCAACCAATGGTGATTTATGGTTACTCGCAGAGCCATGGTGAAATGGGAAGTTATGAAGTTAATTTCCAGATGTGTGGAGGGGGCTGGAGGCTGTGGCCTGCGGTGGTGGCTAGGGGTGGGTTACTCCTGGCAAAGGCCAGATTTGGTGGGATGCTTTGGAGTCTGGGGCTTTTTAAAGAAATGACGTAGAGCCAGTTGAGGATGGTAGGGATGTCGCTGTTGCAGATGGGACAGGGGGTGCCCAGACAGGGCAAGCCCCTTTTCTAAAATCACACAGCAAGCGAATGGCAGAGTTAGGATTAGAAGCTCTTCCATGGCTTCTCCTTGGGGTTGCCACAATGCTGCTGAAGAGTCTGTCAGAGGTTTCGTGTCCTCCATGGTGGCCTCCATGTTGCAAGAAGATGTGAGACGACTCCCAAGGGGCAAATGAAAGCAAGCCCATAATGCGTAGAGCTTCCCTTCCTGGTCGTCCACTGACAGAACTGGTTTGTGCAGCAAGTCCTCTGGAGCCGGAATTTACATGGGTGGCTCTGGGAACCCACTCACTGGGGGACTGGGGACTTGGAAGCTGGCAGTGCTATTATTCGCTTTATGGTCCAGATAGGCATAGGTTGACATATGGCCCTTGGCTGGAAATATTAGCTTGTTAGGCGATTGGGGGGTTGAGGGATTCAGAGCAATAATGTTGGAACAAAGTCTACAAGAATACTCCCACCCATCCCTTGTGAGACGGCCCCAAACCCCGCCTTCCTGGTCTAATGACTATTCAGCTCCTAACTCTGGGCCAGTGATGCCAGCCTAGTGGTTGGAGCACAGGACCTGGAGTCAGGCTGTCTGGTTCAAATCCCAGCGTCGCCACTTAGGATTTTGGTGAAATTGAGCTAACTGCTGAGGTTTTCTTGGGGCCCCACCCACCATCTGTGTAAAGGGGATGGTGGTACCTAACCCGGAGAAGCACGGTAAGCACAGGATAACCCACCTGCCAGGTGTTTATGACAGCATCCCCAGGCTTCAAAAGTGTCTTTTTTTTTTTTTTTTAATCACTGATGTTATTCTGCTTGTCTTACCTTGGGCAAGTCCTCACCCCTCTCTGAGCCTCAGTTTTTCCCACCTGTACAACAAGGAAACAAAATAGTTGATGTGAACATATCTGGAACTGTATCCTGGGTCTTGAAGGGACCATGCCTAAATCTGGCAACTCCAACATTCACTAATGCTTGTGGAATGATATTTACAAGGGGTCCTGTCTACTTTTTGGCTCTATGTATCAAAAGCCATAAAAGTGTTCATTTTCTTTGGCTCAGCAACTTTTACTTCTGGAGCTTTTACCTTAGGGGATTAATCATGGGTGTATGCAAAACAGTAACTACAGGCATTTGTGTTGCCGTGTTTAAAATAGAGGGAAAACTGGAAGTTTTCCCAAATGGAACCAATAGGGGATAAGTTAAATAAATGGTCGGGTTAGCAGCAGAATATCTGCAGCTAATTGAACACTGACTGTGTGCCCAGCCTAGGAGGAGCACTTGACACTTTGCATCACATTTAATACCCCAATCACCCTGTTAGGTTGCAATTAGTTCCTCCAGTTTGGCCACAGGGAACCAAGCTTAGGGAAGAGCAAATCGCCTGAACCTGTACAGCTGGCAGATGGCAGAGCTGGGAGTCATCTGGTTGTCTGATACCAAAGCTGGCCTCTTTCTCACCACCCCACACTCCTCACGTTGACGTCAGGAAGATGGCACCAAGAAGGAAAGGATGCACTGATGACTGGCGTGCATGGACAGTCATCTGTGAGATGTAGGTCTTGAGACTGTGAGAATACATGGCCATTCATGACTTGACGTAAGCCCTTACCATTGTACGTATTTATGAGTTTGCCCTGGACCCCCTTGCTCTGGTTTTTCTCTTGTGGGGAAAAAAATCAGCTTTTGTTTATTCCATGGCAACTTCTAAGCTCCAAGATTCTGGTGAACCTGGACCAGGTTTATGTTCCTAGTCTATACTTTGTCCATCCATCTGAACATCCATGGTGTTTATCCAACCACGCATACAACCACTCATCCGTCCACCATCAATCATCTGCATATCTGTATTAGTTTTCTGTTATGGTTGTAACAGATTCTCATGAATTTAGTGGCTTAAAATAACACACATTTATTCTCTTACAGTTTGGAGGTCAGGAGTCTTAAAGTTCTGTGCCAACATCAAGGTACGGGCAGGGCTGGTTCCTTCTGGAGACTCTGAGGCAATAATTGGTTTCCTTGTCTTTTTTTTTTTTTCAGCTTCTAGTGGCTGCTTATAGTCCTTACCTTGTGGCCCCTTCCTCCTTCTTCAAAGCACATTACTTGAATCTCTGCTTCTGCCATCACATCATTTTCTCCCCTGTTTCTGACTCTCCCCGCCTCCCTCCTATAACAATACTGTGATTAAGTCAGGCCCACCAGGAATATCTGAGATAATTTCCCCATCTCAAGATCCTTAAGTTAATCACATCTACAGACGTGCAGAATGTGACACTAACAGATTCCAGGGATTAGAATGCGGACATATTTGGGGGATTGCCTTGTTGAGTCTACCATACCATCCGTCCATCCATCCATCCATCCATCCATCTTTTCATTTATCTATTCATCTATTGACTGATAGGTTGATTTATTCATTTATTTATTTTCATCCATCCATTCATTAAATCATCAAATATTTATCAAATACCTTCTATGTACCAGGAACTATGCCGGGCACCAAGTAACAGAACTGAACAAATCAGACACAATCTTCCTTGAAAGAGGTCACAGACAAGTAGAATCATTGAATGAGTAAGCCAATTACTGTGATCACTTCCTGGTCAACAAGGAGTTTTGTTACCTTGCTTTATTTTTCTTCATAGCATTTATCATGACCTGTCAGGACACTGTTATTTTTACTGTTTATAATATGTCTCCCCACATGCTAGCTCATTTTGTTCTGTGACTACTGAAACTCTCATTCTAGAAGAGTACCTGTTCAATACAAAATTTCTCAATCAGTGAATAAATGGATATATGGGGTGGTTAAGGCTGATATGATCTTGGCTTCACAAGCTTATTGTGCCATAAGGAGAGAGACAACGATAAAGTGTATTGAAATGTCAGGTCAGTTTGGAGGAGACATACAGCATGCAGCAAGGGCCCACAATAGGAAATTTGGTACAGTCTGGAAGTTTCAGACTGGGGAGGAAGAGTTACTTCACTGGAGTCTTGAAGGAGGGGTCAGAGTTTGTCAGGTGACAGGGTTGGGGTGGGACAAGGCACCAAAAACAGCATGTTTGAGAACTTCAAGTTGCAAAAGAATCCTCAAAATAATCAAGTTCTACCCATGAACAGAGCACTTTCCAGTCAGTAAAACTTTTCTCCTTCACTATCTCCTGGCACAATTACAGCACATTTATATGACAAGGCAACCATTTTGCCCCCCATCATATTTCCAGATATAGAAACCAAGTCCCCAGGAAACACACAGCCAGGACGTGGCAGAGTGAGCCCTCCGGTCTTGACTTCAGGGCTGGTTGGCCACAAGGTCCTGCCACTCAGAATTGTGGTCATTGGGCTGGGCTCTATATAACCCGCAGAAAGTGGTGACTGTACCTCACAGATTAGTGGAGATAACCATCAAATGCTTTGTGGATTTAAAAAAAAATTTTTTTTCAACGTTTATTTATTCTTGGGACAGAGAGAGACAGAGCATGAATGGGGGAGGGGCAGAGAGAGAGGGAGACACAGAATCGGAAACAGGCTCCAGGCTCTGAGCCATCAGCCCAGAGCCCGACGCGGGGCTCGAACTCACGGACTGCGAGATCGTGACCTGGCTGAAGTCGGACGCTTAACCGACTGCGCCACCCAGGCGCCCCTGCTTTGTGGATTTTAAGTGAGCTCTGCTTCCAGGGGAGATAGTGACAGCCTGAATGCAGATTCTGGGGCCAGGTGGATGGGGTTCCAATTCTGCCTCCATCTTTTCCCCTCTTTATGCTCAGGATATGCTCATCTGGAAAGCAGAAAGGAGACCCAATACTCACGAGTAAGTCCTCAGTAAGTGTAATGTTTCCTTCAACAATACTGGTGAATCCGTCTCATGCAGCCTCTGTACTATGATCTGGGAATGCAGTGTTGACTAGGATAGGCTGTCTAGAACACCTCTCTCCCAGATGGCTTTCAAGGCAGGTGTCTCCTTGTCCCTTTCATGCAATTATTGTGTAATTTTGGACAAATAACTGGGCCACTCCAGACCTCAGTTTGCTCATATTCTCAGTGATCTCTTCAAGTCAGAACTCAAGATCACCTGATTGCAAATGACCCTATGATGGTACGAGACCCTGTGGTTTATGTGTCTACACATTTCCAGAGGTCTAGAGGAGGATCAAGCCAACTGATGATCATGAAATGATTCTGGGGGGTGCATGGGCTTCCTGCAGAAGCCTTTAATCCTGCAGGGGCTCACTGCCCTAAAAGATAGATGACAAGGACAGATTTCTCTGTGACTCTACCAAAAGAGAGAATAAAGCTAGTTTGTAGGCAATGTGCCCGGACATTTGAAAGCTCATTTATAAGAGAGGTTTCCAAATAGTCCATCCTTGAGATGTTGCTTCCTGCTGGGGTCTCTGGGAAATTTATGGCTGTCCCTCTGGGCTAGAGGGAGCTCTTCTCTGTCCAGGTGTGAGGGTACACACAGCACGCAGACAGGAGCTACCAGGGACATCCCTGTGATCGCTGTGCATCACTTACAAACTCTCTTTAGGTGTAAAGTTGTTTGGAGCAAAGCTTTTGTTATGGAAATTCCAGTATTTGGGGGGAGCAGTTTTCTAAGAAACCCAGGAGTATAAGGAGAGGCTTTCATCTGAGCTCAAGAAAATGACAGATCTGGTGGGGCTGAACTGTGTGAATCGTTCCCCCTCCTTTGAACATCGAGTGAATCCATTAGCAGGTACCATGAGTTCTGTCTGCAGATGCCTCCATACATCTCTCTGGAGTCTGATCGCTTCTGGCTACCTTTGGTGCTCCATTTTGGTGCAAGCCATCATCATCTCACGCCTGGGAGGTGGGGAGAGTCTCCTCCCTGTCCCCTTGCTTCTTCTCCTGCCCCTCCCCTGCCCTAATCTTTTATCCACCAGCACTGTGGAGCACTCCTAAAAGAAACTGAAGTCAAATCTCATCTTCCCCTGTTGAAATGTTTCAGTGGCTTCCCGGGGATGAGGTTCTAACTCCTGTCCTTGACCCAGAGGTAAGATCTGCCTGTTGGTGATTCCCTGACATCATTCTGCTTTTCTTTCCTTGTAGTTACTGTGCTCTAGCATATGAACCTTTTTTGTTTCCTTGAACATGCCAAAATCTTCTCTATCCCAGGTCCTCTCAAATGCTATTTGTTCTGGGGGAGGGGATGCCTCCTCCCCAACAGCTGGCTGTCACTCACTTTTCCAGTCTCAGCTCACTGGCACTACTTGGAGAAGCTTTCATCAACTACTTCCTCAAGTATTCCCTACATCAGCACCCAGTTCATGAATCTGTTAGGGCATTTATCATGATTTGGAATGAGCTCTTTGTTGACTTCTTTATCTTCTATCTTTCCCACTAGATTATAAGCTCCATGAAGGCAGAGATCGCAGCACTTCTGCCCACTGCTGTCTCCCCAACTCCAGCCCCCAAGCCTTTATTTTCCATCCATATACCACAGGAACAATGATGCCATAATCATCTGCATCATTATGAAGGGAGCTAATGTCCCCAGGACCCAGATGTAATCATGGATGTGGAAATATCTTCACAGATTGGAGAGGTGCATTGGAAGGAGAGGAAGTCCATGCTTCTGTGAGCATGGTACCTTTTGACCTCCATTTGCCTGAGAAGTTCTGAGCTCAAGAATGTGACTTCAGTGTGGTGGGGCTGAGAAGGGTGGGGTCTTTGGAATCAGACTTGGATCAAATCTGTTTTTTGTTTTTTGTTTTTCTTTCTTAACACCGGATGCCTCCAGGTAAAAGGCCTCATGTCACTGAGCCTCTGTTTTCTTATGTGCCTACATGGTGCTCATAACACCTATCTTAAGCTTAGATAGCTCTTGGAGCTTCATAATGGGCCATAGAAGAGTCTCAGTAGACATCAGTGCTCGTGTCCTGTGCTCATCCTTGAGACGACTCCATATTCAGTTCAGTGAATGTGGTTTGGTATGTGTGAGAGCTTGACGATCTCTTCCAATTCTAAGATGCATGGAAATTATCCTGATAATCTGATCTTCAAGTACCCCAGGTCCAACCTAGAAGTCATACGAAGGGACAAAACGCAGTGTGACATCTCAATGTGGATGAGGAATTCTGAAGTTAACCATGTTCTTCTTTATTTTTTTAATGTTTTCATTTTTGAGACAGAGAGAGACAGAGCATGAGCAGGGGAGGGGCAGGGAAAGAGGGAGACACAGAGTCTGAAGCAGGCTCCAAGCTCTGAGCTGCCAGCGCAGAGCCTGACATGGGGCTCGAACTCATGAGCTATGAGACCATCACCTGAGCTGAAGTCGGACGCTCAACTGACTGAGGCACCCAGGCACCCATCTTCTTCTTCTTCTTTTTAGTGTTTATTTATTTTTGGGAGAGAGAGAGAGAGAGAGAGAGAGAGAGAGAGAGAAGACAGAGGATCTGAAACATGTTCTGTGCTGACAGCCGAGAGCCGATGCAGGGCTTGAGCTCATGAACCACGAGATCATGACCTGAGCTGAAGTCAGATGCTCAACAGACTGAGCCACCCTGGCAGACCCAACCAGCCATGTTCTCCTTAATCTGCCCCCCCCCAACAGTGCACCCACCAACCTGCCAACCCCTGTTGCGTGAGGAGCCCAGTGACTGAGCCAGTTCAACCACTTAGGGGTGAAGAGCGGCTCCTTCAAAATATATGTCTACTCGACTTGGAATGTGACCCTATTGGAATAAAGCTCTTTGCAGATATAATTAAGGTGAGGATCTTGAGGTGAGATCATCCTGGATTGGCACAAGCCCTAAATTTAATGATGAGTTACTTAGAAGGGGAGAGAAGAGGAACAGACACTTGAAGATGAATGTCATGTGGAGATGAAGGTAGAGATGGAAAGATGTGCCCATAAGACAAGGACTGCCAGCAACCACCAGAGGCTAGGAGAAAGACCCGGAGCAGATGCTCCCTCAGAGCCTCCGGAAGGAACCAACCCCACGGACACTTTTTGATTTCAGACCTCTAACCTGCAGCACCATGAGGCAATAAATTTCCGCTCATCTAAGTCATCTGGTTTGTTGTAATTCACTACAGCAGTCCCAGGATATTGGTACAGTGACTTTGGCCAACCTGGTTGGACTCTGGAGCCTCCGTTTCTTCATCTGTAAAGTAGGTGTGCTTGTAGTCTCTATTCTCGAGAGGCATTGAGAGAAAACTGATGTGCAAATGCATTAGACACTGGCACACAGCTGACATTCAATAGATTGTGGTTGTTATTAACAGTTACGATTACAGAAGAGCCGTTCTCTCAGCGTAAGCCAAAGCATCCCCTTGCTTCCCCTCCCCCCCGCAAGAGGTGGGAGTAGGGAGGGAGGGTGACTGTCCTCTAAGTGCCAGTGTGAGGTGCTCACCTGCCTCCTTGTCGTCCCAACCCTGCTGCCTCTGCCTCCATTCCATCAACCACATCCCAGCCCCCTCTGTACCATTGGCATTTCCTTAATATTCTTTGGATGCATTCATTCTCAGGAGGAGAAACATTTTCTTCGAAAACAATACCAGGGAGCAATTACGAAAACGCAGCTCATGGTGATAAATGTTAAGGACGCCTATGCTCTGCCAGTCTTCCGCTTTCTCTATCTTTCCATCCCATCCCTCCCTCCCTCCCTTTAGTCTTCCCCCTCCCTCTTTTTATTGGAATGGCCATCTTTCAAATGTTTAACAGATTTGCAAAAATAATTCCTCCAAGAGGCATTCATTCCATAGGAATACGCAGAGGAGGGCGCACGGGCAGGGAGCAGAGCCATAAATTGAACATCGCCAGCCTGCGACACGCCAGCCCAGGGCGGGCCCAAAGTCATAACTTTCTCCTCGTCCCTCCCCTCCTGCCAATGCCCGGGCCCCTGCCCAGCACCATTCTATTTTCAGAAAGGCTCCCTTGACCCGTGGGTCCTTCAGCCACAACAGAGGTGGCGCCGGCTGGAATCCAGGCGTGAAATTATGAAAGAATGGGGCAGACGCTGCCTCCGCTTGTGCACTGGCCTCAGATGTGAAACTGCCGGTTTTTTCTCCCCCCTCGCACCGGCCTGTCGCATGCGGGGCGGAAAAGATTGTATTTATCACCTGTCAGGATCTGCCAGAACTGAGTTACGTGAGGCAGGACAGCATAAAATTATCATACACAAGCATGAAATTACAAAATCGCTCGGAACTGAACAACAAAATTATTTCATTTCGGAGGGAGGCCATCCCATTTTTTAGCTCTGACACCTTGACTGCCAAACTTTGAATTGAAATTGAGTGTGAGGGCCATGGAATAGAGACAGCAATAACAAGCAGTAGCATGTAAACTAGCCATGCAGACATACTACATTAATGGCCCCGAAACCTCCCACCAGAGATATGTAACTAAATAAATGTCACATGTCCCAGTTACTCAACTTGCCTTCCACAACTTAGAAGTGACTTAAAACCAATGTCAGAGCCCTGGTCCAATGTCGGAGGGTTCCTGGGAGGGACTGGTCAGGGTTGTATTTTTTAATCCACAGAGTGATGCCCCGATGAAATAGAAAGCATGCGGTCTTTGGAGTCATGCGTGTGTACGTTTGGAGGCCAGACCCAACCGTAACGAGCTGTGTGACGCTGAGCAGGTTTCTAAACCTCTCTGAACCTCTGTTTTATCATGTGTATAAGGAACACAATCACAGGTTGTTGTGAGGACAAAAATGTCTCATACATAGTGTCCGGCACATAAGTTTTCAGTACAGGATTGCAAGGGTTGGGACAAATGGGTTACCCATCTCTTTTCTCCTTCAAAAACATTTTTTTTTTTTTTTGCTATTTTTACATTCTGTGGTGAAAGCATTTGTCCAAGAAGCTTTTATTAAGCATGGGGGAGAAAAAGAGCCGTGACAGTAATTTGTGTTTAGATGTAAAACAAAGTTAGGTTGGATTATTGATTATTGCTCCTGATTTTTTCCACCCTTCCCTGTACCTGTATGCTTTGCCATGTGACTTTACAGCCCCTCCCACTGGAAATGGGATTTATTTCTTCTTCCAATTGTTGTTAGATGTGTCATGGGACTTATTTTGACCAACAGCCTGTAAGCAGACATGGTACAAGCAGATACTTTAAATATACTGTGTGGTCTGGCTTGGCCTCTTTCACTGATGCTATTTGCTAGAGAACGGCATGCTCAGGTAGATGCTGGTCTGTGGAGGAAGAGAGTCAAGCAGAACAGCGTAGCATCAAGCCCAGCTGCCCTGTAGATCGGTGAGCAAAGGAAATAAATGCTTGCTGGCCGTTGAGATGTTGGGGATTGTTTGTTACACAGCAAAAACTGACTAATAAGGTAGCTAGACTCAGGTGATTATAAACAGAGTTTTGCCCTCATGAATGTCTTTCTGAACACTTAAAATTCATATAAGACTCAGGCAATCTTTGGTGAGAAGAACTGCCTGTGAATTGCAGTATTTCTAGTGTCTCTGTCTTCTGCACTTTAAACGCCAATGTTCCCCCATCAATATGGGAATGAGTCTAGGACTGTGGGTCTCCACTCTAGCAGACTCAATACTCTCTTTTCATTACCTATATTTTATAACACCCACTTTACTATTCCGAAATGAAATTCATGCATTTCATCTTCATACACGCGTAATTTCAAAAAAAATCAATATAATGCCCTAACTGTAATATAAAAGAGGAATAAAATGAAAGCAATTTATAATAAAATAATATCTATTTCAATATGTAAATTATCGGGAAGCCACTATATGCCAGGAGACATAATGAAGCAGTCTGATGCTTGTACCTGCTTATAATGAATAAGTTGGGATTTCAGACAAATATTCAGTTGAATATTGTCGACATTTTTCTCTATATTTGACATTTTGAAATAAGAACTAAATTAGTATATTCATATGTATGGGTGCCATCCCCGTGAGCGGGGACTTCTGCAAATGTCGACCCACACAGGTTTGTTGTGGCAGCAGCTCATGTTCCACGAGCGGCTTTAAGACCAATGCCTGGATTTTCCAAAACGCGAAACAACTTTTGATAGAATTTTGGGTAAAACAGAGTACTGCCTTCCTCCACTTCACAACGGATGGCTGCTGCATTTCAGGAAAATCCCTGAAAGGTAAAGCTGTACAGAAAAAAAATGTTTTGCTGTATTTAAGATGATGTAAATTCCAGGCTCAGGTAATTATGAAGTAGGACCTTTGCCTTTACCTTTCGAATGTCCAGAAAGGGCATTCAAAGGACTTGGGACCATTCTTGGCACAGGACTGTCCCAGGCATTTCATATCCGGCATGGGTGATCTAATCCTTCCCAGCCTCTAGGACAGGCTTTCTCAACCTTGGTGCAACTGACATTTTGGGTTGGGGCGGGGGTGGCTGCCTTATGCATTCCAGGCTAGATACCAGTGGCACCTCCTGCTCAGGTTGTGACAACCAAAAATATTTCCAGGTATTGCCAAGCGTCCCACAAGGGGGCAAAATATCTCCCTATGGAGAACCACTGGAGCAGGACCGTGCAAAAAGCTCTCCCCATCACCATTCATTCCCCAAATTCCCCTTGGAGAGGGCACTTGGCACTCCCTCCGTTAAGAAACATCTGTCCAGGAAGCCCTGGGTTCCATCATGTCATTTCATCGCAGGACAAGGCACTGAGTACCTCCAATAAGCCAGGTGTCGTGGGTACAGTGATGGATGTGACGGGTCTTTTTTTTTTTAAGTTTATTTATTTATTTTGAGAGAGAGAGTGTGTGTTTACAAGTGAGGGGAGGGGCAGAGAGAGAGGGCAAGAGAGAATCCCAAGCAGGCTCCGTGCTGCCAGCGCAGAGCTCTATGAACCGTGAGATCATCACTGGAGCCAAAATCAAGAATCAGCCGCTTAACCAACGGAGCCCCCCAGGTGCCCCGGATGTGGCTGTTCTTTAACTCAAAGAGCTCAGCCTGGAAGTCGCCCCTGGCTCCTCTCTGCATCTCCCACACCCACCTCACACATCCCACCCCAGCCTCATCCCGTCTGTTCTAACTACGGATCTCAACTCGAATTTGTCCACTTCTCTCCATTTCCATCCCATCTTTTCCAGTCTTGCTTCTCTCCAATCCATCCACTCTGTGGCTAGAGTCATCATGTTAAATTACAAATTCAGAAATTTGATTCCATCTCCCTCCTCCTGAAAACTCTTTCCTGGGTTCTGTTACATTTAAGAAAAAAGGGAAAGCAAAACGAAACAAAAGCCCCTACCGTGGTCTGCAAGGCCATGGGTCCAGTCTTGCCACCTCCCCACTTTTGTCTGCCAGGCGTTGTGAACTGGGGCTGGCATGTAGGAAGCCTTGAATGCCCAGCTAAGGAATGGTCAAACCTCAAAGCTGGATGACCCTTTCAGAGCATGTGGTCCTCCGATGGCTGTGTCTAGCAAGGTTGGACCTTCTTCTGAGGGCATGCTGTCCTCTGCAGATCCCTCAAAAAGGGAAAAATGGGCAGGACTTAGATTGTTCTAAGATGAAACGAGAGAGAAGAGGGGCAGAGGAAGGGGTGCAGCACCTACCTGAAGTTCCAAGGCAGCTTCTCCTGATTCCTTTCCTCTGCTGGGATAAGACTTCCCCATCCATTCCGTCTTCTCCATGCCTGACATGGTGGGTAACTGCAAGGGGTTATCCCCAGTTTACAGATGGTGCCACTGAGCCTCAGGAAGAGAAAATTCCTTGCCCGAGACCACTGAGTTGGTGTCAGAGCTGAGATCTGAATCACATCCTCCAAGGACTTAGCCAGATTGCCAAAGTTACTCATGTGATGACCACAAGACTCTCCTTAATGGTTTTCTCAAGTCTGTTCTGGCCGCACCCCACTCCACAGCAGAGGTATTGTAGAAAGTGCAGATCTGACCATGTTAGTGCGTGTCTTGCCCTTTCCACTGTATTTAGGACTAATCTGTAGCAGGATCCACACAGCCTCATGAGATTTATCCCTACCTACCTCTCCAAACCCATCTCTCTACCTTCTCCTCCCTCCATCATTGAGACTCAGGCCTCCAAGCCATCTCTTGGCAACTTGATCCTGCCACAGGGCCTTTGCGTATGCTATTCCCTTTGCCTCCTTCAGAGGGTTTTGCCTTCTGCTCTCTTGAACCTCAGATCAAGCATTGCTTCTTTATGCAAATTTCTCCCCTCCCCCGCATGTCTCCCTTGGTCAGAGTCAGGTCCATTCATCACATGCGTTCATGCAGTAGTGTGCCTCTCCTATTTTCATGGTTAGAGTTTATTTTATTTTACATTTTTAACATTTTACTTTATTATTTGAGAGACAGGGAGAGACAGAGTGAGAGCAAGGGAGGGGCAGAGAGAGGGAGACACAGGATCTGAAGCAGGCTTCAGGCTCTGAGGTGCCAGCACAGAGCCTGATGCGGGGCTCGAACCCACGAACGTGAGATCATGACCTGAGCTGAAGTCAGACACTCATCCACAGTTAGCTTTTAATCTCATCGCCTCCACTAGGATATAAGCTCCATAAGGGCAACAACTCTGCTTGCTTTGCTCATACTAGATTCCATAGCCTAGCACACAGTAGGCGCTCAATAAATGCCGGATCAGTGAGTGAAGGCATCCTGCGGTCTCTCAGAGTCCTGTGCACTCTCGTCCCCACCCACCACCTCAACGTTTGGTTGGCACTGACCTGAGGGGCCTCCTCCTACCCCTTGGCTGGGCCCAGATAGTCCTTCTGGGGGATATGGTGTCCGGGGCCCCAGAGCCAGTGGCTGTTGGCGTCCAGGTGTGCAGGGGCTGCAGACGCTCACGGGGGAGAGCTGCAGGCTGCAGCGGGCAGCGATGCTGTCATTTTGCAGAGCGCTAACAGCTACAGGTACTGGTCACAGGCCATTGCCCCCAGCCTTCGCCACGTAAATCCTCCACTAACGATTTGTATAAACTTCTGTTACACGTGTTATTTATCACTGCAAATAACTTCGCAGTGGGTTGGACCGTGCGCTTTGTTCACTCACCCACACGCCTCAGGGAAAGGCAGGGACTGGGGGGGATGGGGTTCCTGCAGTCAGACTGCCTGGATGGGTTCCCGGCTTCCATTCCCACTTACTAGCTGTGTGGCCTTGGACAAGACCCTATCCCTCTCTGTGCCTCAGTTTCCTCTGTTCAGTAGGGATAATATAGTGCTCACTTCGAAGGGGAGCTGGGAGGATGAAGGGAGTGCAGATAAATCACTCATGGGGGGCTGGACACATAGTAAGTGCTCAATGAAGGTTAGCTATCGCCGTCATCGCCGTCATCATCATCATCATCCCACACAGGACATCTAGGGAACAGCATCCCTCCCCATAAGGCTGTTAGTTCCAAAGAGAAGGGACTCCATCTCACTGAATCCCCAGCACACGTCCTGGCACATAGTAGATGCTCAACTAATCCTTGTTAATTACATGAGATGAAACAGATTCGAGCTCAGAATTCGCTCCAGCACTTAGCTTAGGCGAATAAAAAGGCTAGACTCACCTGTTCTTATGCCCGGTTTCCAGTTGGTGCAGGTGGTGGCCTCACCCTAACCAGGTGAGGGACCTTAGGTAACTCACCTCCCTTGCCTGAGCTTTGGCCTCCTCATCTTTAGCGTATGAAGGACGTGATGGCTTTCCTGCACTGTCCGTCTGGCGTTTGAAGAGTCAAGTGGGATAATGATGTGGAGCTCTTAGCTCAGGGCCTGGCATGCTGTATTCGCTCAGTAAGTGGAGGGTTTGATCATTCATTCAACCAGTGGACTTCACTGGGTATCGCTATGTGCCAGGCACTGTACTACGAACGGAGGACAGGTCAGTGACCAAAGCCCTGCCCGCAGGGGTGAGGGGTGAGGAACATGACACATAGCAAACCAATAATATAGAAGGTCAGGAGGTAAAGCCACCTGCTTAAAAAAGAGTGGCAGCCTGGGTGGCTCGTTCCATTAAGCGTCTTGATTTTTGTCTCAGGTCATGATCTCAGGAAATTGATCCTTCCATTGGGCTCATCCTCTTTCTTCCTCTTCCCCCTGCCCCTCCCCCTTTCACATGTGAAATTACTCTCTAACAAAACAAAAGGAAAGAAAAGATCAAGGTGAGGGGGTCAGAGGTGATAATGGAGAGAGTTACACTTTTCAATAGGGAGGTCAAGTGAGCACTCAGGAGAGATGCCATTCAAACAAAGACTTGAAGAAGATGAGGGGGTGATATTCCCCAGTATCTGTGGGAAAGGCCCTTCAGGCAGCATGGACAGCACATGCAAAGGCCCTGAGGCAGGCACATGCCTGTTTAAGAAACAGCAAGAAAGTCAGTGTGTCTGGAGCAGTGAGTGGGAAGGGGAAGTGAGGTCCGCGAGTTAACATGAATCTGGATTGTGCACAACATTGTGGGATGTCATAAAGACTTTGGCTTTTGAAGGGATGGCAGCTTTGTGTGTGTGTGTGTGGCGGGGGGGGGGGGTTCCTGAGTAGAGGAGTGACAAGATCAGGCTTCTATTTTGAAAAGGCCACTCTGGCTGCTGTGGGAAGAATTCACTGGGGGGGGGGGGGTGTCAAGGGCAGAAGCAGCAGGAGATCAGTTAGAAGGTCACTGCAATAACCCTGGTGGGGGCCATGGAGGCTGGGTGATGCCTCGGCAAGTCTGCCCCAGGCTTCATCAGTTCAACCCCGCCTCTCAGGGGAAAGGAGGGAGGACGCTTTGCTCTGGCTGAGGCACCCAATAGGTAGAGCTCAGTTAGGCTGGCGAATCCTTGTCCAGTTTGAGGATGGGCGACGCAGTCTCCTGAAGCTCTGCATGCCCCTGGGACACAGGTGATCTCTTCCGCCAGGCTCCAGGTCTGCCCGTGTCACACTGGCTCCCCTCCCAGCCCTCCGCCTGCCCCTCCACTCCCAGCCTGTGTGGGCACCTGGGCTGCCTTGCACCAGCGCTTGGCCCACAGCTGCCCTCAGGGGCCAGCAGCTGGCCCGGAGGAGAGTGTGTCTGGGGCCTGATCCCTCTTGGGGGGTTTGCTGTGGGCTTTGGGCCACTTCTGCCGGGAGGGCCACGCTCCCCCCGCAGGCTCTGCGGGAGAATCCTTCCTTGCCTCTTCTGAGCTTCTGGGGGTCGCTGGAAATCCGTGGTGCTCTCTGGCTTGTAGACACATGGCTCCACTTACTGCCTCTGTCTTCACGCGGCTGTCTGTGCTGTGTGTGTGCCCATGTGTGCACCTCTGTATGCCTCCAAACCTCTCTCTTTTTATAAGGTCCTTGGATTTAGGGTCCACCTTAACATGGTATGACTTCCTAACTTGATGGCATCTGCCAAGGCCCTATTGCCGAATAAAGTCACATTCACGGGTACCAGGGGTTAGAACTTGTACATATCTTTTAGGGGGACACAGTCCAATTCAGGCCACCATCAGCTCTCAGTTCCCCTCGCTGGTCTCCCCACCTCAGCCTCTGCCTGTCCCGTCCAGCCTTTTCCCCAAGACCAGAGGTCTGTCTAAACCATCTGGGAAAGCCATTACCTTGCTTGACAGCCATCCATGGCTCCCCCGTGCCCTCCCCATATGGTCCTCCCTCCTTACCATGTAATTTAAGACCTTGCTGCTCTGGTCCTTATAGATGTCCCTCTTCTCTCGGTTTGATCTCTCTGTCTTAGCTCAGTGGTTCTCACCCCTGGCAACTGGAGACTTCCAAAGCATACCCATGTCTGGGCTCCTAGACTCATTATTCAGGGGCCCTGGGGGTAGAGGCTGGTTGTTGTAAGTTGCAGAGGCTTCCGAATGACTGCAATGCATAGTGAGGGCTGAGAACCAATGCTGTGCCAGTGGTTGTCACACTGAGAGGCTTGGAGTCCCCTGGGGGGCTCGTTATACCACCTTCCCCCCGCCCCCCACCAAGTCTGTTCAGCAGGTCTGAGGAGGGCCAGGGAATGTGTTTTCTCTAGTAAGCTCCCAGGTGATGCTGTTACAGAATACCATTTACCAGTTTCTCAGACTTGTCACTATTGGTATTTGGGCTGGGAAATTCTTTGTAGTGGGGTTTGTCTTGTGCATTGTGGGATGTTTGACAGCATCCTTGGCTTCTACCCAGTAGATGCCAGTAGTATTCCTCCAATACACTTGTGATAGCTGGAAACATCTTCAGAGGTGGCTAAGCTGCCCCCACCCCACCACCTCCATTGAGAAGCAGTGAGCTATAGGTAATCTCATAAGTGCCTCAGGGCCCTTGCACGTCCTGCTCCTTCTGCAGAACACTCTTTTCCTAAGTCTTTCTGTGGCTCCCTTTTGCTGGCCTGTCAGCTCTCAGCTTGGCCAGAAAGGCGTTCCCTGACTACACCCGGCCCCCGCCTGGCTTTTGTGTCTCTTTGGTCCTCCCCCAGCCTCTGTGACGGCGAAACCCAAAAGGGATGCCTCGGAGCTGAGCAAAGTAGCTGGATGCGGCGTGGGTGTGTGAAGGCAAGTTCACTGTGGTCAGGCCAGAATGGAAAGGCTTCTGGAGGGAGGGCAGTGGAATCGCCAAGAGTGGGTAAGAATTGGGTAAGCCAAGAGGAGTCGGGAAGACGCTGCCCTCGGGGAACCTTGATGTGTGAGCGCGGAAGTTGGAAAGGCAAGGGTTTTCCTCATCCGCAAAATGGGGCCAATACTTACTGCTGCTTCATAGAGTTTCTGGGCAGAGCTAACAGGGTAGAGGGTGCACCTTATGTGGTATAGAAAGGTGCCCAGCAAGGGTTGAGGAGATGATGACTGCGGTGGTGTGGAGAGCCAGTGCTCTCCACAGGGGCTGGCTGAGAGAACCACAGATGGGGTGGGCTTCGAGGCCATGCATGGAGGGTGTGAGTGGAGTGGGGCAGGGGGCGTGGAATGGGGCATCCTGGCAAGACGGTTAGAGGCAGGGAGTGAAGGGAGGTGTAGCAGGCAAGGCTCTGGCAGGGGATCTTTCCACTGGCTAATTTGAGGAGGACGAGTAAATGGACTGTTTCCTTACAGGAGGAGGGACCAGCACCCAGGGGTTGGTAAGAGCAGGGAGCTTTTACCACCTCCAGGACTGAAGTGAGAGGTTTCTAGAACCACAAGGTGGAGAAGCCGGGCCAGTTAGCTCAACATGACTTTCCTGGAAGGGAGCACCCCAACCTCCTATCTCCCCAGCTCCTGCTGGGCCGTCCATTGGCTAGACCCAGGGGCCCTCGGATATGGTCCACACAGGTGGATCCCCAGTGCGGAGAGTGGGCTGGGCAGAGAAGGGCAGGGAGGGCGTCTGATGAGGCAGTGGGAAAATGTCCAGCACACAGACTAGCAGGGGACGCGGGAGGGGACGGCTTTGCTTCAATGGAAAGCGCCTGAGGCCAGCTGGACGGCCCCTGGAGTGAAGTAGGTGCCTGTTTACACAGGTAAGCCGTCCTCCTCCAGTGAGCCTAGGAACTGGGGGCTGGAGATGGTGGGTCCTCCCCTCACCCGCGTGTCTCTCCAGCTTCTGTTTCCAGGCGTCGGGAGATGCCCTGTGATTGGGGGCACTGAGGTGGGGCTGGCCCGGGTTTGGGTTCCGGCTCCGCGCCTTGCATGATGCCGATCCTTTCTGCACACTGTGTCTTTTACTCTCACCGGTCACTTTTGGAGCTCCGTTTCTATGGACTGAGTGTCTGTGTCTCCCCAAAACTCATATGTCAGAACCTAATCCCTAATGTGATGGTATTAGGGGGTGGGGCCTTTGGGTGGGAGGTTAATCCCCTCCTGAATGGGATTAACGCCTTTATAAGACTCAGGAGAGAGATTGCTTCCTCTCTCTGCTCTCTGCCATGGAGAATTCGAAAAGTCTACGACCCAGAAGAGGGCTCTCCCCAAACTCCTCCCACCCCCAGACTGGCGCCCTGATCTTGGACTTCCAGCCACTGCACCTGTATGATGTCCACTTTATGCTACTTTATAACTCATTGTTTTGGTTGATAATTCGATAAATTCTTGTTTTCCTTCTGGCTCACGATGTAGCGAATTAGGGTTTTTTTCTGGACCCCAGGACATATCCCAGCAACTCTTGGTGCCTGGGGCTGAAAACAAATCAGTATAAAATAAAATCAAACCAAATCAAACCAATGCAGGGAAACTCTCTTTACTAGGGAGGGAGCATTCCCCCGTGCTGAGATTTTACCAATAACTGTGGGCCTAAAGCCAGATCACGGCTCTGAATTTGAAGAGAAGCGACCTGATGTTCTGTGACGGGGAAGGAAAACGCAGCCTTTCCCGTCTTCTGCACACAGGCCAGCACCTTCCGGCAAATCCTAAGCCCCCAACCCCCAGCCAGGCACACAAGGCCTCCTGGAGAGCATCTTCAGAGTTCGTTACAGTTGGGGACCAGAGCCACTTACCCTGCAGGGAGTGGCCTGGGATCCCTTGTCCAACCTCCTCTTCCCACAGACCCAGGGAGCCTCTGAGACTTCCCTTGGATATTTTACGCAGGAGAAGAAGCCTGCAAGGTGATAGAGGGAGGGCCTGGCTTCCGGTCTACAGTCCCCATTTTACAGATGAGAAAATTGAGGCTCAGAGTGGTGGGGATATGCAGCCAACGTGACCATAGACCTGGCCGCCTCAAACCCGAGCATTTGCCTGTCATTGGCCGGAGCACCTGACAGGAAAGAGCTAGGGGCAAGACAAGGGTGTCCCGATGTGACTTCCCACCTGGACGTCATGGGTTTCTGGCCAGAGCATGGGTTGGGTTGGAGGTCTGGTCTGAACTGCAGGCCAGGGGAGGGTTTCTGCTATGACTGACTTCTTCGCACTGGTGACCCCAGTTGGATCGACAGTCCACCTTCCGGCCATCCTCATATTCTGGAAGCATGGGGCTCTTTGCCCCTGCCCAGGCAAGACAGTTTTGGCACCAATAATGTTGTGAGTGTGGCCTCCCTGGTGTGCTGTCTGAAGTTCCCTTTGTGCTGGAGGCTGAGCCCCGGTGTCTTCCCTGGAGCAGGGGGACATGTGCCTGGCTTTGCCCGTCCCCCTGCACAGCATCACCCTACCCTCCCGCTTCCTGTCACCCCAAGCTGCTGCCTCCTTCTTCTGTCCTGGCCCCCACAATGGCACTTCATGCAGGCCAGTTACCTGCCCCTTTTAAAAGTATTTACTTAATCTGGGGCGCCTGGGTGGCTCAGTCGGTTAAGCATCTGACTTGGGCTCAAGGTCATGATCTCACTCCTCGTGAGTTCGAGCCCCGCATCAGTCTCTGTGCTGATGGCTCAGAGCCTGGAGCCTGCTTTGGATTCTGTCTCTCTCTCTCTCTGCCCCTCCCCCGCTCATGCTCTCTCTCTCTCTCTCAAATAAATAAACATTAAAAAACTTTTAAAAAAGTATTTACTTAATGAAGCACTTATTAACTTTCTCTCTGTCTCTTTTTTTTTTAATGTTTATTTATTTTTGAGAGAGAGAGAGAGACAGAGCATGAGCTGGGGAGGGACAGAGAGAGAGGGAGACACAGAAGCCAAAGCAGGTTCCCCAGGCTCTGAGCTGTCAGCACAGAGCCTGACACGAGGCTCAAACCCACGTACCGGGAGATCATGACCTGAGCGGAAGTCAGACGTTCAACCAACTGAGCCACCCAGGTGCCCCTAGCTTTTTCTCTTTTTAAGAACAAGTCATGTGCATTATAGAAAATGTGCAGAGGGGCACCTGGGTGGCTCAGCATCCGGCTTTGGTTTCGGCTCAGGTCATGATCTCACGGTTCGTGGCCTGGAGTCCCGCATCAGGCTCTGTGCTGGCAGCACAGAGCCTGCTTGGGATTCTCTCTCTCCCCTGTCTCTTTGCCCCTCCCCTGCTCGCTCGCTGTGTCTCTCCCTCAAAATAAATAAACTTAAAAAATTAAAAAAAAAAGAAAACATGTAGAAAAATTCCATTCCATTCTTTCATCAAATAGTCATTGTGCACCTACTAAGTGTCAGTGCTAAGCCAGATGCTGTCCTATAGGGAGCCGTCCCTGCCTCAGTGACTTATAGCTTATGGAATTGGGGGAAGAAAGTTTTTAAATATCCTTTTTTCTACTTGCCAGAGAAAGCGACCATTAGCATTTTGCTCTATGTGCCTCAAGGATCATTTCCCCATAAAATTTATACTTATACATATAAATACGCGTTTAAATAGTATATAGCTTTAAAATATAGCATCATACCGTACATATTACTCTGTAACTTGCTTTTCTCACGTGATAATTTTTTTTCCACTTGAGAATTGATTGTGAACGCCATGTCACGTCCACGCATTTTTACTGTTGTCACTCACAAAATGCCGAGAGGAACGGGAGAAATTTTCCCAGGGTTCAGCTCTTCCAGATTCTATTCCTGCTATTGCTGCTCTGGAAAAGAACGATGCGGGCGGGCAGGCGTGGTTGTGGGTGGGGAGAGACGGAAAGCACCCCCAAGATATGGCCCCTCCTCTTCAGGGACACATCCCGGATCCGCTCCTTTAAGGTGGGAATTGGTATCCTCAGTGGGGGCATTTCCAACTCGACTCAATGGAGGACTTTGAGGCAGAGAACACAAATACCCCGAGGAGGCAGCTGCCTGGGTTACAGCTGGGTCCCCAAGGGTCTAGCATTTGAGTCCCAGACCTAAGAAGCAAAGCCAGGAGTGTGAGAGGTGGGCTTAGCTCCTCGGCCAAGCTGCCCATTTTGTGGGTGGGGCCACTGAGACCCAGGGAGACTCACAAGGTGCCTGAACCGGGTCTCCAGCCCCCAGCTTAGTACTCTCTCTCAGGGTGATTGGCTGGAGGCGTTTCTCTTCCCAAAATAGGAAGGTGCCATCTTTACATCAGCATTTTGGAAACTCACAGCATACATAAAAGCCCAAGACAGGCACATTCCAGGAAGAATAAATTGCTGGAAGGCATAAGCCATTGACGGAGACTGAATAGAGAGAGAACAATTTCGGTTCTTCTAAAGCCCTCTGGCTCAGGGGCCGTCTTCCCCCCGGGGTTGGGAGGGCTCACAAGAGGAAGGGTGTCCCTTCAGGAAGGGTAGCTTCAGACTGTCCTTTCTGTACCCTCCCCACAGAGGCAGTGAAGTTGAGCCTCCACCCTGGGATCTGCAACTCGCTCCAGATCTGTTATCTGACACTTCCTGGCTGTGTGACCCCAGGCAAGTGGCTTCACCTCTCTGAGCCTCAGTTTCACCCTCCGTACAAGGGGGTTGATAATGTCTCTCCAACAGGGTCGTGTGAGGGGTGTCGATAAAGTCTAATAAATGCCTCATGTATGGGAAGGGCTCAGTTAAAATTAGATATGATATAGTCAACTACTAGGAGGCCATATATCTTTATGTCTTATAAGAACACAGCACTGGGAACAGGTGACCCGAGCTCTATGCTCCGTTCCTGTGTGACCTTGGACAAATTAGCCTACCTCTCTGGACTTTTATTTTCTGACCTGCAAAATGGGGATAATAGAATCTACGTGGAGTGACTGCCCACATGGAATAATTAAGATAATTACGACACCTAAGGAGTGTAGCTAAGCACTGGGCGTGCAGGCGGTACTCAGTGCTATAGCTGTGGTTATATTGATGGTGGTGTTGTAATTATAACTGCCACTTTTTAAAAAAAATGTTTTGTTCATTTATTTTTGAGAGAGAGAGTACAAGTGCTGTGAGTGGGGGAAGGGCAGAGGGACAGAGAGAGAGAGAGAGAGAGAGAGAAGGAGAGGGAGAGAGAATCCCAAGCAGACTCCTCACTGTCCGGTCACCGTGAGATCGTGACCGGAGCCGAAATCAAGAGTCGGACGTTCAGCCAACAGAGCCACCCACGTGCCCCTATTACTACCCTTTGAGAGCAAGAAAGACTCCCCGCCTTCTAGCTGTTTACCTGCCCAGGTCTGGTCAGGGAGGCTCGTTAAGGGAACTATATTCATTGAGCACCTACTATGTGGCGGGTGCTGAGCTGGGGGATTGCACATGCTGTATTTCACATAATCTTTGTAAAGCTGTTGAAGTCGGGAATCCTCCCCTACGCTGTTACCACAGAGGGAGAAAGTGAGGCCCCAAGAGGTGAAGAAACTTGCCCAAAGTCAGAGAGGTAGAAAGAGACGAGCTGGCATTTGAACCCAGACCTGCCTGGCTCCAAAATCTTAACTCTTCCTGGCTGCACAGTGCAGAGCTACAACATTTCTCTCATCACAGCAAGTTCTATTCGACAGCACCGCTCTGGAGGCAGGAGAAGAAAGATGCAGGGGAATGCAAACAGAAGGTTAAGGGTGAAAAGTTCTATGAAGTAAGAGTGGCAAACACCATCAACCACAAGGACGAGAGCAGCTACCGCAGTCACTTGTTGGTAAAGAACTTTATGATTTGCAAAATCCAGCTCTACCCCTTTGTGGTTTGAACACCTTGCTGAGTGGGAATTTGAATCCTATTTTGCAGATCTGGAGACTGAGGCTCAGAGAGAGGTGAAGAGACTCACCCAGGGGAAGTCTTTGCTGCTGCTCTTCTCAGGGTGCGGAAAGGAGGCATCAGAAGCCAAGACTCCTTGTCCCTCAATCAGGAAATGCCCACCACCCAGACACGCCCCCCACTCTTCCGCATCCTGCTGCAACTCTCTTTAAATTCCTTAGCTCCGGTGAATCTGAAGTAGCCAGCCTCCTTGCTTCTGGCTCCTCTCTGTTCAGTCCGCCTTTCACACCAGCCACAGGAAAGCTTTCTCCAAGAGGCAAAAGTGACCCAGTCCTTTCCCTGCCTGGAACCTCCCATGGCTCCCTTTTCCTTTTAGGGAAAAATCCAAACTGCATACCAGGGCCTGGTGAGTCCTCAAAATCCGGATCCTCCTGCACACCCAGCCTTACCGGCTGCTACCCCAGTCCTACCTGTGACCCCACATAGGGGTTTGTGCTATTGCCCCCTATTTTATACTTCTGGGTCTCAGCAGATGCTTTCCTGACACCTTTTTGGCTCTTCACTGATGTAGTTGTAGTATTTTTTTCTGCCACTCCCCTCAAATGTGGAGACCGTGCCTAGTTATGTATGTGTATGCGATGGGGAGTGAGAGGTGGGGAGGGGAGGGATCTAACGTGACATTTGTCAAAGCATTTTTAAGCGATTATTTTGGGGAAGAGGGACCTTGGGGGTTTTACTTTCAATTTTCCATTTTATTTATTTATTTATTTATTTAAAAAATTATTTATTTTGAGAGAGATAGAGACAATGGGAGTGGGGGAGGGCAGAGAGAGAGAGAGAGAATCCCAAGCAGGCTCTGTGCTGTCAGTGCAGAACCCGACGTGGGGCTCAGTCTCATGAACCGTGAGATTGTGACCTGAGCTGAAACCAAGGGTCAGATGCATAACCGGCTGAGCCACTCAGGCGCCCCACAATTTTATATTTTAAAATCACCATCATCATCATTGTTTTATAGTCCGTTAACAGACATGACTTTTACAAAAGGCATACAACGGTAAGAAAGTAACTTTCAGCTGTGAATGCCTTTCTGGACCCTCTTTTCCCAGAATTACGCACTCCTTCCTCCCGAGACGGAAGGGTGTGGCCGGCCACTTGAATGTTGTTAGAGTGGCGTCTTAGGAGTGGGTGGGCAGCTCAATCCTTCTCCGTCTCCAGTGACCCACACAGAGCCCGGCCAGGACAGGATGGGCCTTGTAAATGTCTGTTTAATGAACAGAGGAAGGAAACTCATTATGACACCATGTATCGTCCCGGTTAAATAACAGAAAGGATTATTAGAGCAATGATGCTGCACTGTACCCTCAATTAGCCACGGCCACGAGGAGTGTCGGGACAGCTAATGCCACCAAAGAAGGGATCATCAAAAGGCAATTGGACCTTCTCGGGAGTGCCTTTCACTCTGTTGGTTTGTTTGGATTTAGTCCTTTGAGATTTCCCACTTACCCCCCACCCCACTCTCCCAGTCCCCAATTTTTTTTTTTCGTTTTTTTGTTTTTTGTTTTTAGAGCAGGGGCACTGATTTACATCTTGATCACATTTGGCTGAAGTTCATCATTAAACCAGTTGGTTTCTTAGCAGAAGTGATGGCCCTGCAGCGAGCTGGTGTTCTCAGCGGTCCCAGGAAATTGTTAGAGATGCAAAATCTTGGGCTCCACTCCCGGACCTCTGAATTTGAAACTGTGGGGCGGGGCTCAGAAATCATTGTTATGACGCAAGTCCAAGTTTGAGAATCACTGGCCTGGGGGTCAAGGCTGTGGATTCTGGTACTTCAGCCCAAATGCTGGTGATGCCACTTATTGGCTGTGTGTCCTCTGGCAAGTCCCCTTACCTCTCTGTGCCTCCAGGACCTTATCTGTAATAGAAGATAACAACAGTACCCGTCTCATGGGTTGTGAGGATGGGCTGAGATGTGGTGCCTATATTTACTCCAAGCAGATGGTACCTGTTACCGTATTTCATGGAGTAGAAGCCGCCTTAGATCATCGGACTCCTCCAGATTTCAGACAGTAAATGTGGAGAGAAAATTTGTTTTAAAAGAGTGTTTGTCGAACTTCAACATGCACACAAAACACCTGGGCTTTGGAATGCAGATACTCTAGGGCTAGGGCCAGAGATTCTGCATTTCTAGCGAGCTCTCAGGTGGGAGAATGCTGCTGGTGCATTGACCACACTTTGAGTATGGTTTGAATCCAGTATCTGGGGCTTACACTGGGCTCACATAGTGAGCTGGCTGGCGATAGTCATGGGCTGGTGCTGGTGAGAGTGATGCAGCAGGGTACAGGGCATGATGGCCAATGGTCTCTGGCCAAAATTACGGCAATCTTTGGAGTGGGAAGTGGAGATTTGGGTCCGTGCCCACATACTGGTCTAGAATGGGACGTTCCTTCCCGTCTCTGCCCTCAGTATCTCATTTATCATGTAGACCACTCAAATGCCCATTCCCAGGGACAGCAAACTGAATGAAATATTTATTTTCTTAATGAGTCATCTGATGACACATCTTTCCTTGGAATCATGGATTTGCCAGAATTTTTAAAACATGGCCTGCCATGGGAATTTAATGGGCATTTAAAGGAGTCAAGACAAAGCATGGCTAATGGAACTTGGCAGGTTATTACAATAGTAATATTATCAGTGTTAATGATAATAATTATTATTATCAACGTTATTGGTGCAGGTGATAAGCCTTGTGCTGAGGCTGTCCCTCTAACACCAGCCCTGGGGATGGTCAGCTCTGCAGAGTCACAGGAGAATTCTGACCGCTCTAGGGAATGACTGGCAGGTTACTCTCCTGGGTGGCCTCTGCATACTGAGGGCCATGTGGAAGGAGCCCCCAAGCCTCAAAGCCTCATCACTACCATTATCCTCTTTGTGGCCACTCTCAGATTTCAGGGCGCTGTTCACTTCCAAGGGGATGTAACAGTGCTGGAGAGAGAGAAAGGGTCATGCACGCCCATTTCCAGAGTGAACAAAGAACACTTGCGGGGGGAAAGGAAAAATGCCTCTGGCCCCCACCCCCACCCCGCGACACATGTGCACAGGAACACACACGCACACGCACGCACATGCACACGCACGCGCGCACACACACTGCCTGCCCCAGCCTGCGTATCACCATCAATCAGCTCCCTTCTGCTTGCTGTTTGCAGGCAGAGTTCCCTACAGATGTGCTCAGGGGCTGGGAGCTGGAGAAGAAGGTGGAGCTGGGGGCTGGGGAGGGAGGGGAGGCAGAGACATTCTCAAAGAGTTAAAACCTTGCCTTGCCAGACTGTGAATTCTCCTCAACTCTCCCCCACCCCTCCTCCCCCCTCAATCCAGCCAAACAACAGCTTGACATTTTCCATCCTTCACGAGAAAGACAAAGACGGGAAGATATTCCCATGATCCCTTTCTGCATGCCTAACCGTGAGCTCAGGTGCTGGAGCGTTTGCCCTGCGCCGGCCCCATCAACGTGAAGGGCGAAGGCATCCCTCCGCATCTTTTTCTTGCCACTGCTTGATTAATTGGCTGACTACTACGCCGGCGGAATACCTAATGCTTCTCCTTCCCTATTCTTCCTTCGCAGGTTTTTTTTTTTTTCCTCCTTTGCTCCATTTACATATACTTTATATTCCATAATCTTAACCCAAAAAGAAAAAAAAAAAAAAAAGGGAGCGGGCCCATCTCAGTAATTTGATGTAATGACGGCATGTCGCCAGAAAGAGGAATTAGAAAAATCTGTAGGTATTTAATTTATTCTTGTTTTTTTCAAGTAGATCTCTCTGAGAGGAGCATTAATATTCATAAGCAAGGCGAAAAAAAGTATACTCAATAGGAAAATTCCAGATTTTTTTAGGGGGGAGGGAGGCGGCTAAATTCAATGCATTTTTAAGCACCATTATTTAACTAATAGTGCTCGGGTCCCTCTGGTCCTGGTTCCTCCCCTTCGATGAAAGTAAGTGGGTTTTAGTTGCCTCCAAGGGCTGTGTGTGTTGGGCTCACACCCACGCTGCTGAAACAGGGGGGAAAAATGGGTTCTGTGTTTTCCTCCCCTCCTGGGAAGTCTTGAATAAAGACAGAAAACATAAATAAAGGTCCTTTCAGAGTCCCCAAGCTGGAGTTTTGACTCCCTCCAGTCTCCCCTGTTGGCTGGAATAGCATTTTGATGGCTCTGCGGGCAGAAGGACTTCCCCAAGGTTTGCAACGAGGCCGTCCTCTTGCCGTGAACTTGGGTGCAGGTTCTCGTGCTGTTCAGGAACTACTTGGTTATCAGGGTAAGCGTTGAGTTAAACCGTAATCGTAATAGCTGCAGAGGAAGCAGGGGAAGAAGACCCAAAGTGTCAGAAAGATGCCTGGATTGTGGAAACTGGGTGGGAACTGGCTTCTCTCTCTGAGGCTGGTCTTTCCAAGGGCCTTGGGAGAGCTGGCTCCCCCAGGGACGGTGATGTCTGTGGGATCCCAGCCCACGAGGAAGGCGGGCTCTCTGCCACGGGGGCCATGGTTGGGACATAGATGCCTGTGCCCATCTTAATCGATGGAATTGGAAACGTGGCTGAGTTCATTGCGGTCGTAATAAAAATTATTCTAATAAGCCATGTCATGTATCATTATCTTTTCTTTATTTTTTCTAATGGTGGCAAACCTCACGCACAATAAGCTGCATGAATAGTAAGTGTGTGAAGTGTAATGTTGACGAGTATTTTCCTGAGGACATAGAACATTCCTGACACCCCCAGCAAGCTCCCCTGCCAATCCACACACTCCTCCCCGAGGATAGCCATGCTTCTGACTTTCGGGACTATTGGATTAGTTTTGCTGGTTCCCGAACTTCTCACAAATGGAAGCATACGGTAAACATGTTTTTGTGTGAGTGCCTAGGCTTTTTTCCCCCCTGAAAACATAAGCATTTTGGAGATTGGTCCGTATCATTATGAGCAGCGGTAGGTAGTTGATTCTTTTATTGCTGCGCGATATTCCAGTATATAAATTAACCAAATCCGATTATCCATTCCTCCTGCCATGGTCACTCAGTTGCTTGGTTTCCAGTTTTAGCTATTATGAATAGAGCTGGGGTGTGCCTTTTTCTACATGCCTTTGGGGGGATATAAACCCTCATTTCTCCTCAGAACAGACCCAGGCACATGAACTATCCGATCACAGGGTAAATGAGACTTTAGGTTTGCTAGAAGCTGCCAGACCATTTTTGTGGTGTTTGCATCATGGTACCCGCCTACCACAGTGGTCCAGGAGCCTGTGGCTCTGTATGTTTTTGCCAACCTTTGATATTGTTGTGATTCCTTTATTTATTTAAAAAATTTTTTTAAATGTTCATTTTTGAGAGAGAGAGAGGCAGAGTATGAGCAAGGGAGAGGCAGAGAGAGAGAGAGACAGACAGACAGAATCTGAAGCAGGCTCCAGGCTCTGAGCTGTCAGCACAGAGCCCGATGTGGGGCTCGAATTCACGAGCTGTGAGATCCTCACCTGAGCCGAAGTCGGATGCTCAACCGACTGAGCCACCCAGGCGCCCCATGTTGATTTTCCTTTTAATCCGACCTGGTTTCATGGGTGTGGGACAAGTGGACACCCTGGCCGACAGTAAGCAGGGAAAAAACAGAAGATGGCAGGTCAGCGATGCAGAGAAAGAGAACCTGGGAGATCAAGAGGGAGAGAAAGAGGGAAACAGAGGCAGGAAGAAGCCGCAAAATGGGGGTGGAAAGCCAGCCAGAGAGAGACCTGGAGGGAGAGGTGAAGTGGGGGGGGGGAGGGAAAAGGTGCAGGTGCAGAGAGGGGAGAAGAGAGAGTGGAAGAAGACAGGGAAGAGAAATGGAAGGAAGAACGGAGGTGAGGGGGGAGGAGGCAGGAGCTGAGCAGGAAGGGGTAATGCTTCCAGAGGACAGAAGGGCTGGCAAGAGGAGGAGGGAGTGGAAAGCGACCCTGGGAGGCGGCCCGGGGAGGAGGGCAAGCGTGGAAATGGGTCTCTTGGTATTTTATGAAACATGTCCTTTTTTAAAAAAGTGCTTCTTGATATTTTTATGTTTATATGTTTTAACTTGGGCCCGGCTTCATGGAAAATGCATGAGGAGTAAGTGGTTTCTGGGAATGTTTTATACATGACCGGGGAGTTGGGAGGATGCAGGGGGTGGGTGGGAGAGATGGAGGGCGTGGACTGCTCCCCCCTTGGGCGTCCTGGCAGGGCTCTGGGGAGGGGCAGGGGGCAGGCGGTCAGAGCTGACTCTACTCAGCTGGCTCTCATCTCGAGGTTACATGGAAGGCAACCCAGGGTGGGGAACAAGCTGGTGTGGCCGGGATCCATCAGCCCTGGGACTCTGGCCAGTCCATGTCCCCACACCCCCATGCCGGCTTCCTCACTGGTGGTGCCCGTGGGATCTGACCCCGGGCCGGGGGAGCCATCAGGGTGGCCTTTCTGGACAACAGGGATTTTCCAGGACAGCGCTTGTCAAACATGGCCCTGCCCCTGGGGATCTTGGTAGCATGCAGATTGGGATTTGGCAGGTCTGGGGTGAGATCTGAGATGCTGGGTTTCCAGCCTGCTGTCCGGGGAATGCCCTTGGTCCCTGGGGCCACAGAGCTCGAGGAACGCTTGGGTTACCTGGGGTTTGGAGTAGAGGGTAGATTGCAAAAGAGCTAACTGGACTCAAGAGAAGGGCAACCTTGAGCATCAGTGATTTTTCCTGATGCATCTACCAGACCAAAAGGAGCTAGGTGTTCAAGAGGTGGGCCCTGTCTGCGGTCCTGCTTCTCGCCACCGCCCATGCCCCTCCCTCAGGAACTCTTTTCTTGCAACGTGCCCCACACGTTTACACCCCCTTGCATTGCAATTGCTGTGTCTAAGCTTGCACTTGCGTTTCTCCAACTTCTGCAGCTAGAAACGCCTTCTCATCCACACAAGGGTTCTTCAACTCTCAAGGGAAGAGGGACTTCAAATCCCTTTGGACAATCGGATGACAAATTGCCCCCCATCTCCCAAGGAGAAAGCACACATTTCCACCATTTTGCACGCAATCTCACTGGTTCCTGGGCCTCAGTGAGTCCCGTCCCTGGATGCTGGTGTAGGTGTCTGAGCTTCAAGAACATGGACCCAAAGTCAGTGCCTTCACAGAAGCATCTGTCCAGGTCTTCCTGGAACAACATCAGTGCCTCTCCTGAGACTGGCCTCCCCAGGACTCGGGTCTTTGTTGCATTATGTCTACTATTTGCGTCACCTGTGTGTGCCTTTCTCTTCCACTGGCATCTGGATCCAGGAAGGACGAGTGGTGCTTGCTTCTGTGCCCTGCAGCCCAGTGCAGGAACTGCCCCGGGGGGTCGGGGGAGCTCAGGAAATCTAGAATGCACTAGTGTGCTTGGGTCTATTGGGAAACACAACTGCTAGAGTTTTTCTTCTAGAAGCTGGAGTCTGGCTCTTTGCAAGGATGAAGGCAGGCTCCAGTGGAGGGGTGGATTTGAGTAGGCAAGGCAAACCCTCCCAACAGACAACCCCCTCCTTTCCGTGGAGCATAAAGTTTCGTGAGATCTTGAGAATCCTTCTTGCTCAAAGTGGTGGGGGTAGCCGGACATGGTAGAAAGGACTGAACTCAGGGGGGTGAAGCATGGGTCCCTGTTATGGGCTGAATTATGTACCCTCACAAAATCCCTATACCGAAGCCCCAAGCCCCAAAGTGACTGTATATTTGGAGAAGGGGCCTTCAAAAAGGTCATTAAGGTTCAGTGGGGTCCTCATGGACTCTTATATGGTGTCTTATAAGAAGAACAGGAGTCACCTGAGGGTTGGCTCTCTCTCCACACACACAGAGGAAAGGCCCCCTGAGGACACAGTGAGCAAGCCAGGAAGAGAGCTCTCACCAGAAGTCAGCCCCGCCAACACCTTGATCTTGGACTTCCAGCCTCAAGAACTGCAGGGAAAGAAATTTCCATCATTTAAGTCACCCAGACTGTGGCATTTGGTTATGGAGGCCCCAGGAGACCAAGATTGTACCCATTCCTGCTCTGTCACTGGCCCCCTTGGCGGCCTTCGGGCAGGGTCATTCCCCTCTCTGGCCCTCAGCTTCCTCATCTGTAAACTGGGACTGCGGGGAAGAAGGGCAGCGAGGGGAATCTTCAAGGTCCTTCCCAGTTCTGAGAGTTTATGAGCTCGGAAGATGCTTTTCAGGAAGGCTCTGATTTATAGCACAGATGTGCGGGAGAAAAACAGTTGTGTGGGAATCAATTTTCTCTTGTAAATAGGATCCTTTTTAAGGTACTCCAGGGAGAAAAGAAGGAGCAAACCTTTTTAGAAGGCCTACTATGAAGTTGAAGTCACTCTGCGAGACAGTGTTCCATTTAGCGCTTTACATTACCGTTTATTTACCTTGTAAATGTATCACACGCCTAATTCTTTTTAAGAAAATGATGTTTTGTTTCACAAAGAAAGGAACTGCACGCTCCAGAGGAAAACAGGGAAATACAAAAAAAATAAGAAGTGAAAGGAAAAATAGACTATTCATCCAACAGGTATTTATTGAACACCCACTATGTGCCAATCACTATACAAAAGGAAGTGGGTTTCTACTCAGCTTTTAAGTATATATATGTATGTGTGTGTGTATATATACACACACACATACATATATATACATACAATTGTAAGTGTAGATGCGATAACATTTAAAGTCTGCAGTTTTATTTAAATGTCTGTTATATTCATTTTGATGTGATGTAGCTGGTTCTTAATAAGCCTACCACTTCCAAGATTGCTTTCTTTCTCCTGATTTTAAAGTAACACGTATGTTTATGGAAGGAAATGTGGACATTACAGGCACATAAAAAGAAAGACAGATTACTTGTCATTTACCACCCAGACTTTTTTTCTATGTACACATCCAGACCCTCAGCACATGTGCTTAGAACCTGCTCCTCCCCTCCTCCCTGGGACCGCCCCCCCCACCTCGTATCCATTCCCCCCACCAGACTTACATACACTAGAACGTGGAAACTTACCCAAGGTCAGTAACTGTTGTCCATTTAACTCATGGCTTTATAATTAGCACCCAGAACAGCACCTGGCATACAGTAGGCACTCCATAAGTAGCGAATGTGTATAATGTAAACGTCACGTAAAGACTGGAAGGATATGAGTGGATAATATGAGAATAGTGTAGTAGAATGGGTGAATAATGTAAAGAATGTAAATGTCACGTAAAGAATGAGTGACAGTGAAGTCATGTGAGGTCATGTGAAGCAGCTGTATAATCTGCTTTTCAAAAAATTATCAAAATGCGGTAAGTACTTTCTGGTATTATAAAATCTGCCACAATATATTGGATGATGATTTCACAGTATTCCATCCTATAGGTATATCATAAATAATTTCCCCAGGCTCATCTTGTGACTATCTCAAATAACATCTTCAGGGGGTGCCCTGGTGGCTCAGTCGGTTGAGTGTCTGACTTCTGCTCCGGTGATGATCTCGTGGTTCGTGGGTTCAAGCCCCGCGTTGGGCTCTGTGCTGACAGCTTAGAGCCTGGAACCTGCTTCGGATTCTATGTCTCCCTATCTCTCTGCCCCTCTCCCGTTCACACTCTGACTCTCTCTCTCTCTCTGCCTCTCCCTCTCTCTCTCTCTCTCAAAAATAAGCAAAACATTAAAAAAATTTAAAATAACATCTTCAGGAAGATCCCGGTAGCTGTTCTTTGCACGACTTCATGATAATTTTCTTGGTGTAAATTTCCAGAAGTGAGGTTGAGGGGTCAAAACGCAGGCTCATGCATTGGACTACTATGCAGCCATAAAAAGGAATGAGGTATTGGTACATGCAGCGACATGGAGAAGTCCAGAAGACTTGAAGCTAAGTGAAAGAAGCCAGACACAAAAGATCACACACTGCATGATTCCCACGTATACGAAAATCCAGAATAGGTAAATTCATAGAGACAGAAAGGAGGTTGGTGGATGTCAAGGCTTAGGGGGAAAGGGGGTTGGGGAGTGAATGTTCAATGGGCGTGGGGTTTTCTTCTGGGGGTGATGCAAATGCTTTGGAGCTAGATGTGCAGCACTGTGCATGTGCTAAATGCCACCCCGTTGCCCACTTTAAAAGGCCTAATTTTACATTATGCGACTTCTGCTTCAATTAAAAACAATAACATGGGTACAATCTCAAGGCCAACAGAGAGCACCAGTTTGTGAACCCACCAACCATGCATTGGAGGGACTGTTTCCTTGCAAATTCAGCAGTGATTTTTCTATAAACCTGGCCAGGTTTACAGGCGGAGTGTATTGATCATCAATGATATCAATTTTTTTTCTCCCAGAACCAGTGAATATTTACATCTCATTTGCATATTCGTGTTTGCCAATCATAGGGGAGTGTTGGTCTTACTGATTTGCAAGAATGCATGCTCCACTGATGATATTAACTCTTGTCATGCATGTCTTGGAATCCATGTTTCTTTATGGTTTTGCCTTTTTAACGTTAATTCTAACTTTTTAATTGCTACTAGTCTACTAACTAGTGCCTGAGACACCATCCTGTGGTTAATCATCTCCCTGTTGATTGCCCACCAGACATTCCGCTCTGACTCCTATCTTTCCCTTCCTGATAGCGTCCAAGTTCACCATTCTTGTCTGGAGCCAGTCTGTCTTAAAGCTCACGGACCGGTGCTGAGTGATCATGCCAATCTTGGTCATCTCATTTCTCTTTTCGGTGTTGGGTAAGACCTGGGCACCCGGGACAACTCAGTCACAAGCAAAGGGAAATGAAGGAAAATTTGATGGTGGGGAGGGCCTCTGGGAAAGATTGCTTGAGTCTTACAAGGACAATGCTCTTGTTCTAACTCTGGAGGTGGCTGGATCTGGGAGTGATGCCAGGAGCCCTGAAGCCATCTTGTGTCCATGAGGAAAGCCATCCCAGGGACCAAGGCAGCATGCAGGGAAGGATACATCAGAGCAGATGCAGACCCCCAGAGGCTTCTCATCAGTGCACCCACCCCCTGGGCTTGCCGTGAGGTGAGATTAGGGACATCCCGAGCCTTTCAGGTATCCAAGTCAGGTGCCTATTCTCTGTGGCTGACAGTATCCTAAACCACCGAACTCCATTTAGGGACAGCTGTTTCCTTCTTTGTTTTTCAAATGTATAAACCGACTGCTTCCACAAACATTTTGTAAATAAAACTTTTTCTATAATTTGACACAGAGCTTCCAGTAGATTCCAAGAAGTGGAATGACAGGACAAGAACGTATTCGATTTTAAAGTTGCTGGATTCATATTTTCATTTGCCTTCCTGTTGGGAACTCCACAGGCTTAATCAGTCTCTCAACCAGAAAACGGGTGAGGGTGGGGGGGGGGGATGGCGGTTTGAGTCAAGGTCTTCCACTATTGCATCCAAAGCTGGATATTAAAAGGAAGCTGGCCTTTAGTCTTGATTAAGTTCCTTCAAATCTGAAATCATGGGTAATGAATTCAGTTTGCCTGAATAAAGCATCCCCTGGAGAGCCAAATCTGGCTGTCATGCTTCTCTGTGCTGTACCCTTCATTATGTACAATTCTAGAATGTCCGGATTGGAAAGGACTTTAATGGTCTGAATAGAGTGGGGTGGGTCAGAAGCCCCATTGGTAACCAGAAGAAATGTATGGCCAGCCTCCTAGGAAATTCTATCCCCACTCATAGTAGTGTCCTGGGGCTGCTATGACAAAGGACCACAAACTGGGTGCATTCGAACAACAGAAATGTATTGTCTCACAGTTCCAGAGGCCGGAAGTCTGAAATCAAGGCGTCAGCAGGGATGGCTCCTTCTGAGGGCCATGAGGGAAAATTGGTTCCTGTGCCTTCTCCTGGCTTCTGGTGGCTCAATGTTCCTCGGCTCATAGAGGGTCTCCCTGGGTCTTGACATCATCTCCCCATTATGTGTGTCCATCTCTGTGTCCAAATTTCCCCTTTGGTAAGGATCCAGTCATGTTGGATGACCTCATCCAACTTGGTCTTCTGCATAGATCCTATTTCCAAATATGATCCCATTCACAGGTCCTGGGGGTTAGGACTTCAACACCTTTGGGGGAACATGATCCGTAACGCCATCCAAACACACAAGACTGTGCATAGAATCAGATCAGGGGCCGTGAACCCAGTAAGTTTTATCTAGGGACCCCAAAAGGAGACTCGACTCTCTTCTGGCCTCTTGTCTTTGGAGTGGGAGGCAAGAAAGAAATAATGGGAACACCAAGGCCCAGAGAGGCAGAGATGTGTGTCTAGATCCTCACAACACACTGGGGGGGGGGGGGATGTGCCAGGGCTGGAACCCACGTCTTCTGGGTTTTCACATAGCATCTCATGGGGACCCTGGCCCCATCAGGGTCCAGTCCTCTGGCGGCTGCAGAATCTGAGCCTCTGAAGTAGCCAAGCTGAAACAGGACAGGTGGCCAGACTCCAAGGGAGGCAGAGAGGAGCTGGTGGGGACTGGGGCAACCTCCTCCCTAGCAGACGGAGGAGGTGACCATGTTGGGAGTCAGAGGGCAGGAATGTGGCACATCCCCGGGTGGCCAGAGCCTGTGAAAATCAACAGATAATAGAAAATGTGGGAGAGGAAGCTTGCAGACTCTTTGGGATGATGGCAGGTGGGTTCTGGCTTCAGTTCACCATTGGCCAAGGTCCCTGGACATTTAAGGGGGCAGCCAGGAGGGGGCCGAGGAACCCTTGTCTCTGCTGCCTGTGCCAGCTGCCCATCCATAGGAAGCCAGCATGTCAGCCCTCCTGCCCACTGATGCCAGCCCAGAGGTGCCAAGGCACCAGGCGCAGCAAAGCCAGCTGGCAGCTTAATGGAGAGCCAACGGCCCGGCCGGCTGGCCCATCTGCTCCTGGCTGCCAGCTGCATGCCCGTGGGAGGCGGGCCGGCAGCCCATCCAAGTGGCCAAGGTGCCAGCCACTGGGTGCTCCAGGCCAGCTGGCAAGCTGGCAGGACTGGCCAGCATCCCCATCTGCCAGCCAGTGCCAGATGAACGCGCAGGGGAACTGGGCCTGGGGATCTCGGGTGCCAGGCTGCGGGGAGTTCCAAGGCTTCGGAGCCCTGGCTCTCCCCTTGCCTCTGTCCCACACTCCCCCAGGAGCTCTGAGATGTTGCTCATGAGCTCCCCAAGTGACGGCCCCGGGAAGTGCATGAATGGTTGAGAACATGGTACTCCAGAAGATCACAGGATGTTAGAGGCGCAGCACTCAGGTGCTTAGGGACATGGACTCTGGGGCACCCAGCCTGGGTCCGAGTCCCAGCTCTAATTAGCTGCACGACCTTGGGCGGGCCAGTTAACTGCCCGTACGTAGCCTCCGTTTGCTCACCTGTAAAACGGGAAAGCATCTGCCTCATTGGTAAAGTCAGGATCAAACGAGGTGCACATACAACCCTTAGAACGTGGCGAGCTCTCGATGTAAGATTATTACGATCAGTTATATTATTAGAACCAGAAGGTTAGAGTGTTTTAGTTTAAAGGTGCTTTTGGCTCTCGAGTTGGGGAACCAAGACCCAGATTGGGGGAAGAGTTGGGCTTTTTTTCCAGGTCACAAACAATCTGATAAAGAGAAAGAAAAACAGAAAGGGTGGGGGAGGGGGACTTGGGAGGAGGTCAAAGGGTACAAACCTGCGGGTCCAGGAGGAACAAATCCTAGGGATGGAACTCAGGACCTGACACCTGCAGAAACACGGCTGAGGGACACATAGGAACATTGTCACAGGATTAAAGCCTAAGAGTTCTCATCCCAAGGAGAAATTTTTTTCTCTCTTTTTAATTTCTTTTTTTTTTATTGTATCTCTATGAGATGGTGGATGACGACTGAGCTTCCTACGGCCATCATTTCACAGCATAGGTGGTTCCAACCGTTAGGCCTGCATGGTTTAAACTCACACAGCGATATACGCCAGTTACATCTCAGGAAAACTGGAAAAAAACCATCGAAATTTTGATTTGAAAAGCAACATTTTCAGAGGACAGCTAGGGATGCAAATGAATGTGATACATGCAGGAAATGGGAACCAAAAACGAGCAGAGGATCCGAATAGACCTTTTTTCCAAAGAAGGCATACCAAGGCCCGAAAGGTCAACGAAAGGCACTCGTCGCCACTAATCATGAGGGAAATGCAAACCAAAGCCACAATGAGATGTCACCTCACACCTGTCAGAATGGCTGGATTCAAAAAGATGAGAAAACACAAGGGTTGGGGAGGATGTGGAGAAAAGGGGCCCCTCGGGCGCCGTTCTTGGGAATGGAAAATGGTGCAACCACTGTGGGAAACAGTATGGAGGTTCCTCAGAAAGTTGAAAATAGAACTACCCTGTGCTCTGCAACCGCACTTATCCAAAGAAAACAGAATCACTGTCCCAAAAAGATACCTGCACCCCCATGCTGATTGCAGCATTATTTACGATAGGCAAGACACGGAAACAACCTGAGTGTCCATTGGCCGATAAATTGATACAGAAAATGTGTTTGCGCTCAATGGAATATTGTTTTCACCAAAAAGAAAGAAGTCCTGCCATCTGTGGCAACATGTCTGGACCTTGAGGGCGTTATGCTGAGTGGAATAAGTCAGAGCGAAAAGACAAATACTGTCTCATCTCACTTAATGCGGAATCTTTTTAAAAAAAGGAGCTGAACTCATAGAGAACAGAGGTGGGGGGCTAGAGGGTGAGTGAAATAGGTGAGGAGGTCAAAAGGTACAAACTTGCAGTTACAAAATAAAGAAGTTCAGGGGATGTCACGTACAGCGTGGTGACTGTAGCCTCCGTTTGCTCACCTGTAAAATGGGAAAGCATCTGCCTCATTGGATTAAATGAGGTGCACATACGACCCTTAGAACATGGCGAGTTCTCCCAGAAAATAAGTGATGCTCGTAAAGAAAAATTTGAGATGTGGTTCAAAAACAGTGAAGAAGACTGTATTTTGTATCTAAAAATTGCTAAGAGACTAGACCTCAGAAGTTCTTATCATGGGGCCCCTGAGTGGCTCAGTGGGTTAAGCGTCATCTCAGGTCATAATCTCATTGTTTGTGAGCTTGAGCCCCACATCGGGCTCTGTGCTGACAGCTCAGAGCCTGGAGCCTGCTTCGGATTTTGTGTCTCCCTCTCTCTCTGCCTCTCCCCTGCTTGCACTCTGTGTGTGTCCCTCTCTCTCTCAAAAATAAATAAACATTAAAAAAAATTTAAAAACTTTCTCACCACAAGAAAAAAATTATCACTGTGTGTGGTGATGACATTCATTTTGCAATATATCGGTTATTATTGGACCCTCAACCTGTATGTTGTATTAGGTCAATTATATCTCAATAAAATCATGTAAAAAAAAGAAAGATCCCAGCTGCCCAGAAAGTCATCTGCGATGTGGGGTCAAGGTCCCAGGTTTACCTGCCACCCTCCCTGGTTCCTTGGCCCTGAAAGGCTCAGTTAAAATAGAGGAGGTGATAATGAGGTAAGGAGGGATCTCTCTGCTCTGCTCCAACCGGATGCCCCAAATGCACCCAAATGCTCGGTGACCACACCTCAGGACCCTCCAAATGCCCTGCCTTATGTGTGAGTGTGCATGTTTGCAAACACACACCTGTGTGTATATGTGTGTTTCTGAGTGTTGGCATATAGTCTTGTGTGTCCACTGGGTATATCTTAAGGGAAGGTCCCATATCGTTTCAGCAACATCTCAGCTATTCACGGCTCACCTCTCTGGAAGGTTCAGATACCCAGAAAGCTTCTGGCATCCCTGAGCCCGTGTGCTGAGAACAATGCCTGGCTGGAGCTCTGTAAACCCATGAGGGATGGATGTATGAATGAATGAATGAATGAATGAATGAATGAAGCAGATTGGAGCTTTTGTTTAGCCTGATCCAGCTCTTCTTTAAAAAAATTTTTTTGGGGGGGCGCCTGGGTGGCGCAGTCGGTTAAGCGTCCGACTTCAGCCAGGTCACGATCTCACGGTCCGGGAGTTCGAGCCCCGCGTCAGGCTCTGGGCTGATGGCTCAGAGCCTGGAGCCTGTTTCCGATTCTGTGTCTCCCTCTCTCTCTGCCCCTCGCCCGTTCATGCTCTGTCTCTCTCTGTCCCAAAAATAAATAAACGTTGAAAAAAAAATCTTTAAAAAAAATTTTTTTTTGGTAATGTTTATTTATTTTTGAAAGAGAGAAACAGAGTGCGAAAGGGGGAAGGGCAGAGAGAGAGACACACACACGCAGAATCTGAAACAGGCTCCAGGCTCTGAGCTGGCAGCACAGAGCCCAACACGGGGCTCGAACTCACAAACTGTGAGATCATGACCTGAGCCGAAGTCGGACGCTCAACCGACTGAGCCACCCAGGCGCCCCCTCGTCCAGCTCTTCTAATTGGACACCAGGACCCTTGCAGTCCATCCAGCAGCCAATAAGAGCAAGGGTCTTAAAGTTCTACATCCTTCATTTTAACCAGCAACTCTTGACTTTCACTCGGAGCCTTGTTACCCTGATTTTGCGTGCAGTGCTAACAAAAGCAGTTAGTTAACCTTGTCTGTAGGCTGGACGCAGCAAGATAAGGGAATAAGGGAGCAGACACCTGTAGGTAGAAGAAACAGATAAAGGTGGCTGTGATGCTTAAGTGTGCTAGCAAGGGAAAGAACTGTTGGGGGAAGACTCAAAAACGTCACAGTGTGAGCAGTCCAGGGCCACCTTGTGAAGGGGCGGGGGCCCCAGCCTGTGGAGAGCCTTTCACATCTCCCTGGAAAATAAGTGATGCTCGTAAAGAAAGATTTGGGATGTAGTTCAAGGGCCCCGGTCCAAACTCTCAAGGAACAGAGTACATTTTGCAGAGATTCTTATCCAAAATGTAATTTTCAAAAACGGTAATTAAAGAGAGGTGATCTTCCATCAGCCAGAAAGCTTGGCTCTCTCAGCTGACTCGGTCAGGGAGGGTTACACGCTGCTGGGATCCACTGCTCTTTGTGCGGACAGAGCTGACAATTAGAGAATTTAAGCAAAGCAAAGGGAGAAGGGAAGGTGTGGGGGCGATCAATCAAGATGGCTTTTCATTCTGGACATGAATGTTAACACTCTCTTCCTGAGCGTGTACAGGGACGGGCAGTGCTCAGAACTGTTTCACATTCATTATTCATCGCCTCCTGTATTGGGCATCTTGTCTACCAAAGAGGAAACACACACACATATACATACCCCCCAACACACACACATGGGTGTGCACCCATACGTAAGGACACACAGTCTTACACAACCAGATGTACACACAGACACGTACACACACATATTCAGATGTGCACACACACAGACGTACATCTATATGCACATACATATGCATTCACACACATTTACATCCAGGGACACACCTGCACACACACTGCCAGTCTTTTGACTCCACAAACGGTTGAATCTGGAAGGTGCTTTTCACTGTGTTGGACTGATCAGACCCCAAACAATTCTGGGATCATGATGATGCCGGTGGCATGGATGATACAGCGTAACTGCTACCATTTTGGGAGCACCTGGTATATTCCAGATCTCGTGCCTGGTATTTGACATGGCATTTACCAGCCTCTCTGCCTCTTCCTTCTCCCTGCTTTCTTCCTTTTTTCTTTCTTTCTCTACCTTTTGTTGTCTTTCTTTTTTACAAGAAGTATGTGGCCACATTCTCATTGTAGAACATCAACACGATACTGACAAAACAAACCTTCCCCTTAATGTTTTCTGCCTTGTAACCACTCAATTTCTTAGCAATAATGGCTGTGAACCATGGCAGGTGGAACTCACATCCTCCAATTTGACATGCAGCTTGAGAGCAGATACAGAAAAGAGCCCAGTTGCCCATCAACAGGATAAAGGTTAAGCACGTTCTGGAATACTATGCAAAAGCCAAAAAGAAGCGACATTGGCTTTTGGAATAATATTAGCCAGTGCCTCCCGAGCCCTTTACCAGGGGTTGGGCATGCTCCCTGAAACCCATCTGTTAATCTTCTCAGCTATACCGTGTGCATTAGCAACACTCCCACTTTACAGACATGGCCATCGAGGAAAAGTGACATTTGAATGTTTGTCTGGCCAGCATGTTGCAGATCTGAGATTTGGGCCAGGTGATCCTATCCTTCAAGACTTCATTCTTTTTTTTTTTCCAGTTTATTTATTTTGAGAGAGAGAGAGAGAGTGAATGAGCAGGGGAAGGGAAGAGAGAGGGAGAGAGAGAATCCAAAGCAGGCTCCATGCTGTCAGCTCAGAGCCCGACATGGGGCTTGAATCCACAAACTGTGAGTTTATGACCTGAGCCAAAATCAAGAGTCAGACGCTTACCCAACTGAGCCACCCAGGCGCCCCCTAAAGCCTGTATTCTTAAGCCCCAATACTAAGATTCCCAAGAACCAATAAGCGATATCTATCATCTATCTATCTATCTATCTATCTCTTTACAGAAGAGTACATAGAAAATGATTCTCTTTATACAAAAAATGAAAACACATGTGTAGGTGCATAAATGAATCCATGGCCTTTTGTCACTCTTATGACATCCTCTCTTACATTTGACAACGAAATGGTGTCACAGAGGCAGAGTGACCTTCCCAACTGGGTTCAGGTCCACCTCTGCCCAACTGTACCACTTGGGCTGTTTGCACAATACTTTCCTTCTGCTGATGACACAGTGAACTGAGTAGTTGGGGAGGAGATTGTCTTTCAAGGATTTCCCCAAAGAGCATCTTCTGGGGAGAACCTCTGTTCCCCCGAGTGGCCCCTTTTCACGGTCCCATGCTTCTAGAAGGGCACGGGTAGCTACATGAGGTCAGAGAAGAAAGAATTCTGGGCTGCCTGAGGTGGGCTCCCACCGTGAAGGTAGGAGCCCTTCAGTGGCTGGCCATTGGACAGTGTCTCAAGTGCCCCCATTACTGAGCTACATGGTCACCTGGGTTTGGCACTGTGGAAAGCCTTCAAAGGTCTTAGCAAACCCCAAGTGCACAATGGGGTTGAGGACAGTGCCTGAGCTGGAAACTGGGAGACCTGGTTGTCAGTCCTGTCTCCTGCCCCTTACTTGCTGTCGTCTCTTCCCTGCTCTGTTCTCAGGCTCCACTTCTGCTCAGTGAGAGCTGTCAGGCTTGCAGAGATGGTAGAGAACACGAGATTTAGGATGCAAGACCCAGAGCCATGGCTTACAGAATCTGTATTGGAAGCAACCCATCCCCCCAAGCTTCACTTTCCTCACCCACGAAATATAAATGATGCTACTAATTGGGCAGCCGCCATCTATGGGTTCATGGTGTATTTCAGATGAAGGAAACTGCAAGTGCAAAGGCCCTGTGGTGGCATGCTTGGTGCTCATGGCCACCATCTCAGAGATGAAGGGCACCACCAATCGTGGGCCACCTCACGTCGATCACTCCATCTTAACTTATGAGGGAGCCGAGGACCAGAGTGACCACATAACTGGCTTGAGGTTGCACAGCTGTCCGATGGCAAAGGGTGCAAAAAGCCAGGACTAGAACGAGGTGGGCTTTGGACATAAAATTTAAGGGAGTGCCAAAAAACAAAACAAAACAAAAAAAACCCCAGTGGTTGAGATGAAAGAAACCCTTCCGTGAAAGATTTTTTTTAAAATGAAAGTTGATGCAAGCAAATCTCTGATGAACAAAGTAACAAAATTTTAAACAAAGACACCATCAGTATTACTGATTTTCTCTTTTGCCTCAGGCTCCAATGGGATTCTGCGTGGCATTTAAAAAATTTTGGACTTTGTTCACTGCGGATTTTTGTTTGCGTTAAATCAGAATTTTTAAGATACTGCTTCGGAACATTCATCTTGATTACTGAGCTTTTTAGTGGCCCCTAAATTCTGTGAGTGCCTCACATGTCTATCCCAGTCTTAGCCCTACAGGACTCTTTCTGCCAACTTGGACTCTTTGTTCTTTCTTTACATCTAGTCATTCATTCCCGCGTTCGTTCATTTATTTGTTCATTCAGTCATTCCGCAAATACTTTAGAGGACCATGATTCCAGGAGCCAAGAAAATGGCAGTGAATAAGATAATCATGGTTCTGACTTCCTGGCACAGAGCATCTAATTGGAGTCAAATCATCACATAAACAAACGTACAAGTAGTGATGTGGCCTTTCCAGCCAAAGGAAATAATGAGAATGTTGACCGAGAGTGGCAACCAGGGCAGGCTTCCCAGAGGAGGTGGTGTTTGGGTGAGATGGAGTTAAGCAGGTGGCAGTGGATTAAGGTGGGTGGTTACAGGTGTTCTAGGCAGAAGAAATAGCAGGTGCAAAGGCCCTGTGGCAAGATCAAGAGGATTGGGGGGGCTCTAGGAACACAAGAGGCCAGTGCAGCAATGTGCTGATAAGCAGGAGAGTGGGAGGCAAAAATGAGAATGGAGAAATAGGCAGGGCCAGGAGACACAGCAGGGAAGGTTTTGATCTCCTGCGCAAGGACAGCAGGGAGCCCCTAGCGGGTTTTGAGCTGGAGAGTGACATATGCGGATTTGTTCTTTGCAGTGGTCTTCCTGGTTGCCGAACGGTATTCTATATAGAACCCAGACTCCCTAGGCTTCTAGTCCGACTTCCCCCTTTCATGGCAGGTCACACAGCCCTTGCCTTCTCTGTGCTTCAGGCACTCGTCTGTAAAATGGGGTTCCAGCCTCTCCAGGTTGTGAAGAAAATTACGTGAGATAATAAGTGTTGGTCTCTCCAGGCGGCCTGACACATAGTAAGCGCTCTATAAATGTTGGCCATAATTACTATTACTGAGGTTGATTTTAGGGGGCAAAACAGAAGACAGCAAGAAAGCAACCCTCGTCCTCGGCCCTGGGGCGGCTCAGCCTGGGCGCCTCTGCCTGAAGCTCGCTGCTCCCCTCCTTAGAAGGTGGCTTTTCTTTCTGCCGCGTGCTCTCTGGAGGAGGGACACCGTGGAGGCTGCAGTAATGCTGTGAAGGTCTTAAAAGAAATTATAGCCTGCATAAAAATATTCACTCCAGTGGAGGGCCTTAAACCATTCCCCTGGGCATTGAACAGTGACAGAGAGTGTATTACTGTGCGCTTAAGGCAGTGGCAGCCACCCAAGGTCAGAGAGAACCGGAAGGCAAGCACTTAAGCATGGAAGTTCCCCTAAATAGCATCCTTCCGTGAGCAGCCCTCTCTCCGACCTGCCAACTGCCAGGCCCCAGATCCCTTGTTGCCTCCATATCCACAGCACCCAGGACAAGTCACAAGAATTCCTGAGACAGAGGGGAGAAGGGGAGAGGAAAGAGGACAGCCTGGGGCTGGGGGCAGCAGGGCGTCCAGATCTCCCCCTTGCTGTGATCTGCGAGGGGATGAACTTAAAATCTCTGCCCTCGGTATTAACATCTGAAAAATGGGAGGCTGTTTGCCTGCTGGGTTCTATTGTCTGTGGGGACTGACCGAGGAGCTCCGGCCTGGAAGGCCACCCAGAAGGTGCTCAGAAATGACCATTTGTCCTTCTTAGGGTTTCCCTTCTTCCCAAGATATTTTTTTCCTCTCTCCTCAACTCTCAATGACTTTACTTCTTGGCAAGTTAAGTAACGCTCCCGAGCCTCAGTTTGCTCATAGGCAAAGTGGGTACAATATTAGTAAGGGTTTGTAGGTTGCCTGTGGGGATTAGTGGAACATTTTGAACTGCTACTCGCCAAAGGCAGGAAGATTGGGTCTCACCTGTTTTGATGTTTTTTTGTCTTCTCACAGCACATCAGGCAGATGGCAGACTCCTTCCCCTGCCCCTGGTCTCAGCAGTGCAGAATCATGGGTAGCCTTAATCCTGGACCTCAGTGGGCCCACAAATCCTCTGAAATTGAACACCAAGACTCATCATATCTTTATATGCTGTGTCCAAAAGACTAAGGAGCATGGTGTCACAGGTATAGGTACTCTGGGCCCAGATTCTGGACATGGGCTAACACTGGCTCAGGGAGATTGGGTTCTTCAGCCCAGCATGCTTGCCTCAGTTTTCTCATCTGTAAACGGGGGAGACAATGGTATACACTTCATAGGATTATCACGAGGGTTAGTGAAATTGCACTTCTGAAGGACTTTAGGAACACAGAGTAGGAACACAGACTTAGTGTCTTTTCTCTTTTTCCCTCTAGGAGAGCTCAATGGGGTCTTTATGGCATCCAAAGTTCTCAGAAGGAGCCAGCTGGTGAAATACGCATCACGCTTCTACTTGCTCTCAAACCAGGATAAAAACGGGGGTGTGGGCCAAGAAAAGTTATGCTTACTGTTTCGTAGAAAGCCTCATCACTACCAAGGAATATTTTTGGCAGATGCAGGGACAAAAAGAGGGGCTGTGTGGTTAAATAGGTTTGGCTCAAGTGAAATGGACGTCTTTCCTGCAGGGTGAGTCGGGGCCCTGAACAAGTGACGTGCACTTTGAAGCAGCAAACTGAACTCCAGTTAGTCAGTACTCAGTGCTTCCTCAACTTCACGGCCAGAGAGTGCTTTGCTGGGCTTAAGCCTCTACGGGACACATTTTTCAGCAGGAAGTCAGGGGGATAAAAACCACAGTAGCCAATCTCTAGGGGGCTTTACCAGCATGAAAGTTGATGTCTCAATTTTATTTTTTCCTTTAAATAACTCCCCTCCGTAATTCGCTCTCACCTCGCCCGTTCTTGGCTTGATGCATTTCGTAATTGGGGCTCTACCGATGTGGCCTCCCTATTGCAAAATCCCTACATGTTCGTGATTTATTGAATGGTCACGTCTCAAGAAGCAGCTCCAACCCACATCTGGATTAGGCACTTTGCCCTGCGCCAGGGGGGCAGGCCAGGACGAACGCTTGGCCCTGCCCCGGGAGCCTGCCGACAAGGGAGGCTCCCAGCTCTCTGGCCGCCCGCCGCCCCGTAGTGATTAGTTGGAAGCCGAGGCAGCAATGCAAGAAGTGTCGTTGGTGGGCGTGATGGAGTGCCTGCTGAGTGGGCCGCAGATAAGCGCTGTGATTTCAGAGGACGCTTCATCATTTCGCCGTAAGAACATGTTAACGGGTGATTGTTTGAATGTCTCCAGCTAATAGGATATTATTCATAACACTCTGGCTAGTTGGAATGGAAGATGATAAGAAATTAAATCCTTAATGGCTTTCTTGAAAGCAGGACTTTTCCCTGGGGAACCCGGAACCCTGGGAATTTGCTCCCTGTGCCCTGGAAATATCTCTATGGAGGAAATTGGTTTCAAATGAACCTCCCGGGGAGACATGAGGGTACAAGGAACAGAGCAAAAAGCCGTCGACCAATGATTGGGCACCTACTACGTGCCACGTACCTAGATATTGTATGCTTCACCTTGGCAACATGTCAGTTATGACCAGGCACTATTTAGCTTATTTTAGAACTGGCAGTGTGAGGCTCGGAATAGTGAACCAATCCTTCCCAAGGTCTCATTTCGGATGCTGGAGTGTGGATGTGTCTTTCAAACTCAACTGCTTTCCATGAAATGCAATTTATAGAGGTGGCAGGTGTGGGGGGAGGGTGCCTGGAAGAAAGAGAAGGAAGACCTTTCACGAACTCTTAAAGGGCGAAAAGTAGAAGTCATAGTACCCAGAGGCAGCTGCCAGCGGGGGCAGGGAGTTGGCAGTGAGAAGTCGTGGGTTCTCTGGGTGGCTTCTATGTTCAGTCTGGGAACTGTCCACTCCCAGGATGTGTGCAGCTAACATTTCCCATGATTCCTGTGCTTCTGGGGTCTTGGGAAGATTTCCTGAGCTTTGTTCCTTCTGTCTTTTCCACCAATTACAGAAGCTGCTAACTCCCTATATTAAATCCCTTCCTGCTTGAAATGCCTTGAGCAGTGACCAAACCTTGACAAAATACCCTATCATTCATTGTGTGCGCACACATGTACATGTACATAGATGTTCAACTCACAGGGATAAATTCCCAAGAAAAGCATTTCAGGTCACACATTCTTGAGGCATGTGAGAATAAATCATCATCACCAGCATCATCATCTGTTTTGCAATATGGAAACCAATATCTAGAAGGCCGGGAATAGAGAGCCCACTCTGCCTTTTGTTAAACAACTGCTTTTCCTGTGTAATTGAACCCTCTTTCTAGATGAACAGGGCAGAAATGGTGGCAAAATTCTTTAACAGGCCAAATTCACATTCATTGGGAACTCACCATAGCAGCTGGCTGTGAACATTTAAAAGTAAATGTGTTTTTGTTTGTCTTTCTTTTTGTGGGGTACCAATATCCAACACTTCCTCAGCCTTTCCACTCTTTTTCCTTTGGGTCTCCTCAGCTCCCACAGTGGAAGCTGGCTTGGTTTTCCATTTGCAAAGTTCACAATTCACCCAGCCATGAGCTGTGCCTTTAACCACTGCTAAATTGTTTCCTGACAGCCCTCGCTACAATTTTCTCCCCTGACATTTGATTTACATATGATCTTTAAGCACTGCCATGGCGGTAATAGCGATTTGGTTAATATTCCAAGCGCTCCCCCATGCCCCACACCTTGCAGGGCCATTTCATTGCTGCAGCGTGGCAAAATGCATGTACCAGATAAATGTATCGCTAATGAAATAAACGGATTAGGGGGAAGAATCAATTGCCCTGCTGCCAGGACGAGGCACCAGGAGTTAATTTTGTCTGGATCTGCAAGGGTAGCTGTTAATAGAATAGGCTTTTTACCTAATTGGAGGGAAAGTAAATGAAGTACAGTAATATTCCATGATGTATTGGAAGAATTTACTTCATTTTCTCTTAGTCTTGCTTGATGAGTGTTTACAGCACAATAGAATTTATAGTCTCCCTCCTCTCCCCATTTTTCTTTCCTTTTCTTTCTCTAGTCCTCACTATATTTCTTTTCTTTTTTTGTGTATCTAATTTTCTTTTTTCTTATCCTCCATCCCTCCTTTTTGTCCTTCTTTCCATCCATCCATCCGTCCTTCCATCCATCCATCCATCCATCCATCCATCCATCCATCCATCCTTCCAAACAACCAACCATCCATCTTTCCGTCCTTCCAACCATCCATCCATCCATCCATCCATCCACCCATCCACCCATCCATCCATCCATCCATCCATTTCTTCAACCAGCTGATAAACCAAGGTCTCAAACACAAATGTCTTCAGGAGCCAGTGACATAAATGAGTAAATATTTGTTGGGTTTGTGGCAAAATGGAGCCATCATCACCCTCACTATCCCCATCATCATGATCTTTGTCATTGTCATCATGATTATCTTATTTGTCATTTATTAAATCTGTCCATCCTTCCTCCATTTTTGTGAACATTTATTGAAGGTTTACTATGCTAATCAAGACCTGATTTATCTCTGTGAATATGATAATAGAAAAAAAAGTGTAGCCAAAAAGTTCACTTACATCAATTTATATGTCTGTCTTATGCTTAGACTCCTTTCCAGGTCTTTTCTCTCTTCTCTTGATGGAGGCATTGAAGTTCTGTTGAAACAAATACACCTTCTAAAGATGGAACCAAAAGGTTTTAAGACAAGTTTGGTCAGACTGGTGGGATAAGTAGGAGAGAGCTCTATAAACCTGAAGAGAAGGGTATAAATGTATACAGGAGTTTCAGAGAATGTTTTCCTAGCAGGAGGCAATGCACAGGTGACCAGACACCCGTAAAGGGACAGAACATGGTTTACTGCATGAAGAGAGGTCGTGAAAATCACGAGAGGGAAAAAGCAACTTTTAGAATGAAATTCCAAAGCCCAGAGCAGCACCAAGGACAGCTACCAAGACTTCTACTTGGGCAACTCTAACCAATCCAGGTGAGATGGCTGGTAAGAGGCAGGGCTAGGACTCTAACCCAGGACTGCATAGCCCACAGTGATCCTCCACCGTTAGCACATCAGATCCCCTTAGGAGCTTTTACACCCTGCTGATTACTGAAGAGTGACAAAGACTTTCCTCTTTGACCAGACTTGAGTCAAGCTCCTCTGAGTCTGCTTTCTGATTAGTCCCTGACTTCGGGTTCTGTCCTGGCCCTTTTATTCCAATAGCAAACATCCCGCTGAGTCAGTTCAGCAAAAACCCCCCACCCTTGGTCTGATCATCCTTGATATCTAATAAAATTCCTCACCCCCTACCCCTGATATCTTATCGTGGTGGCCTGCCTTAAACAAGAATCCTGTTAGGACACTATAGCAAAGAATTACCCTACCTTTTGTAATTTTCCATTTCCAGATTCCCCCTCCCCCTGTTCTGCTCCTTAGATATAAATTCTCACTTTTTCTTATTGTTGAAATTCTTACGGAATTTCAGAGTTGAGCCTGATCTCTCTCCCTCATTGCAAACTCCCTATCGAAGTAGCCACTCTCCCTCCCATATACCGCATAAAGTGTTCCTCACAATCTCTAACAGGTGTCAGAATAATGTTGTTGTTGTTGTTGTTGTTGTTGTTGTTGTTGTTGTTGTTGTTTTAATGGGACACCTGAAGAATCTGCATTTGTGATAAGCTCCCCATGTGATTCTGATGCTGGTCTTTTGCAGACCATTCTTCGAAAAACTCCACCTGAGCGTTCTGGGGGCATGTTTTGTTGGAGAGCCTTATTTTATTTCTTCACCATTTCTTAGCCACTGAGTGTCATGAGGGATGTGACAGGCACTCAGGGAAGAATTGGCATGAGGCTGAAGTACTGGTAGGGACAGTAGTTACTTGCCCATGAATTTCATTGTTGTTGTTGTTTACGCAAGGCTTAGAGTTATATTTTCAAGGATTGACTTCATCGACCTGAAAGGCACCATCCATTGTCTGCATCTTGAAACTCAAATCTCTGCATGAGTCCAGAACCTAGATTTTGTTTTCTAGTCCAATGCTCTGTCTAGGGCCAGTAATTTCCTAAGAGCCTACTCTGTGTCAGCTACCATGCTGGCCACTGGGAATGCAGACATGAATCAGCCAAAATACTTTACTCCAGGAGCTCATTGTCAACAGTATAGTCACCCCTCCATTCTGCATCTGTTGGGCTAGGACCCTATAAAGCATTAATCATCTCATTCAACTGTCCCCTCTTTTTCCCCTTCTCCTACTGCCTACTTCTGCTTGTGTAAACTTTGCTGAGAATTTGAGCAGAAATAGTAAATAATGAAGCTCCAGAGGGTTGCACTAATTTCCCAGACATTTAATCAATACGGAGCTGCCCTGTTCATTACAGCTGTCAAAAATATGCAAAATCGTCCATCTGGTCCTCTCAGGTACGAAGCTCTGAGCTGGAGTCACCAGTTGCTTGGCTAATTACCACGCCCCATTTTCTCTCATTCTGAGGCCTCTCCATTAAGCACAAGCTACCAGCTCAAGTATAAAGGAAAACAATAAATATTTGAAATGGCATTGCCTGCTCTGGGGTCCTGAGCAGTGGTTTACTTGGGTCGCTGCAGATAAGGAGTACAGGTGGGGTTTTGTGAAGGAGCAGCCTCCCTCCTCTTCTCCCACGCCCCTAAAACTCTCCCCAGCCCCCAACCTCCTCCCTCCTGAGGCCCCTCCCTGCCCTTCAAATATTTAGACCTATTAAAAACCATTGGGGGGAAAAATGATCTATACAAAAGCTTTGCATAAAAAAGTGATCAATGCAAATCCCTCTGAGGAAATTGCTTCAGCAGATGGAAACGGCCCATTTGCAACAAATGCCGCTGGCTGTGCAGATGGTAATTATGGGATGTATGTAAACATGCAAGCTCCGGCAAGCAGAGCAAACTGCACTGCTGAACTCAGCCGGCACGGAGGACGCCTGCCCTGGCACTGCCCCTGCCCTGGCTGGCCTGCAGGCCAGGGGCTCCAGAGGAGCCTGGGAGCAACTAAAGATGGGGTTTGGAATTCCAAGACCTATTAGTCTAGCCTCAGTTGAATTATGGGTCTTTCTGAAATGGTCCCTGGGAGCAAACCACACATCTTCTGATCTCTTGGTGGACCAAGGCTATAGTGTGGCTCTCTGGAAGAAAGAAATCAACATGTATTGAGCACTCACGGCACACCAGGTATGGTGCTAATAGCCTGGAGTGTATTTTCTTGTTCAACCTTCACAAAGACTTTGGTGGGTTGACATTACCATTATCATCATCATCATCATCATCATCATCATCATCATATTTTGCAAGTGGGGAAACTGAGGTTTGGAGAGGTAAAGTGAAAGCTAAGAAGTGAGAGAACCAAGATATGTTGGTTAGCTATTGCTGAGTAACAAACAATGCCACGTTCAGTGGGTTCAAATAATAAGCGTCTACAGGTCAACTGGGTGGTTCTTCTTGTCTTGGCTGGGCTCAGCTAATTATGACTCGGCTTACTCATGCATCTAGATGATCTAGGATGTTCTTACTTAAGTCTGGTAGTTGGCTGGTTGTTGGCTGGGAGGATAGGGGTTTGAGTCATGTGTCTCTCACCCTCCAGCAGACTGGTGGTAGATGGGCAGATGTCTCAGATGGCAGTGAGCTCCCTATCACTGAAGAGGGTCCTTGTTTGTTCTGGGTGTGAGTTCTGGATTCCCTTCACAGGCATGCAAGTGACCTTTGAGCTCAGATGATCCGGAAATACCAGGGACTCTTTGTGACATGAACTTTATAACTTGTTTTACAATATTCTCCTCAATGGTGGTTGTGGTAAAGTTTCACACTGAGCAAGCACTGAATCATTCATTCATTCATTCATTCATTCATTCAACAAACATGTTCTGAGCAGCTCCTCTGTGTTAATAACAGGAGACGTTTAGGGATCAATAGTATAGTGTCCCTGCCCTCACAGGTTGCAGGCTGCTGAGAAGGACAGTCATGCACAGAGTCAGCAACAATTCGGTGTGATAAAACCCAGCCCAGGAGGGATGAGGGCACAGAGAGGGCACTGAACACAGCTGGAGGATCAGAGAGGGCTGCCTGGAGGAGGTGTGACTTGAGCTGAATTCTGAAGGAGAGTAGAAGCAAAGCAAAGGTGAGGTGGGACATTCTAGGAGGAACAAACAGCTGAAGCAGAGTCATGCAGGTGGCAAAAAAGCATGTTCTATTCTAGGAACTGAAATGAGTTCAGCAAAAATATGGTTGGATGTATGTTTTAGAGAGTTCCTTTGGGCAGCCATAGTGGAGATAGCATGGAGGGGTCAGACAAGGGAACAAGACCAACTGGGAGGTGGCAGGGAGGAAATTGATCGGACCCAGGGAACATCAAGAACTGTGACTCCTAGACACTGGAAAACAGGGGAAGGAGGAGAAGGAAGTTGTTCAGGTTTCTGGTCTGAGGGTGGAGAGGGGAAATACGCTGGGGAGGCACAACAGGTTATTATGGCAAGCTCTGGGACTGTGGAGCAGTCCACAACCTGAACTCCCATCCCAAGAACCCTCATGCATGCATCATAAGTGACTCTCAGAGAAAAACCCTGGTCAATGCTTGTTCTCCAGGCACTGGCCAGCATGCTTTGCAAAGTGGGACGGAGATCATTGACTCTTCATATCAACCCTCTGAGTAGGAATTGTTCCGGACTTCATTTTTCGCTCAAGGGAGGAAACTGAGGCACAGAGAGTGATGGTAACTTGCTTGAGGTCACACAGCAAAAGGGCAAGGCTGGGAGGTGAGGTCCGGCTGTCTTTTTTCAGTTGTTAATTCTATGGACACATGCACAGAAACAGGCTAAAGATAGTGGCACGCATTAACTGAGACCTGTCAACCCTCAGGCCCGGGAGGGGTCAAATATGGGAGGCTCATGGGCTGTACATGGCCACCCAAAGCGATTATTTTGTGCTCACCCAGAGTTGTGAAAATCCTAAGATCTCACCTCCAAATCCCCAAATTCTGCTTCTCTTGAAATGCCAGATTGGGCAAGGCCAGGCTAGCATTTCTACATGGAAGCAGTTAGCAGGAGAGAGAAAGGTGGCTCTGTGTCCTTTCAATGAGCCTTAGCCGTCTCCACCGTTCCCTATGACCCTCCATCTGGCCCACCTGCCTCCCTCATGTACACGTCTGTCCGGTCCCCGCAGGTATTTGATTTTGAGCCTCTTGACTCAGGGCCCCTTAAGCATTAAAATTCTGTGGATTTGGGGATCCCTGGGTGGCTCAGTCGGTTAAGCATCCGACTCTTGATTTTCACTCAGGTTATGATCTCAGGGTTTGTGGGTTCAAGCCCGTGTCAGGGCTCTGCGCTGACATTGCAGAACCTGCTTGGGAGTCTCTCTGTCTCTCTCTCTCTCTCTGCCCCTCCCCAACTTGTTCTCTCTCGCTCTCTGTCAAAATAAATACATAAACACTAAAAAAAATTCTCTGGGTTTGTTCTCTCGCGACAATCTTGTGAAGAAAATATCATCATCACTCTACCCATTTTGCTGGTGAGGACACTGAGGTTTGGTGAGTCCAAAGCACTTATTTAAAGCCTCAAAGCCCCTGACTCTGAGCCGGAGACAGAGCCTGGGTCCCTTGACATCCCACCCACCCAGATAGGCCAGAAGCCCAAGATGGGACCCCAGTTTGGACCTGTAAGCTCTCCTATGTCCAGGTAGCTTGTTCTCTCGTCCTGTTGAATCATTCAGTTGCCCCATCCTTCAGATGCTGCGGAGAAGCCAGATCCCTCTCCCTTATGTCCTCAGCTCCCCTTGTATTGATCTCCAGCTTTATGAGGGTGACAGGCCATACCTTTTAATTGCATTATTACATCTTTATGGCCTGCTCATTGAGCAGGCCTCCTGCGCTGGGCGGCTGGGCCCTGGAATTTATATGCGGAACTGAAACGTTTATTGGAATCCTATTGATAAAGGCATATTGTGAGAGGCCCGTGGCTCTCAGGAAGAGGCTGGGGTTCTCACGAGGCAGGGAGGGGAGGGCAGGTCAGCATACTCCTGAGGAGAGAGTGGGTCACTCGTGAGATATGAGAGCAGCGCCTCCCTCTACACCCCGCCCGACCCTTAAATATTTCCTCTTTAATCACCCTGGGCAGGAAGGAGCAAGTTCTAGAAGCACTGCAGGGACATGGGCTGGGGGACTGCCGAAGAGAGGCGGCATTTTGGCATTGCAGATCAGTTGGCATCGAAGGCAGCGACTGCTCCTGCAGAGAAGGGAGAGGGCCCGTCAGGTGGAGACCCTCTATGAATAGAGAAAGATCAAAGAGGGAGTTTTCATGGAGTGCGAGGTCTTAGGGGAAGCATGTGGCCTGCTTGCCAACTTCCCCCTGCCTGCTGGATACACGCTTTGAACTTGGTGTCCCCCCATCTGAACGGATTCCCACCTCCCATTTTATTCACAGACACGTCCCTTGCAGGAATTGACAAACCCACCCTCCTAGTCATCTGGGATTCTTCCCTCCATTCTACCCCCCTGGGTAGAGACTCTGAACTCCCTTTGTGCCTTCACTGTGCATGCCCCACCCCCCTCTACGGGCCCCCCCCTCAGCTCTCTGTGGATCATTTCAGTAGCCTTGTAACACAGTTTTGGTTCCACTGTCTCCTTCTGCAAGATCTCGGTGAAAACCCAACCTTAATTGTAGTTTTAATGTTTTATTTTGAGAGAGAGAAGACAGAGAGAGAGAGAGGGTGCATGAACAGGGGAGGGGCAGAGAGAGAGAGAATCCAAAGCCGACTGCGCTGACAGCACAGAGCCTGAGGCTGGGCTCAGACTCACCAACCGCAAGATCCTCACCTGAGTCGAAGTCTCACGCTTCACCGACTGAACCACCAGGGCGCCCCTAAAAACTGGTTTTAAATCGCAGCCCCTGCCGCAGCACTCATCGTGCTTTGTTTTCTTCCACGGCACCTCCCCCCACCTAATCTGTTATCCGTCCTTCCCATGAGAACGTAAATTCCTTCAAGGAAGGGACTTGTGTCTCTTTTATTCACGGCTGTATCTCCAGCGCTGCGAACGGTGTCTGGCATATAGTAGGTGCCCAATAAATACTTGTTTAATTAGTTCATGAGTGAAGGTGGTTGGAGCCAGGTCCTGGCGAGGCAGGTGTGTGTGTGTGTGTCTTAGGTGCTGCTGCATGGCGGGGTGGGGGAGGGGGGCTCGAGCACGTGCCTTGAGCTCTGATTTCCATCCCGCGTCAAACGGTGTGTTAGTGGAGCCCTCACTCGCGTCCAAGGTAATCAGTATGCCTTCCGGGAGCCATGAATTAGTAATATCGTGCGCCAAGGAGTCAACCCTAAATGGGGAATTTGGAAGAGGAATATAGCTCAGGGGTTAATTTGAATGTATTTCTATGTCTCAAAATCAGCACATTCGAGGAAAAAGGGATCTGCTTTGCATAGTAAATGGTGTTTGATGCGTAGACTCTTTCTTCACGTGGGACCTGGGTCATCTGTCTTTTTTGTTCTGAGAGCATTTTGGTGCCAAGAAGGAGGGGTCCGCGGTGCGGCTAATTGGACCTCGTTTGTGAACTTTTCCAGGCCATAAGCCACCCAGGCTTTGGTTCCCTGTGGTAATAACCACCACCCTTTGTAAAGTGTTTCTGCCTTTGATGAAAATCAGCGCATCTGGCCAAATGCATCTACAGGTATCCAGGTATCTCTGCCTCAAGGGGGGCGGAGGAAACGAGCATTTTAGGGTTGGGATCTCCAGTTGGAATGGTCAAATGGTAAACTCTGGGCTGGAGAGCTCTGTGACGGAAGCCTGGCTCAGCCACTCACTAGCTTACCCTGAGTAGGGTCTCTAACTTTGCCATGCCTCAGTTTCTTCATTTGTATAATAGGGATGACAGGGCTTTATTCCCAGAGTTTTTGACGGGGAGGACCCAAGGGCAATGACCAGGGGAAGGGAGACAGGAAGAGTTTTTTGTATTTTTTATTTTTACCAGTGACTGTGGCTAAGCACATACCAGGTGCTTTGTGCTGTGGCACAGTGGGCATGTGCAGATCCCCCAAAAGAATCTGTTAGATGTGTAGCTGAATGCAAGCGTCATTGTTGAGTGAATAAACGAACGGATTGATGCTCAGGGATTACAGGGATAGGCAGTGTGCCCCATAAGGAAAGATGGTGGGATGGCTTGACCCTGTGGGCATTTAAAGTGTGGAGGATGTTCATAAAGAATCCCCACCTTGAAGAAGCCTAAAGCATCAGGGATTGAGGGGGCCCTTGAGAGTCCTCTCGTTTTGAAGGTGAGTAGAATCAAAGCCCAAAGAGGGAAAGTAACAGGGCCAAGGACACACAGGGGGTGAAGGACAGGGTCGGGTTGAAAAGAAGGTACCCTCCCCATGACAGTGTCCCCCTTCCTCCTGCCAGTCTCTCCACTGTGGCTCTCCCTGAAATCCATGGGGGAGGACGGGGCAGAGTTCAGACCTGCGGTTCGAACAGTGGGCTGGAGAGGAGAAAAATAAGCAATGCTTTAACGGTCCCTTCTGATATCAGCCGGGAACTCCCCATAGCAGAAGGTGGACAAGGACGAACCTCATGAGGGGTCAAAAGAGGGCAAGAACAGGAAGGGACTGTAATTAATAACCATCAGCAATGGATTGTGTTGGGGGTGAGCACTGAGATGCCTATTGATCAGAGAAACAAACACAAATTGCTGCCAAGTGTCCCTCCGGCCCTGGGTCAATACACTTCCATAGACAAAGGAGCCAGGAGCTGCTGCCGATGCTGGGGATGTCTTAATCAGAGCGGCCAGGAGAGCTTGTGCCGCTCAGAGAGCTATCTGCATTGTGAGCTACTCTAGCGTAGACCTCCTTTCCTTCCTTCCTCCCTCCCTCCCTCCCTTCCTTCCAACTTCTCTCCCTCCCTCATTCCTTCCTTTCCGTCCTTCCATCCTTCTTCCTTCCAATTTCTTCCCTCCCTCCCTCTCTCCTTCCTTCCCTTCCTTCCTCCCTTCCTTCATTTCCTTCCTCCCTCCCTTCCTTCCCTCCTTCCTTCCCTCCTTCCTTCCTTCCTTCCTTCCTTTCAACTTCCCTCTCTCCCTCATTCCCTCCTTTCTGTCTTTCCATCCTTCCTTTCTTCCAACTTCTTCTGCCCCTCCCTCCCTTCTTCCCTCCCTCCATTCCTTCCAACTTCCTCCCTTCCTTCCTTCCTTCCTTCCTTCCTTCCTTCCAACTTCTCTCCCTCCCTCATTCCCTCCTTTCCATCCTTCCATCCTTCCTTCCAACTTCTTCTCCCCTTCCCTCCCTCCATTCCTTCCAACTTCCTTCCTTCCTTCCTTCTTTCCTTCCTTCCTTCCTTCCTTCCTTCCTTCCAACTTCTCTCTCTCCCTCATTCCCTCCTTTCTGTCCTCCCATCTTTCCCTCCTTCCAACTTCTTTCCTCCCTCCCTCTCTCCTTCCTTACCTTCCTTCCTTCCAACTTCTCTCCCTCCCTCATTCCTTCCTTTCCATCCTCCCATCATTCCTTCCTTCCAACTTCTTCTCCCCTTCCCTCCCTCCATTCCTCCAACTTCCTCTCTTCTTCCCTCCCTCCCTCCCTTCCTTCCCTCCTTCCAACTTCTCTTCCTCCTTCATTACCTCCTTTCTGTCCTATCCTTCCTTTCTTCCAACTTCTTCTGCCCCTCCTCCCTCCCTCCATTCCTTCCAACTTCCTTCCTTCCTTCCTTCCTTCCTTCCTTCCTTCCTTCCTTTGTTCCTTCAATATACTCTAAAAACTTACTACCTGCCAAACTTCTTAGAGGCACTGGGATAGAACAATGAACAAGAAGGCAATCCTTGCCTTACAGGCCTCACAGGATAGACAAAGAGACAAACAAGATAATTTCAGATGGTGATGTGGGCAGTGGAGAAAGTCACATAAGGAAGGCCGGTGGAAAATGGGTGGAGGAGGGTGACATCTCACTGAGATGGGACAACTGAGGAAGGCCTCTCTGAGGTTTCTGTGCTAAAATCCTAATGAAGAAGGGAACCAAGTGGGGGCACCTGGGTAGCTCAGTCAATGAAGCATTTGGCTCTTGACTTCAGCTCAGGTCATGATCTCATGGTTCATGGAATCAAGCCCTGCTTCAGGGTGGAGCCTGCTTGGGATTCTCTCTCTCTCTCTCTCTCTCTCTCTCTCTCTCTCTCTCAAAATAAATAAATAAACATTAAACAAAATAAAATGTAAACTTTTAAGAAAGGAACCAACTTAGTGAACACAGGGGGAAAGGTGCTCCCAATATAGGGAACAGCATGTGCATAGGGCCTAGATGGGATGTGGGGGGACAAGAATGGAGGCCAGAGGAGGATGGCAGTGGAGGAGGTTGGAGAGGTGGGCAGGGGCCAGATCACACAGCAAGTGTTTCCAGAGTAAGGAGCTGGGTGTGTCTGAGTTATGAGGTTCTTATTTGGGGAACCAGCCATCCCCTTGCAGTGTGGGCGCCTCAGAACTGAGGCATTCACCTGGGGTAGGGGATGGGCCCCAGCCTTGCTAGAGTGTGGAAACCCGAGTCAGCTCCTCTCACCTTGAGACTTCCGCTGGGCCCATGAGCTTCCAGTCTGTCATTCCGACATTCTCTCAAGCATATGTGATACAAATATATAGCCTCCGCATGCCTCACTCACCACATGTGGGAAAACTGGCCACTAGGACCCAAGGCTTTGGTGACCTCGCTCTGTAGGTGGCAGGCATCCACGGTGAGAGAGGGAGGCTTAGCAGAAATTGAAGGAACATCAGAAAGCATCCTTGGGTTCAAGGTCACTCACCCCCTTAGCCTTGGGTCTCCCTTTGGCCCCCAGGTGTCTCCCAAGCCAGATGTGACCTGAGGAAACCAGCCTGTCTGACCCATCCCGCTTTGGGATGCACACTGTAGAGTCTCGGTCTGCACAGGCCTAAGGCCCTTCTGGGTGATGGGTGAACTGAGCTCCATCCATCAACCTCTGTGTCTGAGGGAGATAAGAGGTGGGGGTTTTGGTAGCCACGGGAGGAAGGGCTAGCAAAATCTGGAAAAGGACTTGTGTGAGAACAACTTGACCTGCCCGTGCATGTCCTGAGTGCACGCCTGTGCAGATCCGTGTTGGAGGGTGTTGGTGCCCGCACGCGTGAGGCTCTGTGGGCATGCGCGAGTGTGATTGCAAACGCCGAGAAGGCGGGGGCTGTGTTTGTCTCGCGCACTGCTGAATTCCCAGCACCTGGCACATGGTGAGTGATCAATAAACATTTGTAGAGTGAATGAAGAAATGTGTGCTCATGTGTAAAAGTTAAAGTTATCTGTTTTCTAACTTGACAATCTGTTATTTGAGCTTTCTGTCCAGGAAATACATTGGGAAAATACTTGGCATCCCTACATACGCCCACTGTTTCTTTTTTTTTTTTTATTTATTTTAAAATTTTTATCGACAAACGACACACATGCAGAAGAGCATACGCAGCATCCCTGTGCATCTTCCTGAATGTTCGCAAAAGGAACGCCCGTGGCGCCACCAGCCGGATCGAGAGTCAGCTGAACATGTCCAGTGCCCATCAGCTCCCACGGGCTCCATTCAGGTACTAGCCTCACTGGGTAACTGTCACCCTCTCTCCAGCAGCATGGAAAGTCCTGCCTGTCTTTGCACTCGATGCAAATGCAGTCCTGCAACAGGTACTCATTTGTGTCTGGCTTCTTTCGCACAATATTATGTTTGTGAAAATCATCCACATCTCCCAGGGAAGTTATAACTGTTTATTTTCATTTTTATATAGCAAGGGTTGGCAAATTTCATTCTGGAAAGGGCCAGATAGTAAATAGTTTGGGCTCTGCTGGCTATACTATCTCATAACTGCTCGTCTTTGCTGTTGTAAGGCAAAAGCTGGCATAGGCGATGTGGAATGAATGGATGTGGCTGTGTCCCAGTGAATCTTTATTTACATAGCAGGGAGTGGCCAGATATGACTGTGGGCTGGATGTGGCCAATCCTGTTCTATGGCACACCTTGCTGGGAGTATGGCACCGTTTCTTGGTTACAGCGTTGATGAAGATTTGGGTACTTCTGTTTTAGGGTATCACAAAGAGGGCCGTGAACATGCATGCACGCATCTTTCGGTGCACATCTGTCTTCACTTTTTGTTTTCATGGGGGTGTATTTGGCCACGGGATCTCTGGGTCATCAGGTTGGTGCATGTTCAGCTATTGGAGCTTCTTGCAAAGAGCTGCTGGCTCTTGATTAGGTGAGCTCTTGTGATGTAACGGTCCTCCACTTTCTGCATGCTGTGCCTCGCGTGGGCACCCCTTGCTTGTGTCACCAGGATCCGCCCTCAGAGGCTGCAACATCACTGCAGGAACACAGGGAGCCGGAAATGTGGCTGAACCACGCTGCACCCTCGAGTGGAGGGGCTGGCCATGCGATGACCCAGACCCAGCTCAAAGTCTGACCACAGTTTTTTCTAAACCGCACTTCTCTTGGGTCCATTGGCTTTTCCTATCACTTCATCTCCCTTCCTTCACCGCAAACAGCCCACATCCCATGGCAAGCCAAAGGGGACTCCGCTATACAATGCAAGGCAAGTTGGGTCTTAATTTAAGAGGGCTGGTTGGAAGCAGCACTGACCTCTGTTTCTAGATGGAGTGACCAGTTTAGTGAATACCACGTCCCTGTGAGTGTTGCCCTTTGAGGAGCTCCTACCCCAGTTCAGCCCAGAGAACCAAGTGGTATGATTGGGCTTTTGTAAGCACCTGCCGCCAGCATTCCAGGATTGTGGAAGGAAAGTAGCAGCATGCAATTCAGCGGCTGAACAAACATGGCTGAGTTCAGGTTCCACCTGCACCATCTCTGTGACTTGGTTTTCCTTTTTTTCCCCTTCCATGACTCCACTACTATACATGATCTCATCTAAGAGCTCCCGACGACAATGATGAAGCAGGTATTATCATTATCCTCCCTTGACAGATTGGGAAGCCGAGGCTTGGAAACATGAGCCCTGGCCAGAGGACACACCCACACCTAAACCCTAAACTCTAGATTGAAAGACCATCGCTTGCTCTGAAGCTCTGCTCTCAGTTATGTGCCAAAATGGTTTCCTCTGGAAAAGTCAGCACATGTGCATTTAGAGCTCGGAGTTTGGCTCATCAGGAGCAATCTCCTTTTCCTAGAGAAATAATTTGGTGTTGGATGGAGTCATGGAAAAAGTGAGTTCCCTCCGAATTCTTGTAAGGAGGCAGTCTGTGCTGAGGATCAAATATTGAGGTCTTTTGAGGAGACGGCACCCCTTAGTCAGTGGAAGTGCATAATTTTTTTTTTCTTAGCAAAAAATCTGCTGTTTCAAATTTCCGACAACTGGCTCACTGTTCAAATACCAGCATGAAGTGCGTGTTTCGTACCCTGGGTCATCTCTGGATGGGTGAACTGCACCAATTTTCAGCACCAAGGCCGTCAGGAGTGGACGTAGTATTTTCTAATTAATAATACTCATTCCTGCTAGTCTTTTTTTTTTTTAATTTAAGATTTTGTTTTTAAGTAATCTCTACATCCAACGTGGGGCTCAAACTCACAACCCCACAAGATTGAGAGTCACGCTCCACTGACTGAGCCAGCCAGGCACCCCCAGACCTGGTATTTTCAAATGTATTTCCACTTCTCCAGAAATAAGAGATGTTTGTTTGAAGAAAATTAAAGTTGCACAGACTTGTATTAAATATAAGAAGTAAAGCACTGCTCATCCTCAGTCAGCTCTCCACATTTTACAGGATGATGTTTTGCTCTGTCAGTGAATTTATCAGGTTGTGTCTGGCACTTTTGCTGAATCATCTAGCAAGGTATTTACCTGTAGAAGTGGACAGGTGGATTTCTGGCTGCGTGTTTCATGAATTCACCTGGTTTAAACGTTGTTAGGAATGAATGGATAAAGAAGATGTGGTATGTATGCGCACACACACACACACACACACACACACACACAATGGGATATGACTCAGCGATCAAAAAGAATGAAATCTTGCCATTTGCAACAACGTGGATGGAACTATAAGTATTATGCTAAGGGAAATAAGTCAGTCTGTACAAAAGTAAAGATCATATGATTTCATTCATGTGTGGAATTTAAGAAACCAAACAGAGGAACATAGGGGAAGGGAAGGAAAAATAAGACAATAACAGAGAGGGAGGCAAACCATAAGAGACGTAATTAACTCTTGACAAACTGAGGGTTGCTGAAGGGGTGTTGGGTGGGGCGATGGACTAAATGGGTGATGGGCGTTAAGGAGGGCACTTGTTGGGATGAGCACTGGGTGTTATATGTAAGTGATGAGTCACTAAATCCTATTCCTGAAATCATTATTACACTATATGTTAACTAACTTGGATTTAAATAAAATTAAAACAAAATAAACAAAATAAAAAAAAAACAAAGCAAAATAAAGCAAAAACTGTCAGGAAGGCTGGGTTCAAAGTCCTGCTAGAAGATGGCCATGCGCTCAAAACTTGGCCTTTGAGGAAGTCTTCCACATGGTCACTGGAATAAAACCAAAATGGCGTCCCCCAGAGCCAGAAGTGACCATTCACACCCATGGGCTACTGAGGTTGAGAGTGACAGGTCATGGAGTGAGTTGGAGGTCTAAGTCATAGCTCTGGAAGGTCCAGAAACTATGGAGAGCGACCTCTGGGTCCTAGATCGTTAAATGACCCCTGGTCTGAGAATCTGAGCCCAAGTATACAGGATGGTCCCACCACTGTATAGGGAAGAGCCACCTCCTCAGGCAGCCTTAGTGTGGAGAGCATAAGTGTCGAGCAGGTCCACTGTGGCACGAGACAATTCCTATTTGCACTGGCCATTTTCCAACTGGGACTTTGCTGATCCTTTTCTTCACGACACATTTCTGACAGGTGGGAAAACCCTCACCGACCTGCTTTGTAGGTGTTCAGAGGGGTTGTTGCAGAAAGGGGCGGCAGGGATGGCTGTGCGGGCCACGGCATCCTGGCAAAACGGTCCAAGAAACAAGTTTATTTGTTGGAACAGGGGAAAGATTGCTCCAACAACTGACATTGGAAAACCAAAGCTTCTCGCTCATACCTGGCCTCGGCCTGGCTCTAGACATAAAGCAAAGGCAGCAATTTGTTGATTTTCCCGACGCTCGGATCCACCGTCAGCCTGGGATCCAGGCCTTAGGTAATGAGCAGCCTGGACGGCGAATGAGGTTTGGAGTTGAAATCCATCTGAGGCCTCTCTCCCTGCCAATGTCTACAGCTTAATAATTGCTTCCTCCTTCCTGCCGCATTCAGGTTCAAGAGAAACGCAAGCCCCTCCAGCGGCATTATGCAAATAGGGCCCACTGCGTTCCTGCGGCGGCATATAGAATATGTAAATTTATGGCAGTGGCGGAGGCTGCTTAAGACAGAAGATTTCTCAATGATGAAATTAGATTTTCTGGAAAGAGGCTTCCGAGGACCTGTCTGTGTTCCCCTGCCTCGTGCTCTGCCGTAGCCACCGAACTGGTGCTCTGGGAAATAATTAACTGAATTACGGGCTGAAACCTATTTAAAAAAAAAAAACAAAAAACAAAGACGGAAAGAAGAAACAGACCAGGTTTCACGAGGCCACAACAAATCCATACTTTCCGGAACGTGTACGCAGGGATGGTGGCCGTGAGGGAGGGTGGGTGGCAGGTAGGGGAGCAGAGGCACTGACACAGGACAGAGAGCTTTAGCACAACCTTGGCCTTCACACTGGGGGCCGTGGAGCTTCCAGGGTGGGGCGCCAAGGACGGGAGAGGGGACAGGGCCTTGGTTTCGGCTCCAACCTAGCACTCGCTGTTGCTTGTATCTGCTGTATGTACCTGCTTTCTCCCGATTTTGTCAGAAGAAAGCATTTATGTCCTTTAAAAACATGGAAAAATTATTCGTCTAGACCAGAGGCTCTCACAGTTGAACAGGAGGGCCTTTTAAACACGGATGGCTGGGTGCTGCTCACAGAGTTGCAGACTGAGTCGGTCCGGGGATGGGGTACTTGGGGATGCACCTTCCTGACACGCTCAGGGTGACGGCTGACGCTGCCAGCCAAGGGATCACACCCTGAGAACCAGGGCACCAGGGCTAAAGTCTTCATTCGACAGACCGGGGAGACTGAGGCCCAAAGAGTTAGGTGCTTTATCCCAAGTCACACAGTGGAGGGGCGCCTGGGTGGCTCAGTCGATTAAGCGTCTGGCTCTTGATTTCAGCTCAGGTCATGATCTCAATGTCGTGGGATTGAGCCCCCGTATCAGGCTCTGTGCTGACAACTCAGAGCCTGCTTGGGATGCTCTCTCCCTCTCTCTCTGCCCTTCCCCTATTTGTGCTCTCTCTCTCTCTGTCTCAAAAATAAAGTCTGGGGCGCCTGGGTGGCTCAGTCGGTTGAGCGTCCGACTTCGGCTCAGGTCATGATCTCGCGGTCCATGAGTTCAAGCCCTGCGTCGGGCTCTGCGCTGACAGCTCGGAGCCTGGAGCCTGCCTTGGATTCTGTGTCTCCTTCTCTCTCTGCCCCTGCCCCGCTCACACCCTGTCTCTCTCTCCCTCTCAAAAGTAAATGCACATGAAAAAATAAATACAGGAACAAATCCCGGTCACACTGGAATCCAGTCCAGGGCACAGGTTTGATTCCTTATCCTTAGCACCGTCACTGGGATCAGCTGATCATTTTTGATGTCACTTCCATTTGCCGAGTGCTTTCCATGTGCTGGACAACTTACACACCTGACCCCATTTAGCCTTCACCACCGTGCCGGGCAGAAGCACTGCACCTCCAGCGGGGATACTGCTATGGCTGGAACAGTTGCCTCCCTGCGAAGTTCATATGTTGATATCCTCTCCCTCCCCTCCTCTCTCCCTCTCTCTCCGTGCCCTCCCCACCCCCAATGCACATACGAAGAAGAGGTCCTGGGAACAGAGTGAGAAGAGATAGCCCTCTCCGAGAACTGAACCTGCCAGCACCTTGAACTTGGACGCCCAGCCTCCAGAACTGTGAAAGATCCATGCGCGCCATTTAACCTCACCCCCCACGCCCCCATCGAGGGTAGTTGACACAACAGCCCGAGCTGACGGAGGCAGTCACTGAGGCTGGGCATCACACTTCCTCATCATCAGGCTCCTCATCTGTAACATGGGACGTCCTGACCTTGGGGGGACCCCGCGAGGTTTTACCCGTAATGTGCGGAGCTCAGAGCCTAGGCCACAGCCGTCAGAGCGTAGTCATTATTGTTTCTCTTGTAGTGATTATTATTAGTTGACTTGTGGGGAAGGGGAGACAGGGGGGGGCTGTGAACTGAGCTTAGGGTTGGGAATAGAAGGATCTCAGTTCCAATCCTGAGCCTGAAGTTCACCCGCTGTGAGACGCTGGGGACATTTCGTCGTTCTAAGACCCGGATTTTGCAGAAGGAGTGGATGGAGCCCGGTGGTCCCAGAACACCCAGCTTTACGATCTCTGATTCCATAATTCCCAGGGCGGGGCCGTTGGTCACCGTCTCTTCCTGGCCTCCTTGCCGCCAGTCTCGGCCCCACCACTCCACCTTTCGAAAATCCTCAGGTGGCAACGAGTTCAGTGTTCTCCTGCTCAACCCTTCTGTGGCTCTCTATTTCCCTTCCTTGGGTCATGTACAAGCATCTCAGCTTAGCACCCAGCCTCCTTCATGGTCTGGTGCCTCTCAGCCCCTCATTCCCTGTCTCTCCCTCTTCCCGTTTATTTCCCAGGGACCCTCAAAAGTACCCTCAGATCCTGGCTCTCAGGCACCGTGCAATTTCCCACCTTCCTCCCCTTACTCTCGCTGTGCCTTCTGCCTGGTGCCCCACCCCTGCCCGTCCTCTCCTTGCCTGCAATCTGTTTGAACTTCAGCACTCAGCTCAGATATTTGCTGCCCCGAGAATCCTCCCCTCACCTACCTTTGCCCTGCCTCCGACCCCGGTGCTGCACAAAGTGCCTCCTTTTAGCTGCTTGTGTGTGTCTCATTTTAGTCCTTAATACTTCGTATTGCAGTGCTCTCCTGAATTTCTTGCCTTTTCCACTGGACGGTGACTAGTTTACAGAAAGAGACAACCTTCTTCATCAGGCTTTTTGGAAATGTTCTGCTTTGTTGTTTTATCTGCTGCCTATAAACCTCATACGTGCAGGGGCTGTGTGTGTGTGTATATATATGTACATACACATATGTATATATATGCAATATATACACATATATTGTGTTTGCCACCATAATCGCAGCATGTTATTTCCATGCCCGGCACATAGGGAATGTTCAACCCTTGAATTAATAAATCCAAAATCTCTGCCCATTTTCGCAGATTTCTTATTAACCGTTATATCCCTATTGCCTTCCAAAATGTCTGGCATGCAAATGCTCAGGAAATCGTTCCTGAGTGAATGAATATATGAATAAAATGAATGACTTCATATGTAAGTGTATCAGTCAGCTGTTGCTGCCTAACAAGCAGACGCGAAATCCCCATTGCCTACAACAATAGATGTTTCTTTCTCAGCTAGCTTTATTCTGCGAGTCAGATGGGACAGCTCTGAGCCACAGCCTCTGTCTGGCCCAGCTCTACCTTCCCTCCATCCCCTGTGGGCTGACAGTGTAGCCAGAGCACGTTTCTATCATGATGAGGGCAGAGGTATGAGAGAAAAAGTAGAAACTCACAAGGTTTCTTAAGGTCTCATCCCAGAAGTGGCACCCTGGTCCTTCTATTCACATAACCCTGGCCAAAGCCAGGTACATGGTGAAGCTCAAAGTCAATGCTGAGGGATGTGTCCTCTAGGAGGAAAGGCTGCAGAGTCCCATGACAAAAGGCATGGGCCTAGGGAGGTATGAAGGATGAAGGCCAGTAATTCAGTCTTCTCCAATGACCAACCCCAGCATCTAGCCCAGAGCTCATGGCACATAGCAACCACTCGCTATGACTGCTGAGACGAAGTGGCCATGGTGGCCCTCCCAATGTTCAAGGCACTAGAACATCTTTGTACATTCTGCATTTTACACCCTCCTTCCTCTCCACCCTGCAATTTTCAATGATTTTCCAGTGCTTGCATTAAACAATCTCCAGGTCTCTGCCCACAGGCATTGCCGTGCTGGGGCATGTCACAAACGTGCCCCCCACCCTGTCCTTCTCCCAGCCCACAGTGCACGTTGCGAGGGTCCCCCTGATGTTTAATGCATGAGCCCACATCCTCCCAGCAGCCGCCTCAGACAGATTCTCTCAGCATGGGAACGGCCATGAAATCAGATGACTGTACAGGAAGCAGTCGGCCCCCGCCCCCCGCCCCTGCCTTCCAATTGTTGTGAGGTTGCCCTGCTTCGACTCAATTCCAGTTTTGTAATCTCTTTTATTAATGTGCCGGAGGCAGAGAAAAATGCATTTGTAATTTCCCCTTAATGGCTGGTGGAACTTCTTTTTGCTTTCTTTGTGAGCATTTGTTTGTGGTACACGCACACACACACACACGCATGCACACACACACACACACACACGCATGCACGCACACACGCTTGAGGTCAGGATGAATTGAGTGGCAAGACAGTGGATATCAAAGCACAAGCATAGAGTCTTGGAATATTTCAGCAGGAAGGGGCTGAGCCCAATGGCTGCCATATTGTGTTCCCAGAGCCCTGGGCTTCCTCATCAGAGGGTACTGCAGGGCGAGAAGAAGTGGGGTGAATTGATAGCCCCCCACCCCTGACCTTGCCTCACTCAGAGCATCCCTGTTTTAACCTGCTTTGTATACTGTAGGTATCCATAGGCTTGTTTGGAATTCCAGGTGCTTCTGCTGGTGTACCAAATATTCAATAACCCTTGTCTCCTCTGCCCCGGTTTCATAGAACACAAAACCAAATCTCAGAGAGCCTGTGACTAATCCAAAGTCATGAGATGAGTTGAGGGTGAGGGTACTTAGGGACTGGGCCCCTCGTCTTCTGATTCCAAACTTGATGTTCGTTGCCTGCAAGGAGGTTATACCTCAAAATGATCAACATCGTCATTACAATGGTTTTATATATATATATATATATATATATATATATATAGTTTTCATCTCCCAAACACATTGACCATGGACGCTTGTGCTACAGGAAAAAGCCATAGGGGAGAGGTCGCCTTTTCCTTGCAGAAAGGAGATGAATATTTACTGAGCACCTAGCATATTCTAGGCCCTGGATTGCAGGTACTTTTGATACTTACTATGCAACCAAAACCTTACCACCAGGTGGGAATTAGTGTTTTCTAATGTTACAGATGAGGACGCTGAGGTTCAGATGGGTAAGGAACTTCTTCAAGGAGGCACAGCCAGGACATGATGTCAAGGGATTCCAACCTGGATTCTTCTCTTTTAAAGAGCTAGTAAAGTTTTAAAGTATTTAGCCCATCATGGATTTTAAGAGTCAGAATCATTGAAACGATCGTATATGATGGTAGTGACCATAGTTGCTGCAAGATATCGAGTGCTTACCTTGAGCCTGGTGTATACTGACTGCTTTACACACAGGGCTGCCAGGTACATTTGTGCAGGGTGTGCACTGCGTAAGAGCTCCTGACCTCAGGGTCAAGGGAGAGCTGAACTCAATCTTTAAACTGCTCAGCACACCTTTAGGTAAGACTGCATGCACCTGGAGGAAAGGGTACGTTTTCTAATTGCCCTGCCTTTTCCTAAGTCCGTCAAAGGCACTCTGGGCAAGCTGCTGTCCCTGCTACCTACCTGATCTTATGCTCCCATAGCCACTACAGTAGCTTTGTGACTATGCCCATTTTAAAGGTGAAGGAACAGAGGCACAGGGAAGTTAGATTTCCCACCCAGCATTCTGCAGTTCTTTCAGTGGCAGGACCAAAATTTGAACCCACGATTGCAAAATGCCAAGGTGAGAGGAGACAGAAATTTGCTGCTATATCCGCTCATACTCCCTGCTCCCCTAATACTGTTGGGTTTCACGAAGTTCTAGAGATAGAATCTGGGGATTCAAGGTCCAAGGGCTTCTGGGAGGAGGTGTTCTCAGGGATTCTGAGACAGCAAATGAGCCTCAAGGATCAATCCAGATCAATCCAGTTGGGCTCTTCAAACAATCTCTCCGCCATCCGTGTCCCCAAAGAAGACCCCATGGAGGGGACAAAAGATCCCCCAGGTTGTGTGGCTCTGACCTCCCCCCACCAACCCGGTATCCTCTTTCCTGGAACAGCCATGAGCTGGAGGAAGACTCCCTGGAGATAAATGTCTACTCAAAGCGAATTGTCACGCAATGTCCCAGAGCCAATTACTTATTCTGAGGGACCCCGAGGTGGCTTGAGGACTTGACAAAGAAAGAGGAAATAATTTGCAATGTGCTGTTTACACATAATCAAAGTGTACTAAGGGGAAAAAAATAGTATCACAGCCTACAGCTTCCCACGTTTTATTTTGATCTTCTCCTAAATCATTACATAAGTGGAGAGGCAGCTGGAGACTAATGTTTTGGGGGAGAAAAACATGCTTGGGTGTGTTTGGTTAAAGGAAGGAAGGACTTTCTGTAAGCATGAAGGCATGGCCAAAGAGGGCTGAGTGAGACCACGTCCCCCATCGCCCCAAAAAGGAGGCAGTAAATGACAGGTAGAGGACCCCTGCTCGATGCCACACACAGAGGCAGGCACTCGACAAGAGTCATGGCTGTGGATCCTCACATCTATCCCAGGAGGCAGGTTCTATCACCGGCTCCGTTTCACAGGTGGGGAAGTTGAGGCCCCAAGAAACAAAGTCTCCTGTCTGAGGACATGTGACCTGCATGAGCTGAACCCAGGACTCGCCATCCAAGCCAGGCTGATGTTGGGGAGTCCAGGCTGTTTTTTCACCTTGGTGTTCAGCCTCCAAGTCAGTTTCCCTGAGTTTTGATGTTGGTCATTCATTTTGGGACCATTAAAGGGCTTAAAACAGGGGTTCCCTTCTCCAGAGGAGAGTCCTGGGAGGTGGTGCTGCTTCTGACCCCTCTCCAATTGTCCTCTGATCACTTCTGCTGCATACGACTAATAAAGCGGGGAGAGGGGGTCAGTGGGGACAAAGGAGACTCAGGCAGGAGACCTCAGGGAGCTGCATGGTGACAGGGGGTGTGTTGCTCATGATCTAAAAGAAGAGCCCTCTCAGGGATGGCCCCTGCTCTGGATTTTTTTCTAAACATTTTCTGGAGTTCCTTTTTTCCCCCTTATATAGAATTTAATGTCAAACTGGCTAACACACAGTGTATATACAGTGTGCTCTTGGTTTTGGGGGTAGATTCCCGTGATTCATTGCTTCCATCCAACACCCAGTGCTCGTCCCCACAGGTGCCCTCCTCAATGCCCATCACCCACTTTCCCCTCTCCCCAGCTCCCCCATCAGCCCTCAGTTTGTTCTCTGTATTTAAGAGTCTCTTATGGTTTGCCTCCCTCTCTGTTTGAAACTGTTTTCCCCCTTCCCTCCCCCCATGGTCTTCTGTTAAGTTTCTCCGATTCCTTCTTTCTCTCTCCTGGATATCTTCACCTTTAGCGACCCTTCTTCTCTCCTACCTCCCCTGACTTTGAGGAGCCAAGATACCGTCTTAGAACTTCAGAGTTGTTCACCCTCCCGTGTTTGGACCCACCTTCCCCTCTCGTTGGCCTGGGATCTTGGAGCCACAAGGGACCTCAAAAGTAGATGTAGTCCAGCCCTGGAGTCCAGGTGGGTGAAGTGATCTCAGCCCCATTTTGGAGACACGTTCTCGGAGGCCAAGTGCTCACTTCAGGCCCCAAGTAGAAGAGAACTCAGGCCCACAGTCTAGCCTCCAGGACCCCCCATCTACCGGGTTTCTTCGCAGGAGAACCTGCCCCTCTCTTTGTTCTCCACCCACCCCTGTGTCTCCGAGGCCCGTGCCATCTACATCTACACGCGCCCGCATTTGCATGAAACACACAGACACGCACGCAGGACTGCTCCCGGCTTGAACAGCAAGGGAAGCCAAATGCCGTTCACATCTTTCTGGGGAGGAGTGCGTCCGTCCCGCTTCTGTCCTTGCCAAAGCACCATACGTGCCAGACGTGCATATATTCCGCGTGAATTTCCTTAATCTCCCTCACAGCTGTCCCTCTCCACGGCCTCTGCTAGAGCATTCCCAAATTACTTGTCTCTTGGCGGGTATAGCAGCCTGTTCCCCAGCTCCTCTGTCCCTTTAAAAACAACCAAAACAGCAACAGCAATGATAAGCATAATGGCTGCTGTGTGTGTGGCCCTCGCGACGTGCTAGGCATTGGGATAAATGACATACATGTTGCCACCCTGGAATGGAAGCATATGACCCCCTTTTACAGGTTGGAAAAAAGAAGCTCTAAGTCTAACGGCCTCACCCAGGGCTGGGTGAGCTATTGAGCTATTGAACCATGGCTGGCTCTGAGACTTGGGCTGGTGACCCCTGTCAGACTGCCCTCTGATATCCCATCCAGCTGGGCCTGCCACCATGATGACCACAACACAGGACAGAGTCCCTGTTCCAGAGACCCCAGAGGACAGCTGCTAAGGAAGTGCACTGACCATTTCTGCCTCTGATGGTGCCATTTTCTCTGTGTGAACTCAGGTAAGTCACTCAACCTCTCTGCGCCTTAGTGTCCACTCCTGTAAAATGCAGGTCGCTGGAGTGCTTCGCCATATAGCGTTGCTCTGAAAATTGATAAGATAATTGCAAGGAAGCACCGTGCAGCGTTTCCCAGCACCCAGTCAGTGTTGGGTAATTTAACGATCATGGCATAAAGAGATACTTTTTGTGTCTGACACTCAAGGCTCCCTGGGGCCAGGCTCTGCTTTCCTTTCGACCATAAAAGCCCACCACCTCCATCTTGCTTCCCACTCTTGGTCCAGAAGGAGCTCCTCGCTGGTCTTCACAATGGTGGTCCCCACCACTTCTCACCTCTGTAAATTTGTCCAGATGGGTCTGTCTGTGCCTCTGCCTTTTACCTTCTCTGCAGACCCGGGTTTGATTTGCCCTTAATGCCCAGCTCAGAGACTGACTCTTCTCTGGGGTCTTTTCTTTCCTTCCCATCAGAGGCCACCTCTCCCTCCTCTGGACACAGCCTTGGAGGTCTTACTTGTGTCAGGTTAAAGACACAGCTACTCCAGTGATCCTGGCTTTTCCCTTTCATACTTTAAATGCTACTGGGTGGAAGGAATCCCGGGTCCCTGAATGACTGTAGGGAGCAACGGCACACGTCCTGAAAACCCACACTAGACTGTGCCCTGAGCAAGAAATAAACCTTTGTTGTGCTGAGCCATTGAGAACTGGAGGTTCTTTCTTACAGCAGCTCTCTTGCCCTAATAAATCTACCTAACTCAAATCGATCTTTCTTCCCCATACTTCTATCCCCATATTGTTTCAGGAAGACATTAGTCATTTAAAAGTGTATTTTAAGAATAGAATGAAAGAAGAACACCTGTAAGAACATGAAATAGCATCGGTTAGAACACTCAGAGATTTGTACTGTGAAAATCAACACTCCTACAGTATACGGATCAACATTTTAGCACTGAGCTTCCTAGGAGCCAGGGTAAAAAGGGAGACATGTTTAGTTACACACTCCCCAGATCCTCTGAGATAAATAAAAATACCACTGCTAAAAATAACTACGGTAAGAGTTACAGACTGGATTTTCCTTGGTGTCTTTATGAAAAAGGCCACTGAGTGGCTACAGCCCAACTCCATACTGTTCAGCACTTGTTCTGTGTAGCAAGTCTTTCCCATGTCTTTTCCTCGTGGAAACACAAGCAAGTAAATGATGTTGAGAGATCCTCTTGACGCACCTCACAGGGCAGTACTTGTGCTTCTCTGGAGGCCTGGGATATCCTGGAGGAAAGACACTCACCCCTTTCATTTCTGTGTTTTTATGTCTTAGAGTACAGTCTAGTATATGAGGTGAACACACGGTGAGCATCTTGATTATTGGTACTAAACGTGTGTTTGAGTGTGTGTGCTAAGTGTGTAAGGCTAGTGCTCTGTGCACCATGAGCTGTATTGTGGGATGGCACGTGTCATGTGTGTGTGTGTTACAGGGTGCTGTGCGTGGGGTGTACTCATGTTGAGCACATGTGTGGCGTGCAGAGGTGTGTGACACGCGTGTACGTGGCGTGTGCATTGGGCGAGCGTGGTGTGGGTATCCTGTGAGCTCGGTGTCTGTGGTGTGCGTTTTGCCTGGGTGTCGTCCGGGTGGTGTGGGTGCCCTGTTTCCTGAGTGTGTGTCCTGATGTGCCTTGTGTGTGCCGTGTGTGTGCCCCAGGGTCCTCTGCGCCCTGAGCCTGTTCCCCGCGGGGTCGGCACACCTCCCTGTGCGCGAGGCTGCGCCACTGTGTATCCCTTGGGTGAGCACACGGCTCGTACCCCCGCCCCACGCAGGCTCCGCGCGGGCATCTACGCGTGTGCCCTGTGAGTCATTGTGGATACATCTCAAAGGCGGCGACTATTGTCTTCAAACAGAGAACAGCCATTAACACACTCATTAATTAGGATCATGTTGACACTTCTATTGCCGACTGAAAACATCTGTCTGTTTAATCAGTCTTCTTAATTCCTTACACTTATTCTCTCCGTGAGAGAGGGTGGGCTTGCTCTCCCGTGTGTGTACGCTGGGGCTTTACGAGGTGGGGGCACGGGCTCTGTCTATATTGTCACAGGGTGACAGCTCTCAGGCCAGCCCGTGGGCTTCTTAGCAAACGAACGTCCCTTTCAGTGGTGAATGAAGAGCCGGCCATGGGTCAGTTTGCCAGTGGCCGGTCCTCGTTCACGGGGGCAGCGTGAGCGACACGTTATAGATCGGGAGTAAGATCTCCTCCACGGCTACTTTGGAGGACTACGTTGAAACGCGACGGGGCGCGATGCGATGCGGTCCTGGGTATGCCAACCTCTCCATCGCACTCTCCTTCCCACCTGGGCTTGTCCCCTAAACCCAGCAACAAGCAGCTGGTAACCTTGACCGAGTCCGTTTGCCCACAGCTTCAGTTTTCTTATATGTAAAATGGGATGATAAAGGGCGAAAGTAAAAATGAAGAGAAAACATACATAAGTGAAAAGGCAGCTTGGAGACCTGGAACCAAGGAGGTGTCTAAAAAATGTCACTTCTGTCCTCAAAGGCCCCTGACCCCACATGAACTCAACAGGGTTGGGGAAAGACGAGAAAAGGACTCAAGGTCAGGGACTGGCTCTGGTCACAGTCCCCACCACCCACACCACTGGACATCCAACGCATGTCTGCTGTGTCCCTCCTCTGTGCCAGAGGAGGCTGGGTGCTGGGCACACAGTCTCTGCCCTTGGAGAACCCAGCAAGTCCAGATGAGAGAGAAGTTGCCACGGAGGCTCACTGGGATCTTGTTCATGGACGTGGCATTCCCAGAAGAAGGGGTGGATGAACAAAGGCTCCAAAGCTGGGGCAGGGAGGGGGAAAGCTCCTAGGGCAGGGAGCGTGGTGGAGAGTTGCAAGGGTGAAGTGGAAAGGGAGGAGGGGATGGGCAGTGGAGGGTTTTTTTCCACTGGGTTTTTTGTTTTGCCTCGTTGTTGTTCTGCATTTTGTCTCACTTACTATTATATTTAGATACCTTTACAATGACCACAAAGAGCTCTACTTCATTTTTTAAAAAAAATAATTGAAGTTTCTTATACATAATGCCTTATTTTAAAATCTGAACCACACTGGGGGACCCGCAGGTCATTTCCAGCTTGAGGATATTGATGTGATTGCCCCAGGGAATTTTCTTAGCAATGGGTCAAAGGATACGTGCGTATGTGCTTTAAAGACAATTTCTTTTTACTATTTTTTTAATTGTGGTAAAATACATACAACAGAAAGACTGTAGGCCACACCGAATTGAGCAGTGAGATCTTTGTTTCCCTCTTTAAGCATACTTCACTGCTGCTTTTTACCTTAAAATGAGTCCCAAGCTTTTCTCAAAAGGATCCTAAGAAGGTTCGATAGGAAGCTGTGCAGAGAGGCTTGCCCAGTGCCTGGCACATACCTCCCTGTTGGGAGGCATTATTTTGGGGGAACTGACAAAGCATAGCGCTTTGGTGTCCAGACTCTGGACTCAGGCTTGCGAGCTGTGTGACCGTTGGCCAATTGCTGCCCCCCTCTGAGCCTCAGCTTCCTCAGAGAACTGTGACAGTGGCATAAGACAATACGAATAAAGTGGGCGGTGCCATTTGGATGTGCAACCAATGATGTGTGATCTTCAAAGCATCGTTATCACCTTCTGCTCATTCTGCATTTGAAGAGAAATGGTGCCCTCAGTTAAGCTTTATGAATGTTTGTTTGGCTGCTATGGTCCAAGTGATGCTGTCACACATCTTCTTTCCTACAAAAGAGCATTCTACCAGGTCTGGTTTGCTCCTGTAGATGATGGTGATAGCAAGTGGTGGGTCTCTGAAGGACAGCTTCACTTGTTTTTTAGGCAGAGTGAAACTCCAAGGTAAGAGACAGATTAAGCCACATTTCATGCTCCCTGAGAATTAGTTACTATCTTATGTAATCTTCACAATGACCTCTTTGAGGGTGGTACCATACCCATTTTACAGCTGAAGAAACTGAGTTACAAAAGGCTTAGGCAGGGGCGCCTGGGTGGCTTAGTCAGTTAAGAGTCCAACTTCCGCTCAGGTCATGATCTCACGGGTTTGTGAGCCCCATGCGGGGCTCTCTGCTGGCAGTGCAGACAGACCCCACTTCAGATCCTCTGTCCCCCACTCTCTGTGCCCCTTCTCTGCTCACTCTATCAAAAATAAATAAATGTTAAAAAAAAAAAAAAAGCTTAGGCACTTTCCCCCAGATTACACTGCTAGTACATAGCTGGACTGTGAATTTAACTACAGCTGGTTTTTTTGTTTTTTTTTTTTTTTTTGACCTTAAACTACTCATGTTTTTGGATGGGTGGATCAAACAAACAGACAAGAAGAAACCTAGTGGACTTGCCTGGACCTTTTAATTTGCAGAGATGAAAATTCCATTCAAACTAGTTTAGGCAAAATGGGAACTCATGCGTTCTCATCAACTGAAAGTCGAACCTCGATTGCCGGGGGGCTGAATTCAGACGTCTACCAATGTTACCAGGAAAAGTCTATTTCTCCATGATGACAAGATAGTCTCCCCATAGCTTTAGGGTTCGTTTAAGCCTGGAAACCCCAGCTAGGAGAGGGGCAGCTCCAAAGGTAGTCCCAGAATTGACCCCGATTGGCTTAGCTTGGGTTACATTGGCATCCATTAGTCGATCATGGCCTTGAGAATGAATGAGGCATTTTATTGGCCCGATGTGATCTGCAGGACCATCTCTGGATTGTGGAGGTCGCTTTCATTCCACCTGAACCCAATGACCCTGAAGTGGAAATTTTCCCAGAGGAAAACCTGTAAGCTTGACTTAAAGATGGAGATATGGAAGCTGGGAAGAGAACAGGAACCTACCTGCTCCAGCTGGTTTGGGATTATGCAGAAAGGCAACCTGGAGGGATATTAAAAGGCACTTCAGTAAGTCTAAAAATGGCAGCACTTATCCCCAGCCGGCCTCAAGGCGGGGGACAGGCCACATGACTCTACCGAAGCCCCCTTCCAGCCAGCCTTTTGGGAGGGCTCCAACCAGGACTCATTGTTCTGGTAAGGCCCCCAAAGCCTTGGGAACCAAAAGCCAAGAAAAATGCAGGGCCATCTGCTAGGGCCCTTGTCTCTCTTCCTCCTCATCGTCTTCTTCTTCGTCGTCTTTTAATTATGAAATGTCTATCGCTGGATTATTGATCTCCTGCTGGTAAGAGCTCCTGGGGTGATATATGGCACGTGAGCCTACTCCTTTAATTCCACAGCACGATTGAATATTGCCTTCGATGAAGTGCTTATTAGTCATGCATTGAAGAAGTGAAATAGCTTGTAGCTCTGAGGCAGGGCCTTTGCGGGGGGATTGTCAGTGCTGGGGGGTGGGGTGCAGAAGTTCCCTTCTGGGCTCCCTAAGGAGAGGGACAGACACTTGTCTGAAGGCAGAGGGACAGTTTGTCCCCATTAAAACTTTCCACCTCTGGGTAAGCCACTACTCCCAGTCTTTCACTCAAAAATATACTACCCCCTCTTCTTGACAATGTACCTAAAGTCCCACCATTAATTAGGCCATTCCTTGGGCTTAAGAAGTTACCCATAAAGGCCACTGCTAACATGGATATGAATTTTAAAACTGTGATTACAACCATGCTACTTGCCATTTGTTGAGCAATTATCCTTCCTCTCTTTCTTCCCCCTTTCCTTTCCTTTCCTTTCCTTTCCTTTCCTTTCCTTTCCTTTCCTTTCCTTTCCTCTCTCTTCTTTCTTTTCTTCTTCCTTCCTTCCTCCCTCCATTCCTTCTTCCTCCCTTCCTTCCTTCCTTCCTTCCCTCCTCTCTTCCTCCCTCCCTCCATCTTTCTCTCTCTCTTTCTTTCTTTCTCCCTCCATCTCTTTATTCTTTCTTTCTTTCTTTCTTTCTCTCTTCATTTCACGTAAAGAAACAATTTTAGAGTAGCCAAGTACCAGTAGACCATAAGTGCCATGACCAGACTTATTTGGACAAACTCTGATCTCAACCTGCAGAATGAACTATATGCTATCTCTAAGGTATCACACTAGCCCATTAGTACAGAGTTGTGGGGGACTAGGGGAGAAGCAAAGCAGGCAATAAATGACTCAAGGATCGGGAGGAATAGACAGATTTTAATTCATTTAATGAATTGCTTCAACTCTCTCTGCCTTGATTTCCTTACCTGAAAAGTGAAAAGGCTCGTGGTATTGTTGTAAGGATGTAAGGAGATAATTCATGTAAAGCCCTTAGCAAGGGGACTGGTACCTAGCAAATGCCCAATAAATGTTGGCAGTTCTTGATATTAGTGTTCATATTGGCCACTCCAGGGGTCTGTTTATTTCTCTATTGCATACAATAGGCATTCCATAAATGCTTATGGGATTAATCCCTTTGTCCTGACACCCATGCTAAAAATCTTGAAATAGACCTATAAGGATGTTTTAATCCTTGTCTTGCTTTCATCCTTACATCAATTGGAGTCACTTAGAAATGATGCTGATTGTGATGATGGTGGTGGTAATGGCAGTAGCTGCCATTCCCACAGCAGGGCCTTCAATTTGGGTTCCGTGCAGGGGGCTAGGTGAGTTAGAAATGCCTTGGTGGGGTGGAGGTGGGAAGGAGAAAGAACAAGATCCAAGCTTTTAAAGAACTTCTAAAGCTAAGGCACCACCTATTAAATGGTCTGTGCCCTCATGTCCACTCTTCCCCACCTCACTACACCTGGAAGGAATCAAACGACAGGCATGCTTCAGCCTATGACATAAAAAATAAAAGACAAGCTCTGTTCCAAAGCCTCTAAGGACATTCAGAGTCTGGGTCAGAGGCACTGACCTCATCTCATGATCTGCTCTGCCTTGTTCTCCCCATTATGGCCACACAAACCTTCTTTCTGTTATTTGACTATATCAAATTCTTTCCAGCTTCAGGGCCTTTGCACTTACTGTGCCCTCTACTTCAAATCTTTTTCTATGGGCCCTTTGCATGGCTATATCATCATTCAGGTTGTAGTTTCAATGCCAGTTCTTCAGAGATACTTTCCTTGATCTCTTAACATAATGCAGTCCCATTCCACCCCAAGTCACCTTCCATGCCCAAACTTTGACTATCGTCTTGATGTCAAAAAACCAAAATCAGTGTCTAAATTCTTTGCTTGCTTTCTGTTTCCCTTAACATAAGGAAGGGGGAAAAGATCAGACTACTTTCATTCATGTTGTTTCCCAGAATGTAGCACACAGTAGGTGCTTTTTGATAGGTGAGGTGTTTTGGTTTGAGGAAAGTGTCCCCATTTGGAAGATGTTCCCCTCTGCAGTGGGAGATTGAAAGGAAGGAAGATCTCTGGTTCTGAATCCCCAAATGGGTCATCACAGGGAGAAGCTGGACATCTCTAAGGGGCTAGGTGAGGGAAGAAGAGGAGAACTTGGGATGGAGTGTTTGCCTTTAGGGAAGTGGCTGGAAGGAGAGGGGCTGGCTGGGGAAGAAAGTCAAGCCCAGGGTCCTGGGGGAGCAGCTGAGAAAATGGAGATTGGGGCAAGGAAAGAAGGGAGAATACAAGGAGGAAGAAAGCGAGATGGAGAGAAACAGAAGGCAAGAAAGAAAAGTAGAGAGGGGAAAATGATGGGGGAAAGATGGAGAAAAAGATAAAGGGAGAAATGGAGAGAAATTGAGAGAGAGAGAGGAAGGAAGGAATTGATCTATGGAAAGAGAGGTGGGGGAGCTAGGGAGAGAGAGAAAAATAGAAAGGAAACAAGAGAAAAATGTCTTTTATGGGAAAAGCAGTCTATGTGAGGGTGAGGGAGAGAGAACCCAGTGTATGTACCAGCCTTGGGCCAGAGTGCAGCCACCTCTCATTTCAGCACTCTGGACAGAGACGCCCTCTACCCAGAAACCCTATTGCTAATCAGCCTGTGACCTTGTACTGATAGAAAAAATGGGGTCCAAAAGAGAGGTGATATGGTCATACTGCCAGTGGGACAGACACTTTGAGTGGTGAAAAACTTGGAAGGGACCATGTGCTGGTACAAAGGCTTAGCAATGCCTCCCCCACCCCCCTGCTCAGGGGGTCTCCCTGTCATAAAGCCAGCCGACACCCCCAGCCCCATGGGAAATCTTTAGACTCAACTCACTTCCTGCATGGATGACCCTCAGCCATGGAAGAACCCAAACACGTTAAATTCCCCTTCCTCATTTGTTCTCTGACCCATTTCACATCTGAGTGCTCCTCAGCAAACCCACCTGCCGTCCTCTGTCCCAGTGAGGGAGAGGCAGGATGAATTAAAGCTGGTCCTCCTGGGATACCTACCAAATGCTTCATGCTTGGGTACAAATGTGACTTCTCTGAATTGTGAAACCAATAAGCACATCAGTGGGAAGAATCATCGCCATCCTTTGAAGGGTCTCATCAGTGGCCAAGACTTCCTGTGTGGGAGGAGGGTCAGGCAGGGGTTAAGGCTGCCAACTCTGCTCTCTGTCCAGGTCCAAATGCTGGTTGCCTCTCTGGGGGCTTTATGGTTAGCAAGGACAAGCCAATAAATCTTTCCAACACTCAGTTTCATCGTCTGGAAAATAAGGTAATAGGGCCTTCCTCCTAAGCTTCTTATAAACTTTTTTTGAAGTAAGTCTTGAGTGTGGTGTAAATGCCTAACAAATGAGAAAAAGGAGCAGAAGGAGGAGGAAGAGGAGGACGAGGGGGAGGAGGTGGAGGAGGAGGAGGAAAAGGTGATGATAGTGATGACGATGATGATGGTGATGCTTTATTCTCCTGATTATTTCAGTGACTTGTTATGACCCATTATAGATGTGGTAACTAGAGGGAAGTGGCTTTTGTGGGTCCACACTGCAAGCTAATAGCAAATCATGGACAAAACTCATGTTCCTTATTCCATCCACTACAGTCTGAGAAGATGATCCCATTAGAAGACTCTTGAGAAAGTATTTTTCCCTTGGGTTTTCTCTGGCCCACCCATAGTTCCCAGCACCTGCATGGAGGTGAAGGGTGTCAGGCATAGAGGACAGGATCCCAGCTCTGCACCAGCAGTCTGTGCATCTCTGAGCAAGCTGCTCCCCGTCTCCAAACTTCAGTTTCCCCTCTGTTCAATGGGAAGGAGGTTGGGCCAGGTGACCACTGAGGCTCCTGAAGAACTGGTGTCCTGGTGGCTCTCTGAGATCCTGCCTGTGATTGGTACTTTGCAGGAGGTCCCAGGAGCTCAGGGATTCTCTGAGGGCATTTGACAGCTTTTGAATTCTACCTGTGGAGGATTCTACTGATGTCTGGGGAGTTTTCTGGCGTAAAAGCATATTTCAATAGATGCAGACTCAGGGGGTAGGTTCTCTGGAGACAGAGAAGCCTGGCAGAAAGGAGATATAAAGAAATCTCCAGGGCTCTGTGGGTCCCGAAGGCTTCAGGGGGGAAAGCCATGGGAGTACATGTATCTCATGAGCCTGCTCGACAACACACTTAGTGTTGAAGTGTCTACCCCGGTGGTTTTAGAGAATTCTCCAACCCAGCAAACAATACAGGTGGGAGACTGGGAGCTGGGTACTCACTTCAACAGCATTTCTAAGAGGTGGGGAAGACAGGTGTCCAGAATCGGGGTCCAGCACACTACTGGTGCCATTGTTATCCCCATAGGTGGGACCCAGCCTTGTGTGGGGTTCTTTGGTCAGGACTGTGGGATGATGACAGGGGCTGGTCCTGTTTTGTGGAGTCTTACCATGAAGTCTGCAGGAAGAGGTGCCATGACATATCAAGGACCGGGCACTCATGATGTTAGAGGCAGAGGACCAGGCAGGCAGACACAGATGGCCAACAGATGCCAGGGACGGGCCCTGGGTGGCCTGTGTTCATGCCCTGGCTCTAATGCTAACTGCCCTTTGATTTTGAGATGGACCCTGTCTTTCTGGGGGCAACATATGCTTCAGCCACTTTTGTTCCAGCTCCCATGGCCTCTCCTGAACTCTTTCATTGGCAGGGGCACAGGACAGGTAAGAACTGAGATGTTTTTTAGTGATAGAATGGGTAAGACTCATGAGGAATATAGATTTCCTCCTATTTTCACTGTCCCAGCCTCTTGTGGGCACCCAGTGTCTGCTTGTCAGAGAGAAAAGGAAGCAATGCACTTGTTCACAAAAAATGCCAAGAACAAAGGGAAGGAGGTAAGGGGGCATTTCCCCCTCTTTGTTTTGGATACTTAGGTTGTAGAATCTATTTCACCTGGTGATTAGAATCATGGGACCTGGGGTTAGACTCCCCAGGTTTGGAGGCCTGACTCCACCACATCCCAGCTGTGTGACCTTGGACAAATGAGTTGACTTCTCTGAGCCTCAGTTTCCTCATCTGTAAAATTGGGCTGATCACTTCCCCTCTGTGAGTGTCAGGTTCCCCATCTGTATTGGGAATCTGTAAGTGCACTAATGATCACTCTTTACTTATGAATGGTTTCTCCTGCTCGACTTAAAAAAAAGTCACAATAGCAAACGTGTGTAATGGGTTCGCTGTGCATTGGGCACTGTTCCAGGCTCTTTGTCCTAACTCGCTTGACCGTTCTACAGCCCTATGAGTTACGTGTTGTTATTATGGAAGCCACTTGACAGATGGGGAAATTGAGGCTCTGAGAGGTTCAGTCGATGGGTCAAGACCACATATTTTTAAAGGGGTGGTGCTGGACTTGAACCAGGTTTGGCTGACTGCAGTCCTGTGTACTTATCCATTTTTCCCTAGGTCTCCTGACACCCAAGCCATGGCCTGGAAGTCAGGATGCTCTGGGTACCCAGTTGTCCCCCAGTTCCCTGCCTGAGTTTGTTAGCATTGCTCAGAGTCTGTTTCCCCCTCCATGCACACTGCCCTCCCCCCCCCACCCCCACCACCCCTCAATGCACTGGCTGAGTGATCTTGCTGAGCCCTCTGCGGGGCACTGGCCAAGGTCCTGACTGATTATTGACAAATTAAAAATATAAGCTATTGACCAGACACTGGGATGGAGTCCCGGAGCTGAGGACCTGAATCTCAATGAGGCCGCTGAGCGTGGAGGTCGATCTTGCAGGTGGAGGAAGAGGCGGACAAATTGCCCCATGCCTAATGCAGAGTCTGATGCTCTGGTTAATAACTGTCTGGTGCAGAGTGGGGGCAAGCGTCTGCCTGAGTCAGCTCACTCTCCACCCGGCAAGGGCCCCACACTCCCCTCACCTGATCCAGTAACCTCCCTGGTACGAGAATCCCTAACCCCATTTTACAGAGATACACAAGGTCAGGAAGTATTAAGTGGAGGGGCTGGGATTTGAACCCAGATCCTCCTAACTATAAAGCCTGGAGCTCAGAGACTCAGGAAACCATGATTTCAATCCTGGCTCCATCCTTTCTCCCTTCTCATGTCCTCCTGCTGTGTGATTTTGGGAAAATCGCCATACCTCTCTGGACCACAGCTTCCTGTTGTATAAAGGTGGATAATAAAATCTGTCTTGCGAGACTGCTATAGGGATGAAATGAGAAGGTGAGGGGTGGTGCCTTTTATTCTGGACATTTCTGCATATGCCTCTGGATCCCCTTGATCCTTCTCCTTTGGCGGTTCAACTCCAGTAGCTGACTCACATGGGAAGTGTCAGCAGCTTGCTCTCTGGCTTCTAGTATGTTTTGGTCACTGGGAGGCCATGTCAGGAGATTGGAGGGCAGGAGGAGAGTGAGGTTGAGATGTTCTTCCTCTCTGCCTCCCCCCTGTCTGGCTCTAGGTTGGCAGTGGCTGGGTTGTCCTCCTCAACGCCTCCCCTGCTATTGGGTAGCTTTCCCCAGAGCAGCAGCTGTGGCTCTCCAGGATCTGGTGTCAATCCCTCCCGTGACCCCTTCAGGCCCAGGGATAGACAGCGTCCCTGCTGTTGCTACCCCACAGCTTCTGAATCATCCCTGCCACTTTCCCTTCCCCGCGGTCGCCTTTGTAAGGATCCCATTCTTAAGCTCGCCTAGGTTACCCCACTGAGTGTGCCATCTGTTTCCTGCCAAGACCCTGCTGATCCACTTTATAAACTGTAAAGTGCGGTCCACACAGAATGGGCCATCCTTTAAAACATTGGCGTCACTGTTAATCCAACAGTTAAGAATCTCTCTCTTTGCTCATCCACGTTAACACTGCCTCACTCCCTGTTAACACCCATCCCACGGAACAAACACGGCTGTTTGTACAGTGGCCGTCTCTGCTGGACCGTGAGCTCCTAAGGGCGGAGCCTGGAGCCAGCTCTGTGCCTGGTGGTGCACTCCCTAGAGCTGTGCCAGGGAATGAGGAAGCCCTCAGGGAGTGTTTTACAGAAAAATGAAGGAGGCTTAGGTGACTTTTCCAAGGTTACACAGCAAGAGCCTGATGCGGGACTAGAACTTGGGTCTCCCAGCTCCCAGACCCAGGATCTGAAAATGTCTGTTGAAGGCATGAGTGAATGCACAAAGGTTAGATGAACGTTACCCAGAGCCAACAGGTGAAAAGTAGTCCCTCTTCACCCTTGGCTTCAAAGGTTCTCCTCCGGGGGCAATTTTTGGCCCTCGGGAGACATCCGGCAAAGCCTAGAGGTATATTTTGGTTGTTGCACCTTGGGAAGTTTGCTGCTGGCATCTGGTGGGTGGTGGCTAGGGTGCTGCTAAACATCTACGATGCTAGACAGCCCCCACCCCAGAGAATAATCTGACCCAGAATGGCAAGACTGCGCAGGTTGAGGGGCACCTGGGGGGCTCAGTCGGTTAAGCATCCGACTTAAGCTCAGGTCATGATCTCACAGTTTGTGGGTTCGAACCCCATGTCAGGCTCTGTGCTAATCTGTGCTGACAGCTCGGAGCCTAGAGCCTGCTTTGGATTCTGTCTCCCTCTGTCTCTGCCCCTCCCCTGCTTGTGCTCTCTCTCTCTCTCTCTCTCTCTCTCAAAGATATATAAAAATTAAAAAAAAAAACCAGCTTCCAGGTTGACATACCCTGTTTTACCCATATATACCTTTTGAGCTCCTACGTATCTAAATGGCCCCACATCGAGGACAGCTTTTCTAATTTTTTACAGCATTGGCTTAAAATTTTTCTTTATGATAAAAACGGTATGTTAACAATAGAAATATGTAACATATAAAAATATAAGAAAATAGAACACTGTCTCCATTTGACGGTGACTGTCTTTCCACGGATGTTTCTGCATTTATATACGCGCACACAGGCACATCCTCCCACATACACCAAGGTCATTTTGAACATGCAGTTTTGCATACAACGTTTTCGCCATAGGATGTCCCAATCATCAGCCTTTAAAAGCTCTTGTAAATGGCTGTACCGAACTCCACTTTGTTCACAATCCATAGGACCCTGCAGAGATTCAGGGTGGCTCTGGTCTCCACGTCGAGGATCGTCCCTGAGGGCGGGTCCTTGGAAGCGGGATTACTGAGGTAGAAGCTGAATTTTTCAGGCTCTTGATAAGGAACTAGATGCCTTCCGGAAAAGTGGCTCCCCGCCCAGAAGCGGTTAAGGGTCGTCTCTCACCTTGCCCTTGCCAGCCCAGAATCGACTCCGTGAAATCTGTTGTCAAACCGATGGTATTTTCCCCAGTGACACTGACCATACACGTCTGTCCCTATGTTCGTCCCTCATTTACATTTCTTCTTCTGGGAATGGCCTGTTTGTTTCCTTTGGCTCTTTCTAGGTTTCAGTGTTTTCTATTTGATATGTAAGAGCTTTGTAAAAAAAAATATATTAAGGACGCTAACCCTTTGCTCGTCATAAGCGTTCCAAATTTTTTCCTAAGTTTGTCGGTGGGATTTTAATTCGTGTATGGAGTCTTCAGTCACACGAATTTATTTTTTCAGGTTTTTTTAGGTGCACAAATCCATCCGATATTTCCCTTCCTTTGGGATTCATTCTTTGTTTTCCTCCTTAAGAAGTGCTCTCTCCCTCCCCTGTCTCGTGACTTACACATTTTTGGCTTCAAATATTTATCAATTTTTACTTTTGACTCTGGATTTCTAAAATCCATCTGGAATTTATTTTGGTGCATAAGCGAGAGTCTAGATTGATATTCCCCCTGACCCCCCCCCCAAATACAGGCCACTATTCTTGGGGGGAGGATTAGTAACAGGACGTAAAGCACATCGCTTCCTCTGCTGAAGTCTGGGAGGGTCAGGAAGGGTCGGACTCTTCAGCTGTTGTAGCACAGTGACAGTCCCCTCAGGGGACCCCATCCTAGACCCTTCCCTGGTTCTCTCAGAGGCCAGCAAGGGCCCACCACTGTGGAAGCCCCAGGACATGAGGTGCACCCTGGCCTCCCTTCTCCAGGGGATTCTGAGGTCTGCCTCATAGCAGATTAATCCACCAAAAGGCCAGTGGGCTCGGTGCTCACCTATCAAGCACACCTGCTAGAGTCCCGCCTATATCCCCACACCTTTTTGTTTTAATGTTCACTTATTTTTGAGGGAGAGTCAGAGCGCAAGTGGGGGAGGGGCAGAGAGAGAGAGAGAGAGACACAGAATACAAAGCAGGCTCCAGGTTCCGAGCTGTCAGCACAGAGCCCGATGAGGGGTCCGAACCCACAAACTGAGACCATGACCTGAGCCGAAGCCGGATGCTCAACCAGCTGAGCCACCCGAGCGCCCCATCCCTTCACCTTCTGAATTCTTATTCTTAGACTTACCTCTAACTGGATGCAAGCAGCCGCTGTGGTGAGATGCCTGCCGTGTTTTCCATAAAAACTGCTCTGACCACACTATTTGTTGGTGTCCTGTGTCACCAGAGGGAGGAGGCGGCGGATGGAAGGAGATGTCACCCCCAAATACCTGCTATGTGACCTCCGGCCAGGGTCTCCCTGCATCTTGCTGAGTGCTGTGTGCTTTATAAGTGACAACTGTCCCATCTGCCCGAAGGAGTCAGGAGCCTGGATGTGACTTGCTTCCACTGTGGCTGGCGCAAAACCAGCACCTGCTCAAGACACGGTACCCACAAACATCACGTCACCGTTTCCATTTGCAAAGCAGAGACATTCCCATCTCACTCAGGGTCCTGGTCTGCCTCTGTTTATGAGACAGAGAGAAATACAGAACTCCCTGTGCCTGACTTTCTGGGTTTCCAGGAACAGGTCACCTGGGAAAGCGGTCAGTGAAGAGGCTAGGATAATGTCTTATCAGGAGCTCAGGATCTAGAGGCTCTGAATCACACCCCCCCCACCCCTACCGCCAGCACTCACTGGCTGAGGCACCTTGCCCCGCCCTTTCCCCCCACCAAGCCTCAGTTTCCTCATCTGGAAATTCGAACCACGTGTACGATTCAATATCTAAGAGTTGCATTGATTCAATGAGATAATCTATTTTTTTAAAGCTTATCCCAGGGGCTGGCATATGGAAAGCAGTCTATTCCATTGAACTTCACAGTTTTCGTTCATTCGTTCGTTCATTCATTCATTCATTCATTCATTTTTTTGACCTGTGTATTCCCAGGGCCTGGTATACATGGTGGGGGCTCAATTAAATAATGCTTAAATGACTGAATGAGTGTGCAGAGCATTCATTATGTGTCAAGTTCTAGGCCAGTGGCTGTAGCTATTCAAGAGCTCAGGATTTAGGAGAGACACACATGATAAAGATCATTTTACGGTCACTAGTGTCCCCAAAGAGGCATGCTTATGCGACCCAAAGGGATCACAAGGGGGATAGTGATCCCATCTGAGGAGGGCTTCTGGGAGCAGGTGATACCTCACATGGGTTCTAAAGCCAGGCTAGGAGTGTGCTGGGTTGTGAAGCAGGATCTGAGCCTGTAACTGAGCATCCACTGCTCGGAGCCTTGTGTTGGCCTTGAGAGATGGCAAGACATTAGCTTCCCATTTCACAGCTGGGAAGCCTGAGGTCCCCGGAGGTTATGTGACTCGTATTTGGTCACACAGGTAGAAGTGGCTGAGATGGAGCTCAGCTGTTGGGTTTTTGGAGCCAAGGTGGTTTCAGGAGCCACTTTGGACATTGTGTGGATGCCCAGGTAGGAGGGGTGGGTTTTAAGCTACAAATACAGGAACTGCCCCTCAGAACCCAGCCCTTTCCCCCAGGTTACACTGCCTTCTTTCTCTCTGTCGTAACAATCTTATGATTTGTTCTTGAGTCATTCACATAAATCATTTCAAGTCTTTTGAAAATCCAGCCTCTAAGCCCCATTTCTTCTCCCACCCAAAGAGCTCTTGGACCTGTCTCTGCCTCTCTCTGCTGCCACTCATTTCAGGCCTGGATTCAACATTGGCCTTCCCATCAGGCGTTCCGGCTTCTGCTCTTGCCCCTTCATGGTCTGCATGACAGTCAGAGAGATTACTCCAAAGCACAGACGTGATCACATCACTCTCTCACACCCTCTGTGGCTCCTACTTCCTCAGGATGAAGTCTGAACTCAGGGCCCACAGGGACCTGACCCTTGCGGAACTCTCCAGCCCTGTCCCTGGATGCCTCCACTCCCTTGAGCTGCATCCCTGTTTCCGTTTCTTAAAGGCATTCTGCTCACTCTCGCCTTAGCATGTGCTGTTCCTTGTGCACCCTTCCCTTCCCCATCATCACCCGGCTACCGTCAGCTTCTCCAGTTTAGGATTCACCTCCTCCAAGAAGCTTTCCCTGACTGCCAAGCCCAAGCTCAGCTCACCCTCAGTCTCCAGGGCTGCCCTCATTATGGTGTGTATCCCACGACAAGGCAATTTTCTGGTTGCCCTGGCTCTGTGTTTCTCAAAGTACGTGCCATGGAACAACTATATCAGAATCACCCAGGAGCCTCTTAAAATGCAGATGCCTGAGCCCCACTCCATGCTTCCCAAGGCATCTCTTGAAGGAGATTCTTCAGAAAATAAACATATCTTAATGTCTTATTACCGAACTCTTCAAACATACACAGATGTAGTGACAGTGGTACAAAGCAGTGCTATATTCCAAGGGCTGCTCAGAAGCAAAAGTGGCAGAATCCCCTGGAAACTTATTAGATTTGCAAAATCTGGCTCCCAACTCAGACCTATTGAATGGTCTCGGGGGCAGGGTGGGGGGCGGGCTGCCCAGAAGTCTGCATGTAACAAGCCTTCTGGAAGGTTCGATGCCCACTCAGGTCTGAACTCCACGGGTATAAAGAACCACCATGTATCCGTCCATGGTCTACATAAACCACTGTCAACTCACAGCTTATCTTGCTTCATCTATAGGCCTCCTCCCTCCCCCAGTCTGCTGCCTGCTGTGTTATTTTGGAGCTAACCTAGATACTCTGTCATTTCATCCTTGGGGAATTCTGCATCTACCTCTAGGAGATAAAGACTCTTAAAAAATAGTTTAAATGATAACCACTGTGTTATGATCACCTTGGGTGTTTCTAACATGCACTCACATCTGAGATGGTGCCCTAGACGGTCTGTTGGCTCTGGGAAGGTGGGTTCAGGGCTGTCCTAGCTACTGTAGGCACTTGCCAAAATCCTGCTGAATGTCAGCAGTTTGGGTTGGAACTTGGAGTAGCTAGGAGATGGGACACAGGAAGAGTTAAACTCCTCAGTGAAGGAAGGAGCTGGACTTCATTGGCAAAAAGAGGTTTTTTTCCCCTTTTTGTTGCTGTAGCCTCAAGCCTAGAGCTTGGCACTCTGGGGAAGGCACCAATCAGACTGTTGCCTGCATGTTGGAAAATATTTATGTCACCTACCAAGCTGGGAGCACACTCAGTGAGCTTCCTGGGGCCTCCTGATAGACAAGGTCACATCCCAGCAGCTGGGAGGAAGGAGGCGTGCCGGCCTGGCAGCTGTGCTCGGCGCTGGGGGCTGCCCGCAAGTGTGGTGCTGCACGTTAGAGGCAGACGCACTTCTGTGACCCCCAGCTTGGAGGCAGTGGGGAGTGAGGGAGATCCCTGCTGTCTGAGACAGCTCTGGGGAGCCACAGGCTAGCTGAGAGGTGGTACAGAGGCTGAGAAAGGAGGAGGGAAGGGCATGGACAAGAGGAAGGGGGCCAAGTAGGAGTCTAGTGCTTATGGGGGCTGGCCACCATGGCAAGTGCTGTATGGGTTATTCCAGTGAATCTTGGTCACATCCCCTGAGATGGGTAAGGTCATGCCCATTTTACAGATGAGGAAACTGAGACTTTGGGAGAGCTGGTGAAACATGATGCTGGGACTCCCCTTGTAGTTTATCTTTCTCAGATCTTGCATAGCAGACATTCATCATCAGACCAAAACTCCCATATGGAAAAAAAAAATGAAAACCATCTATCTATTTATCTGTCTATGTATCTATCTATATATCTATGTATATGTATCTATCTACCCACCCATCCATCTACCCATCCATCCATCAATACATCCATCCGTTTATCTATTCATTCATCCATCCACCCATCCATCTACCTATCTACCTATCCATCCATCCATCCATCCATCCATCCACCTATCTATCTACCTATCCATTTATCCATTCATCCATCCATCCATCCATGCATCCATCTGTTTATCTATTCTTCCATCCATCTTCCCATCCATCCATCCATCCATTCACCCATCTCTACCCATCTATCTAGCTGTTGTCATTTATAAGCTTGAATTCAACAGTGGAGTTCCATTCTACAGAGTTGGAAAGAGCTTCAGTTTTGATCACAAGAGACAGCAAGCCCCCAAGGCTGTCTATTTGCAACATGGAGACAGGACTCCAATGGTCAGCTTTACATTTCCATGGCTGCCATCAAGACGTATGTCCTTCCCAGTCAAGAGTCTGAGCTCCAGAGCCAGACTGCCCGGGTTTAAAGTGCAGCTCTGTCACTTAGGCTGCGGGTCCCGGGCAAATTATTTTATCACTATGCCTCTGCTCCTTACCTGTAAAATGGAGATATTAGTGGAACTTCTTGGATAAGATTTGAAGATTAAGTGAGTGAATACTTATAAAATGCTTAGTATAGTACCTGGAACACAGGAAGCTATATTATATATAGTTGCTGTCCTAGTTACTCTGGCTATATTAAAAACTACCCCCAAACTCCGTGGCATAAAGCAAGTACAACCATTAATTTTGCTCATGAATTCTGTGGGTCAGGAATTCAGCCAGGCCACAGTGGGGATGGTTTGCCCCTGTTCCATGATGCCTAGAAATTCAACCAGAAGACTTGATACCTGGGAGAAAGAATCATTTGGAATCTCACATATTTGAGATTCCCACACTCGACCGTTGATGACATTGTAAGTTGAGAACTTAGCTAGAACTGTAGCCTGGGACATCCATGCGCGGCCTGTCATGAAGCTTGGGTTTCCTTACAGCATGGTGGCTGTTTCGAAGGCTGGGCTCTCCAAGAGAAAGAGAGCTAGATAGAAGCTGAGTCCTTTTTATGACCCCCAGCCCCAGAAGTCACCTAGCATGGCTATTAATGCATTTTGACAGATCAGTCACAAGCTGTCCTGGGTTCAAGGGAAGGAGGAATATACTCTGCTTCTTGAGGGGATATGGCAAAGATGTTCAAGAGCAGGTAGGATTGGGAATACTGATGTGACTTTTGGGGAGAAATACCATCTGTTACAGCCATGACTGTCTATACTCAAGCTATAGGCATGGGGGTGTGGGGGAAGGACTCAGGGAGCCCCTGTGGCCAGGATTGCATCTCCCTTGGTGTGCCCACAGTTGTACCTTCCAAAGTGATTGCTATCCCAGGAGACTCAGGTCTCCATTTTTCTTACCTCAAAGCATGTTTTTTTACCCTTCAGGGTACCCCCTCATTTTAGGGGTGACCTGGGATTACTTAAGCACCTTCTCCCTGAGGCAGGGTGGCACCCTGCCTGGCTCCTGGCTTAGATGGAAGATAGAGGAAAAAAAGGGAGAATAAACCCAGCAGTATCCATGCTCTGAGGCAGGCCCAGACCCAACTCAGGGAGGCGAGGAGTCGCCCACCCCCCTCTGTCTTCTCTGTCCATGCAGACTGAAGGTGTGGAGGGAGGAGGGGGTGTAAGCAGGGGAGCCAGAGCCTCAAGGGGGGTGGGTAGCAAAAAGTTGAGGAACCAGATTCTGTTCCAACCAGCATCTCCATGGGTGATGTGGCCAGACAGGAAGCCTTGCGTGTGAGCAACAAAAAAACAACTCAAAAAACTTTACGATGTTTATTGGCCTCATGTTGCCTCCTTCCAGGCTGTGAGCCCAGATGCGACTTCACCATCACGTGTGTGGCTGTTTGGTTAGGGTGGAAGTCTCCCCTTCCATCCTGTGACGTTCCAAGGACCTGATGTGCTGTGAGGTGAGGGGCCGTGCCTGGTTTTGCTCACATGTGACCGTGCTCAGCATGTGACAGAAGTGACAGAGCATGCATTGATGAATTAAATAACTGATTCAACAAATCAACCTTCTTTGGGGGTGCAAGGGCCAAGGAAACTGGCCCAGGTCCTCCCTTCATGGGACTTTCTTCTAGTGGAAGACAGTAGGTACTAAACAGGATAAACACATATGGTATAGTGCCAGAGGGCAAGGAGTGAAATTTAAAAGGGGGATAAAGGATAAAGACTGGGAGGGAGTTGCTACTGTATATCAAAAGCGACCAGAGAGGGCCTTTTGGAAGTGGTGAAATTTGAGCAGAGGCCTGGTGAAGGAAAAGAACAAGCCCTTGGGAGTGTCAGGAAAGGAGTGTTTCTGGCAGAAGAGGCAGCAGGGGTAAGGGGCCTGGGGCATGTTTGGGAAGCAGCAATGTTAGAGTGATTGGAATGGAGTGAGAGGGGAGAGTGGCAAGAGATGGGCTGAAGGGGAAGTGACATTGTGCCCTGCAGGCCACAGTAAGGATGTTGGAGTTTATAATAAACTGTGCATAAGGTCAAAGTAATGACAAACGAAACAGTGGAGAGATGGAAGGATGGCTGAGCGGATGGATGGAAGGATGGATGGATGAATGGAGGGATGGATGGATGGATGGATGGATGAATGGAGGGATGGATGGATGGAGAGATGGATGTTGGTCCTTAGGAACACATGTACTATTTAAAATCTCTTCCATTCTTTTCCAGCATTGCCTTTTCACTTTCTGACTCACATTGAAGCCCTACCCCAGTATGGAAGCCCCTCCAAGAAGGGCCAGGCATGACCCAGCTGATGCCCAGCTGCTCTCAGGGGCGTAGGCTGAGCCTTAAATAATGCCTCTCCTTCTCGGGAAGAGCCGTTCTGGTGGCACAGGCACTGAGAGGCGATTGGGGCAGGCAGCCGTCACTAACAGATTCATTAAGCTCGCTCCAGAGCAACGATAAAAAATCAATTTAGTTCACCAGGCAGCTTGAACGGGTGCCAGGAGCCGGGGAGCCCTTCCATCCACGAGCTCGGGGCACATGGAGAAGTGGAGTCGGTCTCAATTGCAGCGTGGGCGTGCCCCATTATCGGGGACCCCCGGCACCGGGCCGCAGGAGGGGCGACGAGGAGCCCAGAGTGGACTCCTTTCAGCACCCCGGGCAGCACTCCAGACACTCCTGACTTGCTGGGCATGCTGGTCTGACTTGTTAGTTTCTATTTGCACAGCCCTGGAGCGCTGACTCGGTGCAGGGCACTGGCTGGGGCACGTGGGAGGTGTAGGTACAGTCTCTGCTTGGCCTGGCTCAGAAGCAGGCGGGGGCCCAGAGCAGGAGGCTGGGTGCGAGCAGAGGAGTGGAGAGGTGTCAGAGAAGAGAAGACGGGGAGAGCGTGGCTATAGGGGTTCAGCAGAAAGGGGACGTTTGCATTCATCAGTGCCATGGCAGGAAACAGGTTACCACGGGATCAGTGAGGGGAGGAGAAATCTAAGTGTGGACAGGGTTAAGGGGAGGCAAAAAGGGGCTGGTGCAGCACCTCTGGGCTGGCAACAGGGGGGAGCCCTTAGCACCCCTGGGCCTGGAGGAGAGATCGCTTTCGGGCTCTGCATCAGGAAGCCGGGGCCGAGTGAGCCAGGTGATGCTCTGTGCAGAAGCTACAGTCACGGGACACAGGGATGGGGGGAATCAGCAGGGTGAGGCAGGTGGTTCAAACAAAAAACACAGCAGCACAGCCGAGACGAGGCTGACACAGGCTTGGGGTCCTTGCTGGGAGAGGCTGGGTAAAACGAACGGACCAGAGAGAGGCAGGAGGTGGAGACATGAAGAGAGGGGGGGAGAGAGAGAGGCAATGGAAGGACAGAGGGACGAGGGAGGGGCTGGAAGTGGGGGAGAGAGAGAGAGAGAAACAGAGACAGGGACAAAGAGAGAGAAAGAGAGAAGACATGGGAAGATGGACATACAGACAAAATGATGTGGGGTGCAGGTGGGAGAATGGGGGGAGAGAGAGAAACAAAGAAAACCAGTGAGCAAATGTAACCCAAGGAGCAGAAACAAGAGAGAGGAGAATAAAAGAGGGAGAAGAAGGAAACAGGAAGAGGAGAAAATGTCGGAGCCCAAGCTACAAAGCCCCGAGAAGAAAAAGCAAGGAAGCGAATTCGATTAGGAAAATCCACAGGAGCCCCGAGGGCCGGCTGGAGGCAGGTGGGCTCTCCGGGGACGTGGAAAGTATCAGGAGCAGACTTGGCTCCTCGGTTCACAGCAGACACACCTTCACGTGTTTCTTAAGCCGCTGTGCCTCAGTTTGCCCATCTGTGAAGAGGTGACAACACCAGGTTCCACGTCGTGCGCGTGTGCGCGCGTGAACTGAGTCGAGAATGGACAGCGCTCGGTGCAGGGTCACACCGACCTCTCGATAAAACGGCAGCTCAAATGTCTGTGGAAAGACAGACGGACAGGTGCGTACATGTGGGAAGTTGCAGAAAGTCGGGCTCCCGGACACACTCCTACCCAGCCTCTCTCCCATCTCCTCTCTCTGATCTGGGAGCTAGGAGGTTCTCCACCTCACGGAGGAGGGGAAAATAACACACTCACACCGTCCCTACACACCACACGCACCATGTAAATAACACACGCACACACACACACACACGCATGCGTGCACTTACACACCCATCACGTGTCACACACATGATGTACCAGCATACGCGTGCCACACCTATGCACACACACACACACGCAGCAATACGCACACGTGCACCCACCACATACAGGCACCTACATGCACGTGCACACACCCACACCCCCAGCCCAGCCCCAGCTCACAAGGAGGCCATCTGACAAGTCTGGAGGCCACCAGGCTGCATCCTGATGGCCCGTGTGATGGTGGCCGCGTCCTCAGATCCTGGCTTCCCATCTCTCCCTTCTCAAGGGGCCAGAGCGGGGGCCCAAGAGCCTACATGGACCTGATGCAGAGAAAAGAGGAAGAAAACAACACACAGAAACAGAGAGAGAAAGGGCCCATGGGAGATGAGCCTGGACAGGCCAGTCCAGGGATGGACGCCATCGCATCTGAAGCCAGTGAGACCTGGCAGGGCAGACAGACAGACAGGGAGGGTTGGAAGGCTGCCTGCTTGGGCTCGGGTCATGCTGTGAGCCCCCGAGGTAGGCAGGGTGCCAATGTAGGTAAAGCCAGGGAGCAAGAAGTGGAAGTCTGGGGAAACTGAGGCATGGGGTTGGGAAGTGACTTTGTTAAGGGCAGCCAGCAGGCTAGTGGCTAAACTTCTACATCAAGGTCTTGTCCAGCCCACCCCCTTGCTTTCTGGGTTACAGCAAAAAGCAAACTTGAAATGAGAACAGGGGAGAAATATGATTTCTCAGACACCTACTGTGTCAGGCATTTAATTCCACTGACTAGTGGGTTCTTTGCAGAAAGGGTAGTGTGTCCGTGTACTATTCCCATTCCTGTTTACAGATAGGGAAACTGAGGTTCGGAGTGGCGACTCCAGCAGGGAGTCTGGGCCCTTGAGTCTGGGACTAGACCCAAGTCCTCCTAGTGAACGCTCTTCCCCGCACACCTCTGGGTTTACTGCCCGTTGCTCCAGACGTTGAAATGAGGAGGACCCTGTGTGGACAAGGTGGAGAGAAGAGAGCTCTCCATCACTCCTCTGGGTCTCCCTCTGCCAAGGAACTGAGCCAAAATTCCTTGGAATCTGTTGCTTTAAGCTACGAACAGGGGAGAACAGAATCAGACAGGGATGTTTATAATGGCTTCCAAATGTCTGGCCGCAGCTGCCTCCCCGACAGTGAGAGATGAGGAGGCCCACGGTGGGAGAGACCTGTTCCCCTCCTCTCTCCACCACAGGCATTTCAGGGGTGCAGACACTTCTGTGGACCTGGGTGGAGGGAGGCATTGCTCCAGTGTCCAAGCTAAGGAATGAATGAGTGAATGAATGAATGGATGGATGGATGGTACAGGGTGCAAATGGGGCTAGTTACACCATGATCGATTATTCCCTCCATTCTGCGAAGAGCTTCCATGCATTAACCGTACTGATGAAATCTTACAAAGATCCAGTGGGCACGTCCATTTGACAGATAATAAGACTGAGGCTAGAGGTGAAGGCACCGGCCTAAGCCCTAGAGTGGTGATGGTGGGAGAAGACGAATCTGGTCTATTTTGCCAGAATTCTTGCTCTTATTTCACATCAGAAAGTGGGCGGGGGACACTTAGTAGGTGTTCAGTTAAGCTTAGTTTAAAAACTACGTCCATGTCAGCCTCCTAGGGGCCAGGGGTCAGCGGCAAGTGGAGGTGAGCCCTCCGTGTGGCACACAGATACAGTGTCCTTGGGGATGGTTGCCCCGATAAGTCACCTTCCCTTACTGGATCCTAGTTACCTCTTCTTGAAGTGGGGCGTGATGGCCTCAAACTCGTGTCATTGTGGGATAATGCATCAGAAACTTGGTCCATCACTGGCAGGCACACAGTAGGTGGTTTTTAATAATATTAGCAGTCATAATGCAAATAGTGGCCAACCTTTTCTTGACTGTCTCCTGGGTTCCAAACACAGAGCTCTCATTTTTTTAAAAATTAAGTAATTAATTAATTGTCAAATTGGTTTCCATACAACACCCAGTGTTCATCCCCACAGGCACCCTCCTCAATGCCCATCACCTGGGGAAAGCGGGTCACAGAGCCCTCATTTAATCTTTCCTCCATCCCCAAGAGGTCACTTTGACCCCTAATTTACAGCAAGAGTAGGAGGCTCAGAGAGGTTAAGTGGCCTGCACAAGGTCACACAGCGAGGAAATGGATGGTTTGAGAGCCGGGTTCATTAACCCCCAGGCTCGTTTGCTAACACACACGTATGAAAACACGCCAATCCGTACCCAGCACATGGGAGCTTTCAAAACTGCTACCAAAACCTGCTTTCAAAACCTCCTCTTTTCTCTCCCTTATTTTGTTCTGCGTTCGTAGACTGGGATCCGAGGTCTGGGAGCAGGACAACACAGCCATCTGACAAGATTCCAGATCCTAGAGAAAGGGGCCCAGAAACGCCCGACAGAACCCCGAACGCCCCACCCCGCTCAAGACCCCTCCTCCAGCAAGATTTCTCCCGAAGAATCGTATCTCTGTTAACGTGAGTTAATTATGATTTGCTTTTCATTCACCCATTAGAGGTATGGAGGGGACTTGTTGCAGGAAAAGATAGAAGATTCGAATTGCCCACAATGCCCCTATTTGAAGAAGGCCGCAGCTTGGCGTTTTTGGTACAATTGCCATCGTTGTGAGCATTCAGAATACTCGATTCTGCATATATTGATTTTTTCCCCCCTAAAGCCGAGTCTATTGTTTTCCATGGATGAGACAAGTAAGTACAAAAGAATAAGACGATGAGGGTCCTACTTAGGGAAAGGGAGCCTCTGTTAATATTTTGGCATTTGCTATTTATCCAGGGTGCCTCCCCCACACGCACACTCCCACCCCTCCCCGTATGTGTATAGTTTTGACATAATTCAGTTCAGACTTTGGATCGGGGTCTCAAACCCAAGCCCTGACTGCTCACCGGAGCGAGCGCAGGAGGCGGGTGGGCACTGAGCAAGCCTCCCCCTCCCCGCAGCCGCTGCACAGGAATGCAAAAGCCCAGTGCTGCTGCGTGTTCCAGTTTTCCAAGAAACGCCAGCCATCCAGAGCCTTTTATATGAAAAGTCCCGGTAAAAAAAAAAAAATACTGGCAGCCAATTCCACTTAAGTAAAAGAAGACCCACCGTGGGGCTGCCCTGAGTTTGCAACCTCTGTGCTTTGTGACCTATGCATGTTCACCCCTGGACTTTTTATTTGGCACGCTTACCTGGCACACATCTTCTGGTGGAACGGGTCAATTGCATAGTCTGTCCAATTGCACATCTGCGATGTGGGTTTTGAATCAGAGATGCACTTTTTCTTCCGATTTTCTTCCTGATTTTCTTCCCGGCCCCCTCCTCTCCCTCCAGCCCTTCCCCATCTAGTTCCCCCTCTCCGCCCCCAACCATTCAATTTTATTAATGGTTGGTTTTCTTTTTAAACTGTCCAGAGGCCTCTGGAAAGCTCCAGGGTTGCCAGCAGCTGATCGATATCTTGGCGGGGGTGTGGGTCTGGGGAAGGGTGGGGGGGGGGGACAGGTGTCATTTCATTAGCTAAGTGCCATGTAATCTACTTGGTAAATCCCATAGTCTCTTTCGGAGTGGCCAGAGACAAGGCGAAGAAGAAGGCTGGCCAAACGTGTAAACACGCCGCCCCGATGGAATCAGGAAGAAATGTTTGGAGACCCCTCTTGAGGTTCCGTCTGGATGTATCTGGTCCTCTGCGCTGTTTTCATCCTGTTCCCTCCCTCTCTGCAATCAATCACTGTCAATATCTTCAAAGCTTAGAACAACAGTTAGATTTCTCCATCTGCAATCGGGAAGCCCTAATCGTGTTACATTGTCACGAGAACGCTACCCTGGGATGCCCGGTTCACCGAGGAGGAAACTGAGGCAAGGCAAGGCTCCCTGGCGTTGCCACGGCCCCAGCTGGCTGAGGCGGGATTACAACCCAGGGCTGGCTGACCCCTAGTCCAGTGCTCTTTTCACACAAAAGCCAGCTCTGGCAGTCACAGAAAGGACTCCTGGAGCCCTGGTCCAGTCTCAGAGGAAGTTTCCATGGCCTTGTGAGCGATTTTACCACATTCCTCTGGTTTCTTTTTATGGGGACTGGCGGTCCCGGATGTTGTTCAATTACAGATTTATGGCCACCACCAGAGCCAGTGAGCCCCGTACCTCTACGGCTGGAAGAGCTTCAGGAGGGTACAAATGGCTTTCCTGGAGGTACAGCCCTCCACCTCCAAACTTGGGCTCCCTTCCTAAGGCAGTTCCCAGCCCTGGGTCAGGATTCTCTTGTTATTAGAGGGTCAGTTTCAGCACGAAGGGCAGGGAGGCTATGGTGTGAACAACGGATACCCAGAGCACATGACTTCCGTGGACTTTTCTCAGCAGGGCACCTGGGGACACGGTTCCAAATAGTGAGCCCAGCAGGCAAACCAGGGGGTACCTGGTCCCCCTGCTCTGGGGGACGTGGTCTCCCTGGAACTGGGTCATGTGGGAGCGCCGGGCGTCCTAGAGGCTCACAGAAGAGGGAGGGGAGGAAACCCAAGTGGTGAAGACTTTGGAGCTGGACAGAGGGGTTGGTGCGTCCCAACTCCTCCTCTCCTTCACCTGGGAACTCTGGATGTGCCACTCTGTCTCTCTCTTTCTGTGTCCTCCATTGTCTCACCTGCGAAATGGGGTTGAGGAGGGCATCCGCCTCGTGGAGTTGTTGTGAGGATGGCACGAGGCGAGGAGTTCCTGCTCCACACAGGTCGTCCTCAGCAGGTCAGATACGAGCACCGGGGACGCAGGACACAGCACTCACTGTGCACAAGGCCCCGGGCTGAGTCTTCTGGAGACATCATTTCGAGCAATCCTCTGAGCGGCCCATTTGAAAGATGAGGAAGTGAAGGCTCAGAGAAGGGTCAAGTGGTCCACTCTATCAAATGCCCGGAATGGAAGCTGGACACGTTTGCCTCCTCCAGTTATACCACGTGACCCCCGGGACGTCGGTGGGTATGGCAGGTGGACAGAGGGACGTGTGAGTGAGCCCCGAGGTCTGCAGACCCCGAAGAGGCACCTGATCCTGGGGCCCAGGCCGTGTGTCTCCACCTGGGCTCCCCACAGCTTAGGCGGGGAGCCCCGGTCTCGGGGACCCTTGGAAGTCAGAAAGGGACTGCGAATCTCCACGGGGTTGTCTCCTCAGATGCAGGGACGGAGGGTATCCAAGTCCGGACTACCCAGAGGCGGGCTGCACTAGTGTGGAATGCCAGCTCTGACACACGCAGTGTGGCCGGGGACGAGGCCCGTCACCTCCCTGACACGTGAAACAAAGACCACACCACGCAGAGCCGCCCTAGGCCTTAAATATGCAAATGCACAAAAGCCTGTGGCAAATCGGGGTCCCTTGGAGGCAGGCAGGTCCCATAGCTCTGAGGCTTTGAGTGCAGGGGCTTTATTGGGGTGCAGTGTTCAGGATGAACCCCGTGGGGGGGAGGGCAAACAAATGGGGTGAGGCACGGAGAAGTTGGGGTGTGATTCAGGTTCTTCAAGCTCTCCCTGATCCCCCCGGGAGTCTGGAACTGACAGGGCTCTTCAAAGTCAGGCTGCCTGGTGGCAAGGAGGCCAGAATGGTGTACCCCTCTCATCGACCAGCCCCTGGAAGGAGGCTTGACCTTGGACGAGGCAGCTCTGTCTAGCTGAGAGCAGTTGCTGGGAGCAGGGGCTCAGCTGGGAGCTGTCAACACTCCCAGTAGCCGGGGTGACATTTCGGTGGCACACGATAGTACCCAGCCAAGAGCCACTCGACACCTGCTTGGGTACAAGTGCATCCGTTGCCTTTTTCTCTGCTAGGGGACAGCCATTAAGCCACTGAGGGCAGGCAGGGGTGAAAGGAAACTGGCTTCCAGGCAAGGAGGGAGCCGGGCGAGGGGAGAAGGTGTGACGGACGGCAACAGGGCATCCTGCCCGGCCTGTGAGGTTTCATGGGGCTGGGGTCTTAGGTGAGCCCGCCACACAGCAGTGGTGGAAGCAGGGGTAGAGGTGAGGCATCCCCTGAATTACACAGCTGGCAGCGAGGGTGAGCGAGGCAGGAGGCGCTGCCCCCAGGACGGAGGAGAACTGGTCATGCCATCCAACTGCCCTCCCACCTCCCACCGCCTCCCTGTCACCCTGCAGGGCTGTGCCTTCCAGCCGGCGCTCGACCCTGGAAAAAATGGACTGCCTGTTTCTGCCTGACTGCTCGAGAGTTACAGGCTGCAGGGGCGGGTGGAGGAGGGAGGACGAAGGCGGGCGGCTGCCTCCTCATCAGGATGGATTTTTCTGCTTCTCTGCTTGTAGGAAGATCAGGAACAGGATACGGGAGGCTGCTCAAGGAGTAATCACCGTGCGGGCGAGGGCATGTCAGGGGCTGGCTCTGTGATGGAGGCAGGAGGGAGGGAGGGGGGCCTTGGGAGGGAGGGCTCGGGGAAGGCTGAGGCCTTGTGGCCTGTCGGGGAAGGCGGAACCAGGGCTGTGTCCGCCATCCACGCTTCGGTCTTTCCATCTTTCCATCTTCCCCCTCCCTCCTTCTAACCTTCTTGCCCCTCCCCCCTAACTTCTTTATCCCTCCCTCCCTTCTGTATATCTCTCCATCCAGTCACCCAGCCATCTAGCTACTCCACCTCCCTGCCTCCCCATGGATTTCCCTCCTTCCCACCCATCTGTCCACACGCCCTTTAACTTGCATACTCCCAGACCCCACCCTCTCTTTCCCGGAGCCCATTTGCTGAGCACACATTCCTTGGGGACCCGCCCTCTGCTGGGTCCAGTATGGGACATGGCTGACGATCAGGTCAAAGATGGGATTTCACAGGTCGATGGGGGAGGAGATGGGTCGGCAGGAAGAGGTCCTCATTCTTGGTGGGTCAGACTCTTTTGGGGGAACACCCAAGGCGAATCGGCAATGGTGGAGACACCTAACAAAGATCAGAGAGGGCTTCCTGGAGGCGGAAGGATTTGGAGTCGGCCTCAGAAAGGGAACAGGATGAGGAAAGGAATGGAAGCATGGGGGAGCAGAGAGTGTCTGTGGCTTGGTGTGTATCCGGGTAGTGGGAGGCTGGCGTGCAGGACCGTAGAAGGCGGGGCGTGGGAAATGGCGTAGTTCAGCCTGGAGAAACGGGATGGGTCTGGGTCACCAAAGGTCTTGAAGAATTTGGACTTTACTCTGCTTTAAGTGGGGGTGGTTCTGATAGAAGCAAAGGGATCCCTTTCTTTTTAAAGACATTTTTTAAATGTTTTTTTTTATTATTTTTGACAGAGAGACAGATCATGAGTAGGGGAGGAACAGAGAGAGAGGGAGACACAGAATCCGAAGCAGGCTCCAGGCTCTGAGCCGTCAGCACAGAGCACGCGGGGCTCGAACTCACAAACCGCGAGATCATGACCTGAGCTGAAGTCAGACGCTCATCCAACGGAGCCACCCAGGCGCCCCTAAAGGATCCCTTTCTACATGAACTCTTATGTGGGGTTTTAAACTGCGAGAAAAGGTAAAAGAGGTTCCAGAACACTCCCACTTAAACCTCCACCTCTTCCCCGCCATGGAGCTGCCAGAAACACGGACACAAGAACCTCCGGGTTCCGTGGAACACAGTTTGTCAACCACAGAAAGGTTGTGGGGACCCTCCTCCGAACTTTGATGAGAACCCCTTGACACAGGTTCCACCTCTTGGCCGTTTGGGGAGACAGGAAAGGCTGCTTTTTCTCCAAATGGGGGATCAAGTCCCAGCTTTGTAGGGGGAAACACAGTGTTTTCCAGAATGTTCTAACTCCCCAGATTCCTCCCCACCTCTGTCAGCCCCCACTTCTCAGCCACACTCAACTACGTGTGGTTTCACAAACGTGGGTGGTCCAGCTCTGCTCTCCCCGGAGCTGCTCCCTCACCAGTGCCTTTTCCTGGCTGGCTCCCCATTTCCCCAGTCTTGTCTTGGGGCCTCCCCTCCTCCAGCAGGCACCCTGCTGACCGTGACCGGCTTTGGGAATGGAGGGCGGGCCCCAGCCGGCACACAGTTGGCGCTCAATACATGCTTGTCGAATGCCCCCACCAGCAAAGATGTGAATAAAAACATGGACATGCACATTCACCAATGTCCATCTTCGTGATCCAGGATGAGCCAGCTCATGTGGAGGCAGGGGTGAGCATAGCAGGGGTGGGGAGGAAGGGGCACCATCCCAGCACGTGGTAGGCTCTCAGAAAGTCCCGACTGAGAGAAAACGGCGAGCACACCCCTGTCTCCGGGAGTCACTAGGGGAGTAGCCCTGAGCAGGGTTTGGGGAGCTGGGCCCTTGGTAATCGATAGTCTGAAAATGTCCCCCAAACCTCAGGGCACACTGCCATCCGGCCCACTTCTTCCTGGCATCTCGAAGAGGGTGATCAGTGTCTCTGAACGTGTACCCCCATTCCAACTGTTTAGACCATTCATTCCTACGGTCCAATTTGCATTTGTGCTTTCAATACTTTTTATGATGCAATTACTACTCACAGATGAATTTTTTATGAGTTTCCTTTTAATGTCTCCAGAGCCCTTTATTCTTGAGGAATCTCCTTGTGGGAGACGGCTGATTCCCCTGGAGGAAGGACTGGAAACCCTGCGGTCCTCCCAGGCACTAGTTAAATGACACCTCTTCCAGGCAGCCTTACTTGGCCTCGATGCATGGGGAGGAAGGCTCCCCCCATGTGATGGGCAGTGATGGAGGTTGGTGGTTAAGAGAACGAACTCTGCAGTCAACGCTACCCGGATTCGGATTCCCACGCCAGCACTTAGTAGCTGGGCAACCTTGAGCAAGTAGCTGAACTTCTCTGGGCCCCCGGACCTTCATCTCATGAACAGGGATCAATAGTCATGTGGCTACCTATCTCCTGGACTTGCCTTGGAGACAGAGTGAGATCTTGCGTGCGAAGTGCCTGGCACGGAGTTAGCCCTCTGCAAAACCTGCTGTGATTATTACAATATACCAGTCCTACGGAGCAGCTGGCATTCATCCACTCAGAGAAATTAACCTCCTTGGCCTTCGTAATTTCTTTGGTGGGAGGGGAAGAAAGGTGCAGTGGTCGCCTGCCCCCAGAGAGATACAAAGCGTCTCTCTAGAGTTTAATGACCATGAGCTTGGATATAGAGTCAGCTTCTCTTTCTCTCTTTTTTCTTGACTGTCCCAGTGTTGATCAGTTCTGCCTATTGCAATGAGGATGGCGGAGTGGGAGGAGACAGGGGAGGGGGCCTTGGGGGACAGTTCACCCCTTGTAGAGGTTAAGACCCCTAGGATTTGGATGTGGTTTCTGCTGTTTCCTAGAGTTTCCTGGACCCTGGGCCGAGAGCGTCTTCCCTCCCCTTTGCACATGTGCTACTTGAGGTCCAGAGAGGGGAGGGATGGACCTGAGGACCCACTGCTCCTCTCGGTGCCGAGAAGTCTGTGTGCCCATCTCTGCACTTGTCACTGAGTACCTCCTGTTCATCCTCAGTGCGCCGGCCTGGATGTCCCGTCTTCAGGGAAGCTTCCTCTGAATGCCCCAAGGCAGCCTGAAGTACCTTTCCAAAATACTCATCAAACCACCAAACTTGTAGTCTTTTTCTTTTTTCCCCTGTAATTTATTCCCTCTCTGTCTCTCTCTGTCTGCCTCTCTATCTCTGTCTCTCTATCATCTCTCTTCTCATGCATTGATCTGTCAATCTATTCAACTATCTATCAAATTTCCCTGCCGCTTTATTGGAAAAAAAAAGTTATGCATTCAAAACACAAAATGTTTAAACAGCACAAAAAAACCTCTCTCTCCTCCTTGTGAGTGCCCCAGCTTATCAGCTGTTCCCAGTTCCTTTTGGACCCTCCCAGAGACCCTCGCTGCAAGTACAAGTACATAAAAGAACAGCCAAAGTCCCTGTTCTTTACAAACGAGCACAGACTGCAGTCACTCTCTGTGCCTTGTTTGTTCCCTTTTGTCGTTGTTGTTGTTTGTTTTTTGTTTTTCACTTAGAGGGCTGTTGTATGTCACCATACAAATACCTGTTTCATTTAAGGACCACATGATATCCCATCCTACGATGAGCCAAACTGCGTTTAATCAATCTATTGATGGACCCTTTGGTTGTTCCCTAATATTTGTCCCTTGCAACCCTTTTGATTCCCTGACTTTGTTTCCCTGACTTGAGTGTATCCTGTGTGAGAATAGGGCAGTGTGTCTCTTTTGTCTATTTCTGTATCTTGGAGTATAGAGTGAAGAGCCTGAAGCATAGCAGATTCTTAACAAATAATGCCTGGTTGGATGGGTGGATGGATGGAAGGATGGATGGATTAGTGGATGGATGGAAGGAAGGAAGGAGGAAGGAAGGAAAGAAGGAAGGAAGGGTGGATGGGTGGATGGAAGGATGGATGGATTGGTGGGCGAATGGAAGGAAGGAAGGGTGGGTGACAGGAAGGAAGAAGGAAGGAAGGAAGGAAGGAAGGAAGGAAGGAAGGGCAGGTGGAAGGATGTATGGGTAGAAGGCATGGAAGGGTGCAAGGGTGGATAGATGAGTTAGTTATAGAACCAGCACTGGGTCTCTGGTTTTCCTACCCCTCTCTTGTGGCCTAAGGGACCCATCCCTTTGACCATCTCCCCCAAGGGAGGACCCAGTGGGGAGTCATTGTGTTCAGACAGAGGCTACAGTAGAAATGAGCACATGCTGTCCTGCTCTGTAAGGCTCCATGAACCCGTGAGCAGATAGCAGGCTCCAACCAAAGCTCTCCCTGGGACACTCACAAATAGCAGCGACTTCCCGAGGCCTGCCAGTGCTGGATGGAGTTGCACCACGTTATGGAAACTTCTATTTCTGTTTTATAAAAACAAAGTAGGAAAGGAAAGCAGGCCCTGCCAGAGACCCATACTGGCCCCGTGAGTCATCTCTATCCAGTCAAGACGAGAAAACGCTCCCAGGGCTGGGCCTCTCGCTGAGCCACGGGCCAACACTCTCGTGCCCCACCCCCCCTCCAGCATCACAGGGTCCTGGACAAGAGGAGGTCGCAAAGTCAGATGCCTCCAGGGGCCAGGCCAGAAACATCTACTAAAAAGCAAAATGGACAGCACTTTTTTCTTCTACACCAGGAATCTAGATTTTTATGTGAAATCTTCCAATTTTTAAAATCTGGAAACCAGTTAGTTCATTTCCTTTTTTTAAATGCTGTATTTACTTTTTTTTTTAATGCTAACCTGTGGAAGATAGGCTCAGGCTGGAGAACCACTGTTGGTCGCTCCTGTAGGAGAGTCAGCAGCACTCTGGGAACCCATTTGGACTCCCTCACTCCCCGCAGACAGGGGCCCTCTCTGTGAAGCTCTGTAACCCAGAGACCTCAGAGAGTGGGGCCCTGAAGCAATTGTTGGGTGCTGTCTCCGCTTTTAATCAAGGCATTGGTTAAACAGATATGTCTTGATCACGCGTGCATATGCAGCTCTAAATAAAGTCTTTGCACCTCCGTCGTCGTCTTCTTTTGGCTTAATTGGGTCTTGGTGGTTATAAGCTCGGGTTTTCTAGTTTCAGATCCCCTGGGTTCAAATCCTCACCCTGCTACCTACTAGCTGGGTGACCTTGGACAAGCAATTCTGCTTCTTTGTTTTAATTTTTAAAATGCTTGTTTGTTTTTGAGAGAGACAGAGCATGAGAGGAGGAGGGGCAGAGAGAGAGGGAGACACAGAATCCGAAGCAGGCTCCAGGCTCCGAGCTGTCAGCCCAGAGCCCGACGCAGGGTTCGAACTCACTAACTGCGAGATCATGACCTGAGCGGAAGTTGGACGCTTAACGGACTGAGCCACCCAGGCGCCCCATCTGTGTCACTTTTTTGCTCAGCCCCCGTCTGCTCACTTGGGAAGTGGGGGTCGTTATAGTCTCTCTCTCTCACCGTCAAAATTAAATGAACAAATAGATGGGAAGCATTTAGAACAGTGTGTGGCTCCTTGTTAAGCCCTCGATCCGTGTAGCTACTGATAGTCACCTATTTGGCACAAGCTTGTTAAACGTTCATTTGGTGTTAAGCTTTATGCTTGGTGCTAAGGTTTCAGCTATAGGCAAAGCAGGACCCACCCCATTAAAGAAGCCCCGTTTTCCAGAAGGGCTGGCTGGCTTGAGTTCGTGACCCCAACACCACATACCCAGTGTATGGCTGGCCCTTGTTACTGGGCATCAGGCACATGTTTGCGGAAGCTGCTGCTCGTTTTCCCCCTTTGGACCCAGGCACCATACATCACTGACGTGTGCCTCCATTTACCCATTGCACCTGTGGATGGCCACATCCGAGGGTCATGTACGTCTCATTCCAGCCTTCTGCGGAGTGCTGTAGCGTCACTCGGCCGTGAGTTGTGACACCTGGGCAACTCGGTGGACAAAACTTAGTGAGCACCTACTAGGTGCTAGACCACATTCTAAGAGCTTTAAATTAAGAGGTTCATCTCATCTGCACAGCCACCCCCTCCCCCCAGTAAGGTAGATACTATGGGTACTCCCATTTTACAGACAAGAACACTGAGCAAAAGTAACTCGCTCAAGGTCACAGTGTGAGTCATTTGTTAAATTGGAACATGAGCTGTCAGAGGTCTCAGGAGTAGAGAGTGATCTTCCTTCCTGGAGGACAGTCCTTACGTGACGTGGTCCTCCTTATGTGACGTGCCTGGAGTAAAGTGGCCCTCAACGCCAGCTCTGTCCGCTCACCCCACCATCCACTTGTGAATGATCCTGGATGAACCAGTTCACCTCCAGAGACCCACTCTCAAATTGCAGACCAACATGCCAGCACTTACCTCTCACAGGGATGAGGTCCAGAACACTTTACTGTGGATAGAAGTGTTGGGCAGGCAGAAAGTGTTGACAGCACTATTTCTGGTCTCCGTCAGGCTCAGCTGTGAGCCCGGGTCAGCCTCAAGGCACGGCCAGCCAACCACTCACCTTTGCCGGGGGCACAGGCTGCCGTTCTGTCAGCAGGACTACGCCAGGGTCATTAATTCAGGAAAGCTAAGGTCGTCTGCCTTTGTCCATCCGCCACTGTGTGACCCAGGGCAAGTCCCTTCTCTTCTCTCCTCCTCAGCCTCTCCAGGGAGCTTAAACTTCATGACCTCTAGGAACCTTTCAGGTTCAAGCAGTTGATGGAAAATTGCAAAGACCCTGGAGAGAGTCCCACATCCCCGTCCCTCCTCACTCCCCTGTCTGGAAAAGCCAGTGGCAAGAATGCCTCCTCTCCGAATTTGTATCCATCCACCCCCGGCACAAAGAAAGCTCGGGAGGCGTATCTGCTTCCACAATTTATGATACGATTGTTATCATTATGGCTATTAGTATTTAGCGGCACTAACTGAGCTCATTGAGAAGTATGTACTGAGTATTTTATAGGCACTGTCTGCTTGAATCCTCAGAATGACCTCGGTGCCGTGTGATGCCTTTCATTTAACAGAACAGGAGGGGAGGAGAGCTCAGAGGGGTTGATGGGGGAGTTCAAGGTCATTCTCGGTGCCAGGTGGAACAGAAGCCACAGTCTGAACCCGGGAACTCCCAGTCTAGCTCTGGGCCCTGAGACGAAGGCACGCCCTGCAGGTCAGAAAGCAGATCCCCCCTCCTTCCCCGGCTCTGGCTCCCCCCACTGCCCTGCAAGCCTCCCTCACCTTGGCCACCCGGCTTGGAAATGTTCTGAAGCCAGACGGCCAAGCAAAGAGAAATAAGAAAACAGGGGGGAAAAGAAAAAACGAAGAACTCTTTGTTCCTTGAACCATTCTCCATAAACACGGCCTCCGCCAGGTACATGACTTCACCGCGGAGGTGACCCCCGACCCCCCTGGCGGCCGTGAGCTCCCGGCTCCCCGCCCTCCCCAGGCAGGCGGGTAGTCACATGATGCCCAGACGGTCCTGGTTGCCATTCAGGCATGTCCGTGAGAAGCGGCTGCTGCGGCCCTGCTCCCACGAGGGGGGCAGGCGGGGGCCGCAGTCAGCCTTGGACACGGCCCCTCGCCCCCCCCTCCCGCACCCCCGCTGGAGGAGCCCTGTCGGTGCCTGATATGCCCGTGCAAGGATGCTGAATGCCGAGCCTGCCTCCGTGCCTCTGCCCAGGAAGCTCGGGCAGGATGAAATGGCCATGGTGGGTAGCACCGCCCCGGGGCCTCCATTTAGCGGGGCTGAGCCTGACCTCTCCGTTTCATTCACTCACTCATTCATTCACTCACTTACTCATTCATTCATTCCTTACTCATTGAGCAAATACAAAGTGTCCACGGGGACACAGCAGCGAGCCAACTAAATGATATCTTTGAGGAAGATACCCAGTGGAGGAGTCCCCCACCTGGCCCTCCTGCGTCCACCTGTCATTCACCAGCCTGTCATAAATACACCAGCAACTGAACACAGGATGGAGTCCGGAGACCCACATGCCCCAGGGGGGCTGCACAACCCTCTTCCAGGGCGCCCTGGCTGCTGGGAGGAGAGCGAAGAGAAAGTATCCACCACAAAGCATCGCCGTGGTGGGAGCAGTAACTTCTCCTAATTATTTCCCGGCTCCTGGCTTCATTAGCAGCCCCGGTATTAATTCAGATTGCTGCATTTATCCCCATCTGTCCCAGATTCTTCATGGAGACACTGAGGATGCTAATGTGGTGGTTTCAGCTACGAAGGATCACGGCAGAGGTGAAGTTGCCACTCGGGAGGGAGAAGGGTCCCGGCAAGTTTTGGTTTCGAACGAGAAAGGAAAAGCTGCCTACCAGATCCGGGCACATCACCTCCTGAGACCCCCAAGCCCCCGACCAGGCAGCCCGCGGACCCACAGGCAGATAACCTTCCACCCTGGCCTCGGCATCAGAGAAATTCCTTTTAAATGACTCTGCAGACTTCCCCACCCACTGAGTTCCCCTCTTTGGCTAACAGATGGGCTCAGCTAACCATTCCCAGCTTTCCGATAAAGCAGTGTCAGGCAGTGAGGCCCCCTCAGAAAGGCATGCTTGGATAATAAATTCCAAGGCACCCCCGCCATCTGCAGGCTGCCAATCACAGGGGCGCTGGGCACACCAGGGCTCCCAGCCTGCTGCTGCGAAGGAGCTGGGGTGGGGCCTCGCGGGTGGAGGCGCAGCCTGCCCCTGCCCGTGCTCGCCTGCCCCTGCTGCCCTGTCCCCCTCAGCCTCTGACCTGTCCCAGCTGAACCAGCCGGGGCCATTCTTGTCGAGCCCCATCCGCCGATCCGTGCAAGACCCAGCATGCAGCCAGCACTGCGACTCAGCGCCACCGATCGTGAGCCTCAAAGGCAGACAGTCCAGTCTGCTGCTGACAGTTTGGCTCGGCAATGTGCCACCGGGTAATCTCGGGCCAGCGGCTCAGGCTTTGGAGCCTTGACTTCCCCGTCCATAAAGTGGGAGTTAACGACATTCTCTCTTCCATAGATGTCTCCCTCTTTTTTAAAATTTTTAAAAAATTCGTTCGTTTATTTTGAGAGACAAAGACAGAGCAAGTGGGGGAGGGGCAGAGAGAGAACCCTGAGCAGGGTCCGCACTCACAGCGCAGAGCCCGAGGCGGGGCTCGAACCCAGGAAGCTGCGAGATCGTGACCTGAGCTGAAACGAAGAGTTGGACGCTTAACCGACTGAGTCACCCAGGTGCCCCCTCTTTCATAGATTTCGTATAAGTAGTAGCTGCCATCAACACCCTCATCTACAATTACTATTGTTAGTGTGTCGTACTTAGAAAGGCAGGCAGTCTGGAAAATGGACCTCACGGTTCCTGCTTCATGTGACTCTTGCACTGGAGATGTGAGAGTACGTGTGCGAATGTCTTAACCTAGCACATCGTCGGCCTCAGGACAGGCTAGTTGCCTCTGCGAATCTCCAGTCCATTCATTCATTCATGCATTCGTACCAGGGGCATTCACTAAACACTGAGCCAGCCTCCGCTGGGCCTGGAGAAATGAACAAAGCACATGGTGTCTCCTTTTAAGTCATTCCTAGTCTAGGGGGCGAATGGAGCAGTCCAGGCAAAGACACAGCATCCGAAAATCCCAGAAGCTCACCATCTGTTTGGGAAGAGGCTGGGCTCCCCAGATGAGCCCTTCTCATGCTACCAGAAGCTACTTGTACCATATTGCTCGGAGTCTTTCTGATTGCTGAGGTTTCCTGAGGCCACTGATGTAAAAAGTGTACTATACCTGCTGTTATCTCCTGTCTTCAGTCAAGACAGACATCACTAACCGATAACCACCCTCTTTTGTGTTGAACCCGAGACAGGTCTCAGACTCTAGAAAGAGTCCTTACCCCTGGCCGTCACAGATGGTTGATTGGAACCGGTGCCCAAATTATACAAACATCATCCCGGACTTGGATTGTGAATCAGCTATGTCCAGCTTTGTGGGCTACGCCTGGCCCTCCACTTGCTTTTGTAAATAAAGTTTTATTAGAACACAGCCATGCTCAGTCATTCACATATTGTCTATGACTGTTTTTCCCCACTGCAAGAGCAGAGTTGAGCAGGTGTGACAGATCAAACGGCCTGCAAAACCCCAAAGGATTTATTCTCTGGCCCTTTACAGAACAAGTTGTCTTTGCTGCAGGGGGTTAATATAAGGACTTGCAGGGAATTGAGATGAATCATTATGAACCGGGGCCATTAGCACCTCACCATATCCTGTCCATTCTCACACTCTGCTTGCTGTGAATGCATGTGACCGTCTGCTTGTGGGCGTTGTTCTGGCCTTGGAAGCCTGCTCAGCTGAGCAGAAGGTAGGCGGGAGGACCCGGTGAATGCTCCTGGAAGCAGCTCTTAAATGAGATGGTGCTGAAGTGGGTAAATATCCCAGTTCCCTGTGCCTTGAGGCTGACAACTCCAAGGCCGCCACACTGCCTCCCAGCAGAACTGAGCTGTAGTTACTCACTCTGGATAGTTAAATCCATACATGTTTCACCTCCCCACTCCCTTTCCTGGGAACCCTGGCCTTGGGGTCTGTTTCCAGGAGAACCAGACCAACACAGATGGAGTCAGCGAGTGGTCCCATGGGGATATCACAGCTGCCCTGGCAACCATCTCTCACTGTATACCTTCCACACATCCTGCCTCAGAGAGCAAGGCTCTGATCAGGCCACCTCGTCGCCACCCAACGTGGCAGAATTTTATGCCAAACCATCCGAGGAGGGCTTTTCATCCTTTGCACCGGCTTTCTGGTGGCTGTGTCTGCGCAAAGATCTGATAGCTAAACTCTTCACCCTGTCCTCCAAAGCGGATGCCTGCTCTGAAATACCTACTTCCCTGCCAGGGCAGACATCCTCAATCAATCCCCGCTCAACGTCCTCTTTGCATCTTTTCTGAGAAAGCTCTCCCCGCAGGTGCTGTCAGTGGATTCATGGATGTGTCCTGGCATACAAGATTAAACCTTCTATGGTGGTGGGGGGGAATGCCCATGATATAAAGCTGAGTGGAAGGAAGCACAGTGGTTAGTACGGCATGAAATAGTTCTTCAAAAGGGAAACAAAACATGTCAGATCGCATGATAAATGTGGGAAATGACATCTCATAGATGTGTGTGCATGTGTGTGGGTGTGTGTGTGTGTGTGTGTGCATGTACATGTTTATGCCATAGGATTGCAATTTCCTTGTCCTCTCTTGTATTGCCTCCACGCAGAGCATCTCCTCATTTGATTCATGTGTTTATTGAGCACCTATCATGTGCCAGGCCTGTGTTAGGGGTGCAGTGGCAATCTAACAAATGTGTAATTGCCCCATTGAAAAGTAACTGTAAGCCCATGTGATAAGGCAGGGACAGGGCCCACAGGAACATTGTCGGACTAGGTCTCAGCCTGCCTGGGCTTCTTCGTAATGCCTATGACTGTTAGAATGCAATAGTTATTTGTGAGACTGTGTGCTAAATTTTCCTCTCAACCATTGTCTCCCTTCCTCTCTTTCCCTCTCAGACCAGAAACTCTGTGAGGGGAGTTACTACATCTTTTTTGTTTGTTTCCTGCCGCATCCCCAGTGCCTGGAACAGAGCCCTGCATAGGGCTTGTGCTCTGTTAATGTTTCAAACAGAGACAGGTCCATTCTGGCTGCATTGAAAAGTGGAAGGGTGGGCCCCCGGAGTGCAGATCGTAACAATAAATAAACGTGGGTGGGGGCTTGTAAAAGGCACAAAGGTGTTCAAGATAGAAACCCGTGGAAAGTTTTCAATGTAATAAAGTCAAAGGAAAGCAAAATAGTTTAGTCTTTGTAAATGAACCCAAAAATGAACCTCCCTGCTAGTATGCGATTATTAGCTGCTCTGTTCTGGGCAGGATTTGATTTTCAGTTCCCACACAGGCTGCGGTCCCTGCCAGTTATAGTAGAAAGCACGGGAACTGGCCACACAGACTCAGATTATTGCTAGACAGGTTTGGGCCCCTACAATGTCACTATGGAATGGGTAATTTGTCCTCAACCCTGAAGGGTCGCCTTGATTACTCTTCTTCAAATGTCTCCTACATACAGAGGCAGGGAAGAATTTCCAAGGCAGGAGTGGAGCCAAAGCAAAAGATGCCACTTTTTAAAAATTTTTCTTAAATGTTTATGTATTATTTTTGTGTGAGAGAGAAAGAGAGACAGAGTGCGAGTGGGGAAGGTGCGGAGAGAGAGAGGGAGACACAGAATCGGAAGCATGCTCCAGGCTCTGAGCTGTCAGCACAGAGCCCGACGCGGGGCTCGAACTCACAGACCGCGAGATCGTGACCTGAGCTGAATGAAGTCGGACGCTCACCCGACTGAGCCGCCCAGGCGCCCCCCCCAAAAATGCCACTTTCTGCCTGTGATGCTCAGGGTACTGAAGCCCTTGGAGCCTCAGCATCATCCTTTACAAAGTGGGGTCGGTAGTGATGACTCCTCCAGAGCGGTCATGGGCAGGAGGGCATCTGACGCATACCGGGGACTCGTTATTGAAGGTTACACTGAAGATGCTGCTGATGTTGATGGAGCTGGAAGAGGTCTGGTTTCGCAGGGAAGGAGGGAAACTGAGGCCCAGGATGGGAAGTGATTGGCTCAAGGTCAAACATACGGAATCACCACAGCAGAGCTGGCATCCCAGGGAAGTTCACAAAAGCTGATTCACGCGTTCTTTCCTTTTGGACGGCAGTGTCCAAACTGTGTGCCGAGGCACCCTGGGGTGCTTCGGCAGACCCACAGGAACTCACAGGAGCAGGTGCAAGGTATTTTCGAGTGTCAAGGTAACCATCGAGATGCTTGACATCTCTCGAACAACACACGAGCTGCCTGGCTTGCAGTAATGCACTGGTCCAGCAAGAGAGCACATCCTTTTGATGATGTCATAGCTTGGTGACCCTGGACTTTCAGTGGTTGCTGTGATAAAAAGCAAGGTCTGAGCCAAAATCAATGTGGAACAGGAAATGAGGGTGGCAGGATCCCATCCGATTCTGAAGTTCCAGAAGCTGTGTGGAGCCCGGCAGGCACACACATTTCGATAACAAGTGACTGAGTTCATTTTAGACTGAAATAAAAATATTTATTCTTCTATCAATTTATGTGGATTGTTTTTTTCAACAGCTACCAAGTTGTTAGGACACACATGCTTATTAATTTTGCACCTAAATACCTAGTAAATGGAACCATGAGGGATTTTCTTTTGATGACACAATTCTGGGATACCAAGGGTGCTGTGACCGCAGGTTTGAGAACATCTGCTCCCTGATGTAAGGCTCCCTGCTTGCAGGGAAGAAGGCAGGCAGCTTCCAGCCTAGAGGCAGGACAGAGGCACGAGGGAAAGAGGTTAATGCCTTGCACACAAGACAAAGCAGGCTCAAGAAACCCCATCTCTCAGCTGCCACCAAGTCATTGTTTATTTAGAGCCAACAGTGTGAGTACATTGGAAACGGTGTCCTCCCAGCTCTCCAGCACGACGGGCCACTCACTCATTCAGCCAACACACACTCAGCGTTTACTCTGTGTCAAACACTGTGCTGATGCCGTGATAAATGAGGCACAGCCTCTGTCTTCAAAGGTAAGAGAAGGAAGAGAGGAGGAAGGATGGGGGGCAAGAAGGAAGACGGTATTATGCATATTTTTACAAATAAAGCCCTGAGAAACCACAGGCTCAGAGAGGTTAAGTAAAGGCCCCAGAGTCACACAGCATGAAAGAAGTTAGATCATGGCGCGCTGCCAAGATAATGTCCCATACCATCATGTGGGGGCGCTTTCTGTCTAATCTGGGAGGTCACCCACGGCATGAAAAATAATATTTAGAGGCAAGATTTGACATGGTACTGGCATAAGGATAGACATACAGATCTGGCGAAAAGAATTGAGAGTCCAGAAATAAACACCTATAGTCTATTGATTTCTGAGAAGGACCTCAAGACTATTAGAAGAGGAAAGTAGTCTTTTCAACAAATGCTGTGAAGGACACATGGATATCCACAGGCAAAGGAGGAAGACCTAACTCCATGGACCATGGATCTAATTATAAGACTTTAATGGTTCCTTGGACTTGACATCAAAAGTACGAGAGACCAGGAGAGAAATAGGCAATTGGACTTCAATCAACATTAGAAACTTTTATGCTGCAAATGATACCATCAAGAAAATGGAAATGTGGGGATGGGGGTAACCAGACTCACTGCCAGGATCATTCACAAACATTCAATCTTTGTGTGCCTGAAACTAATGGAATGTTACGTGTCAATTATACGCTCATAAACCCAAAGAAATGCAACAGAATAAACAAAGTGAAAAGATAATCCACAGCACGGAGGACACTTACAAATTGCATGCCTAATAAGGAATTGTATCTAGAATACATAGAAAATGCTTAAAACTTAATAACAAAACGACAACTCAATTAACAAGTGAGCAAGAGATTAGACCGGGCATTTCCCCAAAGAACATATACAAATGGCCAGTAAGAACATGAAAAGATACTTAGCATTATTAACCATCAGAAAAATCCAAGTCAGAAGCACCAAGATGGCTCTAGTCAAACAGACAAGTATCGGTGACGACATGGAGAAAAGGGAAGCCTCGTACGTGGCTGGTGGGAAGGTGAAATGGCACAGCCCTTTGTAAAGCGGTCTGGCGGTTTCTCAAAAGGTCAAACATAGAGTTGCCACGGGGCCCAGCAATTCTACCCGCGTGTGTATATGCAGCAGAAATGAAAATGTAGGTCTACCCAACAACTCGGACATGAGACGAGTGCTCGGCATGATAACCAAAATACGGAAACAACTCAAATGTCCATCCACTGAGGAAGAGTTAAACGAAAGGTGACAAACCTCAGATAGCTGTGCAAGGGAATATCATTCAGCCATAAAAAGGAAGGAGGTATGGACACATGTTTCAACATGGACGAACGTTGAGAACATCATGCTAAGCGAAAGAAGCCAGTCATAAAAGGCCACGTATCGTGTGATTTCATTTATATTAAGTGGCCAGAATGAAGAAATCTATAGAGACAGAAAGCAGATTATTAGCGTTTGCCAGGGGCTCGTGTTGGCAGGAAGTAGAAAATGACTGCTAATGGGTATGAGATTTCTTTCTGGGAAGATAACGTAATTTACAATTTAAATTTTTTTAAAAGTTTATTTATTTATTTTGAGCGAGTGAGCGAGCGAGCGAGAGAATCTTAAGCAGGTTCCTCACTGTCAGCACAGAGCCTGACATGGGACCAGAAGCCACGAAACCGTGAGATCGTGACCTGAGCCGAAATCAAGAGTCAGAGAGGCTCGACTGGCCGACCCAGGAGCCCCCATGTAATTTACAATTTGATATGGGTGGTGGGTGCCCAACTCTGCGAATACCCTAAAGCCATTGAATTTTATACTTTACATGGGTCAGTTGTAAATTTTAACTTAAGTTAATGGAATTTTAACTACATCTCAATAAAGCGATTTAAAAATAAAAAGCATGACTTGGGCAGTGGCAGAATGGCTGGACACACAGTGGTAGAAGGAGGCGGGGCCAGACAGAGTAAGGGAGCCTGGAGTTTTCTCCCAAGGGCACTAGGGAGCTATAGAAACTTTCATACACGAGGTTCGGGGCCAGGGAGGAGGCTCGTTCCTGGAGCAGGTGATCAGATCTGATTTGGAATGGTGTTCCAGGAGAGGGAGGAGAGAGCTAGCTAGCGGGTTTGAGAGAGTTTTAGCAGGTATAGTTGATGGGACTTGGTAAGGGACTGGGTGGAGATCGGGAGAGGGAGAGCTGTGTGCAGAGACCCCCGCAGAATGGATCCTCAGCAGACTCTTGCAGAACAAATGAATGCATATGCACGTAGCTTCTTTCGGATCTCACTGTGGTTCCCAATCCCGATTCAGTTCCTGAGCGGCTGCCCTCACAGGGTATCAGGGTCCAGATCCCACCAGCATAACCCCCAAACCTTTTTCTCCATGCCCATGTTAGTAAGGAAACTAACATTTATTACCGACTGAGCTTGTACCCTGATGGGAGGCGTTACAGTGCTTTCCCAGGGCACTTAACCCCCGAACTGGGCATCCATAGGTGCTTACTAAGCACAGTTTATGCGAATAAATGAGCAAAATGGCATCTCATTTTGGAGGTCCCTTTTTCTAAAATTTATTTTTATTTATTTTGAGAGAGAGAGAGAGAGAGGAAGCAGGGGAGGGACAGAGAGAGAGGGAGACAGAGTCCCAAGCAGGCTCAGTGCTGTCAGCACAGAGCCCAATGTGGGGCTCGAACTCACCAACCGTGAGATCATGACTTGAGCCAAAGTCAAGGGTCAGATGCTTAACTGACTGCACCGCCCAGGCGCCCCTGTAGGTCCTTTACAATCATATAAAGTTAATGCAATTACCACCAATTTGATAATGGGGAAACCGAGGCACAAAAAGGCTCAGTGACCTCCCCACGGTCCCGAAGGTGATGGCTTCTAGGAATCAGGACTGACAAAGCTATGTTGGGTAGCGAATGGATTGTTGGAGGGTCCCAAACTCACAGACCATTCATTCACTCACCATTTTTCCATTCAATGTAGTCCTATTTATTGGGCTCTGTAGGAGACACTTGGTGTCCTGCTCACAGCTCCTTGACTTTGCCTTGTTAGGGCATTCCATCCCAACTTTCAACGGCCAACAGGTATGTGTCTTTGCCGAAGGGATTCTGTGGGCGCTGAAGCAGTCTCTGCCCACAAACATGGCGGAATGGAATTAAGAAGGTCCCCCTCCTGTCCCCACAGTGTGGGAGTTGATGTAAACATACCTTAGCCCTCTTCTTCACTCACTTCCACACTGTCTCCAGAGGTCCAGGTAGGGTTGGGTTCCAGCGGCCCATGGTGGGAATCCCACAGTAGTGTCCTTCCCATTGGGTCCCATTTGCCGCCTCCCAGACAGGTGCCTCCTGGGATTGCCCCACATGTACCACAGTCCTTGTCTCGGGGTTTGCTTCTTGGAGAGCCCAGACTCAGACAGGCATCTCCTCCGTGCCAGGCACTAAGCCCTGGGGATAGGTTGGTGAGCAAATTGGTGAGGTTTGGCCCTCTTCGCGCTCCTTGGCTCCTGGGGTTGACAATTACAACACATGTGAGTATAGAGACTACAGATTTGCCCATTCCCGATTGTTCCCTCTGAACTGGCATCTTCCTCCTTCCCCTCTTCCCCGTTCTCAGACCAGTTTGCCTAAGTCCGACCAATGCCATTGAACTGCAAGATCTCCAGTGGTAGTCTTACCTCTGGCTGTTGATAAGTTGACCAGGACAAAGGCAGGTGTTAACCACATTTGGCAGAAGCTGATGCAGAAGCCAAAGCAACACCTAGAACCCAATGGGGGAAAGGAGCAGTAGAGACAGGGGGTCTTCCCCCTCCCTCCCCCACTAAAAAAGACTCCCCGTCGGCTCCCCATGCCCCGGCTCCAGGCTAAGGCAATTAAGTCATTTGCTGCCGGGGCCTGGAGGTGGCAGTAACATATAATCACAAACATAAGCAGTTGTATGTGGTAATTATGAATTCTGCCTCTTTTTTTTTTTTTATCAGCGCCACCCAGACTGAAGATTATTTTCTGCTTGATCTAATTCTAATTTTGATCCGTCCTCCTCTACCTCCATCCAACTTCAGAAGGATTAAGATGGGGCTACCGGTGATAATTTGGGGATATGACAGATTGGAGGCCTCTGTTTTCGGGTCTTGTATGACCTGCGTTTGGCGGAAGTCGGTTTGCTACGGACGCTCCATCCCGTGTTAGGTCAATCTCCAAAGGGTAACCATGCGCCATGTCATGGCCCGTCTTGGCCCAGGCCACCGCTGAGTCTGGATTTCAGCAGTACCTTCCCCACTGGCCCCCTGCCCTCCAGGACCGTCCCTTTGACTGGACCCAGTGGTTCTTTTCAAGATCATGAATCTTCCCGCTTAACCACTCCCCGCCAGCTTTTCACTGCCTTGCTAAAACATACCACACGGTCACCCCAATGGCATGTTTAAGAGTCTTTGCATATTCCGAGGTAAGTCTTATCTCATTGACCTCTCACAGGTACCCACAATATCCATACTTCTCTACTCCCCTCACTACCACCTGCTTCCAAGTCACCATGTGTCACCCAGAGGGTGGCAGGTGCTTCCTCACTGGCCACCCAGTTTCCTTCCCTCTCCCCCCCTCATCCCCCAACTCTACCCAGCAACCAGATCTTTTAACACAGAAGTCAAATCATGCAATGCTTTCCCATTGCGCTTAGGAAAAAGAAAATCCAGATTCCTCACTATGACCTGCATGGCCGATGTCCACCTGTCACGCTGAAACAGTGTTACCTTGACGTGTTATACTCCAGGCACGATGGCCTTCCTTCTCTTTCTCAGGCAGGTTAGACTCGGTCCCACCGAAGGGCCTTTGCTGGTCTCCCTGCCTCCAGCGGTGCTCCCACATGTCTTGGCAGAAACAACTTTTATTTCTCATTCATGTCTTAAAAAATTTTTTTTAATGTTTATTTCTGAGACAGAGAGAGACAGAGTGGGGGAGGGGCAGAGAGAGAGGGAGACACAGAATCGGAAGCAGGCTCCAGACTCTGAGCTGTCAGCACAGAGCCCGACGTGGGGCTCGAACCCATGAACCATGAGATCATGACCTGAGTCAAAGTCTGCTGCTTAACCGACTGAGCCACCCAGGTGCCCTTTAATTTTTTTTAAATGTTTATTTATTTTTGAGACAGAGAGAGACAGAGCATGAGCAGGGGAGGGGCAGAGAGAGAGGGAGACACAGAATCGGAAGCAGGCTCCGGGCTCCGAGCTGTCAGCACAGAGCCCGACGCAGGGCTCGAACTCACAGACCGCGAGATCATGACCTGAGCCAAAGTCGGACGCTCAACCGACTGAGCCACGCAGGTGCCCTATCTCGTTCACGTCTTGGCACAAATGCTGGTCTCCAGCGAGACTTTCTCTGAGCTCACTCGCCCAAGCATAAGTCTCTCCCCACCTGTGCCAGGCCATCCCCATCATTCTGTGCACATGTGTGTTTGCTTACTTATGACCTGTCTCCTGCCAGAACGTGCGCCCCATGAGGGTGGGGACTTTGGTCAGAGCTCCATCTCCGGGGCCTCCTAGAAGACTTGGCACATAGTAGGTACTCAATAAACAATTTCCAAGGGAGTGAACGAACAGCGCCTTTCACGGTTCCCTGCAAAGCCTTTCACGGGAGGTTGCTAGACCTTCTTTTCTCCTGCGACTATGATTATATATTTATGAGGTAATCAGCAATTGAAAAGTTCCCTGTAATAGTAACTGGAGCTTAACACACAAATAAACTGAACACCATTAAGGACGTTTTTGTGGCCACTGGGGTGGATCAAGTGAGCTAATCGCCCAACTCCCAGCAATTAAGTCAATTAACCATTTAGACATATGCTGAGCCATTTCCCGGCTCGAGTTTCCTGGGGGCATCTGTGAAATTTGTGCAGCTTATTTATGGTGTAAGCTTCTGGTCTCATTGCTAACTGGGGTGACTGGGGAGAGTGAGAGGGGTGGCTGGTTAAATAAGAAGAAAGGCAGGGCGGCGGCAAAGATGTGATGAACCACACCCCCTCCTTTCCCGTGTGCGGAAAGAACCAGAGATGTAACCATTTCTTGCCTTTACTTTCTCACTTAGCCTGTTTGAACACCTGTGTGAGTCACTGAGGGCAAAGGAGAGAGGAGAGGAGTGGATGGGGGTTAGACTTGGTCCGGGGTTCAAATCCTGAATTCCACTCTATGGCTGAGCCTCCATGTCCACATCTGGGTGAAGGTTAAAGGAGACACACAGTGCACATTCCGTAAGGCTGCATGCGGCCCACAGGAAGCGATGCATCGGCAATGGTTAGGGTTGCTATCGTCATACTGGGGAGTAAAGAGAAGGAGGTAGAAACCCACAGGTCGAGGAGTCAGACACACCTTGTTGGAAGCCCCCGTTCGTCCTGGCCTGTCTTCGCTGTGTGCAACTAACTTCACCTCTCTGAGCCTCAGTGTACTCATCTGATAAAGGGGCGAACAACGCCGGGAAGGGGTTTTAAGATCAAGAGGGCTGACACTTGAAAGGCCCTGGCCTGGGGTCCTCCTAACCTCATTAAATTCTTCCTTGCCTTGGCAGAGAAGGGAGTGGAAGGGGCCCACCCCAGGTTCTAAAATGCAAGTTCCCCGAACGGAGCCCAGGTCTCGGGTTCTGCTTTCAGAGTCACGTCAACCTCACCTTGTGTGGGCGTTTTACAAGCATGTAAAACAAAGTCATCCTTTCAGGGAGAGATACGCTCCTGGAGATAAATAGCATGTTTCGATTGGAGGCTTTCTTCCGCCACCCCGCCACCCCCCCCCCCCCCAAGCACTGTACGAAGCTTTTCCCAGATGTTGTGTGATTTACAGCTTACAGAGAAATTCTGTGAGGTGTCTTTTATGGACAAAGAAAGAGGCTCAGAGAGGGCAGGTAACCCGCTCCAGGTAACACAGCAAGGAAGTGATAACAGTCGGGACTTGAACCAGGTTCTGGCTGGGTCTGATGTTCTTACCCACCGTGTTTCTCCTGCCTGTGGCATGCCTGCTTTTGTCCACATGGTACTCCAGTTTGCAAAGAAACGGAAGCATCCCTATTTCAAGATTAATCAATGGCTTTTGGAGATAGGCCCTTGCCACCCTCCCCCCCCCCACCCCCCAGCCCCAGCTGTCACCCTCCTCCCCTCCTTCTCTAACTTCCACCCCACAGGCTCCCAGAAGGCAGCAGGTCCTTGGCTGAGGATGGAGAACAGCCAGATGGATGGGGCTCCTGAGACAGAAACTGAGCCTCAACATCAGAGACGGTCCCCACACGCTACGTCCGGAGAGCCGAGCCGAACCTGCCAAGATCCCCGGCCTGCAGGCTCAGCTCGGCGACATCCCTGCGTGGGGTTTTGGAAAGCGCTGAAAACAGACATCCACCCACCTAAAACGTGTCTCTGATCTTCTGAGGCCCGGGCAGCAGGGTTGCCCGACACTGTTTCTTCCTGGCAACAGTCAACAGCAGCGGGTGCTAGAAAGTGAAGGGAAGAAATCCCCAGCTGCGAGCATTTGCTCAGGTTCCAGCAAAGGCTGAGGCACGGGTTGCCGTCTCCTGGCTCACTTTGACAGGAGGGTGAGGCGGAGGGGAGTTTTCCCCAGCTCCTCCTTATGGACAGAGCTTTGCAGTTTGCAAACTTCTTACTGGAAAACGTTATCATCTATTCAGTGTGGTCACAAAACGATTACATTAAATGCATACATATTTTTTTCTACATGTGCACACATCTGTATATTTACTGCTTTACCTCTCTTTGTACAGATCCTCACAGTCTCCAGCTTATGAGGTTAATTAAGAGACGTGGAAACAAAGAGCCACACGCTAACAGCAAGAAGGACAAGATACTAGGGTGGTGGTTATCAAAGTTAGGCGCACGTAAGAATTATCTCATTTATTCAAAATGTAGATCTCGGGGCGCCTGGGTGGCTCCATTGGTTAAGCATCCAACTTTGGCTCAGGTTGTAGCCTTGACGTGCTAGAGTTCAAGCCCCACCCCACCCCCCCACCCCCGTCGGGCTCTCAGGTGTCAGCGAAGAGCCCGCTTCGGATCCTCTGTCTCCCCCTCTCTCTCTGCCCCTCCCCTGCTTGCACATGCCCATGTGCACACGCTATCCCTCTCAAAAATGAATAAACATTTAAAAATTAAATTAAATTTTAAAATTAAATTAACTTAAAAATTAAAAAATTAAATTAAAAATTAAAACATTAAAAAAATTAAAAGAAAATGTGGATCTCTGATCCCAATACCAGAGCTTTCAAAGCAAGAGGACTAGGTTGAGGCTTGGGAATCTTGAGGTTAAAAATGCCACCGAGCTGTGTATTTTATACTGGTTAATTTTATGCCATGTAAATCTTATCTCAATGTTTTGAAAAAAACAAAATGCCCAGTGCATTCCTTGCCACAGATCAGAACATTAGGCAAGGCTTCCTGTGGAAGGCGCTATGTGAATCTTTGTGGAAATTGCCAAGTGGGCAGACAGGATATTCCAGCCGGAGGGCACAGCATGGGAACAGTTTGGAGCAAGAGACGATCGGGGAATGTGGAGAGCCATGAAAATTAGATTGGGGGGGGGAGGGGTAAGGGCCAGGACATAGGAGGCGTCACCAGCTAGGCTGAGACGCTGAGTGTCACCTGGGTGGCCCTGTTAATCCTTATAGGAAGTTTGATGAGGATGTACTTAGAAACAGCCACATGCCGACCCGTGGGGGGTGGACTGAGTGGGCAGACATACAGGGCATAGAAGCTAATCCTGGTGACACAAGTTAGTCACAAGGTAGTGTAGAAATCCACGGAGTAAAGACACTCTCCATAACGACTGTCTTTTGGAGGTCTTGGCAACGTACACAGTGAAATGAGTTGCGTAAGTCAGATGGTGATATATGTGCACCTAGAAATTGCTTTTCTCCCTTAACAGCTTAACGCAGTCAAGTTCCCCTAGTCTGGGCGTGTTAAACAGCCTTATCCTTTTTAACGGCTGAGTAATATTCTATCACATGGATATTTTAGGTTGAAATTGTAGCTATGCCACCAGGCTTACGTTTTTACTTACAAAAATAGCCAGTTTGGTTTACTTAACCGTTCCCTTCTTGATGGGCAATTAAGCTGTTTCCAATTTTCTTCTACACAATTGTTTCTTCCTTAAAAAGTATAATTAACACACAATGCTACAGGAGTTTCAGGTATACAGCAGATTGATTCCAACATTCTAGGCTCTTACTGAGGGCTCCCCAGGATAAGTGTAGTCACCATCTGCCACAGTACAACATTATTACAATATTCCCTATGCTGTACTTTTCAGTTCTGTGCCTTCTTGATTTTATAATTGCAAGTTTGTACCTCATAATCCCCTCTATGTATTTCATCCATCGCCCCCTCCCATCTCTTCTATGTTATTGATTGTTAGCAATGTCCTAACGGTCCTCCTTGAAAATATCTCTCTAAGCACCTGTGTAAGTATCACTCTAAGGTAGATTTCTGAAGACAACATGCTGGGTCAAAGGGTGGACATATTTATACTTTTAATGGGAACAGCTAAGTGTTCGCTAGAAAAAAAAAATCTATCACCCATATACACTCTCAGTGAGAGGAAGCTGATGCAGGGTAACTGTCAAAAGTGTGTCTGTCAACATTTATGCAAAGATATTATGTAATAAATGACCACGAAATCTCAAGGCATACAGCAAAATGTATTTACCCTTATGTTCTAAAAGATTGTGCCCACAGTATCCAAGAATGCCTGTTTTGCAACATCCGCATGAGCAGTGTGTTATCATTAAAGAAAAATGTGCTGATTCTGACCATTTGAAACTTATCTGTTCTCGTAAATTGCATTTTTTAAAAAACTGGGAATGAGGTTTAGCTTGTGTTACATGCTTTTTTGGCCACTGCTATGCCTTCTTTGATTAATTCAACATTCATATACTTGTTGCATTTTTTCTTCTGTTTACTTCTGTTCTTTTTTTTCCTTAATAATATCCAGGAACTCCTTCTACGATGTGTCTGTTAATCCTTTGTCTGGCAGATATAAAGCAAATAATTTTCCCCAATGTCCTTTATGTCTTCAATTTTTTTAATCCTGTAAATATTTTCATTTTTATGGAGTTTAATCAATCTTATGTTTTTTTATAGCTTATTATTTTGTTTTTATACTTAGAACCATCCTCACTGCTTGAGGTCATAAATTGCTAATGCCCATTTTCATCGGAGGTCATAGAGTTTTATGCCATCCCGTTACCTTCAATCCATCGGGAATTGATTTGGCTGGATGGCTGTCAAGTGACAATTTAACTTTATTTTTGTTCTCTGATGGTTAAACAATTGTCCCAGTGCTCTTGGTAGAATCATCTTTCCCCAACTGCGTTGAAATGCTACCTTTATTACATGCAGATTTTTCTAAATCCTCAGGTTCGTTTCTAGACTGCCTCATTTTAAAAAATCAATGAGCAAAAATGCTTCCTAATCCTTCCCTAGATGACATTTCCTGGGCCCCGGCCTCTGCTTCTAAGAAAGGCTTTTCCCATGTTTTCATCCATCCATCCATCCATCCATCCATCCGGACACCCATTCATTCATGCACTTACTCATTTCCTTTCACTCACTGTGGACCCAAGGATTAACGAAACAAATTCAGCTCCCGTGTGTTTTCTGAGCACCTGTTTTCTGGTTATAGGACACGTGGCTATGTGTCCCTCACTCCATCTTATTGATTTCCTTCATCAACATGTGGAGGGGGCATATTTTTAGCCCCACATCACGGATGAGTAAACTGAGGTGCAGAAAGGCTAATTAACTTGCCCAAAGTCCCCCAGGTACTAAGCTCCAGAGGAGAGATTCAAACCCAGGTCAACCTAATGCTGGTTTTATCTCTACCTCTGCTGCTTCCCTTGCAAAATAATTGCTCACGTTTATTGTGCATCAATTCTGTGCTGGACATTGTGCTAGGGGGTGTGAATCCCCAAGGGCCCAGACTGTCCCTGCCCAGAGGAGATGGCCAGTCTGATGGAGGAAGCAGGTCATTGAAACAGACTGTCACAACCCACTCCGACTAAAGCTAAAATAAGATGGTGAAATAGAAACCCTGGGGAGGGCGTCCCTGGCAAGGCAAAGACTTCCAGCCTCTGGAAAGACGATTTTGCTGTCAGCTTGGCAAATAAAAAAGCTCCCTTACAGGTGAGACATGAAGGTCCAGAGCCAGGATTTTCTGGCTCTATCTCCCATCCATTTGCACTTCGGATGTAGATACCATGCGGGGGAAGAAGGACCCTGGACAGCCTTCATGGGAGAGAGTGTCTGTAATAAGAAAAGAAGCAAAAAAAAATAAAAAAATAAAAAAATCAACACCCTTCAAATCGGCCTTCTGGGCCCCATAGCTTCTGAAAACCTCGCCATCTGTCCACATAAGCATGTTCCAAAGTTTTAAGTACCTCTTTTCATGAAGTCCGTTAAAGTTAACCTGGCCTCATAATATATGGGGGAAATCTGCTATAAATAGAGGTAAATAGAGATTGTAAAGATAAATAACAATACCAGCATGGGAGGGACTGATAATGTCCTCTATTTATGGCCCGACTCTAAAAAGGGATGGCCAGGGATCCAGCGTCTCTAATGACTTACTTTTGCCTTGGCAGCCTGTGTTCCCTGTTAGGGTGCTAAAGATTCAGTGACACAAAAAGCTTACAGATAATTAAATATTGATTTTTGTTTTCTAATCCTATATAAAAATTGTCCTGGGTCTCCCAATGGTGGTTTTATCTCACCGGGACATGGGCAGAGGGGAGGGCGTCTGTTAACCCTCTTTGCACCCCTGTTGTGTGACACAGCGGGGCCCCTTAGACTAGGGGGGAGTGTCCAGGGCTGGCTTCGTGGACATGTGACCTCTGCAGTCACACCAGATCTGCGCGCAGAGGGCCCCTTGTCTGGGTTTGGCGCTCTCCTGGCACGCTCTCGAAAGGCTGGATAATTTTTTTGCACAAGGGGGTTCTGCATTTCCTTTTGTATGGCCCCACAATTATGCAGCTAGTCCCGGGGGCTGGTCTGACTGAGAGATCAGGGCGGCGGCAGCCGGCTCTGGACCCCTAGCTACCCCACTGCTGCCCAGAGCCCCTCTCTTATTCCCCTTCCCTGAATCTTGCTGGCTGTGCCAGAAACTCTGAATCTGGGAAGAGGGCCAGAGAGAAACTTGTGATGAGAACAGTCCTTCTCCCACCCTCTTCTCCTGTCTCTCTCTCTCTTTCTCTTTCTTTAGGAAAAAAAAAAGGCACCTCATTGTCATTTTGCGTCTGGAGTGCGGCACGGGACATCTGGCAATGTGGCAGAGTTGCTCGCTGGCTGGCTGGACGGATGGGAGGGAGTGGCGTCCATGGCCAGGTCAGGCCGTGGGCTCCAACAGCAGACAGAGTCTGGAAGGAGAGGGAGACAGAGTCAGAGAGCTGGGTCCTGAGCCAGATCCTGCCATGTGTGTTGCTCTGTGGCCTTGGGCAAGTGGAAGGCCCTTCTATGCCTCTGTTCCTTCATCTGCAGAATGGAAATACTAATTCTGGCCCCTCTGCCTGCCCCCTCCCCTCCAGCAAGACTGCTGGGGACAGCCTAAGTTTTAAAAAATAAGGATCTTGGGGTACCTGGGTGGCTCAGTCGGCTAAGCGTCACTTTGGCTCATGTCACGGTCTCACAGTTCATGGGTTCAAGCCCTGCATCGGGCTCTGTGCTGATGGCTCAGAGCCTGGAGCCTGCTTCCGATTCTGTGTCTCCCTCTGTCTCTGCCCCTCCTCTGCTCATGCTGTCTCTCTCAAAAATAAATATAAAAAAAAAAAACTTTAAAAAATGAGGATCTGCAAAACAGTGAGAATAACAGCTAATGTTTATCTACTGCTTACCTAGATCAGGCACTTTGTGTAAGTTCTTTAGAGATGCTTACAAATGCACGCTTACTAAAGACTTTGCATATTCTAGCTCATTTAGACCTCCCCGTGGCCTCATAAAACAGATAATTTTATAAACTTCCCATTTTACAGAAGGGGAAATGAGGCACAGAGGCCAAGGTAGCACAGCCAGTAAGTGGCAAAACAAGAGCCTGTGTGCTCTGGGCACAGAACCCGTGCTCCTAAACCACGGTGCAGGATTAGGATTCCTTCCTGCCTCCTACTACAGGAAACCAGGGGCCTGCCAGCCAAAAGTGGCTCCCAGAGAATTTCTGATTGGTATTTCTACACAGTGGCAGCCTGCACCCCATTTGGAATTTGAATCTGTTGCCAGGGCACCTGGGTGGCTCAGCTGATGAAGCATCTGACTCTTGGTTTTGACTCAGGTCACGATCTCATGGTTCGCAAGATAGAGCCTCACGATGGGCTTTGCGCTGACAGCTTGGAGCTTGCTTGGGATTCTCTCTCTCTTCCCCTCCTCTGCTCACTCAGGCCTTCTCTCTCTCTCTCAAAAATAAATAAAAATTAAAAAAAGAAATTAGAATCAGTTACCCGTATTGAAAAAGAACCTCGAGATTCCTACCTTAAAACAGATTTCCAGGGGTGCCCGGGCGGCTCCGTTGGTTAAGCATCTGACTTCGGCTCAGGTCATGATGTCACAGTTCGTGAGTTCGAGCCCCACACTGGGCTCTGTGCTAACAGCTCAGAGCTTGGAGCCTGCTTCAGATTCTGTGTCTCACTCTCTCTCTCTGCTCCTCCTCAGCTGGCTATCTGTCTCTCTCTCAAAAAATAAGTAAAAAAAAAAAAACAAAACCCAAAAACCAGATTTCTAGCATCCCAGACATGCTCTGGTAATGATGGGCTCCTATATCTACTTGGCAAAGATCCTTTGATGGGTAGATATTGCATCTACCAATTGCCTCACCTACATTATCTGCCTAATTTCTGGGAACTCTGTCTTTGGCCCCTTCCCTGGGCAAGCAAAGCCCCCTCCTTGTCGTGGATTTGAAGACAATGTCCCCTCTGTGGGGGGCACTATATGTGGAAAAACAATTAGCTTTATTGGTGGAAGGGGTGGGACAGAGAATCCAGAGTAGCTCAAGCCCTGAAAATGAGCTCGGAGTCCTGAGGCTCCCTTAAGCTTTCGGCTTCCACGGTCCTCGATTTCAGTAATTCCAAGATGCTTTGGTTGGAAGCTACAAAATTTGAAAACAAACCTACAAATTATGAAATTCTGAGGTTTTACCATCCAAATAGTTTACAATTCTAAGATTTCCCCCCTCCCTGTCCCTTCCATCGCAGTTCTGGTGTTCTGTCCTTCCAAAATTCCAACTCTTTGTTGCAAAAGATTCTCTGATCATAAAATGTCATGATTCGAGTTGACTCACTTCTTGGAAAGGGCAATACTATGAAGGAGGGAGGCTAGGATGCTGTGGCTCTCTTGTGCTAATTGCTCATGGTTCCGTGGTCCGGTACTTATCATCTCTTTAAGGCCAGAGAGAAGCCGGCCAACAGTTAACACATGAGGTGGTCTGATTGCACAAGATCGGGGAAATGGGGGCTGGGATTCTTCCTGGACCATTTAATCTGAGGTCACCATCCCTTCATTTTCCTGAGGAAATCAATGTTGCCAAGACGGGGATGTGGAGGTGTGTTTATCCCCTCAAACCAAGCCAATATATAAACAGTGAGAGTTAAGAGACACCCTGCAGGAATTGTGTATCTCTTCAGCACCTTTAGGAGAGCCATCAAAGCCCTGAACACATCCCTCGTCGAGTTGCATTTAATGAGTGAGAACCTGCGATGAACGTAAGGACTGATTAGATTAAAGGCAGTTTGACCTCAGGACGAGGAATGCGGATGGAATGATCTGGGGCATGGGAGGATTCGAGGCCCTTCAGCTGGAAGAGGGAAGCTCATTAGCATAGCACTGGGAATGTCGTGGTGTCCATGAGTCAGACCAATGGGAGATAGGCTTTCATTTTTATCTTAACTTGGAGGTGACTCTTCCCAATGCCTTTAGACCTGGCATGGATGGGCCACAGAAGCAGCTGGCTAGAGACAGAGTGCCAGGCTGGAGACAGAGAAGGTGATGGGGCCAAAGGGAGATTGAAAGGAGCCACTTCGGGGTCCTGGGAGGACATCTTGCACGATGCACTGGGGGGGAACAAGTCTCATCACCAATGTCATTGCAAAGATCTCATTACTTGGTGCCAACTTTTGGCAATGACATGTGCAAACAGGGAAATTTCTCCGCAAGTAAAAAAAAGGGGATTCTGACACCAGGTTGCCACAGCCAGCACAGAAAACATGAGTCAAAAGTAGAAGTCCTTACCCTCAACACGACTGACGTTTGGAGTCAGATAATTCTTGTAGAGGACTGTCCTGTACATTGTGGCATATTGAGAAATATCCCTGGGTCCCTGATCTCCAACCATAAGATGCTAACAGCACTTCATGCCTAATTTTGATAATCAAACATGTCTTCAGACATTGCTACATTCAGAACTTGGGAAAAAGAGTCCTTGGGTCACGGGTGGCTCAGTGGGTTAAGCATCTGACTCTTGGTTTCAGCTCAGGTCATGATCTCATGGTTCATGGGTTCAAGCCCCGCATCAGGCTCTGTGCTGACAGCATGGAACTTGCTTAGGCTTCTCTCTCCCCCACCCCCTCTCTCTGCCCCTCCCCTGCCTGTACTCTCTCTCTCAAAATAAATAAATAAACTTTAAAAAAAGAGTCCAGGTGGCCCCAAATGGTGTCTGTGACTCTTAGTCACGGTCAGAGAAAGATATCCATCAATGCCTTAATGTGGACATAATTAGCAATTCAATATCAGAATTCTACTATGTGCCACTCAGGGTTTGTTGTGTGTAATTATGCTGACTGTCAGTAACTTCTCCTTCCAGCGAGAGGATTCAGTCATTCTCAAAGAATTCTTTGTGGTGGCGACTTCGTTGAGTCTCAGTTAAAGAATTCCTCTAGGTATTACGTGAATCCGAGTATGCAAGGTGGGCTTTGGGGGGACAAAAACAAATATAAATGTATCCTTATGGGAGACCGCACAAACTTTTCTTTTTGAAGATACTACATGGCAAGATGGTACAGTAATAAACACGCAATAAATATGAGGTAAATCGGGGCACCTGGGAGGCTCAGTCAGTTGAGCATCTTGATTTTGGCTCAGGTCATGATCCCAGGGTCGGAGGATCAAGCCCCGCATCCGACTCTGTGCTTAGCATGGAGCTTGCTTCAGATTCTCTCTCTCTCCCTCTGCCTTCCTACACCGTCAGGCTTGGTGCCCTCCCCCCCACCCCCCCGGATCTCAAATTAAAAAAACAACATGAAATAAATTAATGAATCGTTCTTATGGGTCCTATCCCACAGATGGAAGTCACATTCCGGGGCAAGTTTGGATAACAGGTTCCATTTCACCTGTGGGTTCTGAGCCATGAGCAGTGCTGTCCCGAAACACGGTGTTAAGAAGGATTCTGAGGGTGCGTCAATGCTCAGGAGAAACGTGATTGGCAGGCGATGTCTGTTGTGGGGAGGCGAGGGGTTTTGTCAGCCTAAAAGCTAGCTCCCCCCTTCCTGGCAGTATCCTGATCAAACCCTTAGTCCCACAGATCCTTCTAGCTACCAAGTGGAGGCGGGATTAGAAAGGGCGACACCCAGAGTAAGAAAACAGAAACTCCAGCAGGTATTCTCGCGGAGAGAATTTCGCACAGGGGATGCGTCGCTCGGCGCGGGCAAACTGGGAAGGCAAACAGGGGGCACGAGGAAGCACAGAGGCAGTGACTGTGGGACGCAGTTGTCATCCCTGAGTTGAAGGAGCAAGTGGAGAAGCTGGGGGACCACCCCCCCCCCCCCAAACAACACACCAAGCTGGGAGCAGGGACCAGGATTCTGCTGCTGCGCCAGAGCTCGGGGTGGGGGCGGATCTGTGCACAACTTGGGCACAGACTTAAGGCGGAAGAGGCCGGTTTAGCACTGGCACGGAGAGCTGCACCCGGCCCACCTGTCACTGCCAGGGTGAGGGGCCCCGCTGCTGAGAACTAACCTGCCCTCAGCGCCCCCTATGGGCAGAGGCCAACACTGACCTGCGAGCAAAGCAGAAAAGCCTTGTGCAGAATCCCAGCCCTCTGCCCCCGCAAAGGCAGAGAATAAAAGAGAGGGTTTGGAGCCCAGAGACCATAGTTAATCAGCTTGTACAGTTGCGGAGGCTCGAAGAGACGAAGCGACTGGCCAAGAGGCTACGTCCTTCTGACTCTGGTCCCTTGTCTCTGGGCTCCCAGTGACACAGAGGTTTTGCAAGCTTCGGGTAAGGGAAAGAGGGGTAACGGTCTTTATCTTAATACTCAGCAGTCTCCAGCACGCTTGCCCGAGCATCAGTCACTTAGAAGTGCTCCCTTATCTCCGTTTGCCAGAAATAGGTCTCTGAGCTATACGGGCTTCCTGCCTTCCGCTTGCGGTGGCTCCCACCACTCGCTCGAGGGACCTCCACTGCCTGGCCTTCTGATCCACTTTCCAAATAGGTTAGGACGGCACCCAGTGGGAACCAGGAGGGGGTGTTACTGTGGGGAGGTGCGTCCCCCCCCACCCCCATCCCCACCGCAGCACCCCCTGAGGTCTCAAGGCAACCTGCTCCCTCCGACGGTCTCCCCAAGACGCTCTGACTTCTCACGTGCGATAGGTCACCTGACTGCGCAGCTTTCTATCTACGCGTCAAGTTGCATCTCTCCTGAAAGCAGGTGTCCCTTTCCACCCCACCTCAGAGCCCGTGGAGAGATAAGGTTACTCCTCAACGCACGCACGGGGCGAAAGTCCTTTTGCAGGAGCTGCACACAACATTATGCAGAAACATTCAATATTTTACCCGGGCTGGGGGGGACAAGGGGGTGGAGGGGAGGCAAAAAAAAAAAAAAAAAAAAAAAAAAAAAAAGAAAGAAATAAAGAGATTTCTTGCAAAGTGAATTTTCTTCTCCTCTTTAAGGCGTCATCCGTACTGAACCTTACACACCCTTTTGTGAAGGCAGAGCTGGCAAAAACCCGGAGAAGAAAAGTGGGAACTTGATTTTATGCTAATGTATGTAAAGAACGTGACTACAGAGTCAGAGGTAACACAATGAACTTAACTTCCCCCCTCCTCTCATTTTATTGAATTATAATGACTAGTTTCCATAGCAATTACTGCATCACCTTGTACATTACCAGAAAGATCTACTGCACTTTTCCCCAGTCATCCTTGTAAACATTTCTACCTTTTTTTTTTTTTTTTTTTTTTTTTTTTTTACGATGTTCTAGGGGGAAACACGAGCCCTTTCGGCTTTGCAGCAGTTGGAGAGCATATTTCAGGAGATTAATAAAGTCGGCCGGGGTGTTTTTATTTTCTAAGTTCGCTGGTTGGTTTTCCATCTTGGGCCTCACCAGCTACTTGTCAGGCAGACAAAGAGGGGAGGAGGCGGGCGGGAGCGAACAGAGGTGCTGGGAGGTGAGGGAGAGGCACCCGGAGTCACGAGGGACTCGGAGGAAAGGGAGTGCTGCAAGGTCCCATGTTTGTGCCTCTGCCGTTTCTGGAAGAGTTTGAGAGCGGTCCCCTGGGGGGACTCTCACACGGGGCACGGAGGAGGACAGGGGATGTTTCTCAGCTCACAGAAGATCGGATTTGGGAGACACCCAGGGATACCTCTTTGGTAGCCTTGAAACTGAGTGTCTGAGCCCCCCCCACCCCCCGGTTGCTTCTGGAGCCTCAAGAGGGAATGGGGAGACGGGCATCTGGGCGCCCTTCCGTTCCAAACCCTGCTTTCCCCAGCGGCTTCCTTTTAGGAGCTTTTCATCTTGGCTTCCCACGTTGTATTTCATTTCCAGAAAGCCCTCTGGAGCTGATGGCTATTTGCAGACACCTCTTTCCAGTTGAGAAATGAAGGAATTGTCACCTCAATAGGAGTGCAGTGGTGGCAGCGGCTGCTGTGAGCTGGGAGTACGGCCAGGGCTGGCTCCGGTTGTGGGATGCCCGCCGGTCCCACTGCACCCTGCTGAAGATCAGGGGCAGAGGTCACTGTCACTGGTTCTGCTAGATAAGAAGACCCTGTGCTGAGCTGTGAGAACTCCATCCAGGGGCTCAGAGCTCCCAGCCCAAGAGAGGGGCAATGGCCACCAAGTCCTCAATGCTTGGGGCGCCTGGGTGGCTCTGTCGGTTACGTGTCTGACTCCTGATTTCAGCTCAGGTCATGATCTCACAGTTTGTGAGCCTGAGCCCCGCATTGAGCTCCGTGCTGACAGCACGGAGCCTGCTTGGGATTCTCTCTCTGTCTCTCTCTGCCCCTCCCCCATTGGGCGCTCTCTCTCTCTCTCTCTCTCTCTCTCTCTCTGTGTCTCTCTCTCAAAATAAATAAACAAATTTTAAAAACTAAAGCCCTCAACCCTTTATTCCATTTGAAAAGTCATCTGCTTTGCCCCCATTTGTGCACCAGCCCACTGCCTCTAGACAGATCAGCATTGGTGGTTGGAAACTCTTGCCCTGAGGTCTGGCTGCCTGGGTACCAATCTCCCAGCTGCACCTGTCACATACTGTGTCTGGAGTCCAGTGTTTTCCTTTCTTCTGCCTCAGTTTCCTCATCTTGAAAATGAACCTAATGGCAGAACCCACCTGAGTGGTGTTTGTGCAGAACAAGGATGATGCTGGTTCAGTGCTCACACCTACAAGGTGCCTGTCATTCGCTGTGGGCTTGTGTGTACTCATCTGTACCTGTGGCGTGCCCTCCAGTGAGGTCAGTAACATCTCAGAGCCCTGACTTTCCCAGCTGTAAAATCAGAAGTGTCTGCTGGGTGGCCTCAAAGGTTCCTCCTTGCTCTGAAGGGTTTTTGGATTCTAACAGCATAGCTGGAGGGAGGGAAGAAGGAAGGGGGGGAAGAGAGAGAGAGAGAGAGAGAGAATACGTAAGAGCAGATGCCTTAAGCAGAAGCAAAAAATCCCTAAGTGACAAGAAGCTCTAAGTTCACCAAAATGCTTAACAGAGATAAGACGGATGTAGCCCGTGCTGGAAAGATTGTTATGAGATTAAGAAAAGTGATTAGGGGATTAAGACTTCTCAAAAGAGATAGTGATGGGACCACCAACGGGACACCCCTTCTCGTCCTCCATATACTCACGCTCTCTCCTTGATTTGTAAGTCCCCAGTCATGCAGGCATGTAACAAAATGGTCTCAGCGGATGAACAAATAGAATCCTGGCTAAGCCCATCTTCGACACTGGGAAAGGTCCCCTGTGTCGTGTGTACACACACACACACACACACACACACGCACATACATGCACATATACATACTTACGTAGTCAAGTGACTGCATGCCCAAAGGAGTTTAAGGAATACATTGAGGGCCTGAGTTGGGGCTGGGATTGATCAGTGAGGCTATCCCATAGAGTGCAGGAAGGACCCCTGGATGGAGAAGTCTTTGGGAAGTGGCCCGATGTGAGTCGGGCATCATAAGGAAGCTGGGGCACACGGAGGGGTGGGGGCTACTTGGGAATTGAGAGATCCTGATCATGCCAACCCGCTGGCCGAGTCTCAGCTCTATCACCTGTAAACTGGGGACAAGGATACACTCCCTGTGTCGGGGTTGAAAGACACATGAGTGGGAAAGCGCTGTGCAAAAGTTGAGCTTCCTTTGTGAAATCCTTTCCAGGGCCCTCCCTCACGGGAAGATTCTGCGCTTTTCTCTGGTGCTAGAGTAACACACAGGAACCTGGTCCAAATGCCCCTTCTTTTTTCACAATTGGCTCTGAGGGAAGCAGTGTAGTCAGTCCCAGGGACCGTCGCTCCTCAGGATGAAACCGGACTCCATCTGTTACCAGTGGGGAGATCTCTCTGGTCCCTCATCTGGAAAATAAATGGTGACTTCAGTGTCTCACAACCTTAGGAGAGGCCCTGAGCCAGAACCACCCAACTAAGCCCCTCCCAGAGTCCCGACCCTCAGAAACTGCGAGGTAACGAAGGTGGGTTGGTTTATGTTGGGGTAATTTGTTATGCAGCAATAGGTAGCTAATACAAGTGATAGAACTGGCTTGCCATTGCCTTCCTGGAGTTGATGGTAACAGCCGTTGTGCTAGAAATGACAAATGTGGCTTCATGGTGGATTTCACCAAGATATCTCAGCTCCAGCCCCTCCCCATCCCATTCCAAAGGCTCTTGTCTTCCTTTCAGGGTTTGTTCAGTGTTGAAGGATAAGCCACGTCTTACAGACCAGTATACTAAGGTCTGGAGATGGAAAGTGGCTTACTCACCGTCACGTGGCAAGGCAGGTGCAAAGCTGAGTTTAAATATTGGGTCTCCTGACACGCCATATGTGCATTCTCCCATTCGCTGAGTAGGTATTTATTGAGCACCTACTGTATGCCTGGCTAGTACTGTGTACTAGGTGCTCCCCCCACTTGTCCTACCTCAGGAGGCGGCCTCAGGCAGGCTTAGTTTTCAGGGTGTGTGAGAAAGGGTGTTGTGCACCAATTGGGGACCAGTTGTGTGTCCCTGGCTCTGTCCAAGTGACAGGAGAGTTAAAGGAGAAAGGTCATCACGACCCTGGGCTCTGTCATAGCCCCCAGTGGCTGGCGGAGGCCAGGATGCGTTAACTCTGAACGGACAGAGAGATTCTATCCGGGCCCCTCCTCCTCTGGAAGAGCCCAATCACCCCATCCTCACTCACGTGACTCCCCAAGGAGCCATAGCCTGGCCCCCGACAGCCCTTATTGGGAGGACAAAGAGGCCATCACATAGCTGCTTGGGGCAGCTTCCCAGAGTTGTGCGGAACATTTCTGCAGGCTCAGCCACCCCAGCAGATCCTAGCAAGGTTGGGGGGGGGGGGAAGGAGCAGGAGAGGGCTGCGGTCACCGCAACAGAGGGTTGGATTAGTACGGTCCACGCGGGTACCCAACCTCAGGCAGAGCGGCCGGCACTGTGTGCCGATTGCTCCTGTCTGGGCTGGCGTGGGCCAGGGAAGTGAACACCCAGGGATGGTACAGTAGGGTGGGGAGTCTGTTCAGAGATGGGGGCACCACCGCCCTCTGCCCAGAGACAGCGGTCGCTCAGCTGTCAGCATCCGTGGGGCTGAGGAAGCTCCCTGTACAGGCAGGCCGAGTGCTGGGACCTGGGCCCTTCTTCACGGCCCAGAGTGGGAAATAGTGCATTGGTCCAGGGCTTCTGGGAACTTAGGATGGCACTTAGGACCAGGCTATCCTTTGTGGAGGGGGCTGTGCTGAGCTTTGTAGGCTGTTTAGGGCATCTCTGGCCTCTACCCACTAGATGCCAGGAGCACCCCCCACCACACCCAGAGCTGTGAAAAACAAAAACGTCTCCTAATATTCCCAGGAGCAGTGTCATCCCAGACTTAGACCCACAGCTCTGTCTCCCTGGGCCCATGCTCCACCCACCCCAATCGCCAGGTCCTATGCCTCTTCAGGATGGTAGGTCCTGAAAGTCCCCGAGAGCCGAGCATACACCAGCAGCTTCTGCCATGTCTCGTTGTAGCTCCCAAACCACGGCGGCATGAATATGATCTCCATTTTACAGAACCGGACCTGGAGACATAGAAAGGTAGGATTTGTACAGGTTCGGGGTAGAAGGAGGACTCGAGCCCCACGTTTCTGATTCTTAGCTTGGCCTTGAGGGTGTCTTGTTCTGTGCTGTGCACTCAGTGGCACACGATAACTGGTTTCTGAATGGATGGATGGATGAATGAACAAATGAATGGATGAACAGAGTTTCTCCTAAGCCACCTTGAGCAGAATGCTCTAGGCCTGGGGACCTGAGGGGACCTGAGCTGGGACAAGCTGGTTGGTGGAAGAGGGGGTGCCAGGGGCTGCGGTGTCGCTAGAGGGGCCTGGGAGGTGAGGAGGAACAGAGTGTTGCGTTCGGCCTCCCTCTTTTCCTCTTGCTCCAGCCTCCACACTGGCCTTCCTGCCTCCAGGCGCTCTCTCTCTCTCTCTCCCTCTCTCTCTCTCTCTCTGTCATCTGTTTTTGTCTCAGCAGCTGGAGCCATATTCAGAGCAGACCAACCTGATCACCTCAGGGCCTCATGTGCTGACCCTGCTACGGCCCTCTCCGGACCGTGGGTTAGAGTCTTTTGTCTGTTTTGAAAATGCTTCCTATTTTGGCCCAGGTCAGCTTAAAATGATCAGAACAGAACCATGAGTAGAGTATGTAAAGGAAGACATCCATGTAGCCGCATGTGACATGTGGCCAGGTCTCAATAAGTGGGAACTATCACCTTCGTGATTCTCACGCACGGAATGGTGCCCAGCCTACTGTGCTCTTGGGGAGGGAGGACAGCAGGTTGCGGCTGGGAGCCTGGCTTAGGGGTTTCACAGCACGGAAAACTCTCAGCCTCTGGGGTCAGATGGGCCTTCTGCTGTGTGACCTTGGCCAGGTTACTCTACCTCTCTGAGTTTTTGCTGTGACTTTTCACTAACGAGGGGTAAAAAAACCCTGACTTTCCATCTTGGTTCTGAGCATAAGGTGGTGCATATCAGATGTGTCATCGCCGTGTGTGGTATACAGTAGGCACTCACTACTTATTACAGCAAGAATTCATGAGTCATTTTATCACTCAGAATACCCTGGCCAGGGGACATCGGTGTTATCCGGACGTAAAGACAAAGAAACCGAGCCTGGAGGATGACGGGACCTGTCCAAGGCATCCTGGCCCTACTTTCGACCCAGGACCACCCGAATGCCCTGTCGGCTCCTTTGGAAACCCGTTCCCCGAGGCCCCAGGGAAAGCTGGACACCTGGAACGTTACCCCGACTGGCCGGCCTGGAAACCTGAGTCAGGCCAGCCAAGACAACGTAGCGAGTGTGGAACTTTGGGGTCCCCTCCAGGCCCCCTGGTGCTCGCAAGCCTGTGTCTGAGCAGAGCTGAGTCAGGCAGCAGAGGAGAAGCTGCTCCCGAGGCAGCCGCTGGGCGGGACAATTAAAGTCCCCGCCAACCCCTGGGAGGTCCCTGGCACCAATCTCCTCTGAGATGGAGCGAACGGGCCCAGACGGGGCAGCTGGGCCAGAGTTCTGCCACTCCGACAGAGATTTAGGGGCAGCGAGTGGGAAAGCCAGACTCACTGGCTGCTGAATTTACTGATCTTTTCAGCAAGGTCGGCAGGAGGGCCCTTCTGCGCCAGGCACTGGCGGCGGCTGGGATGGCTGACCTGGTGGCTCTGTCCAGCATCTCCCTGCACAACGGGGCTGGACGGGGGGAAGCCAACTTGCCTGTGTCCTGGAATCTTTGGGGGTGATTCATGGCTCTCTCTCCACGGAATTTCAAAGCATGGACATCCGCCAGGGATCCCGCTTTGAAAATTACAAGCCCGGGGAGCCCCCATCCAAGGGTTTACTGATGCTTGCTAGGTACCAGGCAGAAATAACCGACTTAGCAGCCGTGAAGTGTCGCTGGCATTTTTCTGTTCCATAGACACGACGTCTCAGAGATGGGCTGGGTTTTGTGTTGCGTGCATGGGCCGCTAAACCTTCTGCAAACTGAGATTCAGAGAGGTGAACTGAGTTGCAAAAAGCCAGCTCGTTCATTAGAAATTGAGACTTTTATAAGCTCCTCCATTTTCTCCTCTGCAAAATGCGTCAGTTACTACGACTTAACCTGGTGGCTGCTGGTGGTATTGGCCACGATAATGCATGTGTAATTGCTGGCAATGCTCTAGGCATACAGCAAGTCTTTAATAATTGCTAACGGTTTCTATAATCCCCGTTTTAATCAGAATTAAAGAAAGAAAAACTTGAGTAAGGATTTTTCCAGAATCAAACTGTTCAAACAATCATTCATTCATTTAGGGGGCTAATAAGTCTTAAAAAAATTTTTTTTAATGTTTATTTGTTTTTGAGACAGAGAGAGACAGAGCGTGAGCAGGGGAGGGGCAGAGAGAGAGGGAGACACAGAATCCCAAGCAGGCTCCAGGCTCCGAGCTGTCGGCACAGAGCCCGACATGGGACTCGAACCCATGAGCCATGAGATCATGACCTGAGCTGAAGTGGGAGGCCCAACCAACTGAGCCAGCCAAGGTGGCTAATATTTCTTGAGCGATAGCTCTGTGTTAGGCTCTATCCTAACATGTAGGGCTGTGGAAATGAATGAAGCGTGGAATCGTCTTCATGACTTTGAGCAGTGAAGTATGAAAATTAAATGGATTTGAAAAAACTATTATACAAAGTGCTAAGAAAGTGAAGGACAGGTCCTGTGGGGATAAACGACAAGACGCTTAGCCTGGAGGGAAGGTCAAGGAGTGAATCCCAAAGAAAGTGATAAGTTTGAGATGTGGAGGATGAGTAGGTATAAAATTGGTAGGAGTAAAATGTGCATGTGTGTGTGTGTGTGTGTGTGTGTGTGTGTGTGTATTTAGAGACAAGTCTGAGTATTTGGGGCGGAGAAACAGCATGTACAAAGGTCCTGAGGTCGGAAAGAATATTCAAAGAAGGTCAGAGTAACTGACCTAGGAGAGTGAGGTGTAGGTGGGGTTAAGCCTTGCAGGGTCATCACCCAGCCCTGTCCCCACCCAAACGTCCCTTCCTGGCATCCATGGATTGGGTATCATTCTCTCATAACCGGTACACCTCTCTGCTTCCATGCTCATCATATCCTTGGGCAAGTATCAACTTCATGACCACATATCTGCGTCCCTGACCCAAACAGGCCCAACTTAAGGGCAGAAATGGAGTCATTTATCTTCGTGCATTAATTCCATCCTTAGGCCTATGACATCATAGCTAATCGAAGCTACCTGTCTGGATGAATGAGCGAATGGATCAATGAATGAATGATTAAATGGCCACCTGCAGATGCCTGGAATTAAATGTCACCAGCACATCTGCACATGTATTCTATTACAAAAACAGTAAATCGAGGCACCTGGGTGGCTCAGCCCATTGAACATCCAACTTCGGCTCAGGTCGTGATCTCACGGTTCGTGAGTTCGAGCTCCGCGTCAGGCTCACTGTCATCTGCGTGGAGCCTGCTGTGGATCCTCTGTCCCCCTCTTTCTCTGCTTCTTCCCTGCTCCCACTCCCTGTCTCAAAAACAAATAAAACATTAAAAAAACAGTAAATAGGCATCATCAGGAGTAGAGACTAAAGATAAGCAAAAACCAAAGAAAATAGAAACAATGTGTTCCTACGTCCCAGAGATTGCCATTGTTAATGCCTTAGTATGTAGGTACGTATGTATGCACGTGTGTGTGTGTGTGTGTGTTTGTCTGTCATCCACTTGTCCATTTATTTTTTACCAACGTGAAATCATCTGACGCATCCAGGCTTTGTCACCTGCATCTTCAGTTAGCGATCCCCACATTCCCGTGTCCTAATAAGCAGTCTATATTCAAAACCCTTTTTTTGCTCCTTCATGCCTCTTCCCAGCTGGCTCTGAAGAATGTGTGTCCTTCTAGGTCGGTCTGGCGGCTTCCTCCTGGTGTCATTTGGCTCGCTCCCCTCTCCCCTGTATCTCATAGGCAGGGCATTGGTTCTACAGGCGGAATGAGTTCAAGCTAACCTCTCATGACTGCAGCTGGCCAGCGGGAGCATTTTCCTCTCCCTGGGATGCCTCTCGGGAGACCCGGGGTTTCTGCACGAGCCCCTGTTAGTGATGTGAACTGAGTCTGGACCCGGGTGAGTGTGATGGGTGTTATCTTCATCATGCGTGGCTGGGTTTCCCCCTGAGACGGCAAAATGGCATATGACATCTCCACAGAGGTCCAAGCCCCGCCCCCCCAACCATATGTCTGACCGTATGAACACCAAATAAGAATTTCTCCCGAATCAGTTCTTTCCTTGAGAAGTGGCTACAGACTGGTTTCCTCATTCTGCATCCTTCTCTCGAAGATCTTCTCTCCTCACCTGGATGAGTGGCTACTATAAAATACAGTCTGGATTGCTTTCTGTCTGCTTCGTGGTGACTGTAAAACGATCGCATTTTAGCCACCTCTGCCCAATTATTTTCCCCCACATGTTTGAATGTGTCTGGGAGTGGGGACTGGCTAGTTAGTTTTTCCTGACATGTACATGTGTGATTCTACAGACAGAAAGAAGTGAGCATTTGAGCATCTGCGTATTTATAAATTCTAAGTATCCTTCCGTTAAAGACTTCCTGTCCTTGTTGCTTATATATATTTCTAGATTCGCCTACACGGTAACCTTTGCTCTCCTCTTCCCTTCCCAAGAATGTTCCAGTTTCTTCTCTTGGGAGATGCTTAAACTGAGCCTGAGTTTATGCCCATAAATACCTTGCCTTTTATTTATTTATTTTTTTCTTTTTCGTTTTTAAATGTTTACTTAGTTTGAGAGAGAGAGAGAGTGCAGGGAGGGGCAGAGAAAGAGGGAGAGAATCCCAAGCAAGCTCCACTCTGTCAGCACAGAGCCCACTGTGGGGCTTGAGCTCATGAACCATGAGATTGTGCCCTGAGCCAAAACCAAGAGTTGGATGCTTAACCGACTGAGCCACCCAGACGCCCCATCACCTCACCTTTTATAAAAGAAAAGGACACCTGGGTGGCTCAGTCGGTTAAGCGTCCGACTTCGGCTCAGGTCATGATCTCACAGTTCGTGAGTTCAAGCCCCATGTCGGGCTCTGTGCTGACAGCTCAGAGCCTGGAGCCTGCTTTGGATTCTGTGTCTCCCTCTCTCTCTGCCTCTAACCCACTTGCATTCTGTCTCTGTCTCTCTCAAAAATAAATAAACATCAAAAAAAATTAAAAAAAAGAAAAGGACAGTGTGTCCACTTCTGCCAAGAGGTCGTTGTCTGAATCACTCTGCAAGCACGTCTCCAGAGAATGCTTTCAAAAGGGACCCCTAAGTGAACCTTCTAAAATGAAAGGCCATGAGGCAGGGGGGCTGCAGGCATGAGCATAGGGACATCTGGGTCCCCCATTCTGCCATTGGTTTTGGGTAACTTCCAAGCTCTCTCCTTTTATTCTGTTAGTTATTCAAGAGCTCTTATCGCACATCTACTGTGTACCAGACCCTGTATGCAGGGGTTACACTGGGGAACAAAGCGGACACAGGGTCCCTGCCCTCGTGGGGCTCACGCTCTGGACGGGGACACTATTGAGCTGTTGACAACTTTACTAAGGGCCGGGGAAGGGTGGGGTAGGTTGTTAGGAGTGAAGGTCAAGGTGAGAGATGGGGATGGAATGGGGGAGTCTGGTGGGCAGAGGAAGTGTAGGTGTCAATGGCCATGAGTCAGGCATGGCACCTTCCATGACCCCTGCCGGCTCTCCACCCAGCCCCACATTGCACAGTGCCTGGGACAATCACCTTGTGTCTTTGCATCACGGACTTCAGGTTCGTCAGACACTGGGGAGCCAGCAGTAGATGGAGGGGTTGGCAGAGTCTGAGGCGGGGGGTATTGATTCCTGCAGCTTCCTCCCTGCAGGGACACCATGAGCAAGCTGCTGGCAGAGCACCTGTCAGGGAGCCTCCCCTCCCCCTGCCCTTCCAGACCCAGGGATGGCAGCCCCCAACTATGACTAGCCCTTGTGATTCTCCATCCTTGGACATAGGCCCTTTATCAATGTCTCCTGAACTGACCCAACCTGGGGCCTTACCTTCTAGGGTCAAGAGCACGTAGGGCTTGTGGACGCTTAACCTATGAGTGGGAGGCTCCCCTGACCATCTAGAGAGGGTAAATGGAATCATCCAATCTGTTTAACTTTTATAGCTTTTTATGTGGATATCATTTCACGCTTGTAGAAAAGTTGCTAGAATAGTACTGATACGGGGTGAACTGTATCCCCTCCCCCAAAAAGAGATATTGAAGTTCTAACCCCCAGGACCTTGAATGTGACTGTTTTGCAAATAGGGTCTTCACAGAGGTAATCAGGTTAAAATGACGTCACTGGGGTGGGTTCCAATCCAGCACGACTGGCGTCCTCGTGGAAAAAGGAAATCTAGAAACAGGACAGGCACGCACAGAGGGAAGACCGTGTGAAGACACAGGGAGACACAATGTGCAGGCTGCAATGATGCCACAAGCCAGCGAACATCTGGGGACACCGGGAGCTGGGAGAGGCAAAGAAGGAGCCTTCCCTCCAGGTTTCCGAGGGAGTGTGGCCCTGACGACTTCCAGATCTTGGATTCGTAGCCTCCAGCGCTGTGAGACGGTACATTTCTGTTGTTCCAAGACACCCAGGTTTTAATGCTTTGTCACAGCAAAGTAGTCCTTAGGAAGCCAATACAAGTACAAAGGATTTTTGTTAACTTTTTATCAGATTCACCAGGTGTAAGCCTTTTCTCACATTTCTGGAATTTCTTACTAAATTTTTATATTCACGTATATGTATTTGTGTAGATAGATAGATACATGGTACATTAGATAGATGTACACTGTAATATCACTACATACATTATAGATACACCAGATAGTAGATAGGTAGTAGATTAGGTGGATGTATGCTATATATATATATATATATATATATATATATACACATACATACATATATATGATAGATACACGATATATATCCTATAACTATATAACTATATACATATACTATATATATACATAGAACTATATATAGAACTCTTTCTCTCTCTATATGTGTGTGTGTGTGTGTGTGTATACATATATATATATTTTTTTTCCTGGACCATTTGAAGTAAGTTGCAGTCCTGATGCACCTCTCCAGAGTGACCAATTGTCTTAGTTTGCCTTAGATTTTCCTAGCTCTGGCGCTATGATCCCACACCCTGGGAAGCCTCTCAGAGCCAGGAGTGAACTGGCACGGTTGGTCACCCAACTGTTAAATAGTTCAGTGAGTACATCCTGAGAACAAGAACAATCTCACACACACTAAACTCAATTCACGCATTGCCTTTAGATGTCACGTTTCTTGAGTTTCCCGCAGACGCCTGCTTATTTCATCCCCAACAGTTTCCCATCATTTTTTTTTTTCCTGACCTTAGTAATGGATTACAGGCCACTGACTAAACGGGAATCCATTCTGATAATCAATAGATAGATACAGAGTAGAGAAGGCACAGCTCCTTTCTACAGTGTGTGGCCAATTAATAAATGCAAAGACATAACGTAGTTAGAAAATCAGCATTTTGCAGCCGTCACGGATTAGCAGGCTCGGGCAGCTAGTGTCGACAAATGCGAAAAACCAGGAAATAAAAGTGTGATGAGTATCGGGCTTTATAGTTCTGAGGTTGCCTGCAGGGAGATTTTGGACAGGGACCTGGGTCACAGTAGAAGTGATTGCTTCCCCTCAACCCCCCCAGTCTGGTCTTGCCCCATCGGACCTTCAGCTCCCTGGGTGGGTTGTCGTTTCGCTCACTGCTGTGTCCCCAGCACTTCACCACATGCCCGAGACATAGCAGGTGCTCAGTAAATGCTTGTAAATGCTTGTAAAGCAGTGAAGGACCAGCGAGGTCTCTTTGGGCAGGGGCTGATAAAAGAGAAATGAATTTCGCTGGACCTACTCCGCCTTCTTACAGAGCGTGTGATCTCTTCCGTACCGGGTTCCAGAGCAGGAACGGTGGTGGGCATCCACTCTTCTAAATGTTAACAGCGTAATAAACATGAATCGCCGAAGAGTGCTTTTAAAATAAGGTTAATGGGGCTGCGTTTATTCCATTTTGTTGCATGGTTAACTAGATCCGAATAATTACCAGCCCCGCGTTTATGGATGCCCATTTTAAGGTTATTTTTATGTAGCTTTGTGCGGTGAAGGCTTTGTTTCTTCTCTTGGTTTTATAGGCCAATATGGAGTAGGACATTCAGTAAAGGCCAGCTACAAAGGAAGGACCGTCTCCGGGGGAAGACTCTCCGAAGCCCAGGTCCCCTGTGCAAGGCCACCCCAAGGCAGGCTGCACCAGTCCTTCCAAATCCTGCATGAGCAGGGGTTGCAGGAGAGAATTGTGGCCCAGGGTGTTTTGAGAGAGGCAGGGGACAGCTGACGTGCCCCTTGTCACTTCCCCGCCAACATTATTGTTACCCATTTGGAATTAGGGACCACACCAGCCCATCCCCCCTCCTTTTTCTCTGCGGTGTGCAGAGCTGAGTGCTTAATCGACATTTGCATAAGATGCCATAAATCATAGAATCTTAAAGCTGCAAGAAAGCTCAGAGGTCAACGTGTTCTCCAAGCAGTGAACAAGGAAACAGGAATCGCAAGGGCAGCAAAGAAGTCAGGGAAAGAGAGACGGGCCAAGCACAGTGCTACGCCCTTTACAGACCCTTCTCCATTTTAATACTCGCAATTAACCCCGCGGAGGCCAGAGTGTGATGCCCACTCGGCAGATGAGAAGACTGAGACAGAAGGTGATGGCTGGTCCGGGCCCCCAGCTGAGATTCTCAGCTGAGTGTGAGTTGCTTGACTTCAGGCTTCAGGCGCTGTCCACGGGGACCCCACAGGTACGGCGGATCTGGTCATCTGGAGGGTGTGACTGGGCCTCCGTTTCACTATCTGTGAAATGGGTGTCATGAGTGCAACCATCTCTACTGCGTGTGCCCAACAGGCTTCAGGCAATGAGAAAATGCGAGCCTGGACGTGAACGTGCTCTAGAAACGGAGTCAGAGTGCAGTACTCAGCCTTCAACACCCCGACGGAGCCCAGAGTGCCCAGAAAGCCCTGACTCTGTGCCTGGGAGTGGTCCGGGGCAAAGAAAAGAGGCACGGATGTGAGAGTCAGACAGAACTAGGTTCACATAGTACCCTTTCTGCCTGGCCAGTGCGTGAACTTGAGCAGGGAACTCTATCGGCTTCTCCACGTTCCCTTCATAAATATTCCCAGAGTAATGGTCAAGGGCACAGATCCGGAATGTCTGGGTTCAAACGGGCTCTGCCACGGGTGATGTCTGCATGACTCCACACGCGTGACTTATCATCATCACCGTGGAGGTGTGGAGCACACGTGATACTATGCATAAGTCTACACGCAAAGCAAGATGTTTTACAAAGGCATACCCTCGTGTGACCGCCAGCAGATCAGGGTATGGAACGCTTCCAACAGCCCAGAAGCACCCACCATGGCCCTCCCGGTCAATCCTGCCTTCTGCCCCAGAGGTAATCACTGCTCTGACCCCTACTATCATCTGTTTTTGAACTTCTGTATAGATGGGGACACACAGTAGGCTCCCTTTCTGTGAGTCTCTTTACATGTCTGTTTATTTTGAAATTATTATTTATTTATTTATTTTTGAAAGACAGAGAGAGAACGAGAGCAAGCGAGGGAGGACATAGACAGAGGGAGAGAGAAATCCCAAGCAGGCTCCGGGCTTTCAGTAGTGCAGGGCTTGAACTCGTGAACTGTGAGATCATGGCCTGAACGGAAACTAAGAGTCAGATGCTTAAGCAACTGAGCCACCGGACACCCCTATCTATTTATTTTGAGAGAGAGAGAGAGACAGAGCGCGCAAGCATGAGCAGGGGAGGGCAGAGAGAGAGGGAGAGAGAGAATCCCAAGCATGTTCTGCACTGTCAGCACAGAGCCCAATGCGGGGACCGAACGCATGAACCATGAGATCACGACCTGAGCCGAGGTCAAGAGTTGGCTGCTTACCTGACTGAGCCACCCAGGCGCCCCTGTCTGGTTTCTTTCATTCAGTGTCGCATCTAGGAGGCGCGTCTATGCTGTTGGGAGCTGGTAGCCCGTCCCTTCTCACTGCCGTGTAATGGTGCGTCACGTGACTTCACTGCAGTGTGTTTATCCATTCTCCTGTTGATGGACTTATGGGATGTTTCTAATTTTTAGCTCGTATGCATAAAGATCTCATGAAAATTCTTCTGCGTGTCTTTAGTATCCCCCCAAATGCTCGTTTCTTTTGGGTGTGTACTCAATAGGAGAGCTGCTCAGTCAGTGTGTAGACACCTGCTTAGCTTTAGGACATGTGAGTACAAGTGTTTTATCCCCTCTGTGCCTCAGTCTTCTCATCTGTAAAATGGCGCCAGCCCCCTGAGCCCGTCGTGAGGATTAAATTGATCCTCTATGCACAGCGGGAAGAAAACAGCAAGACACAGAATGTGTTCAGCCAGATGCCGTTAGGGGAAACTTAAGAGTCTGCATGAACAACAAGATGTAACGTTTATGGATGCATAATCATGTAATAAACATTCAAAAACATCTATTGGCATAGTAAACTCCAAATTTAGGCTCCTGGGGGGAGGTTTGGGGACAAAACTGGAATCTGGGTGCGTGCAGGGGACTCAGCTCTATCGGTAATGTCTTATTCCAGAAGGAGGTGATCGGGAGGAAGTACAGCATTAGGTTAAGATTATTAAAAGCCGGCGTTTGTTATATTTTCTGTGTTTTTGTCTCTGTGTTCAAAATACTTCTCATTAAGACAAAAACATTAATACTATGCAATATTAATCTCCAAAATATTAATACTCTGTAATGATTTGCATACTGCCTAGAAGAGAGCATGCAAATAAATGTTAGCTATTATTATTCCTGTTATACCAAGAGCTCCTTGGATAGCTGATTTTATATGTGGTAGTGGGTGAGTCTACCTGGAAAAGGGGATCCGGTGTAGACAGGGATCACACAGTCGTTGGCATATGGTAGGCCCTCAGTACATCCCAGCTCTTGAAATTTTCTTAAAACAATCAGAAGTCACCAAGCACGATGGTTGGAGCGAAACACGCCACCCCTTCTGGGTGTCCAACCTTAATCGCACCGAGAAACAAAGACACCCAGGAAATCTGTGCGTTGTGGGGACCATGGAACGCTCGCTCTGCTCCTAGCTTAGCCCGAGAACCCGGCCGGGTGAATTATTCTGTGTCTCCCAAGAACCAAGCAAGGTACCCAACAGCCAGGCTGATCTCGACCACGGGCTCCGCTTTTAACAAATGTGATGCTGGCACTATTTATTTTCCAAACGTGGTTGAATTTGTACTCATTGTGGAGATGCAGCTGGGAAAAATAATGACCAGGAAACGCACACACGCACGCACACACACGCACACGCACACGCACACACGTGTGCGCATGCACACAGAATAAGCCGCCAGCAACCAACCTTCCCAGGAAAACGATGGAAAAGATGAAGATAAACAAAAGGAGCTTTTTTTTTATATCCCTTTAATTAAGAGGAAGAAAATAGCCCACGGGCATGCACGTATGTGGATGTGCGTGCCTGTGTGCACCTGTGCGTATGAGTTGAAAGGAGAGAAATTGAGTGGAAAGAGAACATGTGCGCTTAGCTTGGGAGATGTGGGGACTTCCTCGGCCCCAACCCCGAATCTGGCCACCAAAAAGACGTTTCCTGATTTGCATTCCACTGGCTGGCCGGGCAGAACCGACATACTTTACTTTAATAATGTCTTAGGCACGCACAAGGGTTCCCCAGCCCCAGTGAAATGGGTCCCCCTGCCCTAGCGTGGTGCCCAGGATCAAATGCTATTCCTGGGCCGGTGTGAGTGGAGCTTCTAATTGCTTCACCTCAGCTTGGCTCACAGCGATATGAAAGCCCAGGCCTCCAGCAGATCAGCCTCATAAAAAGAGAGAATCAGGAGCCCCATTAGGACAGGAATGAGGAATTCTGGGGAGCAGGTGCAGGGAAGCTCCAGGCTTAGGTCAACCTTGCCAGGTGAGTTTCACTGGTGAAATCTTGGAGACCCTGGAGGGCTTTCTTCGGAAGCAAAAGGCATTTGGAGCCTTTGGGTTTGAGATCCACCCGGCTGTGCCACTTGCAAACTATGCGCGGCTCCCTCTGAAACTCAGTTTGCTCACCTGCCAAATGGAGCAAGGCCATCTGCCATCCGTCCTGGGTTGGGGCAACAATTGCAATGAAGAACGTCTAGCACCGTGCGTGGCACGGCGCCAGTCATGCTGACTGGGTCTGATTTTTAGAGCAAAGAAGGAATCAGACTCTCTGAAGGCAGTCAGTCTGGTAGGGAAGACAAAACCTCAAATGGGGACCGAATGGAAGGAGGCTCGGGGTTGCGGAGCGCTCAGGAAGAAAAAGCAGCCGGGCGCTGCTGAGGGACCAGCCTGAAATGCAGCTATAACCTGTGTACATGGCGAAGCCGGCTGGATTCTCCAACGTACCTGATTCTTCTCATCAGCAACGGTGACCAGTGGCACAAAGAAAACCTCTTTGTTAATCTCCTCATAAACACCTGCCACCTTCCACGTGGTTTGCATGAGCTGTCTCATGTAATATTTTATCCTTATAATGATGCTATTTTCCTCTCTGCTGGACATCTGTTGGTTTTACCAGCCTGGCTTCCATTCCTCCTTCTATCTGCTAAAGATACATTGATTTTCTTCCAGAAAAAAAAAAAAAAGTCACTGTGTGCTTCTGACATGTTCTGTATCCCCGTGTTCTCGGCTTGCTTGGAAAAGAAGGAATCTGGCTACGGTTTGGGTCTGACCAATCAGTGTATTCCATGCCTCTGGTGTCAGTGATTGACGGGGGTGAGAATGTGATATACACCAGAGATAAGGCTTAATTGCAGGACTTTAGATATAACTATTGAGAAAGGGATGTTCTTTTCAATGACGATTGCTGAGCTAAGAGGAGAGAGGCTTGGAGCCACTGGCACTACTTTTGTTACCATGAGGTAAGGTCTTGCCTAACAATGAAACAAACACAAGAACTCAGAGTAGCTATAAGACAGTCCTGAGAGCACCCTCTGAGCACCTAGATCCAGCCATTCCTGCAGCTAGAGACTCCTTGAACGTTACAGTTCTGTGAGCTGCTACATGCCCTGTCTCTCAAGCTGCTTGTGTGGGATTTCTGTCGCTCAAATCTGAGAGGATCCTGAATCACCTCATTTTTATATTAATATTAAGTCCTTCAGAGAAGCAAGGAACATAAACTTGCCTGAGGCCACACAGTTTGGTCGATTTGCCTGCATCACCCCAGATTTTCCTGGATCCTGACACCATACTCTTAACCCCTGGGAAATTCTGTTATTGACATTATCTTAAGAGAGATGTTGGATTCTATTTTATTCTTATGGTTTACGATGGGGGTAGCAATGACTAGCTCTTGTCGGTGAGACTTCCAGGACCCGCTAGTGCTGGAGCCCCTGATCACTAATGGTGGCTTTGTGGATGGTTCAGCGGGATGATGAACCACACCTTATGGTTCATTTGAATAATCCTCCACCACCTCTAGGGCCATCGAGACATAGATTTGTAATTTTTTTTAAATTTTTGTTTTTAATAGTGTTTTATTTTTTTTTACTTCATTTTCTTTTTTTAGGGGAAAAATGACTTTATTTTCTCCGGGGCTGTGAGCAGACATCTCGTCTCAGAACTTCCGGAGTGGCTTCTTGGGGCCAGCAGCCTGTGTGACTTTGAGTACGTCGACGCACTCAGTCTTACTCAAGGGCTGCCGCTAGCCCGCTGTGACCACATCGCCAACTGGACATCCCCGAAGCAGGGGGACAGTGCGCAGACACGTTCTTGTGGCTTCTCTTGAAGCGGTTGCACTTTTGGATGTAGTGAGGCCGTCTTGGTGGATGACAATGGTCCTCTGTGTCTGTATCGTTGTCACCACCCCAGACGAGAATCCACCCTTGCATGGAGACATGACCAGAAAAGGGGTATTTCTTGCCAACATAAGCGCCCTCAGTGGCTTCCTTGGGCATCTGGAAACCCAGACCCGTGTTTCTGTAGTATTTTGCAGCTTCTCCTTGCCAGTTTCTCCAGAAGGACCCTCTTCTTATTGTGAAAGGTGGTTGGCTGCCTTTGGTTGGCCCGCTCAGTGCCAATGTCCACCATCTTCCCGGCCACCTGAAAAAAGGAAGAATACTGTTTTATGTTAAACAGTTAATGGGGGGCACCTGCATGGCTCAGTTGGCTAAGTGTCTGACTTTGGCTCAGGTCATGATTTCACGGTTCGTAGGTTCGAGTCCCACATCGGGCTCTGTGCTGACAGCTCGGAGCCTGGAGCCTGCTTCAGATTCTAGGTCTCTCTCTGTCTCTGCCCCTCCCCCACTCACACTCTGTCTCTCTCTGTCTCTCAAAAATGAATAAACATTAAAAAAACTAAAAAAAAAATGGAACAGTTAATAGGTCACGAGGACTTGTGGAAATAGTAACAAGGGTTCCTGTGTTTGCTTCCCCCAATGATAATATCCTACACAGCCATAATGAAAACGGCCAAAGCCAGAAAATCAACAATAGTACAATACTATTAACTCGAACATGACCTAGTGTGGATTTCACCGGTTTTACGTATACTTATTTTTCTTTTGGTGTCCAGTTCTGTGAAATTCTGCCACACGTGTGGATTTGAGGGACCGTCACCATGAACAAGATAAGGCTGCTCCATCACCACGAAGAAACTCCTTCCCTCAACCCTAAATAGCCACACCCCACCGCAATCCTAGTGCCCAGCAGCCACCGATCTGATCTATCTGGCTATACCTGTGTCACCTTGAGAAATTTTTTTTTTTTTTAGATTTTTTTTTTCAACGTTTATTTATTTTTGGGACAGAGAGAGACGGAGCATGAACGGGTGAGGGGCAGAGAGAGAGGGAGACACAGAATCGGAAACAGGCTCCAGGCTCTGAGCCATCAGCCCAGAGCCTGACGCGGGGCTCGAACTCACGGACCGCGAGATCGTGACCTGGCTGAAGTTGGACGCTTAACCGACTGCGCCACCCAGGCGCCCCTGAGAATTTTTTTTTAATTTTTATTTATTTTTTATTTTTTTCGACATATGAAATTTATTGTCAAATTGGTTTCCATACAGAGAATTTTTATATACAGCATTCTCTTCTTCATATTTGAACATTCATGTCAAGGTGAATCGTATAGCACAGAAACTTTCAGGATTGGCTTTTTTTCTCACTTGGCACAATGCTCCCAAGATCCATCCAAGGTAATGCATGTATCTATAGTCTGCTCCTTTTCGTTGTTGAATAGTATTCCTTTGTATGGGCATACCGTAGTTTGCTGAACCGTTCACCCAATGAAGGTCAAGTTAGTTCCTGTTTGAGGTGATGAACAAAGATGCTTTGTATCCACATACAGGTGTTTATGTAAAGATAAGTTTTCACTTCTCTATAAAATAATTTTTTTCTTTTTTAATGTTTATTTTTGAGAGAGAGAGAGAGAGAGCAAGCAGGAGAGGGACAGAGAGAGGCAGAGACACAGAATCCCAATCAGGCTCCAGGCTCTGAGCTGTCAGCACAGAGTTCATCTCAGGGCTCCAACTCACGACCCTCAAGATCATGACATGAGTCAAAGTCAGATGCGTAACTGACTGAGCCATCCTGGCGTCCCTCACTTTTCTATAATAAATACCCAGGAGTGGGATTGCTGGGTCATATGTTATGTGTAAGCTGTATAAAAAAGTGGCAAGCTGTTTTCTGGAACAGTTTTCCAGAACATTTCCCCCAGCAGCAGGTTGGGGTGAGCAACCCTCTTCCCATGCATCTTCTGATGAACAGCGTCACGTCAGGAGAATGTCACAGAAAACATGCAGTCTCCCTCTCCTGGGACCATGCTTAGGAGCCAGTATGAAATGACACCCAACACGTACATTCAAAAACAACTAATTTTTTTTTTCCTGATGATAAACACAATGTTTCATCATGGCAAAAAAAAAAATCTGGAAAATGCAGCAAAAGATAAAGAAGAAACAAAAATTTCTCACAATGTCGCAGCAGGCAAGAAAGCACCTTTGGGATTTCAGTGTTGGGCTTGTTCCTATGTTTTTCATTTTTTTAAATATTTATTTATTTATTTTGAGAGAGAGGGAGGGAGAGAGAGGGAGGGAGAGAGAGGAAGAATCCCAAGCAGGCTCTGCACCGCCAACACAGAACCTGACGCAGGGCTCGAACTCACGAACGGCGAGATCATGACCTGAGCCGAAGTCAAGAGTTGGACGCCTAACTGACTGAGCCACACAAGGCATCCCGAGGACTCGTTCTGGGTGTCTTCCATAAACGTGCTCGGATTTCATCCATCCCTGGCTGGTGGGGGGCCACCTGTTCTCTCTCCCTTAATAAGAAAGGAACACGAGACAAAACAACCACCCCCACCACAACCCCCCCCCCCCAAAAGAAAACACACCCTAGGCCTTGACTGCTTCTGTCTTATCGGCCTGCTCTTCATCGAGCCCGAGTTTGCTCTCGCGGCCTTCAAGAATAGACACATCTCTCGCCTATTCCTGTCACGCGCCTCAAGGCTGCTCAGCCTGGTCTTATCAGCGGAAGGCACCTGGTGCATTGTGGGAGAGCCGGCAGGGTGGGAGCCCTTTCCAGAGAGGTTTCCCCCGACCGGGCCCCGGGCCAGCCGCCCTGCTGACCTAGAGTTGATTTTTCCTCCTTTTTGCATCCTCCCCACCTTCCCTCGCATCAAGGAGGCTCTGGGGCTGAATAGAAATGGCCTGCCTGATGCTCTTGCTCCAGACCGACAGCCCGTGAGACCCCGTCCAGCCCTGGGCTGAGGGACAGTAGACCCCAGGGGAGAGAAGATCGTGCCCTGCCCTCTCCGGCCAGGCAGGAAGGACGTCAAGTCCGGGAGCCCGTGACAATGGCATCTGCCTCTCAGGAGCACGGCATTCTGAGGACTACACTTTTTATGATAGATATGTTTTCCTAGAGTTGGGGAAACCGGTTCAAGGTCAACGGCGGCCACTCTCATCTCGCTAGGGTTTTTCCATTTTCCAAAGCTCAGGCCCCAGTCACTGGCACGTTTAATCGTCGAAACGACCTCTGGCCATGACTCCAGTCTTCCAGAAGAGGAAGCGCAAAGTGCAGGCAGGCACAGAGAGGCACCAGCGCCGTCTGGAAGTTACACAGCCAGGAACTGGCGGAGCCAGGGTTCTGACCCCGCGAGTCGGTCTCCGACTTCCTGCTATCATCAACGTGTCCGCGGCTCTCGGCCTCCCCATCTGCACAGAATGGACCTTCATCTAGTTTCTCTCTGTGGCCATCTTGCATTCAAACTTTTGATGACCCCGTTTCAGGATCAAATATTTGCTCAGTCCAGCCTCACAAGGGGGCCTTGACTCTTGGAGCTGAAAAACATGAACAGAGTCAAGTGAGCATTTGCCAAATTGCGAGAGATTGGCCCAGACCCAGTCCATCGCATGCTGGGGGTGTGTGGCTGGGGATGATGACACCTGGCAGAAAGTTTGGGCAACCGAACAGGAGCAAAAGGACAGGGTGGATGCCACAGCAATGCATTTACAATCAATTTATTGCTTCGGTGGTGGTGGTGGGGGAACATAATTAATATTAAAGATGCTAAAGATAATGGAAACCTATAAACCCAAGTCAGCAGAAAGTCTACTGCCTAGGAAGATCGCTCTTTACATTTGGCTGAAACTCTGCTAAATACCTCTCTGCGCATATTTCTAGATGAAGAGTGCTGGGTTGTACACGTGCGTAACCCTCGTGTCCGGTCACGGCAAGTGAGATCCTTTCCCCGTGTCGGTATATGACCCTCTATACGTTCATGGTTTTGGAATATTCCAGGACTCAAACATACCACAGTTTGTTGAACTGGTGCCCCGATGCTGGATCTTTAAGTAGTTTCCAAACATTTGTTCTTGTGAGCTGCCCAGTGTGGAAAAGGGGATCTGGACAGAAGATATTACCCATATAGATATACCTACACATATAGATAGGGGTGTAGGTACGGATGTAGATGCCGATGCAGGTGGAGGTATGGGCAGAGGTATTGTTATTGATATGTGCAAATACTTTAGGTATCAGAGTCTATCTGACAATGAAAACTTGTTTTTGGGGGGTGAGGGGTAAGTGTCTTGATAGGTGATCAATTTTGAGGTGGAAGGTGAGCCCGGGTATGCTCTCTTCTTCCTGGGAGGCCACACGGACCAAGCGGCAGTCACGTAGCGGGTTCTCAGTCACTATCACTTTCCCCTTCTCTCTTATTCCAGCCTCACTTAGGAGACAACAAAGAGGCAGCCTTCACTGAATAATTCATTCAGAAATCCAAACAAGGACTTCACACCTCCCATGTGCCAGATTCTATGCTAGGCATTTGGGATGCAGCCATTGAAAAGGCAAGGGACCTCACTTTCTGGGAGCTCCAGGCAAAGGAGAGACGCCCAAATGAACGGCACAGGGGAGGGGGTGGGGGGGTGGGGAGGGTGTAGAGGAGGCAGGAGCAAGGTCAAGACTGACCGCTGCTGCTCGGATTAGCCTTGGGGAAGACGGGTGAGCAGAGTCAGTGAACGATTTCTGGCACAAGACACACCCAAACTGAGCTTGGAGGGGGGAGATGATGGGAATTCTCAGGTGGGAAGTGAACTTCTGAGGGATGAAAGGGCCTAGAAAGGCAGTGCACAAAGTCAGAGCTGAAGCGGCTGGTGCGTGGTGGTTTCCTTGCAAATGGCAGGCGAATGGAGCCCCTTTGGCCCATGACATTCAGTAACGGGGGTGGGATGGAGCTAAGGTGCCTCCAGGGGCTGGGACAGAAGAGGACGATGGTGTCTTGGGAGGGTATGGGTCCTCTGGGGACAGCTCACATCAATTTTCAGGAGAAGATGAAAATCCTATTGATCACAAGAACCCCTCCTGAGTTGTCAATGCTGGCAAGAGATTCACTATTAAAACCAAATGAACATCCACAACCATGAAAACAAACAAAAAAAAAGCAGCCACCCATCCCCAAATGCCCTGTAAGCTAAACAGAAAGACGTCCAGGTGACAAAATTCTGCCCACAGGGCCCCAGTTCACCAGCCTGTCACACGATACCTCCCCAGCAGTACATGACCTTAAAAGACACCCTCCATTTACATGTTTCAGAAAAGATACCCCCTGCCAACATGGCCGGATTTATTTTTAAGGCAAGGTTTCCTTGTCTGTGTTCAACTCGATGGGTGGAGAAAATAATTAGAATTGATTTCTCTGTACCCACTCAGGAATAGAATAGGAGGTGACTTTCGTCTCTCTCCACAGGAGACAAGAAGAAAAAAAGAAAAAAAAATTCCTTCCAATCCGTGTCTAATCCCACGGATAGTCTCCTCACTTTTGGGACTGTTTTAGTGGTGTCTTTTGATTACAACATTGGTTTGAAGAGACACTAATTGTACCCTGCTTACAACGCTTGTAATTATGCGTATTACATTTTGATTCATTTCCATATGTCAACACCACTACGAGATGGGGTGGGGTGGGTGGCGGAGGACGGCTTTTATAATCCGTTATTGTCTATGGAAAAAAAAAAAAACAACTCCGCACAGAACATGAGTGAAGTGTTCTTTGTTGAAATTGGAAATAAGATTATACATAAAAGTCGTCCTCTGACATCCAGAAAATGGACAGTTTAAAATAAATTGCCACCGCTGGTCAACAAGATTGCCAGCTCCCCTCTCTTCTTTTACACTAACGAGGGAAACACCTTTCAAGGCTTTAATCGCAATATGTTCGAGTGTTTTCAATAGCTTTCTTCTTAATAAAGGATGACCCCAGTAGTCCTCCCTTCGCTGAAGACTTTGTCCTACCCCTGATTTGTGGGCGCCTTGTGAAAAAAGACAGACAGAGAGAGAGAGAGAGAGAGAGGAGGGAGAGGGGGGACATATTGGGGTGGGGGAGGGGGGTAGCGACAATGTCTCCTAAGCTTGCAAAATCCCAAGCGACATGGCGGCAAAGAGAACAGGACCCTCCTGGCCCAAAGGGCGATGACTCGGAACCAAATAATAAATAAATAAACCAAACAAAACAGCAGCTTCAACCCCCACCCCCCTTCACTGTGGGGACCTTGCTTCCTCTGAAGACTTTTCCGAAGCAGGTTATTGGCTGTGACCCTGGGGCTTGAAAGTTGCGGGTACGCTCTGGATTGCAAATCTGGAAGGTCTGGGAGAGGAGGCCGGGAGCTTTGGAGCAGGATTTGCAAAAGGCTGTGGGTGGAGGCAAAGGGGTGTATGGGTCTAGGGCACCCCTTCTCCCATTTCCCCACTTACACAGATGAGGACGTAGGGGACAGGAGGAGCCTGTTATATGTGCTGAATTGTGTCCCCCTTCTCAAAATTCGTCCGTCGAAGCCCTCGCCCCCGGTGCCTCAGAACGTGACTGTATTTGGAGGCAGGTGATTGAGTTAAAGTGAGCCCTAATTCAATCTGATTCGTGTCCTTAGGAGAAGAGGAAATTGGACACAGAGAGAGACACTGGCAAGCAGGCATGCAGAGGAAAGGCCATGTGAGGACACAGACAGTCGCAGGCCCTCTGCAAGGCAAGGAGAGAGGCCCCAGGAGGAACCAATTCCGTGTCACCTTGATGTCGGACTTCCAGCTTCTAGAACCATGGGAGAATACATTTCTGGTGTTTAAGCCCCCCAGGGCTGCACAGCCAGACCGGATGCAGGGACAGTGTCTCCCTGAGCTCAAGGCTGGGAGTTTGTGGTTAAAAGGGCAGAATAGACATACTCCAGGATGTCATAATAGGAAGCACCATTCACTGAGCCTTAGGCCAGCTCTGTGCAAGGACTTCCTGACTTCATCTCTCCCACTGCCGCTCTGTGCACTGGACAGCTCTCTTCTCTACTCAACGTGGAAAATCATATGTGGCCGATGAGGATTTGAGCCCATGCTGACTTACACAGTCTCCTTGTGGCTTTGTATCTCCCAGTCTCGGGTGTGACAACTGTTCAGACCCATCATTTGGGAAAACGCCAAGGGCAAGAGGGAAGACCCCCTCCCCTCTTCTAGACAGCTTCTTCACCTCCCTGTATCCGAGCCCCTGACGTCTTCCCTCCCAGGTCATCACAATGGGAATCAAACATCCGTGGCCAGGCTGGAGGTTGAGCTGCAGGCTCTGAACAGAGATTCATTTCTGCTTCGTCACATTCCCAAGAGTTTTTATGTCTCAAAGCCTGGCTACGCGTGTGCTCCTTGGGGGCCACGAGCACGGCATTTTGCAATTCCTCCTTTTTCATGAGGCCCCTGGTGCTGTGACTACATGGGACAGATTTGCTCTCTCGGATCAGCTGGCCCTGCTGTGGGGCCAACTGTCTGAGTGTTCACAATAACGGGGTACTGTCCCCGATAGAGTGTTGTGCTTTGAAGTAAAGGAAGAGACACCCCCAGAGGCAGCCTACAGGTTATCAGAAGAAGCCCCAGCCTGGCCAGGCACCGGCCTGAGAATTCATCCTCTGCCTCCTGGCACCTCTCCTGTGAGCCCCAGCCTGTGCTTAGCAACATCAAGGAATAGAAGCAGTTAACTGTTGCTGTTGGGGGGGGGGGGGCTATTCTAAGACCCTAGGCTCACTGGAGCCTGTCACTCTCCCTACCGGCCAGCACGGAGGAGCGAGCACCCCTGTTCTTCAGAGGACGACACCGAGGTTCAGAGAGGCATAGCAACGTGCTGAAATTCCCCCAGGGAGCACGGTAGAGCCGAGCCAGGATTTGAACACAGGGCTGTCTGACTCCACAGCCCGTGTGCCAAACTGCTGGACCACACCGTCTGCTTGGGCAGCGGCCCTCTGCTCCTCTGTTGGCCCTGACGTGCCCGCCAGCTGCTCACTGCCTTCGAGGTAATTTCTCAAGGGTCTGTGCCCTCTCCTGGTGTCCGTGCTCTGGGAGACCCTGGCTCCTGCTCTTACCCTATCTGCCTCCAGGGTCATCACGCGAATAAGATTCTCCTGGGCTCCAGGGTCCTTTTGGACCCACCTCTGCAGTTTCTTGTTGCCTCTGTGTTGTCCCCGTGGTTTTTCAACTTGTGTCCCTTCATACTTTGTTTTGTGTATAGTTTTATGCTGATGTTCATTGATTGGATTCTGCCATAGTTTCTGCCATCCCAGAAGGGCCCGCCGCAGGGCTGAGAGCCCCGCAGTGTGGGGCCCCGTCCCGTTCACCCCTGAGTGTCCCTGCCTTACACAGGGCCTGGCCCATGCCGTGTTTAAGAAATGGCCGCCAAGCTAAGGTGTTATTGTCCATGCTTTCCTACCGTAGGTGTTTCTTAGGCACCACTATGTGCCAGACACTGGGTTAGATGCTGTGGATATAATAGTGACCAAAAGAGAAATCTTGACCTTCGTGGGACTTATGTTCTATTAGAAGCATGGTGATCAGAAAGAAGGAGGAGGGGGAAGGGAGGGGAAAGAGAAATAGAAGGAGGAGAAAGAGAATATAGGGGGAGGGGGAGTGGGGGGGAGTAAGGGGAGGAGAGGGAGGGGGAGGAGAGGGAAGGAAGGGAGACAAAGGAGAGGGAGATGGGGAGGAGGGACAAGGAGGAGGGAGAGGGAGAGAAGGAGAGAAGGGAAGGAAGGGGAAGGGAGGAGGGGAAAGAAGGACAGGGAGGAAGGAGAGGGAAGATGGAGGAGGGAAGGGGAGGAGAGAGGGGAAGACACAGGAGGAGGGGCAGGAAGAAGAGAGAGGGAGGAGGGAGAGGGAGGAGGGAGAGGGAGAAGAGGAGGGAAGGGAAGGAAGGAGGGGGAGGAGAGAAGGGGAGGGGAAGAGGGGAGGAGGGAAGGGGAGGAGGGGAAGGAGAGACAGGGAGGAGAAGGGGGAGGAGGGGTGGGGAGGAGGGAGAGGAGAGGAGGGAAAGGAAGGAAGGACTTGAAGGAGGACTGGGAGAAGGGAAGGGGGAGAGAGAGGGGAGGAGGGACAGGGAAGAGGGAGATGGGAGGAAGGGAAGAAGGGAGGGGAGGAGGGAGAGGAGGGAGAAAAAGAGGAGAAGGACTTATGCATGGAAATGTCTCAGAATACCAAAAATGCCAAAATATCAATGGAAGTTTCCTTTTTGTTGAGTTATTCCCTTTTTTCTATTACATTGTCTTGATTTTTTCCTTTTCAACACTAAGCCCATACAACTTGTTTAATGATTTTCGAAAAATGAGGGGCTTTTTGGACTTGAAAAGGTGAGAGACCATGGACTGTCTGGTCCACCCTGTTCATTTTCTGATGGGGAAATCGAGGCACAGAATGGTGACTTATCCAAGGTCACAGTGCAAGCAGGAAAGACTGAGACTGGGCAGACCTCTTTTCCCACACACAGATCCTTGGGGGAGGAAGACCCCGCTGAAATGTCGTGGGGCCATGCAATACCCGGGCAGTGGCCCTTGGGAACCTGTGCCACAGCCCTTAGCTCACCTCTCACGGCAGCCTGGCTGTGGTGGACAGTTCCAGGCCACTTAGACTCAGGCCACAGTGTCCACATCAAGCACAAGCAATGAGGCTTTTTGCTTTCTGTTGGGACAATAGTCCTGACAGTGGGGCAGCCATCACCCCGAGGTCAGCCCTCAGCACTGCAGTGACAGAGCTGGGACTCTGAGATTCTGAGTGGTCCCGGGGCAATTGAGCCCCCCTTCGTAGCAGTGACCGTGACAACCTCCCTTAAACTGGCTCTCCCTTATCCCTATCTTGCTGAACAGACGTTAAATAAGTAGATATCCTTCAATAAGCAAGATGCGTGGTATGCCAGACGGTGCTACCAGCACCAGAGTTTGGGGACTAGAAAGGGACAGAAGAGGGAGGAGGCAGGGAGCCCCAGCGCTGTCTTCAGGAAGCCCAAGGGAAGCGAATGCAAACACCCCTGAAGAGGGAGGGTGCCTGCACTGTGAAGGAAAGAACACTGTGGCCAGTGGCTGGAGGGGAATGAATAAGAGAAAGCTGACGGAGGAGCCCAGGGAGTCTTGGAGAGGGGAGCTAACTACTGCAGGTTCATGCAGCAGGGCTGGCTTTGGACCCTAGTTTTTCTGAGTCACTCTTCTACATCACACCACGCATGGTCCTCAAAAATATTGAGTGGAAAAGGAAAGGAAGGAGGGACGGAGGAAGGCAAGGAGGCGAAATGGATGAATGGATGGATGTAAGGATGGATGATGAATGGATGGCGAGGTGGGTGGAAGGATGGCAAGAAGTAAAGAAGAAAAGAAGAAAGATGGTGGATGGATGGATGGATATGAATGGGTAGCAGGAAGAGAAGAAGAAAGAGAAGAAGAAAAGAAGGAAGTGAGGAAGGAAGGAAGGAGATTGGATGGATGGATGGATGGATGGATAGGTATGAATGGATATCAAGAAGAAAAGAAGAAAAGGAAGAAGGAAAGAAGGAAAGAAGGAAGGAAGGAAGGAGATGGATGGATGGATGGATGGATGGATAGCAGGAAGAAGAGAAGAAAGGAAGCAAGGGAGGGAAGGAGGAAAGAAGGATTTTTTAATGTGTTTAACCCCCATGCTTCCTGTGCTCAATCCGGCCCACTGGTGTGTCAGGGGCTGCTGCCTACACCCCCCTCAGGCTCTCTGTACTTTCCCCTATGACCCCCTGGGCATTCCGCAGCCTGAGCCCTCACCCCAGAAAGGTAATTCTACCCTCTAATTACAGCTCTTGTAAAAGTAAGAGAGGGGCTCATTCTTCAGAAATAAATCAATACAAGTTAAAAGGCCATCCTGTTTGTTTCTGTAACAATGCTCTTTAGAAAATTGGGTGCTGTTCCATTTGCTGACGGGTACCCCATCCGTCATCGGCAGCCAGAGTCACATCACATTATGTTGCCAAACATAATATAGCATTATCAGGACGCTGCATCACATTGGAGATTGGCAGGGAAATGAATTTTAGCGGAGAGATCTCACTTGAGAAAATATGTAAAGCCAAAAAAGAGGAAAAGCTTAGAGGGAGGTTTTCATAAGCGGAAATGGGATTTACAAAGCTCAATAGTGCTGGAATCCCCAAACCAGGAAAAAAATCACAGCACTACCAAGAGACAACCATAAAAACAAGTAAATACGTTACTTATTAGAATAGGGACCACAAAACTGTCAGAAGTGTTTCCTCCATGGAGACGCGCAACAACCGCTCAAGACAGGTTTTATTATTCCTATTTTACGGTAAGGACACTGAGGCCCAGAGAAGTTAAGTGAGTTCCCTGAAGTCACACAGCCATTAAGCAGCAGAGCCAGGATTCAAAATCTGACCTGCTGATGCTGGAACCAGAAAAACCCAAGGTACGTGGATGAACTAAAGCCAGTTTCCTATTAAGATATACATGACACACTCGATTGTCTAAAAGGCTGGGAAGCTTAGCTGAAGCATCAGACTACACAGATATCATATTCTTTTTTGTTTTAATTTCTTAAATGTTCGTTTATTTTTGAGAGAGATGGGGCGGGAGGGGCAGAGAGGAGGAGACACAGAACCTGAAGCAGGCTCCAGGCTCCGAGCTGTCAGCACAGAGCCTGATGTGGGGCTTGAACTCACGAGTTGTGAGATCATGACCCGAGCCGAAGTCAGTCACTCATCTGACTGAGCCACCCAGGTGCCCCCAGATATCACATCCCTGCCAAGGAGGGATGGTTAATCTGGATGGGCCTTTCAGCCCTATGATCCTCTGGGTCTATAAATAAGTGGCACTTGGGCTGTGTTGGTTCAAGGGAAGGTGACTGTCCTCTTTATGGGAAGGCTAAGCCTGTGTCTGTAGCTGGTACATCTTAGCTGTGCTACGTAGGAGTTTGATTTTTCACCAAGGACAGGGTTCAAGGTTAGCAAGCCACTCTCCCACTTGTGGCCCCAACAGGGACCTCAACTCTGCTTAGGGTGGAGTTTACAGGTGGATGAAGGCAGCTGTCAATCAGAGGGCTCCAGGCTGCCTTGCCCAGACCCCTTCTCTGTCATGTCTGAGTGGTTTCTTTTTCTGAGTCCCATGACACTTTTTCCTCTGGCTGATCCAAGCTGGTGAGATGGGCATGGGGACATCAGTCCTTCCAATGTGACTTGAGGACCTAAACTGCCTGAGGGTATCAGCCTCAGTCCCTGCACTGGAGATGGACAGGGGAGAATGCATATAAAGAGACAAGTGTAATAGGCTTTCAATTGTTTGTAAACACGCTCTGATATCTCAAGTGCTGAATATAGTACCAGACTCCTCGGGTGGGGGGGGGGTTTCAATAACTGGGAGCTCAGATTGTTACTTCTGTGGGGACTGTTCAGCCATAGAAGCACAAAGAAGGAGAGAGTATTAACTGAGCTAGGGAGGAAGCAGTGAGGTTCAAGTTGGGCTTTGAGGCATGGATAGGAGTTTGGTGGCAGGCAAACCTACTAGAGATAAAGACATTCCAGGAAAAGAGGCTAATGGGAAGAAAAATAGGAAGGAATGGCATGTTTGAGGAATGATATAATTTAGGAAGGGGTATCCCTGGTCTGTCAAGTGGAGGGGGCATTGGAATGACAGATATATGACAAGACCCAGTTCGTTCAGTACCGTGCCAGTCTACCTGTGGGTGCACTATACATAGAGTCCAGATGCCATGTGACAACTTTGTATTTCCCAAACCCGAAGCTAATTAGCCAACAGGCATCAGTGTGTAGAACTTCAGTGATTTTTTTCCCTCGCTTTTGAAGCCCCCTTTCCTTCAACAGATAGGAGAGGGTCTCTATACTTCAATGGACATCAAAATCGCCTGGGACACTTGTGGAAATGCAGATTCCTGGGCCCCACCCCCAAGAGATTCTGATCCTGGTGGTCCCCCGATCACACCTGGAGATACACTGCTCCCTGCGGACCCTGAGCGAGGGCCCCGTAGAGACAGAATTCTTTATGTGGCCGCAGCCGCACCAGGGATTTGAAGCCACTAACAGACATCCCCCAAAGGAGGCACCGTCGTTTCAAGTCGGGAAGATGGGAGGCGGTGTGGGGGCTCCAGATTTCACAGCAAGTACTTTGTGAAATCACAACGGCATACTCTGCTGTGGAACCACAGCAGCACCTTATTAAAAAAAGATCAGTGGGGCCCTTGGAATTGATCACAAACTATTTCTGTCAATGTCACACACAACTGTGTTTGGGGAAGTTCACAGACACATCTGCTAAATTGAAAGGCTTTGGGGTTTGAAAATAAACAAATAATAAATAAATGAATACGTAATAAAATGAAAAGGCGGGGGGGGCGGGGGAGGAAACCCAACACTTTGAGTCCGGAAGACAAAATCGAAGAGAAAGGAAAATGATGTATACATACTGTGGTGCGTGGCTGATACTACATTCTGAGTGTTGGGGGGTTGGGGGGGGCGGTGATGAAGGAAGAAAGGCGACAAGGAAGGAAGGAAGGATCACGTATTTCTACAACAGTCTGGAGGCAGCTGTGTCTAGAACAGGAGCTTGGAAAGGACTCTATCTCCAGTTCCTAGTGTTGGTTTTAGGAGTGGCATATTCTGGTTGTTAGAATGCGTTGTCAGCTGGGGCAGCCTATGGTACACTCCTGAGCAGCTGTTTGCAGTTGGGGAAGAGAGACGTGGCATAAAATAAGGAAACGGACTCAAATAAGAGAATTCTCTCTGGCGGAGCTGAAAGGGCCTTTGGAGGGCATCCATTCACTCTCCAGATGAGGGAGGTAAGACCTGGGCGGGGGGGGGGTGGAAATTCTCACCGAAGGTCACCTTGTCCTAGCGGCAGGACCAGGGTAAGAAGCCAGGTCTCCGGACGCCTAGTCTAGTATTTCTCCCTCTGCCTCATGCCGTGGAGGTCTAAAACAGCCACACGCTTCAGATCAAGTGTGGGGGACCACGTGGGGCACTGGGGAGTCAAGAGCAGCCATAGCTGCCTGAACTAGCGTTGGGTCTCAAGTAGGACTCACGTGTAAACTGATCTGACCTGTATGTTTTGGCACCAGAAACACACGCAGTGACGTGCTGTACAGTTGTCATGACAGCTTTAAGTGGCCACAGTTATTCAGCAGGTGTTCCTGGACGCTCAAGGCCCCAGGAGCCACAGTGATGGGGAAGACCAGGTGCGCACCTGCTCTCGAGTCTTCTATCTCCTCCACTCTCTTCCCTGGAGGGAAGGTATCTTCTTTCCACTCCTTCCAGAGCCTCCTTCTATATCGAGTCTGCCTCACCTCCAACCTGTGGGCATCTCAGGGATGGAATTTCATTGTGCCTAGGGCTTCCAACACAGAACACCGTGTTTGGCCCGTGGTCGGCGCTCAGTCCAGGTTTATGGTGTCAATAGCATGCAGTGTGCTACTCGTGATAAGTCTGATGGCAGGCTACCTTGAGACCTCAAGGAGTTTCCTTGAATTGTCATGTCAACAGTGCTGGTCTCAATCCTGATGGACCATCCACAACAGGGGCCCAAGCGGTGGAGCCAAGGGCTACAGAGCTCCCACTGTTGCCCAGAATCATCTGATGTTGTGTCCCAGCCTCTACCAAAATGCAACCCATGGAATGTGGCTCAGGGGACAAGGTGGACTCAGCTCAAGAGACAAGAGCCTCTTTATTCCTTTCTAGAGAGGGCCAAAGAGGGAACGGGAGCTTTGGGGAAGACAGGTAGGGGGTAGGTTCCTTCCCTCCAAAGATGACTGCCTCCAAAGACGTCGATCTTTGCAGATGGGGAAACTGAGACTCAGAGCTGTTGTATAACTCGCCCAGTGTCACATCATGAGGGAGTGATGGAGCCATGAGTCAACTGCATATCTGTCTGATTCCAGACCTGAACTCTGTCGGCTAAGCTGTGCTGTGGGACTCAGGAATTGGCAGATGGTGCCTGGCACTGTGGAGGAGGATATGGAACCCCTTCAGCCACTCTCCCCACCGCTGGTTCCAAATCCCCACAGCAATGTTTCCAAGGCTGTGTGGCCTCCTGGATATTTCCAACACCCTGGCCTCTGGAATCCTGGACCTTCTCAGTTCCAGGACTTTTTCTTTCCCTACAGATAGAGACTCATACCTTCCCCCAACCTTCCAAGGCCAACAAGGCTGGCCCTGAACCGCCCCCGGCCCAACCCAGCTCTGTGTCACAGAATAGCCCTTCTTGTGCCCCATGGGTGAGTCACGGCCTCTTGGGAGTTCCGGGAGAAAGTTGTATTCCCTGTCCACACTTGCCCTTGGCCTAAGGTGTTCCCACCACTTGGGAAGCTCTTTCCTTCCTTTTCCATCTACTGAGCTCCTACACATCTCTCCTGATCCTTCTTCAAATGCCACTTCTCTGACTCCATGTAAGTTAGATCCCGTTTTCTACCCTTTCACTGTATCACATTCCTCTCCTCCATATAATTTGGCTCCATTAGAATGTGATACTTGTGTAATTATCTGATATATCTGTCTCCTTCACTATAGTGTAAGCACATTGGGAACAGAGACCAGGTATGTATTTGTATTATAGTGACCTACCCACAACAGGAACTCAATAAGTGTTTTTTGGATAGTTGGGTAGGGGGTGGACAAATGGATGGATGGATGGATGGATGGATGGATGAGTGGATAGATGGAGGTATGGATGGATGGATGGATGGATAGATGGATGGATGGATGAGAGGGGGATGGATGAGTGGATTGTAGGGTAGATGGTCAAGTGAATGGATGATGGATGGAAAGATAAGTAATACTAACTCCTTGGAATTCCTCAAAGCAAAGCACACTGGACATTATTCTGATATTTTATCCTCCTTTAAATTGTGTCAAATGGATTTACATATAAAGCATGGGTGTTACATTGGCCCAACTAGAGCTGTTTACAGAGTCCAGAATTTTACATGTATGTACCCAACACTCAGAGGAGGCAGATAGACTTCCAGTGTAGCAGTTTAGATGGGAAGTTCTTCCATTAGTCTCACTAGGCTCATCAGCTCCCTCCTTCCCCATCCTCTGCAGAGTATTGAATTACTCTACAGGTCTTGACTCCTCTGTAGTGTGTCATATGTTCACACCTTCTCCAGGATTTTCTAAAGGGAAGGTTATTCCTTTAACCTTTGACTCTAGACTTGACCATGTGATTGGCTTTGGCTCATGGGATGTTAGTATATGTGACATCTGTCTATTGCCATAAGAAGTTGCTGGTCCAAGGACGGTGGGAGACACATAGAGCAGACCTGGAGCTGAGCCCCATCAGGGTCAGCCTAGAGGACCCCAGGCAATGCTTAGAAGAACAGGTGAGAAATCAACGCTTATTTGCCACTGAGACATCTGTGGTTGTTTGTTACATAGCATTATCATGGCCATAGCTGACTGATACACCAACTGTGAGATCTTTGGCAAATTATTTAAGCTTGTTACTTCTTGGTTTCCTCATTAGTAAAAAGGGAATAATATTCTGTCTCCTATAATCAATTTTCCAGAGTGCCTGTGAGAATTATATACAGTAACACACGAAAGAATTCAGAACAGTGTTTAGCATGAAATAAGTGTCCAATAACTTTGGGCAAGTTGATATCATCATCCCCATCATCATATTATTATTATTTGATGCCATAAAACTGAAAGAGGAATTTAGGACGGATTCCAATCATGACCAAAGTCGAAAACACCAGTCGAATACTTCTCCTTATTTTTGCAAATCATAACTACATTCACTCAGCTTTTTCCTTGTGCCAGCACTGAGTTAGGAACTCTACAAGCTTTCTTGCTGAATCTGCAGAAAAGGTGTATGAAGCAGACCTCCTGTTAACCCCATTTACAGATAGAGGCCGAGGTTCACAGAGCTAATTCACCTAGCTGCGAGGTGATGGAGTTGAGATTAAACCTGAGGCAAACTGCAGACTCCACATCCATTAGCTCTGTGCTCCGCAGCTAAAGAATTCCACACACCTTATAGATGAGGAAACTAAGGCTCAGAGAGGGGAGGTGTCTTGCCTGAGATCACACAGCTGGTAAATGGCGGAGCCTGCTTCATTACGACGTTGTCAGCTCTGTGAGACCAGAGGCCATCTTAGGGGGTGACCCAGGGACAGAGGGAGGGTGTCTCTACCCCATCTTCATTTCTGAGTGCCCAAGGATATATTCTTGAGGTGGCATACGGGAAAAGAAACTTCCCTGACATCAGACAGGAGATGCCGTGCTACGCAGTGTGGGCCGAGGCTAACAGGGCATTCATTCCTGGGCCAACTGCTGGAAAATGTGCAAATGCAGAAATATTTCCCCCGCAGAGCTGGGTGGTGTGCAGGTGGGAGCCGTGCAGCTGTGGAGCCCCGCAGAGCGTGTTAGCTATGACTCATCCCCTCCACAGAGCTGGCCTGGCCATTGAGGGTGGGGATCAGGAGCGCACGAGTTGGAACCTGATCGTCATGCCTCCCGAAGACACCCTTTCCTTGACCTCGTCTTCTGTCCAGATGTGTTTTCAGAAACACAGTAGATGGGGCGGGGTCCTGGAAGGAAAAATATGGAAGAACCAAGAGGGAAGAGCATTGTTAGGCGCCTCCTGCACGCCAGGCCCCGGCCGAGAAATTCTCATATGTTATAAGCTCTTTTTCTTCGAAGGTGGATCCCAGCAGCATGGTCATCCCCACGGAGCTTGTTAGAAACGCAGAATTTCACGTTGTGTCCCACACCTGCTGAGTCAGAGACTTCATTTTAACAATACTCCAATGGGCGATGGGTGTGCTCGTCAGCCCAGTTAGACATCCTCACTGCCTCCCTTCTGACGCAAGCACCATCAACCCCCCATCTCCTAGAAGGAAACCTAGTCTCAGAATCACGAGACTTGCCAAAGTCCTCCCGGGGAGGAAAAGGCAATACAGCTATCTGTGCTGGACTTTTTCTGCCCCCGGAACCTATGTTCTTATAAGCAAACTGGCTGAATTCTGCAGTTTCAGGACCATAATAAAGAGGGGCAGTATAGCAGAAATAGCTCTGACAGTATCCACAGCTCAGGTCTTAGCTCTGCCACTGCCTTGCTAAGATGTCGCTTTGGGACTCAGTTTCCCCATCCATGAAATGGGAGCAGAGAGGCATCCCTTTGGGCTGGAAAATTCTGATTCTGGGATCCAGGGATGGCACCAGGAACCTCTCCCATCTCGACCTGAGATTGAACCACAGTCCCTCACCCAACCTCCCTGGGGCCACCCCCGCACCCCACAGCCATCCCAGGCACTCGCTGTCCCCAGTGAAACTGAACTGCCCAGCCGCCTCAAACACCACACAAAATCGCAGGCAACAGGGCAGAAAACCCAATTATTCTCAGCTGTTACACTGCTTAATTTAATATTTCCAACGAGTTCCTTGCGCTGCTCCTCAAGAATGAAATGCATATTTGGGCTCTGTCACAAAACATTACATTTTGTCAAGGCAATCCATTTCGCTGTGGTAATTTGTAAGTGCGCGCCGGCCCCTGTGCGGTCTGGGGGCATTTACAGTGGCTTCTGGGAACAGAGGCCAGAAAGGAGGGATCTGTGCAGGGTCAGGGGGAGGCGGGAGGCTGGCAGGACCTGGGGTGGCATCTGTCTTTCCGAAGCTCCAGAGAGAGTTTGGGGAGAACCAACAGACATGGGACCTCCCTTAGCAAGGAGATTATGGAAGCAGGACCCAGGGAGGCATTGCTGGCAGAGGAGGATTCTGGTTTTCAACGTTTTGAGAAGGTTACGCAATCTTTATTTCTGATCACTGAAGAAAAAGTTGAACATGAAGATAATGGTAATACTATTGAATAGTAAAATCATCGGCAAACTCTCATCTAAAGAGGAAGGCGAGTGTTGTTAAAATTGTGTCATGTACCCTTTAAAAAATTGTTTTAATGTTTCTTTATTTTTCAGGGAGACAGAGACAGAGACAGAGCGTGAGCAGGGGAGGGGCAGAGAGAGCGGGAGACACAGAATCTGAAGCAGGCTCCAGGATCTGAGCTGTCAGCACAGAGCCCGATGTGGGGCTCGAATCCACGAACGCGAGATTATGACCTGAGCCAAAGTTGGATGCTTAACCGGCTGAGCCACCCAGGTGCCCCTGTCATATACCCCTTTAAAGTGGTTTATAAACACCACACACACACACACACACACACACACCCAATGGAATCCAATTCTACATGCTTTTCTTTTCTTTTAAAGACAGAAAGGGGGCGGGGGAGAGAGAGAGAGTATGTGAATGGGGGAGAGAGGCAGAGGGGGAGAGAGAGAATCTTAAGCAGCTCCGCACAGAGTGCAACACAGGGCTTGATCCCGTGACCCTTGGGATCATGACCTGAGCTGAAGTCAAGAGTTGGATGCTCAACCGACTGAGCCAACCAGGCTCCCCTCCACATGCTATTCTTAATTTTATCCAGCAATAACTCACAAGACACTGCAAGAAACTTACAGAGAGTTCCTGTGTACCCCTCCTCCAGCGGTGACCTCTCCCCACAATGATGACATTCACATAACCACAGTACGTTGCCACAACCAGGAAACTGACATTCTGCATACTACATTATCTGCCTTTTCTGCTTCACACTTTCCCATTATGAGCACATGCACTGGTTTCAGACCTTGGTGGTTAAACCCCGGTTTTGCCTCCTTCCACCAGTGGGATCTTGGTCAAAGACACTTTGGTTTGGGACGTATCAGTAAGTGGAGACCTATCTCCTGGCATGCTTGTAAAAATTAAATGATAGAACACACAATGTGTGCCCCATATGAGATGCCTAGGAGATAGCGTCTGTCCCTGTATAATTTTAGGTTTGTATTGTCCCTTCATATCCCAGACATCAGAAAGGTACCTGAGCCATGCTGGGTGCTAGGGGTCGGGAGAGCCTGACACGAGCAAGATTCCTGTTTTTCTAGCTCCCAATAGTCATGGTAGCTGGTTTTTTGAAATCTACTCAATATATTTGAATTTCATACATAAAGTTTGGCTTTAAGAAAAGGATTCAAAGTTTTTAAAAGGAGGAACTCCAAAGGTTTTCCTGATCTCACATGGCTGCATGGGATTGTATCACATGGAAGCCCCATTCTTTCCTAAGTCAATCCCCTTTTGCTGGACATTTAGGTTGTTTCTACTTTTTTTTTTTTTTTTTTTTTTTTTTTTACTAATAGAAACAACTCTGCAATGAACGTATTTTGTGCACTTTTCATAGGTACTTGCATCCTTGTGTAAATATTCTCTTAAAATAAATTCATAGCAGTGGCATTTTAAGGAAATCAGGGAGAATTGATTAAGGAAAAAGGTGTTTTTCTTCTACGAAGCCTAGCACTGGGGACCCCTTCTTGTAGACTCTTAGACAGGTATCATCACAGAGAAGTCAATGTATACACTTGGCACTTAGCTTCTCACACTGAATCCTCCCATAGTTGGGTACAGTGGGAATTTCTCTTCCCATTATGTTGATGAGAAAACTGAGGTTCCCAGAGATCAAGTGCTTCTCTTAGGCCATATGGTGAATAAGTATCCTGAGCAGGGATTCAACCTGCTTGCAAGCCAGGTTCAACCCAGACTGTCTCAGACTACCTCACCCTACACCCGCCCCCCTGTGATATATACACAGACTCAATTCAGGAGCCAGTTTCCAGGCTGGACTTAAGCGATCACATACAATCTCTTGGTGCCTCAATTTCCTCAAGTGTGTAAAATGGGAAATATACATGAGAGATGATGTATTTTAAGGATACTGGAATTTACATGAAATCCAAATTTTTCTTTACCATGAAACTTCTCAAGGCCTTTATTATAATGCCTATTACAAATGTTTAAGACTGGGATTGGCTAGGCCTCTAGATATTTATTACCTTTTATTAGAAAGCATCTCATCAGGGGGTGGTGCCTGGGTGGCTCAGTCGGTTGAGCATCTGACTTCAGCTCAGGTCATGATCTCCCAGTTCATGAGTTCGAGTCCTGCACTGGGCTCACTGCTGTCAGTGCAGAGCCCCTTAGGATCCTCTGTTCCCCTCTCTCGCTGCCCCCCCACCCCCGTTCATGCTCTCACTCTCAAAAATTAAAAAAAAAAATACAAAAGAAACATTTAAAAAAAGAAGGAATCTCGTGAGGCTGTTACTTCATGGGATGAATTTAAGGGACACTTCATCTAGCCAGCTAGGTACACATCCCTCTACCTAACCATCCCCAACGTATATTGAGCTCTTAGTATACACCGAACAGTGTGCTCAACACCTTATAAATGTAGCATATTGATTTATATTTGAGATCCTCTCTGAACGAGTGAGTGGCTGTGCTCTTGAGCAAATACTAAGAGGTGAAGCAGTGAAGTGTGGGTATCATTCAGGGTCCTAAGGACAAACAGAAGGCACAGTGGTGGTGGGGAGAGCAGAGGAGAAGTGGGAGCCGTTTCCATCCCTCCACCCAAGGGGGCGAGGCCAGGAGCTATTGGAAGGAGTGGGGAGAGGAAGTGTCAGAGCTGCGTGGCAGGGGTTAAGACTTTTGCTGGAGGGACACAGCCAGCCTGCAGTCCGGCATGGAGGGAGCCAGGGAGTTAATACCCCATCCCCTCTCTCCTTGTGAGTCTCATCTCCTGCAGACACCTCCCACTGGCTGGACGCACTTGGAAGGGGGAGGGTACAGCATAGGGACCCCTTGAGGCAGCTCGGCCTCCTTGGGCATAGAGCAGGGAGGAGAGGGGTGGGAAATGAGTGTGGAGGGGCAAATGGGAGACCTCTCCTACTGTATGCAATGAGCTAGTAAAAGCCTTGAGTGAATGAGTTGGGGGGTAAGTGGTGCAGGAAAGCAGCTGCCTCCCCGTGATCCAGGCTCCCCCTCCCCAAAAGCCACCCTGCCCTCCCTGCTCAAAGCACCACTCAGGACCCAGGCTGGGGGTCAAACCCTCCTTAGCTTCCCTCATTATCCCATCAGATTGGGGCTGTCATTAGCCCCCAGTGCTGAACAAAGGGCCCTCGCCCAGGCGGCCATATCCACGGGGCTAATTAATTGGATTAATGGTAGAGCAGCCCACACTGGGTCTGGCTCGGATAATTTCAATGAACGCTGAACACCAATCCCCAAAGTCATTGGAATATGGATGAGGCAAATTGAGTTAAAATTGAGGAGATGGCTGCATTCATTAGCCCGCCCACCCTCTGAAGTCGCTGCTTAATATGCAAACTATTAATATGCAAATCAGTGCAAATGGAAAGGGGAAAAAAAAGAAGTGTGATACCCCCTCCCCCCTTTTTTGGAAACTCAGCTACACACGGGGCAGCTGCTTTGCTGTGAAAGAGAACAAGGCGTGCCTGTGTGCAGGTCTCCGAGGCAGGAGAAGGGACTGGGAGCTTTCATGTCAGAAATTAATTAAAAGCAGCGGCAGGGACACAGCACACCTTTATCAGCCTGCAAACACGTGTTACAGCGAGCGGGGGGCCAAGTGCGGGGAACCAGGTTCCCCGGGGGGAAGGCTTGCTGTGCACCTGGGAGCCGGGGCCCTGGCAGCCTCAGGGAAGTCTGTTTGGGTCGGGTTATTTAAAATTATTGTGTGCGTGCTTGTGTTTCATTTCAACGTTTATATACACATTCGATACATAATTCAATACACACACGTATATTTCCCACCTAAACGATACACGTTCATTACAGGAGAGTAGGAAATCGGCAGACTCAGGAGCTTGGTTATCTAGGCTTAAAATCACATCAGGACCGAATGTGAAGGCAAGTTAAAAAGTCAGTTCAAACAAGGAATCATTTTTTAAGTGAAGTGTTCATGAAGCAAAGATTTTATTCGTTTCGAATTGGTCGATTCTTCCATGAAGGGGACAGTCACACGTGTCCAAATTCTAACGGTTCAAAAAAATAAATAAATAAAGACAGGAGACAGGGTCCGTCTCTGCCAGACGGAGGGACCATCTCCAACCCTCCCCCGCGTCCTTTCCTAGAGGTGATAATGCCACGGGCTCTTGAGAATTCTTCCCTAAATGGGCTGTGGGCATGTAAGCCACTATATTTATGTCTTTTACCTTTTTTTTGCAAACAGAGGGGGCCAAGGGCATCGTTCCGCATTTTGCTTTGTTCACTTAACAGAGAGCATCTCAGGCATTGTCCACGAAGCCCCTCCTCGTCCTGTTTATGCCCCCGTGTGACGCTGGGTGGGGTGGCTGTTTCCCTCACCAGCACCCTCCTGGTGGACGTTTAGGGTTGCTTCCTATTTCTTTGGCTGTTTCAGCCAAAACCGCCGTAAAAACCCTTCGCGCAGGACATGCCGAACGCGTGGAAGGTCATCGTAGGTGGACGGCCAAGTGGAAAAGTAGGTGTGTGAGCCGTTGCCACGACTGCACTCGGTGGCCCTGCAACAAGGCACCCGTCCTGCCCCTGCCGAGGACCTGGGATGCCTGCTTGCCCACAGCCGCGCCCACGGACCGGGCTATTGAACTTTTGAATCTGTGCCAACCTGATAGGTGACAAAGGGTGTCTTCTGGGATTTCGATTTGCATTTCTTTTCTCAAAAGTGAAGTTGAACATATTTTTTCTTTTTGTAAAGCTGACTTATTATTTTGAGAGAGAGAGAGAGAGCGTGAGAGCGTGCACAAGTGGGGGAGGGGCAGAGAGAGAGGGAGAGAGAGAGAGACAAACCCCAAGCAGGCTCCGCGCTCTCAGCCCGGAGCCCAATATGGGGACGTGAACTCACAAACCTCGAAATCATGACCTGAGCTGAAACTGAGAGTCAGACACTTAACCAACTAGCCAGCCAGGCGTCCCAAGCATTTTTTTTTCATGTGGTTCAAAGCTATTTGTATTTTCTTTCCATTAACTTTCTGCTAATTCCTGTCCCTGCTTTTTCATTAAGTTCCTAGTTTTTCTTTCTTATCGATCAATAGATAGAGTTCTTTAAGGGCTGAGAAATCAGCCCTTTGTCTGTGATATGAAGGACGTGACTACTTTTCTCCTGTTTTCTGTTTGTCTTGGGACTTTACGGTTATGGGTGAGATGAAATCATATTATGTTTTTACTCAAGGCACATAAATATGCATTTATTTGCTGAACTTTTGATGCTGGGCTCCGGGTCTACCTCTGAATTTCGCCTCTCTGCCTGAAGGTCATTTCCAGCCTCTTCCCTGACTACACCCATCGTCGTAATACATCTTCTCTCATTACCAATGTCTGGATTTGATTTCTCTTCGGGGGAGCAAGAATTTAAAGCATTTAAAAAGCCACCTGAGTACAGGATTTTTCTCAACGTTTGGTGACTCTCCTCTCCCTTTGCCTTACAGTTTTCTTACTTGCTTGTTTCCTATTACACACACACACGCACGCACACACACACACACACATATGTACAGTTAAAGCAATTCACATTTATTGTGTCTTTCCAAGGATCCAACTTAATTTTCATGGAAACAACCACTTTCCCTCATGCACTCCTAAGTCATTGGTTTCCCTAAAGTTTCGCAAGCACAATGGGAATAAGTAAGTTTGGGAACAAACTCACCTCGTTTCTGATGAGTTGGTACCTTCACTAGAGGAAGGGAGATGTGCCAGTTGAGGTGAAGGCATTGGCCAAGTTTTTGGGGTCTCGAGAACTCGCAGTATGTTTAATGGAGGGAGAGGAGAGCATCGGTGGACCAGCCAGTTTGGTAAGTAAAGGTCAGTTAAAAGAGTCACCAGATCAATGACGAAAGGGCGGAGAGTGGGGGCAAAGGTTGGCTAAAGGACCCCCAAGGGCCAACCCTTTGGGGCAAGGTTTTTATTAAGCACTTGTTAGGATCGCCAAGCCCCATGGTAAGTGTTTCATGGGCTTTCTCTTATTCCACTCTGCTCGTTTTATAGACAAGACCACCGAGGTCCAGAGAAGAGAAGTGCTTTGTCCTCGATCGTGTGGGGCACGAATTCTACTATTTTGTGCGTCTGAAAGGATGAGGGAAGGGACGAAGGCAATTGAGATCACACCAGACTCCTGTTTCGAAATTCGTTTATTTCTGCAGAGTATCATAAGCACTTTTCCTTTTATTCTTTTAAGACATGAATTTGGATGTTGGATAGTTATAGGCGCATATTTATAATGTGTGTGTAGAGCATAGAGTCCCCTGTCCCTGCCACCCAGTTTAAGGAAAAGGCCACCACGGTCCCATGCGTTCCCAGGGCTCATTTCTCCTTCTTTCTCCAGAGTAACTGCCATTCTGAATTTATACTTATCAGCCTTTGCTTTCCTTTATCATTTTGTTACATGCATTTCTTTTTCTTAAATGTTTATTTATTTTTTAGAGAGAGAAACAGAGCACAAGTGGGGGGCAGGCTGCAGAGACACAGAATCGGAAGCAGGCTCCAGGCTCCGAGCTGTCAGCACAGAGCCCGACGCAGGGCTTGAACTCACCAGCCATGAGATCATGACCTGAGCCGAAGTCGGATGCTAACCGACTGAGCCACCCAGGCGCCCCAGGAGCTAGTATTTACTGATGTCCTGTTAGGGGCAGGCAAGGGCACTCTCTCCCTGCTCAGCCCTACGGGAGAGCCTGCCCGTTTGCTGCTGCCACTTCCTACTGCGGGCGACAAGCTGAGGACCCAGGAGGTCAACTATCATCCTCAAAATTGCACAGAAAATTAGTAGCAGAGCATGGTTCCATTGTTTATGGAGGCAACGGGTATTTATTTACTGCGATGGCAGGAGGCTGGAAGACGGTCAGTCAGAGGTGCTGTTTTTGAAGAAGACACAGTCTAATGGCAGAGGTGGGCAGACCACTGGGCAAGCAGGATACCGGGGTTAAGTGCAGTAATGGAGGGCACACGGGCAGCTGCAGAGGGCCTCGGAGGGCTCCCCACACTGCCTGGAGGTGATGGAAGGCCTTCTAGAAGAGGGCTATCTGTGCTGAGGCATGGAGAACCCGGAGGCAGAGGTCAGGGACAGGCAGAGCAGTCAAAGGGAAGCGTTGAGCAAAGACCTGACCCTCGGGTGGGAATTTAGGAGAGCACAGGGGACGTGCTCATCATAAGAGCCACATTTATTGGGCACCTACTATGTGCCGGGCTCTGCATTGGGCTTTAGGACGTTCTCATCTAATTCTCACTTGACCTGCCACGGTAAGGGCTATGAGTGTGCCCATCCCCCAGAGCAGCCACTGAGGCTCAAACGGGGCGGGGGGGGGGGGGGGCGTGATTTCCCAGGATGGCCAGCCATTGCTTTCTGCCTCCCTATTGGAGAAATATCTTTCACCCACCCACCTAAGACAGGCGACAAGAATAACACATGAGCCAGCCCACATTTAATGCTGATGCGTGCCAGGTGGACCTCTAAACACATTTTATAGACAGTAGTTTGTAACCCATGCAGTTGTTCTGTGAAGCAGGTCGTGTTATGATTACTGTAATTATTCCCATTTGACAGATGAGAAAACAGAGGCTCAGAGAGAGAAGTGGCTACTAGCTCAGGTCACACGGCAAGGAAGTAGCAGAACCGGGCTGTGGATCCAGGTAGGCTGGCTTTGGATTTGCCCCACGGAACCACTGGATGACAGCTCAGATGGGTCCAGATGAATCTCCCCCAACAGGCCTGGTCTCAGCCTGGCTCCAAGCCCAAAAGCAGCAGAGTCAGCCCAAACGGGTGCTTGGGCCCCTCCCCAAAGCCAAGGGATGGGGTCCTCAGCTGGGTCAACTGACTACGCGAGGGTGGCCCGGACCAGCTTGTAAATGGAGAATGTCATGTGTTGGGTGACATCATGGCTCCAATGTGGTCCCGGCCTCTCCAAATTAAAGAGAAGGTAATTGACTTAGTGTCAGGAGGGGCGGCTTCACAATTTCCCTGTCTGTGCCCTGTCTATGTGGCCACTGTATGAGTTAGCTCATTCTGGAAAGTTCCTCCAAGGGCCTCAGAAGAGTCCTCGGGACGGTCACCCTGGTGGGGCTGGTTCACAGGCAGCTGCTTCCGGAGCCCAGACGGGCTGTGACGCTCCAGCCAGAGAGAAAAGGCTTCATTGAGCAGCCGAGGCGGCTGGCGAGGAGAACTCAGGGTCCGCCCCAGACCTCATGCCTCTTCTGCGGCTGGGAGTCAGGAGGGGGGCAGGCAGGAAGAAGCCTCCTCACCCCCCTGGGCACCTACCAATTCCCATGCTTGGTGCTCTCAGACCCTGGCCTCACTGTATCTTCTCAAACAGCCCCACCAGAGAGCAGTTCATTCATTTCTATGCTCGGCCTGCCTTTCATCAGACATTTAGCAAATGTTTGAGACTGCCCTGCTCCGTGCTAAACTTTATGGGATGTGTGGAGGAACAAAAACACCCAGGTTCTTGCTTTCGGGGGTTCATGGTTCAGCGTGGATACAGATACTGATTGTCAGGTGCAACACACACAAAACACACGCTAACACATGCAAAATGGGGACTGTGACAAGTATGAGGGTGGGGGCCCCTCTTGCTCCCCAGATCCATAATTATGGTCATTTTCCAGAAAAGAAGACTGAAGTTCCTCAGCATCAACTTGGAAGATGTCCCTCGACTTCCTACCTCTGCACTCTGCTTCTAACCTGCAGGGAGCTACTTGCAGATCCCCACTGAGCTGTCCTCTCTCATGCCCCAGGGCCTTTGCACAGGCTGCTGCATCTCCTTGAAAGGCACTTTTTTGTTTACTGTTCCTCCAGCTTCCAGTTTTTCCACCTAATTTGCACTCATCTTCGGCACTGTCTCCAGGAAGATCCTTAGATTCTTAGTCTGGTCTGGGGGATTCTCCTCCCATGTCCCCACCCCCAGCATAACCCATGTCCCACTCTATTGGGTTTGTCCCCAGCTCTTGAGAGAGAAACTAAGATCACTATGGCAGCCTTAGCATTCTAGTATACAAAGTAGGTGTGCAGTAAGCACTAATCCGACATGTAGATAAAACAGCGAAGTTAGATCGAATGTGCATTAAACTATATTCCACCTTCTTTGAACGTAAGCCGAGTGGGAAAGCACAGGCTTTGGAGCCAGAAAGAACAAGGTCTGTATCTCGATCTCACCATTCAGTAGCTGGAGCCCTTTGGCAACTTACTTCCCTTCTGAGCCCTGGTATCTTGACCTGTTAAATGGGGATGATAAGGACACCTGCCCCTAGGGTTGTGTCAGGACTTACTGGGCCAGTTCACACCGTGGACTTAGCAATGCTTGCAATACTTGCTCCTCTCCTCTCCCTCACAAACTGTAGGTATGTTTCTTAAACAAGAAGTGTGTCCATTTGGTACCTGTACCCCTTTCCTGCTCCAAGTTGCCAGTACTAACGCAGTACCTGGCTTATGGTAGATGATCAGGGAATATTTAGAGAAGGGATGGATGGATGAAGGGGCGAAAAGTTGGATGGATGGGTAAGTGGATGTGTGGGAATTGAGATGGGTGGATGGATGGATGGATGGATGGATGGATGTGTGGGATTTGGGATGGACAGATGGATGGATGGATGGATGGATGGTTGGACAGATGCCACATTTTTGTTTATTTATTTTTAGTTTTTGTGATCCTAGCATTACAAATCAAATTTTTTCAGTAATGCTAAGAATATTGATAATGAAGTGAAAATAGTATCCTGGGCTCTCAGATTCATTAATTTTTTTCATCCATATCCCCTCTCCCCGTGTGTTGCCTGGGAATGCACACTTATCATTTAAATACTCCGGTAAGTCTTGCAACAAAGAATACTCTGACTTCATTTAACCCAGAGTTTACCAAATATAGTCCCAGGCAGATTTTCTTTTCCCTGAGCACCATTTGACGTAACCCGGATCTACTCCTCTGTGCCACAACCTTGTGAATATATGCATAAAACACCTTCAGAAATTTTGTACTTGGCAATCCCTACTCGAAGTGCTTTTATGACGGGGAAGTCGGGTGTGAGTGAGTGTGAGTCTGTGTCTGTGTGTGTTCTGCAGCCATGGGTTTGAAAACACCATAGCAGGAGAAGGAAGACACTGCCTGCTCACCTTGCCAGGGATGCACTCGCCATGTGATCACGGTGACTCATTCTTCTGCTTCTCATCTACAAATGGAGGAACACGAAGAACTTGGCCTCGAAATGCCCTTCCGGCTCCAGCCTGGCTCTGTGACTCTGCCCGCTTCCCAAGGGATGCATTCGTGGATGGATCACCTACTCTGTGCCCTCCGTGGGCCCCCCTCTCTCGTGAGATGCTGCCCCCCCCATTTGTCTAAGGGACAGACATGCCATAGAGGGGTAAATGGCTCACATTTACTCCGTGTATTTAGATACCTTTGTGCTGTGACTTAATTTCGCATGCTGCCCCCAGGTCCTGGCACAGCAGGGGGGAGCCTCAAGTTTCCTAAAGGATACTCAGCCCTGCCAGGGGCAGTCGGCTCCCAGAGCTGGCTGATCTCCCTCCGCTCCCAGCTTGGTGCCCATTACTGTGCTGTGACTACAGCCACTTGTGCTCCCTGCGCTGGACCTTGCTTTGTCTCTCGGGAATCAGCGGTGGCGGCTGAACCAGCCAAATGGTCTCACCTCGATCGTTCCCAAAGCTAATAGCTGCAGCATTAGGATTACCATCACTGCGCTCCCGGCTAAGGCGGCTGTGATTTGGCCGAGCCTCTCTGAGACTGGGGAGTTTGGGGGGCTTGGGGAAGGTGTCTGCGTGTAGACTGAGGGTCCAGCACCTGGACGGAGGTTTACTTATTTTTTTATCTTTAAAAAATGTTTATTTTGGGGAGAGGGAGGGAGAGCACAAGTAGGGGAGCGGCGGAGGGAGAGGGGGACAGAGGGTCTGAAGCAGGCTCTGCGCTGACAGCAAGAGCCTGATTAAGGGGCTCGAACCCACGAACCTTGAGATCACGACCTGAGCTGAAGTCAGGTGCTCAGCCGACTGAGCCACCCAGGCGCCCCGTGGATGGAGGTCTAAAAGTGCTGCAGTGAGGGCTCTTGAGAAGCTCCTGGTGGCCATGACCATTGTCAGTGTCATGCCTCCAACCCCTGTGATGTGGACAGAGCTGGGGGGATGGAACAGAACGGGCCTCTAAAATGTCTTCTCCCCAGGACTCCCCAAAGATCTCAGCTTGCCCGTGCCTCCCCCCTGGGTGGTAGGGGGAGAAGACAAGGCCGAAGAAAGCCCAGCACACGTCTGACCCAGGCTAGGTGCGCAGTGAACACCGCATTTCATATTTCGTTTGGTCAGATACGCCACTGGTCACAGTGCGCCCCCTTAGTTTACATCCTGCTAATGAAAAAAGCAAGCTACCAGTTAAAATGTGGCACGCCGCTCATTGTGAGATGCATTTCAACCTCAGAGACATTAAAATCAAACAAGTACAGTCTGAAATTGACTCTCTGTGGTACTCAGTGAATGGGAACATCAGGGAGCAAGTGGTAGAAGTCTGAGGTTTACTGTTTCGTTTCTGTGCTTGGATTTACAGATGGTGCTGCCACTTTGCTTTGTAACCTCACGGAAATCACTCTCCGCCCCTGGGTCTGAGTTTCCTCATCGGAACGGCGGCCTCACCCTCCTCTCCAGCTACCCTGTAGGGCTACAGTACAAATCAGATAGGATAAGGCAGCCACACATCTCCGTAAGCTGCAAAGACGTTTAAACAGGAACCTGGGACAGGGCGCCTGGGTGGCTCAGTGGGTTGAGCGCCGACTTCGGCTCAGGTCACGATTCCACTGTTCCTGGGTTCGAGCCCCCCGTTGGGCTCTGTGCCGACAGCTCAGAGCCTGGAGCCTGCTTTGGATTCTGTGTCTCCCCCTCTCCTGCTCATGCTCTGTCTCTCTCTCTCTCTCAAAAATAAATAAATGTTAAAAAAAAAATTAGATAGGAACCTGACATGGTCAACCTGACAGTGAAATCTTGGTCCAGACATACGGACTATCACTGCACTTGCTTGTAACTTTAGACAAGTCGTTCTAGCTTTCTGAGCCTCAGCCTCCACTATGTCTCCCACAGGAACAAAGATACGCATCTCACAGGGCTATTGGCAGCATTAGAGAAGACAATGTTTGCAAACTGCTTCCCAGTGCAGATAGCTTATTCATTGAGCAATCCGATGAATGAATGCATGCATGCATATTCTTGGGTGTGCTGGGGAGACTGAGTCCCACACACATAAGCCTTTTGATCACTTCAGAGGCACAATCAGAAACAAATCACCTTGGGAATCTTGTACCTTCAGGCCCATCTCACAGAGGAGGAAACCGAGGCTCTAAGAGGTTCAGAATGTTGCCCAAGGTCATGCTACTCACAGAGAGACTCCGGCCCCAGCCCCCGACTACCACTCACAGCCCTCCCCTTCCAGTCTCATACCCTGGGTGCAGTGGCCCTTTGCCAGGTTGAGAGCACAGCACTGTGGTCCTCAACGCAATCGCTGTCCAACGAGGCCCTGGGAGGAGCGACCGTACAGCCTCCGAGTCCCCAGACCCGGCCCCATTATTATTCCTCTTGGTGTAATAAATACATTTTAAGAGAAACAGATGCCAGAACATTTGGACAGGAAGGGCCCAGGCGTGTGAAGAGGAATCTGGTTTGTGAAAATCTGTCTATTTGCCAGACGGTGGGCAATATGGTGCAGCCAGCCAGGTCCGGCCCGGCTGCCAGGCGGCTTCGTCGGGCCTCCCTATGGTGTCCTGCTGGCTCCTTTGGCCCACCGTCCTCCGGCACCCAAAGGGGCACGCGGCTAGTATTCCTGCCCCGAACGGGCCACAATGGTGCCGGTAGGTCCTTAGTAACTTCAGCCGCTCTAACGAGGAGGGGCCTCCTCCCAGGAGCCACAGCAGCTTGTATAGAAGCGGCAGGACAGCAAAGTCATCGTGACTCAGACCCAGCCATCTGCACTGTGTGGCTTTTCTCGTCCCCGCAGTGACGAGACTACAATCGTCTCTGATGGCGCTGGTTATCTGGGAGCAGCCACCTTGATGCTTGACCCTGGGAAACTATGAGAGAGAGCATCCTGGCTGTCTTTTCCTGCCTGGTGAGAATCTCTGTCATATTCCCTGCGCCAGCCCCGATGCAAGAAATGAATGGTTTATTTGCAAAAGCTGTCCTTTTTGCTGCAGGTGCCGGGGGCCGGCTTGGGGGAGCCAGAGGTGCCCAGAGCAGACTTTCGGCCACCAGGATCCACAGCCCCTGCACCCTTTTCTTGGCCCGGGCTCACAGATCCCGCCACAGCCCACAGGCAGAGGCCAGCGCTCAGAAAGCTCAATGTATGGCCTGGCTTTTTGTCCTCATGGCCAACCAGCCTGCGAGAAGTGATCGCCCCCATTTTGCAGCCGGGGAAGTGGAGGCCTCCAAAAGGGACAGCGACTTCCCCGAGGTCATGCTGCCCAGAGAAATGAGCGCTGGATGGGGTGCACAGCGTTGCCCGACTTTGATCCCTGTCCTCTTCCTACCCACCCCAGGAATAGACTCGCCTCCATTCTCCCGGGAACACTGGCTGGAGATAAGGATATTTCACCGTCTCCCTCGCCTTCCCTGTGGCCATGAGCAGAGTGGGGCCCTCGCGTGCTGTGGGGAGAACCATTACCAAAAACCTTTCCGTCTTCCCCCCAGCATGTCATCCACCTCCCTCCCGGAGCTGACCTGCTGGGGGTGATAAATGATAAAACAGACTTTCCCCCAGCAGTGCTGACTGCAGGTAGCCTTTGCCATTGAATCCCCCAAGGGGAAAAAATAAGTCCCGGAAATTCAAGAATCGTGTATCCAAATTGTGTTTCTCTAAGAATTCCTTGCTCCCAGAAGTAGTAAGAAAATATTTTTGTTTGGTTGTGTAAAATGATTTTGGTGGGCGGGGGTGGGGTGGGTCAGGGGGACCATTCTAAAATAGTCACGTTGAAAGTCTCACTGCCTATGCTGTATTGACAATTATTTAAAATGCTTATTGATTTATTTTGAGAGAGAGAGAGAGAGAGAGAGGATTGAAGCAGGTTTCTCACTGCCAGCACAGAGCCCCACGCGGGGTTCGAACCCACGGACCTCGAGATCATGACCTGAGCCGACACTGAGTCGGACGCTTAACTGACTGAGCCACCCAGGTGCCCCTCCTCTATTGAGGGTTTAAGAGATTCCGGGCTCTGCCCGAAGCACTGTGCACAATCCCCTTATTTAACCGTCTGAGCACCGCTATGAGGCGGCTGCCCACATGACCTTGTCAGGGTCACGATAAGGGACATCCAATTAGAAAGCAGCACAGCTGGGATTCGGTTCCAGGTTTCTTGTCTATGTGCCAGGTCCTCTAGGCGGCTTCACTGAACTCTCAGGGCACCTCCTACAGCTTGGAGAGGCAGGAAAGCCAGGAAGGTCTTTCTGGACATCCTATCCTCACAGCTGGAGTTTGGGATGTGGTTCTGTCCCTGCCCGTGGGAGGCACTGATGTGGGTTTTGGGAAGGTGGGGTGAAGCCGCACTTGGGGCTCGCTGCTGCTGTTGGCAAGCATCATCATGCAAACGCGAGACTTTCCTGCAGCAGAGACCCCGGTTCGTGCTCCCGCATCCTGGGTCCCCGGAGGCCATGTACATGCAGCAACTTCTTGATTCCAGCCTAATTCCAGCAGTAGCTGGACAGGTGCCTCTGTTCTGTATTTTCTTTTCTTTTTTTTTTTTTTTTGAATGTTTTATTTATTTTTGAGACAGGGAGAGACAGAGCATGAACGGGGGAGGGTCAGAGAGAGGGAGACACAGAATCTGAAACAGGCTCCAGGCTCTGAGCTGTCAGCACAGAGCCCGACGCGGGGCTCGAACTCACGAACCATGAGGTCATGACCTGAGCCGAAGTCGGACGCTCAACCGACTGAGCCACCCAGGCGCCCCTGTTCTGTATTTTCTAGGAGTTATTCCAAAAGGTTTAACCCAGAACCTGGTCCTTCTGTCTGTCTCGTGGTTCTCTATGCACCTAGCTCCTGCATTAAATCACAACCTGCTCAACACACCTAGACTCAATTTGGGATTTTTTTGGTACACTGTGTGACATCGGGGACATCTATTCGGGGTCCCCAACCTCCCTCCTTCCCTCATCTGTACAACTTACAGGCTCTCAGAGGGGCTGTGATGGGGAAGCAGAAGCAGAGGGGGCTTTCCAGCCATAAAATGTTGCACTGAAATTCTGGCTCAATGGAAATGCACTCTCTCTAAAAGGAAACAGGGGGTGTGGTCTCTCCTGTAACTGACCCCACTCGCCCTTCATTCTCAAACCCAGTACAGAACCAAGGATGTGGTCACCTTGCTGAAGACTCGGAAGGCAGCGGGGGGAGGGAGCAAGGGACAGGCCCGGCTTGCAGCTCACGTCTGCTCATGAGCCCCTCACCCGGAACCCTTGATATGGGCAGTGCAGTGGAACCCTGGTCTTTCTCTCTATGGGGTGTCCCGGCAGGAGGCTCCAGGGACACGGTTGGTCCACCCGCCCTTTTGCTTGACATGTTGCAACCTCCAGAAGTTCATCAAAGCCCTCTGGGAGGGGTCTTACCTGCGCCACCGAGAAACAGGTCTGAGGGAGTCCGTTTCGAGAAGGGAGCCAGTTGTCTGCCGACCTACATCAGCCACTGTCACATCGCACTTTCGTGCGCAGAGAAGCTAGTTAAGGCTGGGCAGCACTGAGAGGGTGTAGAAGCCAGCGGGTTCCGTTCGTCATTCGTGCAGCGTTTTTTGACCACCTACTATGTGCCAGGCCTTGTGCTTGCGCTGAGTTCTATGGCGTAAACAGCAGGGACATTCCTTGCCCTCCTCGGGCTGACAGACGTTCAGAGGAGAGGGAAGGGAACGGGCCCTTATGCATGAGAGTGATTAGGGCCCAACTGGGGGGAAGCAGAGGGAGCAATGGGAGCCCAGGAAAGCCTCCTGAACCAGCTAGGGACAATAAAGGAAGGCTGCCTGGAGGAGATGACATCTAAGCTGCGACTTGAAGAACATCTAGCAATTCTTCAGGCAAAAGGGGATGCTTAGGGCCATGTTCTTAGCAGAGGTAAAGCTCCGGGAAAGACTCTGGGCCGAGAATGAGTGTAGTTTAGTACTCAGCATTGTTCAGTGGGGTTCAGTAAGGCGTGGGGGTGGGGGAGAGAGCAGGGCCAGACCACGTAGGACTCCAGAGACTGGGGTAACTAATACAGCTTTGTTATGAGAACCCTGGGAAACCACAGGAGGGTTTCCAGCAAGGGAAGTTTCTTTAGTTATCTATGGTTGCAGAATGAATGGCCCCAGAATCTACCAGCTTAGAACAACACTCATTTTTAGGGGCGCCTGGGTGGATCAGGCGGTTAAGGGTCTGACTTCGGCTCAGATCATGATCTTACAATCTGTGAGTTCGAGCCCCGCGTCGGGCTCTGTGCTGACAGCTTGGAGCCTGGAGCCTGCTTCGGATTCTGTGTCTCCCTCTCTCTCTGCCCCTCCCCCACTCATGCTCAGTCTCTCTCTCAAAAATAAAAATTAAAAAAAAAATTTTTTTTTTAATGTTAAATGCATCTGCCATAAAAGGCATAATCAGACTTTTAGGCAAATTTCTTTGTTGGGAGTGGAGAGGGGAGAGAGGCAGAGTGGAGGCAGGGAGGCCAGTGTGGAGGCTACTGCTGAGTGTAGGGGAGAGAGAATGCCATCCAGACCAGCCGATGGGTCAGATGGACGGAAAGAAAAGGTTACAAGATGCCGTATCCAAAACCCAGCAGGTATCTTTAAGATCATAAAAATACCTCCCAACTTCCATTTCTATGAAGGCTTAGCTTCTGGCGCAAAAACGAGTATGTGAATACAAATCTCTCTCTTCAGGGACTTCTGGGTGGCTCGGTCGGTGGAGAGTCCGCCTTTGGCTCAGGTCATGATCTCACGGTTTGTGAGTTCACGCCCCATGTTGGGCTCACTGCTGTCAGTGAAGAGCCTGCTTTGGAACCTCTGTCCCCCCCTCTCTACCCCTCCCCTGCTCATTCTCTCTCTCTCTCTCTGTCTCTCTCTCAAAAATGAATAACCATTAAAAATAAAATAAAATGAAATGAAATAAAATGCCTCTCTTCATATCAAATCAATCTTAGATTTCAGAGCTGGAGGGAGCCTTGGAGAAATGTTCGGTCTGTTTTCTCCCTTGGAAAGATGGGGGAGCTGAGGTCCAAGGAGGGTCGGGAGCTTAACCCGGGTCAGACAGGGAGGTAGCACAAAGCAAGAGCACCCAGTCCTGCCCGGCTCTTTCGGTAGCCCGTGTTTCAACTCGAAAGTCCAACCATGAGTTTGTCCCACCACGACGGATCTATCGGGGAATAATTTGAGCGTGACACCGATTCTGTATTTGCCATGGCGTGATTTCCTCCACAGGAAATAGGGGTGAATGAATGAGGAAACCGCACGCAGTCCAACCTTGCCGCTTGGGAATACGCAAGGCCCCCCGCATACATGCACACGCCTACCTCAGTTTACCGTGTGTGTGCGGAGCCACATGCCCCCTTGCGCTTCAGACGGCCCTCCTTCCATCTGCCACGATAATTCAAGCCACCCCTCCGTCCTGTCCGTCCGCAACACACTTGAGGTCTTTGTGAGGGCCCCGTGCCATGTTGATGAGTTATCTTGGCAGGTCTAACCCACCTAGGAGGCATAAAACCGTGCTACTGATTTTACTGGTTTCTTAACTTCTTTTTTTCTACTGTGTCCCTGACCAGTGTTTTGAGTTCCATTTCCCCATAAGCCCTGTGGGTTTTCATTGTGTGATTTTGACAGCATACCGTGATGTCTCCCAAAGCCTACGTCACGTTATAGCAGAACGGACCGTGTGGCCAGCTTGGCACAGTAGTGACCATGAACGCACAAGAGACTTCATCAGGGTTTACTCACCGAGCCCTGTGTGGCTGCTGGATTATCCCAATGCCAATGAATCTGCCCATTTTATCACATCAGTAAGCCAACCGCACACAGTGCTTCCCAGGGAGGCCTCGGAGTGCGTATCAGGGAATTACTCTCTCTAGCTCTGTAGGGCTGACCTAGATCCAAAAGGTCAAGGCTGCAAGGAGGCCAACTTCAGCTCTAACCAATCACAGCCTTCTGAAAATAAAAAGGCCAAGTATGTAAGGTAGGAAGCCTCCTGTCATGAGAGGCATACAAGCAGACTGGCCATATGCCCAGTTGGTGGAGACGCAGTTTAAGAGGATTTGTGCTTTGGGGAGCCTCATACCAAATTAAGATTTCCAAGCCCACAGACGCGTGTGTGTGTGTTTAAGCAGACTATTGTTTAGATCAGTTTTAAGTTCACGGCAACCTTGAAATCAAGGTACAGAGAGTTCCCACATACCCACAGCCTTCACCACCATCAGCATCCCACACCAGCGTGGGGCATCATCATAATTCAAGAACCTACGCTGACCTGTCATTGTCTCCCAAAGCCCCTGGTTTACATTAGGGTTCGCTCTTGGTGTTATACATCCCATGAGTTGTGTCAGTTGCATAATGACATGCGTCTACCATCATACCCACCTCCATACACAGGGTAAACCCTCCCTGGTCTGTGTACAGAAACTTCTGGATGATAAAATCACTGAGACCTCTTCTCCTTTTATTTTTTAAATTTTACTAAATGTTTATTTATTTTTGAGAGCGAGAGAGAGAGAGAGCAAGCAGGGGAGGGGCAGAGAGAGACGGGGACACAGAATCGGAACAGGCTCCAGGCTCCGAGCTGCCAGCACAGAGTCCGATGCGGGGCTCTAACTCACGGACCGTGAGATCATGACCCGAGCCCAAGTCGGACGCCTAACCACCTGAGCCATCCAGGCTCCCCAGGCCTCTTCTCCTTTAAAAACTGTGTGGTGCCCTGCCTTAGATGGGAAACCCACTCCCGGGCAACTTTAGGGAAAGCCAGTCAGGTTTCTCTGGACTCCAGAGGCCTCCCGTGAGTGACCAAGGTTGAGAAGAGACCCCCCTCCCTCTATGTGGCTTTTCTTCCTACCAGGTGGGGAACTGGGCCCTCAGACCGCTTGCTTTCCTCAAGAGACACTCAGCAGAATCCCTCCAGGAGGAAATGTGGCGTGTGATGGCCCAAGTTTGGAAACATACAAGCAAAGGAAGTAAAGGGAAAGAGTTAAAAAAAATTACATGTATTTTCTGGAGTTAGGACCCTCCATCTTTGCTCTAGTAATTGAGATTCCTAAAGAACTTGTAGCAACATCCTTTACACTGAAGCAAGCACGTGTTATGCTTTAATGCATGTGGTCCTTACCCCGTCTAAGTGGGGAAAAACGTACCGGTTGGATTAAGGATTGAAGATTCTCATGCATTTAGGTGCAAGCTCCTTGCAGTCCAGGTGCTTTTATTACTTGTTTCTGTAACAAGTAGAGGTTAAAAGGGTGCAGGGCTCAGGAACTGGCTTAGTGAGTGTCTGCTGAATGGGTAAAGGAATGAATGAATGAAATAATTTAAACGGTAAATAAGAGAGAGTCCGCCGTGGTGTCTGACACACAGTAGGCCCTCAACTTAGTGACACATTCTTATGTGAGCCTTGGATCGGTGCTCATGAGTCTGGATTCTTAATCTAGCTTTACTTTGACCGTTCTGCCAAACAGTGGGACAATCTCGCTCCCTCCGTTTCCCCCCCTGTAAAAAAAAGAATCTTCCTAATGCAGGCTTTTTATGAAATGTATGGGAATTTGGCTCTGCTTAGAAAAAAAAAATGGTTTGTCCACACAGTGAGAAAGGATTACACACTTGCAAGAATGGCTAAGATGAAAATACTGATGACACCAAATATTGATGAGGACGTCGAGCAGCCGGAACTCTCATGCATTGCTGGTGGGAATGTAAAATGGTACAATTACTTTGGGGAAAAAAACATCTTACCAAGTTTCTTATAAAACTCAACATTCTTATAAAACTCAAAATAAATAAGTAAACATTAAAAAAAAAAAAAAAAGGAAGAAGCGCCCGGGGGCTCAGTCGCTTAAATGCCAGACTTCGGCTCAGGTCTTGATCTTGCAGTTTGTGGGTTCGAGCCCCGCATCCAGCTCTGTGCTGACAGCTCAGAGCCTGGAGCCTGCTTTAGATTCTGTGTCTCCCTCTCTCTGCCCCTCCTCTGCTCACGCTCTCTCTTGCCTTCAAAATAAATAAACATTAAAACAATTTTTTTAAATAAGAAAAAAGATTAAAAGGCTGAGAAATTCTGTGCTGCCTGTTGGAAAAGAAAAAGAAAAAGAAAAAGAAAAAGAAAAAGGAAAAGAAAGAGAAAGAGAAAGAAAGAAAAAGAAAGAAAAAGAAAAAGAAAAAAAAGAAAAAGAGAAAGAAAAAGAAAGAGAAAGAGAAAAAGAAAAAGAAAAAGAAGAAAAAGAAAAAGAAAGAAAAAGAAAAAGAAAAAAGAAAAAAAGAAAAAGAAAAAAAGAAAAACAAAAACAAAAAGAAAGAAAAAGAAAAACAAAAAGAAAAAAAAGAAAAAGAAAAAAGAAAAAGAAAAAGAAAAAGAAGAAAAGAAAAAGAAAAAGAAGAAAAAGAAAAAGAAAAAGGAAAGGTGAGTAGGTCTGTCTCCCCCACTGCACACTCGGCTGCTAAAAAGCCCATCCAAGCACCCACAGGCCTGAGTGTGGGGTTTATGGGCACCTCCATCAGCGGGGATGCGGCCATTGCGGGCCACGGGCTGCTAACAGTAGCACAGAGTTGGGGCTGCAGGGGTGGGGGTGGGGAGGGGGGAGAAAGAGTGAGAAAGCTACTTTTGCCAGCTCTCTGCAGGTTCTGCCCCACTAAGTGCTACTGGGTGGAAAGTGCCAGATCAGACGGGAGCCACCAGTTGCCACATTATCCTGTCTTGACTTCACTAACGCTCATTAAGCCCCGAAAATCCCTTTTATGGTGTTTAGGACACCTCCAGAGGAGTTTGCAGGGTAAATATTATTCCACCGTTAAATCCGGCTACAAGGCTGCCGCCAACAAGTGGGATCCGCAAAGGTTCTGGCGAGGGGGCTGTGCAGGCGCCCGTGGGGTGTGGCCAAGGGGCTGCGCCAAGAAGTCAGTGCCTGTGATAACACCCCCCCCCCCCCCCCCCCCCCCCCGCTCCACCGTCCCTTGGAGGCCTCCTGCCACTTGGGTCCGCTCCACAGGCCGGCTCTGGGGCGCGACCTGGGCCGGGGCTCAAACACGCCGTCGGGGGCCACTTGGACTGGGGGGACCCGCTGTGGACAGCTGGCACTCACGCCCAACCCACTTAATCTGGGCGGCGGGGGCGGGGGGCAGGGGGGCGCGGCGCTTTCAGACCGCAGTCCTCCTGGCCCAGGCTGGGGGCCCGCACCCGGCCTCTCCCACCTCGGCAGCAGACCTGGGCCGCGCTCTGGGGAGGTGACTTCCCCCAGCTGGCTTGACTGTCCCTTTGTCTGCACGCAGGCCCCTTTCTTTATGAATCTGTGTATTTGGAGGAAGGAAACTGCTCGATGACGAGCCATCGATTATTGTGGATGGATCACCCATCTGACTCAGCAGACGCTGCTGCGGCTGGCATGGGTGTCACTGCTTTTTCGCCCTTCTTGTCCTTTCTGTTTTAAAAACGCGTAATTAATCTATTTTTTTAAATCTGATTTGCAGGTTGCACTGCGCCTGGTTTGTGGTGACCCCCGATGGGAGACTGCATACGGAAAATGCAAGATGTAACTCCCGGCAGGCACAGGGTGGGTGCTCGCTGTGCCGCACATGACCTTGGAACACGCTACTCTGTGCCCAGTGCGGGTCTAGGTGCTGGGGACTCAGCAGTGAGCAAGCGGGTGGGGTGCCTGCCTCGTGGAGCTCACAGCCTGGCGATGTGGGGGAGCAGAATCCAACACTCTGGGTCTCAAGGGATGTGACTCTAGATAGTGTCATGTCAGTCCCTGGTCAGCCATTTTTGCAGCTGTGTGACATTGAGATACTCCCTTTCCCTTGCTGAACCTCAGTTTCCACATCTGTGAAATGGGCTTCTTGTAATATCTGCTACATGGAGCCGTTGAAAGGGTTTGCTCATCCACACGTGGGTTTGTCTGACACATGGTTATGGAACACCTACTGTTGGTGCTGGGAGTTGAGGGTGTTTAGGGGTCGCGGGCCACTAATAGGTGCATCCGATGACCCGTGGTCAGTGCTGGGCAGGGTAGGGTAACTCAGGGAACCCACAGAAGCCTCAGTGAAGGGCCCTTAAGGTAGCTTGACTAGGAGACAGGTGACAAAAATATCCCAGAACAGGGGTCACCGAACGATGGCTCCCCACTCCCTGCCCTTCCACCCCTACCCAGGCCAAATCTGGTTCATGCTTGGGACCCAAGAATGGCTTTTACGTTTTAAAGCTGATTTATTAAAAAGTCAAAATGATATTTCATGCCACATGAAAATGATCTGAAATTCAAATGTCACTGTCCATCGATAACGCCATATTGAAGTACAGCCATACCCTTGGTGTTCAGATCACCTGTGGCCATTTTCTCGCTACGATGGCAGACCTGAGTCAAGATGTGGCAACAGAGAACCGTGTGTCAAACAAAAGCTCAAGATACTGTTTGGCTCTTTAGGGTATAACTTTACCAACCACTGTCTAGAGGAAGTGATGTCTGAGCCGCGAAGTGAAGGGTGGGCAGGATTGGTCAGCTGGGGCTGGTTGGGAGGGGCAAGGAGAGCTTTGTGGGTTGGAGAAAACTCCCGACATCTCTAAGGGTGATGCAGATGCCTCACACTGAGCTGCAGGAAGCCATACCGGCTTGAGTGAGTATTTGGAAGAGTGGAGGACAGGTCCATCGACAATCTGGTTAGACGAAGCGCAACGGAAGTACTAATACTCATCGATCTCATTGATTAACTGCCGATTGGGTCCACTGCAGTGCCCTCACCAGTCTTGCGTTCAGTCCTCCAAATGGACAGGAGCGTTGAGATCGTTAACCCACTTCGCCGGGGAGGAGTCAGGAGCCCAGAGAGTTGGAGACACCTAGTCATGGTCACACAGCAAAATACAGACCAGCTAGCCAGACTGCCTTACTCGCAAACCTCTGCTCCAAACCCACACTAAGGAACCTCGGCATTTGACTGCAATGTTGCAAAATTATGCATTGGTCAAAAAGAAAGAAAAATGTTCAAAATGAAACTGGGCTAGAATCCAAAGCAAGATTTTTGTAGCCATTGCCGGCCCCCCCCCCCACCGCCCCCAGCACACATCTTGGATGTTGTCTTGTCCAGTCCCCCCTCCCCCATTCCAGGCTCCTCTGAAATCCAGCTACATCGCTGGAAGGACAAAGCTGGGGGCGGGGGGGGGGGGAGGGGGGAAGCTCGGTTTCTCAGAAACAGCTAGTGAGGAGAACTCTCCGAAATGGGTGGGGAGACGTGTCCCCAGGACAAGGCAAACTTGGCGGCCTCGGCTCCCGGCAGCTGTCGGCTGCACACAGAATAAACACGAGAGGATGGGTAAGTTGGGGCTGGGAAGTCTCCTCGCCTGGCGGGCTTCAGGCAAAACCGAGAGGCGCTGAATGACAGCTCTGTCAGCTGACGGGAAGGGACTCGAGCTCAGAGTGTGTGCTCTTGGCTGCCTGGCACGGGTCTGCCCAACCCCAGGCAGCCCTGGAGGTGGAAAGCCCTGGCACTCGCTGTCTGTGCGTCCTTGGACAAGACCGGCCACCCGCATGAGCCTCTGTGTTTGCACGGTGCCTACCTTCGGGGACGCTGACTGTACAGGGACGCTGTGTGGCACCACCCACAGTGCCCTCCTTGCCCCACGGGCTGGGAGGGCTGTCATCGACCCACAGCCACAGCCCCGCTCGGGGACAACCCTGCTCCAGAGACTCCCCGCCCCAAGGTCACATCCAGTGACTAATGGCCGCAGGGTGTCCAGGCTGCATGACTCTGAAGGGTCAGTCTAGCTCTGGGGCTGCCCTTGAAGCTGGCCGAGGCTACTGTCTGTCTGTGTCCCGTTTCAGCGTCTCCCTCCACCCACCTTCCCTCCCCGACACAGGGGCCACTGCAAGGACTCTTGCTAATAAACAGCGTGCATGTGCTAAATTCCATCCCGCTCTGCAGCCTGGGCACCTGGCTTGGGACTACTTGCTTGAGAAATTATATTCGCAAAGTATCCACAGCCCAGTAGGAGTTTGGCACATGGAAACGAGCAAAGGGAAGATACACCTCACAGAAAGAACCTATATCGAAGCGTCCATATTGCTTTTGATTTCAAAGACAAAGAACAAAGGAAATCAACAGAACCTGTCACCTCTACAGCACCGTCAATGTCGATAGGGACATTTGCTCTGCCCGAATGTCGTCACATACCAAAGCCCAGCCTCACGCACGGGGCACGCACAAACAACCAAAGAGAGTATCGTCCCCACTCGACAGATGTGAAGCCTGAGGCCGAGAGAAATAAAGCGTCGTCTTGACAACTGGATGGGGTGTCCCATGTGATCATTTATTTACTCGCCCACTCAGGAAATATTGAGTGCTGGGCGCTGGGGTCCCTCACAAAGCTCAGGGCAAAGGAGGGAGTCACAGGGTGAGCCAAGCAATGATCATGACACAAGCCGGAGATGTTTGTTTGATAAGCGCAGGATGTGGTTGGGGGAGGACCTGAGCGGCCTGGAGAGTCACAGGGCAGGATTGCAATCCAAATCTCCAACTCTGTACCTGCGGCTGCCCATTTCGAGCAAAGTAAAGAGGAGAGAGGCTGAGTTCCGAGCGGCTCCCTGGTCTCCCCCCCCGATTGTGTGCTGAGGATCGAGTCTAAAGTCTCCCAAGAGCCCCCACTCTCTCTGCAACGAGGATCTCAGATCCCTCCCCCCTGGTGCTCTCTCCTGCAATCCAAGGCTGAGCAAACCCTCTCTTCTTCCCTCTCTGCCTGTCTCCTGGTGCGTGGTCAGCCTCTCCTTCTGGGAGTCAGAACCAAGGTCATCTCTCTGAATTGTTCCCCTCGCCCTCTTGTGGGCTGAAGCGTCTGTCCCTTGCAGGAGCTCTGTCCTGGGCTCAGGCGCCCCACCTGCGTCTTTCTCCTGTTGCAGCACCAAGGAGCTTTCCCAGCCCCACCAAGGAGAAGGAGTCTAGGAGGGTCACGGCTCAGTGGCGGCTGATGGTTTTCTGAAGAAGGCCAGCTCGGAGGGAGCAGGAGCCGGAGAGAGGACCCTCAGAGCCGCGTGTGTGAGCAGCAGCCGGTGCGGTGGAAACAGAGAGGCCAGCTTCAAAGCTGCAGCCTGCGAGAGCTCTCCCGAAGGACCCACGGCATGTTGGGCTCTCAGGCCCACCTCCCGGAGAGCCTGGCCCCTGCCTTGTCCTGCAGCCTCCGAGCCCACCACGTGAGCATCCCAGGCCGCTCTGCTCCCCAGTTCCTCCCCACTGTTCTTTCTAGAATGCCACCCTTCCCTTGTACCAACACATTCTTCCAGTCTCGGCTCAGATGATGCCTCCTCCAAGAAGCATTCCCGGCCAGTCCTGGATTTGGGTGCCCTCGACCCCGTAGACCTTTCTCCAGCTTGTCACGATGAATTATAATTGTGAGTTCACCTGTCTCCTTCCCTTACCGGTCTTTGAGCCACATGAAGGCAGGGACCACCAGGTTTTAGTCATCCCGGGATCACCAGAAGTTAGCTCAGAGCCCGGCACGTAGTAGGTGCTTTGGCATTGCCAGACCCCGTGGGGCCTTCCCCCGTCTCTCCAGCTCTTGGTTCCATTCTTAGGTCCTCTGTAGGTGTTTGTTGAATAAACAATGATGCCTGGTGGGGAGGGGGTTTTAATGCATGCTCACTGAATGAACGAGTGAATGAGTGAGGAAATGAAATGCATCAGTGAATCAGTGAGTGAGCATGAGACCGAATGATTGTTGAGAAAATAGACTAAGATCTGCTGAGTATGAAGATTCCCAAGAGCTAAGGCTGAGGTTCACGGAGTACTAAGATCCCAGAGTACTCACGTTGAGGTCATCTCAGTACTGAGACCCCCGGGGGCTAAGGCTGAGGTCCGCTGACCACTGAGACCCCCAACTGCTAAGTGTTTGCTCTGCCTGTTTCCAGCGGTGGGGCCTTCAGTAAGCCCTTTTTCCTCTCTGGGCCTCAGTTTCCCTATCTGTAAAATAGAAGGGCGGGAGGTGTCCTTCCAGCTCTGAGAATGGAGGGCTTGCTTGCCTCATCCCGGACTGTCCCAGGTCTGACTACTAGGTGATTCTGACGACACTGGCTTGTCCCCTGGCCCTTCCAGGACCCAGCTCCACGATTCTTTTCCCTCCCACTGTACACAAGGTGTTCTCCGCCACACCTTCTCATCTGGCATTTGCATTCTAGAATTCATTCATGCTCCACAGTTGACCCCAGGGACCGCCTTTTCTCCGGGTCTGCCTATGCATCAGCGTCACCTGGTTAAATGCAGAGTCCGTCCACTTCCCAAGACCCACGGAGTGAGAATCTCAGGGCTGGAGGGACCTGGCACCTGCGTTTCAGCAAGCTCCCAGGGCATGCCAAGCCTTCCCTCGGGGAACCCTGGTGGCTTTGATTTAGGGCACAGTCTCTGGGCTCAGGCTGGCATCTCGAACTTGCTGTGTGGCTTTGGAGTACCGGCTACTCTCTCTGATCCCTGCTTCTCTCTATCGTAAAAGCAGAGCCAGCCACAGGCCCCAACTTATAGAGGGGTGAGGCTTAACATGAGCCCCTGTATATGAAGCCGGCAGCAACCTCGGGCCACCCTGGCCATCCTCCCGGCACGCCTGAGTCGTGCCCACCACTCAGGGGTGCACGAGACATCATGGCTTTTCATTTTCTATAAATTAATTTCATTTCTTTTTTTTAAGTGTATTTATTTTTTTTTGAGAAAGAGAGACAGCGGGAGTGGGGGAGGGGCAGAGAGAGAGAGAGAATCCCAAGCAGGCTCTGCACTGTCAGCACAGAGCTCGATGGGGGGCTTGAACCCACGAACTGTGAGATTATGACCTGAGCAGAAATCGAGAGTCAGATACTTAACCGACCGAACCACCCGGGCACCCCTCAATTTCATTTTTATTTCCAGCCTCCTCCCCCGCCCAATCGGGCCGGAGGAAAACATGACTTTGGACAGACATCCTGAAAGCTCGGCGTCCCCGTGTTACCCTGGGGTGGCGTCATAGCCAGGGTCTTGGCTTTGAAACACTACCAGGAAGCCATGGGTCCTGTCGAGCCTTCTGTCCAGCCTCTACTCACCCCCAAATGATGCCATGGAGTTGGTGGCTCACTTGAATGAAACGGGGTAGACAGCAAAGTTGGGATGCTGCCTGAGAAAAGAAACACAGGCTGGCCCGACAATTTAGATTCAAAATATCCACACGCATTCCCTCTGCTCCCCCCTCTCACCTTGCCCGTTGGAGCTGGCCTTTCCCCCCAGCCACCGAATCGGGGTGTTTTATGGGGTGAACGCCGTGCAAGGGGAGTTTTTAAATAAAGGTGACACCGCAGTTCCAGTGTAATTGCCAAATAAACGCACGGGGAAGGCTGTATTGAACTCACTCATTAAGGAGGGAGCCAAAATGAAGGCACAGCCCGTTCAAAGGAGATTTCCGACAACCCACATTCACACACATACAGGCGACCGGAGATGCTGGCGTTCATTTACAAGCAGGTGCAAAATTAGTCGATAACTTTAGGGCAATAATCAATTGCATTCCACTGGACAAAATTCATTTGCGGTTGTACGGCATGAATCATTTGTGTTCCTATCAGTTGTTTTTTGGTTTTTGTTTTTTTTTTTACCTTAGAGGTACAGCATCCCGCAAGGACAGTGAAAGAACAAAAGCCTGGAGGGTCGTGCCAAGACACAAACATGCAACGACCTTTCATTGACTCGTTATTCTTAATTTTTGCTGGTATCAACATTGTTTGCAATTTTGCCTGACAGTACGATACACCCACCACACCGCCATCCCCGAAAAGAGGAGAGAAGCCATTTTGTGTCTCCTGAGCCTTGGTGTCTTAATCTGCAAAATGGGTAGGATAAGAACCCTCGGCCGACCCCGCCGGACATGTGCCACGGAGGAAGTACACTCATGACAGGAAAAGGTTTCCCAAACCCCAGTCACCTGATTTTGGTCCCGTCTACATTCTGCCTGAAGGGACTTACCATTTATTTCCTTGACAACGAGTTTGATTTGATAGGAACCAGGAAATCAGAGGATGAGGGGCTGGGTCTGTGTATGTTGTTTCGAATACATATGAAAATAGACCTATTTGCCATTGAGGCTCTGTGGAACATGCTGGAATAGGAAAGCAGGGAGGGAGATGTTAAATGGCGGCCATGTACAATTTTAGACACACACACATCAGCGACAGCCGCAACTTAACTCTGCGAACCTCCCCCTGAAATACGGGAGGGCGGGGGCGGGGGCGGGGGAGGTAGGTGTCATCCTGTGGACGATGAGAGACAGATCCCTGAGCCTCCATGTGGCTCTCCCCCTGGCCCCACACACCCCCGAGCCTGCCCTCAAATCCCCCCCCCCTCCTCTAGCAGGCCCGTCCTGTGATTCATCCGGCTGGAATGTGGGAGTTCTCAGTTTCTCCACCTAAAGCCCCTTAATTCCCCTTCGGTGATGAATGCGTGAGGCTCTCGAATGAACCGTCCAGGCTCTGCATCCCAGCCCGCCCGTCCTCCCCCCTCCGCTCAGCGTAATTATTTCTGTACAGAACATGTCAAGTGCCCCGCTTCCCAGGAACTCGTTTCGCATGCAAACATTTGGTGATTAAGCGAGGCTTAATTAATTAAGCACTTTGTAATGACTCTTAAACCAAAGAAGGGTGGATTAGGAGTCCGATTCGTGCTGGCGGTGTGAAAGGCGCCTTCATATCAGGGGTGGCAGACAATGATCCGGAGGGGGGAGCAGGGCAGGGACGCCCGCCACGGTGATAGAATCGTTCATTCATTCCGTCCCTCGGCTTATTCATGGAGCACGTCTAGAAGCCGGGGTGCATGCGGCATAATATCAATAAGAATAGTGCCAGGCACCGTGCTTGTAAGTCTGAATGGCATGCCAGCGAGTGGGGACAAGTGATGGTTATTGAGAGCTGGCTCTGGTAGGTTGTGCTACTACAGAGAGGAATACGAACAACAGTAGGAGAACGGTCACAGCAGCAAAGCCTTGCACCTGCTGTGCGCCCACCGTGACTGCGGTGGCTTCCCTCCGCGACCCTCCGGCAGACCTGCCGCGGGGCATCGTTCCCATTTTACAGATGGGAACACTGAGGCACACGCACGCAGGCCAAGCAGCCTGGCTAGCCAGTTGTTGAGTTGGGTTGGGGCTTCCAAGGAGGAGCTCTCACCCCTCTCTTGCACCGACCGAGGGCTTGGCCGTTGCATCTCGTTGCATCTCCGCGGTGGCCTGAGGAGGAGACCGCGTGGTTAGTGCCAGGTTCATGACAGAAAAACGAAAAGGGACTCGAGAGGGTCGTGAGCTTGCCCAAGGTCGCCCAGCATAGAGCACCCGGGGATGGACTTCCCTGACCCTGCTTTATCTGTTCGTAGCGCCTTACCACGGTCTCCCTCCCGAAGGTCTTGTTTGCTTATCTAGTTGCTGACCAGTCCCTCCCATCAAGACATGCAGTGAGTTCCAGGGTGACTCCTGGTCGCTCCCTGGCTGATTTTCTTCTGGCCTTCACACCCTGGAACTCTGTTGGGTTTCTGACCATCATCCTGGCCTTCAGAAATGGCCCCCTCTTTGTCACTGTCTTCCCCACTCAACGCTTCTCACCCATCCGTGATTCGGTTTCCCCATCTATACAATGGGCATTTTTCTCTGGATCATCTCTGAGTCCCTATCTGATGCTGGAGGGTCTTTGGAGCCTAGACGGTCTCTTCTGCTTTGGGGGGTCGTGGGAATGACATTGGCAATTTGGAGGCCTTGGCTCAGGTGTAGTATTCCAGGAAGCTTCAGAGCCCAGGGTTGCAGAGCTCTAAAGCCAAGCAAAGTCAAGCCTCAGCTCTGGTCTTCATAAGCTGTGTGACCTTCAGCAGTGGCTTGCCCTCTCTGAGGCATAGGCTCTCACTCTCAAAAGAGGCATTCCTTCCACCCTGTTCCAGAGCTGCTGTGAATGATCTGTACAAGCCCATGGCCACCGGGGCCCTTTTAAAATTGTCTGCCTGGTGGCAGAAGCCATTGTTTCCCACACTTGGACCCACACGTATAACCCAAAGTGTCCACTTCTCTGTTTGCTTTTGTTTTCTTATTTCTACTGTATCCTGCAAAGCCACCTGTAACCTAAGCGATCATCTTATAACTGAAGGCTTCTTTTTTTTCTTAATGTTTTATGTATTTTTTGAGAGAGAGAGACAGAGAGACAGAGACAGAGCACAAGCAGGGGAGGGGCAGACAGAGGGAGAAACAGATTCGGAAGCAGGCTCCAGGCTCTGAGCTGCCAGCACAGAGCCCCACGTGGGGCTCGAATCCATGAACCATGAGATCATGACCTGAGCTGAAGTCAGACGCTTAACCGATGGAGTCACCCAGGCGCCCCCTCCCACCGAGGACTTCTTAGTGACCTCAGTGCCTGGGTTGGTATGTGCCTTCACAACTGCTAGCTTGCTGAGTAAAGAGCAAAAGCCCTCTCTGTGTTGTTCCAGTGAAGATTCTACAGGGGCTCGAAGGATGCGGGGGAGGACTTGTCTCATCATGTGGCAGGCTAGAAGCACAGTGGTCTTGGGATCAGCCCCACAGTGTCAGCTGCAGTCTCACACATGAACAGATATGATAAACCCCGGCCCTGCGCACTCACTGGCAACGGGGTGGTAGGAAGTACACAGTGAAGACCCTTCTGTGTTCCTGATGCCGGTAGTAACTGTACTAGTTGCTCATTTAACGGCGATTTCCAAAGTACGGTTCATGCAAAGCAGCCCACATTCTCGTGTACTTCAGGGACGCTTCGCTAAGATCAGCAGACTGAGTGAAATAGGAGGTCTGATTATCCGGAGCTAACAAGCCAAGACTTTGGCCATTACACACGGTATGTTGAACAACACCCCTCTCTCAAAAGGCATTCCCTGCTTTGGAATTATATACATTAGGAAGCAGACCTAGGGCCTCACAGTCCCTGTTGCTCCCTTATCCAAGGTCCATTCTCCCTTTCTCTCACAGTGACAGGCCCCTTATTTTATTTAATGTGCTGATATGCCTAGATAAAAGGTTTTATTTCCCACCTCCCGTAGATATAAAGTTACCAATGCATCATAAGCTGAGGTTGTTACGTGGGATTACTGACCAGGCTCTTGAAATAAAGGTAGATGTACTTGGAACATAGGTTTTCTTCCTTCTGCCTTCTTCTTGCAAGGAACCTAGATGCAATAGCTGGAGCCACAGCAACCGTTTGTGACCACAAAGCACCTTGAACTAGGTGACTGTGGGCTAAGAATATTAGCACAGAAAAGTCTAGGTGTTTCCTGATTTCTGTGACACAAGGGAAAAATAACACCTCAATTTATTTAAACCATTGCCATTCTGGGTCTCTTTCATTAGCCCTCATTGCCCTTCCTAACTGATACAGAGTTTACCTATAGAAGTAGATCTAGAATGCCGTCTTTCTATATTAAGCCTGGCATGGGTGGTTTAGATTCAAACAAACAGCATTTTCTGTCATATTACATTAACGTTGATAATTTAAATTTTATAGTTTCATAATTATGCTGATAATAATAAGGTGAAGGGGCTTCCTACACAAATGAGAGGCAAGGAATTCGTGTTGACTTACATTTGTATAAATTCAAAGCAAATTTTTCTTTTAATTTTTTTTAAATTTTTTTTAACATTTATTTATTTTTGAGACAGAGAGAGACAGAGCATGAACGGGGGAGGCTCAGAGAGAGGGAGACACAGAATCTGAAACAGGCTCCAGGCTCTGAGCTGTCAGCACAGAGCCCGACGCGAGGCTCGAACTCACGGACCGCGAGCTCATGACCTGAGCCGAAGTTGGCCGCTTAACCGACTGAGCCACCCAGGCACCCCTCAAAGCAAGTTTTTAAATGAACTGATTTTAAATGAACTGATTTAAGCAAATATTGGGGACCTCTTCATTGTTGCTCCTATAAAGAGGCCCATGCATTCTTTGACCTCAAGAAGGAAGGGCTGGGCTTGGGACTTTTGGTCCGGATCCCTCCTCCTCATCCCCACTGGCTGGAGGGAAGGGGGAGAGTCGGGAACTCACATTAGCAGGTGCAAAGAATTCAGGCTGAGGCCGGCCGGAAGTGAGGCTGGGGATTAAAGAAATACCGTCTCGAGTTTTAAAAAATGTTCCCACCCAAGATAAACCATGGCAACATGTGTCTTTTCAGCATTTCCTGGTGCAGAGCAAGGCCAGAAAGCAGAAATTCTGACCCACTTTGTAAGAGGCTGTTTTCACAGCATCCTAGGAAAGGCAGGGGCTCTGTGGGAAATCCCGCCTGATGAGATTTCCAGATCTGGGCAGGCAGAGCTGCTGGGACCCAGAATGGATTCGTCACCCGACTTAGGCTTCCCGGACTGCTGGCCAGATCACATCCTTGGGTGGCCCCGGTCTCTTCATCTGTGAAATGGGACTGAAGAACCAGCAAGCATCAAGGGGCCATCTTTGATGGAGGCCACACGATAAGGTATATTCGCACAGGAGGTCTCTAAGTGGGGCAAGGCATTGACTTTGTTTACGGTATTTCTTTTCCTTCGAAAGCAATATTCATTTTAACTTTTTGGTCACAAGTGACATTTCCAGGCCCTACATATCTGGGGCCCCAGAGTCACATGGAGATGAATTGGAGCAGAGTCTTGGACTAAAAAGTGCCTGAGTGCAGACACATTCTGTGACCAAGGCTGAGCCCTGAAATAAGCTCAGCCACAAAGGGGGCTTGAGCCAGTGGGATTGTGAGGTATAAGCTCCAAGACAAACCACTGCCATTGATCCTCAAAGTCAGGGCAGAGGGTACTCGTTGTGGAGAGGTTGCTAGTGTGCAGAGCTAATACCAAATCCAGTAAGAAATAAGCCCGAAGTTGTCCCGCGAGTCCAAAGTCAATGACTTGAGTTGAAGTGGCAACCTTTATTATTATTATTATTATTATTATTATTACAGCTAACGTCAGGCATTTGCTATGAGGCAGGCACATTGCCAAGCATCTGTATGTATATTTCACTCCAGAGAGGCGGTGGATTCCCTCAGCCAGAGGCTGAGTCCAGCCAGGTAAAGTACCAGCATGCCTGAGGAATTCTAGATGAAGGCTGAGTCCCCTGGAACAGCCTTAGCAGGGGACTCCCAGAGTCATTTATTTATTGTCTCTCCTCCTACACAGCAAGCCCCAAGAGGGCAGGGACTGTCTCTGGCTGGTCCACCCTGGATCCACTGTTTAGCACGGCACCTGTCACATGTGGCTTCTGAGTTCATTTTTGTTGCATGCATACACGTGGGAAGGACAGAAAGCCAGCCTCTTGGAGAGCACCAAATGACATATGAACCTCTTTGTGATTCCCAGACGAACCTTGAAACACATGCACCGTGTGATGATAGCCCTGTTATCCAAGATGGCACGCACATGGGCTAAGAGTATGGATCTAGGGTTGTACTTCCTCTGGCTTTGAGTCTCCATGCGACTAAACCAGCAGGAAGACCGTGGGCTTGGAAACCAAGCCTCAGTGCCCTCCTTTGCAAATGGGGATCGTTAAATAAGATATTTATGCAACGCTTTTGGCACAGTTCTTGGCATGGAATGTGGCATTCTGAGCTATTGTTTATAGTGGCTATTAATTGTGGAGTTGAAATTTTGGATCTAACTCTACAATTTTCATAGTCCTCTGTTAAATTTCATCTTGCCAGATTTAGACTGTTTTCGGAGAGGTGTTTGGGGGTCCTGGGTCTGTGGTCTTTCATGGCCTTAGCCTCCCATCATTTCGACCTTCCGTCATGGGTACTCAATGTCCCTTCTCCAATTATCAAGAAAACACGTACGGAAACCAGTTTGGCAATAAATTATATTTAAAAAAATAAGAAAAAATAAAAAATAATAAGAAAAAGTAAAAAGAAAAAAAAAGAAAACCTGTAGGGTCCATGGCTGAGGCCAACTCACACAGGTCCTTCTGATGGAGTGGCTCCATTTCTGCTAAGACAAGCCTGATGCAAAAAAGGAGCCCTGGCTTGATCCCAAAGTTCCCAGAGAGACTCGGATAATTGTCGACCTCGATCACGTTCAGCTGTGCACCCTCTGCTAACTTTCTCTGCACTTTCTCTCACTGACCCCGCACAAGTAGCTGACAGATGACTTCGAACATTGTCCCCATTTTAAGGATGTAACACTGAGGCTCACAGAGCCCCCAACCCCCCAAGGAGCAGCAAAGTGAGATCCGAATGCAAGTCTGTTAAGTTGAAGCTTCGAACTTAAAACTGGAGATGTGTCGGACGCAAAGGCTGTTGTTAGACGTTGGCTATGTAGTTCGGGCGTCTAGAATCCCACCTGGGAACTCGCCCGCAGCCGCTCCCACTCCCAAGGGCCCCCCGTCGCCACACCGAGGGCGGAAACTCTGACTTGCCAGCTGCACCACAGCCTGCTTAAACCGCCAGCCTTTCACGTGGATGAAATGACACTCCCCTCTCGGGACCAGCACAGCAATTTGTCTGGGCCGTGTTCAAAGCCGAGCTCAGGGGCGAGGGCCTGATTGCCCACCCTGGAGCCACTCAGAGCATCACAGACGAAATGAAAGGTTTCGAGGGAGCAGGAGTGGAGCTCTGCCTACATGCAAATGTGTGGTGCTGGGATATTGATCGCCGCCGCTCCGAAGGTGAGAAACGGAGGCAGCCTATGAGCTTGACAACAGGGGATCAGCAGCCGCGATTTCGCACCCATTTAAAAATATTTGTGTTTGTTCATTCCATCTGCTGCTGATTCGCTTCTTCCCCAAGTATTTATGGAGCCCCTGCTACGTACAGAACGCTGGGCAAGAAAGATCCCGGGGAAACAGCAGGATGGCAGTGTCCGTGGTCTGGGGGAGCACCGGTCCATCAGAGCGATGTAGCAGTTCATGGGTAATTCCGACACACACAGGTTCGGAGTAAGTGCAGGTGGCCATACTGTCCCGGGGCCTCCTAGCACGATCGCTAGGTAAATCTTAATGCCCTGGGAAAATCCTTCTGTTAAAAACGTTAAGTGGAAAAGCAGGCTGCAGAATTTCTCACGGAGCAGAATTGCAACTTTATTATGAAAATGTATGTGTACGTGAATAAAGAAAAAGACTCATAAGGAAATGCATAAAAATGTCAGCAGTGGTTATCGTTGTGTAGTGGGAATTAAATAGTCTTCCTGTTACCTTAATACAAGGTTCCAGTTCTTAACCACAAGTAGGTATTCATTTCATTTTATAGGTTTATATACATTTTAATTATAAAGTAATTTATACTCATCGGAAAACTCTGAAGTCCCAGCCCCCACTCTTCTCCATTCAAAAACCTGTTATTTTAAAGTAGGACATGCATCCTTTGGGGGAAACACACACACACACGCACACACACACACACACACACACACACACACTGGGCTCTTAACATATCACTATTATTTCTGTTTGGATTTGTATCCTGTTTGTAATATGGTTTGTTTCTTAATTAAAGAAATACGTATTTACATATATATGTATGTGTGCATACTATATATGTATATATGTGATTTCTACAACTCTCCCTTAACAATATATTTTGATCGTCTGTTCATAACATCACGTGTAGCTCTCCCCCAGTCTCGCTAACTGCCGAAACATATTCCAAAGCATGGCTGTGGCCAATGTATGTAATCGACCCCTAGTGACTGACGGACGTTAAGGACTTGACTGTCTGAATATCTGTACAAACATTTTAGAAGGCAAGTCCCTGCAAATGGTCCTCCTGATGGGGTCCATGAATGTAGAATATGTTTTAACCGGTTATCAAATTAGTATTCAAATAGGGGCACCTGGGTGGCTCAGTCGGTTGAGCGCCTGACTTCTGTTCAGGTCATGATCTCACAGTTCGTGAGTTCGAGCCCCTGTTGGGCTCTACACTGGTGGTTCAGAGACTGCTTGGGATTCTCTCTCTCTCCCTCTCTGCCCCTTCCACACTTGCTCTCTCTTTCTCTCTCTCTCTCAAATTAAATAAATACACTTTAAAAAATTAGTATTGAATAACAATCACATAGTCGTGGGGAGTGGAAGAATGGAGCTAAAAATTCACAGCAGTATTTCTTGGTCCCATTTTACAGATGGAGTTGCTGAGTAACCCCGGGAGGACCACTCCTGGCCAAGATCATAGGGCCAGTGAAGGCCACGGTCAAGTCCAGAAGCCAGGACTAACTCCCACTGGGGCCTCTGTTCTCTCCTCGACCCCAGCCTTCTGCTCAGCTGGGCCGGGGGCCCAGGGATTTCCCCATGTCCCTCTCTCCGGGGCCGCCTTGTCTCTGGCCACAGCTGGGTTATTGACAGCACTTTCGATGTGTGGCCTTGTGGGTGGAATTATTGGCCCTTAATTGAATTGAAAACAAAAGGAGATTGAGTTTTATGGGGAGCAAGAGGCCACTGGCGGGAGGAAATCAAATGCAGCGCAAGCAGGAAAGGTTCTTGGAGGACGATCGGCTGCAGATGGGAGTGTGGGTTGCCCGGGATGTTTATGGAGCTGCAAAACTTAAGGTCAGTCCCTCCCGTAGGCCCTCTGTCTTCACTTCCCCTGCTCCAACCGGACGTTGCCCGCTCCGATGTTCTGTGCCGCAGATGCGTGAAGGATTCCTGTGCCGCGGGCTAATGTGGGGCACTGGTCCCTGGGGACGCTGGCCTTTGAGGGTGCGGCTGCCTCTGGCAAGGGAGGGAGCCCAGCTCCTCACTTCAGCAGCTCGAGCTGGGGAGATAGCCTGTCTGCATCACCGGGCACCCCCACACCCCCCTCCATAGACCCTCTAAGAAGATGTGACAGAGGGTGGGAAATGAATCCCACCCCCAGATAGGAAGGAGCCTGCTGTGGACTGAATTGTGCCCCCCTAATCCTTACGTTGAAGCCTTACCCCTCAACGGGAATGTATTTGGAAATGGGGGCCTCAGAGGAGGTAATTAAGGTTTAAAAGAGGTCATAAAGCTGAGGTCCTGATCTGATAGGATTTGTGTCCTTATAAGAAGAGACCCCAGAGAGCTCTCTCTTTCTGTCTCTCGGTCTGTACACTCACCGTGAGGAAAGGCCATGTGAGCGAGCACATAGTAGGAAGGGGACCATCTAGAAGCCAGGACTACGGTCCACGCTGGAAACCGAACCAGCTGTAACGTTGATCTTGGCCTTCCGGCCTGGAAACTGTGAGAAAATAAACTTCTATGGTTGAAGCCACCCAGTTTATGGCATTTTCTTAGAGCATCCCGAGCAGACTAAAATACGGCCCATCGGGAACTCGAACTCAGGGCTTCCAGTTGCCAAGCGCTGTGATTTTCTCTCTCCGCCTTCATCCAATTGTCCCACTGTGTGGCATGCGTTTCTACGTCTGTAGACGGACTTCCACCAAGGCGCGGCTCCGAGGTTATGGATTATTTATTTTTGCTTCCCGGGGCTCGGCTCAGTGCCTGGCACAGCCTCGGTCCTCAGGGAGCTTTGCTTAATGAATAGATGCATGTTTATAAAAGTGGATAGATATTCATGGGGCTGAGAATGTGCTTGGGGGTGGCGGGGGAGGAAGACGCAACGGCCTCTCCAAAGAGGTACTTGCTAAGGGAAAGAAGGAGGCATGAGCTGGGGGCTGCAGCAGGAGGGGCGTTCCAGGCAGAGGGAGGTGTGAGTAGAACTAGGAAGACTGGAAACTCGGAGGCCGCTCCAGGGAAAATAGCACAGGACTTCTGATCAGCCAGGGAAGAGTGGCAGCCGATGAGAACCAGAGCGAGGCCATGTTGGGAAGTCCCTGCATGCCAGGCTGGCGGGTTGGCTTTGACTCTGTGGGATTTCTCAAGCTCTGCTCCCAATACCTCAAGGAACACGTGGCATAGTCTCGTGGGAACAGCAAACCACTGAATAAACACAGCGCAACTTCCCGGAGCGTTACTTAACTTTTTAGGGTTAATTATTTTCCGCTCCTTTGCAGACTTGCAGACGGTCTCCAGAGTTACTATCTGAGTTCAAATCTTAATTCAGATTGCTGCTTGACCTTGCGCAAGGCACATGCACCTTTGTCTCCTCTGTGACTTCACCGGCCAAGCGTCAACAACCACATAAAACCCGAACATGAGTGTCTTTGCCACTTTGTTCATACTGGTCCCGGACCGGAGACTTCCTCGACATTCTTCAGCAGGTGGCTGGTTGCACTGTGGTATATCCGTGCGCCGGAATATTATGCAGCCACAAAAAGGAATGAGCTGCTGATACACACAATGTGGTTGGATCTCAAGGGTGTTGTGCCACGTGAAAAAAAATGCCACTCAAAAGCAACAAGCCTTCCAATTCTATTTACATAATCTTCTGGACACAGCAAAATCGCTGATCAGAACCCATCAGTGGTGTCCAGGGGTTGAGGTTCAAGGGAGGGGGCCACTATATGGAGCATCCCCAGGAAGCTCGCTTATTCGTGGGGACAGAGCTGTTCTGCATCCCGTGTGTGATGGCCACTGGCAGTCTGTGCCTGTGATAGAATCTCATAGAACTCTCTCTCTAGAATGCCTGTGCAAAACTGATCAAATAAGGTGTAAGCATTGTGCCAAGGCCAGCTTCCTGGTTTTGATGATGCACGAAGGCTGTATAAAATGCTAATCATCACGGGGGCTGCTGGAGGAAGGGGGCATGGGAGCTTTCTGCACTATTTTGGCAACTGTTTGCAGGTTTTAAACTTTTTCAAATTAAGAAAGATGAAGGTAGTCACAGCTGTGCATGCAGATGACATGAGACAAAAAGTATCTGGTGCCCAGTAATTATTCCATACACATTAGCTGTGTTACTATACGCCTTAAGAGTGGGAGTCTGCGATCTTCCCTGCAGCTAACAGAGTTTCCTGATGGAAATTCTTAAGGCCGGAAGAGAATTCAGATTCAGTTTTACAAGGAAGGAAGGAGGGGGGAAAAGAAGAAGGAAGGAAGGAAGGAAGGAAGGAAGGAAGGAAGGAAGGAAGGAAGGAAGGAAAAGAGAAAGGAAAGAAGGAAGAAAGGAAGGAGGGAGGGAGGGAAGAAGGGAGGGAGGGAAGGAAGGGAAGAAGGGAGGGAGGGAAGGAAGGAAGAAAGGAAGGAGAGAAGGAAGGAAGGAAGAAAGGAGGAAGGAAGGAAGGAAGAGAAGGAGAAAGGAAAGAAAGAAGAAAGGAAGGAGGGAGGGAAGGGAAGGAAGGAAGGAGAGAAGGAGGGAGGGAAGAAAGGAGGAAGCAAGGAAGGAAGGAAGGAAGGAAGAGAAGGAGAAAGGAAAGAAGGAAGAAAGGAAGGAGGGAGGGAAGGGAAGGGAAAGGAAGGAAGGAAGGAAGCAAGGAAGGAAGGAAGGAGGGGGGAGGGGCTCTTAGTCTGTGCATGAGCCCACCCTCCTTCAACAACGCCTCGCAAAGCTTTGCAAGTTCCTTGCGCAACATCTGTTAATCCTGTGATGTCAAGGCCCAAACTTACTGAGCCTGGGAAATCGCTGCTGTGTTTTACTGACTTCCCCGCAGTTGGCAGTTTCCCTCGGAATCGCCGTGTTAATCAGAAACACGCCGTCCATATTGTCAACACTTTGTTTAACCACTTCTATAAATTCAGCATTAGTGTTGGAGCGGTCCCGAGGTGATGGATGAAATCGGCGGCAGCCCCAGACAGCCCAACCCCATAAAACAAAGTCCAGGGCGTGAGGCTCTAAAGCAGGAGACACTTGACATTCACTGGGACACGTGACATGCTGATGACTCACCTCCGGGCCTGAGAGAATGGCGGGTCCCCCAAGGAACCGGCTCCGGGAGCAAGGGAGACGTGAAAACACGCAGTCTCCTGGTGGAATCTCCTGGCAGGGGGTTTATCGGAGGAGTCTCTGCCTGGCGGATTTGGGAGACGCCTGGAACGAAGCCAGGGGACAAGAGGAAATGGGGGAAACTTGGGGGAGACGGAGTCCGTGAGACAGAATGGCGGGTCGGCACCAAAGGGTCCTTTCTTGTAAAGCAGATGGCTTTGACTGACTCTTGAGCGGCGCTAATGAAGGTGGGTTGGATGCATTTGCCCCCAGAGCAGGGCTTTCCGCACAGTCCTAAGAAGAAGGGGGGCGAAGAAGGTGTCTCCGTATGTCTGTCGGTCTGTCTGGTATCTGTCTGGTGTCATGGGCTGACCACGGGGTCTGAGCTCTGCTCCCATCCTTGGGAGGGGCCACGTGCTGCCGGGAGCCTGACTTGGGAGATGTTTCCGTCTGTAGCTTTAGCACCTACTGTGTGTCAGGCCAGGTGCTGGAGAAACCACAGTGAGTGAGATGAACACGGTTCCTGTCCCAGGGGCTTCAGCGCAGGTAAGGGAGAGGGATGTTGAACTAGGACTTAATTCGGAGAGCTAGAGTCCCCTGACTCAGTTTGGGGGCTGGAGGAAGGCCACCCGGTGAAGGACATGGTTAAATGGTGTCCGAAGGATGAGAGGTGAGTTAAGAGCAAAGAAGAAGATCTAGGCAGAAGGAAAGGCCATGGGTCTGGCAGGACCGTGAGGCTGGAGCCCAGTGCGTGAGGAAGAGAGTGGTATGGGGCAGTGGGGAGCCACAGGGAAGGGCTGGGCCGCACATGAGCCTTCAAGGTTCTTGATTCCGGAGGGGAAGCTGAAGCCTGCGGGGGGCTAGTGATGTCTAGACAGCACCCCCACGCCTTAGCCCCCGCCTTGCACAGCTAACCAAGATGGCGGCTTGCATCCACGGTCCTGTCTTCTCCCACCATCCGAGCTCCGGGTGGGAAAGGCTGGCTGAACCAAGCCAACAGAGAGCTCAAACAGCTCTCATCTTCAGGCAGCCTCTTCCCTCGGCCCGAGGACGGGGGCCAGGCTGCTGAGTCCGAGCTCAAGAAGAGGCCTCACTGGGGCGCTGGCCCGTCTCCTCCCAGCTCCCCCGGCCCCTGTTCCCCAGGCCAGCAACTCTCCGTTCCACATCCTGCCCGCCTCGTCCAACTCTTTCCAAGCGCCTGTTTTTCCAGAAACACGAGTTGAGCAAAACAGTCTCCCTCCCTGAACTTGAGTCTGAAATAATAACCCCAAGAAACACACGCTTTCTTGGAAAACCCTTCAGAGCCTCCCGCTGCCTTTGGACACGTCAAAGCTGGGTTTGTTAAAATAATAATCTTTAGGAACTCGAGTCTCTCTGCCGCCAAATGCCTTGCATAAGAGTATCACGCACCTCTAACCATGACCCAGAAAACTGGGCCATGAGCTAACGTGGCCCGGCGTCCAGAATGAAATCCTTTTCCTTTCTTTCTTTCTTTCGTTCTTTCTTTCTTTCTTTCTTTCTTCTTCCTTCCTTCATCTTTCTTTCCTTCTTTCTTTCTTTCTTCTTTCTCTCTCTCTTTCTTTCTTTTCTTTTCTTTCTTTCTTCTTTCTTTCCTTTCTCTCTTTCTCTTTCTTTCTTTCTTTCTTTCCTTCTTCTCTCTCTCCCTCTTTCTTTCTTTCTCCCTTATCTCTCTCTCCCTTTCTTTCCTTCCTTCTTTCTTTCTTCTTTCTCTCTCCCTCTTTCTTTCTTTTCTTTTCTTTTCTTTCTTCTTTCTTTCTTTCTTTCTTTCTTTCCTTTCTCTCTCTTTCTTTCTTTCCTTCTTCTCTCTCTCCTTTCTTTCTTTCTTCCTTATCTCTCTTTCTTTCTTCCTTATCTCTTTCTTTCTTTCTTTCTTCCTTCCTTCTCTCTCTCTCCCCTTTTCTTTCTTTCTTTCTTTCTTTCTTTTCCTTTCTTTCTTCTTTCCTTCTTTTCTTTCCTTCTTGTTTTCTTTCTTTCTTTCTTCCTTCTCTCTCTCCCTCTTTCTTTCTTTCTTTCTCTCTTTCTTTTCCTTCCTTTCTTCTTCCTTTCTTTCTTTTTCCTTCTTTTCTTTCTTTCTTGTTTCTTTCTTTCTTTCTTTCTTTCTTTCTTTCTTTCTTTCTTTCTCCTTCCTTCCTTCCTTCCTTCCTTCCTTCCTTCCTTCCTTTTTCTTTCTTTCTGGATACAGATGGCTTTCTGAATCTTACAAAGTCTGAAACATCTGGGGATGTGTTCATGGAGAAAGGCTGTTCTGAACAGGACTGCAGTTAGGTTGGAGGGGGGAGGGGACTCACCAGGCAGAGGCTTTGGGAACAGTGAAGTGGGTTTGGTGTCCGCTGAGACACCAATGTCTGGCAGAACAAACAGGGGAACTTCCAGTTGGGTTGACTAGCTGTGACCAAACTTTCCCCCCTCTCCCACCTCCCACACCCAAGTGCCTGCTTGGCAGGGTGGTGAGGTTACCATCTTCCCAGGGCAACACAGCCAGCCTCAGCGCCTTCATCAGATGTTTGCAGGAGGAAATTCACATTTCCCAGCTCAGCTGAGGGTGGCTGGACTCTTGGGCTCTGGAACTGGGTAGTCTTGGGCTGGATCTCTGGCTCTGGTGCCTACCAGCTATCTGACCCGAGCAAGGGATCTTGCACTGCTGAGCCTCAGTTTGCTCGTCTGTGCAATGGCTGAGCTTCCACCATTGAAAGCTCTTTTTGTTTGTTTGTTTTTGCTGCTGAGAGCCCCTTGTGAATTATAAATAGTCCTGAGATGGGTGGGATATTTATGAAGCATCAGTTACTCTAGAGAGAAAATTAAACTTTGACACCATTCTATCTGCAGACTACCCAAGGAAGCACACATTCTTGGTGTCCCCATTTTATTATTTTTTATTTTATTTTTAAAAAGTTTTGTCAATGTTTATTTATTTTTAGAGAGAGACAGAGAGACAGAGGGCAAGCAGGGGAGGGGCAGAGAGAGAGGGAGACACAGAATCCGAAGCAGGCTCCATCCAGGCTCCGAGTGGTTAGCACAGAGCCCGACGCGGGACTCGAACTCATAAACCGTGAGATCATGACCTGAGCTGAAGCCAGACGCTTAACTGACTGAGCCACCCAGGCGGCCCCCCCCTCCTTGTTTTAGTGATAAGAAAACTGAGTCCCAGAGAGTTTACATCGCTCAGTGAAAGCCACAGAAAGCCCAGGAAATAAAGGCAGGTAATCATATTCTAGAGCCACAGGCTAACCACTGACCATCACTGCCTGCCCATGTGTCCTGGAACAACGTTTATTCCCATAGCCCCCGTATCCAGGAGGGGGCTACTTAATGCCCACATGCACTCTAGACCCCGTGCTGGGCCCTCATCCCAACTCTGCCCATTTCTTGCTGTCTGTCCTTGAGCAGCTTGCCTGCCCTCTCTGAGCCTTCACTTCCTCCTCTGGAAAATGGGGATAAAATAGCGTCTACTCTTAGGTGAGTGCGGGCGATCCATGTAAAACTCCGGGCACTAGGGAGGTGCTGTATATAGGAATCTAAACAGTAATTCTCTTCTTCCCGGTTGGGTTGAATAGACTCCTGGCCCGACCGCTCTGAGTGAATATTTTTGCCCAATCCAGTGGAGTTCCCTCCACCCCGTTTTTCTTTTCAACCTTTGCTCAGATGCTAAATCAAAGCTGAGCGTTGGTCCCTGACAGGCGTTGCCTCCAGCCAGCCACCAGCAGATGCCCAGCATGCTTTATGGGCCCTCAGCCTCTGCAGTTAGCCCCTTGGCCTCGGCGGGGTGTGCGGGCCTGAAGGACGGCTGGTGTCCTTTTCTGTCCTAGAACCCAGACAGCTGCCCCATTTCCTCCTCGGAGCAGAAGGAGATCTGGGATGCTTCCCTGGCCAGCCAGGCGCCCCGTTGTCTGCTTTGGAGAAGAGCACCCCGCTGGGTATTTCACGAGGGGTGTGGGGGTCCCATCACACGCCTGGTTTTCAGCCTGCATTATTATTATCGTTGTCATGGTTTTCGCAGAAGGATGCTTTTTAATCAAATTGAATCAGATCGAATCTTCCGGGGAGGCTGTACAGATGTGCCCATGTCCGCTTGACATGGACTCTTTCAGGAACCCTACAGCTGGCCCGTCCCTAGGGGCTCTCTCAGGTCCTCAAGGTGCACTGGGTCTGTGCATTGGACCAGGCCAGGGACGCTGGGGGTGCATTTCTCTGGGAACAGCCCTCGACGGTGAGGGACAGGCGCTGGAGGATGAATACCCCGGCAGCGTTGCCTTGGGCTGACAACTCTGGGGTGTGTCCTACCCAGTCTCCAAGACGAGTGCCTGCTGCCCACAGCAGCCACACGCTCACTCAGCACTCCCTACCGGTTTCTTCCCTTCCTGGTCCCCCTGCCGGCTACCCACCGCCCTGGGAGCTTCGTGAGTTACCTTCCCAGTGGAACCGCCCACCCTGGAGTCCTTAGCTGCAGTTCTGCTCTGGAGGTGCCCATACTAAGACGCGTGAAAGCGATCTCGACGGCCCACATTTATTCTGCAGTTTCTGTGTGCTTGGGGTGGGGTTGGGGGTGGGGTTGGGGGCGGGGGCACTGTGCTAAATGCTTTTTGTGGATTGAATCATTGAAAGATTACAGCAGTCATAGAGGAAGGTACTGTTAGCACTCCCGTTTTGCAGACGGAGCGACAGGGTCCAGAGCGGCCAAGGACCTTGCCCAAGGTCACGCAGGCAGAAAGCCTCAAAGCTTCTCAGCTGGAGGCAGGAATGGACTCCACCCACGGACCCCTTACCTCCGCTCTCTCTGAGTTACCCCAGGTCCTTCTGGCGCTCACCTCTGGGGTTCTGTAAACATTTATCCTGACATTGACTCAGGGTGCAAGGCAAGGAGATGTCTCAAGTCCCATCTGAAATTGCCCTCTGGGGGTGCTTGGCTGGCTCAGTCAGTTAAGCATCCGATTTTGGCTCAGGTCATGATCTCACAGCTCCTGAGTTCGAGCCCTGTGTCAGACTCTGTGCTGAGAGCTCAGTCCTGGAGGCTGCTTCGGATTCTGGTTCTCCCTGTTCTTCTTCCCGTCCCCTGCTCAAGCTCTGTCTCTCTCTCTCTTTCTTTCTCTGTCTCAGAGATAAATAAACATTTTTAAAAAGAGATTTTAAAAAAATGAAATTACCCTCTGCTCACAGGGCTGACAGGATGGTGAAATGGGATACAGCTAGTGAGTGACGTGTACCTTCTTGGGAACACTTACTGTATACGCTGTATATGAGGCTGGGAGGCAGCTGAGGTTTGGGACAGAGCCAGTCTGTCTGGGGTTGGAGCTCCATTCAGCCATGAATGAGTCGAGTAACCTTGGGTAAGTCTTGGGTCTCAGTTTCCTTGTTTGCAAAATAAAGGTAATAGTAATAGCAGAACAATAGTATCTATTCACAGCGGCGGTGGAGGCATTCAAGGAAGTAACCTTTGCAGGGTACTCAGAACAGCACAGGGACCATTGACAATCATGGCTTTTCTAGGATTTAATCTTGCAGAGTCCTGGTATGGCAGCAAAATGGGGGCTCAACGGACCATGTTGAGTGTGTCGTGATTGGAAATGGATAATAATGCAAAGAACGTGCCTGGAACATAGTAGCTGCTCAGTAAATGATGGGTTTTAATGTCGGTATTAATATGCTAATAACTAATTAACATTAATTAATATTAGTATTCAATGCCCGGTATTCCTGGTCTGACTCTACTAGACTTGGCTACCAGGTTCTGATCGCTTTCTGTGGAGTTGGGCACACCATGATGTGTGGGAACACATTTCACTTTATTGTTACTGGTTGGGGTTGTCAGATAAAATACAGGACGCCCCATTAAATTTTGATTTCAGAGCAACAAAATTAACTTTTTTCAACGTAAGTATATCCCCAGTAGAGCCTGGGATATACTTATGCGGAAAATTCATCATTTCTCTGAAATTCCAATCTAACCAGGTGCCCTGTGTTTTCATTTACTACGTCTGCCACCACAACAACCCATTTAACAGATGATGGAACCAACACAGAAAGTTGGAATGACTTGCCCAAGTCTTGAAGAGGTCAAGGACCTCTCTTAGGTCAAGGACCCCTGGGCTCATACATTTCCTGTGTGGCTGAAGCTAGCAGGGGGAGGAGGCCTTTCAGAGTTAGATATTCTTTTGATCGACTGAACTCTGTTATGTCATGATGGGGGGGTACACTCTGGTGGTGTTTCGAGGGAGCTATTCTCATTATCTCACTTCCCCTGAGCACCCCCTGCAGTCTGTGTATATTGGCTGCCTGACAGGCCACCGGCTCTGTGCACGGCCTGAGCTGGGCTCGCCGGGTCCCAGCTGTGGAGGGAACAGGACCAAATTCAAGGCTGGCTGGTGTCAGGCAACCTTACAGGAAACAAACAAACGCAAGTGGAAACGGGGGAAAAAATCCACCAATGACTTAATGTTTTCCCAGCGTCCAACTATTTCGCCTTGTGTGAACTGAGCACTAGGACTTGGCTGGGAAGGGGTGATGGAAGAGGGACGGGGAGACATTGTCTACACAAATCCGGAGGGATGAAATCACACTTTCAGGTCCAGTGAGGTCGATCGGGTGTCCCTCACCTGAAGACACCTTGAGGTCAAAGCCATGGTCCAGAACAGGAATAGGGTGCACCTGGCGATATGGAGTGCCCGTGGGCTGCCCTTCCCTGCCCCGCCCCGCCCCAGCCTCAGCTTCTGCTTCCCCTTCCTCTGGCTGGCGCTCCAGCCTGCTTTCCTTCCCGCAGCCTGGTTTCCCTCCTGCTCCCTTACCTGTCTGGGTCCAGCTCCCCTGCTGGGTCCAGCTTACTTGCCTGGAGTGATGCTATCACCCGTCCAGGCTTCCTTCCTCTGTGAAGGTATCCCGAAGCATCCCCAGAGACCCAGATGTTCCGACCAGGGTATGTGGATGCGGCTCCCACTTAACAGATACAGAAACAGCGGTCCAGAGAGGAAAAGGGGGTTTCTCGCAAGTTTTGTAGGGATCTGCAAGCTGGTCTCTGGACTCCAACACCAGGCTGCTCTTCACTGCCAGATGTTGTCCATACGACAGCATAATGGCATCGAAGACGGGTCCTGTTTCTTCCCTGCTGGGGTCACCTCAGGTACTATCTTCTGATGATCGTGTCAAAAAACAGAGGCTGGAAAGAAACAAGATCCAAGGTTTTGTGCCCCAAATAATCCATCTGTTCTTTCTTTTCTTCCTTTTTTTTCTTTCTCTGTGTCTGTCTTTCCCCATGTCTTTCTGCCTCTGTATCTCTCCTCGTTCATTCAATACACGCCCCTGGATGTGTTCATGTGCTATTGTTACTGGGCCCGAGAGCACAGAGTGAATGGGGTTCTCACCAGGTCTCTGAGGACTTCATGGTCCCCGGGGGGAAAGGAGACAAGCAAACAGACCCATGGGGACTCTTAGTGGGGGCCCAGCGAGCTGTGGGTCTACAAAGGAGAAGCACCCCTTTCCCCAGCCCATGGGCGGTTCAGGGAAGTCTTTCCCCGTGTGTAACCTGGTAGAATCCAGACCTGAAAGATGAATAGGGATTATCTGGGTAGAAAGCAAGAGGAAAGGGATTTTAGGAGTAAGGAACAGCCTGTGTCAAGGACAGCCAGGCTCCTTCTGGGATGTGCCTTGGATATGGTCAGGATGAGCTTGGGAACCGAGAAGGAGGTGAGCAGGGGTGGAGCAGGAGAGTGGGACTGACCCTGGAGGGTCTCAAGGGCGTGCCAATCTTCGTGGGCTCCAGGCGGAGGGCACTGGGGCCTCAGATTTCTCACTCCGGCCTCACTGAGTCTCTGCTTTTCAAAACCAGTTGGGACCAGCTCAGTCATCAGCCTGAGGGGCCCCTGTCTGCTACCCCTTGGCTAGACCAGCTCTGAGAGCCCTGCTTCATAAACAGCAAAGCTGAGTGGAAAGAACCTTGTATAGGTGTTGACCATGAGGAAGAATCTCCCACCTCCTTCCATGTCACTGGGGCCAGTAACGAAATAAATTGGAAAAAGAAAATCACATCTGATCTCCCCCACTGTTCTGGGCAGAGTCCCGGGCTTCTCTCCTCTGCGGACTCAGGCGTGGGTTTTACACCATCCTTTAGAATTGCCAGCAACAGCCGCCTGTTACCAGGCACCCACACTGCTCGCGTGATGTTCCCAGCCCATAGCCTTGCAAGGGTTGCAAAGTTCGAGCGTACGGGAGAGGAAACAGAGGCTCAGGGAAGTGAAGCCATCTGCCTGGGGTCACAAGCAAATGAAGGGCTCAGCAGCAATTAGCCACAGTGATTCTTGAGTAATGAACTTGGAAGATGCACTCGACCCTGGGAATCTGAAGTTCTAGGGGGGGATGTGTAAAGGCATCTAAATAATTTCCCGACTGAAACCAAGACAAGAATGATTTCCTCCCCAAGGAGGAAGGACTCCTAGCTCCCTGCAAAACCCTTGGATTCACAATAAGAACTCGAAAGGCAGGGTGCCAGCTGCTGTCTGCCATCCCAGCAGAATGCCAGAGATGATCCCAGACTGTGGGGAAGAGCCCTTGGTGGAGTGATGTGTGGGTGATAGGAAACTCGAAAGATACACTGTGCACACACACACACAGGAACACACGCACTCACAATTGCAGTGCACTCTGAAGTTTATAAAGGCGCTCCTCACTGCATTCACACGGGGACCATGCATGATGGGGGTATCTACATTGTCCCCATTTCCCAGAAGACGAAGTTGAGGCTCAGCGAGGTTCAGGATTCAGGTGGTGGACCAGCAGCAGGTGTCATGGCTCAACACTGTGTTCACTCTGCTGTGGCCCCATCACATCGTCTTCAGATTTTAGGGATGTTGTCCTCACTTCACCACACCTCATGACCAGCAACTCACCTGAATCGGGGGAAATTATTCAGGTGGTCTGCACACAGGTAGGGACCAGGTCTGTCTCGTTTGCAAATAATCCCAGAGGCTGGCACAGCGCCCGGGGCCAACTAGGCTTATAGTAAAGACTTAGGGGTTGAAATGAATTGCAGGTTCCGTGAGTTAGCGAATGAATTCACGAATTAATATATATAATAAATAGGCATATGGCTGGGTGAATAGGTTCATTAATTACCATAAGAGCACAAAGATGTTTAGATGGAATTAAAATATATCTAGATGGTAATGGATGCATGTGGGATTGGTGGATGGTTGGACACATGGATGGATGGATGGATTAATGGTAAAAATGAATAGATGAGTAAATAATCAATAGAGAATGACTGGGTTGAAGGATGAGAAATGAGTAAGGGGGTGATGGGCCACATGTGGTGAGCGATCAGCGTGGTGCACCCTTTGGCTGCCCAGAGAGAGCAGAGCTGCCCCAGTCCTCAGCCACACAGCATCTGCCATCCCACCTCTGTCAGAATCCTGCAGCCAGGCTATTTTTGTCCCTGCTGCCATGAGGGGGAGTGCCTTTTTTTGGGCTCAGCTTGTTAGAGGAGAAAGCACGCAGAGCCCTTCTTCCCACAGACACCTCTTTAGCTGTGCAAACCCCCACCCTGTCAGGCATCCAGGAATAAAACCAAACAGAAAGCCACAGAAGGTGTGGGAAACCAAACACAGAAAGACAAGAAAGGGCGTTGGGCAAGCTTTCCTGCCTTCCTTGGGGAGAGAGATTCACAGGTGGAATCTTGGGCTGAGCCTGAAATCCTTGATCTCCCTTCACTTATGCCATGGTTACTGAGTGAGCGCCATGTGTTGGCCTGGGGGACACAGTGGTGATCTGCACGGACACAGCACTGCCTTCATGGAGCTTACCGCCCAGTGTGGGGGCAAAAATCAGTAAACAGAAATAAAGTATGGCATCAGAGTAAAGGAATCGAGAGTGTACTAATTATCTACTTCCACACCATGGATTACTCCCAATTTAGCAGCACTGTGTGACTCTGGCTCAGGGTCTCCCATGAGGATGCAATTAAGATGTGAACCAGGGCTGTGGTATCATCTGAAGGCTCAACCGGGGCTGAAGGATCCATCTGCAAGGTGAATCCCAAACATGCCTGGCAAGTCAGTGCTGGCTGTGAGCGGGAGGCCTCAGCTCCTGTCCATACACAGGTCCCCAGGAGGCAGCCTGAACCTCCTGACAACACGGTGGCCAGTTCCACTCAGGGGTGTGATCCAAGAGAGAGCAGAGGGAAGCTCCAACACCTCTGTGACCAGCCTCAGGAGTTGCACACTGTCCCTTTTGCCACATCCTATTCATTTGGGTTGAGTCACACTCCAGGAGGAGGGCTGTGGAGCTTTGCCTTTGGAAGGGAGGAATGCCTGAGAATGTGAAGACATGTTTCAAAACCACCGGGAGTGTCTGGAGGCCTGAATGATGTGACAGACAGATGCTGTGAAAGTCTGCGGGAAGAGCCCTCCAAGGAGAGGATTAGCAAGGACAAAAGCCTGGGAGGGAAACCAGCTTGTCCTGTTTAGGAGCAGGATGGTGTGCGCCAGGCTGGAGCACATGCATGAGGCAGGAGTGGGGAGCTTTGTAGATCCACGTGAGCAGTGAGGGTTCTAATCTGCTGGAGATTTTGTGGGGTGATTGCTTGTGTCACTTTGTTAATTGCTGGAGAACCTCCTGCAGGAGGTCCTGTTTTATTCCCAAGGTGGAAGCCGGGAACAGAGGCACGAAGGAAGGCCACACATCCACCTATGACTCCAGAGTGAGGATTTGCTTCCAAAGGCAATAGTCCTGATATCCTCTAGAGGAAATGTTGCATTTGGCATCTAGAGAAGTTGGGGTGGAAATACCCTCAGAAAGAGAAAGGCAGTAAAAGAAAGACTGATAGAGACAGAGAGAGAAACAGAGGACGAGATACTGACAATCCCAGAGATACAATGAGGGAGAAAGACAGCGAGAGAGCTAGGGAGGGATTAACAACAGAATATCTTTAGGCAGATAGGCACAAGGAGGTGGAGGGAAAGATAAAGCAAGCGACAGAAACATGGAGACGGGAGGGGAGCCAGCATATGTGTGTGCACTGGGCTGTGCCACGACCCTGGCAACTCAGACCATCCATCGTGCCTGTCTCCCAAGAGAGCCGGGGGAGGGGGAAGAAGCTGACAGGAGACAGTGGGATTCCAGTAATTCCAGATGAAATAGCAACCAGAACGCTTGCCAGGAAGTCAGGGTTGAGGCGGCCAGGCAGAGGGAGGGAATGTCCAAAGAAAGTTCAGCAAATAGCTGTATGATTCCCTCCTCCATACCCCCATCAGGTACCGTAGGTATGGGGGTGGGGATGGTGGTCCCAAGTGTGGGGCTAGAGTAAGGGCATCAGGGCGGACAGCAGTGCAACACCCTGGCTGGGGGCCACAGAGAGACAGAATGTGGCTTCAAAGACAGTAGCCCACCGTGGATGCAGGACAGTGGGGTCAGCTAGGGGAGAAGGGGAAGGATCTGACCTTTGCCAGGCATCTACTGTGCTCATGACAGATTCATTTCTCTTTGTCTACGCACCATATGCACCTTCTCATTCACACCCCTCCTCCCAATCCCTCCTCCTCCCCAGCTCAATATTAGGCTCTCAGCACTATCCTTATCTGCAGAGGAAGAAAATAGAGTTCAGAGAGGGACAGTCATCAGCTGGTCCAAGCTACGTGGAACCATCCAGCAGTACTTCCCCCAAATGTCTCCATTGAGCCCCTTAAAGTCCAGTGATGCAGACACCATCCCTCCTCAACTTTTAATTTCCATAAATATGCATACCACGCAAGAGCAGTCCTTGTTTATCCTTCACTTTCCTTCACTTTAAGGTGCCATGCTTGACTTTCCTTTCTTCCTTCCCTATGACGTTGATGTTTTTAAAGAATCCAGACCAATTCGGTTGCAGACTGTCCCCCAACTGGTAGGGATCCAGTTGTGTCCTCATCATCAGATGCAGGCTAAACCTTTTGGGCACTCGTGGTTACAAAGGTACATGCTCCCCATTTCATCTCCCCAAGGAACACCTGATACCATTCGGTCCCATTTACTGACCAACCAAGTTGGTCAGTTGGTTAAGGCGCTGTCTGCCAGGCCTACCATTTTCCTTGACACTTGGGGACTGTGTAAACATCCCCTTCTCCAGTAAACTTTCACCCAGGGGTTTTGCTATCCATTAGTGGTCCTTGCCAGAATCAGCTATTGCGTGGCGGTTGCAACGTGGAGGTGTTTGGAAAACGTATCATTCTTTCCTTACACTTAACAGTTAATATGCTTTGGTAGAGAAGGGTTTTCCACAGCCCCTCCTTTTTATTTCATTAGCATTTTTTACTTCTCAAATTGTTCCAGATTTTGTCAGTGGGAGCTCCTTCAACATGGCCCTTGTATTCTTTTGCACATGTCTTCCTCATTCTTTGAGAGCTTCCTTACTTTCTGATGCAATAAAATGTTCTAGGTCCATCTAGCATTTTCTTTGCTCCAATTCTGGACTCAGCCATTTCTCCAAGATGTCCCAGTCTCTTCTGCTGAAGAATGGTACTTAAGAAGCAAGATATGATCCCAAGTTGTGCTCATTACTGCCGGGGTGTCACTGTTTCTAGGGTCTTCCTGAGAAAAGAAGGTGTATGTGTGTTCACTCCAATACCTCCAATTTAAGTCTAACATCACGAGGTTCTTCCTCACATTCCCCATTCCCTGATTCCACCATGAAAAACCCATTTTCCCAAATATAAAAATATATATTCATTTGATCCACCCTCCAAGTCACATGAAACTATTTCCAAATCATACCAATCCAACTAGCAGCAACAACCTGCCCATTAGAATTCAAGATTTCTTTGAAGTTCTTCTTGACTTTGGAATATAATCAGCTAAGAACGTTCAGTTACAGAACTGCATTTGAAGACTACTTGAATTCATTCTGTGTGGTTATAGTTTTGCATTATTTGCTGTTGCTTAAAGAACCACCCAGAACATAGTGGCTTAAAGCATTATTTATTATCTTAAGACTTTCTGTGGATGCAGGTGTAGCTTACCTGGACCCTCTGCTTTATGGCCCTCTGTTTTAGGCCCTCTGTTCAATCAAGCTCCTATAGACTGAGCTGGGTCCCTCCGGAGGTTGAACTGGGGAGTCTACTCCCATACTCACTCATGCGGTTAAACGTTAAAGATTCAGCTCCTTGAGGACATTGGGATGATGGTCCCTGGTCTTCTCTGGAAATTGGTCAGATGCCACTCAGTTCCTTGCCCAGGTGACCTCCTCTCTCTCAAAGTCAACCCACAAGAAGAGCCAGAAACAGAGAGTGCCAGAAAGACAGAAGTCACTTCTTTCATAACGTAATCTCAAAAGGGAAGCCCCATCACCTTTGTCATATTCCATTCATTAGAAGTGAGTCACTAGGTCTGGCCACATTCAGGGAGAGATATTCACACAAAGCCATGAGTACCAGGAGGTAGAGAATCTTGGGAGCCAGGTTAGAAGTCTGCCTACCAAAGTTATCAATTTGGTATAGAGTTAGGTTCATTTGTTTCTGTTTGTGTTTAATTTTAGGGTTTGCTGTCTTTTTCAATATTTTTATTGAATTTTATTTTTGAATCTATAAAATATTTATATGATTCAAGTATATAAATTATAGAGGGGTGTGTAGGTGGCTTGGTAGGTTGAGTGTCTGACTTCATCGGTTCAGGTCAGGATATCGTGGTTCATGAGTTTGGGACCCACATTGGGCTCACTGCTGTTAGCACAGACCCCACTTCAGATTCTCTGCCCCCTCTCGCTGCCCCTCCCCTGATTGAGCTCTCTCAAAAATAAATAAACATTTTTTTTAAAAAAGAGTATAAATTAAAGAAAAAAAAGTCCCGGGAGATGTCTCTCTTCCACCCTCACTGCATCATTGTCCCGTTCTGACTCCTAAAAGGTCATTTTTATTTGCTTCACACCAGAAATGAATCTTGTAGTCTTCCTTTTATGAATTTACATTCACGTATTTTTCATATCTTCCATTTTAGTTTGGTAAAAGAGAGCATACTATAGATACTATGTTATACTTTGCTTTTTCATTTGCCAGTATGTACCAGAAGCAACTTTGCTTCTCTTCACAGAACGTATCTTCAATTTTTTAGGCTGCCTAGTATCCCATTCCATTGGAAGTGCCATGGTTTATTCAACCAGTCTGCTGTGAGTAGGCATTCAGGGCATTCCTAATATTTTGCTGTTACAAATAATGCCTTGATGAATAACTAACTGTGTGCATTTGTGGTTCTAGGTCTGTAGAGTTGAATCTTCAGGGTAAATGCCAAAACGTGGGATTGAGGGGTTAAAACATCAATGCATGTGTGATACATGGTTTCTCTGTAAGCTACCGCTGTGTAACAAACCACCCTTAAATGTAGCGGCTTAAAATGACAGGCATTTATTTAGCTCATGAGTCTGTGGCTTGGATGGGCTTTTGCAGATCTGGGATGGGCTTCCTAGTGTGTCTGTGATCAGCTGTGGGACAGGAAGGCTGCTCTACTTCAAGGGGTTGGCTGGGGTGATGGGGGTGGGGGGGCAACTGGGCAATTGGGCTGCCTGTCTCTTATCCTCCAGCTGGCGAACTCAGGCTCGTTCTCATGGCAACAGCAGGGTTCCAGCAGAGAGGGGAAGCGTGCAAGTCCTCTCCAGTCCTAGGCTTGGAATCCCGTGTTGCTCCTGACGCATTCTATTGATCAAAGTGAGCCCCAGATGATACTCAAGGGGTAGGGAAACAGACTCAGCTCTTGATAGGAGGAGGCTGCAAAGTCACGCAGCCAAGGGTGGGATGGAGAACGGAGACACTTGGAAAAACAGCACCTTTAACCCAAAGTAACTTAGCACATCTGATCACCTCACTAACAGACCCTGGTGAGGACTTGGCCTAATATTCTAAATCGGGGCTCCGCAAACTTTTCCTGTAAAGGCCCAGATCATAACTGTTTCAGACCTGGCGGATCTTACAGGCTCAGTCACAACTCCTCACCTCTGCTGTTGTAGCTTGAATGCAGCCGTTTAAAAACCGGAAGGGGCACCTGGGTGGCTCAGTCGGTTGAGCGTCGGACTTTGGCTCAGGTCATAGTCTCACGGTTTGTGAGTTTGAGCCCCGTGTCGGGCTCTGTGCTGACAGCTCAGAGCCTGGAGCCGGCCTCAGATTCTGTGTCTCCTCCTCTCTCTGCCCCTCCCATGCTCATAATAAATACATGTCTCTCAACAATAAATACACGTTAAGAAAAAAAATTTTTTAAATAAATAATAATAATAAAAAAAACGGAAGCCAATGAGCGTGGCTCCTTCCAGTCAAAGTTTACTTACAAAAACAAGCTGCTGGCCAGATTCGATCCATAGGCTGTAGTTTGCTGGCCCCTGTTCTACATGCATTGAGAAACTGTTAAAAAGCTTTTAGGTAGGGGAGTCCTGAGGGCAAATAAGAGAATGCTCGCAGGCTGGAGAGTGAATTGGGAGTGGGGCAAGGAACAGACCTGGAAGTGTGGAGACCCATCAGGGGGCTGCCGGGGTTCCAGGAGCGAGACGATGGTGGCACTGGGCTGCATGGTGGCAGCCGGTGTGGGGAGGCTATTTGCATTGGAATCACGTGTACAGGTAGGAGCCACCAATCCTGCAGAAGGAAGGGGCTGAATGTGGGCGGTGAGGCACAGTAGCTAAGGGGTGCTTCTAGAGACTGGGAACAGGGTGATGCCATCAGCAGAGGTAGGCATGGGTGGGGATCCAGAGAAGCTGAAATTAAAGGCATCCTCTCTGCCTTCAAGGAGCTCATCTCCTAAGAGGAGACAAAGACGTCTCTTGGGGTCAGAGAAAGAGGGCAGTGTATACTGGAGAGTCATAGCAGGGGAAACTGAGGCCCAGGGTGGCCAGAAGGACATCTCCGAGGTCAGGCTGTGATTGGATGAGCCCCGACCCTGGGAGCTCATCTCCTAGGCTCATTCCCTTAGAACATCTCGTTCTTCCTCTGCTACTGTCTGTCACCCAACTGCTCCAAGGGGTTGGGGGGTGGGAGGCTGGAGAAAAAGCATCTCCTTGGTGGATTTGTAAGCAGGCACAGGGACTCTAGTGATAATTCGCCTCCACCAGGCCCGATGGGTATCTGGCTCAGCCCTGAATAGGGTCTTTAGTTTCTGGAAGCTTACAAGAAAAAGGATTTCGAGCTCCGGGGTTTTAACATCACAAGGAAATAAAGTCCCCTGCAGAATTAGAAGATCAGATAAGTCCAGACAAAAATAGCTTTGCATAAAGTAAAAATATCTATCTGGCTTTCCACACCACCCCCCCATCCCAGCCAGTCACTAGAAATAGAGAGGGTCCTCATTCTGATGAAGAGCATCTCCCCACCCATTCGGATTCCAGGAGGCTCTTGAGAACACAGAGGTGATATGAGCAGTTAAAGAGGGAAGTCCAAAGTGCAGCTTTTCCCTCCCAGTCTCCAGGAGAGAAGCTCAACCCATAACCCCATGGGAGCCCCAGCTTCCTACAGAAGGGACTCGCCGAGGGGTGCAGAGCGTGGCTTATAAACGCTCGGGGTGAAAAGAAAGGCTTCTCCCTTGGTTGCCAGCTCGTTTACTGCTCCAGTCCTGGGGATGAAAATGTTGTCGTGCGAGTGGTGCACCCTGATCTTTCCTGCCCCCCACGCCCAGCAGAAAGGAGGTGTGGACAAGCATACCCCCTGGGGTTACGCAGACCGGGCTGGAGTCCCGCCTCTGTGTGACCTCAGTTTTCTCATCTGGACAACGGGGATAATAATGATATGCATCTGCAGTGTGGCTGTGGGAATGAAACAAAATAATGTGTATAAAATTGGTGACACATCGTGGGAGCCAAATAAACAATTGTTCTAAGCATCGTTTGTTTTTGTTTCTTTTCTTTTTCCTCTAAGGGCTAATCGTTGCCAAAGAAAGAAGAGGAAAAAATTGAAAAGAAAAATATCGTAAAGTTCTCGTGTAGCTCTCGTCCGAGACGAGCATTTGTAATAAAGACAAATAGGCAAAGACTCCAAAGTCACAAACCCAAAACACGACAGATAAAACCAGCCTCTGCTCTGGTGTCCAGAATATCTCCTAGACCAGGAGTCTGCAAACCAAGGGCCAAGTTTATCTTGCTGCCTGGTTTTTGCCAGTAAGTTTCGTGACCACTCATTTGTTGATTGTCTGTGGTACTGGGATCGCAGTGACAGAACCGAGATGACCTGGCCCGCAAAACTGAAAATATTGACTACCTGGCCCTTGACAGTAAGTTTGCTCCATCTAGAACAATCCCACTATGGACGGAGCTTCCTGGTACCAGGCGCTGTGTCGGGCTGTGTACCTGCACCACCGTGTTGAGTACCCCCCCCCCGCCCCCAACCATCCCGGGAAACAGGTAAAGTCATGACCACACAAGGGCAAGATGTGACCCCAGGCTCCAACTGATTCAAAGATCTCTTCCTTAAGCACTTGCAGGAGGGAAAAACAGATTTAGGGTCTGCTCTGCTCCGCCACGTTGAAAGGGCTAAGCTGTGATTCTCAACCCTGCCACTCATTAGAATCACCCAGGGAGCTTTAAAGAATAGGATCCCCCCTTTCCCACAACCAGAGAGTCTGATTTAATTTTAATTGGTCTGATGGGGCTCCTGGGTGTCTCAGTCGGTTAAGCGTCCGACTTCGGCTCAGGTCACGATCTCGCGGTCCGCGAGTTCGAGCCCCGCGTCAGGCTCTGGGCTGATGGCTCAGAGCCTGGAGCCCGCTTCCGATTCTGTGTTTGCCTCTCTCTCTCTGCCCCTCCCCCATTCATGCTGTGTCTCTCTCTGTCTCAAAAATAAATAAACGTTAAAAAAATTGTTTAATTTTAATTGGTCTGGGATCGGGGTGGATTTTTTTTTTATAGCTCTCGAGGTGATTGTCACGTGCAGGGTCCACAGAGCTAAAGGAAGGTGACCATTGTCCCCTAAACTCCAGAATGATGGAGAGCCCGCCTGAGTGGGATGCCCTCTGGCATTGGCATCACCGAGCACACGCGCCTTAACCTCTTAGTCCTTCTGTCATCGGTGGATGACGCAGGACTCAGGAAAGGACGCACCAGTCCTGAGCCAGACCTCCCCTGTGACTGTTCTGTCTCCCTCCTGGCCCACACATCGGTCTTACATGGAGCTAATTAGTTGATATAAGGCCACTCCTAAGGGATTGTGGGGAGAAATCACTCTTTAAGCCCCCTATGGTCTCCAGTGGGGATCAAGAAACTCCCTTCTGTCTGCAAACAATGATGCTCCCTGCAAAAGTGCAGTGTCTACTCTCTCTGGGCCAGTTGATGGCCCAGCTTTACGAATTCTTTCATCCTCCAAGCTGGGAGGGAGGTTCTGGTTATTGACCACATTTTATGGATGGGGAAACTGAGGCCGGGAGGAGGGGGCCGAGTTTCCGATCTGGAACAGAGCTCTGTTGCACGGGTCTCCCGGCCCCCAGCCCCGAGAACATTCTTCCAGGAGGGGCCTCTTTAAATCGCCGCGCACGACATCTCCTTGGCTGGGGAAGATCTTGGTTCTGGGAATGCTTGCTGAAAAAATAATAGGCCAGGATATTTCTTTCCCCCCCTTGATCGGGCCCCTCAGCATTCTCGGGAGAGAACTAAGCCATCAGGAGAAGGTTATCCTGCAGCAGGGCCCCCTCGCTGCCATAGGTCTAATAAAACAAAACCGCAGCCAAATTAGGGGCATATTTCATCTAATGGAAGGAAATATATGTGGCATTTCTGCCTGGCGGTTGACCTGCTGCATTTATGCGCAGAGAGGGGGTTCGATACATCACGGGGCAGTTACACGCTGCCTAAGTGGCCTCTCGGGCGAGCGAGGGACGAGAAGAAAAATCTCAGCCCCGTGTCTCCGTTTTCTTGTGTTTCCACTGCCTCGCTCTTGGGCCAGCACTTCCAGGAAGAGTCACAAGGCTCTGGCCAGGGGGAAAGACCGCCCCCCTCCCCGGGAATGGCTCCAAATATCAGGGCTACAGTCCCCACCGTGGCACACATTGGCTGTGTGTCCCTGGGCGAGCCACGGCTCCTCTCTGAGTCTGGATTTCCCCATCTCTGAAATGGGTAGGGGCCAGGATCTTGCCTTCCGAGCGGGCTCAGCAATGATCCTGAATGTGGGGACAGGGGGCTGATTTTTAAGATGGCCTTGGGGGGGCAAACTACCCCACAGGTGACCCTGAGTCTTCTAGCTCTTAACCGTCAGGATTATGCTGTTGTCTGTGTAACCCAGGGATGTCCAGCTATTGGAACTCAGCCCTACCAAATACACACACACACACACACACACACACACACACACACACACGACATGTACGTGTATGTGTATACACATGTATAAACATATACATGTTTGTAAATTGTGATCATGTCCCACTGTGGTCACAGACTATGCATATTATAAAACAGAGACAGAAATGGAAAATGTTAAAGGAAAAGTTAAACTATCTATAGAAGTTCTATTAAAATTCCAACATCCTCTCCCACCCCCGGGACGCCCAATCTCTCCCGCCCTCATCTACTTGCGTCTTTCCTAGACCACTTATCACCTCCAAACAGATTCTTAAGTTAGTGATTTATAACTCCTGCCTCCTCCGGGGCGGGGAAATCAGTCTGGAAAGAAAGGGAGACCCAGCCACTGCACCCCCAGGACTGGGGTTCCTTCTCCTAACCCATGTGCTTCCCCAGAAGGAAGTTTCTAAATAAACAGGCTCCCGGGAAACTGGGGAAAAACTACAAACGCCTTAGGAGAATGTACTGGGAGATGTTTATGGAATAATCTGGGAATGTTAACCCAGAAATGGATTCCGTCTGCGGCTATTTATGGGTGATTGCGTTGATGGCATCAGACGAGCTTTGGAGTATGTGTTTCGCGCGAGAGAGACTATGCCAGAACCTGTTAGGTGTGGCCGCATCCCTGGTCTCACTTGATCCTCTTGGCTCCCGGAGGAGATGGTCCTAGGATATTCCCATCTTAGAGATGACGGCATTGAGACAAGTCGGCCAGCCAGGCAGAGCTTTCAAACACAAGCTTGTCCAACTCCACGCTGCTCGCATGTTGCGACATCTCTTGGCTGCCACGAGCGTGGCCAGGTGCCACGCGCCCCTGGCTGCCCCGGGAGGGCGCGTCTTGGAGCTGACCGTCCGTGGGTCTGGGAGGCAGACGTGTTGCAGTACATGGGCTTCTGGGCTGTGGTGTTGGCCGCGGTCCAGGCTCTCTGCCGACGACATCGGCTGGAGGAGCCAGAGCGCTCTGATTTAGGGCCCATCTGGATGGACAGCCGACGGGAACGGGGCCGCTCCAGACGCTCGGAGAGAGTGATAAGCACGGCCTCCGGGTGCCCCTACATTCCTGGACAGTGACGTGGTCGAGGAAGTGGTTGTGTGTGGAATGCCTCGGCGGATCCCCCTCTTTCCCCGGCCCCTCCCTCCTGGTTGTGGCCTCCCAGGGACCCCTAAAATCAGTGATGACCCCTCGCTCCAGGGAGCTCTGACTCCTCCCACCCCGGACTCCAGGGGGCCTGGAGAGGGGGCTCGGGAGCTGTTCATCAAAGAAGACCTAAGCTTCAGGGACACGGCCCCCTGCCCAGGAATATGGGGATCCCCCCCACCCCACCCCACGAGACATTCCCCGGCCACCTCCTACTTATTTCCAAAAATGAGGGCCAACCCCAATCCCAGTCTGTTCTCCACGCTGCACAACCTCATCCAACCATGTCCTCATCCAACCATGTCCTTCCTCTGCCTGCAGCCTTCTATAGCTCCCCACTGCCCTCAAATTAAGTCCAAATTCTTTCTCTTTGGGGCTAGAAGATTTGGCCCCCGTCGATCTCCATGCCTCCCTCCTTGGTAACCTGTCCCCCCACCCCCAGCTGTCAGTCCTCTGAGACACAGTCACCCACCCACACCTACTCTATTTTCACGAAAACATGTGGTCCTCGGATGTGCTGGCACCTTGCTCACCACGAGGCTTTTGCACAGGCTGATCTTGCACCTGCAACTTTCTCCCCTCTCACCTTCTTCGGACTCAGTCCAGCCCATCGCCAGGTCTGCCCTGCAGGAAGCCTGCCCAGACCCCACCCCTGCCTGGCTCAGGCACCTCCTTGGGGCTTCCCTCCATGGCCCTGATGATCCCTGGGAGCTCCGTAGGGACAGGGATGGTACCCCCCTGTTCACCATGGCTCCCAGCACCTTGCATGCAGTGAGCACCCAATAAACCTTTGTGACTCGTCCGTGGGTTCGAGCCCCGCGTGGGGCTCTGTGCTGACAGCTCGGAGCCTGGAGCCTGCTTCGGATTCTGTGTCTCCCTCTCTCTCTCTGCCCCTCCCCTGCTTATGCTCTCTCTCTCTCTCTCTAAAGTAAATAAACACTTAAAACAAAATTAATAGTAATTTGTATTGGGTACTATGATGGGGCTGGCATGGTTCTAAAGCACTTTGCATGTAATCACTACTTTCGTCTTTGCTCTATGAGGCGACTACGATTATTATCCCATTTACAGATGGGGAAAGCAAAGCCCAGAGAGGTAAAGTAACTTGCCCAAGGTCACACAGCTGGCAAAAGGCAAACGTGAGCAGGCCGGCCCCAGAGTCCCTGATATCCCCACCCACCGAAAGACCAAGGGGCCAGGAAAGCTCGTGGCAACGAGCAGACATGAGAATGGGGCTCACCTGCACCAGCCAAGCCAAGCGTTGGGAACCAGTGAGTTTAACTCCATACACAGCCTCGGTAGGCACCAGATTATCAGACCCAAATGCCATTGAGGACCACTAGTCATTGCCACAGCTTGACTCAGGACCTGGCTCTGCCCACAGTGGGGGAACTTGACTCTATCCTCCACGGACTCAATCTCCAGCATGGCCACTCACTTGCTGTATGACCTTAGGCAAGTTTCTTCACCTCTCTGGGCTTCAGATTCTGCAGTTGAAAACTGGGATACTAACAGTGCCCTGTTAGGGTTTGGGGGAGGATTAAATACATTACTATGTGTTCATCTCTCAGAACAATTTCTGGCACAGAGTTAGCCTTATGTAAGTGCTGGCAACAGCCAGGTTCCCAACTTTCTCACCCCCTGCCTTTACAAGAGCAAATCACATTACATGTTCCAATTACTCCCTGGGCAAATGGAATCACCTCCTCCCCTGTGGGGAGGGGACACGCCTAAGCTCTCCGAAGAACCTCTAGGGGGCCAAACATACAAGCCGGAGTCCCAGTACCGCTCCATCTATGCTGTGTGATCTTACCCGAGTAGCTTGTCGTCTCTGGGCCACAGTTGCCCCCTGTGTACAAGGGAAAGGGAGCTGCTGTTCCCTGAGGTCCCTGTCAGCGCTAACCTGAACGCTCGACCTCCCCATCAGGAGCATGTGGTCCTGAGGCAGCGAGGAGACTGTCTCCAAGGGGAGGGCACCACTTTGGACCCTGAGAGGGGGGAGGGGGCCCCAGGGGGGCGGGGATGGGCAAGACCCTTTTGTCTGCTAAGGTCGTGAGTACTTTTTGGCCTCAGCAGGCATCTGGCCAGGTCCAGGGGCAGGGAGCCCAGCAGCCCCCGCTGCCTCCCGCAGGCTGCCTCATGCCTGGCTTTATGGGGCCTGACCCGCTCCCTCCGGGGCTCATTATCTGGGCAGCCAGCTGGGGCCCCGGGCGCCTCTGTTACCACCAGGTCCCGGGGGGAGGCACTCACTCAGCACCCCGCCCCTGCCGGGGGTGGGGCACTGCCCCTCCCCACCACCGAGGGCAGAGGGGATGGGTGGGCCTGTGAGGGACCCCGGGAGGAGATGCACCGGACCAGGGCGGGTAGAAGGAACTTCCACCCTCGTGTCTGGGCTTCCACTAACCCTTCTCCTCTCTGCTCTGTGTCCCTGGCAGCAGGAGGCTGGCCCCAGCGCTGCACAGACCCCAGTTCATTCCTGGCTCTGCTGCTGCCAAGCTGGGCCGCCCTAAGCAAGCGTCTGTGCCTCTCTGAGCCTCAGTTTGCGCATCTGTAAGATGGGCCTCCTACTTCCATCTTGCTGGTCTGCTCGGAGGGTCGAAAGGGACTGCAGTGCAGGCCCAGGTTGCAGGGGGCTGGGTGGGTCTGGCAAGCTCGATGAAAGCCCCTTCTTTGCTTCCTCTCCCTTTGAGCCCCTCCTCTTTGATCTTGTCTCTTTGCTCCACACTCCAGCAGCGCCCGGTTTCCCTTCCGCGAGGCCGAGGGGCCAGTCTGGCTTTCATTTCAAGTCCCTCCGGAGTGCCGCCTCTTCCCACCCTCCCATCCCGCCCTCGCTCTCGCTCTGCCTCTCTCCCCGCCCCCCTTAATCTTGTGTTAATCTCCTAACAACCTTTCCAACACGGGTTACATCCTTCTTATCTTGGTTAAGCATTTTGGTGAACTCAGAGCCTCTTGTCACTTAGGGATTTTTCCCTGCTGCTTAAAGCATCTGTGCTTGCATATTCTCCCTCTCTCTCTGTCTCTCTCTCTCTCTCTCTCACTCACACACACTCACACATGTGCAATATTGCACATCCCCGTGGGGGCAGTTGACCAGTGTGTTGGCGTCTGGGTGGGAGATCGGAGAGGGACAGCGTCTCTCACCAAAGCAGGACGCTTCCCATGTTCCCAGGGCTCTGAGCACGCTGTGTGCAGAGCCTGATGTCATGGGTCCCCATCTTCAAGCCGAGCTCTGTCTCGCCCCACGCCCAGAGGAGGACTCACAATGCTGTAAGGGCACTGCTCCTTATCTACCGGGGAAGTCACATGTGAATCAGACGTGTTTGCTTATTTATTTGCCCACTTCTAGCATGTCCTGTCCTGGGGGGGAGGGAGGCAAGGGTAGCATCGATGGTGTCCACCCCTCGCAGAGCAGCTGGCAAGGGCAAGACATGGGCACACCGAGTCATGGCAGCTTGAGAGCCTGCACACAGGCCGGGATCGGCCAAGGCTTCCGGGAAAGATGGTCTCGAGCTGGGATGCCAAGAGGGGGTGTGCCTGGCAACGGGGATTGGATGGGTAAGAGGGAGTTATGAGCAGCATTGGGACTGCAGGGGTGGGGGTTCCAAGGAGGGCGGTAAAGGAGACAGACAGGTAGAGCGGGAGTCCAGGGAGGGCAACTATTTTTAAAAGTATTATTTATTTATTTATTGAGAGAGAGAGAGAGAGAGAGAGAGAGAGAGAGAGAGAGCAGGAGCAGGGGAGGGACAGAGAGAGGGAGAATCCGAAGCAGGCTCCACACTGACAGCACAGAGCCCATCTGGGGGCTCGAACCATAAGATCATGACCTGAGCCAAGATCAGGAGCCCGACACTTAACTGACTGAGCCACCCAGGTGCCCCCAGGGAGGGCAACTTAAGGCCATCTGGGGAAGATCTGGAAAGCCAGACTAAGATCACCTCTTTGGGGAAAAGGTTCCTTGGTACCCCCAGCCCCAAGTCATTCAGTATTTCCTGAATAGATAGATTCAGATAGATCCATCCACCTAGCTCTCCTCAGCTGTGTGCAAGCCCTGGCGCTGCTGCTCCTTTGCTAAGATTCTGCAGAAAGTCGCTCCAGCTAAGCCTCAGTTTTCCCATCTGCAAAATGGGCATGGTGATAACAATGTAATATGTATTAGTCTGGGTTTTGCACAGAAACAGAACCAAGAGATACATATGTAACTACGTATAAAAATATAACAGATTTGTTATAAGGAATTGGCTTATGTGACTACAGAGGAGGCCGGGATGTCCAAGACTGGTGGCCCACAGGCTGGAGGCCAGAAGAGCCTACAGAGGCACTCAGGTCCACATCTGAAGGTCTGAGAACTAGCAAGGCTGGAGGTTGGAAGCTCCAGGTTGAGTCCGAGTCAGAAGGCAGGCGCAGAACAATGTCCTGGCTCAAAGACCGGCAGGCAGGGAGACAGAATTCTTCCTTACTCCACCTTCCAAGCCCTCAGTGGATTGCATGAGGCCCACCCACGTTGGGGAGGGCACTGTGCCTTCCTTAGCCCGTGGATTCACATGTTAATCTCATCCAGAAACACCCTCACAGACACACCCCAGAAATTATGTTTAACCAAATATTTGGGCACCTCCTGGCCCCGGCAAGCTGACACATACAATTAACCATCCCATAATATATGCCAATAAAATGACAGCTGACCAGGGAGGCAAACATCACAGGGCCAGCACCCAGGGGCAGAATGAATGTGTCACTTATGCCCGGCAGGTCTGAGCAGGTCACAGAGACCAAGCGTCGGAAAGCTACAGCCCACAGGCCAAGTCTGGCCTGGTTCCTCTTTTTGTAAATAAAGTTTTATTGGGACACAGCTCCGCCCATTCATCTATGTAGCATCTGTGGCTGCTTTCATGCTACAACGGCAGCATAGAGTGAAAGTGACCAAACCCACGTGGCCTGCAAAGCCTAAAAGATATTTACCGTCTGGCACTTTACAGAGGAGTTTGCCTGCCCCTGCCTTAGACACGTAGTGCCTCAGTTTTCTTGTTGGGAAAATGGGTACAGTAATAGTACCGGGAGGATTCAGTGGGGCTGGTGAAGGGCCAGGCATACAGCAGGTGCTCCACAACTGGCAAATTTCAATGTGGTCGTGGTTGTATTATGGAGTGCTGGTGTGGCCACCAGTTACGAGTATCAGATAAACCTGAGAAGCCAGTTTGGGGTTGCCTCTGGCTCTTCAGGAAATGGATACTGCTGCGGAGGGTTGAGGCGGCCGGTCCAGGCCTGGCTGGGATCCTTTTCAATACGAGGGAGCCATTGCCGCCCATGAGAAATAAAAGACCAACTGGGGAAGTCATGCCAGGCGTCCGTATCGTCTGTGATTTGGACTCGGCCTCTCGCAAGACAAAAGGATTTTGCCAAAGGCTTTTCACAGTCCAGTGCCCCCGTAGCCCAAGGTCACTTGGATTGCGTCCTCGCTGACACATATTTATTATCAGGTGGAAATGGCGCTTGGGTTTCTCCAAAGCTGTGCGCAGACGCTGTCTCAGGCCACCGCTGAACCCTCCAGCAGGTGACCTTGGCAGAAATGTGGCTGTGAGTGGGGCTGGCCCCGGGGTGGGTTTACCCATGAATGCCAGTGGCCGGAGGAAGAGTGGGTGGGAGGCTCTCCCTGCTGCCCACTCAGCAGCTGTGCAATACAACTTCAGGGCAGGCTTTAAACTGAGCCTCAGTTTCCTCATCTCTAAAATGTGCATGAGCAGCTCCTGTAACATGTGAACTATGCCTGGCCCACGTGGGCGCCAGATAACCCACAGATGTTATGCATACTTTTGTTCACAGCCTCCTCATTTCTGAAGCCACAGCACAGTAAGTTAGAAAACAGGCTCTGCAAACAGGCTCTGCAAACATGTAGGATTCAGCTTCAGCACCTGACCGGATGTTTAGAAGCTATGGGACCTTGGACAAGCTGCCCTTCTTAAGACTCAGTCTCGCCTGCAAAGTGGCTTAAGGACAGCATCAACCTTAGACAAAGCACAGGCTTCAAAGCGGCCAACACACACCAGGGGCTCCAGAAATGGTCCCAACCCTCCTGGGAGGATTGCACACCCCACATAATATCACCATGAAGTGAAAAGACTGAGATGGGCAAATACCACGGAGACCAGAATGCACCCAGAAGGTACTGGTTTCCTCAAATAAGAGAGAGGTGTTCTCTATCCCCTTCCAGTGGACTGCTGTGGGTCGGGGTCAGCCCATGCCTGATAGGGGCCCAGGCAATATTCCAGAGTAGCTAATGCCCTGCTCAGCTCAGACAGATTTGGGTTCTATTTCTCTCCAGGAAAGACTGAACAAATTGGTTTCACTTCCTGAGATTCTAAACCCCCTTTCATTTTTTATTCTTTATTTTATCCAATATCATACTGAATGCCTACTGTGCACCAGGAACCATCCTAGGTGTGGAGATACAGCAGAGAGCAAGATGGTCAAAGGCCCTTCCTACTGAATATATGAGACAGGCGGCAAATAAGTAAGTGAATAAATATTGAGTGCAAGATGATAAATGCTAAGGAAAAATTAGAGTAGGGTGAGCATATTGAAAGGGAAAGAGGTGTTGCTCTAGATTTGATGATCAGGGGAGACCTCTTTGCAGAAGTGACTCTTGAAAAAAAAACAGGGGTTATAATAGTATTACCTCCAGGATATTGTCAGGCTTTATTCAGGTAACCAGATAAAGCTCTTAACACATTGCCTAGCACATAGTAGACACTACATGCATGTTGGTTGGATGGTGGGTGGACTGGATGGATGGATGGATGGATGGATGGATAGATGAGTGGTGGATGGATGGATGGATAGGTGGATGGATGAGAGGATGGATGGATGGATGGATGAGTGGATGGATGGATGGATGGATGGATGAGAGGATGGATGGATGGATGGATGGATGGATGGATGAGTGGATGGATGGATGGATGGATGGATGGATGAGTGGATGGATGGATAGATAGATGGATATTTGATGCATTGATGGGTGGATAGTGGATAGATGGGTGGATGGATACATGGACGGATAGATGGATAGGCAGATGGATGGATAAGTGGATTGATGGATGGGACATAAATGGTATTCTCAAATGGTGTAACTAAAGAGATATTAAGGAAATGACCATGCACAGAGGTGTGAGCAGGGCTTAGGGAACCAACAAGGAATGTCAAGGCACACAGGGGCTAGCTACAGAGGAAGATAATACCACTACTGGTCTTGAAGGGCAGAAGAAGTTAGAAATATACCAGAACCTGCACTGTGGCCTGACCAGAGCTATCACTATAGGTGGAAAACTCAGCCAAAACAAGGGCCCAGGAGGGAAGAAGGAGATCATAAATACTGGGTCTCACTCCCTTCCAGCCTCTGATCTCCTTCTGCCACCTGTCATTGATCCTGCCCACCCAGATGCCAGAAGCTAAGGGATCCCAGCCCCATGTGGCCCACAGAGGGCACCGTCTCAGAACTACAGCAAAGCAAAGAGGGGTAGAGAAAGGATCTGGAGACAAAAAGCAAACGACCAGTGCTGATGGGCAGATGAATCTGGAAACGGGTCTGGAAGTTGCTAAATGAGTGCAGAGGCCTCCATTACAAATCAAAGTTCTTTCTCACATCTCTGGCTCCCTTGGAAATATTCTTATTAGTCAAGGGAGGTGAATATCTTTACCATCAAAAAAAATCTTAGTAACTGAACACAAGGAACATCTATTTCTCAGTCATGTGACAATCCAATGCAGGTTGTCCTTGAAGAGGTGACACGGGAACCAGCCGGAACTCCACCACCTTTCATAAGTGGGGGAAGGGAGAGCCACCAGGTGCAGCCTGGCTCAAGGAGGAAGTGATCCATCGCTCCCGCTCACATCCCATTGGCCAGAACTCATCACATGACCCCGCTGGCCACAAGGAGTCTGGGAAATGCAATGTTCTTTTGTTCCCCGGGGAAGTTCTGTCAGATTTGGACAGCAGACAGCCCATCCCCTCCACATTATTTCAGGACGTGAAGCTGCCTGATACAAAGAAAGAAATCAGCCAGCTCTGACCTTAAGGCAGTAAGATGTAGGCAAGTTGATACACGCCTGGATTTGGAGGGTAGCACAGACTTGGGCTAGGGGCCAGTTGTGTTAGCACAGACAGGACACTCGCTTCTCCTCTCCTTTGTGTCAGTGTCTCTAGGATGGAAAAGTGCCTGGCCCAGAACGTGTGTGGAGGTTTGCAGAGTGGGTTGACCAGCGTAGTTACGCGTCTCCAAGGTGGTGGGGCAGGTGCAGTGTGCCCCACACCGGGACACATACTGTGCTCTCCGCCCACACGAGCGTTGTCCCATTAGCCAGGGTCCAGGCGCTGCCCGCTGGCGGTGAGCAGCTGATAATAGCCCTGGAGGGAAGGAGGTAATGCCTACCGAGACCACATTTTATGATAGAAAAATAAGGATGAGGGCTATTTCCCTGATTTGTGAATTTCTTTATGTGCAACATCTTCCATCGGTATAAAACTGACATCGCATTTAGTTATTCATTTCTCAAATGGCCTTTATGGAAAAGAATACGACTGTGTGGTGGCCTGGGAAAACCCGGCTCCATTCACTGCTGCTGGAGACTGCCGGGGCCGCACGTTCTGCCAGGGGAGGGTGTTCTAGGGACAGTTCCCAGCCCCAAATACAGACACTTAGGGATGTCTAGTGGTATTGGGAGGGAGCTGGTAAGAGCACAGACCATGCAGTCTAAATGTCTGCGTTCTGACCCCTACCCTCGTCCCTCGGCTGTGTGGTCTTGGAGTTGTTACTAAGCCTCTCTGTGCTTCAGTGTCCTTAGCGGAAGCAGTTGTGGTGCCCTCCCAGGATCTTTGTGAATTACTACCCAGGAGCGCTCTGGTGCTCGACCTAGAAAATAAGAAGTTCTCAAGAAGTTATCAGAGGAGGGAGTGTCCTTCTGGGTTACCATTCATTCAACAGACATGAATCGAACATTCACTGGTCCTGGTCAGCAGGGTGAACAAGATGGGGTCCCTGAGAATGCAGGGGTGGATGTGGAGGGACAATCCCACAGATGCCTCTTCATTTGGAGACTTTAAGGAAAATTCTGGAGTGAGAGTTGGACTGCCTTGCCACCCAATGACTCCTTGTCCGAGGACCTGCTGGGGCATTTCAGGAGGCGGTGCTCCTGGCCCACGTGCTCATGTGACATCAAGGCAGAGACCCCGGGCATGAAGGCCACAGAACCACACAACAGCAGGTGCATGGCCAAGCACAGAGGCTGAGATGGAAAAGTCTGAAGGGCAGCCCAGCCCCCACCAACTTCGAATCCCGGTCACAGCCTCCACTCCTACCTAGGCTGCTGCCCAGCTGTGAGCCTTGGGGGGAGCCACAGGCCTCGGGGGTATAGGAGAGGGGGCTCTGGAGACGTCAGCATCCTACAGGTCAGACAAAGCAGGAGGCAAAGTGGAGAGTGAGCTTGCATAGGGGCTCAAACACCCAGATTCCTTGCTTGGGCTGGGACCTTGGATAACCCTCTCTTCGTCTCCGGCTTCCCTATTCTTATAATAGCATGATACCAACATCACCTCCTGGAGTCATGGTGTGGGCTGATAGGATGAGCCACTTAGCATGGACTGCTACTTGAGTAGACCTCTGTCAAAGGCAGCATGGCCTATCATCAGGGGCGGGACCGGGCTTGGGAGTGGCACTGGGCTGGGTTCCAAACCCAGGGTTACTCATTACCTGCCATGAGGCACTGGGCCCATCACCAGATCCAACCTCTCTAGGCCTCAGCTTTCCCATCTGTAAAATAGGGACAGTGGGAACTGTACTTGAATCCTTGGTCCATTGTGAAGGTTAAAAAGAAACGTGAGATCAAAAGCATACAGCACAGTGCCCATCGGGGAGCAGTCAAGTATTTCTGAGCACTACTTACCTTTCCAGCACTTGTGACAGAGCCCGTGGAGTTTATAGTCAGATGGGAGAGATGAGCACAGATGAGGCAAAATATAGAATACATTCCATGAGGGCAGTGAGTAAGGCACTTGCTTTGGAAGAAAGGTAGGCAGAGGGGATGAGATGTGTTGAAGGGGCTGGAATCTTGCTGGGGTGGCCAGGAAGAGCTCAGAGAAGAAGTGACATCTGAGAGAGCCAGTGGCAGCAACGGAATGAGGTGTGGGATCATCCAAAATAACGGAGGTCTGGGCAGAGGCACAGCAAGGACAAAGGTCCTGGGGTGCATCCGAGGAAGGGGAGGGAAACAGGGGACAGGACCAGAGAAGTGAAGGGGCAGATGTGGCCATCATAAGAGCTTTGGCCCTTTCTCAGGATGAGATGGGAGCCCCTGGAGGATTTTGAGCGCAGCAATGATGGGATTTGACATGTTTTGGAAAGAACGCTCAGACTGATACGTTCAGTGCAGACAAAGTTGGACACAGGGACACCACTAGGAGACCATGGTCCAGGCCAGAGGGGATGGTGGTGGCTGTTGAGGAGGTGAATGTCACCATGGCTTAGCTTACCAAGCCATTGCGGTCTGTGGGTGCATGCCAGGCTCACGGTACATACTTCCTCCCAGTGCTTGGTCCCCTGATGGCTGGGTCTGCCTACAATGGCTGCCCCCTGCAGACAGATTCACCTCCCCTGTCCCCCTCTTCCCGACATTTTCCAGCCATCCCTTCCCCACAGCCTGGCCAGGGCAACAGGTGTCAGAGACCTTCATCTCCCCCAGAGCCAATCTCCACGTTCCCTGGTCATAGCAGCTGGCTTGCGCTGGCTCCGTTCCAACACGTCTACATCTGTCTGAGACCGAGGGGCCCAGAGTAAACTCCAAATGCCTCCAGATAACCACAGAATTGTCCCAGCTGGAAGGAGCTTCAGACAGCCCAAGTCTGGTATCTCTGTTTCATATAAAACAGAGGGTTGGTGAGGGTAAGCCCCCTGGCTCCCTGGGGAATTGCACCATTGACCAGTTGCAAGCCACCATTGGAACTCAAGTCCAGGTCCCAGCTCTGTAATCTCCAGCTCCAGCTGAATGGTCCCCATCCTTTGCAAAACTGTGCCTCCTCCCACAGAGGACTTCATCTGTCTACTATACAGGTACATGTCCCTCCCTCTGCAGACCTGAGCAAAGGTGGGTTGTGACCATCTCTCATGGTGACCCTGGGCTCCACTATGACCATTTGATTTGCTCAGTTCAGGGGGCTGCAGGGTGGCCAGAATTCTTAGTTCAGACCTGCCACTCAGGAGGGAAGAAGCATCAGAGAAGCAAGGTGGGGGACAGGGAACCCAGGCAGGAGCTGGCCCTGGGAGGTAGGAGGGGTGTGTGGGTGCTTTCCAGCACTTTTCACCACTTCCCTGGGCTGGCACTGTCATGGCACTTGCTTTTCCAGGTGGCCAGGACTCTGTTCCCCTCACCCTCGCCCACCTGGTGTCATCGCACTGCTGATGTTTTGGCCAGGTAACGGGAGGTAACAGGAGGTAACGGGTGAAAATGGGACCCTGACACAGGTCTGATTTGCATTTCTCATTGCAAAGTGAGGTTGAACCTCTTTTTTCACTTGTTTTGGAAACATTTTTATTTCAATTTGTACTACTTCTTTGTGGAATATAACATTTAGACCTTTTCTGTGATATAAATTCCAAGAATTTTCCTCAGTTTGTCTTTCTTTTCAGTATAGATTTTTGCCACGCATTTTTAAAAATTCGTTGGATGTATTGATATTTTATTCTATTGTTCCTGGATCATGTTTTTACCCCATGCTTTACTCATTCACTCATTTATTAAACAGTTATTTATTGTACACCTCCTGCTTGTCAGGTCCCAGGAATGCAGAATTAAGCAGGACAAAGAAGGCCCTTTTCCCTCATGGAACACAGTCAGGGAGACAGGACATAGGCAAGAAACTGATACTTAGACAAGACACTCTCAGACAGTGGCAAGTACAGTGATGAAAATGGAAAAGGTGGCTTGAAACATCACAAAGGCTGGGGACATACCTGTTATAATTGCATTAGTTACCTATTGCTAAGTAACCAATTATCACACATCTAGCAGTTGCAAACAATGTGCATTTATTATGCAAATGTTTCTGGGTGCTCTGTCCAGGGTCTCACAAAGCTGCAACTGGACTGCATCTTCATCAGGAGGCTCAACTGGGGACCAGTCCCCTCCACCCTCATTCAGGTGATTGGCAGAATTTAGTTCCGGGGGCTGTTTGACCAAAGGCCCAAGCTTTTTGCTGGCTGTCAGCAGGAGACTGCCCCTAGGTCTCAGAGGTCAGTTCATAAGGGACCAAAAGGAATCACTTGCCTCAGGAAAGGCATTCCCCCCCCCCCCACTTTAAGGGCTTTTACCTGATTAAAAAAGCCGCAGAATAGCCTCACCTTTGTTCCATAGCATAACCTAATCACAAGAGTGATGTCCCATCACCTTTTCCATATTTATTGATTAGCAGCAAGTCACAAACACCACCGTCATTCAAAAAGAGGTGACTACACAAGGTAGGCACACCAGGAGGCACTGGAGGCAATGGTATAGCCACTGTGGAAAATAGTATGGAGGTTCCTTAAAAAATTAAAAGTGGGAATGGGGTGTTGGGTGGCTCAGTCGGTTGAGTATTTGACTCTTGATTTCAGCTCAGGTCATGATCTCAAGGTTGTGAGATCGAGCCCTGCCTTGGGCTCTGGGCTGGGTGTGGAGGCTGCTTAAGATTCTCTCTCTCCCTCTGCCCCTCCCCTACTTGCACAGGCACATGCTCCCTCTCTCTTTCTGTCTCTCAAACTAAAAAAAAAAAAAAAAAAAAAAGAATAACCGAATGATCTGATAATTCCATGTCTGGTTATTAATCCGAAGGAAGCAAAAACAGTAACTCAAAAAGATATCCACACCCCTGTGTTTACTGCACCATTATTTATAATAGTCAAGATATGGAAACAATCTAAGTGCCCGGCAGTGGATGAATGGATAAAGAAACTGTGGTATATATATATACAATGGGATATTATTCAGCCACAAAAAGGAAGGAAATTTTGCCATTCGCAACTACGTGGGTGTACTTTGAGGGTATTATGCTGAGTGAAATAAGTCAGAGAAATGCAAATACTGTATGATCTCACTTATATGTGAAATATAAAAAAAACAAAAAAACTCAGAAACATTGCACAGATCGCTGGTTGCCAGAGGTGGGGATGGCAGGGTGGGGAACAGGTGACATAATGAAGTTCCAGTAATAAAATAAATAAGGCCTGGGGACTTAATGGACACAGCATGTTGATTATGATGAATAATACTATACTATATATTTGAAAGTTGTTAAAAGTGTAAATCTTAAAAGTTCTCATCACAAGAAAAAAAACCTGTGATGATGGATGGTGAGGTATGTTCACCAGATTTATTGCTGTAATCATGTTGCAATACATACAAATATCGAGCCATGTTGTACAACACAAAACTAATATAATATTGTTTTTCAACTATATATCAACTTAGAAAAGAAAAAAATTATTGGGGGCCACCCTAGGATCTGTCTGCCACATAGATTTTATGAAGAATGCCCTTCAGAAAGATGACAGTTAAGCTAAAACCCAAATAAACAGAAAGAGATGACCATGCAGAGCCAAGGGTGTGGAAACAGCAAGTGCAAAGGCCCTGAGGCAGTTATGAGTTTGCAGAAAATGTTGAAAGTTGGATGTGACTGGAGTCTATTGACAGGAGGAGTGTGGGATGATGCAATGCATAAATGCAGTGCACGTGTAATGAAAATAAATTAAATCAAACGAGCGAGCATTAGGGCTTGGACCACAGGGCTGGAAATCAGGAGACCCAGCCTTGACTCTTAGGCTAGCCCCTCCCTTGCAGGGCAACCCTGGGCCACTCCCTTTCCTCCTTAGTCTGATCCCTGCCTCTGTGGGATGGAGCCTGATGGCCCTGAGGACCTTCCTAACATGAGCAACCCTAGAGTCTCTAATGGACTGAATGACACCCACAGCTAATTAGCCAATGACACCAAATTAATTAAAGCCTGGGAAAGTGATTATCTCCACCTCGGGCCTTCTCACACTTCTTGGATGTCATTGGAGGAACAGGGATAACCAGTCAACAAGAAGGAATGCAAGAAAACCCGGGGGGACAGGAGCAGGGACTTTCAATCCCCGGAATCAATGCACAGTGTTCCGGGCCCTGGCTGGAGTGCCGTGGGTCTGCACAAATCATTAAGCCCCCTCGTCAGGCAGGATACTCAGCACGGAGCCCAGCCCTCCTCATGGACAATCCACACGGAGTTAGTTTGGCCCTGTGAAGCGTGGGGGGATCAGATTTCTCTGCTTGTCCTTGCCATGGAAAAGCAGACACGTAGCGGTGGTTGGGAGTTTGGGGTTTGTTGGGGATTTTATTCTTCATATTTTTGGTCAGTTTCCGAGGAAAAGTTGACTTTCAGCCGATCTGATGGAAGGATAGGATGGGCCTAAATCTAAGTGGGACTCTCTCCAGATTTCCTGGCATCTGTTTTTGGGGAGAACAGACTGTTTCCTGCTGGGATGGGGGCAGGAGAGAGGGACAATGGATATTCTGAACAACTGGCTCTGCCTCACAGTCACCTCAAAGGCACAGAGTTCAAAGAGGAGTCTGGGTGAATGGAAGGCGTTGAGAGCACCTGCTAAGAATCAGGGTTCAGAAGGGAGAGCTGGGCGTTCCTCTAGGGTGTTGTCCCGCCCAGGGCCCCATGGTCTGACAGCCCTCCACTGGCAGGAGACAGGGAGCTTGGCGATAAAACGTCCCAGGGTAATGACAATTGATATTGTTTTTGGAAATAGCTTTAGTGCTTTTGTAAAATCAACACTTTCCAATTGTGTGAGAAAACAGCAGGAAGGGAGAGAGGACAGAGAGATGAAGAGAGGGAGGACGGAGAGACATTGAAAAGTGGAAGGAAGAAAGTAAAAGTCGTCTCTAGTGACTCTAGTCTCTCTAGACTGTGAGCCCCTTGAGATGGAAGGAGCTGTGTCTTATCCCCAAAGTCTCTATTAAGGGGGAAAGTTGCTCTTTCAGGGAAAAACATGGTGAGCTCACAGATTCGCCCTAGGAGGAGGACCATCTGTATCCAATCGGCTGGAAGCAAAGGCCAACACAGAGAGGGATGCAGGATCTCAGGGTGCCCACAGTCCTGCCTCTCCAGGATCTCATGCTATGCCCCGAAGGTGGTGGTTTCTGCCAGCTTTGCCTGAGCTCACTTCCTATAGCCTTGGGAGCTTCTGAAAAGGGAGGGAACAAGCAGAGTGTGGTTTCTGGGATTCATACACAAGACTATTGGGTGCATATGGGCAGGGGTGAGAGATGAGGGTGCAGGGCTCTGGTTTCTATTCAGAAACCCTTGTCCTGGGCAAGCTGGTGCTATTCATTTTTCATGCATGGAGAGGCAAGTAGCATCTGGATGCCTAAATAGGGGATCATCTCCTTACTGATTTTGTCTCTGATGATAATCTCCTATTGGGATCTGAGATGTTCAGTGACACAGGGCGAGAGCAGGCAATGGCAGAGCAAGCACTCCCAGGCATGCTTGATGCTCACAACAGGCTGAGGGTTTATCCTTCCTCCTTCTCAAAACTGAGAAAAGGGAAGCTCTGGGAGTTGAGGAAGTGACCTCATCAAGATCACAAGGTTACCCAGTGGCAGAGGAAAGATAAGCATGCAGACCTCCTCCCATCTGGTCTTCCCTCTTATCTCGCCAGCTTCATTTCTTGCCACTCTTTCCCCAGGGCTTTGCCCAGCACCATTTGTGAGCTATGCACACCTCCCACCCACCCTGCAGTTTCTCATCTCCACACTGTTGACCATGCTAGTTCCTCTTTTGGAGGTCCTTTTCCCTTTCTGGAAAGCTCCAAGATGTATCTGGAGACTTAGTTAACACATCCTCCAGGCTGCCTTCCCTGATACCCCACAGTGAAGAAATGCCTCGCCTGTTTCTGCCCTGTATTTGTGCCATTTACATTTATTGTTGTAATCTCCTAGTGTGTACCTCCAAGTATACTGGCATGCTTGAAGGCAGTATCTATATCCAATTTAGCTCTGTGTCCCTAGAGCTTCACGCAGATAAATATTTCTTGAATGAATAAGGAATTCGGAATTGTAAATATTATTCTCATAACTTTTTTGCTAAAGTAGCAACCACCATATTAAGCTGTCTCCTTCAGTACCAGGCATGGAAACAGAGACATGGGGGTACCGATGTCCTATCACAGTGATGCTCTGCTGAACTGAACATTTTTCTTTATCCTGTTCCAGGGCCACGTGACTCCCTCATTAAGCAGATGAGATGGGCCCACCTCACTCCCCAGGAAAGCAATGTGCCCTCACTTCCTTGGGCTGTCACCAGCCGTGTGATGAAGCTAATATCTTCTCAATTATATCTTTTCTAATTGAAATATTAATTATAAATACTTCTCCTAATTTTCTAATGAAATATCCCTGTCTCAAAGTCCATCAACCTTAGGACCAGGAGGGGATGGAGATGATAAATGGCCCAGAATCCCTAGAAATCAGTTGGAGGATTCAAGGCATCTTTCTTGCTCGCACAGTTGTTGGCCTCAAGCTGGGGTACCTGGATACTTGTCTGCACAGCCAGGGGCTTGCTCGTGTGACCTTGGACATGCCCATGGCCTCTTCTGGGCTTCCATCTCTCCATCTATAACACAGAAATAAATGTGTTCTCTACCTCCCAGGACTGCTATGAGAGGGCCCCACGCTGTGTCAGGCATACACCAAATGCTAGCCTTTGCTGTTACTAGAGAAGGAGCCTCTGGAGCCTGAATGCCTGGGTTTCAGTCCCGGGCTTGCCTCTTCACCAGCTAGGTGACCTCAGACCAACAACCCGATGTTTCTGACTCTCTGTTTCCCTCGTTGCCATAGGGGATGATAATAGCTCCTCCTTCACAGGAGCGTGAGGATTAAGCAATAATAAATGTAAGCCAGCGCTTAGAATAGTGGCAGATTACGCCCAGGCAGTCCTCGGTAAATCATGGCCATGTGGAGGCTGTGGTTGCCTTTATTATCTTTTTTTTTTTAAGTTGCCTATTCTGGATTTTGAAGAAAAATTCTAAAATATCAGAAACAAACGAGAACTCGGGAATTATGGGAAGAGGTCCCTCCCATTTCTCAGCTGGGCAGACTGAGTGGTTAGGCCAGTTGCTGGAGGTCACAGGGCACAGGTAAAAGCAAAGTCTCCCTGGCCCCCGCCTCCTGCTTCTGAGTCCATGAAAAGGAGGTGGCCGCATGGAGCTGGGGTGGGGGAGAGAGCAGACAGATTGATCTCGAATCTGCTTTCAACTTTTCTCTGAGATATCTCTGCCCCATAGGAGCTGAAGGCTTTCATTTGTTACTGGTTACCAAGACTTTCCTCTTCAAAGGAGCTGCTCCCTCCTCTTGGGTATCACTCACCCCCAGGAAGCCCAGGGTTCCAGACATAGCTCCTCTTCCTACTCCAGGACTGAGAAATGAAGGGGACGCTGGGGAAGCATTCCCAGCCACGTTGAGGGTGAATTTGACCCCGGGAAACAAGTCAAGACACAAGAGGAACAAGCAATTCCTGAGTGCATTCCACGTGAGCCAGCGGGGAGTCCTGCCCGGGCTGGAAAGCACATTCTGTTTGGAAGATGGAAACAAACAAATCAGTAGTTAAAACGTGATGAAATAGAGGGTGGGGGGGCTGGGTGCGGGGGCCCTATCTATGAGGAGGACAGAGAAGACTAACGTACTACTGCTCACACAGTGCCATGGGCCCCCATTCGATCCCCAAATGGATTTCTCCCAGGAGCCTAAGGGTCAGTAGGGAAATTAACTCCTGGTGGTTCACCCAAATATCCCAGAGTTCCTAAGGTGAGTTTGTAGACCAGCTTCCCTCCCACCCTCACCCCCTGGGAGAAAGCTTCAGCATCCTTTGTGTTTGCATTCAAATTCTGAATTCTCCCTTGGCTTAGAGATAAGCCAGTGTGACTTTGGGCAACTTATTTAACCTCTCTGAACCTTGGCTGGTTATACCAATACCCAACTCACAGGGTTGATAGGAAGAGACCAGGAGATCAAATATTAAAAAAACAAAAACAAACACACAAAAACACATAGCCATGGATCAAACCTGTTAGCCATTACCGATTCTTTTTCTTTATCCTTTTTGTCCCCTTCCCTCTTTTCTCCATTCCCCGATCTTTTACCTCTTCCTTTTCATCCTTTTTTCTGTGCCCTGTTCCTCCCCCTCTTGCCTCTTCTCCTCCTTCTCCTGCTTGACTCTTCCCCCTTTTCCTCCAGGTAAATACCAGAATAGATTTTACTCGAACAAGGCTAAGAACCCAAATGCCCTCAAACTATCTCCCAATGGCCAGGGCAAGACCATGCTCTGCCCAGGTGAGCAGAGCAAGAAAGTTTGTCTGGGAGACACTGCTGGCCAGCCTCCCGGTGGTAGATGGGTGGAGGGCTCTTGGCTCCATTTCCCTGGCACTGAGAGGGTGCCCGAATCGGCTTCCCTGCTGCCCAGTGGGCCTCCTTTCCCTCCAGCACCTTGGAGGACAAATACATTATGGCCATATTGTGGCGGAGCAGGGTGGGGTTTGGAGGTTACTTGCAAGAGGCTGGAACAAAGGCATATTGCTTCTAACTTATTTTAACAGTTTTCAGTAACATAATTTTCAGTTCATTTGGCTATCAAAAACACGCTTTTCCCCCCTTTCATTTTACCAAAAAGGTGAAGCAGATCTAGGCTGTGCTGGGGGTGCTAGTGGTTTGGTATTCTTTTATATATATATATATATATATATATATATATATATATTTTATTTTTTTATTATTTTTTCAATCCACCCTAATTTCTCCATGCTGTGGAGAATTTGTCACACGCGCAGGTCTGTTTGATTTCATTAAACAGAATATTTAAGCATAAAAATTGTTTAATCGCCTTGTGTCATTATGAGATGAATTTCATTTTGCATACATTTGCATATTTCATCAGAATTAAGGCTGCTAATATGCAAATGAGAGACAGGTTGCGGCTGAGGTGTTTATTGTAATAGCTGCAGGCTGTTCCACTTGGACAGCTTTCTAGGTGGTGGGGAAGGAGGGGAGGGAGGACTCGGGGTGGCTCAGAACACTTCAGGAAGCCCGTGCGGGTCTCTGGGGCAAAGATGGGTGGGCATAGCCCACCTCCCTGCCCTGGGAAACTGACCAATCAGAGCTGGTGGGCTGGGGAGGCGGGAGGAGGCCCAGCTGTCTGCCCCAGAGGCTCCTGGGAGCTGGTGGGTACCAGTGCTGGGGTGAGGGACCTGGGCGAGGTTGGGGCCAGGCGGTTGGCCCAGATGCCCCTCGGGATGGGCAGATGACATTCTGGACGCCTCCACTGCCTTCTCTCCTGGTGCTGCTGCTGGTGTTTTTCATTCCCTTTGTTTTCTCCATGGCTTTGTTTCAAGCCCTATTGAGTTTCTTTTTACCCCTTATTTCTTGCTCTTTGTTTTGGCTTTGTGTGTTTCCTCCTGCGCTTCCCTCCACCCCAAATGGGCTGGCATCCTTGTCTATTGTCTTCTTTTCTTCCTCTGCTTCCTGCCCCCTTTGTGCTGTTTCCCAGCCTGCCTTGCTGGCTCCCCTACTCTCCTTTGCTCCTGCCTCACTTCCTCCTTCCTCCTTCCCGGCCCCCTCTCCCCCACCTTCCCGGCTACCCTGGAGGGCATCCGCAGCCAAGAATGGCTTGAGGTGAGGACAGAATTAGGCGGAGGCCCTGTCCCTCCATCTGAAATCTTTGATGAGTCCCTGCCCTCATTCGAAGGTCAGAGATTAGATGTGTACCATTTTCCTCTCGAGGGCCGGCTCTGCTGATCCCCAGGAGAGCCAGTTCTAAGTGCCCCCCCCCCCGCAAATGGCCCCCCAGGCACAGACCGAGGAGAGAACTCAGTATTTGGTGTGTAATGAGCCGGCTGCGAGGTCCAGGGGTAGTTTGATACAGATGCCATTTTCAGAAGAAAGTGGCACAGATACTCCCTGTCCCCTCCTGTTCTGGACAGCCGGTGACAGGCTCACTCACTAGTCCTGCAGAGGTGACAGGGCGATTTGGAAAAAGACCATCCTTACAGAGCAAAATTGAAAGGCGGCTTGAGCCAGGCACCGGCCTGATGAAACCAACCCCCTTCCCGAGGCCTCAGTTTCCCCATTGAACTCTTGCAATTCTCCAGAGACTTCGCTAGCAGCTGCAGGCAGGGGATGATTTAGGAAGGGCATGATATGTTCATTGAAATCAGCCACTGTTTATTGAGTACCTACTGTATGTTGGACACTCTGAGCACTGGATACAGCCCTGAACTAGACAGGGCCCCTGCCTTCCGGCAGCTGACATTTGTGGGGGGTGGGGGAGGTGGGGAAGGCAGACCACAGGAGGAAAAAAAACGAGATCACGTCAGGCAGTAATAAATGCCAGAAGTGAGGCTAGACGCCCCCACCACCACCACCTTTCCACTGCTTTCTGGCTCATTTTCTGGGCAACACCCCCCACTGGCCTGTGGCCCCTTCCTTCCAGATGACCCGGAGGACTCTGCAGAGATACGTTGGGGTTTTTTTTTGCCCAGACTCTTCCAGCATCTCCCCAGAGTTGGTAGAGCAGCATCTGCAGGGTTAGGGGAACCCCCCTGCTGCTCCCCCCATCCCCCGCCAGATTAGCTGTTTAGGCCTGTGTTTTAGAGCCGGAGCAATTAAAGCAGAATTAATTGGCCAGTAGGCAATCACCTTCCAATCCGAACAGAGAGCTAGCAGGAGGGGTGTGTTTTGCTGAGTCAGCAAACTGTACACAATGCTTATCGACCAGGGGCAGCGGGGAGGGGGTGGCTAGGCGAGCAGGTGGGAATCGGATGCGTCCCCCTACTCCTCATCCCCAGCCGAGCACAAGGGCCAGCCATCAGGCTCCTGGGCATCTCTGGGGGGAATCCAGCTTTGCTGGCGTGGGACTTGCCGGAAGAGAACTTTGCCTTCGCAACTTTGAGAGGCCCAACCTGGGGATGTTTTGCAATTTGATTTAATTTTTCATATCTTTATTCTCTTCCCAATTGCAAAAGCAATGCATCCCGTATTGACTTTTTAAAAAATCAAATATTGCAAATATGTACAGCTTCGAAAGCCCTATAAAAGGATACGTCTGCATATATATTAGCATTTGATAAGGGGGTGAAATCTGCAGGAATATACGGCAAACTGTCAACAGCAGTTAGCCCCGGTGCGCGCGTGAAGGGGGACGTAAAGAGGGCTTGGTTACATGCAACGCATTTAAAGGAAAATCAACTGGGCACCAACATGGATCATGTTGCTTCTTTTTGTTGTTATCGTGGATTATGTCACTTTGTTTTTAGCATTGTGAAAACCAAGCGCGTTCACGGTGAAGGGGAAAAAGAGAAACCCACGCAGCCGTGTATAAAAGACTCCTACGCCCCATTCCCTCCTTCCTAACCGAGAGTGGTGAGCCAGAAATGGAATCCTCTGGAGGGGAAAAGTGTGGCTCCTGGGCTGGAGTTCAGGCTCCTCTGCCTGCTGGCCGTGTGACTCTCTCCAAGTCACTTGCCCGCTCTGGGCCTCAGTGTCTTGAGCTGTAAAACGGAGAGGAGACAGAGTGGCTACCTCAGCGTCCCAAAAGAATCGCACATAAAGAACTTCCCACAGTGCCTGGCACACCCTGAGCGCTCACAGAATAGGAGCCATTAATATTGGTTACTGCCAGCGCTTCTGGCAAAGTGCCAGACACACAGGTTTTTACAGGCACTTGGCTTATCATGTCGGAGTTCTCCAGGATGCGGGGGCCACCGACATCTCCTTCGACTGTGCTACCGCACCCAAGAGACAAGAATAAGGAAGTTCTATTTCCAGGACACCCGATTCCCTAGTGTCTCAGGAGGTGTCGGGAGATTCTCAGACAACGTTGTTAAAAGGCAGTGAGGAGCCCAGAAGGGACGAGAGGTGGTGATAGGGGAGAGAGTAGAAGCAGAGACGGAACCACTTCGAAGTCGAGGTGACGCGGAAAGCCCAAAGATCCGAGTTCAATTCCCGGCTTTGCCACGTCCCATGGGCTTGGGCTCATCCCTTTCCTTCGCTCTCCAGGGCCTCAGTTTCCCCATCTGAGACATGGGACAAGAACAAATAGCTGATCTAGTGCCCATTCACCGATGGGAAAGCATTTTGAATTCGTATCGCTTTTTTTTTCTGCTGATGAACTTGCGTATACCGTAGTCAGGGGTCAAGGGAGTCGGGGAGAGGTTACGGCAATGGCCATCCAGCTAAGTCCGAGTGTTTGAGAGTGACAAATGGGGGCCCGCAGGACTCTGGACAGAGGGCTGTGTTGTAGGGCCTCAGAGCTCCCTCTGGAAGCCGGTGGCTGCTTTAACCACGTGTTCCAGGAAATCCTCTGCCTGAAGGTAAGTGTTTGTGTAGGAAGCCAGGGCAGGGCCAGCCAGGAGGGGGCCTGCAGTGATCATACCGAGGAGGCCGTGAAACCTGAGCGCGGCCTGCCTGCAGTTGGACGGGGGTCACCAAACCCAGACTAAATAGTCTGGCGGGTTGGGCTCTGGGCTGTCTGGAAAATGATCCCAGGATGGAAGGAACAAGTCGGGGAGGGGGCTGGGAGGGGGGCACAGTCCACAACGCAGAGCCCTGTCTCGGTGGCCACTCTGAGGCCACCTCCCCAAGGTGGGGCCTGGCCATGCACGAGATGGAGTTTTTAGCTTTCATTTCGGTTTCTGCTTCGTAATGCGAGAGGGGGAGGTGGGGAGCCGCCGAGGGGAGCCCAGGGCCCTCCTCCGCTTGCCTGCGTAAGGCTCCCGGTTGCACACCTTATTCTGTTCTTCTGGCTTAGCGCCAGGTCCTCATACCAGAGAAGGCTCTGAGTGCTGCCGTGTGGCCTTACGCTGGTTGATTAGCCTTGCTGTGCCTTGCCAGACTATGGATGAGCCTGTGTGCCTATGCCGATCGAGACTGGGGACTTCAAGAGCACGCAGAAGCCTCTGTGTGGCTGGAAGCTGTCCCTTGGATTTAGACCGGCAACGCAAGTACCTGGACCAGGTGCCCGTAGGCAGCGAACAACATAATTGCGCACGGCGGTTCTGGGCGGGAGCATGAAATGAGTAAGGCCTCCCACGTTACTGAGCACCTGCTCTGTGCCAATCACCACCTTCGGTGCTCTAAATCTCACACCAGCACAAGGAGACGGGTGTTCTTTCCCTCTTCTTCCAGGTGAGGAAATTGACACAGCCAGGAAATGACAGCACTGGGGTTCAAGCAGAAGTCCCCCCCCCCACGCGAAAGCCCTCTCCACCGCACCTTATGGGCTCATTAATCTCCATGAGTGCCGATATTTCCTTCTCAGGCATCGGACTTGGACTGAAACAGCATCTCTTGAGTTCACAGCAACACTATCCCCAATAGCCAACAATCCAAGTGTCCATCGGTGGTTAAACAAACTGCGGTATGTCCATACAGTGGATTATGACTCAGACTAATGAGGAAGGAAATTCAGACACCTACTACAATGAACCTTGAACCTTGAAGACACCTTGAAGACGAGATGAGCCTTGAAGACGAGACGAACCTTGAAGACGAGACGAACCTTGAAGACGAGACGAACCTTGAAGACGAGATGAACCTTGAAGACGAGATGAGCCTTGAAGACGAGATGAACCTTGAAGACGAGATGAACTTTGAAGACGAGACGAACCTTGAAGACGAGATGAACCTTGAAGACGAGATGAACCTTGAAGACGAGATGAACCTTGAAGACACCTTGAAGACAAGATGAACCTTGAAGACGAGATGAACCTTGAAGGCGAGATGAACCTTGAAGACAAGATGAACCTTGAAGACGAGATGAACCTTGAAGACAAGATGAACTTTGAAGACGAGATGAACCTTGAAGACACCTTGAAGACAAGATGAACTTTGAAGACGAGATGAACCTTGAAGACAAGATGAACCTTGAAGACGAGATGAACCTTGAAGTCGAGATGAACCTTGAAGACAGTCATGCTAAGTGCATTAAGCCAGACACAAAGGGACAAACACTGTGTGAGTCCACTTATACGGAGTACTTAGCAGAGTCAAATTCATAGACACAGGAAGTAGAATAGTGGGTGCCAGGGACTGGGGGGAGAGGGGGATGAGGGAATGATAATTTACTGGGGACAGAGTTTCTTTTTTGGGAGAGGAGCAAGTTCTGGAAAAGGAAGGTGGTGATGGCTGCACAACAGTGTGAACGTATTTGGTGTCACTAAACAGCATGCTCAGAAATGGTTAAAACGGTGGGGAGCGGGGGGGGGGGGTGGCGGGTGGCGCCTGGGTGGCTCAGTCGAACGTCCAACTTCGGCTCAGGTCACGATCTTGTGGTTGGTGAGTTCGAGCCCTGCATTGGGCTCGCTGCTGTCAGCACAGAGCCCGCTTCAGATCCTCTGTCCCTCCTTCTCTCTGCACCCGCCCCGCTTGTGCTCTCTCTCTCTCAAAAATAATAAATAAAATATCTTAAAATGGTTAAAACAGTAAATTTTACTATTAAAGTAGTGCAATGGAAAAAAATGCTTCTTCAGGGAAGCATTGAGGGAAGGGTTTGTGGCTCCCCACTCCCCTCCCCCGACGAGGCTGCTCCCACAGAGGCCTTTGCTCGTCTGCACCCCCAAAACCATGGGTTTTGTTATCTCCAGGCTCCCTTCTGGGCCCAGAAAAGACGGTGGCCTTGCCCGCCCGCATGACGGCAATGTGGGGCAACGCCTGCACACGCCAGGCGTTGGGAAGATAATTCTAAAGGAATAAACACCAACTGCAGATAAACAAGAATACTGTCTGTTTAAATGTAAACTGATTAGAAAAGAGAGTTTTCACTGGGGACTATAAAAAATCCGGTTTGCCAAACCACACTGGAAAAGCTCAAGCTTGTGGCTTGTCTTATGGGCGAAGCACAAACGCCCGCAGTTTCTTCTGGAAATTCCGGAGAAGCCCCTCGGCACCTCCTCCCGGCTTCAGCGCTTACAGAGCATGACCGCCTCAACCAGGGTACAGTGACCTCGCTCTGTTCCCTCTGCGGATCTGAACACAGAGCACGTTGTGCTCCAACCCTTCACAGGACGCGGGGGCCTGGCTCTGGTTCCCAGTGCTCAGCGAGCCAAGCAGATGGCCGCGAAATCCAGAGGTGGCCCGGTTATCATGACGCCTGGGTCCCCCCCATGAGGACCCCATGAGGCTCTGAGGTCCTTTCCAGACCTCAGAGCACCTCGCTGTGCTCCAGGTGGTTCTGGAGACTTCCTGCAGAGCGCCGGCATGTACAGAGAGATGGGACATCCTGAGCCCAGTTCAGAGTTGGTGAAACTGAGGTCTGGACAGGGACTACAAGACCCTTGAGCTGGAGAACACGTCGATCCAATTTTCCGACGTTTGTGAGTACTTGCGGGCGTGGGGCTGGGTGCTGGAGATAGTGTCTGGAGAGTGTGATCTGCTTTTAGGTATCTTTTATCTGAGTCCAGGGGTGGAGACAAATGTGTAAACTCTCCCAAGTAAAAGCAAACTGGGAACCGGGAGAAAGGCTGAGAAACGGAGGAAATGGGAGCCCCGAGAGCTGATGTAAGAAGAATGCTTGATCTCCTCTGGGGAGGCCTTTGTGCAAGGCTTCCCTGTGCGTCCTCCGATTAAGGCTCCTGATAAGCAGGCTGAAATCTGATCATGGGGAGGAGGCAGAGAACTTTCCAGACGGAGGGAGCACCACGTGCAAAAGCTGGTATGATGGACCAAGCAAGGTAAGCGGCCACAGTCAGAGAGAAAAGGTCACTGTGGCCACAGAACCCAAGCGGGAGGCGGGGCCGGCTAGCCACGCCCCCGCTCCAGGGACTCTAGCCACGCCCCCTGCACCGGGGCTGAGGCAGGACCCAGGGAGCCTGTGTTTTGAAAACACTGCACTCTTTGCTGAGTGTGCAGTGCGTGGAGGGAGCTGGAGGGCAGAAGAGAGATATGTTGAGGGCTACTATAGGCATCCAGGCAAGAGGCGACAGTACAGGCGGGCCCGGCACAGAGAAGCAGCGAGGATTGGGGAGAAGTGGGATTTACGTAGGAAATCTCTGGACCCTTGCTGGTGATGGGGGAGAGGGGGCTAGGGAGAGAAGGGGTGCAGGGAAGCCAGACTACCGTGATGGGACCTTGAGAGAGGAGGCATGGGGAGGAGGGGAGAGGAAGAATCTGCAATCACAAAATGCTTCTGGAGGCGGGCTAGTCAGTGCCCTGTTCATTTGCAGATGGGGAAACTGGGGTACTTAAAAGTAATGTGCCTCTTCTAATGCAGTGAGGTTGCTGGGAGCAGAATTCACGTCCCATATGATGGATGATTAGACATCAGCTATAATCCAACCAGGCGGATAAACCTCATTCATTCGTTCATTCGTTCATTCATTCATTCATTCATCCATGCTTTCATTCATTCTTTCATTCGTCCATTCATTCATTCATTCATCCATGCTTTCATTCATTCTTTCATTCGTCCATTCATTGTCCCATTTTTTCATTCAATAAACATTTTGTATTCCATTTCCATAGAGATGGAATATGGAGATGAACGTAACCCTGTTCCGGCTCTCAAGGATTTCTTGGTGGGGAAGACAGACACACAGACTTGCCATCATAACCAGGATGGGTGAGGATCCAAGGGGGATCCACTCCACCCCGCGGGAAGCACAGAGAGAGGAGTATTCATCCTGCCTTGGGGGTGCGTCTCCAGAGCTTCAAGAAGGAGGTGGTGTTTTGAGCTGACTCTGTCAGTCTGTGCTTGCTGGGGGTCCAGGGCAGGGAAGCAAAGTCAGGCATCAGGTGTGGCAGGTGCGAGGCTCAGGGCCAGGAAAGTGCACAGGGCACATTCAGAAGTGGAAGAAGCAGCAGTTTCAATGGAGGGTAGAGGCAGGAAGCAGGGCTGGCCAAGGACCAGGGTCAGATAGGTGTGCTCCAGAGGTGGAGTGTGGTTCTCAGGTAAACCTCCCTCAAAGCCAGGACCAGCCCTGCAGCTGGAGGCTTTGCTTGTTGTTAACTGGAAGCCTCCTTCTGCACAGTAAAACATTAACATCCTCCGGGATACAAAAACGATGGGACCCTCATTTGCTTTTCCCGTGGGCTGTGACACTACCTCATTTAACTGAGAGGCAGCTGAGGGTTCTGGGTGACGAGGGCACTCGGGAACACCCTGGGTCTGGGTACAGACTCCAACTCCATGCAACCCTGGATAAGTCACCTTACTCTCTCGGTGTCCTCACCGGTAATGTGGGGGTAAGTACAGGATTGGGGAGACGAACACGTGCACAGTGTTTAGAAACGTCTCATTGAATGTTAGCTGTGTGTATTGACTTCACAATAATCCGGGAAGAAACATGCCTCTACCATCATCTCTAAAGATGGGAAAGTTGGGGGCTTAAAAAGAATATAACTTGACCAGAGTTTCACAAACAGAGGTAGGTAGAGCTGGGAAATGAACCCAAGTCCCGGGTTCTTAAGTATTCTGCTATTCTGAATCTGATCTACATCTTTTTTTTTTTTTAATTTTTTTAACGTTTATTTATTTTTGAGACAGAGACAGAGCCTGAACGGGGGAGGCGCAAAGAGAGAGAGGGAGACACGGAATCCGAAGCAGGCTCCAGGGTCCAAGCTGTCAGCGCAGAGCCCGATGTGGAGCTCAGACTCACCAACACTGAGATCATGACCTGAGCTGAAGTCCAATGTTTAACCGACTGAGCCACCCAGGTGCCCCTTGATCTAAATCCTAAGGTCAAGGCTACAATCAGGGGATTCTAGATCAGGGAATCCAGTTTCAAGCTGGAGAAGGATGTAGTCGGCCCCCCCGTCAAAGCAGGGCGGGCATTGTCATCAGGCACATCCAGGGGACAAGGGGCTTGGCATCTGGGCCACACAATTGCTTTTCCAGAACTGGGCATGGCCGTGGTGGGGATACAAGCTCTGGGGACAGGCAGCTGTAGGTTCAGATCCTAGCTCTGGCCACTTCCTGGCTGAACGACCTTGGACGAGGCACTAACATCTCTGAGCCTCAGTTTACCCATCTGTGAAGTGAGGCAGCTGGCCAGCGCCGATGTGACCTCTAAAGTAACAAAAGCCTGCGCGGCTAGTTCAGAAAAGGGCATCGTCACGTCTCCCTGAGATCGGCTTTGCTGCACTCTGCGGCCACCTAACCTCTCTGAGACACCGGGTTACTTGCCTGATAAGCAGAGTAAAAGTAAGCAGTGCCCTGCCTCCCTCTCAGAGTTAGTGTCTGTGCACACAACATGGCTTTGGAGCCTGGCGGCTCTGAGGTTGACTCCAACATCTGTCCTTCCCCGCTGATGCCTTTGGGCCAGGCTGCATCTCGGGATCCTTGTCTGTAACACGGGCACACCAATGCCAGGTTTGCAGAATTTGACTGAATTGGAGGCAACATACGCTTAGCGTCGGGCACACAGTAGGCCTGCAGTTAATAGGAAATACCGCTCGTAACACCAACAAGAGCTGATATTCGAGGATGTCTTTTTTTGGGACGGGCGCTGTGCCGGCGTTATGCGTCCTGAGCTCGTAGCATAACTCGGGTAAAATGTGCAAAGGTGCTTTATAAAGGGTGAAGTCCCGCGTGCACACACAGGACCCCCGCGGAGTCATTGAGTGTCTCCGGGACCTCCTTAGGAGCAGGGACCCTGTACGTGGAGACTTCACCGTCACCACCGCACATGGTGGGCGGCCCGGCTCCCCACCCGAAAAGTACTCATTTGTTAGGATTCGAGACCCACGCGCTGTAGCAAAGTCCTCGGCTGCTCCAGCAGGGCACAGATGAGGCACCCGTTGGGTTCTTTTCAAGTTCCAAGAGCACGTAATGACGGCCTTTTCCTCCATTCATAAACCACATATGGAATTAATAGCCACTGGAATCAAACCAGACCAGGCCGGGTTTATTCGCCAGAAACAATGAGACGTTAAGAAACCAAGGCCGGGAGAGGCAGGGAAGGGCTTTAACAAGCTTCTAGGTGGGATTTTTTTTATCCCCCCTCCCTGTTTACTTTATTGAATCTGGTCCTCGCTGATTTGGTTACAGCCTGTGATTTCAGCTTATGATTCAATAAGCCATTTGAAAGCTTGTAAATAGCACCGTTCTGCTATCTGCTCCCTCCTCCCCAAGGGGGTTGCCACTGAGCAAAGGGGGAGCTTGCTCCCCCTCGCAGCTGGTTGGGCGGCCCTTGGAGGGAGGTTCTGAAGCGGGGGATGCTGAACCGAGTGGATCCGGGGTGGGGTCTTGACCGTTGGAAAAGGTGGACTCAGCCTCAAGCATTGACTGGAAAACAGGGAGCAGCCAAAAACATGAGGACTTCCTCCACTCCTGACATGACCTTGTCTGGGCATTCCTGACCCTCCTTATCACAACCTGGGTTGGGGACCCCACCGGTACAAGCCTGGCCGGCCCCTCGGGAGCACGTAAGGGCCATCACAGAGACTCGGACTCACAGATTCTGTGAGTTCTCACAGCCAAATATCCCAGAGCTCCCTTGACACTCCCCTGTGTCCCTCCCGCACCTCCTCTGCCTGCCTCAACCCCCTGCTCACTGGCTAGCCTGCCAGGAGGAGGAGGAGAGACACATGGAACAGGACCCCACCCCCAGCAAGCCCGGTGTGGAGCAGAGCCCTGTGCAGACCAGCGGATGCACACATGGACTCCGACAAGATGAGCCCCAGACAAATAACTGCTCAGTAAGATGTCGTTGGCGTGACGCACTGATTTGGGGGTGGTTTGTTCCGCAGCCGTAACTAACCAATACATCATCCACTAGGGGCTTTTCAGCTGTGTTAACCAAACGACCAAATGGACAGGTGAATGGCGCACTTCACTAAATCTTCGGGTCCGTGAGCTGGAGAGGTCTCAGCAGTGGGATTCTGTGCTTTGGGGGTCTCTGGGGCTTAAATTCCTGGAGCAGAAGTTAGGCATGGGTCTCTCCAGGGAAGCAGCATGGTCGGTGCAGAAAGTCCATGCTGATCTTTGCCCCATCCCGGGGCTGGCACCAGGCAGCTGAGTGCGAGGGAAAGTAGGAGCTGAGGTGTAAGCAATTGAACCAGGACACCTCCTCATGACTCCCATGCCCACAGGGAAAAGCCCAAATGCCGTGGAGGGACCTCCAGGCTCCAGCTTTCTATATCTTGTGGCTTCTCCTACTGCTTATACAGCACCATAGTCCCTAAGGTGGGGCACACAAGTCTGCCAAATGGTCTCCAAACACACCAAGCTTTTTCATGGATCCCTGCCTTTGCTCCTACCATCTGCCTTGCCTGATATGCCCTTCCTCCTTTTAGCTACCTCATCAACTCCTACTTATACTGCAAAACCCAGCCAATATAGCCCTCTTGTGAAGTTATCCCCAAAATTGGCTTACTCTTCCGATGATACTGAAGTAATTCAACAGCATGTCAGATCACACCCCATTCTCCCAATTAGACTGTGAACTCCTCCCAAACATGTTCAATATAATTGAAGACAGATGAATGAATGAATGAATGAATGAGTTATAAGTGTGGGTACCTTTCCAATAAACAGGATGGCTCTGCAAAATACCATGGGTTCAGATGCAGATAATTGTTATTCCATGACACTAGGCTGGTTTCATTGTTTCTCAGGTCTCAGTTTCCCCATCTGTAAAGTGGGACCACAGAGTGATGATGTAATGGCATCCACGCCCAGGGGAAGGACTCCCTCTCTTCCCTTTTTCAGAGAACTCGAAGCCCTCCTCTTCTGGGGGTCCCTGCCTCCTGGGCCTCCTTTCTGGGACCTCTCCCAGAGGCGAGAGGTCCCAGGAGGATGGGAATCAGAGGGAGGCCGGAGTTCAAGATTCTCTGAAGGCAGCTTTCCCTGTATGAGAAGATCTCTGTGAGCAGTGTGATAGCATCATCATACTCTAATGAGGACCTTCCATTCATTATCTCACAGCAGTCCGATTATCCCCATTTTACAGATGAGGACACTGAGGTTCAGGGAGGTGACAGGACCTGGCAAGATTGCTTTCTTGGGTGCTCCCTCTCTCTCCTCCATGTTCTAAGGATCTTTTATCTTTGACCTTGTGTCTCTGTGCAGCTAGTCTTGGGGAAACCATTTTTTTATTTGGAACTGATCTCAACGAACCCACGGTTTGGGTTTCCCGGGTTCCTGACTGCTCCCCAGAGACCAAGGGGGAGAGGGTGGGAAGAAGGACCCAAAAGACTTGCAGTGGACTTAGTGAGGCATTTCTGTATGTATCAGCACACCATGATGGGTTGTCCCCACTTCCCAGATTCCCGCACTTGACGGACATTTCTTCAGTGCCTAGTGTTCTCCAGGCTCTGTGCCGGGAGGAGGAGCTGCTGAAATGAATGTCCCTGTCGTGCCCCCAAGAGCTTCCCAGTCTGATGGCTGAGGCCACGAAGGCAAGCTTCTAGAGGCCGTTTATCTGAAGACAGTAGGCAATGACACTTGGGAGTGGGAAGCCATTAAGGCATCATCCTGATGCCGACTCCAGTCAATTGCTCATGGCTGCCTGGGGCTCCAGGGCTTGAGAAGAAAGGTGCTGTGATTGATTAGCAATGTCTGCCAGGTGCATGGCTAGGAGAGTTCTGGCCTGTGTGCCCGTGATGTGCCCGTTATCTGCCACCCCTGCTTGAGAGAATGTGACCCTTACCATCGGTGCAGCAGCCAACCTAGTCAGTAGGCTTGGAGACAGCCATGAGCACTGGAGGTTTCTCCAATCCCGATCCGAGTGTAGGCCATAGAGTCTTGGAAGGAGGAGGAATTCTGCCCCTGGGAGAATCTAGAAGACTCTTCAGAGGTACTGACAAGTGAGCCAAGTGCGAAGGGTAAGATTTTAACACGTATAAGTGGATCCCACTGGCGTTTTTTGAGCACCTGCTGCGTTCCATGTATTTTCCAGGTGGGGAAGATAGCAGAGAGGACCTTCCAGGCAGCCTGACCAGCCAAAGCAATGGCACAAGGGACGTCTTGGATGCAGTATGGCAAGGGTGACCAGAGAAAGGAGTGTGAGGACAGCGGGGAGGGGCAGCTTGTGAAGGTTCTGGAGAGCGGAGTGCGGGTTTCATCCCACAGACCCTGGGAGCAAGGGGCGGGGGGACCGTGCACTTGAGCACAATTTCTCTGGCTCCTTACAAAGGGGCCACCTGTGAGGGGGTAGCTGCCAGGCTGAGGAATCTCCTCCCGGAGTGTTCTCACCAGGCTGGAGGACCAAGCTCTTGCAGCCATGGGGACGTGCTGCTATTTTAAACCACCTGCTAACGCCCGCCTGCCTCCCCCGCTTCTGCCTTGACATGCAGCTCCTGTGACAGAGAGCCCAGTGTTGCCCCAGGAGACAACGTTGGGCAACTGGATGCAGATGGCACACCCAGGCAGGGGACAGCTGTAGGGGTCCCAAGAGCCCTCCCACCCCTAGCACCTGGCTTCCTTGACCCGCCAGCCTTGGGAGGGCCAGGGAACCCCACCTGCCTGCCCGGTTCAGGCAAGGCAGGCAGACTGGGTCTCTCGTAGCCTCGCGGTGTGACTACCAAAGTAAGGCTCTTATCAGAGCCTCAGTTCCTTGTCTGTAAAATGGGTATGATGACGATACAATCGGGGTGGTGGGGGAGCTCTTTATGAGGCGTCTAGCACAGTGCCTGGAGTAGAGATGGAGAAGACGCCCAAGAAGGGGAGAATGCTTACGCTAGCCCTCACCACGCTCCCTCCCCCCTTCCTGCCTTATTCTTCACCACCTGACATTATGTTGGGTATCTGCTGGCCCATGACAACAAAGATTTTGGATACCTAGCCTCTCTGAACAGTGCCCGATGCATGGTAGGTGCTCCGTAGGTATTGAACAAGAGAATGGTCTTTTTGAAATGGCTTCACTTCTCTGAAAAGCATTTATCTGAGCGGATGAGCATTCATTCAGCCATTCATTCATTCATTCATTCATTCTTTCACCCATGGGTCCCCGAGCTCTTATGATGCACCACACACTGTGTGAGGCTCTAAGAACCCAAAGCCCTGCGAACGGGCACGACCCTTGTTAGAGCGTGGAATCAAGATGGCACCCATTTTCATCTCATGAAGGATCAGATTTCTGATTCTAAAAGTGGACCAGATGATAGACATTTGACCTCAAAATGGGTGCACCTTTACCCTGTCCCCTTGTCATTCATAAAGCAAGACCCATAAAGCAAGAGCCACCACCAGATCCAATCGGGGAAGAAGGGGAGGGTGAAGGGAGATGGCGGTCACCAGTCCAAGTGGGGCAAGGGGAGCATTTGGTGATGGAAAGCCAGGTGTTGTTCCAGCACCCATAGTTCCCAGAGAAATCTGGCCCACCCAGCCTGGTGGGAGAAAGTTAGCAATTCCACCAGCAGGTTCTTGAACACATCATCCATTGGCAGGACTGAGGTTGACCTAGAGAGAGAGGGAGACTCAGGAAGCCCTCTACCTACAGGGTGGGGCTGGGTGCGAGTGGCTTTTCTCAAGCAGGTCCAGACCCCCAGAGACTGATTGGTCCTGGCCCAGATACCACCCTAACCCTTCCCAGTTATTCCCAGTTATATTTCCCCAGGCCAACTGCACTCTGACATTTCAACCATAGCATCTACGTCCAAAATTCAAACTTTTATATGACAATCCATTTTTAACTAGAGGGTCTGCAGTCAGCCGGGCCTCCAACCCTGGCCCTGGTCTTTATCAGCTGTGTGACCTCAGGGAAATAACCTAACCTCTCTGTGCCTGTTGTTTTTATCTGTGAAACAGGGTAACAATAGTACCTACTTTCTTGTGTTCACAGGAGGAGAAAATGAGTTGATATATATAAAAGCACTTCAAACAGTACTTGGTACTGTAGACATTGGGTAAAAAATTGCCGTTTAGATTATCGCTATATTTTGATTTGTAGACCCTGGTATTATTTAATGAGAAGCCCAATCTAGAGGTTAACAGGTATAAGTCTTTTTGTAAATGTTGTATTTGCTTCGGGCAGTGGGATGAAAGGTTCTGATTTCGAAAAAGGATTGTTCTGGAGATTCCATCTATGGTAGTATTAGACCTCTACACCCCAGCCATGGGCTCAGGGTGGTGGACACTTACTCCATCACCCCTCAACACCAGACTTGCTTTTGTGGTTTGCTTTGGCCAATGGGCTATTAGCAGACGTGATACAGGCAGCGGCTAGAGATGTGACAGCACCTTTGCCATCAAGGAGCCTCCTCCTCCAGGCTGGGACCCGGAATGAGACACATGGAGCATATCTGAGCCAGACCTGCAGTCTGCAGCCAAGCTCCGCTGAGCACAGCCGAGATCAGTGCAAGGCTGACCCACCTGCAGACCCCTGAGCAAGAAAAAATAAATATATGTTATTGACAGCTACTGAAATGTGGAGGTCATTTGTTACGCAGCATTATCATGGTAGAAGCTAACCAGTATATCTGCTAATGCATTGCCATCAAGGGGTTCTTGTCTTTGAAAGAGACAATGCATGCAAGATGTTTAGTTCATATAGCAAGCCCTCAACTAACTTTCTCCTCCTCCTCCTTCTCCTCCCTCCCCACAGCACAGCCAAAACTCTGTCTTCTCCTAACCTGAGGTCAAGTGCCCTCCAAGGGCTCAGCACATACCCCCACCTGCTTCCCAACCTGCCTCTCCTTGATGTTCTGAAGAAATGAGAAAGAAGTGTTAAATTTGTTCTTGGCTACTTTTCCTTGCAACTCCCAGAGGCCCTGCTTACAAACTGAATCAGTTATCAGCTAGTTAGGCTGGCGGTCCCCGGAGGTGCCGCTTGAATACAGATAGGGACCCATGCATTATTCAGTGCGAAGACGGGGAGAAATGAGCAATGCGTCCAAAGCCAGAACAGCAGTGGCAGTAAGGGAATAATTAGCGAGCTGTCACTTGTCCCTGTCACTGTTTCCTCCCTTAACACATGAGGGAAAATAAAAAAATAAAAAAATAATTTTTTTAAAGGAAGAAGAAAAAAGGCAGGGAAGATCATCTTGCTTCTCGAGGCAGCTGGTAGGTTAAAATGTGACACATAAAAAGGCTTGAAGCAAGGGCTCTGGTTCAGCTCACAAAAGCCATGGCCTGGGGACCCCCCCAATATTTTATCGAACTCCCCTTTCTGCTTGATGATTCATGGGCACTGCCCCAGCCTGCCATTCAGATTTTCTGCACGTTTCCATAGCACTGGGAATTAATTTCTCCCCTATAAGGAGGAGGTGGGGATGCTAGGAGGGGGTGGGAGGAAGAGCCGTGAGGGGCAGAGCCACCCCGGCCTGCAAAGGTTCGAGGTGACCTTCTAGGAGGAAACTGGGATAAGGGTTGACAAGAGCTGTACTTGGCTCATTTGGGGACTGTGCGATTTGATTATTCATGAGTTTACGCACACAGAAAGAAATCATTTTGTTGCGTGAGTCCTCGTCATTTCTTGTGGAAGCTATTTTTATTTATCTATTAATGTCTTGTTAGAATTTTTTTTTTTCTGTGGCATGTACTGGTTTGCTGCTTGGGGGTGTTGAGCCAGACATGTGAGGGTCTGAGATGTGCTGATGGTGAGGCCAGTTTTCCCAAAGACTTCCTCTCACCTTTCCTCTGGAAAAAAAAATTACAGAAAGGGTAGTGTTGGGGGGAATAAGGTTGAGAATATTTGCTTGCTTGATTCATGCCTCTGCTTTCCATTAAAAACGAGCTGGTCACCTTCGGGTAGGATGGTTGCTTTATAAAGTTCTGCTATGAAACTCAACAAGATGGAATGTGGAAGATGCTTTGTATAAGACGAGGCAGAAAGACTCCCAACTGGTAAACAAGTCACCCTTCTTCATAAAAATCTGTCAGCTCCCTCACCGCATAACGAGGGCCACTCAGGGTTGGAAGATTTTCTCGTCAGAGTCCAGAGAAGAGGACTCGTTTACGAAGCCACCAGCCCAGATTTAGCGAGTCCATGGCATGCAGACCACTGCTTCTTTACCCAGTGCCAGGGGCAGACATCGCTAATCGATCCCAGAACCCTCGACCCACTGCAGACAGCAAAGGATGCCCAAACACAGAGCTCTGTGCCATATGAGCTCCCTCAGCCCCCCTCACCCTTTCGGACTCTAGACCACTTTGCATGTCGTTCCTTTGGCCTGGAATGTTCCTTTCCCCCTGGCTGCCACCCACCTGGGCTGCATGCAACCCACCCCCCCCCCCCCCCCCCGCCCCGGAGCCTTCAGAAGCTAACCGTCTCAAGCCTTTGTAGGGGAAATTATTCTCTCCCCACTCACGCATCCTTCTCTATGATATCTTCACATTTGCTGTGCATGTTTAGAAATGAATGGCCAGCTTAATTTGCCTTTTCTCTTCTTGATTAGATTGGAGGTCCAGGGGAGAGGCTGGGAGATTTCGTCACCTCTCTGTTTCCAGCAGTCGGAACAGAGGTTGACACCTGGAAGGGATCCAGTGACGGTTTGTTGAAGGGAGGAAGGAACGATTTGCTCTGTCTCTGGACAAACGAGGCTCCTCTCTGGGCCTGGTGTTCTGGCATTCAGCCCAAGCTTTGGGAGCTCTGGGGGCACACGTGGGGGACACCACCCAGGCAGCCTCCTCTGTGTCTCTGTCACCAGCCTCGCAAAGCTGATGCTGAGGGGAAAAGCAGGGAGAATCTGACATGGGAGAGTCAAGGCCCTGTGGTCAGTGAGAGAAGGCAGGCAGGTTTGGAATACAATAGCTCATGCTGATGATCCCAATAAAAACCCTTGGGTCATGTGTAGGCTGAAATACAGTCCCTAAAGATACCAGGGAGCTACAAATGTTACCTTCTAAGTAGAAAGGCCTTTGTAGATAGGATTAAATTAGGGATGTTGAAATGGGGAGGTGATCCTGGAATATCTGGGTGGATCCTAAGTGCCATCACATCTGTTGTAGGAGGGAGGCAGAGGGAGACTGCACACACAGAGGAGAATGTGATGTGACCACAAAGGCAGAAATTGGAGTGATGCAGCCACGAGCCAAGGGACATCAGTAGCCACCAGAAGCTGGAAGAAGCCAGACCCTCCCATAGAGCCTCTGGACACACCATGGACCTGCCGACACCCTGATTTTGGTGCAGTGATGCTAATTTCGGGTTCCTGGCTTCCAGAACTGGAAAACAATAAAGTTTGGTTTTTCTAAGCCACCAAGTTGATGGTCATTTGTTGCAGCAGCCACAGAGAAAAAAGGGGGGGGGGAGAGGAAGGACAGGGGGGCTTATCTCCCCCAGATGTCAACACCCACTGGGGCTGTGCCACACCACCCCAGGTGACATTGTCCCCTGCTCATCCCCGTGTCCCTCGGCGGACCAGCAAGGCAACAGCAACCTCAAGCATAGAGGCCAAGAACACTGGCTCTGAATTTCTGTTTTGTTTTGTTTTTTTAAGTATAATTGATACACAACATTATACTAGTTTCAGGTGTTCAGTGTAACGCTTCAATATTTGTATATATTGTGAAATGATCACCCCAATAAGTTCGGTGAACCTTGGTCACCATATGGTTACAGAATTTACTTTCTCATGATGAGAACTTTTAAGCTCTGCTCTCTTAGCAACACTTGGATGTTAAACTGTCCACAGGCTGGACTCCATGGGCTCCAGAGATGACCTCTAAGAGTTGAGCTGAGTGGTGGGGTGCCTGGGTGATTCAGTCGGTTGGGCATCCGACTTCAACTCAGGTCATGATCTCATGGTTCAGGAGTTCGTGAGTTCGAGCCCTGCATTGGGCTCTGTGCTGACAGCTCAGAGCCTGGAGCCTGCTTCAGATTCTGTGTCTCCCTCTCTCTCTGCCCCTCCCCCACTGCTTCTCTCTCTCTGTCTCTCTCTCTGTCTCTCTGTCTCTCTGTCTCTCTCTGTCTCTCTCTGTCTCTCTCTCAAAAATAAATAAACATTAAAAAATTTAAAAAAAAGAGTTGAGCTGAGTGAACGTTATTTGGTTGATACAATGCCATATATCTTATCAACAGCTGGTAAACATTTCCTGGTTTGGACTCTGCAATTGTCTTAATGTTTTGTAGCCAGTGGATTTGAGGAATGGGGACAGTGGTCCCAAATGTTTTGGTGAATCCTTGAAAAGCTTGTAGCAAAGAGATTGTGCATTAGAGGAAATCTCTGCCCCATCTCTCTCGCTCTCTGCCTGTTCCTCTCTCAGCTTCTCTCCATCACCGTCTTCTTCTATTTCTGTCACTTGGTCCTGCACACACACACACACACACACACACTGAGACCTCAAAGGTGAATGATCATAAAGACTTTGCTCCTGACACTGTCCCTTCTCAACAATTTTCTCCACCCCCCAGGCCACTCCTCCTATACAGACGCTCTCTAACGGGGCACACACACATCGGGATCATGCCTCCCACCACCTTTCCTTTCTTCCCTGTGCCTTTCCAGCCAGTGAAGGAGAGAATTTCCCTCAAGTACCAGGGTCTGCTTAAAGCCTAACACGTGGCCAGAACACACGCCCTCATCAGGAGAGAGCTGTGAGATTATTGTGGAGGGGGTAATGGGGTCTTAAAGAGAGGCAGATCAACTTGCAGAGCCTTGGCACAGAGGGACCCAGCTGCTGGGGAGCCCAGCCTTCCCCATGGAACCTGGCAGGGCTCGAGACGACCAGGGCCAGGGTGCAGAACTGGACAGCTCTCCTGCAGGGTATGGGTCCTGGTGGCCACGACGTGTCCCATTCGATTGGCAGTTACCAAGAGCATCCTGCGTGCCCAGCCCTGTGTGGAACACTCTGCTGCCCAGAGGGCAGGATGATTGCACACAGCCCTGTGATTCACCTGATCCTTTAAAAAAAATCTTATGGGCACCTGGGTGCCTCAGTTGGGTAAGTATCCAAGTCTTGATTTTGGCTCAGGTCATGATCTCACGATTCATGAGTTCAGGCCCCATTTTGGGCTCTGCATTGGCAATGCAGAGCCTGCTTGGGATTCTTTCTCTCTCGCGCTCTCAAAATAAATAAACATTTAAAAATTTAATAGACTTTTTTTTATTGAGGCGTAACTGAATTATAGCAAAGTGCACCGACAAGAAGTAAACAACTCACTTAAGTTCTGCAAGCACATGTCCACCACCCAGGTCAAGATATGGCCCATTTCTAGATCCCCAGGAGGCTCCCTTGTGCCCGTTCCTGTCCCGATACCTGCCCTGATACAACCATTATCCTGAGTTCTGTCACTTCTCTCCCATCTCCAAACCTCGTTAGATAAGTCTTAGCCAGGACATATTCCTTGGTGTCAGCATTTCACTTAACATAACGTTTTCATTATGTTGGGCTATGAGGCAGTAATCTGTACTTTTTTGTTGCTGAGTAGTATTCCGCTGCATGGCGATATCACAATTTATGTATCCATTGCACTACGGATGGGCATTTGAGTTGTCCAAATAAAGAGCTGCTATAAAATAATCTTGTGTCTTTTGGTGGTTCCAAGCATGTTTTTTCCCTATAGTTTGGGTACCCAGGACTTGAATCACTGGGCCAAAGTACAGCATAGAAACATATAGCATAAATATGTGTTTAGTTCTGGTAGGTAGTGCCATATGTTCTTATGGAGATGTGTGTGTGTGTGTGTGTGTGTGTGTGTGTGTGCACGCGCGCATGTCTGTTGTGGTTCCAGGCATATTTTATTGCTTAGAATGAGAATACAGTGTTAAAAAGTGGTGGTAGCTAAAATTAAGTTAAACACACGAAGTCAATAATGACTCTGGTGACCAGGTAATAGGCCGATGTTCTAAAACCCATGTCGATGGTGTGGCAAATGGCTGCTATTTAGGGACTGCTCGGGTCCTGAGGCATACACTCAACATGTGCTCCCAGTAATCATTCGATACATGCTTCACTGTTTTAGTTACCTTATCTGTAAAGTGCAGATGAGAAAACACCCCCTCCTGGGGCTTCTTGAGGAATTAAATGGGGATGTGACACCCCACGTGTATGTTGGGAGGGCGTGTTTCATTATCATCCCCAGGTCACAAATGAGGAGACCTGAGCTCAGAGAGGCTGATTTTCTGCCTGAGGTCACACAGCTCGTGAGCAGCACAATGGAAACTCGCGTCCGTGTGGTTCCCGGGCCTGTGTTCTCCTTATCACCCCCTGAAGACAGCTGTTTCTTGGTCACCATGAAAGCAATCTATTCCTGCAATATTATATCAATCAGGGATTGCTCACATGGAATCAAAAATCCAAATACAGCCATGTCCTCCTCATTAGCGTAGTGGTGAATATCTCCTCCTATCAACTAGACATGGCTTAAACACGATGGGGGATTACTTATCCCACCTGTGAAAGAAGTCAGAAAGGTGGCAGCTCCATGATGTTGTCAGAGATCCAGGCCTTTTCTGGCTGGCGTGGTGTCATCCTTACAGTGTGTATCCTCATGCTCTCAAAATGGCTGCTGGAGCTGCAGCCATCATACCCTCCACCCAGACTAAAAGAAAGGGAGACCAGGGATGCAGACTCCACTTTACAACAGGAGCTTTCCTGAAAACACACCCAGCAATCACTTCCACTTACAAGTTATTGGACAGAAGTTGTCACATGGCCATCCCATATGCAGATAAGCTTGGAAAATGTAGAGTTGGGTATTTTTTTGGGGGGGGGGAGTGGGGTAAGTTATTACTCACCTCTTGTACAATAAGTGTTCTCTAGGTAAAAAGAAGAGGTGAATAGACATGGATGGCCAATAGTAGTCCCGACTACAGGGATCCAGGGTCTTGTTTCCATCAAGCATAGGGAAGGATAGTAAATATAAAAAAATCCCAGTAACTCTTACAGTGCTGTATATACATTCAAAGTGCAGACCTAAGAAACCGAGGGTAATGCAGGGTGCAGACTGGTGATCGCAGAATTAATAAGGGACAAGCCCAGGACTTGGGTCTCTGGTCTGAACTCCCAATGCAGTGCTCTTGAAAGCATTCTTGGCTATTTCTTCTCCAGACTTGGCCCTTTCCTTCTACTTGTATCTCAAAATTGACCTTGCATACTATGTCCTGATTAGTGCAGATGACCAGAAATTTTTGGCTTGCTATCCTCCCTTCCTGAGCATGTAGGGTTGCACTTTATGCCTCCCTGATTTGGGATAGAGACACATGAATAATTCTGGCCAATGAATGGGGGACAGAACTGAAAGATGTCAATTCTGGGGTCAATCTGCTAACTAATACAGGACCCTACACAGCTCCCTTTTCCTTCTGGCATTCAGACAGGCAACTGTCCATCAGCCTGGGTACTGAAATGACAATGATGAGCAGATCTTCTCGCCAAGTTGAGATGAATATGTAGCATGAGTAAGAAACACACCTTTGCTGCTTCAAGCCACGGGGAGTGGGTGGTTTCTTGTTACTGTAGTGTCATATCTTCTAGCCTGACCGATATATGTAATATTTATGTTTCTTTTACTAGATTCCAGACTAAGTGACCCAAACTGTTGCCCAGAACTTCTTCAGTTGTGTTTCTTGAGGGCAAGTAAGAACCAAACCACTAAGGAAAATCAGAATGAGAGTTTTGGAATAAGAGTAAGACTTCTGGTTCCCAGGAAGCGGCCACCAGTTACATGTGACTATTTGGATTCAAATTAATTGTAGTTAAATACCATGGAAATTCAGTTCCTCCTCAAAGCTAGCCACATTTCAATGCTCAGTAGCCACATGGAGCGACTGGTTACCATGCTATCATACCGGTCGACACTCGTGGAGAATATTCCCATAGTTGCGGAAAGTTCTCTTGGACGGCACTGGGATAGAGTCTCAGAAGTTGAAGCCAAAGCCCCAGGGCCAAGAAATAATGGAATCTTAGAAAGGAAGAGTGTGCCATCTTAAAATGTGGGTATCTTAGTTCCATGAATGGACTCCCAAGACATTCTCGGTCAGGAAATGGGAGAACACATCTCCCTTCTTGAGACGACAGATGCCACCATCAAACCCTGGCTGTCTGCAGGAGGGACTTGGGAGTTACAGAAGGATATAAATATGGATAAAAAATGCAAGCAAATGGCAGAGGATCTCACTTTGGGGCCCACCAGGGTCAGCATCCCTCTGTGTTAATTAGAGGACCTTGGTGCCCAAAGCTGGTCAGAAAACCCTCAGTGGGTTTTGAATGAGCAGGGCAGGAGGGAGAGAGAGGTCTCTCATTCGGGCAGAATGTGAATTAGGTCAAGGGCAAGATTACTAACAGAAGACTCTACAGTGAACCAATCGCTGGGCGACCATCGCTGAGTGACCTTGAGAGTCCCTCCACCACCATGAGCCTCAATTGCCTCATCTGTAAAATGGCAATAATAATTCTTATTTGTAGAACTCTTTTGCTGGGCGATGTGCCAAGGATGTCATATGCTTCATATCCTTTTTTATCCTCACAATAAGCTCAGGAAGGAGGTTCTAAAATTACTTTTCTGTCTCTGTCTCTCCTTAAAGAAAAACACAACGATTGGCCCTGTCTCCCCAAATTGAATGTGAACTGCTAGAAGGCAGCTCATCCCTTAATCCAGAGCACCTGGTGGAGAGCAGGTAACAACGGACGGTTTCTTCTTCTCGCCCTTGGGATGAATGGAAGGCACACTGAAGGTGAGTCTGAGTGAGGTCCCAACCGTCCCCCTTTTCAGGGACAGATACATTTACTTCTCCCCAGTATTTCTAATTCACCTGCCCCCCAGGAACCCTGGGAAGGTTACTGCAGTCGGGCAATTGCACATAAGCAGATGGAGTGCGTCACTTCCAGGAAGAAGAAATGAAGAGCCAGAGCCTGGTCCTCCATTCTTTCTGTCCCCACTGTGGAAACGTGTGTGACAGAGATGCCATGAGATGAAAGCCTTCAGGGTGGCTGACCTGCCATGCCAAGGACAGCTGCCCTGGAGACTCATCCAAACTCACCACAAACTTCGCGAGAATAAGAAACAAGCATTCACTTTGTCAGGTCGCTGACCGAGGATTATTTGTTACTGCAGCACAACCTGACCTGTGCTAACATGTCCAACATTGAATCCCACTCACCCATGGCCATCTGTGAGCCCCTCATTCATAGCTGATACTAGTGGTCAATAGGGGGTCAGTAGGGGTCCGACCCAGACCACTAAGTGGACACTACAAAGTCTAGATCCCTGGGAGGGACAGTGACTCCTTTTACTTTCTTACAGGCAGTTGGCCTTGAGGCAAGCCGTCGCACACGTAAAGTTCCTGAGGAAAGCCCTATTATTTGACTCTTCCCATTCAGTTTATGGATAATCAGCCAGAGACTATGTCTGTTTTTGAAGTTATCTCCTCCTTCCTTGGGAAATAAAGAAGGTAGAAAGTTTTCCCCAGTGACACGTGTCCTGGGACACGAGCTGATTCTGTCCCAGAATCCTCCTTTCCCAGAAATCCCTGGTTTCTGCTCTGGGAGGCATAGGCTTCCATGAGGAGACTCATGAGCATGTGACTCAGGAGGACCTATCAGAATGCTCCTTCCCTCTGACCACAGAGATTTGCTCAGAAGTGGGCGTAGGAACCGAGCCGTCCAATCAGTGGATCTCAGGCTTTCCTCTTGCTGGGTGAGAAACATAAAAGCATCTGCTTGTGAGCTCTACAAAGAGATCTGCAGAAACCAGAGTTGGAGTGAAACTGGCACCATGAGAGACAGATGAGAGACAGAAAATAATAGTGGTCTTAATGAGTGACATCACTGAGCTCCTGGACCAAGCTTTACTTAATAGCTGAAGCCTCTCACTTTTCTATTACATAAGCTCTGGACTCTTCATTTCTAAGGTCATTTGAATCAGGTTTTCTATTACTCACAACACACATTGTCCTAATTGGTACACAACTTATAAACTGGGAACCAGGTCTCCTGTCAACCCACTCTCCTCCCAGTATCCTAGAATTAGAGACCCCAGAGACACAAGATTTTCCTGTCCAAGGCCGGGAGAGTTAAGAGATGTGTCCAAGTTCACTCAGGAAGTCCCTGAAAGTTCCTGGCTCCTCATTCTATGCCCAGAAGGGAAATTGTGTTGGATGTGTGCACATAGTCAGAGAGAAAGGGAGGGAAGAAGGGAGGGAGAGAGAGAAAGAGAGAAAGAGATGCTCCTTTTACAGGAGTGAGTGCTGGCTGCCTGCAGCATAAATATATGCAAATTTATTCAGAGTAGCTCTGCATGGCATGGGCAGATATAAGCAAAGTGAGGAGGAAAATTCATCTCAGTCCCAGGGATTTTGCCTCTGATAGGGTGTTCCTCGAGATCTCTGTGAAACCCCCATTATCCCTCCTCTTTTCTCCAATGGGTCCCCAAATCCCAGATGATTCTACTTAAAAACCCACCTCTCTCGAACCCACCCTTCTGAACAGCCCTGCTGTTCAGCCCATTGGGTCCTGCCTCATTTGTTTCCCAGGGGGCTATCTCTCCAGGCCCCACCCCAGGATCCCTACCTCCAAGTTTATTCTCTGCAGGGCAGAGCTCCCTAAGATGCCAATCTCTGAGCCCTTGCAATGGCTGCCTGACATTCTCAGGACAACACCGAGTTCTGTATCCTAATATGCAGGGGCTTTGAGGTCTCTTCAACAGACTTACCTCCTCCCTTCTGCCCCAAGGGTCCCATGCTACTGCCATGCATCTCTCCCCTTTTGTTGAATCTCCAGCTGCACCCTCAGATCACAAGGCTTCTGAGTGTGCTATTCTCACTGATGGAAATGTCACTCCCTCTGGTACCTGAGAAAAACTTCCCTCTTCTATAGACCCAACTCAGAAGTGATTTCTTCTGGAACGTCTTTCTTCATCTTCTCTCAGTTAGACATAATTACTCTTTCCTCCTGAATATAATAAAATACAATACTGTGTAATCATGTAATATAATGAGGTCATAATCATAAGCAGAAGAAGAAGAAAGAGAAGACCATTTGTGAAGTACGGTGGCCGCAACATTACGTTAAGCACTTTATCTGGCTTGTCTCATCAAATCATTCCAACACCCCTGCCAAGTAGGGATCATCATTGTTATTACTCCCTCTTCCTATTTTACAGATGAGGAAACCAAGGATTGGTGAGGTTAGGTTGTTTGCCAGTGGTTTCCCAGCTAGAAGGAAGCAGGCTGACCAGAGACCATGCTCTAGCACATCACAGCATTCCACATGTGGGTTATGCTTTTTAAGGCGACTTAGAGTTTATGGCACATTTTTATGCCCGTTAAGTAATCTGAGCTTCATGATGATCCTGAGGAGTATGTGTTTGTCTCCCTTACTTAACCATGAGGTCTGTGAGGATCCTGTAAGTTTCTTAGTCATCTCTACACCCCTCGCACTCAGCTTGAAGGCTGTAACTGTGTGTTGGATGGATGGATGGATGGATGGATGGATGGACAGGTAAATGGATGGACAGATGGATAGCTGGATGGGTGGGTGGGGGGACAGGTGGATGGATGGATGGATGGTGGGAGGATAGATAGGTGGATGGGTGGATGGTGGATGGATGGATTGAGTGGAAATAAGTGAAGGGAGGGGCATATGTATGTATGAACGGATGGATGGATGGATGGTGGGTTGGGGGTGGGAAGTATGGAAAAGTAGATGTGTGGATGGTTGGAAAGATGGAGGGATAGCTGGATAGCTGAATGGAAAAATGGATCAATGGACGGATAATCAGACAGATGAAGTCATAAACTCCAGTAAACTTCCTGTTGTAAGTTACACTACTTCTTTGAATCCAGGCACCTCCCTAGCCATGAGAGTTATGTGAATGAACTAAGAAATGCAAACCCGCTATATCCCAACCTTTTCCTTCTTTTTCCTTCACCTAATCCCTGATCCCTGCAGAAGAAGAAAACTATTCCTTTGGGAAGGTTGTCGTTCAGCCTCTCATCTCCATGCAGTGACGGGGCCTAGAACCCCGTGTATTTGCACATACTGGGGCACTGAATTTGCTAATGGTGGAACTAAGCCACGAGACTCAGGACCGGCATCGCTGACTCCTGCCGGGGGGGAAGCAAGCATCCCACGCCACGCAGCTCTCTGCAGCCTTCCCCGACCACCGTTGTCTGCTTTCTAAATAAACCCCGAGACAGAGCCATGTGGGGTTATAAATCAGCCGGAAATCAAATGCTAACATGTAAATAAATTGCAAATCAGCTGAGAAATTGGTTTCATTTTGAGACGATAAAACGCCTTTCTCCTGCGCTGATTTTGTAAGGCGCCCCTTAAGAATTGTAATATTTCTGTGTGGTAATGATAAACATTAGTGAGTTGCTTTAGAAATGAAAAAATAGACAGCCTCTGGGGATTTGAAAAACATATGCACTTCAAATTTGAAAATCCAATTTAACTGTCCATTATAAGGAGAATAAAAAGGTAAGGATAGGATAATTTTGCAGTAACACAGCATTTGACTAAATCTGATTCCACGATGACAGGCACACTTTAAAAGCTACAAGTCTGAATGCAAGGAGACAGCAAATCATTTATTTATGATTGTAATCTAGCTCCTGTCTAACAAGTTAGAGACTGCACTGCTTGCTCCCTGGCTGCGGACGGCGTGTATACACTTGTCAGCCAGCGCTCTTAAAAACACTTCTCACGGAATTTCTGGGTTTGGGAGGGAAAGAGACGATAAAGGAGAGAGAAAACAAAAGAGATAATCCTTGTCAAATTTACCCAAACAGGCAGATGTTGAAAGGGCGGAAGTTGAGGAAGAAACGAATCTCCTGTTCCTTAATTTTTGCTGAAAAGTAATGCTGGGAAATGTGTGAGCGTGTGCACGCATGTATGCACGCCCGCACCCCTGTGCACTTCGGCTCGGGACTGCGCACACCCATGGCCTCGCCCGGAGACCGTCTGCGGCTGGAAAAGTTCGGGCGAGAAGCTTCAACTCAACAGTCGGTCTTCCTGTGGAATGTTGGCTTCCTCTTGGAATGTTCACATCGGGCATCTCTGTGGTGATGTCCCTCCACCCCTACCGCCCTACCTGTGGGAGCCCTGGTATTGCAATTAACTTGCAAATGTGTTTCCTCTAAACCGTGGCCCCGGAAGTACACTTGGAAGGTTCTGGAAGCCTGATGGGCAGGGAGAGGTCAGAGAGGCTAAAACAAATGCAGAGTCCTTAAGGCCCCATGCTTCGAGTCCCTAGATTGGGGACTCCATCGGTTACATAGTATTAATTTGGACTGCAAATAGATCATGAGCCACATAGAATTTCCCCATGCTGGGCACTGGGCTAGTCTACCTTTACGCATCAGGAGCCTCTAACATCCCACAATGGTAGGAGAGAAGTCTAAGTACTATGCCCATTTGACAGATGGAGGTATTGAGGCTCATCGGGGTTTAAGTTGCCCGAGATCACAAAACCAGGATGTGGTAGAGTTGAGTTCACCTGTCATCGTTCGAATCCGGTGTGGGTGTCCTATCTGTAACTGTGTTCCTCTGTTCCATAAAACAAACATGTGTTGAGTGCCCAGCGGATGTCAGATGATGCTCTAGGCAGTAGGGATACGGCTGTGGGTGACAGAGGAGATCTTGCCCTGGTGGACCTCACAGTAAGGGGAGAGAGATGGCAAGTAAGAAAACAAAAAACCATCAGCAATCACTAATAAGTGCTACGAAGAAAATTTGGGGAAACATGATGGCTGTGGAAAGGGGGCCAGGAGGGGCTCTCTGAGGAGGTGGCTGTTCACTGGAGACCTCGATGGCAAGAAGGAGGCAGATCTCTGGAGCCCGGGACGGAAAGGCATTCCAGGCAGAGGGAACAGTAGTGCAAGAACACTGAGGCAGGAATGAGCTCCAGTTTGTGGCAGAACTAGAAGGCATCAGGGCAGCTGGAGGGAAGTACAGGGCCTACGGGGTGCTGCAGGAAGATACTAGAGAGTTTATTTATTCCGAGAGATAGAGTGCAGGAGGGACGGAGAGAGAGGGAGGGGGGGAGAGGATCCCAAGCAGGCTCCACATTGTCAGCACAGAGCCCCAGGCGGGGCTCCAACTCACGAATCTTGACATACCGAGAGTCAGACGCTTAACCCACTGAGCAATGCAGGCGCCCCTCACAGAGCCTTTATACCTGCCCCAGCTGGAGCTCTGTGCCTGGCCTTGAGTGCGAACAAAACCCGTAATCACTGTAATGGCTGAGCTGCGTAAGCTGTGTAGACGGAGCAGCAGAAGGCAGACTCCGCTCCCGTCACCAAAGTTGGATCTCCTCATCCAGACACGCCTCGGGGCACCGGGATTCGGCCTCCCGGGGTGACGGTGGGGATGTATTTCCACTCCTATGGAGGTCAACTCACGTCTGCCAGGATGCCATTCAATCATCAAATCGGAGAGGGAGGGGGCAAAAAAAAGAAAAAGAAAAAAGAGGTAAGTTATTTCTTCGTCCTTGCAAATGGGGCGGCTAGAAGAAAACGCCAGTGGGCGGATCACAGCCCACGTGTGGCAGTCACGTGATTTCGTCCGCAGGGTGTCCCTCTCGGGCACCCGTAGGTGACGACACAGGAAAAGGGCTTTGGAGCAGGACCTCCTTCGCGTGCCTTCAAACATCACTGAGAACGTGGTCATGCCAGAGATTGTGGCTGTTCGAACCATTACGTGCAAGGGTAATAATGAAACCAAGATGTATGGACTCCCCAAGCTACGTGACAGACCCTGGATGGGGGCTGTGCCAGCAGCATCTGTCATTGGTACCACAGCCCTGTCGTGTCCCTGCTCTCATCACCCCAAATTCGAATCTAGGAAACTGAGTCTGGCAAGGATTGGAAGCCTGTTCGAGATCAGGCGGACCCTGGCCGGCTGTGGATTCACGCCCAGACTGTCCGGCTCCCAACCCCACCTCTCTCCGCCCACGTGCGTTCACGTCCCTCCTCCTGACAAGGTCCCGTCTTGGTTTTTGTGTGTTTTTTACTGACACCTCCGAAGACGCGTTGCCATAAATACACATGCAGTTGTTGAGAACATCTGGCGGCCCCTCAGATGACAAAATCTCTCTCGCCCAGGTGGTGGTGGCCATGGTGGTGGGTGTGCATGTCGCTGACTGACCCATTCAGGCCCACGGGATCTGGTTGTGATTCTAGCTGTGCTCACTCTCTGCTTGTCACCCGGGAAGTTTCCGCGACATTTGATCAGAATTTCAGGAAACCAGGCAGAGCTTGTGTGGAGCTGTCAGATGAAATAATTTGTCAGGGATGATTGTGTGAATTCGTAAATATTTATGAATTCACAAGTTATAAATGTGCAGCTTTCAGGAGGGTAGAACACGAGACTCACCAAGTCACAGATTACAATGAATATTTACAGAAACCCCAATCTGCTAATATTAGTTCTTTGTGCTTACGAAAAAAGCTTTTCTTGGGATTGTAACCCTTTCGGGATAAAGTGTCTGAGGGAAAAGAAGGTTAGAGAAAGGAACCATCTCCCCGATAAAAACAACAATAATAGTAATAAAATCCCAACGCATCACATTTATATGACGCTTCAGATCCTCACTGTGTTCACATATTCTCATCCCTCTTGCTAGCCGTTCTAAAGCTGGTTGTCGAAGCGTTTTTTGAACTGAATTGGATTGAAAAAGCCCAAGATGGCAGGTGGTCAAAAGACCTTTCTCTCTCTCTCTCTCTCTCTCTCTCTCTCTTTTTTTTTTTTTTTTTTTTGTTTTTGCTGAGTGTCCTGACTTTTCTGAGGTCTGGAGCCAGTCTCTAAATCCCTCAGAATCTGTTTTTACAAAGGGTAGCGTTTCACAAATGTAGTCACGGACGTAACCACTTCAGTAACACTTCCCGTTAAGCACAGTTTCTGGAAAGGCACTGAGCCTAAGGCCTGCCCTCTTTTTGTTAAAAAATATTAGTAAGCATCGGAGAGGTGTTAACGATGGAGTAACACCCAGTCGAGACTTTTTCTTTACTGAAGTCAGAAGAAAATGAAAGGGGAGTCAAAACGGAACGCGTTTCTTTCTGTGCATCAGAAGCTGTGCACCGCACAGCACGGAGGTTTGGATGGAGACCCGTGGAGCCGGCCACTTGTGGCTTACTGGCTCTGTATGACCTTGACCAAGGACTTAACTCCATGCCTCAGTTATGCATCTGTGAAATGGGGAGAATATTGGTACCTACTTGTAAGGATTGCTGTGACCAGGATGAAGTGACCTACTGTCTGGAGAGCGCTAGAACTCACAGATAAATGTTCTGTCTGCGTTCGTTAGAGAAATACATGACCGTGGCCTAGGTTCACCCCAAGTATTGTATCAAGTCTTCATGAGGATGGAAGGAGACCCAACGAGGTGTGAGCCCTGGGTGTCTCATCTCACTGAATAGATGGCCCCAGTCAGTCTCGCCCATGATCTGTAAATTGGGACAGAGGGAGGGTTTGGAGGGAACGGTTGGATCAGATGACCTCAGGGGACCCCATCTCGTAGGGTCCATCCAGCAGCCTGGGACCAGAAACCGGACTGGCGATAACTTTCCCATTTATAGTGCACAACGGGACTATTTGGGAAGCTCCCTGAAATGAGACTCACGGGGGGATGCTATCCGGCTTTCTAAACCCCATCCCCTCTGCAGACCCCAGGCCCATACTTTGCTCTCAGGGGGCAGCCTGTGGGAAGTAGACTCCCTCGTGGCCTGTAACGAAACTTTTCCTGAAGACAGCCGTGGTTTTGTAAAGAAAGGCAACCCCTGTCGGTGCTGTTTTCCAAACTGGAGTTTTCTTACACTGCTGATCAGTGTGGCTCTGCTATATTTTGAACAGCTCTCTGACATGGAACCTCAGTCTCCCCATCCACAAAGTGGGGGCGAAACTCATTATCGCCACCTGATGTGGTTATCCTATGTCTACAACTGGGGCCGTCTGTCTTCTGTAAGGACAAGTGCTAACAAGCCTCCACCTTACCCTGCGTGCCTAGTCCGTGCACATGGTACGCGTGGCCGTGACTCCTTTGACATGGGCACCACGGGGCTCAGTCTCAGAGCTGAGCGCGGCTGGAGAAGTCACCCCCGGGGAAGGAGGGAAACAGCACCCTCCTGAGCTAGAATCCTTTTCCGTGAGCAGGAGGTCGGGGGCCCGACAGGGCGATGGACTAGGTATAGGTTAAGAATCTTGTGTCTTGAACACACAAGGAAGGTTCATATTCATTCAATTATTGCTGAAACATTTACTTTTTTTTTTTTTTCCAATTCAACAGTCTTGTGAGTATCACTGCCTGCATTTTGCTGATGGACACACAGAATCGCACGATCCCCTAGCTGGTACAAAAAGGCAAAGGCACACACATCTGTGAGGCTCTAACAGCTACCGATTCCCCACCGTGGGCACCCCACGTAAACATTTTCCGCCTTGCCTTCTTGTGCTAACAGAAACTACGTGTTGTGCCAGGCAACCTTCTAAGCTGTTTATAGGCACTGTCTTCTTGAATCTTCATGGCCGCTAGAAGGCAGGTACTTTTAGTACACGCACATACGTGGTAGCCGAGGTTCAGAGAGGGGAAGTCAGTGGCTGAGGGACTCACAGCCGGAAAGTAGGGAAGGTAGGATTCCACTTATGGCCAGTGGATGCTGGGTCCCTGGGCCCCCGAGACAATACCAGTGAGTGTTGCCAGGGAGGTTGAGTCTTCCAGAGTTGTGGCAGTCATGCCCACATCCAACACAGAGCCTGGCAGAGACTATGTGCTTCGCAAATATTTGTCAAATGGTTTTTTTTTTTTAATGCACCAGTCTCCTGATCCTTAAAAATCTCAACTTATAAACAGATATGTCAGGGAGCAATTATTCACATTACTCAAGATGTCTTCATTTTATAAAAAAGGATTTACATCAGAATTCCTTTAAATAGTACGTCCCCCAGCGCATTTAAAAATATAATTCAATTTATAGCTCGGGATTACACACATGCTTTCAGAAGCCCTCACTTGAGTAAAGGAGGCTGGCTGGCATGAACGTCATTCATTCATCTAGGTTTTCAACAAGCAATTATTGAGCACCTACTACATACCAAGCGCTGTGTAGGAAGCTGATGATTCTGAGGTAAACGTTATGGCCTCAGCCCTTAAGAGGCATCAGGTCTGGTAGGGTAGGCAGAGAAATAAATAGATGAATTTTCCAGGTTAAGCATGAGTTAGTTGATGCTTTGGGAAAACAAAGGAAGGAGCCCACTCCCTTCTCTCCAGGAATTCTGGGTAGAAAGACTTCCCTGAAGAAGGGCAATGTGAGCTGGGCCTCGTGAGATATGTAGGAGTTTGCTGCTTAGAAATACCCCCAATCGAAAAATTTTCTCAAAATTAGAACACCCTTGTTTCTAACCTTGAGAAAGTTGCTATATATATAATTCATCAAATCCATAGGCAACACTATGCCTAGGTAAGTGCGCTTGGGTGTCATACTCATGCTGATTCTCAAAACAAAACACATAGTGAGGTGAGAATGTCATGGAACTTTCCTTCTGTGTTGTATGACCACACAAGCGAAGCATCAAAAATACAGACAAGCGGGACGTCTGTATGACGTACAATTCCCACCCCCAACACATCCAAAGTTTACAGTTCAACTTGCATCATTCAAGGTGTTTCCTTTGGTGAATAGGTGCTGTCTGTTTGAAACTAAAAATAGTTTGTGGTTCCGTGATGCGCACCCGGCTCTTTGGAAAACATGGCACAACACAAGGAGAACGTCTGTCCGTGTCGTTCCATGGTTTCCTACAGCCAATCTCAAGATGGTTTTGTGCTGTGCCATTCATATGCATACTGTATCTAACCAATCCCTGAGTGTTGGGCAGCTAGGTTGTTTCCCACTGTTTTCTCCTAATGTAAGTAATGCTGTGTTAAACCTCCTTGTAGCCACGTCCTTGTGGTACATATTCGTGCTCCTCTTCTCCCACCACCCACCCCTGTTAAGTAATATCACTGCGTCAGAGCATAGGCAGAGTGTAAGCCTTTGCACGCAGGAAACATGATCCCCATTCTGCAAGAGAAAAAAAAAAACAACTAGGGAAGTTCCCAGACCCTGAGCAGAGCCTCCTGCCTGTCAACCCCAAGCCCTTCCTTCCCACAGGCCCACCTGAGCCTCCCGCCATCAGAGAAAATGAATCCTATGGGTAGGGGGAAGGCTTGGGCAGAGAGATTGGAGATCTGAAGTGATGCAGAGTGATGTCTTTTGCCCTTCCATTCTGATCTTGTTCATGGGCCCAGAGAGGCAGAGAGAGCGTGTCTAAACTGAGGCAAGCCCATGCAACGTCCGGCCCCCCCATCCCTGCCTGGAGGTCTCCTGGCAATTAGAGGGGTGTTTCCAGAGCCTTCCTTGTCAGACGCAAAGGCCGGTCTGCTCAGGCAGTCAGACGGAGGAGTGCTTATCAGGTTTCTGCTGATGGAGGAGGGCGGCTGGCAGGCAGAAGGCTCAGTCCCAAAGAGCACCTGAGACCTTGCAGGGGGCTTGGGGGCGTGCTCTTGCCCCTGGTCTTGGTCTTGGGTTTTCCCATCCGCGTAACAAGGAATGCAGGCTGTGTGTGCTGTGTAGCAGGGAAGGCTGGGGGTGCAGCTTTCCCAGCGGGAAGATCTTGGGCAAGCCCTTAACCTCTCTGAACCTCTTTTAAGTCCACAGAGACTCAAGGGCACCCCGCCACGTGCCGGATGGACACCGCCCCAGAAGCTAACGCCACCGAGCCCACCACCGCTCCCCAGGAGCGCCCGTCCCAGTTGAGGGACACAGACAAACAGACGCGGCCTGCACAGATGCCCAGGAAGGTGACTGCCAAAGGTGATCGGTGCTCAGGTAAACAGAAACCCAGCAAGGTGATGGAAAACCACGGGGGGTGGCGCAGCGCCCGGTGGGGGTCTGTCTGAGGCCGTCACGTTGGAGGTGAAGCCGTGATAAATAACGTGGTACCAGGAGGGGGTGAGAAGGAGTTTGTCCTGTTCCGGAGGGAGAAGAGGATGGGCCCGGGGAAGCACACTGAGCAGGGGGAGAGGGGCACAGGGTGAGGCCAGGTGAGCATGCCAGCTGGAGGAGAGAGAGGGGACTTCATTCTCCGGCCGTCCATGAGACCGGGGTGCCTCAGTTGTCTTGTTAATAAAATGGGTTTACAGGTGCTCCGCTCTCGGTGCATCATGAGAACTGGCCGGGAAGGAGCAAACGGAGGGCTTGCTGGTGCTGGGCTGCAGGTCAGAGTTTCAGGGTGATGTAAGGGACTCACTCAGCTGCATGGGAGACGGCCTTCTGCTCAGGGACTCAAGGGCCAAGCCATGGAAACGCGACAGCCACCACACTCTTCTTCGGGGATCCAAGCTGCCAGCCCCCATCTGGGGTGTCCCCACATGCATCCCATACAGGACAGGCCCTCCAGATGCTCCCTTAATACAGTGCTTCCGAAGACACCACTGTCTCCCCGCTGTCCAGAACACTGGGCGCTGCCATGCGCTGAAGGCTCTGACTAGTCCTGCAGGCAAGAACCTTACTGAATCTGCTCCAACTTCCTAAAGCAAGGCTGGTTCCTCCTCCCCAGGCAGGACCACGGCATCAGGGCCTCACCAGACCTTCCCTAAAGTGGTCCTCCCCGACCTTCACCTGTCACGCCCTGCTCCACACCTCGGGTTTTCCCGCTCCGTGGCATTTGTCACTAGAGGAACATATCTTACTTTTTCATTTGTTTTTCTGGTTTGAGGGCTTCCCCTTTAGAAGGTAAACACCGTGAGGGCAGGGATAGGGTCTGTCTTAACAACTGCATGCTTCCTGGGTGTTTAAAAATTATCGTTTGAATGAAGCAGGGTGGGGGAGGGCTGGAGGGAGGGAGGGAAGATGAACCAGTGTTTCCCAAACTCGGTCGGTTCCAGAACGGGCTCTTTGCCATGCACACCTGTTTGTAACACGAGGGATACAACCTGGTAAAGAAAACCCAAGCCACTGGCGGACCGGCCCCGTTACAGAGGGAAGGGATGGGCATTTTCATTCCCAGACCTCTTTAGCTCGGCCCGCATACGTACATCATTTTATTGCTTCCCTGGCATTTATGTTTTCAGCTTCTTACCTGCCCCCCGAGAGCGACGACCCAACTGCACACGTGTGGCGGGACCCCCGTAGGGCACCGCGTCACTGCTCTGTGCCCCCAGCCGGCCCCAGCCCGGTTGACCCCCACCAGCGGGGCGGGGGCGGGGGTGGGGATGGGGAGCCAGGGGTCCTCGAGTCAGCAGAACAGCCAGGCCAGGCTGCAAAGCCCCCGTAGTGCTGCCTCGGAGGGGGAACCAGATCTGAATGGGAACGTATGGATCTGAGGAGTGTGGGAGTCTGTCTTTTTTAAATTGCATCAAACCCTTCCCTTGCCTTGAGAGCGCTACATTTTTCAAAGCCGCGGAACAGGGTGCCAGGCTGCAGTTTGCTTTTCCCCGTTCACCTGCCTTCAGAGCGCCGAAAAATAATGAACCTCTCCCCCCCGCCGCCCCCCGCACCTCCCCTCCAGCCTGCAAAAGGCGGGAGGGAAAACAAGCAGGCGCCTTCTTCCTAAACATTTAACATGCCGTGACGCCTTCACTTCCCCCATAGAAGGAACTGGCTTTTTTTTTTTTTATTATTCCTCTTTTTGCAAGAGGTGTTTGTGGCGTGCAGATCAAACCCCTTTCTTCCCAGGCTCTTGTCGGCACCTGCATTCCGGGACTTCAGAATACCACGGTGGGGAAGGCAAAGCTGGGTCCCACGGAAATCACGACCAGGCGGCGGTTTGCGGATGGAGAGGCTTTCACTCATTTGTTCATCATTCATTCGTTCACACAGGGAGCCAAGAGCGTCCATCCATCCATTCATTCGTTCGTCCATTCATTCATTCATTGTTTCAATGAGTTCCTACTATGCGCCGGGTCTTGTGCGGGACACCCATTCACAACACAGATGCAAATTTCAACGAAGCCGGCTTCAAAGACCGCGCTTCAACTTGTAGATGCAAGACCGACTTTATTTTTAGCAGGAAAGCTAGTTGGAAAGCTACATTAGCAAAGACCGTCCCCAGGAAAGGTTTCAGTGCCTGGAGGTGAAAGCTGGAGTTTGGAAGTGGGGGCGAGGAGCAAAGAGCCGGAAACACAGGGCACATTTCACTGGGGGCTCCCCAGCACCCCGCAAGTGATCCCGGGTAGCCCCATTTTGCATCATTTGCTAAGGGGAAAACAGACTAAGAGAAGAGGCAAAACCAAGCTCACGCTGCAGATTGGTGGGGCCCCGTGTGGAGAGTAGGTGGCCAGGATAAGATGACACCAAGTTCACAGCAGGGTGGGAGGGGGCATGAAGGGGGTCCCGGGCTTTGTATCACTTTACCCATAAGGACTCTAGTGATACCATTCTCACAAGGAGGGTGTGGTAGGTTTTGTTTTGCAGATGAAGGGATTCAGGCTCAGAGAGGCTGCTGGTTTAGTTAAGGTCACACAGCAGTAAGAAAACCTACTCTGGGATTAGTCTCAAGTGTCACCTCCCCAGTATAGTGTTCCCTCTCTCTCTCTGTCTCTCTCTCTTTAAAACACACACACGCGCGCACACACACACACACACACACTCATCTCGGCTTCATTCCGCCCACAGCAGCCTGAGGACACTCGGAGCCCTGAGTGTGGCTTTTCCCGACAAAGCCAGAGCTCAATTATTGGGAAGTGGCTCCCCCAGCCATTTCTGGATCCATTTGAGAAAAATAAATAAAGCTGGGGACTGACTCTCCAGTGATGACAGGGGCGGATGGAGAGGGGGGTCAGGTGGCTTTGCAATGCCACTGGTGAGAACAGGCAACGTCCCCCATCGCTAATGGGGTTCAGACAACACCCCCTTCGGGGCCTGAGGGAAGCGCTGGTAATTGAATCTGCATAAACCTAAGGCTTTGGTACTCCTTCCCGTCCATTTCATCCGATTACTTTTTTGTTATGGCAACGACACCTCTAATGAGGTTCAGGTAAGATTAAGGACATGGGGACGGAGGAAGAAATGCGTATTTAAGGTCCTGCCCCCGGATCCAGCTGGAAAAAAAAAATTAAATAGTTTTCAGGAAAGGTAGGCTCTGTGTTAGGTCAGGTCAGCGAAGGACTTTGCATATCTATGTCTCGATCAAAACACCCAGGTAATTCATTTCGTCTTGGGTTGTCCCCAGCTGTCACCTTCCTTTCCCGGACTCCTCCCCTACCTAGGAGATGTTATTTTTGTTTGAAGGGGTGATTATTATCCATCAAACAGAAATATTGCCTCCAAATTTGGAGTAAGCGGATAATGAGGCCACTCTGGTAATTTCACACTGATGACAAGAGAAACATCTCCATGGCTGACTGACAGTTGCTGTGCAGAGACAGAACCCTCTGGAATCCCTCCCAGGCTGGGCTGGGAGCTGCTCAAAGGAGGGGGGGGGGGAGGAAGCCTGGTGGCCTGTCACCCCTGCCCGCTGCCTATGGGGTCTTCACCACCTCGTCAGACATCCAAGCTGACAATGGTGTGAAATTGAAATTGTGGAGTAGATTAAATGATGTATTTAAGGCTGCAGGACAGGAGGGGGGGAGGGCAATGGAGGCAGGGGGTGGGGAGGAGGGGAGGGTCCAAGAGCTGGAGGGAGGCAGGGAGGGGAAAATGGGGGCAGGGGTGAGAGTGAGGAAGAGGAGGGAGGACCAAATAAGGAACTGAGAATGTGGGGGGGGGGGTGGATAAGGGAGGTAAGGAAAAAGAAATAAGAAGGGAGGCATGTATGACCAGGAGAGAAGGAGGAGGAGGGAAAGGAGGAAGGAGGAGGGAGAAGAGGAGGGGGAGGAGAAGGGGTGGAGGAGGGGAGGAGGAGGAAGAGGAGGAGAAAGAAGGAAGGGGAGGAGGAGGGAAGAAAAAAGGGGAGGAAGGAGAGGAGGGGAAGAAGGAGGAGGGGGAGGAGGGAAAAAGGAAAAGGAGGGGGAAGGAGGAGGAAGGAAGAGGGTGGAAGAAAGGGGAAGGAGGGAGAGGAGGGAGGACAGAGAGGGAGGAGGGGAGGAGGAAGGAAAAGAGAAGAGGGAGGAGGGGGAGGAAGCCGAGGGAAGAAGTGGAGAGAGGGGAGAAACTGGAGAGATAAGGGTGGAGAGAGAGAGCAGAGCAGGCAGCCCGAGGGGGCTGCGGAGGAGCCAGGTGGGGGGGGGGCTCCGAAGCCCTCCCCGTCCCCCCTGCCTCTCTCCCCTGTAATGTGGGGAGGGTTTATCTCACCAGGAGCAGCAGGCTCAGTCACTGATCTAATCAAATTATTCAGCATTAAAAACTGCCAAGACATTCCAGTACTTCAGCTTCCAGAGACCCAGCTGGGATCAAATGCTAATCAACATCGCCACGATATTTATTCCCACTGTCAGGCTGCTGTGTGTTTGTTTTCCGAGGGCTGCATACTAAACCAGAGGAGGAGGATGGATAGGCCCGTGGCAAGGGGATCAGGACCAGGGATGGTCAGGAGGAGGGCGGGCGGGCGGGCAGGCAGGAAGAGGAAGGGACCCACGGGAGGCACCTGTGGAGCGGGACGCACGGACCGTCGATGGCTCGTGCTAGACGCAGACTGGCAAGGCCGGAACCCTGGGCTGCCCTTTCCTGCCTCCGGGATCGGGAGTCCCGTTGAGGCCAAACCAGCTGCCGGTTTGGGGCTGTGTGACGACCCCTGGCAGGCGGCGGGCCCTCTCCGAGCTTCACGATCCCTCCTGCCTAAAAAGCCCGCCGCCCCTGGCCGGCTGTGGGCTCCACGAGAGGGAGGTAACAGAGGAAGCGGTGCAGGCCCAAGCCTTGGCTGTGTGACTTCACACAGGTTACTTGACCTCCCTGCGCCTCGGTGTCCTCGTCTATAAAAGGACGATGATAATAATGATGGTGCCAATCCCGTGGGTTCACCTGTTGTGACATTTAAGCGTGCGATTACATGGAAAGCGTACCGGGAGAGCTCAGGGTACGTTAGGAATAATTGCTAGCTTTTAACATTATTGCAAGGGTTGGATGAAGTAATGTCCGTAAAACGTACCAGGGCAACTGCAACAGATAAAGTCTGACGATAATGGCCATCAGGACGAAAGACTGAATCAGGTGGCGGACACTGTCGCGGTGTGGGGGGTGCCAGCCCCTCCCCTTTCCCCGGGCCCCCAGAGGGGCCTCTGCACCCAGGCAGGGACGGACAGACTTCCAGGAAGTTCACAGGCCTCGAGATTCCTCGGCAACAGCCAAGCAGAGAGGACGAGCCCCACGTTCGCCCCTGAACTTGGCACCTCTCTCCCAGGATCCAGCCTGCCCCTCGCCCACTCCCTGAAGGTCACAGCGCCCGGGTGGGAGGGGGGAAGCCTAATTAATTTCCTTTGTTTTTCAGAGTTTCATTTTTTAAATTACAGCCTTCCCTCCTCTCTAATAAATACTCAACAATTAAAGCTTTTTTTCCCAAAGTGTGATTTCAACATTTCAATGTCCCTCCCCTCCTGTCACCTTCGCTGCCATAAACAGATTCGTAAAAACTGCTTTTGACGCCCCAGCTGCCATTAGCCACTTAAAATCCCGTAATTATCATCCTATCATGGGCCTGTTAACGAGCAGTAAAAATAAGGCCATTGAATATGGTAATTTATTCGTAAATTAGCCTAATGAGAATAGGTTTCAGACACTGTTTACTTGCGGGCTGCCTATGCCTGGCCGAGGCAGCGATGTGCCTGGGAGGGCGGTCTGGCGGGGCAGCGAGCCCACTGGGCGGTGACGCCCCCTCCCCACAGCTCCGCGCCCCTGACGTTGATCCCCGCTCCCTTCATCAAGACGGTGCTAGGCTTCTGTGGGCCACAGGCCACGGAAAGGCCCTGCCTGCCTCGCCCAGGTGGTAAGACTCGGCCGTTGCCTGAATGCCTGTGCTGACCGACCCTGGGAGGCATCTGTCAGCAGGCTGACCTTGGGCGGGTCACTGTGCCCTCTGTTTTCTCACGTGTATAATGGGACTGGTATGCCAACTAAGGAGTTATTTTAAAGATTGATTGAAATACACACACACACACAGCTATTTATATATATTTGTAACTATTAGGGCATTGGGAGATAAAATCTAGAAGGCTGGACTTTAGGAGCTGGCTGGCTTACCCTTAGAATGTATCCTTTTTTTAAGTTGAGTTATTTATTTTGAGAGAGAGCACAAGCAGGGGAGGGGCAGAGAGAGAGGGAGAGGGAGGATCCTGAGCAGGCTCTGTGCTGTCAGAGCAGAGCCCGATGTGGGGCTCGAACCCACAAACGGTCAGATCATGACCTGAGCCGAAATCAAAAGTCGGATGTGTAACCGGCTGAGCCACCCAGGCGCCCCTAGAGTGAATCCTTATGGTAGTGGGTTGAACAGTGACCCCTGCAAAAGTCACGTTTACCAGAAACCTCAGAATGTGGCTTCCCTCAAAAATAGGGCCTTTGCGGGTGCAATTCAGTTAAGGTGAGGTCAAACTGGATGAAGGTGGGTCCAAAATCCCAAGAGTGGAGCCCATAAAAGATAAGGACCCACAGGCACAGAGGAGAGGCAGGGGCCACTGGAGGCAGAGGCAGCTTCCCACCAGAAGCTGGGAGAGTCACGGAAGGCTCCTCCCCTAGAGAAGGGGTGTGAGTCAGCATTTGGGCCAGAATTCCCGGAGGATGGAGTTGCTTTTTTCTGAGATTTGGCTTTGGCTGAAATTTGGGCCGAGGAAGAGCCTGGGGTCTGAGCCGGACTCTGCTGCATGAGAGCCCTGGCATCTGAAGGTCTGTCTGGCTTCCTGAGGGCAGGGGCTCTGTCCAGCGTGGCATAGCTTATTTTGGGCGTCATTAATATTTGTTGAGCGAAAACTCAGCCACCAGTCTGTGTAGGATGTTTACAGGGAGCCCTCACCGGTGGGCCAGGTACCTCGCTGGCTTTGGACCGGTCTGGCTGAGACCCAGGCTGCTCTCCAGGGCTCCAGGCTGATGTGGGTGACAGGCATCAAAGGGACCTTTGTAGGAAGTACTACCACCATCTATCAGGTGAGTCTGAAGACCCTGGAGCCCAGGGGAGGCCCCGACAGGGGCTGGGGTCTCGGGGAGGTCTGGATGAGTTCAGCTTTTCAGTCACATCGTGACTGCTTAGTAGACGTCAGCCAGGAGAGGAACCACAGGGGCCGAGTCCTCAAGGTGACAGCGGATTGTGGTGCGTGCTGAGGCCGGTAAGTCAGGTCGTGGGTCTGAGCCTCAGTTTCCTCATCTGTGAAATGGGTTCAATGGCCTGCACCTCCTGAGCTTGGCAGGGAGTCGGTGAGATATAGCATGGCCAGTGCTAGGTTGTGTGCAAGCCAACAGAAGCTGCCATTTCTCCACTGGTGGCGTTGTCCTTGACTTGGGGGGTCAAGTTCTCCTGGGGCCAGAAGCCTGGCAGCTTGGCCAGGTGGCCCCACTGCTCTACCTCGGTGCCCCTCTCTCCCTCCACCCTGATCCTTTGCGCTCCAGCCATGCCAACCGGAACCGGGCTTGAGACAGACCCCGGACTCAAACTCGCAAGAAAGGTGGTGTTCCCACGTTCTAGATGGGGAAACTGAGGCCCAGCTATGTGGAGAGGCTTGCCCAAGGTCACCCACATTGCTGGCCGCTCTGCCTGACCATGTTCCATTGCTTCCTTAGATCTGGTCTCCATGCCCAGTTTTGACGTCCACCCCAAGGCCTTCCCAGTGCCTGATGCAGGGATATACAAATCCAGCCCCACACTCAGACCAGTCTCCGGGGTTCCTGAGGCTCCTGTGGCTGAGCTCCAGTGAGCTGAATGGATACGCCCTGTGCCTTGGGGCTCACAGTCTGGTGGGGGGGTGGGTGGAGGTCGACCCTATTTTGATTATTGTTGGGTAAGAAACAGGAACCTGGTGTCAGGACAGGGCATTTGACATAGCTGGGAATCAGGACATGCCTACCTGAGGAAGTGACGTGGAACTGAGACCTAAAGTAGGACAAATGAACCCGGAGATGGGCACAGCTAGAATGTTCCAGGTAGCCAGGATGACACGTGCAAAGGCCCTGGGGCAAGAGAAGCCCGTTAAAAGGACAGTGTAACTGGATCCCAGATATGGAGGGGTAACTGATGTGGGGCAAGGTAGGAGCAGCAGACAGGGCCTGGACCATACAGGCATCTCTAGTCCTTGGAAAGTAGTTGCGTCTTCATCCCAACAGTGATGGGAAATTTCATCAGGAAGGAGGGCTTCCTGGGCCCTCCCATTCACGTATAGTATGTTAAGAATGGCAACGAGGGTTAGAGGGAGCTATGCATGCAGACAAAGAGATAAATTAGGAGGCTGTTTCATTCATGGCCTTGAAGGAATGAATAAAAAGAAGGAAGGGGCAATGGACGCCAAGTACAGCTAACCAGGTTGGTGACTGCATAAAGGCTTTGCAGAGCCATAGGCCCTGGGGCAGGGCGAGGTCCACTGGAAGAAGAGGTTCTCTCTTCCAGAAGTGCTGTAAGGGCTGTGTCTGCCGTGGTAAGAAGCAGCCCGTGTTCCTCAGCCCTCTCGTCCTGAACCCAATGCAGTCACTGATCACTACAGAAAAATTGTGCCCTCAGGGGCTGGAGTCTGAGACAGTCTTCTCTCTCTTCACTGAGAGGGGGCCCTGGCACCCTTGAGTGGGGAAGCTGACCCCACCCCAGCTGGCAGGGAAGGCAGCTCCCTTTTGGAATCTCCTTTGAAACCAACCTTTTGGATGACTCAGAGCTTTGGGCCCTGGAGATCTCAGATGTCACAAAAGTATGCTGGTCCTAAGATCATCATTTCCTCTCTCCTCTGGGTCTCTCTGTGCAACTCATGCTTTTCATTCCTATGCTCCCTCTCAATGTCTCTCTTTCTCTCTCCGTCTGTCTGTCTCTCTCTCTCTCTCCTCCCTTTTTCCTGTCTCTGGCCCTCAACAATATAAACTTTCCCAACTTAGGCTCCTGTTCCATGCTGGGGCAGGTGCCAGGGACCTGCACCCTATGTTCTCAGGGTCTCCTCACCACAGCCCCATTCCTTTCATTTGCATAAAAGTGGGAAACTAAGGCTCAGAGAGACCGGTGTCTTGCCTGAGGACACACAGCCTGGAGCGGGCAGGGCCATCACAGCTCAGACCACAGTCCATTGCCCTGTCCAGGGTTTTCCCTCTTCCTGTGGCTGTTGGGAAGAGAACCACCAGTTGAAGCTCTGCCCTGGACAGGGATCCTGTCCTTGGCGCGCCGCTCGCCCCTTGGCTAACAAAAGGTCCCCATGAGGTCAGAGCAGGTGGAACTCAGATTCGTTCTGGCCTTAAAACCAGAGGAGACAAAGGGGCGCCTGGGTGGCTCGGTCGGTTGAGCGTCTGACTTCAGCCCAGGTCACGATCTCGCGGTCCGGGAGTTCGAGCCCCGCGCCGGGCTCTGGGCTGACTGCTCAGAGCCTGGAGCCTGCTTCCCATTCTGTGTCTCCCTCTGTCTCTGCCCCTCGCCTGCTCATGCTCTGTCTCTCTAAAGAATAAATAAAAGCATGTTTTAAAAATTAAAAAGACAAACAGAGGAGACACGTGACTTCACCTGCCACATCCACAGCGTCAGCCACCATGTACTCAGGCCCTTGTCAAAGCTTGGACTCAGGGGCAACGCCTCTAAAAAATCGCGCACCCCCCGCCCCCAGGCAGCCCCTGTTTTACACCCCTTCGTGGCCCTGCTGCCTCCACATCCGCTGGGGACCTGGGCCATTTTTCTTCCGTCCCCTGACAGAGGCTGCGAGTTTTCAGGGGCAACCGTGATGAGGTTTCCGACCGACTTTTGACCAAACGGATTTCCAACTGCATTTGAAAAGGAAAATATCTTTCCAATGTACCAAATAATGAAAAATGACTGGGCGAGTTTATAACTGTTGATTTAGCCACCAAGTTCCCCCCAGCCCTGACTCGGGTTCTCTGGAGGTTTTCATCAAGCATTAATTCACTCTCTTTCTCGGCACGCAAAGAAATAGGCCCTTCCGAATCCATCCGGCAGTACATTAGCTTCAAGGCCTGTTGGAAATGGTTTAGCATCTGCTCTTAATAGACACCGCAGCGCACGAGGCGGGCGAGGGCTGGGCTGGCGACTCGGGGAACCGACAGCCTGGGAACTGCCACCCAGAAGAGCCATAGCATATGGGCATAGCAGGGGAGTGGGCTTTGGGGGGGGGGCAAGGGGACACGAAGCTGGGGGTCCCCAGGTGAGCTAACCCGCATGTGAGGCCTCCAACCAACTCGTTAAAGCCGCCAAGGAAGTCAAGGGAAGGTGCCATGGCAGGAAGAGGAAGAGGTGTTCCATCTATGCTGTGCACTCAAAGTCCATGGAGAGCTCTTGAACACCCCAAAGCCTGGCCACACCTCAGCTCAAGTATGTGAGAATCTCTTGGACAGAAAGGATCCTGGGGAGTCAAGACAGTTGTAAAAATGACTGCAATGGGTTCCAGCGTACAACCAAGATTGAGAAGCAGCGGCTGCCTGAGCAGGGGTTCCCAAAGTAAGGTTCCCCGGGGCCAGCAGCGTCAGCATCACCTTGTTAGAAATGCAAGTTGCCCGGGGCCCCCAGCCCAGACCTGCTGAATCAAACATTCCTGGGATGGGCCCAGCTTTCCAAGAGATTCTGACGTCTATACAGGTTTGGGAGCCACTGACCTTGCCGGGGCTAGGGAAGGTATGTTGGTTTTCCTGGCTATGCACTCATTCATTCATTCATTCCCCCAAGTGGTCATGTGCTTGGCACACGGAGTGTCTCTGCAAGGAGCCTAGCACTGGCCCAGGTACTGGGCATCCAAATGAAAAGTCAAAGGTGTGATTGTGCCCCCAAGGAGTTTACAGTCTTCCCATGGAATTTCCTAGATGATACAGACAAAAGCGAGGGCTGTCAAAATGAGGAAAAGCTTTGACCTTTCAGTAACAGCCTCTTTTCTCTGTCTGCCTGCGCCTTCTTTTCTTCATGGGTTGGTTGGAAGCCTCGCCTGTGGCTTAGATCGCCTGTGTGCTCCCACTTCGAGCAGCTAGCGCCCCTGCTAAGAGGTCCACGCGGGCATTCTCCTACTCACATAGGTGTTTGGCATCTAGGAGCCACCCCCGCTCTGAAAAAAAAATGGCTTCCCTGCCCACTTCTCTCCCCTTCCTGTGTATTTCTCGACAGGAAGTGTTGAAACAGGAAGTGGTCACCTCCCATCTTCTGGGCATCCCGGCCGAGACGCTGTCACGGAAAACGCTCACCTCGGCTGAGTCCTGCGTACGAGATTACACATCGCCGCCTCCCTCCCAGTGACCCAGGACCACCTATGAGCATCAAGGCCCAGCGGGTGATCTCAAACTCTTCACGGTTATTACAGGTGTCAACAGGTTGGAAATAAAGCCAGAAGCTCTGTTGAGATTCGGCCGTCAAGATCCAAAAAGGAGCATTCTGCTTCCCGTCATTCCTTGCCAAGGATGATCTCAGATTCATCTGTTCCCATTCACAGTGAGCAAAGGCCTCAAGTTTATTAAGGGTGCGGCTGCGATTTCCCCTTCTCCTGTTCCTGAAATTGTGCCTGGGTGGGGATGCTGATGGTCAGAACTGGGGCAAGTCCACACAAGAGTGTCCTCATATTGGCAGCCCAAGATGTCTGCTGCCTACAAGGGCTTTGGTACCTCTCCTTGCTGGTCTGTCCTCATACCATTAGTGCGCTCGCTCTCTCTCCTCTGCCTGCCCCATCTCCACAGACTCATCTATTTTTTTAATGTTGAGCATTTATTCTGGGAACTCAGAGTTGGATGAGGCACAGCCCTGTCTCGTGGAGCTCACAGCTGGAGCACAGGATGGGGGCAAATGGACAAAGAAACAGACAGTAAAACATGGCTGTAGGAAGCATCCCACTGGAGGCAGTTTGCATACAAGCATGGGGAGAGCCATTAACACCGCCTAGAGAAATAGGGAAAGTTCTATGAGCAAAGGATATCCAGACCGAGGCAGGTTTGTTTAATATCTCTGGCAGAACCTGCCTGCCTCCCTCAAATCTCATTGATGCAGGGTGCTTCGCTGCAGGTCTCTTTAAGTCTTAGGGAATAGTCTAGAGATCCACAGGGTAGGCTAGAAGTCCCAGGGAATTCACCAGCCCCAATGGAGAGTGGCCCTCACCCACTGACTCTAGCGAGACAGTGTATCAATACCTCAGTTCCCTCACTCCTCGCACCCTGGATGGTGCTGAAGTTTGTGTTTGATGGTGTTTTCTAGAATTTCTCTAGAAATTAGATTAATTTAGACTAATCTAGATTAATCTAGATTAAGCACCCTCAATAACTGGCTTTATAGCATTCCCCACTCCCCTGTTGGGGGCATCCTAGGATTCCCCTCTGCAAATACTTCTTCCCTTTGCATCTCTATCTCCAAGTCTGCTTCCGGGGAGATTCAAGCTAAGATGGCTTTCAAGCAGGAGCCTGATGTCAGGTTTGGGTGTCTGAGAAGGGCTGCCTTTTCTGTCCATGCAGTTGGGAGTTGGACTCCTAGGTCTCAGCATGGACACGTGAGACAAGACAGCCCGTTATTTTGTGTGCATACTCTAGGACCCAGCCCAGCCTTCCAGACCTCGGAGTGCTACCAACCTCCCACGACCACAGCCCTGATCACCTTGCAGGGGTGCTCAGGTCACCCACGAGTGAGCACCTGCCCAGAGACGGAATGAGTCCAACTGAAGACCACACAACCCAGCTCCCCCAACCCCATCCCTACGCTCGTGCCTGCACTCAACCGAAAAGCAAAAGACAAGGTGCCTACAAGATAGAAAGTATCCTGATATAAAACCTCAAGAGGGATGGGGCGCCTGGGTGGCTCAGCCGGTTCGTGACAATCTCACAGTTCGCGGGTTCCGGCCCCGCGTCGGGCTCTGTGCTGACAGCTTAGAGCCTGGAGCCTGCTTGAGATTCTGTGCCTCCCTCTCTCTCTGCCCTTCCCCTCCTCGTGCTCCGTCTCCCTCTCTCTCTCAAAAATAAACATTAAAAAAATGTTTTTAATGCAAGAAGGATAGCAGAAAGGAAATCTCGTAAAGTAGCATAAAATAGCATAACCATCCTATCAGACCCCTCCCCAGTACACTCTGCAGAGCTTAACTATTTTCAGTATGCGTAGTCATACCTGCACCTGTAGCTCCTTTGTTTGTTTGTTTGTTTAAGTATAGCCTAGTTCAGCCTAGTGCTCGAAGGTGCGGGATACAGTCAGCCCAGCTCCGCAAAGCAAGGTCAGGTCAAGATGCACCAGCCCCTCTGCATCCCCAGAGAGCATCCTTCTCCTCCTCTAAGCCTCAGACTCTGCAGATGCAAACCCAGAAGCTCCAGGGAGGTGGAGGACGTGACTTGCCCGTGGTCACTCTGCCGTCGCCGAGTCGAGGCGGGATTGGGGCCAGGAGGACCCGGCTCCTTAGGTACCTGATCCGGCATATTTTGAGGGAGGAACTGAGGCCCAGAGGCAGAAGTGGTCTGCTCAGGGAGACTTCTGAACCCAGGACCGCTGACAGCGCGGTCGTCATTGAGTACCCGCTCCATCACAGGGTCGTGCCAAGGGCGGCCATCTTCACCCTGTCTGCTGTGTCCTCCAAAGTGATCACACTTACCCTCCAGTGGCTTTTACGCGACCGAGTCCCCGGTGTGTCTCATGATTGAAAGGGAAAATTAACAGTTAATGGAAAGGAAGGGAACAGGGGGAAAAGGGAGGGAGGGAGAGAGGGAAGGAGGGAGGGAGATCAACCTCAGAAGGACCGTCCCCGGGGAGGTGAGTTAGACTACAAAAGAGCTGATTTCTACACCTGGTTGCAACTCCTGAGAGCTTTTACACCTGGCAACAGGCTTCTTCATGTCTTTGCGCCTCGTCCAATGGCAGTCTGCCTGATGCAGTCACGGACACCATCGAAGACAGCGATCCTAATAATACTTCCGAAGAGCTTGCTCTGTGCTCAGCCCTGTTGTACATCCTTTACGACCTTGCCTCCCCGGCTGCTCAAAATGACCCCATGGGAGGGCATGGATCCCACCCCACCTTGCAGACAGGGAAACTGAGACAGGAGTGTGGTCCTGTCACGTGCGCAGGGCCACGGGGCTAGGGAGTGCTGTGCTGGCACGTGAGCGCGGGGTCGGGGTTTGTCAGCATCTGGCCACGCTGCCTCTGCTCTCCAGCTGGGCAGCATGCTGACGGGGCCGCTGGCCACTGGGTGGGAGGATATTTGTGACAGAGCCCGGCAACGGTGCTGGGGTGCTCAGCAGACAGTCACTCTTTGCCTGGCCTGCCGGCTTCCGTGCCCTCAAGGCCGGGCTTTGGAATCCACAGACACCCCCCCCCCCCCCGCTCCATGCCCCCTGCCCCCTGCCCCCTCTCCTCCCAGGCCTCCCTTCCGTTAACCCCAGACCTGATGGTCCCTATGAGGGTGGCCGCTCCCGGCAGGGGTTCTAAGCCTGCTCAGGCCAGCCCCTTGGCCGACCGCTCGGTGCCCAGCACCCCATTATCATTCCACCGCCTTCCAACAGAAATTATAAGCACTTTGTGTCAACCCCCGTCTGCCCCAGCAGCTGCGCCGAGGGAGAGCGATTGAGGTCAGTGGAGGCAGACAGCCTACCCATCACGCCCGCCGCGGCCATTCCTCACGCAGCGACATGCAATCTCCCGCCGAGGGTCACCTCTGGGGAAGCGATTCCTCCAAACCCAGAAGAAGTGCCAAGTGGCAGCGTGGCCGAATCATCATGTGAAACACATTGGAAATAGCAGCCTCAGTAATAGATGGTTCACCAAAGCGGCCCCTTCCTGCCGCGTGTGACCAAGACGGGATTTACTGTAAGCACATTAACCTATTCGTGCTGTAGCACATGGCCCAGGAGCCCGCTTGGCAGGCAGCACAGGGCAAACCCCAGCCGGGCTATGGGGGGACGGACAGGAGCAAGCAGATTTTATCAGCCGGGGAAAGGAAGAGGTCAGCAGAGGCGCCCAGCCTGCTGCCGGCCCCCGGTCCCTGGGCCCCATCCCAGGGAGACGGGGCCGAAGGGGGGGCTTGGCTGATCGCAGCCTGCTGTCGCCTCCGAGCCCCGCGGACTCTGAACTAAGGCTGGATCAGAGGAGAGGCGTCTGGGTTTCTTCCTGCTCCTGCGGACATCGGCAGTGTGGCAACTCCAGACTCTCCAGACCAGCGTGTTTGGGGCAGGGGTGGGGGGGCGGGGGAGGAGAGGGGAGAGGAGGAGCAGGATGGCGAGACACAGAAATATGAATGGAAAGCAGAAAAAAAAACGTGAAGACGATTTGAAGACTCCGAGGGGGACACCCTCAGATGAGAAAAAAGAACATCACAGGAAGAAAACATTCCCAAGGAGACAGAGGAGGAGGCGGGGAGGACAGGGGGGCAGGGAAGGGGTGGGGCGAGATGCAGAGGGCAAGAGCCTGCCTCTGGAAAGCTGGGTTCTGTTTCCACGGAGAAGAAAAAATGTTCTTTGTTATCCAGAGCCTTGAGTGACACCAGCAGACCCCCAAACACCCCCTCTAACACAGCGGCACCCAGGCTAGCACCCACACACACACACATGCACACACACTCATGTGCACACATGCACCCACAGGCACACTCACGTGCATGCACCCAAGCACACTCATATAGACGCACACGCACGCACACTCATGCGCACGCACACACACTCGCTACACGCGGCCCACACTCAACCCCCCGCCCCCCAGCCCTGAACACAATTCACTCCCAGGACAGATAGAGCATTACGTGGTCCCCTCCAAAGGAGACAGGCCCAAAGCAGACTGGGGCTGGGTGTGGGGGAGGGGAGGGATGAGCGGGGCGCCCCGGGAGGGGTCCAGGGAAGACCCCAAATGCGATTGGAGCTCCAAGAGCCCTGGGGCCTGTTGTGGGGCCGCAGCCGCCCCAGGTCTGGACCTCCGCCTCATCCCGGCATCAGGGTCCAGTCTTAACGGGCTGTGGCCCTCTGCTAGCTAGAGAGAAAGGGCCACACGGGCTCCTGGACCCAAGAAGCTCCTGCAAACAGCAGCCGGTCTCTGGGCCCAGAGCCGAGCTGCAGGCTCCTTGTAGGTGCCGCGACCCCCTTCTGAAGCCGGTGGGCAGCTTCTGGCCACCCTCTGCCTGCCTGTCTCCTGCCGCCCCTGAAACCTCCCGGTAATTTGCCAGAATTAACAGATTTATGGCAGCGCATTGGTTTGGATCAACTTTTCGTATGTACTTTGTGAGAGAAAAACATTTTCCTCTTCCCCGACTTACTGTTTGCCCATTAATACGCTCCACATTCTCTGGTGCTTAATGACTGTTCAAATTTTCTCTGTTCATAGAGAATGTTGTTGTTGTGATTAAGGGTGCCAGGGCTCTCACAAGTACAAACACACCAAAGCCATAAAAAGGGCAATTAATTCTTAAAAAAAAATGCAAGAGTGGGAGAGAATGGATGTTCTGTTTACAGAAAAGCAAGAAAGAAAACATATTTCTAAGAGGTGTCCCTTACAGGACAGTAAAATCTCCTGTAAACCACCAGGAAAATGTCACCCGGCAGCTATCTGGTCATTGGACGGCTGCGTGTCAACCACTTAGAAAGCCTGATTCTGGACAGATCACTGGAAAAAAACCACAGCGTGTGGGCGAGGTGGATTTTCTGGCCCGGACTCCGTCCCCAGCTCTGGATACGTCACCTTCTGCCTCGGAACCTTGGATTACACATCTGCAAAATGGGAAGCTGGGCCGCCAAGGACAGCGGTCACGATTCAAGAGGAAAAATGTGTCTCAAAGGTTCCTTCAGTGCCTGGCGAAGAAGCAGACAAGAATGACCCGGCTCCTCGTTTGTTCGCACGTTTGTGGAGCATCTTCTCCGGGTCAGGCCGTGGGCTGTGTTCTGGGGGTACAGCAGCAGCAAAGACGAAGGCACCAGTCCCGGGCTGTGTAGAGCTGACGATCCAGGAGTAGGGGACAGAAATCTGGAGCCCCAACACGAACTAAATGAGGATAAGAGGATGAAGAATGTGAGGTGGGGGAGGACAGGCAGGTGAGTTGGGCAGAGACAGAGTGGGGAGAGGGGTGACTTAAGTTGAGATCTTCCTCAATCCCGTTCATCGTTCCTAACAATGTGTTTCGTAAACTCTGAACCCCTCCCTTGATGGCCCCCCCGTAAGCAATTGGGACACAAGGAGAGAGAATCATTAAAACAAAGGTCGAGACACATGCAGTGGCTGTTGTCCTTTAAAAAATATATATATTATTTTAAATATATATATTTAAAATATATATGCATATATATATATATATATATATATATATATATGGTATCTGGGTGGCTCAGTCGTGAATGTCCAACTTGGGTTCAGGTCATGATCTCACAGGCTGTGAGTTTGAGCCCCACATCAGCTCGCTGCTGTCAGCACAGAGCCCCACTGCAGATCCCCAGATCCTCTGCCTCCTCTCTCTCTACCCCTCCCCCCCCCACTCTCTCTGTCTCTCAAAAATAAACATGTATAACATATATATATATGCCAGAATTTTTATATTTATATAAATGTATAAGTTTTTTTATAGGAAGTGGCAAGAGGCATGGAGAAACCAGATATAGTCCCTGCCTCCTGGCGCTTAGAGGCTGGGGTGGGGGATTCTGACCATGAACTCACGCAGACATCATGATTATTTCAAGAACTCTGGCAGGTGTTACAAGGAAGGAGCAGTGAGGTCCTGGGTCTGTGGCAGGGGCCTGGGGATGCTAAGGCTGAGGAAGGGCTCCTGGGGGAAACAGCAGTGGCGCTGAGTGGGGAAAAAGTGGGGAGGTGAAGGGAGGGTGAGAGATGGCAAAGCATTCCTGACAGAAGGAACAGCATGTGCGTGGGCCAGACCAGTGGAAACACGAGAGCGCTCTGTGGCCAGAAAGGCCCAGGTTCAGATCCCTGCTCCCCTCCCACCTCCCAGCTGTGTGACCTTGCGTAGGGGCTTCGGGTCTCTGAGCCTCAGGGTTCTCATCTGTAAAGCAGATTTGCTGAAACGTCCCGGGGCTGCCATGAGGAGCTGAGTGAGGGAAGCAGGTAGTAGAATGAAGTCCCAAACCCAGGTTGATTTCTTGCAAAGTTGTCACATCTGGGTACGGGACAGGCTGGAGGCAGTGGTCAAGACACCCGGCATCTGGTTCCTGTTCCTGTTCTTGCCTCCCTCCGAGGCCGTTGGCACCATAAAATGAGGGGATCCGTTCCCCGTTTTAAGAAAGTAACGTCCAATGAGAGACCCGCTATTAACCGAGCCTCTCCGCGTGCCCATCAACGAGCTTAGGGGCAAAGGCGACGACGAGAAGCGGAGCTGACCTGGCCCCAGATTCGTCCTAGTGTGAACGGCAGGTATGAACCCACTGAGAACAGAGGCAAACGCCAGATGGTGGTCCCTGTGCCGTTTCACCAGGCCGATCGCAGATTCCCCGGTGGCCAAGATGGACCCCGTCTTGTGGGGTCTCTCTGATTAGCATCGCTTTCCACCTCCTTGAGAGGGGTGCTTGGCTGGCTTCCCGGGCAGCCCCCCATTCTGCTCTGCCCCCACCCCCTGGCCCCCACTCTGGCATTGAACACCCTAACTTCACACGATCACAGCCCAAACCTTGATTCTGCTACAATGTCCCACCGCACAGTGTCTCCGTTTCAGCAAAGGACTGTGCCAACCTTCTTCTGTCCCCGGGCCCTTGGAGTTGCCCTGAATGCCGCCCCCCGCGTTGCTCACCCTGCACATAGAGCTGATGCTGTTGACTCCGATTTCATAATTTCTCTGGGGTCTGGACACATCTCATCCTCTCTGCAGCTACGACGCAAGCCCAGGCCTCCATATCTTGACAGGAATGTCGTAGCTGCCTCCAAATGTCTTCATACTGCTCACAGACTATTCTAAAAGCTAAAATGTACAGCACGTCTCATTTCCCCTCTGCTCCAGTCCCCCAGTGCCCCCCAGCACTCCCAGAGCAAACGCCTTTGCCGTGTTCACTGCTCACTGCACCACAGCCTCACGGACATGACTGGCCTCAGGGCCTTTGCACTTGCTGATTAGTCAGTGTGGAACGCCTCTCCGCAATATGGCCACACTCACCAATCCCAGGTGTCTCTCAGATGTCATCTCCAGGGGGGTGACAAAACACCCCCTAGCTCTAACTCCTAACTTTTTTTAAGTTTATTTATTTAATTGAGAGAGAGAGAGAGAGCAGGGGAGGGGCAAAGAGAGAGGGAGAGAGAGAATCCCAAACAGACTCTGTGCTATCAGCACAGAGCAGGAGGCAAGGCTCAAACTCACCAACCACGACCTGTGCCAAAACCAAGAGTCAGACGATTAACCAACTAAGCCACCCAGATGCCCTGCTCCAATTCCCATTGTATGTTCCTTCATAGCACTTGGCCCCTTCTGACATTCTACATCCATTTTCTTTTCATTCACTCCTGTGTCTTTCCCTCTCTTCGCTAGAAGTCTGGCTCTTTGCGGTCGGATTTACAGATGGGGACCCTCGGTGAATATTTGTCAGATGAACGATACCTGTGACCCAAGCAATGATTCACTCACCAGCACCTTCTGGCGAGACCCCGGGCATCCTACCTGTGAGGGGTCCGACTCCCCTTGAGCTAGGGGATGCCACTTGACCAAGCTGCCTGGAGGCTGGCCAGGGGAGAAGAGGCAGTGAAGAATCCTGCTTCAGACGGAACCCACTCGAATCGCAGGTCCGCGACCTGCCAGCTGTGTGGACTTGAATAGCCGGTGCTCTGTTTTCTCTCCCATAAAACTGGAGAGTGTGGTGACTGGAATTGTGTCTCCAAAAAAAGATACGGTCAAGTCCTAACCCCCCGGGAATGCGATTTTATTTGGAGGCAGGGACTTTGCAGATAGAATTAGTTGAGATGCTGTTATCCTGGATGAGGATGAGCCCTGAATCCCATGATTCATAGCTTCACAAGAAGCGGAGAATTTGAACACAGGCAGACACAGACACAGGACTGCATGGAAAGAAGGAGGCAAAAATTGGCGGGATGCTGTCACAAGGCAAAGGACACCTGAGGTTCCCAGAAGAAGAAAAAGTGAGGAAGGATCCTCCCGTGGAAAGCTGAGAGGGAGACAGCCCTCCAGACTCCTTGATTTGGGACCTCTGGCACACGGAACTATGCGACACTACATTTCTGTTGTTCGAAGCCACCTAATTTGTGGTGCTTTGTTACAGCAGCTGCGGGACGGGAACACAAAGTGATACAAAGTGACAGCCTCCTCTGGGGGCGCCTGGGTGGCTCAGGAGGTTGAGCGTCCGACTTCGGCTCGGGTCATGATCTCTCAGTTTGTGAGTTCGAGCCCCACGGATGGCTCGGAGCCTGGAGCCTGCTTCGCATTCTGTGTCTCCCTCTCTCTCTGCCCCTCCCCTGTTGGTGCTCTGTCTCTCTCTCTGTCTCTCAATAATAAATAAATGTTAAAAAAAAATTCAAAGTGATAGCCTCCATCTGGGGAGGACTGCAGGATGTACAGAGGGCTCCCGAGGGCCCCGGTGGTAATAGCACCTTAAATGTCCCGTGGCCCCTCTGCCATGCCAGAAGCCACCTCTACCTCCCAGCTCTGCTCTCGAAGCGGCCCCTCTCATCTGCGGAGGGGCCAAAAGCCCTGAAGGGTAGGAACCGTCTCGAGCCTTCAAAATCGCACTGAAACCTCACCTCTGGGCCGCTCGGAGCCACTTCTCCCTGACAATCCCTGCAGAAACACAACCGGATTTCCCCATCGGATTCTTCTAAACAAATCCAGTCGTACCCCGCACCCCCCCCCCTGCCCCGGCCCCCCGGCCCACCTCCAGCTGCCCCTGCCCGCTGACATTTGGACCCAAGAGCTAATTGCAGCCGCTCCGTCTAAAAAGGAAACCACAAACACGCCCTCGCCCACGTTTTACGACTTTATAACTCACCAAATAAACCTGATGCCTATAACCATAAAACAAAGCCGAAACGAGTTGGACATGTACCAGCAAGGAGAAGCGGGAGGCAGCGGGGGGGGGAGGGGGGGGGGGAGATTGCCAGAGGGGGGCTCTGAGCCGTGGAGAGGCCGCGGTTCCCTGTGTGGATTTCGGAGCTGCAGCCTTGCAGAAACTTAATATTCCAATCAGCACCCAAGCAAGGCATTAGAAGCCAAGGAGTGCATGAGTGCCCCCATAGCTGGGGGAATATTACTCACCAGGTCATGGTCGGCTGCGTAAAATACAACCCTCATATATCATTATAACTGCCAGCCAGCGACAGTTATAATTGAGACGGCAATAACTAGGAGAGAGTTCTTTAATTTAACATCCAATTATTACAAGTTATCACTTCTTAATAAATGTAATATAACAGACAATCAATGTTGCATGCGACGGCCCAGACTGCAATGGGATGGGAAATTTATATCCTGGGGAAAAAAAATATACTCTGTGTAGAGTGTGTGCGTGTGCATGTGCGTGTGTGCGTGTGTGTGCGTGTGTGTGTGTGGTGGGTGTGTTTCGGCTTCCTAAAGTCTGCGGCGGCTGGGATAAGTGTTGCAAGACTCCAGCTATAAATAGCTGAGGTTGTCTCAATGGCTGAGATTGTCATATTTGCGTATGTACAATAGCTCCGGGCCAAGGCAGAGGAAAGAATAAGAAAGGGGGAGAAAAGGATTTCTTCTCCCTAATACAGGCTCTGAGGAATGGCGAGTGGAGGCTGACGCCCCCCTGGCCCAGAGGGCCCCAAGACCCTGCAAGGTGGCTGGCAAATTGTCCTCAACTTCATTTGGCAGGGCAGTCATTTTATTTTTGATAGTATTTGTGATGTGCGGCTCATAAACAGAAAAGTGAATGCATCATGAATGCGTGGCTTTCCGGCTTTCTACCAAGTGGGCCTGAGAGTAATCACCTGGGTTAATACACAGAAATGACCAGCCTTCCGGAAGCCCCCCACCCCCCTCCCAGGAGCACCCCTTTCTTGCACGGCCAAGGGCACCACCATCGTGATTTCCTCCTGCATGGATCGCTTTTGCTCATTGTTGAACGTTACGTAAATGGAATCAGACAGGATGTTGTTTTGTGTCTTTGCGTTTCTTTTGCTCACTATTATTCCATGAGATTCATCCACGTGGCTGCATTTGCATGGACAAGTGGTTCGTTCATTTTTACTTCCAGATAGTATTCAACGGTGCAACTCTGCCCCCAATTACTTATACATACTTAGGGGCAGTCTTCTGTTTGGGGTCCTTGAAATTGTGCCACGACCGACATTCTTGTGCATAATTTGGGGGAACGTATGTAAACCATTCTCCTGGGTGTGTGCCTGGTTGTAGAACAGATGGGCCGCAGGACAGGAGCGGGTTCAGCTTTAGCGGAAGCTGCCAGACAAATCTCCAACGTGGCAGCACCAGCTGAGGTTCCCAGCAGGCTACAGGAGTTCCGGTGGCTCCAAACCTCAGCCGACACTCAATAGTATCTGTTTCACTGGAGTTCATGATCCTGGTGGACGTGCAGTGGACATCAGCGTGCTCAATTTGCGTTTTACTATTGGCTAATGAGGTTGCACACCTTTTTATATACCCATTGGTCATTCGTGTGTCCTCTGTAGTGAGGGGCGTGTTCACACGTTTTGCCCCTTCTTCTATTGGGTTGTGTGTCCCTTTCTTACTCTGGAAACCAATCTTCTGCTGTGTGCATTTCAAACTTCTCCTCCCCCCCACCCCTGCAGCTTTGCCTTTTCATTCTCTTGTCATCCTTTGGTGAAAAAATGCTTTCAAATTTTAACATGGCCCAATTTGCAAATCTTTGCTGTTGCTGTTAAGATAGTGCTTTTTCTAACCCATTCAGAATTTTGATCACCTTTACAAAGAGGAAGCTGCTCTGGGTCAAAATTCTACTTCTAGGGGTGCCTGGGTGGCTCAGTTCCTTGAGCATCCGACTGCGGCTCAGGCCATGATCTCACAGTCCATGGGTTCGAGCCCCACATCTCTCTCTGCCCCTCCCTCCGCTCATGCTCTGTCTCTCTCTCTGTCAAAAAAATAAATAAACATTAAAAAAATTAAATTCTACTTCTAGGAGAACGAATTCATTGGCCCGTTTTCGTTGTGTTTTTGCTTGTGGTTTTCTGCCCACCTGTTTACTCCTCACAATACGTTGCACACGGATTCAGGTGGTTGAGAGTAGGGTGAGCTATTCGTTCACTGTTCATCCATCCATCTATTTGCTTGCAAAAACTGGTGTGCCAGGCCCTGTGCTGAAAACTACAGCTCACACGAATTTAACAAAATTTGTTAAAGATGTTTAGGGGCGCCTGGGTGGCTCGGTCGGTTGAGCTTCCAGCTCGTGATTTCGGCTCAGGGCGTGATCTCATGGTCGTGAGATCAAGCCCCGTGTCCAACTATGCACTGAGCATGGAGCCTGCTTGGGATTTTCTCTCTCTCCCTCTGACCCTCTGCCTCTCTTTCTCTCTCTCTCAAAAAGATTTTTACAATAAAACACGAAAAGAATAAAAATGCATGAGCCATAAAAGCAAAAAAAAAAATCAATATATTGGACTTCATCAAAATTAAATAATTTTGCTTTACCAAAGACACTGCTAAGAAAGGCTGAAACAAGTTGTATTAATAAAATATAATGATGTTCCTGGAAGTTTAGAACATGATAATGTGGTTCTCCCCCACTTTTACAGTTATCTCCTCATTTATTCATCCATTCAGCAAGTATTAGGAAGGATGGTAGACCCTGGGGAATCACGGCAGCTGCAAGGAGGAGAATGGGCCCCGGGACGCGCTACGGGACGTTGTGAGACGAGGGCTGCCGTAGAAGTGAGTGTGGAGGTGGTGGGAACACGGAGGAGGACTCCAGGAAGGCTTCCTTGAGGAGGTGATATTTAAATGTAGCCTTGAAGGATCCGTACCAGAAAGCAGCCAGTGGCTTACAGGAAGAAGAGAGGTGGCAGGTTTCAGAACTGAGAGTCGTTTTAAGAGCTGGTGGGACCTCAAAGGCAAGGGGAAGACGTGGGCCTGGAGAGGAGGTGGCCACCCTCATGCCTCGGAGGGATCTAAGTGCACCGAGAGGGATTTGGATCTCACCGTGAGGGCAACAGGGATGTCAGGAAGAGGGGAACGTCTCACAAATAAGAGCCAGTGGTATTCCAGAAACGGGGACTTGGAGGTGAGTGGCCAGGTTGGAACTATGGCTCTATGACCTCAGTTTCCCCATCCGCGAAATAGGGATGATAATGACAGTGACCAGTGATTGCCATCTTAGGCTGCCCCTGGCACAATACTGAGGGCTCTGTGGGTGTTGATTGGCTTATCTAATCCTTCCAGTCCCCCTACGAGTTGGATGAAATCCCTCTCCCTGTTTTACAAATGAGAAAACAGAGGTCGCTTCGCTGGTCAGCATCAGGATCCAAGCCCAGGCCGTTTGGCTCCTGTATCTGGCTCCTTAACCATTACGTGACGCTGCTGGATGGGGACGCCAGGTCCCCAGGGTTGACAGGAGGACTGGTTGAGGCGACAATGTAACATGCAACCCAAGCTCTGCGCTGGGAACGCCGCTGGGGTCTCTAAGTGCTGGCTGCCACTGAAAAGCAGCCCAGACCACCCGAGGGCAGGGAAGGACTGTGCCCCGGGGGCACTGGCCTTGAGCAGGACATCACCACCAGATGCTGTTTCCATAGGATATATAACCAGAGCCCCATCCCTCTGCCACAGGGAGTGAACACAACAGAAGCTGCCATGCCCATTACACAGATGAGGAAGTGGAGGTTTGCAAACTGTGTGTCCCTGCTCCCAGGAGAGTCCCAGAGGGACTGGGGTGGGGGGAGGCGGGGGTGGGGAGGGTTGAAGCCCTGTCCGCGTGCATCTCAGTCCTGTGAACTCACCCGTGCCTCAAGCCCGATGTAGACCCACTGAGAATAGCGAGCATCCTCGAGCAAAAACAATTCACAGAAATCCCTTCACACAGAGCATGTTGGTCGGCTCCGGCTGGCGTAAGGAAAGGCCACAGCTGCGGAGGCTAGAAGTCCAGGTTCAAGGTGCCGCTCAGCTCCGCTGAGAGCTCTCTTCCTGGCTTGCAGGCAGCCACCTTCTCGCCACATCCTCACATGGTCTTTCTTCCGTGTGCTCGGAGAGCGAGGTCTCTGGTGCCCCCTCCCAGTAAGGACCCCAGTCCTGATGGATCAAGGATCCCTCCTTGCCACCTCATTCAACCCTAATCACCTCCCCGAAGGCCCCATGTCCAAACACAGTCCCACTGGGAGCTATGGCTTCAACAGCCACGTCTGGGGCGACACGCTCCCTGGAACACGCCATCGTTTGCTGGGGACGCACGCGGCCACTGGCCACGGCTGGTCTGGGACGTCTGGAGCCAAAGGTGGTTCCCAGGCAAGGGTGTTGGCACAGACACAAAACCCCTACCCTTGAGGCTCACGAACAGAGACCCTTCGGTACAATGAACTTAAAATGAACAGAAGTGTGGTTGTCACGGTTAGAAGCGGAGACCGCTACCCAAGGATCTTTGTTTGGCAGTTAGAAAAATGGAAGCTCCGAGCGGGGAAGGCACCTTCCCCAGGTCACACAGCTCGCTCCAATCCACACGTTCCGCCTCGTCCCACAGCGCTTCTTTCTGGAGGCTGGGGGCGGCAGACAGAGGCAGCAAATGGGTGGGAGATGTGGCAGATGGGGAAACTGAGGCTTAGAGTGGGGAAAAGGCCAGTCACAGAGCCACATGGCTTGCTACTCAGAGCAACAGTGAGAGCATTTGTCGTGGGCTCCCTGGGGGCTGTCCCTGTGCTGAGAACTTTCCAGGCCCTGTTTTGCCTAATGTGCCCGGACTCGTTCCCTCCCTCTACCCATGGAGGAGAAGAGGAAGCAGAGGGGAAATGACTTGCCCGAGGGGAAATGACACCCGCACGTGGTTTCGGGGGTGGGTCTCTGCCGTCAGGCTGGATCTCAGGGAGGTCCGGGGCTCCCTGGGCTTGGGAAGCTGTGATGGGGCTTTTCTTCCCTCCCCGTCCCCACCCCTGGGCACCCCCCGGGGGGTGGGGAGTGACACCCACACCCCCCAGACAGAAGGTCCTCATGTGGCTCCCGAACTTGGGGCGTCAGCTCCTACAGCTGAGGTGCCACAGCCAAGCCCACCCTCCTTCTGGGGGAGGCGAGATGTGGAGGGGCTGGGGGCCTGGAGGGGGGGACTGCCACTCAGGCTCAGCAGCCAGATGGGCAGACTGAGGGGCTCCCAGCCAAGGGAGGTGCGATCTCCCCCAGCTCCACGTCCTGGAGTGCGAACTTCAAACGCCCGATTCCCAACATTTGGCCATATTTTTTCTTCCTTACCCCAAAGCAAATCCGGCTCCAATGTGGGCTCCTGGCGCCTGACTGGGGTACAGTTGGCTGTTTTGCAGAGTGAGGGTAGCTGCTCACACAAGGGGAGTTCGGGGGACGGGGAGCCTGATGGGGATGCAGGAGGCGAGGGAGGGCGACTTTCTCTGTTGCTGGCCTTGGAAAGTGTTATTAGTGCCTGGCGAGTGGGTGGGTGGGTGGATGGACAGATGGACGGGCGGATGGAGACGCTAATAAACAAACAGGCATCGAGCAGGTAGCCTGAACAGGATGAGAGCAGGATGCCTCTTTCCCCCCACGTCCCCGTGCCACACTGCGCCTTGGGCATCACACTCACCTCCCTGCACAAGGAAAGTCCCTGTCCCCGTCCATCTCCTCAGCCACCTGAGCCTTCCCAAGCTCTGCATGGCTGGGGCACTGACCTTCTCACCCGACAATGAGCAAATGGGCCCCTTCAGAGCTGAGGGAGGAAGAGGGGAGGGGGAAGAGAAGGAAGGGAAGGAAGTCTGACCTCTCTGTAAACAACATGACGTCTCACACACAGTCAGGAAGAGGCAGCCAGGGCCGCGTCCGTGCATGGGTCCCACAGATTCACGTGTCAGCAAAAGAGGAGAACCCGGAGGATCCCATTTGCATGAGATGGAAACCAGGCCAAATTAAGCTACACAATCAGGGTCAGGAGAACGGTTCCCCCGGGGTGGGGTGTTAACCTGGGGGGGGGGGCGGCGTGCCTTCTGGGGTGTTGGACACGTTCTAAATCTTGATCTAGCTTCTGGTTCCATGGGAGTCCACATATGTGGAAATTCAGCAAGTCGTGACCCAAAGACTGAGTGTCTTTCGAACACAGTTCCGTGTACACGAGTGGTAGAGGCCAGCCAAATTTTTAAATAGATGAGATGACAGGAGATGGATGGACAGATGAAAAGCAGACACCCCCCTCGGTGGACGCTGTTGGGCACTTGGTATGCATGGGGCCCTGCACTAGTCTTGGGGTCTAGGGGCAAATGAGTCCCAGCCGCCTCCTCCAAAGAGCTCACAGGCCGGGAGACAGGTGCTGGCAGGTGGGCACCACAGCCAAACAACAGGAGGGCCGTGGTCGAAGGGGAGGGGGGCCGTATTTGCCAAGAGCATCAGATGGGCAGAATGGGATAAAAAGCAGAGAAATAGGCTGGAAGCGGAGTTTTACGGCCAAAAGATGCCTGAAAAAATAGAGGCAAAGGCATGGCGAGTGGGTGGGTGGGTGGATGGAAAGTTCGTTCAGGTAAAAATTGCCTTGCACATGGCAAATGCTTAATTCCACATTGAACGAATACATAAACGAGTCTAGTAGCTTCTGGTTTCTCTATCATGGCTGATAACGATGATAATCAGGCAAGGGTCCTCAACCCTGGGAGATTCTTTAGTCCAATGTTCTGCCTGCACCGTTCCGGCATCCAGAATGATCAGGGATGCAGGGCGACCCTTGGGACAAGGTGTTCATCGTGGCCTTATTTATAATGGCAGTGGCCAGGGGACGACCCCCAAAAGATCATTTCAGGGGAGCCTTGACACAGCCACACGGGAACATTCCCTCACTCTAAAGATGACAGGGAGAAAGCATTGTTAATGATATGAAGAAAGTGTTTATGATGGAAAGCGAAGGCAAAATAAAACAATTAGTATATAAAAGTCGGCATACCCTATGAACTCTCACCAAAGCTTGTGGAGTTTTTTTTTTGGTTTTTTGTTTGTTTGTTTGTTTGTTTGTTTGAGACAAAACAACTTAGGAAAACAAATGACATTGAGGCATTTTGTGTGTGTGGCCTTCCCCGAGTGGCAGGATAATTTCGTTTTCTGCCTCGTCACCCGGTCCGCATTAACCAAGCGTTCCAAAAATGGCAAGAGAGTACTTGAATTCTCAGGCAAAGAAAGGCCACTCCCACTCGCCAGCTTCAAGGCAAGAGCAAAAGGGAATTCATTCGAAAAAAATAATGACGATGGCAGTGTTGGAGTCGTGACAGTCACTTCCAACATAATCTCCCTCCGAAGCCCCCGTTCGTTTTCAGATCTTGTACACTTGGGCTTGGACGTCGCTCAGAGCACGGTAGGGCTGTGGGGTTCAGGTGGGGCAGACCCATTTGTTCATGGTCACATCCCTGTCATTCACCCAACACGCATTTATTGCGCACCTACTATCAGCTGGGAAGGCCAACAAGCCACAAAGGAGGCCCCTCGCTGGGAGTATGTTATTAGCTGGCCTGTTGCCCTCACTCGCCCAAGCAGGGTGATATCCAAGAGCTGCTGACATCTATCAAGTCCTTACCTCCTGCTGGGGACTCGACGTGCATCTTGGAAATGAACCTCCCTCCAGTCCGATGAGATTAGCACCGCCTGCATTTCACAGATGAGGAAACTGAGGTTCAGAGAGGCCAGGTCATTTAGCCAACAACACGCACAAGGAGGTGGTGGAAAAAGAGCCCGTGGTCACACTTACAAGGTCACACTTCCTCTCTGAGACCTGCTCCAACACGGGGGTCATGGAAATCAAAGTCATTCAGGGTAAGAGGGCAAACAGGAGACAACGAGGAGATGATGTATTGTCACGCTGCAGAAAGTTGTGTGAAGGAAAACCAAGCAGGGTGACAGACAGGGGATGACAGACGTGTGAGGGGCCAGTACAGATAGGATGGCTTCAGGGACACCCTCTGTGAGGCGTGGCGTTCAGTCAAGACTTGAACGAGGGCGCGAATCACGCGGAGAACCGTGGAGGGTGGCCGGGCCAGCAAGTGCAAAGGTCCTGAAGCAGGATGGAGCTCGGCACAAATGAGGAGCAGGGAGGAGGCCAGCAAGGCTGGAGCGCGCTGGCGTGAGAAAAGGGAGAAGGACCAGAAGGGGAGGATGAAGAGGGAGGTCTCCCTCTTCACAATGGCCCCAGACAGAGGGCTGAAAAATGCCTTGTGATGCTCACCACTGGAAAAGTTTTGTCCAGAGCCCACGTTATAATGGGACTGGGAAGGCTGTTGTGTGGACAACTGGCTACTGCACCAGTCCAAGCAAGAGACAAGTATGGCCCAGACTAGAGCAGGATCAAGACATAGCCCCCTTCCTATCAACAACAACAAAAAAAAAACACTATCCAATTAAATGGAATCTGTTTCTATTGTGATGAATTCAGGGAGTTTGGCTTTGGAGACACCATCCTCTCTAGAACCTCACAGGAAGGGCATGTTGAGAGTGGGTCGGCTGAGAGGGGAGAGATCTGGAACACCCTATATCAGGAGGAACACTTTAAATGGCTACTCACCTTGGAGAAGTGCAGAGGTGAGAGCCAGCTACTTTGACTGCCCCCCAGGAACCTGGACCTGCCATCCCAAGCCCCCTCATGGCAGTCTGTGCTACGTAGTTTTGCCAAGAGCACAGACTGAGTCTCTCTCGACCACTGAGAAGGATGATGAGACTGAGGCTCAGGGAGGCCAGGGAACATCCCCAAAGTCACACAGGAAACAAGTTACCCAGTATTACACAGCTAGTAAGTGGAAAGGTCTGGGTTTGAGTTGTGACGGCTTAGCCCCTGGCTCATGTTACAACCTCCGTCACGATACCCTGCCATCCAGTTGATGAACAAGTTTATTTTATGAAACGACAAGGCCAGGAATTACTTCTCTGGGGCCCTGTCCCATCCCATGCGGCCCCAGAGGGCAGAGAGAGACCCAACTTATGGAATATAGTGGGAGCCAGGGTGAAGGATGCTTTCAGTAGGTCAGAATTCTAAGTTGCAGTTGGCTGCGGGCATGGAATAGAGAGTTTCCCATCCTTAGAAGGAAACAAGCAGAAAGAAATCAATCATTGCATCCATCTAGGCTTTAAGCAGGCATTGTATTAGATTACCTGGATTACATCTTGCAACCTTAATATCCCATGCGCGGGTCACTCATTGAAAACACAGGGTTCCTTGGAAGACACCCTCTTCAAAACAAAACAGAACCTTCATGGCAATTTGTCAGGCCGGGAGATGCTCTAGAAAGCTCCGATCTTCCACCTGAGGCAACAAGAGGAGACCCTGAGCCAGGAGCCAGGCCACTTTCCTCCCAGCTGAATGCATTTTCAACTAAATTAAAATCATACCTCATTTTAAATGCAGGGGATTTAAAAAATAATAATAAAATATCTCCGCCATTTAAATATCATTAGTAATTACATTTGATTTTATTTCGAGCTGGTTGGAAACATTTTATTTCTAATTAGGGACATTTGTTTTTAACATCCAGTTTACGGGACGGAAAAACCTCCCTGTAACGAATGGGGAGCAGGAGAAGGCTTTGCCGGGTTCGTCACATGAGCCAGGGAAGGGGTCTGGGGCTCTGCGGGGATCAGAAGGCCCCCAGACCCAAGCTCACAGCTCTGGGGCCAGCATGTTCTCTGCCTCTGCTAGGAAGTCATCAGAGAAGCAGGGGAGAAAGTGCGGAACTGGATGCTGGTTGGAACTTACAATAATAATTATGGCAATTTTTTGGTAAGCATTTGCTATGTCTAAGGCCTTGCGCTAAGCCTTTTACTATTCAAGACGCCGCCGCTAATGATGATCGTCAGCAGTTAACGTTTATCCAGTAGGTGCCTCGTGCACACTTTGGGTACAGGATTTACTTTAATCCTCACAAGAAACTTTTTTCTTAGGTGGATTCAATCCCTCCTTCTCAATTCTATAATCCAAAAAGCTTTGGAAACTTCAAGGATTTAAAGACACTCGGGGGTGTGGTTGTGAGCCCCCGGCTTCCCGTTACGCTATTTAAAGCAGCAGCCTGGTGGTCCCCACATGCTCCTTTCTTCCCCCTCGGTCCTGGAGCAAGGCTGAGTGTCCTGAGTAGGACTCGAACCAAAGACTCTGTGTTACTGCCCCACCCCCATCCCTGTTCAGCTCACTAACGGGCCAGAGTGTTTGTTGACTGGCTAAGAGACCTCACAGCCTTCACCACGAAGCGGGGAGCTTGGAGTTAGCTAGTTACTGAGCTGGAAGACGTCACGGAATGTTCAGGTCTCACCTTGGTGGGAGGGGGGGAGGGGGTTCATATAAATGCAGGTGTCTGAACCTTACCCGGACCTGTGGGATCAGAATTTCCAAGGGTGTGGCCCAGGCATTGGCATCTTCAATATCTTCTCTCCCGTCATGATCTGAGGATGAGCAGCTCAGATCGTAGGCTGGCATTTTGGAGCCTAATCATCCCATTCCCCCCTCCACCTTCACCTGTTGTATGAATCTTCTCCAACCTCCCAGACGGAGAGATGCTTGGCCTATTTTTGTTTGTATACCTCCAGTGGCGGGGGGGCTCACCGCCCGCATAGCTATTATGCCAAAATCTGAACGTTATGAAACATCCCACCGGTGATGTCTAGAGCCTTTACAGAAAGAAGAATTGCCCCTGCACGAGTTAACTTGATTGAAGGCAGAATAGGCAAACATCTATGTGTGTGGACAGAGGCTGGGGCTGTGCTCTGATGCATTTAGAAATTATTTTTCCAGAGAAGGAACAGTAATAGGGCTGCAAACGAAGCATGCCTTGCCATACTTGCACCTACAACCAGTGAATTTGATGGCACCAGACGCAGCTCACCAAACGGATGGTCAGGAGATTCCAGCTCTGCCCAGGCCTTCTTTGTGACCTCGTGCAATTCACCCGTGCTCTAAAAGCCTCAGTTTCCTCTTCTGTAACAGGTAACAAACAATAATTACCTCTCAGGGATGTGTAGACAGAATCCCTGCAGGAAAGAGACAGTGTGTTTCAAACTTGGGCCATTTCATAAAAAGACTATTCACCCAAAAGGGGCACTGTATAGGGAAACCACCAGGAATGGTAGAGCTCCCCAAGGTTAGTCATAGTGGGGAGCAGTTTCTAGCCCCAGGTTGGATGGTGAAGTAGGGAAGAATCGCTGATACCTGGAGGAGAGAGCTAAGTGGGAAGGGCTGCCTGGTAGGAGGAGCTAAGGCCGGCAAGCAAGTGAGGATGCCAGCCTATAGCTGCATTGCAGGGAAGGCAGACAGGACAAGGGAGTAAATACCTCTGCCTGTCTCTTGTCCCGCCCTTGGATCTCCAACGGGGCTCCTTATTGGCTCCCCCGGCCAGATGCTAGAGGTCAAGGGAGGTGGTTGATAAAGCCCACGGAAGACAGCTTCCTGGGTACACGGCAGAAGAGAAAAGCTACAGAAGGACCCCAAGGGGCACATAATACAGAACACATCCGTGCTGAAGCTTTAATGGACAAGCAGAGTTCCCAAGCTGGCACTGTCCTGGGTGCACGGGTCAGCCACAGAAGGGAAGGCATCTCCTGCCTTCCCACCTCTGCTGTCCTTGGCATTGACCAACACACTAGACAGAGTACCCGGCTGGCGTCACCACGGGTCAGGCCCTCGGGGCTGGCATACCCGCCCAGCGGCCAATCCCGGGCACTGCACAGACGCAGGGTGTGGCTTGTCCAGGAAGGCAGACAGGCCAGAGGCCGCTGGGGCTGTTTGTGGAGTTCTGGCTGCGTGTAGCTCCAAGCTGTCCGAATCAAGAGGCTGACATTTAACATGCGGCAGCTTCCTGTGATGGGTAAATATTAAACACAGCACGACTGGCAAGACTAAGTGAATATCTATTAGTCTCCGAGATGGAGTCTGCAGGCACAAGGAGAGGGCGTCCTAATTGTTCACCCCCCTCGAAATATTAAATAAGCATCTCGCTAGACTGCAGCCAGGGGGGCTTGGCCTGGCGTGGCTCTTGCTCACTGGCTCGCTTGCTCTCCCTCGCTCTGTCTTTATTTCCCTTACGTTAAGTTGAATGATCTTCTGTGTTTTTGAGGCCAGCCAAAAGGAAAAAAAAAGATAATGTATGGAAAAATAAGCATTTCTATGACCCTCCTTCAAAGACCAGAATAGAAGCTAAAACCGCACGAGATCCTGGAGAGGGTCTAATTCAACGCCTCACGTTACACGTGCTAAATGTTAAAGAAAAGATGAAGGCCAAAGAGCAGAATTGTGGCAAAAAAGCATCCACGAGTCAAGTCCAGTTCTGGCTACGTTTCATGTACTTAGGCCAGTCTAATTCATAGGTATGTAGGCGCATGTATATACACACGTATGTGTATACACACACACACATACACACAACCTTGGCAATGAGCTACAGTGCGTGGGACGAGCGTGCCTTCAATCAGCCAACAGGGGTTCACTAAGCACCTGCTGCTAAAAGCCAAACACTGCTAGACTCTGAGCTAGGGCAGAAAACCAGCCAGACTGGGGTCATTGCCTGTGTTAGCTACCTACTGCCGGGTAACAAATAGCTCGCACATGCCGTGGATCAGAAATCCAGCACGGCTCTGCTGGGTCCCCCGCTTGAGGATCTCTCCCGAGGCTGCCATGAAGAAGTTACCCAGGATGGGGGTCCCATCTCCAGGGGCGGCTGGCAAAGGACCCACGTCCAAACTCATCTGCTCGGTGGCAAAATTCTGTTCCTTGAAGCCTGAGGAATAAGAATCTCAGATTCTTGCTGGCTATTGGCTAGAGGCTGTCCTCAGTTCCTCTCCATGGGGGCCTCTCCCTAGGACATTTTTCAACTGTTTTCAACATGACCCTTGCTTCATCAAAGGCAGAAAGGGAGAGAATATCTCAACGAGATGGTCCTTATGGTCTTATGTCACCTAATCATGGGAGTGATGTGCCACCCCCTTTGTCCCTATTCTATTGGCTTAGAGGCATCACAGGTTCTGTCCACACCCAAGGGGAGGGTGTCACACAAGGTCATGGGCACTACCAGGTGGGCCACTTGGGGGCCACCTCAAAGTTTATCCTCCACTTTGCCTAAGGAGCTTATGTTCCAGTACAGGAGGCAGACAACACACCGTAGAGAAAGAAAATCATTGCTAATGGTGAAAAAGGTCAGAAAGAAAATCACCGGGGTGCTTGATGGAAGATGGCAAGGAGCCATTTCTGGTGGAATGGGGAGACAAGAGGAGCTACTTTGGACAGGGCCCTAGGCAGGAGCAGAAGGGTAGTGAACACAGCGGAGGGTGGCTTGAGACGTGGTGAAGAAGTTGGTGGAGGTCCGGCCATGTAGGAGCTCACAGACCATGGGGAGGCATTTGGAAATAATTCTTTTTTTGAGAGAGAGAGAGAGAGAGAGAGAGAGAATACAAGCAGGTGAGAGGGGCAGAAGAAGAGAGAGAGAATCCCAAGCAGGCTCCACACTCAATGCAGAGCCTGACACGGGGCTCGATCCCACAACCCTGGGACCACGACCTGAGCCAAAATCAAGGGTCAGATGCTCAACAGACTGAGCCACCCAGGCACCCCTGGAAATGATTCTTAGTTTGTTGGGCAGTATATTCATCTCCCGGGGGCTGCCATCCCAAGGTACCACAAACTGGGGGGTTTAACACCGCAGAAATATATTCCCTCGTGGCTCTGGAGGGTGGACGTAAAAAAGACAGGCATCAGCAGGGCCACACTCCCTCTGAAGGCACCAGGGGCGAATCTGTCCCATGCCTCTCTCCCTGTGTCCCGCGTGGCCAGCCACCCTCGGTGCTCCTCAGCCCGTAGGCACTCCATCCCAGTCTCTGTCTGTGTTGTCAAAGAGCGTGTCTGTGTCCCTTCTGTTCTCATAAGAACGTCAGTCGTGATGGACACACGGGTCCACCCTGCTCCATAACAGCGAAGACCCTGGTTCCAAATGAGGTCACAGACACAGGTGCCAGAGGTGAGGGCCTCAACGTATCTTTTGCCGAGGCGAGGGTCACAAACCAATCCATAATAGGCAGTTTCTAGAAGGTTTGAAACAGAGGAATGACCCTTTTGAAAGAGCCCTTTGGTTATGGCCAAGAAAGTATATTTTGGGGGTCCAGAGGAGCAGTTAGAATGGGGGGGTGGTCATCTAGATCTTGGTGGTGACCATCCAGACAGCGAGGAAGATAGTGTGGTTGAGGGTCAGAGCAATCGTAGGGAAGCGGTGGCCAAGGAGGAGTAGGTATGCTGAGAGTGGGCGCACCCTTTGGGAAGGACAGGGAGCAGTACGACCCAGCTGTCACCTCCTGGCCGTGATGTGATATCTCAGGATCACAGAGGGGGGATGCATCTCCATGGACAGAAGAATAGCGGGGGGGGGGGGGGGGGGTGCAGGGGGCGCACACCGGAAAAGGCCACGCGGGGCTGGTACCAATGTTTCCCGTTTCCTTCTTCCACAGAGAACAGAACTGAAGAACTTGAGAGGACAGAAGTGAGGTGACACGCATCACTTCCGGGAGGTGTTTCAAGAGCCCGGGTAGAAGGTGCCAGTCCGCGTTGAGGATGGCGGCGTCTCCAGCGCTGACCGTGAGCCGATCCAGCTTCCCGGGCGTGTGATCTGCACGGTCCCGCGGGATTCCATGCTCAGAAGCACGCTGCGCTCGGTCTAATTCTCTATTTTACCACCTCTGAAGTCTTAGTAATTTTTTTTTTTTTGAGCGATGTTTGATTTCTCTTTGTTCAGTGAGCCTTGCAAATCCTGTGGGGGGCTCTGTCCCCGAGTGAAGGCAGTGGGGGGCGGAGCCTCAGCCCACCCGTGGGCATATGCCACGGCTACGGCCACGAGCAGTCAACCTTTATCTTAAGCCCCTGGAGACGGGCTGGTTGGTGGGGCGGCCAGTCGTTTTGTCACCGGAACCTAGCTCAGCTGGCCCAACTGCTCCTGGAGGCAACCTCAGGACCCAGGGCTTCTGGAGAGGGTGGGATTGAAGGAAGCCGTGTGTGAGCACCTCCTTCCTGGGCTCCGAGCCCTGGGCGAGATTTGCGTGCGAGGGACTGTCGTCCTTACCCCAACAGCCGCCACTTCTCACTCCATCTAGGCTACGTCGGTGTGCTTAGTGGCTAAAAGCTGTCGGACGTGCACAGACGTGGGCCCCCTTACTGGCTGGGGGGGCCTTGCGCAGGCGGCCCACCCCCTTGTGTGGTATTACCGCTGGCAGCCTGCCCCTCATCGGGCCGCTGTGCTGATCTGAGTCGGTGCTCAGAGGGTAGCAGGCATGATTATCGCTGTGTGTCGTGTGGTTGACGAATAGAGCACACGCGGCTTTGCCCCAGAGCTGATGTCTCTGCCTGATTCTTCTGAGTGTCACCCCACGAGGTGACAGGGGGCCCGTCTGGGGACTTTCCCCGTGGAAGCATTTAGAAAGGGGAGCCCCCGGCAGGGAAGGGGCTTGCTGGAGGGTGCGGCCAGCCAAGAGGTGCAGGGGTGAGCCGCTGCACCCCTGCAGTGCTGGGGCTGGGGCTGGGCACCGCGAGCGGGGGGCTATTACCGCCAGCGCACAAAGGAAAAGAAGGGAGGCCCGCTCTAAGCCCCGCCGCACGTCAGTAGCGCGCCCGCACCCACACGGAGGAGGTCCTCTCATCTCCGGGCTTTCCGCAGAGCCGTGGCCGGTGACCCTGCCCCCTTTGTCACGCTGTGCCCTTCACACCAGTCACTAACGTGGTCAGCTCCCGTGCACGTTCCCGTCCAGGGTAACACTTGCCTTTGCAGGCGACTTTCTTGGCCCTCGCTCATCAGAAATCCCTAACCGTGCAAGGTAAGCCCGGATGACAGAGTTCGAAACGTGCAATTCAATATTCCCTCCCCCGTCATCATCTGATGATATAAGCTCCGAACCCCGGCAGGCATTTGGGAGACTGATCATCTCACCCCCCGCCCTCCGCCTTCACTTCTTATTCAGCTTCCTTGACAGAGAGATGTTTGGCCTGCATTTGTTTGTGTGCCTCCAGTGATGGGGAGCTTACTCACTCTCATAGCTATTGAGCCCAAACCTAAACCTTGTGAAACCCCTCCAGTGCTGATCTCTGGAGACTTGCCGAAGGACCAGCTGCTCGTGCACAGGCTCCCTTGACCCGGGCAGCATAGACGAGCATGTATATGTGTGGACAAGAGCTGGAGGCGGGGCTGGGGCTGTGCTCTAACACACATCCAGTGCTCATGCGCCTGAAGTCACTCATCACTTTTGTGTTCCATTCAGGGCCTCCGACCTCCTCTCTCCTTTAAAATCTTACTCTGTGCTGGGCGCCTCACTTGGTTGGGTGTCCCGATCTCACGGTTCATGGGTTCAAGCCCCGCGTCAGGCTCTGCACTGACAGCTCAGAGCCTGGAGCCTGTTTCAGATTCTGTCTCCTTCTCTCTCTCTGCCCCTCCCCTGTTCGTGCTCTCTCTCTCTCTCTCTCTCTCTCTCTCTCTCTCTCTCAAAAGTAAAATAAAATAAAACATAAAAGCTTACTCTGTGCTCTGTCTCATCCTGGAAGCAGTGGTGAGTCCCCCAGTCCATGAACAGATTCAAGAGGTTTACAAATGTCCACATCAACTGAGTTTTCCTAGAGTTTATCCAGCCCTGCCCAGGGTCGCGGCCAAAGCCCCAGGCGCTGGTAAAGCAGTGAGACTCTGAACCAATTGGTTCACTGCCATGCCTGGTGCATCAGTTATCGATGCACAGCCTCACGCTACGTGACAAATAGGTTCAGGAGCCTTCAGCAATGAGCTTGAATTTCTCATGCATCTAGGGTGGTGAGCCAGGTGGCTCTGCTGGCCTCGGCTGGGATCACGCCCATGTCCGGGGCTTGGCTGGCTGTTGGCTGATCTAGGCTGGCCTCCGCTGGGATAAGTCGATAAGTCGGGGCATGTCGGCTCTGCGCCATGCGCCATTCACCCTCCAGAGGGCTGGCTTCTACGTGTACATCTCCTAGCAACCGCAGGGGGCAGGAGAGAGCTGGCACAGCCATATAAGTGCATCTCAAGCTTTTGGATCCCTCGTGCTGACATCTTATTGGCCAAAGCATGCCACATGGGGGGCCCAGAGTCCGTATTGGGAGGGTTTCGCAAGGTCGCACAGTAAAGGGTAAAGATGCAGGGGGAACTCGTTCCTATCTACCCCCATTGGCGCTGGGCTTGGGCCACACGTCTTTCCAACAAGGCATCAAGCAAGTCAAAGCGGGGGTTGGTTGAAGTTGACACAAAACGCGTCAACAGGCATCCTCCGGTGTGTGGGGCTGCTGTGAACTCACAAGAACCGTGTCCAGAAGATGCCGGGCATCTTTGATTCAGCCATCCCACCACCAGCAACTTTTTATCCTAAGGGAGTCGCTGGGCAGTGGCCAAAGTTGTACCCACAAGGATGCTCCCCTGGCTGAACATTGAAAACCTCAGCAGCCATCAGTAAAAGGCCAGGGAGTACATGAGAGCACATTTATGCAATGGCCAAAGCAAGTCGCCGAGGAAATAGGTGACACCCTAGAAAGTAATAAGTGATAGGGAAAGAAGTAAGTCAGAGGAGGGGGGTGGGTAAGGCGGGCAGGAAGAAGGAGCTGGGGTAAAGAGGTGAGGCCAGGGCTGTGACCTCAGGATCGTGGGGTGATGGCAAAATAGGGCTCCAGGCAAAGGGAACAGCATGTGCAAAGGCCCAGCAAATGTGAGGAGTCCTGATGTTTCTGACTCTGCCTCCAGCCCTACAGGCCCAGCTCCCTCCCCATCCTTCCCTGCTCCCACTTCTGTCCCTCCTCCCTCTGTCCACAAGCCTTGGTCTCCTGCCATCCCCACCCCACCTACCCCGCAGACACTTCCGCCATCAAGTCCTCTCTGATGGGTCCCACGGACTCCCATGGTGGCCCATGGATTCCAAAACAGATTCCTTATTCTCCAGCTCTGAGCTCTTACCAAGAGGCCACTTTGGCTGCCCAGTGGTCTCTCCATTTTCCAGAGATGAGCCAGTGGGGACAAGGGCAGAGGGGCAGCAGCCACCCAGATCTGCTGGGATAGCCCTTCTGAGGGCATTAACCAATGTTCCCAACAGGGGTGTGACGGGAGGGAAGGGATCTGGAGGTGGCCTGGGACAGAGGGGACACAGTGGGTCCCGCAAGCTGATTGAGATGGTTTCCACTGGCCCTGCCGTTTACCTGCTCTGTGACCGGGTGCAGGTCACTTCATCGAGTCTCAACTTCCAGTCGCCATGGTGCGTGACACGTTAGGTCAACTAACAGATGGTAGCTGGGTGCTGTTATTGTTGTTGCTGTTCCCTCCGCCTTTCCCTTTCCCTGGCCCTGCCTAGAGCAAAAACCCGGATGCGTTTCAGCCAGGGCCCAAGCTTCTGCTTAGCATGCAGGAGCCTGTGTGTTTCTCAAACCCTGTTTTGAATTTTAGACTATAAACTTGATTAAGGATTCGAGATATTAGAATATGAGAATACCAACAACGTTCTGTTTTCTGCTGTGGATCCTGTTTTCTCTCCCCCCAACCCCTTGAGCCTCTATTCCCCCAGACTTTGCTGTGCGGTGACTGGGACATGTACGGCCGGCAGAGACTGGCCCCCACTCGCCCACTGAAGCGGGCCCAAGCCCCTTTTTACAGGTCCCGATGTGGGTGATCAGACAGTCAACACCTTTGTAAAATCAGGCCTGTGTTCATGTGTTCATTCATTCATTCACTCACTCATTCATTCGCTAAATAGGAACTCAGCACTTGGCACGTGTAGGCAAGACGTTAGGAACAGGGGAACAGAGGGCCATAGCCAGCCCAGAGCTGCCCTCAAGAACTCACCATCCTAGGGGCACCTGGGTGGCTCCCTTGGTCGTGTCCGACTTCGGCTCAGGTCATGATGTCCCGGTTCATGGGTTCAAGCCCTGTTTCAGGCTTTCTGCTGCCAGCACAGAGCTCACTTAGAATCCCCTGTCCCCCTCTCACTTTGCCTGTCCTGCATGCTCTCTCTCTCACTCTCTCTGTCTCTCAAAAATAAACTTTAAAACACAGAACTCACCATCCTAAATGCAGGGCTGATAACAGTGCTGGTTCTGTTACTAAGCACTTACTACAGACACTGTTCATAGATTTTCTAATTCTTTCTCATAACAGCCAAACCCTTGCTACCTGTCTACACCTCCTCAAGCCCCTGCTTCAGATGCGGGGCAGGCTGGGGAACCCAGGAGACAGGGGATCTCTTCCCAAAGAACAGAGGTAGCAGGGGACAGCCACGGTGGCCCCCACCCTGTGCCAGGACCTGTGCTCAGAGAGACTTGAATTGGAAGGAGGACCCTGCCGTGACTAGGAAGGGGGCCCTGCTCCGTCCTACATGCCCACTGTGGACCACCACAGGCGGAGACAGAGTCTCTGGGATTTGGGCAGTGGCCTCTGGTTGCCTGTGTGGGGCTCTGTGCTGGATGGCACATCACTTTTCATCTGGGGACAACGAGACATCGATAACTCCCACTGTCGGCCAAGGCACAGCAGGACATGTGGACCAATGATTATACACGCGATAATAAACATCCGGGTGTTGGTTCATGTGCCCACTTTACAGAAAGGGAAACTGAGACTCCAAGAAGTGAAGTAACTTGTTCTGATTCTCATCGCAAGCCTGAGGCAGGATGAACTCAGAGCTACGTGATGTGAACGGTCAAAGCTGTCCCCACTGCTTCCTGTGCAATAAATGCTTGAACTCAAGTTCAGTCTCAAGTTCAGACAAGTGCTGTGGTCCCCATGCTCGAGAGCCGACAGCGGGTACAACTTGCCAGGAACCCGAGTCTGCGCTTACGTTTCGTCTTTCCACGCCTTCTTACTTCATTGCTTTTGACATATGTATACACCGTTAAACCATCAACACCCTCGAGATCACGAGCGTACCAATTACCCCCCAGAAGTCTCCTTGGGCCACCTTGTAATCTCTCTCTGCTTTCAGCCTCCACTTCCACCGCCCTCCATCCCAGGCAACCGCCTATCTGCTTTCTGTCACTCTGGATTCTTTGCCTCTTCTAGAATTCTGTACGAAAGGAATCATACAGCATGTAGTCTTTTGTGTCTGGCTTCCTCCAGTCGGAATGATACCCTGGAGGTTCACCCAAGGTTTAGCAAGTGGGTCGTTCCTTTTGACTGCTGAGTAGTATTCCGTTCTATAAAAGAGTCTGTTGAGGCATTAGCCCGCTGAGGGGCATTATTTAGATTGCCTCCAGGTTTGAGATAGGACCGTTTTGGGCTGTGAACCTGGGTGTAGTCTTTGTAAAAATGTATGCTTTCAGTTACTTTGGGGAAATACCTAGGAGTCAATGGCTTGATTATCTGGTCGCGGTATGTTTTTCAAGATTTTCAAAACTGTGAACCGTTTTCTGAAAAGGCTGTGCTTTTTTTATTCCCAACAGCAATAGTTGAGAATTCCAGTTTCTCCATGGCATCATCAACACCTGGGATGAAGAGCCTTTGAAAGTTTGGACTTCTGGGGCACCTGAGTGGCTCAGTTGGTTAAACGTCTGACTTTGGCTCGGGTCATGATCTCACGGTTTGTGGGTTCTAGCCCCACGTCCGGCTCTGTGCTGATGGCTCAGAGCCTGGAGCCTGCTTGGGATTCTGTGTCTCCCTCTCTCTCTGCCCTCACCTGTTTGCTGTCTCTCTCTCTCTCCCTCAAATATAAATATTTTTAAAAATGAAATTTTGGACTGTCTGATCAGCTTCAGTGGTCTCTCATGATTTGAATTTGCATTCTCTTAATAATGAATGATGTTGAGCTTCATGTGCTTACTTGTCACCTGTATACCTTCTTTGCTCACATGCCTGCACAACCCTTTTTTGTCCATTGTTTCACATTAAACTTTTTCTTTGGAAATAATTTCAGCGGGTTGTTGAATTGATTTTGAGCGGGTGCGTGTTTTTCAATCACGTTTTTTGTTTTGTTTTGCTTTTCTTATTATTGATTTTTAAAAGCTCTTTATATATTCTGGATAAAAAGTACTTTACCAGATATGTCTTATGCAAATATTTTCTCCCCATCTGTGTATACACACACTCCCTTAGCAATGGTTTTCCAAAGAGCAGTTCTTAATTTTTATAAGGTCCAATGTAGCGATAGTTTCCTTTACGGGACCATGCTCTGAGTGTCCTATCAAAAACGCTTTGCCTACCTCAAGGTTACAAAGATTTTCATCTACGCAGTGGCCACTTTCAGTGTTCTTCATTTCTTAATAGACACATATTCACCTCTGGTATTATTTCCCTTTGACCGACAGGGTTTTCTTTGACATGTCTCATAGAGAAACTGGTTCAGCTTTCATGTGTCCTTCTTTGGAAACTATTTATTTCACCTTTGTTTTTGAAAAATATTTTCCCTGGGCATAGAACTATGGATGCATTTTTATTTTCTTTCCATACTTTAAACGGACCATCTCCCTGTGGAAGATGTTCAGTCTCAATTTCGTCAAAGGTTTCTGTCTCCAAGTACCTGGATATTGGGTTTCTTGAAGTTTCTCCACAGCTTACTAAAGCTCCATTCCATTTTTAAATTATCTTTTTCTCTGTGTATTTGACTTAGTTTTTTTTTTAAGTTACTGTGTCTTCATGTTCACTAATATTTTCTCCTGCAATGTCTAAGCTGCTGTTAATGCCAACAGGTATATCTTCCATCCCAGATGTTGTATTTTTTCATTTCTGGAATGTGCTTGAATATCTTCCATGACTCCACTTAATGTGCTCACTCCACCCTCTAGGTTATCATGCATATAGGAAATATAATTATAAAAGCCCTTTTAATGTTCTTGTAATTTTGGGGTCAGTTTCATCTGATTGGTTTCCTTCCTCCTTAGGGGTTACATGCTCCCTACCTCTTTGCATGTCTGATATTTCAGTCGCTTGCCAGCTATTGGGAATTTTAGCTGTGCAATGGCTGGATATTTTTGTTATTTCTATAAATTCTGTTGAAGCTTTGTTCCTGGATGCACTTAAGTTACTTGGAAAGAGTTTGATCCTCTGAGGTCTCGCTTGTAAGCTCTGTCATGTGGGACCCAAGAAGTGCTTGGTCTGAGACTAATTATTGCCCACTGCTGAGGCAATACCCTTCTGAGAGGTCTGCCTGAGAGGACGGGGGTTATTCCTGGATGCTGTTTCAGTACATATCCCCCTCGCCTCAGGTCATTTTCTCATGAGTGTGTGTTGATAGGGCTTCGGCCAAATACCAAAGGATAACGCTCTGCAAGTCTCTGTAGCTCTTTTTATATGCAACCCTCTCCTGTCTGGCATGCTGCTCTGCAGGCTTGTGGTTTTCTGGGCCTCCCGGACACCCAGCCCTGTCTTCATGACTCAGGAACACCCCTTGTCTGCCTGGGTACCCCCTCTCGGTGCCGTGAGCTGGAATGCCTCTCTGGGCAAGAAGCTAGGGCATCTGTAGGACGGATTTGTGGGCTTGCTGCGTCCCCGGGACCACTGTTCTTTGTTGGCTGATGTCCAGTGTCTTGAAAACCATTGTTTCATATGATGTTTTTATTTTGTTTTCAGGTGGGAGGGTAAATCCAGGCCCTGTTAGTTTATCTGGGTTGGAAGCGAAAGTCTTCATATGGCCAAGAAAGCATGTGAAGAGGGCCTCCGAGATTGGTTCATCTCATTTGGTATCAGGCCCTCCGATGGGCACTCCGCATGGATCCTGGAGCACACAGACAGTAACTGAGGTTCCCAGACTTTGAAGGAGCTGTCCAAGGTCACAGAACGAGGATTTGAATACCGGTCTGTCTGATTATACTTGGGCTTTCCCTCACCACCTTGCTGTTCACTCAAGGGCCAGACTGACTGATTGAATGAATGAATGAAGGGGTAAGAGGAAGTTTGTGACTGTACATAGGAGCATTTAGCATGCCTGTGTGTCCCCTCATTTCTCATAGTCAAAAATGCCAGGGCTGGACGGGAACACTTGTAGATCATTTTGACCATTTGAGAAGCTCAAGGGAAGTAAGGAATTTACCTAAAGCCACACAGCCAGCGAATCAGCCCTGAAATCAAATCACTTCTTCCACTCTTCGTTTTCAATGGGGGCTCACAGAGCAAGAACAGACTTCTGACTGTGTGTGTGTGTGTGTGTGTGTGTGTGCATATAATATTTGGCTTTAAAGATGTATTCAAGTGTGTCTCTTTCACCTGGGCTTGCAAAACAGTCGGGTTTTATTTGGACAAATTAGGCTTGAGTGCATGGCAGAGCTCTGGGTGAGGGGAGAGAGGTCAGAGCTAACAAGGAGAAATAAAGCAGGGATGTTCGGTTAGGCTGTGTCGAGGCTTATTTAGAAAACGCGCTCAGTCCACTTTCCCCTGCAGCTGTAACTTAATCTGGAAAACCCTCCTCCCAGACGTCCTCTAGGATGCTTTCACTCTGTTGACCTGCTGGGACTGTTTTCTTAGAAAGCCAGTTTGGAAGCAAAACCATTAAAAATGGCTTGCATTAAGGGGCCTCCCAGTTCAGGCTGTGAGTCCCTAGGGACAACCATGAGTGTGGAATGAAATAAATTAGGAGACACTTTCTGTCATGGATTATACAATCCGATCCAAGCTAGATTAATACATATATATGTGTGTGTAGACACACACACATTTATATATATATATATATATATATATACATATAATAATATAATACATATCTATTACATATATGATCTATCCCTGTAAGTAGAAAGTCTGGGGTAGAGTACTTGGGTAGAGTACTCTCAGATAAGCTAAATCCAGCTGTTTTTGTCCTCTTTGAAAATAATGTTATCATCGCCATTACAAAATGAATCTATGGTTTAGAAATAAAAATTTAGGAGTTCCTGGGTGGCTCAGTCGGTTGAACGTCCGACTTTGGCTCAGGTCAGATCTCATAGTTTGTGAGTTCGAGCCCCGCATCGGGCTCTGTGCTGACAGCTCAGAGCCTGGAGCCTGCTTCGGATTCTGTGTCTCCCTCTCTCTGCCCCTTCCCTACTCATGCTCTCTCTGTCCTTCAAAAATTGAATAAACGTTAAAAAAATTTAATGTACTAAAAAGTGGGAAAAACATAAAAATCACCTCAAACCCAGGCACCTGGGTGGCTGAGTGGTTAAGCATCTGACTTTGGCTCACGTCATGATCTCACGGTCCGTGAGTTCGAGCCCCGTGTCGGGCTCTGTGCTGGCAGCTCAGAGCCCGGAGCCTGCTTCCGATTCTGTGTCTCCCTCTCTCTCTGCTCCTCCCCTGCTTGTGTTCTGTCTGTCTCTCTCTCTCTGAAAAACAAACATTATAAAAACTAAAAAAAAGAAAATATATCAGTGAATGACTGATAGATTCAGTTATTCATTTGCATTATCATTGTATTATAGTTAATCATTCATTATATATTTAGTGTATATTCAATTATTCAGTACATATTATTGAATACATATTCAATTTCTATTTAATTATTCAATATATATTAGTTTAAATATATACATACAATATATAGTCAACACATATAAATGTATAGACATATATACAGAGAGAGAGAGAGAAACACTTACTTTGGGTCATTTGAGGATCCCAGGAAAAAGCAACACTTAGATGTCACTAATATCTACCTCTGGGTAACCACTTGATCTCTCTTGATTTAAATAAAGCCCAGTGACGCAGGCCATTCAATGCCAGCTTTATATTTAGAAAACAATTTCTCAACTTCCTGAGTAGCAAAAGTAGCTTTTGTGCCACTCTCTGTAGCTCTGTTTTTGTGGACGAGCACCCGCCACGTGGTTCCGTGCCCTCTCCCGGTGACAGTCTCGTCACCACCCCCGCCCCATGTCAACGTTTCCACGGTTGCTGACAAGGTCTGAGACAGAATGGTTATGTTTTCCGAGCTACTCGTGTGTCCAGGGAGCAGTGAGCATAGGGTTAAGGAGGATTGAAGCACCCAGTGCTCTGCACAGATCCAGCAACAGCCAAGAAAACCTCCCTGAGCCTGGGCTTCTGCACAGACACCATTAAAGAGATCATTGAGCCCCAGCTGTATTCTATTTTAAAGGTGTTCGACTACATCCCACTCCTGAAGGCTTGGAGACAATCTGCTCTGTTTGGGGCAAATTTGACTTGGCGGTGAGACACGGGCGATGGCCAACTAAACTTTGCACGTTCTTTTAAGGACGGTCGGGAGTGAGCTTCGTCAAGAATACTGTGCACTCTTGTTCTGCGCTGGGCCTGGGAGGAGTGCTTCTGGGGCTGGGGAGGACAGTGCTTTCGGTAGCCCTGACGTAGGAAATGAGATAGACCTTCCACAAATCCCTTTTGATGTTCCAGATTCTGTGGGAAGATCCCGCTTGTTACTGTTCTGTTTTTAACACCTCTCTAGCACTTGCGATAGCCTCCCTTTCTAGCAGCAAGCAGGCTTCAAACACAGCACTCTTAGTGAGACGCGGTATCTGTCCGGCCACCTATAATAGCATGGAATATTCCTGTTCTGCCCACTCGAAGGTGCCTTGACTGTGAGTTGCCACGTTATTTTTGCAAACCCCTAAGAAAGAAGAAAGATCCCAATGAACTGTGAAAGACCACTCATTGTAAATTACATCCCAATCAAAGCCGCACTTAAAATGTAAAAGAGAGACAAAATAAATACACACTAACAACAACATCAGCAAAACCCTGTATATCCTATTAATGGCGAAATTTGATATTGTTTGTGGTTGCCTTCTATTAATGGCTGGTGATGAGGATTTTCCATTTAAAGTGGCCACACAAAGAAGCTTTTGAAATAAATATGTTTTTTTAAAGAACCTACTAAAAATACATTAAATTATTTCATTTTAATAATTTAATTGTAATCACTTTATTTCATAATAATTGCTGCAAATTAAATTATATATTAAATACATGTGTTCGTTAAGTGAACATATTTATGCAGTTAATGAAAAATCTTAACCAAATTATAGCATTGCTGATACAGATACTGTTGGCTGGATTATCAACTGAAGGTTGGGAATCCCCAGTATGAATGATTTGGCAAAGCGTGGGTGCTTAATTATGTAATCTCCAAGGCGTTCTGAATACGGCCGGGGGTGTCTCCTATGACTGGAGGTGTCCTAACTATTTTGTTTATTTCCACCTTTCTGGTAGGTGGGGAAATGGGGGTGGAAAAAGAAGAAGGGACGTACTGAGTTTGGACCCGACCTCAGGAATCCCGTGGGATTGTGCACCATCTCCTATATGTTCCTGTTCTAGGGGAGAGAAGTCAACCACAGAGAGTCTCCCTCAGGTGCACGTCTTCTCTTTCTTTCCCAGGACCAAACACAAAGTCACACTGTTCATTGCATTATTCAGACAGAATCTCTTGCTGGGTTCAAACCAAGAAACGGTTTATGTGCAAACACTTTTGGATCATCATTTTGATGTTCTGGATTTTGATCTGTCCATTTGTTGGCCGGAATACCTCTAAGGAACATTTTTTTCAAGAAGGCAGATGACAGGCGTCTGGCTGGCTCTGTAGGCAGAGCAGGCGACTCTTGATCTTGGGGTCATGAATTTGAGCCCCATGTTGGGTGTGGCGATTACTTAAATTAAAAACAAATTTTTTTTGAAGAAGGGCAGTTGAGAATATGTTTTTTGTTTCCAGACTTTTTAAGTGTGTTGGAATGTTTTCTTCTGTTGCTTTCATACATTAAACAAACAGCTTGGCTGGGTATAAAATTGTTGGGTCACAATTGTTCTTCTTTTATTGTTCCTTTCTGGGGGCCTTTATTTTTTTGCAGAGGAGAAATCTTAGTCTTTTGAAGGTAAAAATGATTCTTTAACTGTTTAATTTTTCCTGTTTACATTTTTAAAGGAGTTTTTAATTTACCTTTGAGATTCAAAGCCAGAATTCATGTAGCCATGGTCATTTGTTTATTATTTTATCTTAATGTAATGATGCTTTTCAAGACTCATTCTCAAGATTTTTTTCTTAATTCTGGGGTGTTTCTTTCTTAAGGAATTGTATTTTATTACTATTTTTTTTATTTAAGAGAGACAGAGTGTGTGAGGGAGAGGTGCAGAGGAAGAGAGAGAGAATCTTCAGCAGACTCCATGCTCAGCATGGATCCCGCGACACAGGGCTCAATCCCACAACCCCGGGATCATGGGATCAAGAGTCGGAAGCTCGATAGACTGAGCCACCCAGGTGCCCCATGCGATGTTTCTGTTGTATCCTTGGTTAATGATGGAGCTACAATGACTCCCTCTCAGGACGGTTATTATAATTAATTGAGATTTCTCCCTAGTATAATTTGGATGATTCCCGGCACCCACTAAGTGCTAGAAATTTTAAACCTCTTTTCTGGTTCCTTCATATTCATTTTGGGGATAATTGGGCGTCTTATTAGAAAAAAGTTAATATTTATTCATTAATTGGTGTTGCCCATGATTATTTGCATCAGAGCCTCACTATTGCGCCCAACAGAGGACACTTTATGATCCCCTGGAACACATGAGACACATCCATTTTGATGAAAGGGGCTTTGAGATTCTACCAAAATCTCTAGGAAAGCACCAGGCTTTTAGTCAACACCAGACTCTCATGAAGCATTTTGAGAATAGAGATATGCATTCCAAACTTTCAGTGAGTGAGAAGGCATAAAAATTCAGCCACTGATAAATGCTTTCTTCTACAAGTGCAATTAGGCTTGCTCAGCAAATGTAAACAGGATAAAAGAGTATCTCTTAAGAGAGGAAGAACTTTTTTCAAGTAGTTATTAAAGACCCATCTACAAATTGCATATGTGTTAATTATAAATCAAGTACTCTAGAAACACCCATTGATAAATGATTTCTGTGCAAATTATAAATCACTTAAGAGAGCTCATTCACAAAATGATCTGTGTGCTAAGTACAAATCAAGCAACTTAAACACACATATATGACTGGTACATGTGCTAATTACAAAAGACACTTTAGAGACCCTCATTTACAAATTAAGTATGTGCTCACTGCCCACTAAATAGTTTAGAAAATTCTGTGCACTGGTGATTTTCATGCTAATTACACAGCAAATAATTTGAAATACACATTTGCAAATAACTCATGTGCTAATTACACAGCAAACACTTTCGAAACACCAATGTACAAAGGATTTATGTGCTAATGATATGCCAAACACCTTAGAAACCCCCAAATACAAATGATTTATGTCTAATTACACAACAGACACTTCAGGAACACCCATGTGCAAATGATTTATGTGCTAATTACACCAACACTTAATTTTAAAAATGTCAAACAACAAATTACTTGTATGCTAATCACAAATCCAAATACTTCCTTGCAATTGATTTATGTACTAATTATTAGTTGTTCTTATCTCTTTTCTTTAAGGACGCACTGTCATCGACAGATTGACAGCTTTCTTCTGCTTGGTACCCATGATGAATATAAATAAAATTTGAGTTCATAATGAAAAGATTTTAGGACCCTCTCTTTATCCTCCCCTCCTCCCTCAATGTTGTCCAATTATTACAGTCTGATCATACTTTGGCATGCTGTGAATCTGCAGAAGCATCTCTTAGAGCAGGCTCAGAAGTATTAGCTGGGGTAAAAATATTCTCTTTCCTTTGTTTGGAATCATCCAGAGAAATTAATAAATTGTGTGCCACTCAGTCTACATAACAATCTTACACATTCAAGGGGACTGTCGCTGTCCTCAATTTATTTACACATAAATGACATTATTTTGTCTGTCATTACCACTACGTCTATGCCCTCCAGCATGGGCTCGCTTACACAAGGTCTCCATATCCATTATCTTTTTGGCTGGCATCTCACGAAGGAGGGAGAAATCAAGACCAGGAGTAAGAATTTCCAATTTTGCAGATGGGAACACTGAGGCGTGGGGCAACAGAGTTGTATTTCTCCCACCAGGCCTCATTCTGAAGTCCGCCAGACTCCGCAACTCACAGGCCTTCTTCCTGGCTTCTAGTCTGCTCCTCCCCCTAAGAAAACCTCAAACTGTCTTCCTTCCAGAAGCCTCTACAAACCAAACATCCACACTGCCCATAGGCCCCACTGTCTCTTGCTACCCACCCCATGCTCGCTTCTCTCCTGTCGGGTGTCCCCGGGTCCCCAGCCTCTCCCTCCACACCGTGCTGGAATTCCAAGCCAGACCGGGGGCCCCGGCACGCTTCTCACCTCTTTAAGAGTGAAAATGTATATCCCAGAGATTGGGACTTAATTGACTGATTAATAACAGAAAACCTAATTGAATGCTCCCAGCTTGTATGTACGATGTCTTAATGTTAGAGCCTTGGGAATAAACGCACAGCAGGGGAGTCTGAACTGCAGCAAAGTGCTAGCGCGTTCAATTTAAGAGTCAATCTCATTATACAGGAAGCTGTTCCCTTTATCCCCCTGGAAAAGCTGGCGCTCTCAAACCAGATTCCCCTCGTACCGGCATCCTTGACTCTGTCCTGTCTGGGGGAGATGCAAATGCAGGGGTGGGGTGGTCCTGTCTCTCTCTCTCTCTCTCTCTCTCTCTCTCTCTCTCTCTACTATTTGTTCTCTCCACTGCATATCTGAACGGCTCGGCAAATATTCATGAGAAGCCTTGGTGGGATCTGTGAAGAGCGCAGATGTGGGCCCTGGCATGTGAGGTGTAACTTAGCATCATGGGTGCTGAAGGGTGACGCAGCAGCGAGGTGCCCTCAAGTCACCTTTCAGACGTCACCAGGGCAGCCTCACTGGAAGCCTTCTGATGCTCAGAGCAGGTGTTGTGGGCAGGGCTCAGAGCGATGGAGAGGAGTGGAGGGGAAGGCTGCCAGCCCGTCTGGTCCTCCTACCCACTCGTCAGACACAGCATCCCAAAGACAGGGCCGCGGCCTCCTTGGTGTCTGTATCAGTCAGCTCAGGCTGCTGTAACAAAGTACCACCGACTTGAGTGCCTTAAACAATAGAGAGGTACTGTCTCACAGTCCTGGAGGACTAGGGCCCAAGATCAAGGTGTGGGATGCTTGGGACTCCCCCCGTGGCTTGAAGATGGCCACCTTCTCACTGTGTCTGTCCTTCCTCTGTGCATGCACCCCTTGAGTCTCTGTGCATCCAGATTTCCTCTTATTTTTTTTTAAAATGTTTTAATGTTTATTTATCTTTGAGAGAGAGAGAGAGAGCACATACAGGGAAGGAGCAGAGAGAGAGGGAGACACAGAATCCAAAGCAGGCTCCAGGCTCTGAGCTGTCAGCACAGAGCCCGAAGCAGGGCTCGAACTCACAAACCACAAGATCATGACCTGAGCCAAAGTTGGACGCTTTACAGACTGAGCCGCTTGGGTGCCCCCAAATTTCCTCTTCCTGTAAGGACACCAGTCACATTGCATTAGGGTCTGGCCTAATGGCCTCATTTTAACTTATCACCACTTTAAAAACCGTGTCTCTTGGGGTACCTGGGGGCTCGGTTGGTCAAGCGTCCGACTTTTGATTTCGGCTCACGCCATGATGTCACAGTCATGAGAAGGAGCCCCGCGTCAGGCTCCACACTGCTCCCTCTGCCCCTCCCCCATTTGTGCACGCACTCTCAAAAAATAAATAAATTAATTAATTAATTAATTAATTAATTAAATAATAAAAACCCCATCTCCAAATACTGTCACATTCTGAGATCCAGGGGGTTAGAACTTTGACATGTAAATTGGGGCGGTGGTGACACAGTTCAGCCCATAGCAGTACCCCTACTTGGATAGCTGTCAGACTCCCCAAGCTCAACACACCCAAACTCAGCTTCATGACTTTGCCCCTCTGCCCAAAGCTGTGGTTCCCCTTCATCTTCCCCAATAGGCAAAGGGCCACTGATTGAGAGCTAAGACATATTCATCATTCTTCTTGTTCCCTAACCTCCTGCCCCATGACCTCCAACCCCTCCCATGGACCCATTTCCCCAGACACCATGGCCCCAAGACCGTGTTCCTTCTCCTCCTCCCTGGGCCTCCACTGCAGCCCCCAGCTGTCTCCTGGCAGCCCAGCCCCGACATCTTTGGTCCATTCTGCAGAGCAGCAAGGGGGACCATCTACAGTGCACCTCTGACCGTGTGCCCTGCCTCCCAGCTCATACACCCACCCTCTCTTCCCCCACCCAGCCCGAGGTCAGTCACATCACTGCTTCGTGGTGGGCCTGAGAGACAGGTGCAAACCACATCTCAGCCTCCCCTGCCTTCGCGACCCCAGTCTTGGGACTCAGTCTTGGTCTGTTCCTCTTTTCTCCACACCCTCCCCCTGGACACACTCACCCACAACCACAGCTTCAGTTACCTGCCAACACCCAGTAGCCAGCTGCTCTAGGTCACTCGCTGAAGCCAGACCTCTCGCCCACCTTCCAAAGCCAAGCATCTCGTGTGCTTTAATCCATGATCTCTAATCAAGACACCACCCCTGTGGAGTAAATATTTGCAATGAGATACTTGGTGGAGCAGAACTTATAATTATTTTATTTTAATTGAAAGAGCCTGACAGCCACTTCCCTAAGTGAACACAGTAAGTCACCCCGGGATAACCTCTTGGATCATAGAAGAGCCACATACATGGTCCCTCCGGTTAAGGCGATAGACACCCATTGCTCAGGAACAAGTGTGAAAGGGGCTCCTGATAGGAAAAGGGGAGAGGCCAGACCCCTTTCCTTTCACCATTCCAAATGAACTTCCCTGCAAGACTGGAGAGGTCTCGGAAGAAGCAAATTGGTTGGAGAGAGCTCAAGAGCCCCACAGTGGAGTTCGCTGGGAAGGATGGAAGAGTCCGGGCTAGTGAGGCCGCCCCCACAATAACATCCAAGCGTTTGGGAAAAGGGGCAGTGGCTGAAGTGGGTGGAGCCCATGGTCGCGGCCCCTTAAGGAGCTGCAGAGCGATTGTGACCTCTAATAGATTTTGCCCGAGACTTTGGGCATGGAGCAGCCCTGTCATCTGGGTGGGGATCTGAGAAGAGGTGTGCACCAGGCTGCACCAGGTTAGCATTCGACAGCGCCACCTTGTGGGGACCAGCCTCTAGTTAATCCTCCACCCAGCTTCAGAAGCAGGAGTGACCTACCCGCTGACAAAGGAGTGCGCCTCGAGGGCTGACGGACAAGTTAAACTTCTTAGCAAATGTGGCAGGTGCAGGTTCGACGGATGCACTGGAATATTTAAGAGACTTTGGTTCCACAAAAGAAGACCCCCTTAAATGTTCACTAAACATATAAGAATGTCTCAGCACCACCAAGTCATTGGGAAAATGAAAATTCAAGCCACAGTCACTGAGTCGTGTATAGCCATGTTGAGTCTCTCTATTGTAGGCCTGAAACGAATGTAACCTTGTGTGTTAATTGCACTGGGATTAAAATCAAAAACATAATTAATGGGGCGCCTGGGTGGCTCAGTCGGTTAAGTGTCTGACTTCAGCTCAGGTCATGATCTCGCGGTTCATGAGTTCGAGCCCCGCATCGGTCGGGTTCTGTGCTGACAGCTCGGAGCCTGGAGCCTGTTTTGGATTCTGTGTCTCCCTGTCTCTCTGCCACTCCCCACTCTCACTCTGTCTCTCTCTGGTTCTCTCTTTCTCAAAAATAAATTAGCGTTAAAAATTAAAAAAAACATACCTAAAAGAGGAAATAAGCATAAATAAACCATAATGACATATCACCCACATACTCTGCAGAATGGCTGAAGTCAAAGGTCTGATATCATCAAGTGTTGGGGACGACACAGAGCATCCAGAAACCTCAGACTTCCTGGTCGGAGAGCACCTTGGCTCAACCACTTGGGAGAACGTTTCAGTGGTAGCCACTAAGGCCCGATGCGTAGACCCAAGAATTTCATTTCTGGATCACCGTATGCACAGAAAAAAAATTTTTTTTCCACCAAAGGACCTATCAGAATGTTTACATTCAGGAACATCGTAAGCCTAAACATTATAGCCTGAAATTGAAAATGACCCAACTGCCCATTGGTAGGGGAAAGAAAACTAAACTACAGTTTATCCACACAATGGAACACTACTCAGAAAAATAAAAAAGAGCCAGAAGAAGCAGGAAGGGAAACATGGGACTCTACAAAGAGGAGTCTCACATTGTTGATGGAAAGAACCCAAACACACAACATACAGCATGTGATGATTGATTCTATTTCTTAGAAATTCAAGAACTGACAAAATTAATCCGTAACTGTAGGACTTACAGTGTGGTTTCCTTTGGGAGGAGGAATGTTGACCAAGACCTAAGGGGCATCAAGGAGACTGTCAAAGCTCCTGAAATACCCTTGTCTCCATCCGGGCAATGCCCGGATGCATTGTGTGGGTACTTCTATGGACTGCGTTGTGTTGCCCCAAGGGTAAGTGATGGAGCCCTAGCCCCCAGTGCCACTGTGCTTGGAAATAAGGCCTTTGGGAGGCAATTAGGATTAGATGAGGTCATAAGAGTGGTAAGATCACATTACACTGGTGTCTTCACAGGAAAAGATCGCAGAGAGTTTTCCGTGTCTCTCTGTCTCTCTCGCTCTCGCCCTATGTCTTTCTATCTCTCTCTCTCTCTCTCTCTGAACATCGGAAAGGCCATGTGAGGACACAGTGAGAAGGCAGCCAACTGTAAGCCAAGAAGAGGGTTCTTACCAGGAACCAAATCAGCCAGCACCTTGATCTTGGACTTGTAGGCTCCACATCTATGAGAAAATCAATGTCTTTGTTTAAGCCACTGGCTCCATGGCCCCTTGTGAGGGAGGGCTGCAATGAGGAAGACAGGCATGTACATATGCCGACTTGCACTGAGCAATTTGTGCCTTTCACTCTAAGTTAAACCTCAATACAAAAGTGGGTACAAGGAGAGAAAGGCAAGCATGGCCTCATCTGTACCCCCAGCTGGTGAGCAGGCCATGTGGGTTGCCTATCTCTGTGCCTGCTTCGCTGATGAGGAAGGTGAGGGAGACCTTGGGGAAGGGACATGTGGCTGAGTAGAAACCGGTTGCTTTCTGCCAAGCCCTGAGCCGGGTGATGGGTTGTGATGTGTGGGTCCCCGGTGACCTCCAGGAGGAGCCCAGGCGTCACAAACGGCTATTTACAATACAGCATGGTCCACATTGTGGTGGCTTCGTGAGGGCACCAAAGGGCACCTAGAAGCCCAGGATGCTGGGAGGAGGGGGCTTCTGAGCCAAGACATAAGAGGTGGCCAAACAGAGTCTGCATTTTAACCCAGTCTCCACCTCTGTCCAGGGATGTTTCCAAGCTTTGCTCCTTCCAAGTGTGGTCCACAGGCCAGCTGCATCCCATACGTAACAAGATGCCCCAGGAAAGCACATTCACACAGGAAAAGTGCTGGTCTCAATGTTTCCAAAGTACTTGGGGGCCAGAGAGGTATTAAGAATGGCACCCTCCTGAAGGACTGGATCACCCTGTCTCCATCCTGGCTGCAAACATTAATTTTTCTTTTATTTTAGAGAGAGGGAGGGGGCAGAGGGAGAGAGAGAGAACCTCAAGCAGGCTCCACGCTCAGCATGAAGGCCAACGTGGGGCTCCATCCCATGACCCCGGGAGCATGACCCGAGCGGAAATCAAGAGTCAGATGCTCAGCTCACCAGACTGAGCCCCCAGGCGCCCCTGGATGCAAACACTTTTGAGCCCCCAGCTCTGGACCCCTCCCCCCAATCCCCACCGATCCAGGTGAGCAGATTCCCTGGGGACTTTGTGTCTACACTCGCCTCCTCAACCCCCAGGTTTCTGCCTCCCAGAGGAAGTGTGATCGTGTGATCGGGCAATTAGGCGCTGATTGGAAAATGGGCTGCTTACCTGCGACAAAAGGAGGGTTTCTCTTCTCTGAGACCTTGGACAAAGAAGGCTTCCAGGGTGGCTAATTACCTGATAGGTAGCAAGGCTCTCACCTACTGGGCCTTTTAGCTCGGTTAATAAAGCAATTTGCCCGGCCTTTGTCCCTCCCTTGTTGTGATTTCTTGGCTGACACTGCTTTTACAAAGTGAGAAAGTGATACGAACCCTGCCTCCTCCACAGCTCAGCAATGAGGAGGGAAGAAAAAAAGCTCCTGGGGCTCCTCCGTCCTCACCAGGCCAGGGGCAAGGCTGCTGCTGAACTGGGTCCCTGGGAAAAGGCCAGAGCCCCCTGCCCCTGGGTCTGTAGACTCAAAGGTGCATGTGAATTATTGTACAAACTTCATCCCAAGAACGGATCGAAATAAGACTGTGTATGTAAAAGGGCTCAGCCAATGATAGTGGTTATTTTCTTAGACCAGATAAATTTAAGGGGGCCATTTTTTTTATTCAAAAATATACACACTCTAACAATGAGGGCGTCCAACCATTCTGGTAGGCCTGAGATTCGGGGCTTTCCTGGGACGCCAGACTTTCAGTGCTAAAATCTGAACATTCTCAGGAAAACCAGGACATTGGTCACCTATGTTCCCAGGCACCGGGAATACAGCTGTGAGCAACACTCAAGGTGTTGTTCTGATGGAGCCAAGGGTCTAACAGAGAGAAAAGGAAAGAAACAACCAAGCTAAGTAGTACGGGTGATAGTGTTATGCTGGAAATAAAGACCTGAAGTAGGGGGTCCAGGAAGACTTCTCTGAGGCTGGATGAATGACCAGGGTCAGCCACCTGGAAAGATGTGTGTGTGGTGGTTGAGAGAGGAGTTCCTGCTGATGCAGCAGCAGGTGCAAAAGTCCTGAGGCAGCAGGGCCGTGTTTGCTGTGTGAACGAAGCCAGAAGGAAGCTAGTGTGGCTGCAGTGTGTGTGTGTGTTTGTGTAGGTGTGGGTGTGCACCTGCCGGGGACAGTGAGAGGTGATGTGGTTGAGAAGGCTGGACCATACCAAACTCACAGGCCAAGGTAGAAGTTTGAATTGTATTCATTGCAATAGGAAAACAATGAAGGGTTAACCCCGCCATTCTTTTTTCTAACTTCCCGAGTCAAATACTTTACTCATTACTTCTCAGTTTCCCTTCCTTTGTGACGAGTGCATTATGAGCACAGGGATAGCTGCTTTGCATAATTTTTGCTGTATATTTTTGTTGTCATTCAGGACTAACTATCTTCTAAACTCCATTACTATGCCTTCTTTAGAAGCGTTTTAATTCTAAACATATGGCGAGGAGAAAGGTGGCTAACTTTCTCCTTTTTCTTTTTCTTTTTTCCATTATGGTCTAAGAACAGGATGCAGACTCTTTGACATATACTGAGACCTGCCTTGCAGGCTGGCACATGGTACCTGTTCCATGTGTGGCGGAAAGTATTTTGTATTCTCTAATCTTTTCAGGGCGTATGATTATAGACATCAAACTCACCGATTTTGTTGTTCGAATCCCCTAGGTCCTTATTAACTTTCTGTCTTCTCGATCTATCCATTTCCAAGACCTATGCTGACCATTTCACATTATGATTATGGGTTTGTCTATTGTTGTTAGTCAATTTCTTAAACTCCGTTTTGAGAGTTTGTTATAAAGGACGTGTAAACTCAAAATAGTTATCTTGCTGGTTCTTCTTGCCTCCTAAGTTGTTGTAATGATTCTCTTCATCGCTAATGTTTTCTCTGATATTAATATTGCTACCAACACAGGGTTTTTTTTTAAGGTTACCATTTATCTAGTTTATCTTTTAGAACTTTTACTTACAATGATTCATTTCCTTTTGCCTTAGGTGAGTCATTTATAACGAGTAGATTGTTTTTTTTTAATTTGCCTTAGTTCAAACCAAGAATCTATTTTAACACATGATTTGCCTAAAGGTGCATTTATGGCGATTTCCAATATATTTTGACCTGTTTCTGTTTCTTCTTGTTCACGTTCTATTGTGTGCTTTTCTCTTTAGAAAAATTTTTTGAAGTTTATTTATTTTGAGAGACAGAGAGATGGGGGGAGGGGCAGAGAGACAGGGGGAAGAGGCAGAATTCCAAGCTGAGCCCTTCCCGACATCCCAAATTCTCCCATTCTTTGATAACACAGTGAGTGTCTCTGAGAAGTAAGCCTTCTCCCTTTTTCTTTGAACGTGTCTATCTTTAGACCCTAGTCTCCAACAACTGTTTAGTGTGAAGGAAAATAGAAGATAGAAAAAAATAGAAAATGTCAGCCTGGCAGTTATTTTTTTCCGGGCACTTGTAAAGTGTTATTTACGGTCTCCTGGGGTCCAGCAGTGCTGAAGAGAAGTCTGCTGTCAGTCTGATTCTTGCTGCTTTGAAGGTCATGTGTCTTTTCTGTCTGGTGGCTTTCTCTCTCTGACTTGAGGGTGATGTAATCTCACTGTGATGGGTCCAAGTAAAGCCAGTCAGTCACGCATTTATGCGTATTTGCTGAGTGAGGATGCTCTGCGTGATTCTTCAGTCTGAAAACACAGCCTTTTACCTTTCTGCTTTCGCCTCCTGGACTTTTGCTCTCCCCACCCCCCTTATCATTTCTCACACTTTGGAGGCTCTATCACCCTTACGTTGAATTCACTGGCTCTTTTCTGAATTCCTCCCAGTTACTCTCCCTGTGTCTCATCTTTTCATTTCTCTCCATTGCCTCAAGGACAGTTGGCTACATCATATCGTCCTATTCACTACTTCTCCCTGGCCCTTAAAATCTGCAGTTGGTTTTACCCACTGAATTTTTAACTGCAGTCATAAGTAAATGATAGAGAAGATTCATAGACAATATATTTAGAATAGTATAGATTTTGAGCAAATAGCCTTTGGTTCTTTTCCAAATCTGCCTTTACGACATCTTCTTTTTCATTACGTTTCCTTGTACATCTCTTGTGTTTGTAATCACTTTAGATCATGCTATTTTTTTCTCCCTTTCAGATTGCTCTGTATGGTTGCCTTCTCCTGCTACTAATTTTTTATTAATTGCTCCGACTGCCGGTCCTCTCCCGAGGTGATTTGTTTCCTCTGCTCCTCTGTAATTTTTGTTGCGAGCTCCTCAGCAATGGAGCTGATTGCTCTGGGGAATCCCAGTGCTCCCTGAGTTACCGTATGATCCACAACGAGCACTTTCTGCCTTCCTAATTCCTGTGGTCCAAGCGATTTCAACTGAATTTCACGTGCGGTCCTCACGCTACACAGAGAATGGACATCTGTACCCCACACCCATACATGAGGCAGGCTGAGGTCTCACGTTCTTTGGGGGAAATTTTCTTTTCCCTTTATGTCCCTTTGCCACCCCTACCTAATGTCCCGTACTGCCAGGTCCCTCCCTACCCAGGCTGGGAGGAGGGTGGATGTGTTTGAGTCTGTGTGACCCAGGAGCCCTTCTCCAAGATTGGGGTACAGGGGGAGGTGAGTGGGCTTTTTCAGAGCCTTCTACCTTGTTGTATCTCTGGTCCCCTGTGGTGTTAGGACCCCAGACCCCAGCTCCAGGATCTGTACCTTCTCTGCCCCTGGCAGGCTGCCATCACACCAGCTACTCATGTGGTTCTAGCTTCGCCCTCTGTCTTTGTTTCTGCTTTCTGGTGTTCTTTCTTCTTTGGTCGTGCTACGAGCATTTTTATCATCGTGTCTATTATTTTATTATTACAATGGATCCAGAAATCTATGTGTTTGTACAGGAAGAGAGGCACATCTACACCAGCTCAGTTCACCGCGCTGCTGGATGCTCCTCATGATTGTTTTTGTCCTTAGTAAAATATGTAAACGACAGCACAACATACAAATGTATTAAAAAGGCACGCACCCTGGGGCGCCCGGAGGGCTGAGGCCGTTGAGCTCCGGACTCTTGATATTGGCTCTGCGCACGAACCCAGGGTCCTGGGATGGAGCCCCACGTGGGGCTGTGCACTGAGTGTGGAGCCTGCTCGAGAGTCTCTCTCTCTTTCCCACTGCCCTTCCCCCCTCGTTCTCTCTCTCTCTCTCTCAAAATAAAAAATAGGGGTGCCTGGGTGGCTCAGTTAAGTGTCCAACTCTAGCTCAGGCCATGATCTCACGGTTTGCGAGTTCGAGCCCCGTGTCGGGCTCGGTGCTGACAGCCCAGAGCCTGGAGACTGCTTCAGATTCTGGGTACGCCCCCTCTCTGCCCCTCCCCCAGCTTGTGTTCCGTCTGTGTCTCTCAAAAATAAATGTAAATACATAAAAACAAGAAATACGAAAAGGCACACATCCTGTGCACGGTGACGCATGGCGCAAAGGACGTTCTCGAAGTCAACCCGGCCCTGTACCAGGCACCCAGACGAAGAGATGAGAACCCACAGCCTAGAAACCCAGAAACGCCCCCGTCGCACCTCATTCCACTCAATACAGCCCCGAAAGTCAACCCTAACCTTGCCCTGGACCCTGCACGTTCGTTTTGCCTCTTCTTGATTTTTATCAACTGGAACGAGAGCGCGTGGCTTCCCGTGTGTCCTGCTTCGTTCGGTCAGCACCGCGTTTGTGAGACTTACCTGTGCCCCCGTGTGTGGCCTAGACGGCACGCTGCACCACCATAGGGGACCCCGCCGTGGGCGCAGCCCGTCATCTGTGCATCCACTCTCCTACCGATGGCCAGTGGGTGGGCCTCCCGGCTGCCGCGTGTATGCGCCGAACATACAGCCCCGGGAATGCTCACGGCTGGCCTGAGAGTGGAGTTGCCGGCTCCGGGCTGAGGGCATGCCCAGATCTATTCGTTGCAACCCTTCAGGCCCTCTTGAAACCGTCCACCCTCCCAAGGTCCCTGGGTGCCAGGCGCCTGCCATTGTTCACTGCTGTCTGCCCGCTGCCTTGTATACCACAGGTGCTTGATAAAGGCTTGCTGCATACATGAAGGAATGAATGGGTAGAGTTGGCAAGGGGCCCAGATGACACAGCCAGGCCTGTCTGTCACACCTGCAGAGTCCCTGGGGCGGCCGGGTGGCCCCACTCCGATGCAGGGAGAGTGGCCAGCCCTGCAGGAGGCAGGAGCAGTGGGAGGAGGGAGCTTGCTCACCCAGCCGCACGCTGGCCATCAGCGTCTCCAGCCTCCCCCACAGCCCAGCAGGCGCCCCTCACCTTTGCATCCTAGCCGCCCCATAGCACGACAGCCTCTCCCATCTCCTGAAATCTCCAGAACGTGTGCCCTTTAGCCACCCAGCAGCCCCGGCCCCCAGAAACTCCAACCGGATGTGTCCCTTTGCTTAGCGCGGGATATCAGGCAGCCCAGAGAGGTGTTTTCGTTCCCAGTCTCCTATTGTCTTCAGAACCGTCTGGAAGGCTGACAGGTCTGGGAGAGGAGGTAATTCCCCTCCGAGTTGATCGATAGAAAAGCCTCATGGTGCCTCGCGCCCGTGTCAAACACAGGGCGTTCGGCATCACAGTGCTTGCAAGGCTTGGCTGAGTTTTTTTTTTTTTTTTTTTATTCCCCCCCCCTCCTTTTTTTCTTTCTTTTTTTTTTTTTTTTTTTTTTTTTTGATCTGTCAGGTTGGTAAGGACATACCAAAGTCACCAAACGTCTGGTTCCCGAATCCTCGGCTGCCCTGCCATGTTCTCAAGGAAGCGCGTGTCTGTGCGTGTGCAACACAGAGAGAGACGGACGTGGGAGGGATGAGCAGGCAGAGCGGAGCCTAGAAGGAAAGAGAAAAGAAAGGAGAAGCAGATGCACTAGAGAAGGTGAGAGGCATGAGGAAGGAGACCCGGAAGGAACAAGGCAAGTGGAAGGAAAGGCAGGGACAGAGACATGATGAGCAAGGGTAAGATAATGGGCGACATAGGCCAGGGAAGAGAGGAAGCGGAAGGAAGGAAAGCATGGGGAGGTAGGAGAGAAGGAAAGAAAAAGGAGGAGGAAAGGAATGAGGATGGACAAATGATTCAGGGAAGAAGAACAAATGGAAAAGAAAAGAGGAAACAGAAAGGAGAGAAGAGAGAGAGAGCAGGTGTCTCCAGAGCCCTGCGAGGTTCTGGGAGACACTCAAGCCTCTCCGTGGCCACCCTCGCTGGCTGTTGTCAGATCCAGGGGAAATGCGACCCCCAAGCCACAAGGGGAGGCGTCACGTCCTGGGGAGTCTGTCCCCTCCCCTGCAGAATGGAGCTTGGAATGTGGCCGTAAATCCACCCCGAGCTCCCTGGCAGCCCCAGAGAGGAGCTAAAGCAGTGTACCAGCAGCAGAGTGTACCTGCGTCTCCACCTTCCTGGGAGTCGGCTGGGTCCCTGCCCTCCACGACTGGCCCAGGACGTGCCCCCCACCCCAGCCCGTCCGCGTCCCCTGGCCCCATTCCGTTGCCCTGATTGAAGCCAAAAGACGCTTCGCCCTTAGAGGGAAGGCAGATCCCCAGCTTCCCAGAGATTAGCCTTGTTTGCGTTTGCTATGTACCAACTTCAAATTGTTTCAAAGGCATGTCATGTCCCCACTGATCTCAAAGAAAGGCACCTTGACGTAAAGCCCCTATGACACAAATCTTGTCATTCATCGTGCGAGGCTGGATGCATAACGAGAACTACATAAACACCAGCCATGCCGAACATTACAAAGAGGGATTGACTTCTCTTCTTCTGCCTTTGCAAATACTATTTCCACTCTCATTACTTCTGGGGAAAAGTGATTTCAGAAACTTGTTTAGAAAAATAAAAAGAATAATGTCATAGGACTATGGGAATACAAAAGAAAAAAAAAATATATATATATATATAAACAGATAAGAACGTTCTGACACTGGAAGTAAAATCTTTCTTGGAATTTTCTAGAGGTCTGGGCAAACATCAAATAAAGTGAATGATTTAAAAAAAAAAAAAACAAGCTGCAAAATCCTTGAAGAAAAATTTCCATAACATTGACCAAATACATTCTTCCTCTGATCTCGGAAACTTCACGAACAGGACTTTTATTTACAGACCAAGGAGTGAATTCATGAACAGTGTCCTCCAAAGAGCAAAATTCACAGCAGTGTTTTCTAATGACATCACTTCTGTGAAGACAGTTCTAAAAAAAAAAAAAAACTCCATCCCTTATCACTCTTGTTCATTTGCTTTTAGCCGCTGAAGAATCCTCATTGTGTGCTTTGTGGGAAGCCCGGAGCTACAGGTAGAAAACAGTGACGGAGATAACCAGCCTGTAGCCAAATGTCGAAGGTCTAAAATACACGTTACCATATACATGTTGTACAATATGCATGTGCATACGTGCAGGTGTATACGTGTGTCTTTGTGTATATACTTCGTTCTCAAAGGTCACGGCTACCCATTCGTGATGAGGAACTCGATTTTGAAGACAAAGCAGAAGAATTCAACGAGTGAGCATATTAGTCCTTCCATGAACTCCATAACGATCAAAGCCTTGGCCGGGCAGCCCCCTCACCGGAAGCCTGCCTCTCCTGGGACCAGCCACAAATGAACAAGCCCCCGAAGCCCGGGGATGTGCGAACAGAAGCCGGTGAAGCATCTTACAGCAGGTGTCTTACCTTTAATAACTCCATGGTGCAATTATGCGGGAATGTGTCCAAGCCTTTTTTTTTTTTTTAAACTATTTATACATTCAGCATTTACCCAACTGGGGGAGGAAGGGGAGTTTGGATAAAAAGGAGATGTTAATCTCATGAGATTTACTTTTTTTTTTTTTTTGTCCTAAAATGACTTAAAGGGAAAGCGGGTGGGTTGGTGGCAAATTCTCCTGCACCGAAAACATGCTGTGTGCCAGGCTCCGTGCTGGCAGCTTATAAACAGCCTCTCATTTAATCCTCGTCACACCCCTACATGGTGGGGATCACCATAACATTTTACGGATGATGAAACAGGCTCAGAGAGGTTCTGGCACCTGCCCAGGTCGCTCAGCCTGCGCGGATCGGATTGGAAACCCGGTCCCGTGTGTCCACAGAGCCTGTGGCTTTCTGCGTGACGCCAGACGTCCTCCGGGTCCCGCGGGTAGTGGCACGTCCTTCCTCCAGCTGTGTGGGAGCTGAAGTCATGAGGGTGGCTTCAACTACCTTGTCTGACGGTTCCTCCCCCTTCTCATCTCTTCCACCTGCCCCCGCATGCTCCCGAAACCCCCACCTGGTTTCCCCGTACTCTCTGCAGGCAGGGAGGTTTGGGAAGTGGGGCTAGATGTCGACGGGGTCCCCCAGGCCTGAGAGTCCGTGAAATACTCAGGAAGCCACACGGACTTTCATAAAAAGGCAATTTCTCCAGCACGCGGGGGGGATAAAAGCCACGATATTTTCCCATTCTTCTTCTTCAGAACTTGATGAAAACATGAGACCGTGCACAGGCAGGAAGCAGAAAATGATCATTTCACAGCAGGTGGCTGCTGTGCCCGTGCAGAGTGCGATGTGGAACGGGAGGGGGTATCTGGGCCGGTGCCTCTGAGGGATGGTCTTCTCTCCGCAGCCCGGTAGGGTCCCTTCCCCTCTCGGAGTCCCCGTGGCTGTGCTCTCTATGACCCCCCTGCTCTGATGGGCTCAGACATTCCAAGTTCGCTGGGTAAGGTCAAGGTTGGCGTGAGCCCTGCCCTTTGCTGTAGCCCCTGCCCCCAGAGGGTGCCATTTGTGGCTAAACAGATCCAGCAAATGCTTCCTGGCTTCTGGGCAGAGGTGGCCAGGTGCACCGTAGATGCAAGTTCGTAGGCTTCTTACTGTCTGAACTTGACACAGCTGGGGTCAAGGGGAAGCCTCAGATCCCCATTCCCATCTCAGATGGATCGCTCGCGTTTCTATTCTGTTGGAGGAGTCGGCCTCTGCAAAAGATCACTTTTAAAGAGAAGTAAGTCTGACAGCCACCGGTGACACAGGGCTGGATCAAAACCTACTGGCTGTGTGACCGTAGGCAAATCACCCCACCCCTCTGTTGCCTGCCCGACGCTGCGGGAACAGGGACATCCGCTTCGTTTAGCGGTCGGAGAACTACAAGGAAATCATCCCAGAGCACGACGGGATCCGATGGGTTGATCCTCTCCTGTTTAGAAGTCTTACGCACAGCTGGAATGGGTTCGTTCGACTGGAAACTCAGGATTAAGTTGGAGGAAAGCGGGAAGGCAGGTGGGTGGCTGAGGCCGAGTGCAGGCAGCCTAGAAGCGCGATTGCCCGCGGCTGTCCTGCTTTTGCATCCACGGTGGAAAGAACTGGGCAGGTGAGCCGCGAGTCCCAGCGGGCACCCCCCCCCCCGCTGTCCCTGGGGAGCCCAGGGCCCCGCGCTTGGTTTAATGCTCTTGAAGTTCATGTGATGATTGAACGAGGGTCCCTACGTTGCCACTGTGCACCTGGTCCTGCAAATTATGCGGCAGATCCTGAGTCAACCTTCAGGGGCCTTCTGTGGCTGCAGTCAGCGGCCACGTCTACAAAGCAGAGGCCTTGGATGGTGACAAAGCGACGTCAGCGGGGATGTGTCGGCTCTTCCGAGGACCCTCCGGGGCTGTGCTGAGCGAGCGCTTCTGTAGGTCGGCAGGACGCTTGGCACTGAACAAAGACGGGTCAGACGGCCTAGTGAGCTTTGGACTCAACGCCCCAGGCCCACCTGCCGAACGGCCGAGTTAAGCCACAGGGATGTGGAGCCAGCCAGACGTGGATGCGAATCCTAAACCCTCCACTTGCCGGTCATGACCCTGTGCAACAGCATGGTGACTTCATGGCTGAAATGAAGACGACGATGGCATTGCCTTTCTAAGCTGTTGCCAGGGCGGGGCCGGGGGAGGGGGGGAGGCAATTAAATGAGATTGTACGTGTGGAGCACCACGCCAGGCATTTTGACTGTTATGCATTTATGCATTAGTTGAGCACCTACTACGTGCCAGGCAGTGTGCCAGGCTTTGACTGGATGGTGGCGAACAAGACCGCTGCAGTCCCGTCCTTCATGGAGCTCACAGCCCAGACACGAGGGCAGAAAATAAGCCAAGAGGCTGCAGGGTGAGTTCAGATGGTGACCGGGGTGGACCGTGGGGGTTCCGCCCCAGGGAGGAGGTTATTAATCACGTGACAGTGCCTTCCCACTCAGAAACTAAACTCGTTATGAGCTAGCCAAGGATTTCAACCCCACCCCTCTATGTAACACTACTGGGGGAAGAATTGTTTTCTGGAAATTTCCAGACGATTCCTACCCCCGCCCCGCCCCCCGCAGACTCCACGCCTGGAGAAGACGCCGAGTCTCTCCCACCTCCAGGAGGGAAAACCACCCCCCAGAGGACCCCAAACAGAGCCCCTCGCCCAGTGGCCCGCGGACCCCACCCCAGGGCTGGCGAGCGCTCACAGCAAATATGAAAGGGAAATGAACAAATTATCCTGATAATTTGTTTAAGAAGAGGGGGAAAAAAGGAACCCAAGAAAAATGATATCCAATAAGACGGTGGGTTTCTAATGAATGTGCGGGTAATGAAATAAACCCATTTAGGCCACGCTTGGCCCTGATCTTCCCAGGCCTAGATTAAAAAATGGAACATCTGTGATGATTTAATTTACATCTTAATAACAAACAGGCCTCGAGAAACCCGCGGATAAATGCCTTTTATTGCTGGCGTATCTTTCGTGCTGCAGCTTGAATGAAAACTCTGGTAATTAATTGTTTTAAGCGATTCTATTAAAAAGTGTCTGCAAGGGCTGGGTGTGGAATGTTTATGCGGGCCGGGCCGCCACAAGAATACAGACAAGCCCAGGAGCGGGCACAGAACTGAGGTGCCTTATTTTTGTCCCCCACCCCCCACATCCACTGCCTTAAAGATACCTGGTTCTTTTACTTATTCTTTTCAAAAGAGACAGACGCATAAGCTGCTCATTCCTCTTCCATTTTTTTTTTTTTTCAAATCCTCATTGTCAGTCTGGGAACGGACAAATGGATGGTCCCCTCCCTGCCCCCCTGTTGACTTAAGACTCTTCTCCAATCCAAGCTGGGGAGGGGTGGCCATGTTGGAGGTCCTGCCTCCAGCTTTCAGATGCCTCATCTGGAAAATGGGGGCGTTTGACTCTTTGGTGGCTGTGTTGTACAAGTCGGGACCTCCTTTAAAAAAAAAATCATTCCCCCCCGAAACAAACTAAGCACGTGGGAGGTGCTAGTGTCCGAGGGCAGGGCTGTATGGGCACCGCGCACAGTTTCTGCCGTTCGTGAAGCTGTCGCTGGGGGGGGGGGGGGGGGGTGGCGGAACGGGCCATAAATGTGCCATAAATGAGTGACCTCCTCCAGCCACGGTTCCAACCCTGGCTGCACATTAGAATCCCCCGGGGAGCTTTTAAAACAAACCCAGGCCCCCACCGACCCCTCAGAGGTCCTGATTTAATTAGTCTGGGGCAGAGTCCAGGCATCAGTACTTTTTGAAAGCTCTCCAGGGGGATCCCTCCTGCAGCCCGGGGGTGGAGAATCACAGCCTAGGATTCATGGACATTTCCGACGCAGCTGAGAGACATGAAGGGACGAAAACAGGGTCTCAGAAGGGAAAACCTGAGGAGCAATCAGGGGTGGCCTCCTTGAGGTGGTGGCATCTGGGCCACCATGTCCACCGTGAGGAAAAGGTGGTCCTGTGCAGATCCAGGGAAAAGCATTCCAAGCAGAAGGAGCAGCGTATGCAAAGGTTCTACAAGGGGGGACTGCTGGATGTGTTTGAGGGACAGGAAAGTGGTGTTTGTCCTGGTGGGGAAGGACGAGAAGGTTCTTCCCCAGCTGGCGGCCTCCCCCCACCTCTAACTCCTAGGCTGGATCAGGTTCCCTGTGTTCCCTCAGCACCCCAGGCAAGCCCGGCCCAACCCAAAGCCCAGTGGCGTATCATTGCCTGTGTCTATACCTGGAACAGGGAGGAGGCTGGATTCTGGACAGTGAGTGGCTTGAACCACTCGTCGAGTCATCCCCTTGGCCTCAACGTACGGGCCATCTCCATGTGGGGACCCCTGCCCACAGTTTCCTCGTTCCAGCCCCCCACCCTAGACCCGGGGTCCACAACGGAGTATCAGTACCTTTCGGGTCGAGGAATCAGCCTTCAGAGCATCATCTCAGCCTCCAACACTGGATTTCTCATCTCCACGTGTTTGTGTCTTGCTTGGGCCTGTTTTTCAAATTCTCTTTTCACGTGAAGACAATTCCGCCCACAAACAGAATCTTTACCAAAGTGGTGGTGTCCGTGGCTAACAAACATACGGGAAGGGCTCAGCCTCATCGGGAATCAGAGAGAAAAGAAATGAAAGCAATTAACATTTTCACCTAATTTTAAAAGAAGAACAATTTCTGGGGGTGGGGGGTGGTAAGGGGACTTGTTCATGGAGAGCAAGATGTGGGGAGAGGGGCCCCTCCTGCGTTCCTGACGGGAACGGAGGATGAGGACGGGGCATCGTGGAAGCAGAGTGGGGCCGCGTCCTGACGGCACGTCTGAGAAACCGAAAAGAACCAGGCTCCCTCTAGCATTCTATACGATCCTCCCCCCCCCCCCCCCCCCGCCCAGGGGTGGGCAGTGACCTAAGCCTCTACAGGAGGGGAAATGAAAAATGAATTATGACTTCTCTACAGGCAAGAATATTACGCAGCCATTGAAATGTTTCCAAAAATGAGTAACAACGTGGAGACATAATTGTAACATAATCGTTATTGAAAGGAGACACAAAATTACACAGCAAATATGATGTAAAAAATTTTTTAAAGGCACCAAGCAAGGACTCCAAATAAACAATACAACAATTAGACAAACAAGCAAACAAACCCTGGTTACATGGATGGAGACGTAAATTAATTTAGGCATTTCATCTGTTTTGTTTTACAGGGAGTGGATTTCTACATGGTCTAGTCTTCTAAGAGTTAGGATTTTTTTTTTTTTATTTTTTGCCCTCCCCCATTTAATCCCTTTCCGTATAGAGGTGAAGAGGTCAGCCCAGAATATGGCAGGCTGGGCTGAATTCCTGCCTCTCCATTCACCAGCCCTACGACTTTGGGTAAATCTCCTCTGAGTCTCTATTTCCCCCTCTGTAAAATGGGTCCAATCATGCCTCGTGAGTCTGTCGTGGGGAAGTTAGAACAAAGCCAAGGTGTAAGGTCCTCAGTGCCAGCCTCAGTATAGAGGTCAGCACATAACAAATGGCCAGCAAAGTCATGGTCATTTGCGCTGAAATTAGACTTTTTTTTAAAGATCAAAGGCCTTTTGGTTCTGGGTGTAAAAAACAATTACGAATTGAGAATTAAATGTCTATCATGACCTCTGAATCTGGGCACAGACTAATCCAAGAAGCCATACTTGAACCCAAGGGTCTCCTTCCCACCTTTTTCAGGTCTTTCCCATGTGCTCTGGGAGGGTCCCTCCTGTCCTACAGACCTTGGCCACCAACACGATCTGCCCCTTTTGAATGCGGGAGTCTGGGACAGAGAGGCAGGGAGGGTATGGAGGGCAGGCAGGGAACTCTAAGGAAGTCAGAGAGCTGTGTCAAGACTCAGAGGTCAAGATCCCCAGTTTCCTGACCTGTGAAATGGATGGCTGGGTCTGGACCGCCTCGCCCCAGTAAGCATTCCCTGGGTACGAGTGTGAAACGCCCCTGCCTGATACAACACCTTTCTGAAAGAAGTCGGTTCGATACTGAGTGCATTTGACCACATTCACCAACCTGCAGGCACCACTTAGAGGACACTCGCATCGAGTAAAGACGGTGTCTCCGGGGTACTGGGTGTGCAGCAGGCAGTGTTATGGGTGCTGAGGACACAGCAGGGAACCGGACAGATAAAGCTCCCCGCTTTGGAGGAGCTGGGCAAAATGACCATAAATAGGTAAAGTATCGCGTGGGAGAAAAGGTGAGAAACGCTGCAGAAAAAGAAAAGCAGGACGTAGTAGGGAAGATGCGGGGGGAAGGGGTTATGACCTTCACTAGGTTGGTCCGGGGGTGTCTCGTTGAGAACGTGACATTGGAGGAACAACCAGAAGGAGGAAGGGAGGTTTACGGGCAGACGCGGAGAGGAAGAGGGTCTCAGGCAAGGGCAGGAGTCAGTGCAAAGGCCCTGGGGCAGGAATAAGTCTGGTTGGTAAAGGGTGAGGTGCCAGAGTAGAGTAAGGACAGAGGGGTATCTGGACCACCATGCAGACTTCGGCCGGCAGTCTAGACATCTTACAACTCATGGACTGCAGGAGGGCTCCCGTCCGTCTCTCTGTGACCCCATGCGTACCCTGAAAACAACAGCATGCCCAAGCTGAGGCGGGCAGAGAAGCTTCCCTCTCCTCTCCACCCTTGCCCACAGCCCCATGCACAGGCCCCGGGGGGAGGGCGCAGACTCCGGTCTAAACGGCTCCATTGCAAGGCCAGCCCCCCGGAGAGACAGAGGCTCCGTGCTGGGCGAGAAGCCATATAAGCCTCTCCTCTCCCGTCCCCGTCCCCTCCGCTTCCCAGGGACACTCAAAGGTATTTTAGGAGAACTTAAAGTGCTGTAGTGCTCTACACAGTGGGAAGTCAGCATATGAGACTCATTATCCCAAGAGGTGGCACAGGCTGGAAATAGACGTCGGTTCACCGAGGGTTCGGGTTAAAAGCAGGGACGGCGGATTCCGAGAGCGCTGTGAAGGCGGGCTGGGTGCGGAGAGAGTCCCGGAAGGAGGTGGGGTCAAGAGGGCAGGGGTCTGAGAACATTCGGGAGGCGGCCTGGAGAACGGGCTTCTGGGAGCGTGGAGCCACGCAAGCCACGCCCACACACCCTGGGCGAGGCTTCCCACCTCTCTGACCGGAGACTCCTCTTCTGGGGTGGGGGGGGCCGGGGGGGGGGGGGACGCAGAAAGCCTCGCCTCGTGGAATCGGTGTGATGGGCACATGAGACAACGCACGACGACCAACCAGCAGAGCGTTGCTTCAGCAGCACGGGGGTCTACAGTATCTGCACAGACACGATATCTGTGCAACAGCCGTCTCCCCGCAGACACTGGGGACGCCAGAGCCCCCGGGGTGCCGGGCGCAGCTCTCGGCACACGACAGGCTCTCAGAGCATATTTGTTGACCTAGCCGTCAGCTTCTTGCCTGGCCGAGGGGATCCGTCTGGGCGCTACACCAGCCCCCTCCGCTTCCCCAGGGTACTACCACAGTCCTAGCAAAGACGAACCAGTCTGCGCGGCCGAGAGGCAAGGCTCTCTCTCTACTGGGGCTTTTATCCAACCACCTCTTTGAGGGTGAGCCACCAACCGACAGTCAGAGGCACAGGCTTCAGGCCTCAAAGTCTAAAAATGACTCCCCATCCAGACAGACATCACCCTCCGCGGCCTGGTTCCCCACGGAGTAGCAATATGGGCGGGGGGCCTTGAAACTGCCACTCCCTGCCTCAGCTTTCCTGGAGCCTTCTCTTCTGGGAATGGCAGAATTGCGTGGGATGCGACGTTTCCTCCTTCCTACAGCAAGAGGGAGGTCAAGTCAAGAGGTTAAAAGCCACCACACACAAGGTGGCTTCCTACCTCAGTGCCATGAGGCCAGAGGAATATTCCTTTGGTGACAGGGTCAGTCCTTGAGTCCTAGAGCAGCCCGGTCCGAGAGGAAGATCATGCAAGCCACACAGGTCATTTAAAATTTTCTAGAAGCCATATCTTCAAAAGCAAAAAGAGGGACGCCTGGGTGGCTCAGTCGGTTGGGCATCTGACTATGGCTCAGGTCATGATCTCACAGTTCATGGGTTCGAGCCCCACGTCAGGCTCTGCCACGTCAGGCTCTGTGCTGACAGCTCAGAGCCTGGAGCCTGCTTCGGATTCTGTGTCTCCTTCCCTCTCTGCCCCTCCCTTGATCGTGCTCTGTTTCTCCCTCTCTCTCAAAAAATAAAATAAAAAATAAACATTAAAAAAAACACATATAAAAGCAACAAGAAACTGAGAAGTTAATTTCGACAATACCCTTTCTTTAAGGCAACATATCAAAAACGTTACCATTCCAACCTGCAACCAATGTTCAATATTTGCAATCAGGTAGTTTAGGCTCTGTCTTTGGCATTCCGTGTGTCTCTTACATCAGTGCATCCCGATTCGTTTGAAAACGTGGATTCGTGTGGCCAAGTTCTTCCACACACACACTTGAACATCTTCCGATAAGTGGACAGAGTATCAGTGTTTCAATTTAAATCATTAAAATGAAATTAACTTTAAAATTCAGTTCCGGTTCCCTTCGCAACATGCTGAACAACCGCCCAGGGCAAGTGATTGCTCCAGAGAGTTCTCAGGCACAGTGGGGGTCCCAGCCCCTCCTCCGCCCCGAATCCTGTTTTCCTTGTTCCCTAGTCTCCTGTGGCAGCTCGCCCAAAGGCCACAGTCCCGGATCTCGCGGTCCGTGAGTTCGAGCCCCGCGTCGGGCTCTGTGCTGACAGCTCAGAGCCTGGAGCCTGCTTCGGATTCTGTGTCTCCCTCTCTGTGCCCCTCCCCTGCTTGTGCTCTCTTTCTCTCTCTCTCAAAAATAAATAAAAACATTTTTTAAAAAATGCTCAGGGTATAGGGTGACCAACCGTCCTGGTTTCCCTGGGACCCAAAGGGCACATGAGATGCGGGAGTTTGGGTGCTACTGTGGGTAAGTTTGGGGTCAGCTTGCCAAGCTCCACAGACACCAAGAGGGAGAGCCTGAGAGAGGCAGAGGGGTGGTGGGCAGAGGGAAGGAGATGGTGGTGGGTTGGCGGTCATCGCTGGGCAGCCCCCAGGGGCTGCGTTGGGGACACAGGACCCCAATCCCTCTGGCCTCATTGAAACTCAAAGAATCCTCCCCTAAATGCTCAGGGACTCGACATTTCTCTCTGTGGACAGAGGCAGGAGGGGGTACCTGCTGTTGTGGATAGAATGTTTGGGTCCCCGCCCAATTCAAATTCATGTGTTGGGGACCCTATGGCTCCCATATGGAATTGGGATTAAGAGGTGGACCTTCAGGGAGTAATTAGGATTCGGCCTCGTGACTGAGACTAGTGTCCTTTGGGAAGCAGGAGAGGGCCTGCTCCCTCTCGGCACCATTGAGGACAAGCAGTCAGCGGTCTGCAAACCGAGGAGAGGATACTCAGCACAGCTCTGCCAGGCGGGCGCCTTGAGCTTCGGCTTTCAGCCTCCAGAACCGGGAGAAATGAACGTCTGTGGTTTAGAAGCCACCCCAGCCCGCCTGTGGCATAGTTGTTGTGGTAGCTGGAACTAAGAGACTGATGTCCCTCCCTGATGCCACCTGCACCTGCCCAGGCACTTTCAACGGAGGAGCGAGGAGTGCACAGACAGTTCCCCCTCGTGCTCCAGTGAGCAAGGGGACCTAGCCGGCCACCCCTGCCCTCCCCCATCTGGGGCTCTCTCTCTCACACACCTTCCCAGGCAGGCTCGAAGTTCCCAGACTGAGCTGGCAGCACAGCAGCCCCCAGGCAGCATCAGAGAGCGTTGTGGAAACCTGGGTGACCCTGGGCGGGAGACCTGACCTCTCTGAGCTTTAGTTCGGTCTCCCATCACACTGGGGGGGGGGGGGTAGGAGCTCCTTTGATCGCACACAGGCCGTCCTTTTAGTGAGCCCTGACAGCAACCCCATTATCATCCACCTTGTGTAGATGAGGAAACTGAGGCACGGAGAGGCTAGGTGGTGCGCCTGAGTCGCACAGCTCAGAGTTGGCAGAGGCGGGATTCCCACGCAGGTCTCCCTGGGTCTCAGGCTGGAGCTTTGGCTCCTGATTCCACAGTGATCTCCCCCTCCCCCAGAGGGCTCCTCTGGGGACGATGGCCTTTCTAACTTCCATTAAATCTAAACTCCCGGACAGGTCTGGACCCAAGGCTCCAACGACAGGACTGTGGCCTCCGAGCCACCTATTCCAAAACTGAGTCGCCACGGAGTCACTCGCTGGGCGCCCCCCCCCCACCGCTCCCCCCTCTTCCGCTGGCTGAGCTGTCATGAAATCCACCAGCCTGAAATATCCCCGCGCCTAGGTGCCTGGCGATTTCCGCCTCCCCCCCTTTTCCCTCTGCTTTAAAACGTTAACCGTGAATGGATTTATTTCAAACCAAATCACCTTTCCCCGTTTTCCGGGGGGGAAAGTGTGACAGTCCACAAGGCCTGTAATTCTTTTCTCCGGAGTTAAGATTTGCTGGAGAGAAATGGATTTCCCCACATCGCACAAAGAATTCAGAGAAGAGGTATTAAAAAAGAGAGAGAGAGAGAGAGAGAGAGAGAGAGAGAGACAAAATCATTTGTCCGCTTTGGAGCGAGCGTGCGCGTGTGGGCGCTTCCTGCAGCCCCTCGAGATTTCACAGAACTTTGTTTTCACTAGTTAGTACAATTAAAATCACGAGGAGAAGTCAGGTATAAATCAAAGTTCCTTTAAACTTCACCAGAAAGATGTACATATGACTGCCTTTACTCAGCATGCACCAATAAAAGATATGTGGTCGCCTTTGGCGGGAGAGGCAGAAATAAGCAATTTAGAATCTTAAAAGATAAAAGATAATAAAAGTAATTAAGATAATTAACCACCCTGAAGAGAGAAGAATTTACTGCTGTAAATTTTGTATTTTGTTTCATTTCGCAATATCACAGATGCCACTCTGCTTAATATACAGCCCATCAAGGATCTGAGGGGCTTGCGCTGCTGAAAAAAAACCATATATAATAAAAATTTTTAAGAGAAAAGGAAGGAGGGGGAAGGAGGGGGTTGCTGCAGTTACAATTTTTAAAAATCTGGTTAATTGACTTCGGAGCCAGGTGCTTGGGCTCTCTTTGCGGCTCGCGGGTTTGGGGTTGATGGAATCTTCGTCTCTCCAAGGACAACCTCTGCAGCCATGTAGGAATCCCAACTGCAGCCCTCGCCCTGGGCGGGTCTCCAAAGTCCCCAGCTCGTACCAGCCCTTATTCTCTCCTTTCTGCGCCGTCTGGCTCCCTCCGCACCGTCTCCGAAGAGATTGTTCTGAAATCCCTGTAGACTGTGCCCCTCTCCTGCTGTATCCAGCTGGGGTCTCTCCCCAAGGCCCTAGGGGTTAAACCCTAATTCCCAGGCTGACGTTGGAAGTTCTCCAAGATGAGACCCCTGTCTCAGCCCCGGGGACCCTGACCCTTCTTGCGATATTGACACGGATCACAGTCAGGTCTTCCTAAGCGATGTGATGTTCCTCTCCCCAGGACCCTTTCCCCCACGAGCCATCTCCTGAACCTCTCTGTTCATCCTTCACTGGTCAGCTCAAGTGTCGTTAGTTCTTGGGAAGTACGCATGGAGGGGAGAAGGGGAGACACTGGGGAGGGGACCGTCCCAGCCTTCCGGGCCAGGGTGGCAGGAAACTGCATGGGACACGGAACGCCCTGAGTATCTAGCACCCACCCGGAGCATGGGAGCCTTGGAGTTTGGGTGTGTGCCTGAGTGTGCATGCACACACACACACACACACACACACGCTCTGCACCTGTACAGCCTGGCACTTAAGCGGTGAGCCGGCCAAGGTCATTGAGACAGCACCCTTGCGTTCCCACAACAAATCCGTATTTTGCATCAAAGATTTGCCAAGAGCACCAAAACTTCGTATCATACCCTGGCGTACAATGGGTGCCCCGATCTCTTTGTTAATTGAATGAATGAATGAATGAATGAGTGAATGAATGAGACCAGTCGGGAGAACAGACTTGTGAACAAATAGGTGTGACAGGGTAGCCTGAAACCAGAGGCACAAAGTGGAAGCATGGCCTGGAACGAGGGCTGCAGGAAGCTTCTGGAACAATGGAGATGGCTCTCCCAGCGGGCACGGCTGCCGCGGCTCAGGCACACACCCCCTTCTAGGTGTCCCTCCAAACACGCCCTCCTTAAGACCCACTTTTGTGTCTGCACCTCCGAGGGGACGCCTATACCCACGGAGCCAGCTGGGTGTCATGTAAATATGGACCCCAATGAGGCGCGCACCCCAGATCTCTCAGTAATTAAGTGGCCCCCATAACTCAGTAGCTAATTGCCTCCCCGGCTCCATCGGCTTGGCCCTCCGAGGCAACCAGCCCATTTCACCCAGCAGACTGGCCCATAAAAATCCCTGAAAGCACATGGATTTACTGTATTTATTTATTGGGATTTGGAGAAATATACCTGGTACCTGGGGCCTTGAGAGGGTGGGACATAATTTTGAAATGCAGATCGTTATAATAAGGAAGAATTAGAAGAAACAGCAGGCTGCCTGCCTGTCTCCCAGGTACCAGAAAAGATGCCACTGGTAAGTAGTTACCGGACCAAATATGATGGAAGCCACCCAAGGAGGCCCTGAATGGGAGCTTGGCCAAGTCTTTGATACCCAGTCCAGTTCCGGTTCCCCAGCAGGCTAATCCCACCACAGGGCCTTTGCACTCACCGTTCTTTCTCCCTGAAAGAACACACACACCCGCCTTGACAGGGTGGATCTCCTTACTGCTTAGTTAGTTCTCCTCTCACATGACACCTCCTCATGGAGGTCTTCCCTGATCCTCATTCTAATGCTGCCCGCGCCCAAGATGTCCATTAATCCGCTCTATGTTCTTCCCCAAGTTTATCTCCTGCTGCAAGTAATATGTTCATCTACTTACAGACTTGGCTGTTTTGTTTCCTCCCAGCAGAAACCAAGCTCCTTATTCATCTCGGCCACCTCTGCATCCCTGGAGCTGAGCCCAGAGCCCAGAGCCAAGCATACAGTGGTATATATATGTTGAGGGAATTAATGATTCGACCTTGCACATGGGAGATGGTGACCCCCGGCTCTTGCTTAGTCCTCTCCTTCTGCCTCCAACACCCTTTCCAAACAGTTTTCAAGCATCGTCTGGGCAGCCTGATAAGGTGAGAGCCCTCCTTATCCCCATGTTATAGGTTAGGAAACTGGGTTCCATGGGGTTAAGCAGTTTCCCTGTGGTTGTCCGAGTAGGGAGGGACAATGATGGTAATGAACCAGGTATGACTGTCTCTATTACCTCCCCTGTCAGCCATTGTTCTGGGTGGGGGGCATGTGGGGAGATTCCAGAGCTGAGCCTCAGAGGGCACCGTCCTCCTTGCTGTGGGGTCAGAGCCACATGAGGTACCACAGACTTGTGCTGAATGGAAATCGCCCTCACTCTAAGCAGAGCGAGGCCCTGGAAATCATTTAGTCTACCTCTTCATGGTACATATGGGGAAACTGAGATTTAGGGACCTGTCCGAGACCACACCACATGCTTGTCACAGAGGAGGGACCAGCATCCAAGTGGAGTGGAGTACAAGAAAAGTGGAATTTGGAGACTCATGACCCTGGTTTGGGGTCCTGGGCTCTGTTCCTCCCCTTAATCTCTCAGAGACTCAGTCTCCTCATCTGTAGAGTGGGGAGACTTATATCAGCCCTAAGGTAACAAAGATGAGAGAATACATGAAAAGCGTCCCTTGGGACGCAGTACGTGCTCAACAGATAATAAGAGAAGGTGCAGACTGAGCACATTCCCCACGCTGGACCTCAGGCATGGCACTTTACAGGTGACACCACATGTCTTCCTTACACCAAGCATGAGATGGGTAGGTACTGTTGCTAGCTCATATTAACAGAGCAAAGCAGGCTCAGAGGCATTAGCCACTTGCCCGAGCCAATGGCAATAGCAGCCAACGGCAGAGCCAGAATTTGAACCCAACTCCTTCTGGACTCAGACTCTGAGTTCTCTGTCAGTCCACTTGGAGGGTGGTTTCCTCATTTATAAAATGGGAAAAGCCATGCCAGTGGTCATCTTGCAAACCACTGGTGTGTCCTAAGCAAATTTGGGTTGGGGTCTCGATGAGTGGAGAAAAGGGTAGATAGAGAAGAGCATGAGTGGATGGGCAGATGAGTGGGTGAATAGAATGAAGGAAAGGTAGATGGATGAAGATGGTGGATGGTGGTTGGATGGATAGATAGATAAATAGGTGATGAATGGATGGATGAGTGAGTGGATGGATAGATGGGTGGATGGGTAGATGGATGAGTGGATGGATGGGTGGTTGGGAGGGTAGGTGCTTAGCTGAGTAGGTAGATGTATAGATAGGCAAGCACATCGGTTGAGGGGTGTGTGGATGGACAGGTGAGCGAGCAGGAGGGCGGGTAGCCGGGTGAGCAGGTGGAAAGAAGGCTAGATAGAAAGTGAAATAGTCCCGGTATACCACAAGAAATTCTTTCCCACTGAAAGGACACGCCTGTCTCTGAAAGACAACTGTTTCTCTCCCATCCCTTGATCCCCTACAGGCATATCACCTACAGCCAGGTTCTCAGGACTCCTGCGGAGAGCGGGTGATGCCTGTACATGCTCTCGGCTCGCGTGCTCTGTCTCTCTCTGTCACACACACGCAGAGCACACACAGAGGAGCACAAAGGCACCTCCACAAATGCTCCAGGAGCAAAGAGACCCAGGAGGTGGTCCCTTGGGCTTCTCATATTAGCATATCAATGCAGGCCCCAGGACAGAGGGACTTGGAGGCTTGGGTTTTGCAAAGCAAACTATTCATTCGGTGGTACCTCCCCAAAACCAACCTGGTGAGGGGGAAATGGCGTCGTCATTTTTTGTGTGCTTTGTGTAGAAAACAGGGTCCGCCTTGACCTCCTCTTGCTTCTTGTTTGAGCTCTTCCCATTTGGAAGAGCGTTCCTCAGAGGCCATCCCTCACCTCCACAGACCCCTGGGGGGCTGGACTTCCCCAACCTGAAAGACCTCACCGGAATTTTCTCTGGAGTCAGACACACGTGAAACTAGCTGTGAGTTTGACCTCCCTGCACCCTGACCTCGGGCCCGCGCCCTGGGGCTGAGGAGGTCTCCATAGTGGGGGCTGTTCTGGAAGGCTTTCGCTGAGCACCTATGGTGTGCCGAGCTTAGGGGTCCAGCAGAGGCCGCTATGGGAGGAAATGAGGTGATGTGAGCAAAGCACTCCACGCGGGGCCTGATGTGCGAGCGCTCAACGAGTTTGCCTCTACAGTCACAGCATATCCAGAGGTAACGAGGTGACGTGTCTATAACAGCATTGCTGCCTGAACCACGTCGCGGCCTGACACGCTGGCTTCCTGGGGGTGTTTCTTCCCGAAACCTCTTTGGCGGTTAGGGCAAAAATGAGGTCAGGTAGAAAGGGCTCCGGGGCTGCCCTGGGTCTCAGTTCCCACCTGCCCCTTCCTTTGCTGTGTGACCTCAGGCGAGTCACTTGCCCTCTCTGGGCCACACATGCCAGGCCTATAAGTGCCTTGGCTGGCTTAGCTGGGTGGTTCTCCCACCTTTACAAACAGACTCCATTCTTTCTTATTTGTCTTTCTCTTAAAAAAAAGTGAACTTGGGGCGCCTGGGGGGCTCAGTCGGTTAAGGGTCCGACTGCGGCTCAGGTCACGATCTCATGGTCCGTGGGTTCGAGCCCCGCGTCGGGCTCTGTGCTGACAGCTCGGAGCCCGGAGCCTGCTTGGGATTCCGTGCCTCCCTCTCTCTCTGCCCCTCCCCTGCGCATGCTCTGTCTCTCTCTATAAATAAAAACTTCAAAAAGCAATAAGAAAAGAAAAGAAAAGAAAAACAAAACAAACAAAGAAAAATGGCCCGAGCCCTAAGAGTGGGATTCTAGTTCCCACACTGGCATTATTTCACTCCTTGGATGACCTTGAGCAAAACACTTTATCCCCTGCAGGCCTCGGTCTCTCCCCATTTATAAAATGTGGATAACGCTCCTGTCACTCAATAACCACTGCCCTGTAATCCTGGGGCCACATAAGGTAGCTTCTCAAAGCCTCACTTTATTCACCTCTAAAATGGGTTATTAATGCTAACAAACCTCAGAGAGTTACTCTGAGCCTTCAGGGCAGTGGGAGGTACTGGAGGTCAGCAAACTGTTTCAGCAAAGGGCCAGATAATAAGTGTTTTCGGTTCTGCAGGCCAGATGGTCCCTGTCACAAGGACGCATCGCGGTGGTTGGAGCTCCCAGGAAGCCATAGAAAAACATGTAAATGAATGGGCGTGGCTGTATTCCAATAAAACTTTATATACGGACACTGAAATTTGAATTTCATATAATTTTCATGTGTCGCAGAAGAGTATTCTTCTTCTGATTTTTTTTCAATGATTTAGAAATGTAAAACTTATTTTTAGCTCACAGACCCTACCAAAGCAGGCGCTGGGCGGGGGGGGGGGGTCGTAGCCTCTGATAAACACACAAGTCGCTCTGTATCTGGCACATAGGCCCCACAGTAAATGTTCATTTTTCTCTGTTTCCACTTAAATTTAAGCTCTAGGAAGAACTTTTGAGTTCCAATATTATTTCCACTTCCAGAAGCTCATCCATCAGACCCACGAGAGCTGGCTGTTGGCTTTCTGAATATAAATCTTCCAAGATGGGGTATTTGCTTTCAACCCTGAGGCCGATCTCGCATCTGTGGCCAGTCCCTCCGAACGTGGCTTTGCAATTAAATAGAAATACTCACAGGGAACACACTTCCACCCTTATTTTATGATCTCTGGTCTCCGTAAGCGTTCATGAGATCCTAGGAGGTAGTCGGGGTTTATCCTCTCCCATCTTTCGGATGGGAACTGTGAGGTCAGCTCGAGTGGTGGAGTCTGGGGGCCAAGGCAGGGTCAGGATCTGAACCCAGGTTGTCTGGGCCCAACCGTAGGACTCCGCGGTAGGCGGCAAGGTCTTCCTGCCTTTGCCAGGGTGCAGGCGCGATGGGCCAGGGCGATGGTGCCATGGGCCCACAGATCCCCACCTCACTGCCCCCACCATTACACCTGCTCCTATGATTCGGTGAAGCTGAGTTTCTCCCCCTGCCCCCACCCAAGAACATTATTCTCACAGGGAAGCAAGGATCTGACGTTGGGCTGTGAATGGTGCAGGTGGCAAGAAATCAACGCACGAGCAACTAAATAAGATAGGATGAAAAAAGCGCGTATATGGTGCGCACGAGCTGCAGACTGACGCGGGTCGCACAGGCACCGGGTGCTGTTCCGTCACGGGGACGCAGGGACAGATTCCGCTAATGCCCCCCCCCCCCCCCCGTGCAGTGCGGGGTGCCGGGGGGGGGCCTCAGGGGTGATTCATCTCCCATGGCAGGCTCGTTCCGGGCGGCGAGCGAGGGGGGCCTTGTCGAGCGCCTCGCAAGACTGATATCCCCGCGGCCCCGGGAACGGCTAGCCCGAACACCCTCGTTTGGTTTTCAGGATTTTTTTTTTATGGGACTGACGTGGGAGTTTTCCTCCTGATGTTTCAAAGCTGTCCGTATTTACTGCTCTTTGTGTGTCTTCAGAGAAATGCGACCCCAAATATCTTCTTCGCAGAGCCGATGCGCCAGGAAGATCAGAAAATTATCTCGTCTTTAAAAAGTAGATCCTATGGGTTTTATTCACACGGGATTGAGACAAATGTAACCGCGCGGACGGGCATCCAATTGAAGAGTCAAATCCCTCTCCTTAGAAACGCTCTTGGGACGCCTGCGTGGCCCAGCGGCTTAGGCGCTGACTTCAGCTCGGGTCACGATCTCGCGGTTGGGGGGTTTGAGCCCCGCGTCCGGCCCTTGGCTGTCAGCACGGAGCCTGCTTCAGATCCTCTGTCCCCGTCTCTCTCTCTCTGCTCCTCCCTGGCTCACACACTCCCTCTCTCAAAAATAAATAAACATTAAAAAAAAAAGGAAATGTTTATTTGTCTCTCTGGCAAATCTTTTTGAGACCTACCATGAGCAGAGCTCTGGAGGTATCGGATAGAACAGAACAGCAAAGTCCATGCTTGCCTCTTTATCTTTCCAGAATTTGTGCAATATATATATATATATATATATATATCTATATATATATATCTATGTGTGTGTGTATAAATATATATATATATATATATATACACACACATAGAGAGATGCTTATTGAACACACTATATATATGTATATTATAAATATATATATTTTTAATGTTTTATTTATTTTTGAGAGAGAGAGCAGGGAAGGGGCAGAGAGAGAGGGGGACAGAGGATCTGAAGTGGGGCTTGAACTCATGAACTGCGAGATCATAACCTGATCCCAAGTCGATCACTCGACCAGCTGAGCCACCCAGAAGCCCCTATCTTTTTTGTTTAGTGTTTATTTATTTTTGAGAGAGACAGAGACAGAATGCGAGTGGGTTAGGGGCAGAGAGAGAGGGAGACACAGAATCCAAAGCAGGCTGCAGGCTCCGAGCTGTCGGCACAGGGCCCGACACGGGGCTTGAACTCACGAGCCGTGAGATCATGACCTGAGCCAAAGTCTGACACTCAGCCGACTGAGCCACCCAGGCACCCCTCACTTTTTTTCTCAATAGCTGTGTGACATTTCAAAGTGTACCTATAGCAACATTAATTAACCCCCCATTGATGGATACATAGGTTGCTTACAGCTTTCAGGCTATTGTAACCAATGATACAGTGAATAACCCAGAGCAAAATATTCTGCGTCCATAAGTGTGGAAGGAGCTCAGAGAGGACCTACGTGGTAGTCTCTCACGTTACCCACCTCGAATGTCTTGTTGCCCTCCAGGCAGGACTCGTGGTAGAACTGTACTTTCTTACCCAACTGGAGGCAGGCGTGGCCAGAGGGCTGGCCCCCGTGTTATATGGCATGTCCTTAATGTATGGAAGCTTTAGGACTGTGATACTCTACTCTTTTCTCCTCCCGCATTGGTGACCAGCCATGCTCAGGAAGGGGACTCCTCCTCCCACCAGTACTCCAAGTGACAGATAGAAATCTGTAGCAGATCCCCTCAGTCACCTTGCAATGAACATGCAGTGCGAGTCAGAAACAAAACACGCTGTTTCATACCACTGAGATTTGGGAGCTATTTGTTACTGCAGAATAACCTTGTGTATACTGACCAATACAAACTACTCCAAGTCTCCCATTTTATAGACGGGGAAATGAAGCCTTCATTTATCCCCTCTAATCACTCAGATTTAGATCTTTTCATGGCTCCCCGCCACCCACAGGTAAGAACTCTGGTTCCTTAGCATATTATTAATAGGCTTTGATTATTGTATAGCAACATACCAACCATTTCAGATCTACCTTGTGCTCCAGCCACACAGAAGACTCACCGTAGCTGCAGATCCCCCAACCTGGTTCAGGCTGTGTCCTGGATCCTCAAGTATTCTTCCCTGCCTTTGCTTCATGAAGAACTCCTACTCATCCTTCAAAACCCAGCTCAAAGAGGTGCCCATCTGTCAAGGCTTGCCTTGCCTTTTCAGGTAGCCTCTTCCTACCCAGTACTTCCCCAATCCCTTAAACAGACCCTGTGTGGGACTGTATCACACTCTTTCCTGATTGCTTATTTACGTGACTCTGTCCCCCATCCCCACACTGTGAGCCCCTTGAGAGTATGGACTCTATCTTATTCATCTCTCTGCAATGCCCAGCACAGGGCCTGGATTGGTCAGTAGATGGATGGACCAATGGATGGACGGGTGGATAGTTAGATGGATAAATGGATGGATGGAGGGATGAATGGATGGATGGTTGGATGGATGGATGGTTGGATGGATGGATGGTTGGATTGTTGGACGGATGGACGGTTGGATGGATGGACGGATGGACGGACAGACGGACGGATGGACGGATGGACGGACGGATCGATGGACAGACGGACGGTTGGATGGACGGGCGGACGGACGGACAGATGGACAGACGGATCGATGGACAGACGGACGGACGGATGGATGGACGGACGGATTGATGGACGGATGGACGGACGGATGGATGGATGGTTGGATCAATGGATGGATGAACCTTGACCTTCCAGACCTCTCCACTGCTACAGACATACCCTCAGAATAAATGTGCAGGCCACTGATGGCAGACAGAAGGTTTTAGGACACCAACGTGATTCTTGGAAGACATCATTAAGGTCTGCACAGTAAAACAGTAAGGAGGTGTGGCAACTCCTCAAAAAGTTAAACATGGAATTAACACATGTCCCCACGATGGTTCCCCTCAACACAAAACCAAAAGAACTGAAGACAGGGGTTCACACGAATCCTTGTCCACATATATTCACGGCAGCTTTCCTCACAAAAGCCAAAAGGTGGAAACACCTCAAATGTCCATCAGTGGATGAATGGATAAGCAAATAGCGGTCTAGTCCTATGACGGGATATTATGAAACCATAAAAAAGACTAAAGTACACAGACACGCTACAAGATGTCCGACTCTTTGCAAACACGATGCCAAGTGAGAGAAGCCAGATGCAAAAGGTCACATACAGATTCCATTTACATGAAATGTGCTCCACAGGGAAATCCAAAGAAACAGCACGTAGGTTCATGGAGGCCGGGGGTGGAAAGTGATGGGGATATTCTGGAAGGAGGTGAAGGTGCTGGTTTCACGACACCGTGGATGCCCGAAAAGCCACTGGAGTGTTCACTTTAAAAAATAGTACATTCACTATCATGTGAATCTCACCTCCATTTAAAAAAAAGAAATCTTGGGGCACCTGGGCGTCTCAGTAGGTTAAGCATCCGACTTCGGCTCAGGTCATGATCTCGCAGTTCGTGAGTTCAAGCCCCACGTCGGGCTCTGTGCTGACAGCTCAGAGCCTGGAGCCTGTTTCAGATTCTGTGTCTCCCTCTCTCTCTCTCTGACCCTCCCCCGTTCATGCTCTGTCTCTCTCTGTTTCAAAAATAAATAAATGTTAAAAAAAAAAAAGAAATCTTTTTTAAAATAAAAGAAGTTGGGAAGGTAGCTGACACATTCCTTCCTGGCTTCTTTCCTGGGTGCCGCAGGTTGAAAGCTGGGCAGGTCAAGCATCCTGAGCGAACGTCCCCAGACACTAAGCCGCCCATTTCCCCTGAGGGAGATGCTTTTGAGGGGGCAGAAATGCAATGCAGGGTGTCGGCGACTGGGCGGAGGGGTCAGGCAGGGGTGCAAACACTAGACACAGGCAGAGGAGCGAGAGAGAGAGGGGCGCAGGGTCAGGGAAAGGCAGGGAGAAACAAAGAGGAACTCGGGGGAGGGGGAAGAGGTAGAGAAGAGGAGGAAGGGTCTTGGATGAGTTAACAAGCCAGGAGGGCCCCCAGGCCGGGCGTGATCACTCCCCGCAGGGCGGGGAATAAGGCTGTGAATTAGGAGCTGAGAAAAAATAAGCAGAAAATCTGTTACTTTCCTCCCAGTGACAAATCCATTCCCAAGAACCAGATGGGGGCTCAGCCACAGGGCTCTGTGTGGGGCCCGGGGTAGGAAGGCCACCTTGCTGGCACACCTCCCTACCCCAGCTGGGGAGTGGGCACATCCCAAGGGGCTCTCCCGGGGATGATGAGGGCCGGGTATCCTGTGCAGTGTGGCCTGGGCGCAGGAAGCCTTTCTTCCTCTGAGCCTCGCCTCCCTCGTCTGCAACTGGAGCAAACTCTCTTTTCCAGAAATGACGGCAGCAACATTCTCAGAGGCTTCAGCCGAACGAGGGCTGCAGACTCATTCCCCTCCCTTTGCACCTGCAGGGACTCGACTGAGAGTAGCGGATGCCCCGTGACTTCCAAAGTGAGGTCATGAAAGGTAACGTGGCTTCCTCCTGGCGACCCTTTCTGGACACTTGCCTGGGAACCCGGCTGCCATGTTGTGAGCCCAGATCGCCCCGAGAGGCTGTGTGTGTGTGTGTGTGTGTGTGTGTGTGTGTGTGCATGCTCACATGTGTTTTCCCCAGCTCACACATCCATGGACAAAATTAGTATCATTGTTTTAAGCCACTAAGTGCTGGGAGGGTCTGTTCCGTAGCAACAGACAACGGCAAGACTGGCAGGGTGCCCGCGTGCTGCCTTCACCTTCAAGGTGTTTGACCAACGGGCAGTTCTGGCTGGGAGTCCACCTCCCCTACCAGGCGAGTGCTCCACGGTTGGGGTGGTCTGAACTGAGTCCCCGCAGCCGTCACCACCACCGCCAGATTCATACTGTGCCCTCCCCAAAGTCGCTTACACCTTAAGCCCCAGGACCTCGGAACGTGACTGTATTTGGAGACAGGGGTTTTAAAGAGGTAATTAAGATCAAATGAGGCCATTAGGGTCACCCTAATCCACGATGCTACTGTCCTTATCAGCCTCCTGAACCGTGAGAAAATACATTCCTGTGGTTTAAGCGCTCCAGGCTGCGGTGCTTGGTTACGGCAGCCCTGGCAGACTAAGGTAATCGTTGAACCTACTTTACAGATGGGAACACAAAGTGCTAAGAATTAGCGCCTCACCAGGCTGCCCAGCCTGCAAGGGATGGCCTGGGCTTGCCCGAGGCCTGAATGTAGCCCAAGTAAAAGAGCAGTCACTACTCAGAGGCCCCAGGCTGCATCCAGGGCAGACATTACCAATCCATCCCAGCACTCTCTCCCCCCTCCGCAATGTGATCTGAGTCTCTTCTCTAGCCCTGGGGGCCAGCAATGGCCAGAGGAAAATATTTTGGGCACAGCTTTCCTGCCCAAGGCTGCCTTAATCGGGAGCCCTTCGGGGCACTTTCTCGGGTTCTGTGGGGGTTGTTAGGGTGTAATAATCCCCAAGGAGGCCCTAGGATTAGCCCATTGTCCCCTGGGCTCTGTGAGATAAGCCAGGACTCCCCACGCAGACTTGTCCAGGGGGCAGAGCTGAGCCCACAAAGGGGAAAATTATTGATAAATGTTACCATCAAACGGAACCCTCTTCTCCTGCACAGTCCCCAGCCTTTGGGTCAGGAAAGTTTAGCAAAACCCTTGCCTTGGAGTCCAAGGGACCCCACCCAGTCTGCCCACGGGAATCATCCAAGACATTGAAATAATTATCTGAGCTGCCCCCATCTCAAAAAGGCTTGATGGGATTGCCCAGGGACAGGCCCAAGCATAGATTTTTATTCAGAGTTACCTGGAGATCTTCTCAGACTCTGAGAATCCCTGATGTAAACTTCAGTGCCCAATGGAAACTGGACATAGGAAGGGGGTCCTGGGTTTGAGGATCGTCATAGGTATCCTACAGGTTTCTCAATGGGGCAAGCTTGTTGCTACCACAGGACCTTTGCACAGACTGTTCCCTCAGCCTCCATGCTTTGCAGGTTCCTAATCCTCCCTCAGGCCTCAGCTTAAACATCACCTTCTCCAGGCTGCCTTCCTTGATTACCCTGCCTTTTTCCCTCTTCCCTCTCATTTCTCCCTGTTGTTTTCCTTTATATCTTTTATAATGTTTCCCAATTTTGTATTCACTGCTGTCTTCTCACTTACTATATGTTTCCCCCACTAAACTGTGAACCCAAGTTGCGACTGTATTTCTGATGTTCACCCCTGGGCCCCAGTACTGAACAGAATGCCTAGCACAGAGTAGGTGCTCAGCAAAGACTTAGTGAGTGAATTTAACGACAAAAAAAAAAAAATCAATTCTCCACCCCGAGCCTCACTTTGCCGTGAGGATTACGTGCGTTAATTTCTGTAAAGTGCTTAGAAAGTTCTGCCCCGTGTTCATTAACTATGCTGGCGCAGATCAAATGCTGAGCACAAGGCCTGATCTAGAATAAACTCTCATCACCGATGATCAGTTACTATTATCACTCTCACCGTTGTTGTTGTTTGCCCTGATAACACAGAGAAGGCACCTAATAAAACTGTGAACTAGGAAGGGAATGTAGCCTTGGACCAGCCACGAGGGTGGGAGACATGGCTGGTGGGGGAGGCCTCCGTGCTGGTCCCGTGTAGGGTGGAAAGCATGGCTCAGAGAGGGGAACGCACTGACCCAAGGTCACCCAGCAAGCGTGAGGCAGGACCACAGCCCGGAACTCTGGGCTTTCCCTTTTCACTCCTGGCCCAGTGCCCTTAGGCAGTTCTGTCCCCTGCATGTACTGGGCCTGGGGGCTCTGGCAAGGTCACAGAGGTCAGGCCCACCTCTGCCCCCAGCCCCAAATGCCAAGCCTCCCCCAGGGTGGACCAGTGGCCACTTGGTGGCACTGTGGAGTCACCACCAACAAGCAGCCACCAGGGAACCCCATTCTAGTCCAGTGTGGCCAAGAGACCTCTGAAGAGACAAGAAAGGATGTCTGTACTGATCTCATCCCAGATGAGGAAACTAAGGCCCAGAGAGGGGCCAGCACGCCTTGCCGAAGTCATGCAGCTGGTCTGAGCAGGCAGGCAAACACAGGGCTCTTACGGAACCCCTACTATGTGCTAAGCCTGCAACCGTCTCATCGGGTTGTTTTGACAATGCGGGAAATATTCTCCCCATTTTCCGGATGAGGACACTGAGGCACGGAGAGCTGAGGTGGAAATACAGGAGCGATGGTGATAATAACAGCAGTAAATATTATTTACAGAGTGCAACACGCACACACGATGCCAATGCATCAGGCCAGGGCCACCAAGGCCAAGGCGTGGACGCCAGGATCAACCCATTTTGAAGAGACAGAAACTGAGACTCAGAGAGAGGAAGTCATCAGCAGAGGTCATGTAGCCACGGAATGTCTGCTGTCGGGACATAGTCCTGCCCAGAGAGGGTGTGGCTGATTGTGCCGTGTCTCCCGATACCCCAGACGACTCCAGGCCAGCACGAGGGCTGGCCTCAGACCGAGGCCGGAGTCAGCCTTCCAGAGATGGGGAAGACCCAGGCCCTTCTCCAAACCCACAGCCGGCTGGACTGGGCTTCCGTCGGGCACCTGAGTGCCTGCTGGAATTTGGGGGTGCGGAGGGCTTCCAGAAACCTCTCCACATGGTCCGGTAGCCCCTGGTCCAGACAAGAGCAAGGGGACGCCGCTTCATGTCCCAGGATGGTCTCCAGGACCCCTTAGAGGAAGAAGACGCGGGGGAGGCCTGTAAGGGACAGGGTAAGGGACAACAGAGAAAAGGCAGCCAAAAGATAATGAGGTAGAGAGACCAGAGGCTGTGCAGAAGTGGGGACAGAAAAAGGACAAGAGACAGAGAGAGACAAATTCAAACAAAAGCAACCGAAACAGAGAAGGACCCAGAGTCGAGGGAGGAAAGATGCATATCCAGAGACAGAGGGGAGAGAGACAGAGAGACAGAGATTAGGAGACACCGGAGGTCTCAGGGACAGACGGGGACAAAGGGACGTGGAGCCACAGGGACAGAGAGAGATGTGTTGGCGACGGGAACACGGAGTCAGACAGGCGTCAGGAGAAGGAAGCCGGGGCCAACTCTCAGGGGAGAAGGACCAGGAGGTCCAGCAGACAGAAGCCATGGAGAAGAGGGGGGAAAAAAAGGACCAGAAAGATCAGAGAGAAGCAAAGAGGAAGGTGGGATTGTAGAGAGAGCGGAGGGGGAGGAAGGAGAGAGGCAGGAGGAGGAGACGGTCAGAGGGTAGCGGCCATGGGGTTAGGGGGCCTCCCACCTGGAGACCCTCCCTGGGCCCTGGACACTAGACGGCCAGGCCCCACCTGCCCCACCCCTGGGGACCCTCGTCCCACAGCAGGGGCCTGGCCGGGGCCCAGGAGGGCAAAGACCAGGGTGGGTGGACTCCCGGGACCTCTGAGCCCAGCACCCTCCATTTCCGCCCACTCAGCAGGCCCCCCGGAGCACGTCGTTTGCATAAAACAATATTCCTGTGGGGGATGCTAATGCGCCCTGCTATTTCTGCCTCTCCTGGATTGTGGTTTGCATACATTTGCATACCCTGGGAGAATTAAGCTGGGATCATGTAAATGAGCCCACCAGCTTGGGGGTGAGGGGGCCTCCCAGCTCCCTGCCTCTCAACAGGCCGTGCAGGCCCTGCCCTTCCCTTGGGAAGTGCCCCAAGGGGGACCCCTTGACACAGAAGGATGAGCTATGTGAATCCCCGGCCTGAAGCCACTGTCCAGCCAGGTTTTCGGGGAGCCACAGGGAGCTTTCAAAAACCCAGCTCTGAGCGTCACAGCCTTCTTTAAATCTTTCATGGCTGCGGAGGTCTTAGAATAAAAGGCCAAAAGCCCACGGGGCCTCAAGGGCTTGTCCCTGCCAGCCCCCCCAACCCAGTCTGCCCCTCCCTCCAGACACATGGACTCCCTCCTCTCAGGAGTTGCCCTGACCAGGCTTCTGCCGGCCACAGGGCCTTTGCACCTGCTCTCCCCGCTGGCTGCAATGTCTTTCCCCTCCCCCTCCCCACTTATTGACATCTCCTTCATCCTTCAGACTCAGGTGGAACACAGACGTCCTTGGGGAAGACCTGTTGTCATCGCCAATCTCACCCCCCTCCCCCATCAGACATTCTCATCCCCCACAGACCAACCCGTGGGTGGCTGGGATTATTATTGACGCAGTACCTTAGCTCACGCCTGTCTCCTCCGTGAGACCGTAAGAGCCACGAGTGCAGGGACCCTGTCTTCTTTAATCACTGCCCCACCTCCGACCAACACCTGACGGTGCCAGTTACATAGAAGTTCCTAATTAATATCTGTTGAATGAACGAATGGGGCAGACCTGCAAATTCGTTTCCCAACCTGGAGTCTTCAGTGGCCCAGCCACCGACGATGTGCCAGGCACCGGGTGAAATATTCTATGTGTATTATCTCCGTGCCTCCCCAGCATCCATACATGGGAGGCATGGAGATTAAACCGCTGTTGCCGATGAGGAAGCAAAGACTCAGAGGGGGAAAGCCAGGGGTTGAGGTCACACAGCAAGCGCGTGGCCAAACTGGGAGTCTAACTCGGGTCCGTATGACCCCGGAGCCCCCAGCCCCGCTCCTGCACATTTTCTACTGACCCCTCTGGGAGCTTCCCTTGGCCTCGTGGGGGGCGGGGGTTGCACGGAGATGCAGAAGCAGGTGCAAATCCGTGCAAGGATGAGCTCGCGGGTGTGTGCGTGCCCGCGTGGCCGGCCACTCGCACCTCAAACCCCGCGAGTGTGTCTGTGCATGCGTGTGTGGGTGCTCACGGGCACAAACACGCCCCGGGCTGTGCAGACGATCACTCGGTCATTCAGCAAACGCTTCATGCGGACCCCCGTGTGGCAGGCACTGTGCCGGGAGCCGGCGTGTGCTGAGGACAGACTGGGCCTTGCCAGGCTTCTCGGGCCTTCTGACCGAGTGACTGGGTGACAGTCCCACACACATCTGGGTATTCAGTCACACGTGCACCTGCTCTGCCACAGCACAAGAGTGGCAAGCCCACGGGGCGTGAATGCATGGCGGGAAACTGAGGCACGCATAAAGCACGCGGACCCCTTCCACACAGGGGGCCGCCGTGGGGTGCAGGTTGCTCTAGCACCCTGAGTGTTCAAGGGGGAAATGGAGAGGCGAGTGACTTGCCCAAGGTCACTCAGCCGTTGCCAAAGCCTGAGATGGACCAAGGAAGGGCAGCCAATGGCTGACAAACAGGGACTTGACCCCGACAGAGACCTGGGCTCCGACGGCCGCTGCACCTACATGGGGCTGGGGGACCAGTCACTCTTGCCCTAAAATCCTAAGCAAGCCTCACTGCCCCTTATGCAAAATGGGGACGGCAGAGAATTTCTTCTTCAAAGGCTTAGGTGGACTAGATGCTTCCATGGTGCTGACCCACAGTGAGCACTTGATCACAGACAGGCAATCCATTAATATTATTACACTTTCTTATTCAGCTCTCAGGACTCCCCATCCAGTGCTCTTTGGGCAGTCCCACAGCACCGCCCCCGAAGCTGGGCACGCCCACACCTCCTCCTGAAGGGGGTGTCCTGTGGGCCCCCCCCCAGCCGCCACAGAGAGTGAGACTGAACACACGCGTGTTGAACTCTTGCAACACTTGGCCTGGAAATGGAGGGCTTTCCCCCAAGAACATTCCACCCCTGACGTCAAGAGTCCGTCTTGCTCAATAAGCCAATACCTGTTAAATTATTCAGAGGCGATCATCCACCACGGCTGGGCATTTCAGAGGAGCCGGTGTGGCCCATATGCAGGCACCTGGGCTTGCGAGACAGGAAGGGACGGGTGTGGACGGCAGAGCCGGAGGCCGGAAGGTGGGTGGGAGGTCACGGTCAGGCAATGTGTCCAGACTCTTCCAACAGAAGTCAAAATATGGTGGGAAACAGACACAATCATCTTCCCTCCCTCAATCTTCTCTTGGGGGGGGACAGTCTACTCTGTGCCGACACCCACCTAACATCCTGCCCTGAGGTTTAATGGCAGAGGGACACCCATCCTGGGCTGTGTAGTGGGTCACGTTCAGGTGGGAACACAGGGAAATCCTTCACCACAAGGTTGACAGATGGAAAGCTGTCATCTGAGCATCCGGAAGGCGGATGCCCCCTGGGTCGGAGGGGAACCCCAGTGGTCCAGCCCATGCAGGAGGGGCTGGGAACCCCCCTGCTTGTCAGGAGAGACCCCTCGGCTGCCCTTTGGGAGCAGAGGTGTTCCTGGAAGACAGAGACGCTGTCCTTGCTGAAGGGGGAAATTTCCACCTTGTTTGTAGTCATGGCTCCACATATCGGGAGCCCCAGTATATTAACCTGCAGGAAGAAAAAGCTTTCCTGTAGAATGGCAGACAGAGTCCCAGCCTCACCCCGTACCTCCAAGCCCCTGCTAGAGAGCCAAGAGTATATGAATGCCGCCCCTGCACTGGACACGCCAGGGTTCCCATCCCGGCTCCACACTTGCAGTCCGAATGCCACTCAGGCCCTCGGAGACTCTGTTTTCTCATCTGAGAAATGGGGTACTCAGACTAACTTCATTCGCAAGGCTGTGGCAAGGGATAAATGAAACCGTGCAAGGGACACGCGAGACACATAGTAAGTGCTCAATAAACACATCTTCTTGGGGCGCCTGGGTGGGTCAGTCTGTTGAGCATCCGACTTCAACTGAGGTCATGATCTCGTGGTTCGCAAGCTCAAGCCCCACGTCGGGCTCTGTGATTCTGTGTCGCCCTCTCCCTCTGTTCCTCCCCCACTCTGACTCTCTCTCCCTCCCTCTCTCTCAAAGATAAATAAAGATTTAAAAACATGAGGGGCGCCTGGGTGGGTCAGTGGGTTAAGCGTCCAGTTCAGCTCTGCTCATGATCTCAAAGTCCGTGAGTTCCAGCCCTGCATCAGCTCTGTGCTGACAGCTCGGAGCCTGGAGCCTGCTTCAGATTCCGTGTCTCCCTCTCTCTCTGCCCCTCCCCTGCTTGTGTTCTGTCTCTCTCTGCTTCTCAAAAGTAAATAAGCGGTAAAAAAAAAAAAAAGATAAAAAAAATTGCTTATAAAAATAAATAAATAAATAAATGCATCTTCTTCACTATGACAATTTTCATGAAGCCTTGGGTTTCTACTAAATTTACCACCATCTCCCGGTGTGACCTTGGGCAAGTTCTTACCCTGCTCGGGGTCTCAGTTTTGCCACTTGAAAAGCCCAAATGACTTCCAGGGGCCCTTGCTGCTTTTTGGTCACAACTTCTGCCTCTCGAACTCTGAGTTTCTCTGCAGCCACGCCGGGGGTCACTCATTTCCCAGGAACATCAGCCGGAAAGGTCGTAAGGATAGCCTGAAATATGGCTCCCAAAGTAGACGGGGTCCCCGCTGACCCTCCATGAAGTCCCCCTCCCACCCTGCCCACAACCACCCCCCCACCGAAACCGACAGTGCCTACACCCCAAGAAACCGAGGCACAGAGAGGTTAAGCGACCTGCCCAGGGTCACACAGCTGATAAGCAGCCCAGCTGGAATGTGAACCCAGGCTATCTGGGGCTCAACCCCAACCCCCCTCAACCCAGAGACACCACAAATGGTGGAATATTATGCACACGACGGTCCGGCACCTGGTGACGTTTGGGTGAGCCGAGACTTCCAGGGACACAGACGCTGCCCTTCCTTGGCGGAGGCCCGGGGGGGCTGGCCTCGTGGAACCCCTGCTAGGCCCAGGGGAGGCCCGACTACCTCCTTCTAGCCTGTTGGTTTAAAGAAGATATTCAATTATCTCAGCTGCGGTGCTCGCACGTGCTCTGATGAGCTGAGAAGGGAGAAGCAGGAGCCCGCATCACGTCCTGTCGGAGATAATTAGAGGCAACATCACTTTTAAGGAAACAAGCCTGTGGCCAATTGTTCAAGATTGATTAAGTTGGTGGCCCGCACGAGCAAGTGGGAGAGAGGACGGCCGTCGGCCCTGATCACATTGCCTGCCCCTTGCAGGGGTGACCTCCACCCACCAGGGGCCATCGGCTGGGTTGGGAGGCCGGGGCGCATGGCTGGCAAAGCCTGCAGCTGACATCCTCCCTTCCCGGGGGCCTGCAGGCTTTATAATGGGAATTTGGGGGTGGACGCGTGGGAGAGACTGCCTGGTCCCTCGAGGCAGGACAAGGGCAGGGTTCAGGCCTTGCTAGAGAAGGCATTGTTTACTGAGCATCTGCCATGCACCGTGAAGATACAGCCTGAAAGGGTGTTCCGGGCAGCAAGGGCCGTGTGTGCAAAGGCCCTGAGGCAGGGGCAGGGCTGGCAGATGTAACGAGCCACTGGCATTCCTCGAGCATTGTCTCTGTGCCAGGGCTCGGGCTCCCTCTGACCTGTGAGGGTGACACTGAGACGAATCACAGATCCTAGATGAAGAGTCTGAAGGTCAGAGAGGTGAAGCCACTTGCCAAGGTCCTGTCGGTAATAAATACGTGACAGGGCTGGGTCCCTTTGCTGGCATGACTGTCCCATGAGCCCAAATCCACCTGCCCCAAACCATAGCTTCCCAGCAGGTCAGACGACCTTGAAAGGCTCTCGGATTCACTTTGTTCTTGTTCATAATGGGAAACTGAGCCTCGAGGGGGAGGCAAGGCACACACCAGCGGGCTGAGAATCCAGGGACAAACGCATCCTTGTGTCGGACCCCAACGCGCCATGTGAGACACCCACGATGAACAGAGACCACAGTGGGGAGCTGCTAAGGTAGAGCCAACCTGCTGGTTTTCTCTAAGCTAGCGGGCATTGTCCTTTTGTCTGACATCTACCCCCCAGAGCTATGCCAAAACAGCATTTGCAAACTGTTTTGGGTTCACATACTCTCTGGGATGCCCTTTGAAAACCCATGGTTCCAGTCCCTTGAGTTTGTAAAATGCTGTCTCCTGAACCCCCCTTGGAAAGTCACAGTGCCTCTAAAGGCTCTGATAAGTCCTGCCACAAGGAAATCTGCTTATGTTTCCTTAGCCCCACATCTCCAAAACTCATGTGAGCACTAAATCTTTACAAACATCCCCAGAATGGGGATTTCCCGGGAGTGCTTGTGGGAAATATCAGTCTTGTTAGGAGAAACTAAAATGGTCCCCTGATCTTGAACAGAAGAATTGTGAATACATTTTGGAGGGTGAATGAGATAAGCAAGTGATGGAGAAATATTTACAGAACAAAAAGGCTGGGGCGCCTGGGCAGCTCAGTCGGTTAAGCGTCCGACTTCAGCTCGGGTCATGATCTCGTGGTTCGTGAGTTCGAGTCCTGAATCGGGCTCTGTGCTGACAGCTCAGAGCCTGGAGCCTGCTTCAGATTCTGTGCCTCTCTCTCTGCCCCCCTCCCCTGCTTGTGCTCTGTCTCTCAAAAATAAAAAAATAAAAAATAAAAATAATAAAAAAAAAAGAACCAAAGGGGCTATCTGTGCAGCGAAAAGAAGGCCCAGAACTTCAAACCCCTGGGAGAGTTCCTCTCTACTTCAGAGAGTGGAGTTAGGGCAAGTAAGTGGACGCTCTTGTGGGAAAGGAGTTAGCACTTTTCAGTGGAGACCAGCTGTCCTGGTAAGGAGTGAGCTCCCCATCACCAGAAGTATACAAGTAGACTCTGGAAGACTGCTGCATGAGGACTACTAAAGAACAGGTTTCCTCTACAACCGTGGAGTTTCCGGGGCGAAGAAACACAACCCAGGCCCAGGCCAGGCTCCATTCTCCACCTCTCTCAAGACTGGGCAGAGAGAAACCAGGCATGTCACATCCATCTGACATTAGGAAAATTCTTATAAATAAAATAGTTCCTATAAAAGCTGTATGAGCTCTCTCCAGTCCATCTCATCTCGACAGTAATAAAACCAAGCCCGTAACTCCAGCGTCGTCTTGCCATCTACAAGAGGAAACGCTTATTTTAAGAAGTATAAAAAGAAAAGTAATTTACAGTCTATTAACATTTTAAAAAGTGTGTTAGCAAGAAGGGGGAATACATTACTGGCTCGATGAGGGGATCCAGAGAGACGAGGAAAGCGGAATCATAGAAATTTCCCTCGGTCTCCATTTTAACCTGGAGAAATGCAGACCCATCCTGAATCTTCCAGCAGCCCCGCTCTCCCGAGGAAGACGGTGTGATCGCGACAGGGTGGCCGGGAAGGGTGCAGGGTGGTGGGTGGTGGTAACGAGCAGGACGGGACGTGGGTTCGGGAGTCAGATCTAGGTTCCTGTTCTGGCTTGAGTTCCTGGTTGCTCTGACAGCTTCCTGACTTCTGGGAGCCTCAGGCAAGGTGTCCACTCCGTGGACAGAATAAATCCCAGGGTCTTCCTGCTTCTTACGCAATATAGACGTCTTAGCTTCAAGTGAGACTTGGGAGGGTGGCTGGAGGGGTGGGAGGTGACCCCTTGGGGCGCCTTGGTAGGTCCCCCACCTAGCCTCGCCCCCTCGCCGGGTGGATGGGCCCTCAGTGTGTGTTCCCAAAACTGAGCTGGGCCCTGGGCCGCAGCTGAGTGGGGTGGGGATAGATTGCAAACTACAAATCAAGGGAAATAGATACGGAAACAATTCCAACAGGACGGACTCCAAGGAAAAACAAGCCATTCCTTGGAGGAAGGCAGCCACGCAGGGCTAGCCAGAGGGAGGAAATGGGGCCTTGGGGGAGATGCCAGGGGGCTGCGGGGGGGGGGGGGTGTGGCAGACAGGGGGCACCTGGCGAGATGGGCGGTCTCCATGTGGCGGGCCTTCGGGGCTGGGCTCAGCAGGCCTTCACTTGCCGGGACCCGGGACACCACAAATGAGTCCCTTCTTCTTCCAGAGCAGCACGCACGTACACGCACACGCACACCTCTTGTACAACACATGTCCTCACAGCCACACACGCATGCTCACGCGCACCGCCGGACCTCGACATCTGTCCTTACAGCCGTGTGCAAACGTGCCACGCCCCATATGTGTTCTCACGTACGTCCGCACTGTTGCCCATTCGTACGTGCGTGAACACGTACGCATGCTTCATGTACACGCCCACACGTGCACACGTGTGCCGTTCACAGTCACCCACTGGTGCACACGCGCCGCCAATGTACCCACGCCCTAACACACGGTCCACACACGCAGCCGCCACACCTGCCCACGCACGCACACTCACCAGTACGCTTCGCCCCTCCGGGGGCCGCGCGCACACGTATTCTCCGGGGAGAGTGTCTGTGGGGCGCAAGTGTGGGGCGTGGGGCTGCTGGAAAGACGGCATCTCACCTCTCAGCTGCCTCCCTGCCCCGGCCTGTGTTTGTACAGCTGGTCCCTCTCCCCCAAGTGCGGGGAGGCTGCAGGAAGAACGACGTCGGGAGAGAGGGCAGGCCACTGCCGGCCCTAATCAAGAATTTCACACCCCCAATGGGCCCGGGCTCCTCTGCAGAGCCCCCGCATCCAGCTGGGCAAAGGCCCAAAGCTGGCTTTGTTCGTAGGCTGCTGGGGACGGCAGGGGCCCCCCTCCGGGATGGCCCCCTTCCCAATCCCGAGGGGCCGGGCTCCAACCTCGCCCATGGCCTGAGTCCTGCTTTCCCCCCAGCTGGGTGCCCCTCCAAGGGCCAGCAGGCACCAAAGGGGCCTTTGAGAGCCCTCTGCCCATTGTCCTGTCCCAGACCGTATCAGTGAGGGGAGGGGCTGCAGATCCCCCAACACGCTGGCCACCAGCAGGCTGGGGTTCCCCGTGAGGCGATTTTGAGACTGGAATCTGGAGAGGCTCATTGTCAGAGCTCCATACCAGCCCTGCCCCCCACTTCTCCGGCCCCTCGCAGTCAAAACCACCCACCCCCGTCCCCCCACCCTCCCATCTCCAATGCCCTTCCTCTCTCAGCACAGACAGCGGGTCCCCATCACCTTTCAAGACCAATACAGATGCTGCCTCCTCCTCCAGGAAGTCCTCCCTGACTCCCCCTCTGCCTCCCCAGGGTGGAGTGGGCAGCTCTTTCTATGCCCGCCAACGCCCCCACCCCTGCTGCCCGCCCTTGCTCCGCCTCGCCCCTCTGGCACCGGGCTGTCACCTTCTTGCCTTACTTACCTGTGTCCCAGACCGTGAGATGCCAAGGGCGGGGGCCAGGGACTTCCGTGTCGCAGTGTCCCCAAGGTAAGCAGGGGCCCTGGCACGCGGTGGGTGTTTGCGGCAGGAAGGAGGCATCACCCGGCGGACGGTAGGATGAAGTTCTGTGCTGCTGCCTCACATCCGCGGGCCTTGTGGGATGAATTAGGTCCCCGATCTTAATTCAAGAGTTAAATAATACCACACATCTATTACAAAAAGTTAGGTAAATTTCCCCTTCCCTCCTGTCATTACCCAGAAAGCTGCCAACTTCTAGATTGTAATTATGTACATGAATAATGAAATTAGCATATCTGTCAGCTCACTCCCTGCTCATTACATATCCCAGGAAGATCCATGTGTTCTGATTCCAAATCACCCACCTCTGGAGGCCGGCTGGGCTCCGGGCTCTGGAACGGCTCCTGGGGGAGGGGCCGTGCATCTGCAGCCGGGGCTTCCGGGAGCCCCCCAGGGACCCTCCTGACCAGCCTTTAACGGCATCTAATGGGTGGGTGGGAACCATCAGTGGTCGGTGCCATGGCAAGGGGGCTGGGGCTGCGGGATGGCGGTTGGAGGCGGAGGACCTGAGTCCCGGGTGCACGCCGTCCCACTGCCGGCCTGTGGACGGGCCTCCCCGGGGCCACCTCTCCCACCTGTGAGGTGGGGGCGGTGGCAACAGACGTCTCCACCAGCGAGGACTGTGGGTGAGCAGGTCCAAGTTCTGGCTTTACGGCTCACCTGCTTGTAGCCTAACCCTCAGTTTCTCCTTCTGTAGAATAGGGATAATAAGGCAAGTGTAGGGGTGGCTGGGCGGCCCAGTCGGTTGAGCGTCCGACTTCAGCTCAGGTCGTGATCTCGCGGTCTGTGGGTTCGAGCCCCGCATCGGGCTCTGGGCTGACAGCTCAGAGCCTGGAGCCTGCTTCCGATTCTGTGTCTCCCTCTCTCTCTGCCCCTCCCCTGCTCACACTTAGTCTCTTTCTCTGTCTCAAAAATAAATAAACGTTAATTTTTTTTTTTTTTAAATAAGGCAAGTGTAAGGATCCAATGATATTCCATTGTGCCCAGCACATAAGTGCTCAATAAACTAAGTTATGGTGGTTGTCATTGTCTGGATAGGTGTTCCGCCCAGGCCTGAGGCGAGCTCACGCCGTCATGCACGAAATGTGTGTGTCCCCCCAAAACTCACACGATGAAGCCCCACCCCCCAGCGTGATGGAATCAGGAGGTTAGGATTGCTGTCCTTATAAGCATCCAGAGACGGCTTGCTTCCTCTCCTGGCTCTCTGCCAGAGGAGGAAACAAGGAATTGGAGGGCTACAACCCGGGGGAGGGTTCTCACCAGAACCTGACCGACCATGCTGGCGCCCCGACCTCAGATTTGCGGCCTCCAGAGCCGTGAGAAATGCATTTCTGTGGATAAGCCACCCGGTCCGCGGTATCATTACAGCAGCCGGGGCCGGTGAGGACACCCTTCTCGTACAACTCGTCACAAAATGGGACCAGAACGAAAACCAGCAAGTCCGGACCCGGGTCTGCCTAGCCTGTCTACTGGGGGTCCCCACCTCCTGGGTCTCCCCGGGATTCTGCTGGAATGCCAAGTTCTGGACTCTCCCTGCCCCACCTTGCCCAAACTGCCCTCCAGGTGGGACCAAAGCCATAGCCGGGTGGGTGGGTGACACATGGCCCGGTGCCTCTCACTGGGTGTTCCTTCACTTCCTCACTCGTGCTCACCCCCTAGAACCTTTATCCCAGGGCTCCCTGTGGCTAATGTAAGAGGCAATGGGAGCCAGCACGGGCTTGAGAGCAAGAGAGGGCTAGATGCACCATCCGGCTTTGCCAACTGTCCATGCCAGGTGGCTCTGGGGACCTTTGTCCAAACTCCTCTGACCCCACAGAGAAGGACCCAGGGCCCCAGCTGGTGCCACCCTCGCTACACCCTGGTTTTGTCTGACTGGTACTGCGGGGCTGGCTGGCCTCTCCCCAAGCCCACTAGAGCCCTGAATTGGCTGGGCTCATTTGCCCCTGGGGGGACCAAGATGGTCAAGACCTCCTCCTTGGTATTCACTATCTAAAGCTTTGCCACCATGAGCTGAGTTTTTTGGGTGTTCTTTTTGCTTTGGGGGTTTTTTGGTCCATGACTCTGAGCTGGGCCATACTGTTACTCATTTTGCAGATTGGGGATGGAAAGGGCGATCCCGGGGTCATGGCTGGGGGAGAGTCCACGGAAGCATCTCGCTGAGACCCACGAGTCTGGGCCTCAGCGAGAAAAGAGGCTACCCATGAACTTACATTTTTCCCACCTCCTTCCTACCCCCAGTTCTCCATGGCCCCTGTAGGCCACACGCCACGTAGGTAGGTGCATGTCGGTAATAATACGGTCATCATAAGAGGAGCCAACAAACTGAACAGCTACTTCGTGCTCGATGCGTTTTGCATATGGCCTCCCCCCATTTAATCCTCGCAACGCACTTAGCACAGGGGCCGGCGCCTAGGAAGAGCCCGATAAACGCCTGCACGCGTGGGAATGAGTTCCTTAAACAACAAAGAACAGAAGCAAACGTCTTGAGCTCAGCCCCGTGCTGGGAGTCGGACAGACCTGCGGTCACATCCTTGCTCTGCCACGTGTTAACGGCGTGGCCTCGGCCAGGTTGCATCCCTCCTCTGAGACTTGAGGCTTCCCATCTGTAAAGTGGGCACGATGGTTATCTGCCCATCAGGCTGATGTGAGCACGCCATGAAGCTCCGTCTGTAAAGCGCTTGGCACGGCGCCCGGGTCAGCCCGGAGCGCAGACACAAGGTTCTTGTTATTGTGTTGTTGTTGTAGAGACTGTTGTTTCCAGCTGTCCGCTCGGCTAGCAATCATGGGTTAGGAAACGAGAGAGCAGAGGTCACACATGCGTGGTCTGGAGGCCTCATCCGACTCCCAGATGTGTTTTGTTTGGCTAACGGAGGGCTTCGTCCATTTTCCTTTTAATTGAATTAGTTGCCGGCATCTAAAGATTGGGAGATTTCACAGAGGTCTGGTCTCTCCCTTGGAACCTCAGAAGTTTGAGCCACATCGGCACCACGTTCGCCCAGAGCCAAGGTCAGGCTGGGGCTGAGAAGCATCTCCCTCTTCAGCTGAGGCAGGATGTTCCCAGTCTGCCCCAGTCCCCGCGCCTCCGTAATGCCTCACTCCCGGCCGGTTTTACTCACAGAGGTGGTCAGCCTGCCGCTGGAGGGGCGGGGGGCTGAATTGAATAGCCCTGCTCTAGATTTTCTGGTCCCCGAGATCCGCCGAGGAAGGTCCGAGCCAGTTAACCAGATGGAGTTCGACCAGAAGAAAAACACCCACCTCCCAGTGGTAACACAGGCTCTTCTCCCAACATCACAGCAGGAGGCCTGGAACGGAGCTCGCGCAGCCCCCGAAGGCTCCGTCACCCTCTGGCTGCTGAAAAGCCACCTTCCCACCCACGCCCACTTGAGGCGCCCACAGAGAGCCTGCTGCCCTCCAGGAAGGAGGAGGGGGAGAGCAGGGTAAACAGCTCCCATCTGACCAGTCCGGGCTGGAGCTCCTCGACTCTAATTGGGGACACAGTAATGAGATGATGGCATACCGGACCGGGTCTCAGCTTTCAGCCCGAGGTCGCACAGACAAACCATCAAGTTCTCCTGACGTTCCTGAGCCGGGCCGCCTTGCCAAAGAAAACTCAGGCGAGGCTTGTCTTGGCACTGACTCAACCCCCAGCCTCAGCAGGAAAACCGAAAACATTTACACAGCTGGACCCCGACGCCCGCTCCCCTCAAAAGTTTGTCAGGGCTCCGGCGGCCCGACTGACTCGGGGGGCACCTCTGAAGGGGCCTGTGTTCCCGAGCACGGCCAGGCAGGGCCCGGCCAGACAGAAAACACTGCGGCCATCCCCAGGAGGCGCGAGAGAAAGTGCTAGAAAATGAAGGCTAGCAGGGGGCCCAGGGGGCCGGGGTTGGGTCTGTCCGTTGCTCGCTGCCCCCGACTCCGACCGCATCTGCACAGGCCACCCTGGCCAGCCCGCCACCCCACCTGTGCACGTTGGCCAAGAAAACGGTCCCGAGAGATGGCCAATGGAACGCCAGGCGCCGGGGGCCCCCATGCTGACAGCTTTGAGGGACACCCTCTTCACCACCCTCTCTCGACACTCAATTCCCCTGTCTCCGAGGCTCTCCACATCCTCTTCCCCGCAGCCAGGCATCCTCGAGAAGGCCCGTCTGGCATCCCGTTCTCATGACCAAGGATTACGGCGAAGAAGTTCCCAGAAGGTGTGGTTAAAAGCCAGGGGGCCAAACACATCGACGAGCATGCTGCGGGGGGGGGGGGGGGGTGGTGGAGGCTGGGGTCCCCAATTACCCCCAAAGCCCCTCTCGAATCCCTCTGCTTCTGTCCATCCCGGAAGTCCCTACCGCAGTCCAGGCCGGCATCATCTCCTGCCTGGGTGCCCACAGCAGCCTCCACTCTGGCCTCCCGGCCTCCACGCCCGACACCAGGGCCCGTTCTTTGAGACAAAGACAGCACGACCTTTTCTATCGTCTCAATTGCAAAATACAACTCACACACACAGCAAAGGGCAGAAAATACGGTTTTGCACAATTTCAGGAATTGTCAGCCAAACACCTATGTGACCACCAAACGAGTAACAGAAACTCAGAAGTGCCTGCCTGCCCCTCCCCGCGCCCCCCAGGAGATTGCTCCCCTTTCCCGACCTTGGCGGTCAGCGTTTCCTTGGTTTTCTCTAGACCTGAAAACAGCGTGGTTTTAGTTTTACCGGCGATAGCATTAATGACGTCATTATGATTTTTGTGTCCAGCTCCTTCCCTTCGACAGCGTATGGTGGGATTCACCCAGGTGGCTGCAGGGCACTGTCGCTTATTCATTTTCACCGCTGCATCCTATTCCATTGCGTGACCATGTCAGTGCTCCTTTGTTTTACTATTGATGCGTTTGGCGTCACTTCCTGTTTGCGGCCACTTAAAGACTATAAATAATCTTACCTTCTGGCACCCCCATGCTCTGCACGTGGTGAGTTTTGCAGTCACAGGCAGGTTCTGGGATCAAACACAAGTTCAAGAAAAGCTGCACTACCCAAAACTAAAATTGCTTGTTTTCCTACAGGACTTGTCAGGGCCTTTCACGTTTTAATGCCTCGATGTGCCCTGGGACTCTGCACAGGCACCGCCTCTGTGCCTGGCCCAGATGAGGCAAGGCTGAAGAAACCTGTCTTAGGCAGTAAGTGGGGTGGATGGAAAGGATTGGCCTTAAAACTCTGGTCACGGTTCCTACTGCTTCCTGACTTGCTGTGCAGACTTGGGCAACCCCCTTGCCCTCTCTTAGCTTCTGCGAAACGCAAGTTGATAAACTGTGGCTTCCTAAGAAGCTTCCCCCTCTGACACTATAATACTCATGTACAGTGGTTTTAATCAGCCTATAAGACTGGTGGGAGGCAGCATTTGACCTGGGTCTTGGGGGTTTATGCATTCCTGGCAGAGGAGCGGGGAAGGAAGGACAGTGCGGCCATATGAGTGGAATCTGGAATGCCTAGGGCTCATTTAGGGGAAGTAAGAACAGCGGGCCCGCTACGGAGGGTTCATGCAGCAGAACAGTAAAGAAAAGTGTTTATACGAACTAAATCACTTCATTGCCAACCCTGTTCTTACCCCTACCCCACCATGGGAACCACCAAAGGCAGCCAGAGACCTTATGACCTACAGCACGCATTCTCATTAGAAGTGAACTTTGTTCCTCGGGGGGCGGGGGGGGGGGGGGCGGTGAAAAAATCTTACACACATACATACCGCCCGTAAGTAAATACCTAATATATCTGCAGTATGAAAATTTCGTGGCTGGAGGTGGGAGACAAGCAGGAGGAAATGTCTAAAAGGGCTCCTTAACAGGACAGTAATTTTTAAAAGCCTGAGGGAACCCTGAGCTACAGGTGGCGAATTCAAATGAGCACAGGGGCCAGGCAGGATACTTAGGGAGAGAAGGAGGCGGCGGGTGAGGCAGTAGGGAGGGGAGGGGACTGTGGCAAAGGGAAATGTCCAGACTAAATACAGTACATCCATTTTTGTTTTCCCAGATCATGGCTCAGGCTGCACAAAAACCCTTCAGCAGGTTGGATCAGCCCTGCAATCCACCGGCTTGCGACCTCGGGTTTAAACAAGGAACCTGATCAGGCCCAGCTTCTGGGGCCGATGCAAAGACAGTACTCACTCCAGCTCAATGCCGATTGGCCGCCACTGTGTGAGATCTGCACCCCCAAGCCCCTGCCAACACACACACACACACACACACACACACACACCCCACTCCAGTGGCTTCTTCAAGCATCCTCCCCCGACAGGATCCAAAGCCTGTTCCACGGTGTGCACGCATGCATATTATGGGGATTAATGCTGCATGATGCATAATTAATGATACTGAATAAATATGCAGATTGGCAATCACTGATTGACTGCTATGATCAGATTCCTCAACATGGGCTAATTGATTGGCTGCCTGTAATCACCATATCCCACACCGTTTTCTCCAGCACATGCGCAAACCAATCCTGGCGAGGGGTGGGGGGCGCCCCATGGCCTCGTCAGTCCTGAGAGACACAGACCTTGTGTTGGAAACTTTTCTCACCGGTCCGTGTAAGGCGCCCTCGGCCCATGGGCCCCGTTTCATCAGTGGGAACCAGCGATGTGCCAGCACGTGAACCAGGTCTTTTGCAAACACCCAGGGAAGTCTTATCATCACCGGTTCGTAGATACACAAAGAACGGCAGAGAGAGGGCATTGGGAGCCAGGGTTCCAGACCAATCGCCGGACGCCAGCATCTACGCTTTTCCTTTTCCAACAAGTTCCTGACCCTCCGGAAGCTGATGGTGCAGCGACCTGATGGACACGTTCTGTGCCGGGGGCCTCTTGACTTACCCACGCGCCCCTCAGAACTCCTTGCCCCCCCACCCCCCTCTCCGGTCTTTCCATGTGGCTGGAGCGTCCTCACAACACGGTGGCTCCGCTCCCAGAACGAGAGTTCTGCGGGACCCGGGTGCAAGCTGCCGAGCTTTATGACCCAGCGTCAGAAGTCCCAAAGTTTTGATTGGTCAGAGCAAGCTGTAAGCCCCGCCCAGAACCAAAAGGAGGCACACGGGTCCCACCTCCTGAGGGCAGGACTGGCAAAGAATCTGCGACCTTCTTAGGGAGCCTCGGTGGCTCAGTCGGTTAAGGGTCTGACTCCCGGTTTCGGCTCAGGTCGTGATCTCACGGTTCGTGAGCTCGAGCCCCGCATCAGGCTCTGCGCTGACAGAACGGAGCCCGCTTGAGATTCTCTCCTCCTCTATCTCCGCCCCTCCCCTGCTTGCGTTCTCTCTCTTTCTCTCAAAATAAATGAATACATAAACTTAAAAAAAAAAAAAAAAGAATTTGCAGCCATCTTTACTCCAGCACATCCACCTACCTGCCCTCTTGAAGACGTTGGTGAGAACAAGAGTGAAGGGCTTTAGCTCCAGGCCCGCTACTGACGATTCTGCAAGTGTGAATTAATCATGTCGTCACCAACCCCCAGCTCTAACCACACAGCCCGGGACTCTAGTCCATTTTATTCCTAGGACATGCCACCATTCCTCCTGCCCCAGGGCCTTTGCACACACAATTTCCTCCCCCTGGGATGCTCCTCCGCCCACCTCCCTTAATCTGGGTAACTCCTCGTCATACATTTGCTCTTGCTTGAAGCGTCACCTCCTCCAGGAAGGCCTCCCAGACTGCCAGAGCAGACTGGTTCCTTTGTCAAATGATCTCTGTCCGTTAGCCCAGTGGCTGACCCTCACTGCCAACACTCGTACCCAACACACACATCTCCTCTGGGAAATGTCCACCGGGAAGCTCCCTGTGGGAGAGCAAAAGGCCTCGGCGAGACTGGGTGAGAGCGGTTTTGTTTCAGCAGGGACAGCTTCTGCTGTGAGCCCCTGTGCGCACTGGGGCTAAATCCGTGAGAGCCGCGACGACCAGACGACCCCCTTGGAGACTCGGTACGTCTCCACCGCCACCAGTCCTGAGCCCAGGGGCCAGGATGCGTTTGAAGAAAAGCCTGGTTCGCCTTGTTCAGGCAGCAAGCGGGCTTGCCCTCCGCACAGCTCTAGGAGCTCAGAACACGTCCTTACACAGGAACGAGTTCTCTGGACAGCAGTCGGGAGCTCGGGCATGGCCTCTGCTACCATCCAAAGGGCGCCTGCTGGTTGCCAGCTCCCCACCACCACCCCTTGAGGTGGGCACATGGGTAAGCCCGTGTTACAGATGAGGAAACTGAGGCCCAGGCGGGAAAAGTGACCTGCCCAGAGGTACCCGGTTTGTCGGTCATGGATGGACTGTGGTCTTTGGGGTGTGTGGGGGACAGGGGAGGGGCACTGACCTAGGGTCATCATGGGCTAGGGGAGGGAATAGCAATGACAGGAAATGCAGTGCCCCCCCCCCCAAAGCACAGGACGGCACACGCACACACACACACACACACACACTCACACACACTCACGCCCTCGCACATATATGCAAACTCTGCACCCAGCCCCACACGCTTACAGGCTCGTCCTTATGCGTCCGATTCACACGCAAACACACCCACGCGAGCACACTCATGCTCACATGCTCAGTCACGCGTTCACACGCTCCCTGACACATCCCAGCCCTCAGACACCCTCACATCTGTACACGAGTCTGCATCAGACACACAGCCGCACGCTTGCTCACACGCGTGTGCTCGCACGCACTCGCATCTGCGTTTGCCTACCCTCACACGTTCCCACTCACACATTCTGTGGCTTCCGGAAGCATCCTCTGCCTGGGTGGGAAGCCGCACGCTGCCCGGCCGCACGGGGCCAGTGCACAAAGCGACGGCCGCAGCCGACAGCACCCTGGACAGAGGGTGGGCGCGCTGACTTACCATCCCCGGCACCAGGGGGTCCCCCTCAGCCCAGCATCCGGGCGGTGGGCACGGGCAGAGTGAATCTGCATCCTCCCGGCTCCCTCCCTTGCCTGCTCTGGCCCTCCAGGCAGACAGGACGGACTCCCACACAAGTGCTCAGGCTTTAGAGCCTGCTCCAGCCTGGTCCCACCACCTCCTCAGGCAAGTTCCTCACCTCTACTTGGCCCCAAAGAACCCACCTCGAGGGGCCGAGTCCGAAGAAGATGATTCATCGAAGGCGCTTGGCATTCGCTTACCACGAAGCTCTCAATAAACGTCAGCCCTTAGGAGTCGCGAATTGTTATTATTATTTGCGATATTATTTTGGAAGATGGCTGCCATTTGGCCATGAGTGTTGCGGAGGGGTGGCAGGAAATTGCTCCTGAAAGCAAGCTTCGGCATCCGTAGAAGGTGGGCGGAGAAGAAGCCAGAGTAACCAGAAAACACGGAGGTGGGGCCATTTTAGCCATGACGCCAACAAGCAGCCTCGTGACGCCCTCAGCGACACCTGAGGGCCACCCCATACCAAAGACAGATGACACCAGGCTGGTTCGACTCCTTCCCCTGAGGCCCGGGTCACGTCTCTGCCCTTGTGGCAACAGCTAGAGCCGGGACGCCCCCCAAAATGAGCCTCGCTTGATTCCCACAGGTGGCAGTGCAGAAATAAACAGAAACGCCACCAAGAGCCTCTGTCGCCTCGGACAATTTCCTTGGGTTGTCCTTCAACTATGTAGAATAGAAAAGGGACCAGAAGACACGATTAAAGCAATGTATGATTCGCCATAAATAATAAATCAATAACCGTCGGTGATTCGCCCATCTCTCTTCAACTGGGTTTAAAACAAAAAATTAAATATAGAACAAAAGGAACTATAAAGGAAATACAAGAAGCAGCGGGAGAGAGATTTTCCTGCTGTTTCTTGTCTTAAAAAAAAACCACCCTCCAAGGGAATCAGTCTTGGCTGAGGGGGAGGGCTGGGTGGCTCTGTGGGGGGTCATCATCCAGGCACGCCGCCTGGCTAAACACTCACCCCCTCCCCAAACCACAGCTTTCGTGCTGCACAACAAAGGAGGGAACCACCCAGAGCGAGGCCGGGGGCCATGATGGGCCAGCCCAGCTTTGGGCACGTTGGACTGGACTCCAAGCTCCGCCATGTTACTGGCCACATGACCTTGGTCCTCGCCGCACCTCCAGGTCCCCCATCCACAAAATGAGAGCCAATGTCCATCCTCCAGGGACCATTGGGAGGGTGGAAGATCTACCAGAAGGGTCTCGAACCATGGAGACAGCTCGTGACCTCATCCGGGTCACGTGGCGTCCTGGTCTGAAAATGTGCCGCCATTTTTGTTCACAGCATTTCTTCAGTGGGTTCTAGTGCCTTCTGTAGCCTTTCACGGTGCACGTTGGCTCCAGAGTTCACCTGCTGACCCACACCCAGCCCGCCTCACTGTGTTCCTGCCACCGGTATTTTGTTGAACGCCTATCATGTGCGTGCCAGGCGAGCCTCCCTCTGCCCCTGAGCTCTGAGCTTCTCTCTCTCTCTCTCTCACAAGACAGCAGAGGAAGGCTGGGAAGTGGAGAGAAAGGAGAGGGTGGCTCAGGTGTCCAGCTCTTCTCTCCGCCATCCTGCTGGCCGGGAAACCACCTCTCCTTCTGTGACTACAGCAACTGTCCTTGGCCAGCAGCCTCAAGTCTCCAGTCCTGGATACCCAGCCGCCCACGGGTTTGCCCACATGCCTGGTGTGCCACCTCCTATCGTTTCCCCCTCCCCCTCCCCACGGCCTTGACCAAGTGACCTCACAGTGCCCTTTCCCTCCGACTCCGGGCTCAGCAACTTGCTTTGGCCATTAGGCTGGCAATACTGTGGCACAAACAGTGGTTTTAAAAGCACTTGTGTGACTGCTTGTTCCCAATTTTGCACTTCTGCCGAGGCCACGCATGCATGCTCGGGCTAGCCCGCTGGAGGACGGGATGTGTGGAACTGAGCCAAACTCCCCAGCCATGCCACAGGAGGCCGTCCCACTCCGGGACATTGAGCAAGCCCAGCCAAGGTCAGCCGAGCCCAGCCCGGGGCAGCCGACCCCCAGCTGCAGTCGGCTGAGCTTTAGGGACTGCTTGTTACGTAGCATTATTGTGGTCGTAGATTACTGATACAGTTGCCAACTCCCCAGCCTTGATATGTGCCCACCCTAAACTCACTTTCTTTGTCCCCACACCGTCCACGGAAGCCCCATCTCCCTGAATGCTCCTACCTTCTGCCCAGTAGCCCGTGCCAGAAGTCCGGGCATTACCCTCAACTTTTTCCTGGCTAACCTTCCCACTTACAGGTGCTGTGCCATAAACCCCACCCCTAAACATCTCTGGCCTCTGACTCCTCTCTTCTAAATGCCCGGCTCTCATACTCTCCTATTCCATATCCACCCACCTCTGAACTAGTCTCCCCCATCCAGACCCCTCCCTGCCAATTATGTATCCATCCAGCCTCCAGGAAGGACTTTCTAAAAGGGATTCTACCTAAAACCATGCGCCAGCAGCCAGAAATGCACTCCAGTCTGGCTGGCCTCGCCAGACACAGACTCCTATTTTACTCCCTTAAGTATCCTTCTGTCCAGCACACAAAATTACCACACCCTTCTCTGCAAACACCATCGTCTCTCATGACTCTGTGCCTTTGCATATACTCTTCCCACGCCCCCAAATGCTTTTCCCTGCTTCTCTCATGTTGGTAATTTCTATAAATCTCCTTCGTAAGTGATTGCAAGCACCACCTCCAGAAAGTTGCAAGCTGCCACGGGCAGAGGTGCAGCCGCCCGGAGGAGCGCCTCCTTTCTGTGAGTGGGAGACAATTCACCCTCTTCCTGGAACTGAGGGAAAGGTTGGTTTGGGACTTTGACCAGTCTGCTGCAGAAACCATACGGAGGACTGGTTTTAAGTCCTGGCTTGTCCTCTCCTTAGCTGGGACCTTGACTGTCTGGTTCTTGGCAGTCACCGGAGTTGCTGGCGAAATGTTAAGAGCCGAGGACCCATCCAGCCCCGTAAGGAATACAAGGGTTCATTGGATCCCCTCCTGATCCCACTGTGCAGAGGAGAAAACTGAGGCTTCAGGAGACCAGATGATTTGCCCAAGGCCACACGACTTTGGTGCAGACTGATGTAGAATCAGAGGTGTGCTCCCAAGGGGTCTCCAGAGATCAGACCGGGAGCGGCCCCAGACCCTCCCACTTTTGTCTTCCCTTCCACCCCAGCGGGGTCCCCTGCCCCCAACTCTGTCTTCCCTGACTTGCTCACCTCCTGTTTCAGTCCAGGAGTGCCCCTGACCCTTGTCCCTGGGGCCAGCGTTAGATTACAGACAGAGCTCCACCAGGCAGGGAGGGGAGGCCCCGCCCCCACCCGTGACCTCTGCCGAGGGATGAATGGGGGGGGGGGGCGGCATGAGGCAGAGACCAGGCGGCCCAAGGAGGGAGGAGATAAGAACATAAAAGACAACCGGGGTGCTGGGGCCAGAGTCAGGAGCCAGTGACAGACTGTGAGACGGTCCAGTCACAAATGGGAAACCCGCCTGCCCGGCATCCCGCTGAATCTCCGTGGCCAATCCAGGCATGGACCGCAACCTCCAGACTCCTGATCCAGTGCTCCTCTGGGCAGTAAAAACAATCTCCCCTGCCCTCTGTCAGAGTTCTGCCTTTCCCGCAGGCGTGCCTGTGTTCCAGAAGGCACGCCTAGACCCAGTTTTCAAGTAGAGAAACTGAGACCCCGCACAGAGACCATGGAGCGGCTGGAATACACCCCCAGCCTCGTGTCTCTGGGTCAGGGGAAGACGCAGACATTCCTGGATCCTGATGTGGTGAGGCGGTGGCGGGGCGGGGGGGGACAGTGACACAGCAGAAAGACACTCACATTCGTCGGTGCCTCCTATGTGCCAAAGTGAGCAAGACAGGTGTGGGCCTCCCTGTGCAAGGCTCACAGCCAGAGGTGGGAGACTCCACCAGTGGGTCTGTGCGCTGGGCCAGGCAGTGACCAGGGGACTCAGGAGCACAGTATTACTTTGTGAGGCACACGGAGGGGCATTGCTCGACCCATTTCACAGATGAGGAAAAGCCGCTCGCAGAGGGGATGGCCACCGGGCCCTGACCTTGAACCCCCTTCTCCACTGTCTCACTGCCCTTCACGTCCCCCGGACCACCCTCGACTTGGATTCTTTCGGTCCTGAAGACTGTCCCCGGAGGAGATGGCAGAAGCCTGGCAGGGCCACAGCAGACCACCAGCATCAACCAGGGTCCTCAGGGGGCTTGGAGACGGGGGAGAGGCCTGAATCCCGTGCCCTGGGACGATGGGGGACCCCGGGTGCCACGGAGTCTTGGGATGTGCCTGCCCCTCGTGGGGGAGCAGACACACACGCTCACACACGTGTGCACACCCACTGGCCGTGGACGCGGCCAGTCTGGAGCTGCTGGATGCCAGGACGGCACCCGAGCAAATACAGAAATCCAGATTTCTCACAGGCACTTGCAGCAGGCTCCCGCGGGGCCAGGGACTCCTCTCCTCTCAGGGGCCGTGGAAAAGGCCGGCTCCGCAAATAAAGCACGTTATTTTGCAAACACAGCGCGTTCTTGCACAGCCACCCCCTTCCACCCACCCCGTTCCTCTCCGTCCTCAGCATTCCCTGGGGAAGCCTCCAGACCACGGGCCCTGGCACGCTCGTGCTGCACTGAGGACTCTGGGGGCTGGGCAGAGAGGGATCCCGCCCAAGGTCACACAAGCGGGAAGGGGGGGTCCAGCCTGTGGATGGAGGCCAGGCCCAGGCGGCTCAGCCACATCCCGTCAGCCTTCTGGAAAGTGATCTCGGGCTCTTTCCTTCTTTTCTTTCCCCTCGGCCTTACGTATTCTTCTGTCCTTGTTGCTCTGCGTGTTTTTATTTTCTCCCTCAATCCTTCCTCTGCTTGCCCCCTCTCCTGTGTCTCCTCCTGAGACCCCCTCCCCTCTCCCCTGCTCTCCTTTGCATCCCACCCGCCCCAACCCACACTCAGTCTCTCTGACCCCCATCAGCACAGGCCTGGCTGGGTCCCCCAGCCCCAGCTCCGGGGCACAGGCCAAGCCGAGGGACCCAGGCTAGCCAGGAAGCCCCCCTCCCTTGCCACCGGGCCCACCAGGCTATATCTGCAGCCACGAAGGAGCCCCCACCCCAAATGAAAGAGCAGGCCCCTGATGCAAGCCGGGCTGGGGCTGGGCGGACATGAGCCCTGATTAAAGAATGTGCTTCCCGCGCAAGCCTGGTTTGCATTACCTCCGGCCGGGCCGGCTCCAGGCTGACAGCTGGACACACTTTTCCAGGGTGCGGGGAAGGGAGTTGGACCGTCTGTGTGCACACATGCGTGGGCTCCGTCCCGGACAGCCCCGTAATGGCTTTCGCATGGAGAAGGAAGCAGACTTCTCCAACCTCAAGCACCGATTTTCCTGTCAAGAGATTCTGGATTCAAAAAAAGAAAAAAAAGAAAAAAATTATAATCACAAAGAAAAGGGCTTTGCAGTTTGCACAAAAGGGCCAGGCTGTGTGAAGTCAGATTCTGAAATGGAACCAGAATCCGGAGACAATGAGGCAGGAAGAAAGAAGGGGAGAGGGACCGGGGCGGCTGTCCCCCGGCCCCCGTGGGTGGTGTGGTGGGGGGGCGGGGAGCAGAGGGGCACCCTCTGCCTGAAGGACTGGCTCAGCCCAGCCATCCCTTCAGGGCCACCTCCCACTGGCATCCCTGGGAATTGTCCAACTCCTGCTCCACAGGTGGGAGAGCCCAAGATCCCAGCATTTGGCTCCTGGTCTGAATCCCAGCGCCTTCATGGACCGCTGCCATAGACCCACCCAGGCCCAGCTTCCTCCTCTGTTAAAGGGACCCTGCGCCTCGCTCCTGGGGCCGCCGAGAGAAGTCTCTGAGCTGAGACCACTGCTGGCTTGTTCGGGTTTCTGGGCTGGAGTGAGCTCTTTGTCCTCTGTGGAGAGACTCAAGCCCAAAGGCAGCCAACCCTGGATCCATCCAGGCCCCGGCTCTTGTCTCTGTGCCATGGGCCCTTGGGGCCTCCATTTGCCCGTCTGCAAAATGGGCAGGCGGGACGTCTCAGATCTTCCAAGTTTCCTGATCTGTTGTAGAACCTGTCAGGCAGAAGCTGGGGTTCTCAGGACAGATCCCTGCTGGGTCTCCTTGCTTCTCAGCTATCGCACACATGTCCAGCCTCACATGGAAGGCCTTTTTCTTCACCCGAGGGCCCTGTGTGGGAGATGGCTCTTCCTAGGAAAGTCCTCTCTGACTCCCAGCAGACCAAGGGCCTCAGATTTCACTCGTGCGGCCCTAAACATCGGCTTTATTACCCTGTATGACACCTATTATCTCCATGAAGTCTTTTTCAGTATCTTCTTAGGCCTTCTACACTGTAGCACCTGAGAGATCAGGGACCCCAACCTGTTGATTCCCTACCAGTGCTCACTAGTGGCATGTCTAATTCTAAGAAATTAAATATAGAAAGCACACTAATTATGTGCCAGGCACTATGGCTACAGCAGTAGATGGATGGATGGTTGGATGGATGGATGGATGGATGGATGGATGGATGGTTGAATTGTTGGATGGATGGATGGTTGGATGGATGGTTGCATGGATGGATGGATGGATGATTGGATAGATGGATGGATGGATGGATGGTTGGATGGATGGATGGTTGGATGGATAGATGGATGGATGGATGGATGGTTGGATGGATGGTTGGATGGATGGATGGTTGGATGGATGGATGGTTGGATGGATGGTTGGATGGATGGTTGGATGGATGGTTGGATGGATGGATGGTTGGATGGATGGTTGGATGGATGGTTGGATGGATGGTTGGATGGATGGATGGATGGATGGATGGTTGAATTGTTGGATGGATGGATGGTTGGATGGTTGGATGGATGGTTGCATGGATGGATGGATGGATGATTGGATAGATGGATGGATGGATGGATGGATGGATGGATGGATGGTTGGATGGTTAGATGGATGGATGGATGGTTGGATGGATGGATGCTTGGATGGATGGATGGATGGATGGATGGATGGATGGTTGGATGGATGGTTGGATGGATGGTTGGATGGATGGTTGGATGGATGGATGGTTGGATGGATGGATGGATGGTTGGATGGATGGTTGGATGGATGGATGGTTGGATGGATGGTTGGATGGATGGATGGTTGGATGGATGGTTGGATGGATGGTTGGATTGTTGGATGGATGGATGGATGGTTGGATGGTTGGATGGATGGTTGGATGGGTGGATGGATGGATGGTTGGATGGATGGTTGGATTGTTGGATGGATGGATGGTTGGATGGTTGGATGGATGGTTGGATGGTTGGATGGATGGATGGATGGATGGATGGATGGATGGTTGGATGGTTGGATGGATGGTTGGATGGTTGGATGGATGGATGGTTGGATGGTTGGATGGACGGTTGGATGGATGGATGGTTGGATGGATGGATGGATGGTTGGATGGAAGGATGGTTGGATGGAGGGTTGGATGGATGGATGGTTGGGTGGATGCATAGATGCATAGAGAGAAACTAAGTACATACTGCCAGGTGTATGCAAGCCCTCCGCATGAATGATCTCATTTGATTTTCTCATTAACCTTAGGAGGCCGGTGCTGTTACTATCCCCATTGTGCCAATGAGGAAGCCGAAGCCCAGAGAGGTCAAATAACTTGCCCAAGGCCACACAGCCATCGTGGTAAAGATGTGATCCAGTCCCAGGCAGTCTGGCTTCAGAATCCATGGCTCAATCTCTCAGCTAGAATGGGGCCAACACCAGGAGATCATGAGGGCAAACATGCCTCCCCACCTTCACTGAACTGTGGGGTTTCTGGGAACAGCGGCCAAGGCTGGCTCATCTATGTTCCTAGAAACAGCCTAAGAAGTGGCTCCAGATCCTCCATGGGGTGGTTTGGGCCCATTTTACAGCTGTGAGGACTTGTGGTTTCACTTTGCTCCAAATCCACCACCCCCCCCCCATTCTTTCCCACCTTACACACACAAGTGGTCATTTACCGGCTGTCTGACCTTGGGCAGGACTCCTCACCGCTCTGAGGCTTGGTTTGTTCATCTGGGCAATGGGAATAATGAAATCTGCCTCCAATTTAATGCCCTCATGTTGCAAACATGCACCCAGGCCAGCTCCGAGCTGGGCACACCCAGGAACTCAAGCCGGAGCACCATTTCAGAGGGCAGCTGGGGCCTCTGCAGGGGAAGGACTCACGCCTCCGGGACCCAGCTGGCTTCTGGCCTGGGTCCAGCCTGGCTGCAGCCGCCAGTCCTCTGGGCTTAATATCCTTGGCGGCAAGGCTGGAATAAGCTGCCTTTCAAGAGGGGAACTTTATTTATACGCCGATGCCAGTCGCACTCCTGCTATTAGAAATTTCATCGGCTCCTCTGATTTAGGGCTTGCCACGAGCTGCCCATCGCGGCTGCCTCCTGGCCCGGCCTACAGCTCGGCCAGCCTTGTTCCAGCTCACAGCGGCAGAAATGAACATTATTTAATTTCCCGCCAGCGGGCAGTGAGAGCCAGGGCTCCCCCTCCCGCTGGACGACGTATTTATTCAATCCTTTTGGGAAACCGCGTCTGGGGAGGGATCTGCTGGGCAGCTTTAGGGACAGTGATAACCCTTCCCTCCCAGGCCTGAGCAGGAGCCCTCCTGCCCCCTGGGGACCAAGGAGGGGCACCCCAAGCTGGGGGTCCGGAGTGATCTGCCGCTCCTTGACGCTCCAGGGTGTCTTGGCTTGGGAGGTGTCCGTGGCGGACCCTGGATAAGCGCTCCAGGGCCAGTTTATCTGGAAGCAGATCCCAGGGAGCACCCACAGGGGACTGAGGAAACTGAGGCCGGAAGGGGATAGCATCCAAGTCAGGCTGCACAAACAAGCAGGTCCCGTTGGGGGCACCTGGGGCTCAGGTGGACAAATTCCTCTGGGAGACCGTGTAGAACACGCATCTCGGGGTCCTGCACCCAAGGGGTGAGAAAAGTGGAGGAGTTTTACCCCGCACCCATCTGTCATTGGATGAGGACTCCCCCCCCCCCCCGCCACGAGGGGAGGGGCCTGAAGTCCCCGGCACTTTCCCCTGCTCCGCATCAGACCAAATGTGTACCTGTGGCCCTCTCGTCCTCTTGCAGGGGGGAGAACACGGGCAGGTGCTGACCCCACGAGGCTGGTCATCCTCCTCGTCACCTGTTAACTCCTCCTCTTTCCTTAAGCCGCTGCTCAAAGGGCGCCTCCGTCAGGAAGCCTTCCCTGGAGCTTCCCAGGAAAGAAACTTCAGCCATCACTATTCTGGCATCCATTACTTCTTTCCTGATAGGCATCCTGAGCCAGGATAATCCATGTAATTGTGTCTTTATTGCTTATTGGCCCCCCTGGAATGGAAGCCTCTTGAAGCAGGGGGACGTATCTATCTTATTTCCAGTATAGCCTTTGCACAAAGGTGGGGCTCGACAAATGGTTTTGGAGTGGGTACGGGATGCCTGACTTGTGTAATATTCCAGGTCCTGGGTCATTGACCCCACCCAGTATGTGTCACCAGGCTAAGCTGTTCGCATGTGATGACAGATCCGTCAACAGTCAGGCCAAACTCTCGAGGAAGGTAATGGCATGCCCATTTGACAGATGGAAAGATGAATGCACAGAGAAGACACTGCATGAAATGCAGCTACAGTCTTGCACAACACCCACACCTTGCTTCATCCTGCCTGGGGCCCCAAAGAGTAGGTGAAAATGTTTTCTGGACCTCATTTCACAGCTGTGAGAACTGAGGCCCGCTGGGACACCCCAATGGGGTCCCTGCCCTTGTAGTGCCTGTAATATCGAAAGCGCTAGAGGGTGTCAGCAGAGAAGAGTATCTAAAAGGGCCAGAGCAATCAGGGAGTGCTCCCTGGAAGAGGCGACTTTTTTTTCCTTCTCTTATAAATAGTCAAACAAGAAAGAAAATAAATCCCTTGAGATTTAAGGAAGCAGGAAATTAAAACTGTTTGATGATCGGGGAGCCTGGGTGGCTCAGTCAGTTAAGCATCCAACTTCGGCTCAGGTCATGATCTGCTGGTCCAGGAATTCGAGCCCTGCATCGGTCTCTGTGCTGACGGCTTAGAGCCTGGAGCCTGCTTCAGATTCTGTGTCTCCCTCTCTCTCTGCCCCTTCCCCGCTCACATTCTGTCTCTCTCTCTCTCTTCCTCAAAAATCCATAAACATAAAAAATTTTTTTAATGTTTGATGACCCATTAGCCTCCACAGTGTGTCACTTAGAAACTTTTATGTACAAGACACCTCCAAAACAGAAATGTTAATGTGTAGCATAATGTTTCAAACATAATAAATTTTATTTAAAAAATTTTTTAAAATATTTATTTTTGAGAGAGAGCGCATGAGCATGGGAGGGGCAGAGAGAGAGGGACAGAGGATCTGAAGCTGGGTTCTGCGCTGACGGCAGTGAGCCCGATGTGGGGCTCAAACCCACAAACCATGAGATCATGACTTGAGCCAAAGGGGGACGCCCAACCGACTGAGCCACCCAGGTGCCCCAAAATGTAAAATAAGTTTTAATATGTCATGACTCCAAATTACCCAAGGTGGGAGATTAAATACAGAACAGTTAAAAAAAATCAAAGGAGAAGAGAGCACAAGAAACAAATTATAACTACGTGAGGTGATGGGTGTGTTAACAAAGCTCATCATGATGATCATTTTGCAATATAGATATACTTGAAACCATTGTGTCGTATGCCTTAATTGTACATGTTATATCTTAATAAGGCTGGAGAAAATGAAAGAAAGAAAGAAAGAAAGAAGAAGAAAGAAAAGAAAGAAAGAAAGAAAGAAAGAAAGAAAGAAAGAAAGTGAAAGGAAGGAAGGAAGGAAGGAAAGAAAGAATGAAAGGAAGGAAGGAAGAAATAAATAAAGAATGAAAGGAAGGAAGGAAAAAAGAAAGAAAGAAAAGAAAGTAAGAAAGAAAAAAGAGAGAAAGAAAGAAAAGAAAGAAAAAGGAAGAGGAAGAAAGAAAGAAAGAAGGGAAGGAAGAAAGAAAGAAAAAGAAAGTAAGAAAGAGAAAAGAAAGAGAGAAAGAAATAGAAAGAAAGAAAGAAAAGGAAAGAGAGAAAAGAAAGAAAGAAAGAAAGAAAGAAAGAAAGAAAAGAAAGAGAGAAAAGAAAGAAAAATAGAAAGGAAGAAAGAAAGAGAGAAAGAAAGAAAAAGGAAGAAAGAAAGAAAAAAGGGAGAAAAGAAAGAAAGAGAAAGAAAGAAAGAAAAGAGAGAAAAGAAAGAGAAAAATAGAAAGGAAGAAAGAGAGAAAGAAAGAAAAGAAAGAAAGAGGAAGAAAGAAAGAAAAAAGGGAGAAAAGAAAGAAAGAAAGAGAGAAAGAAAGAAAGAAAAGAAAGTAAGAAAGAAAAAAGAAAGAGAAAGAAAGAACGAAAGAAGAAAAGAAAGAAAGAAAAGAAAGAGAGAAAAGAAAGAGAAAAATAGAAAGGGATAAAGAAAGAAAGAAAAGAAAGAGGAAGAAAGAAAGAAAAAAGGAAGGGAGAAAGAAAAGAAAGAAAGAAAAAAGAAAGAAAGAATGAAGAAAGAGAGAGAAAAGAAAGTAAGAAAGAAAAAAGAAAGAAAAAGAGAAAAGAAAGAAAAAATAAAAAGGAAGAAAGAGAGAAGAAAGAAAGAAAAGAAAGAGGAAGAAAGAAAAGAAAGGAAGAGAGAAAGAAAGAAAGAAGAGAAAGAAAGAAAGAAAAGAAAGGAGGAGGAAGGAAGGAAGGGAGGGAAGGAAAGAAGGAAGGAAGGAGGGAGGGAAGAAACGAACGGACAAACGAACGAACGAACCCCAAGGGAAAGAGACAGGTGGACAGAGCACTGCAGAGAGAGGTGTTTCCCCGCACAATGGATTCAGCACAGGGGTGATCCCAAAGCCTTTGTCTGTAGGACACGGTGGCAGCAGCGGCCCCGGAGTGTTAATTGTCTGTGAGTTCTAATAGGTGTAATATTCTCAAGTGTTACATGTGCATTAATTAAGTAACACCGCATTTAGCTCCAAATCATGCAGAAGGCGTGTGTGGTGTTTGCACAGGCATAAATATCCGCTGAGTTAGCGAGTGGCTGGCACGATCTTCTCTCTGCCCACGGTGGTCTGAGCAGGCATCTTGGGAAAAATGGGGAGCACTGGAGCCAGCAGGGGGTGCAGGGGGTGCGAAGAGCGTCCCCCAGCCCTCAGGACGGGGGAGGAAGAGGACCGGAAGGTAAGCCACGAATATAGCGTAGCTAGGGGGCTGTGAATGTGTGCACATGTGACCCCTGGCACGGGCACTGACCTGCCGTGTGGCCTTGGACAGAGGGCTCGGGGTCTCTGAGCCTCAGTTGTCTTCTCTGGAAAACACAGATGGGGGCGGGACGCGCCTTAGGGGGTCCTTTTGGGAGGCCCGCGGGCTGAAGCGTGGGGAGCTCGTGACCCAAAGCGCTTCGTGGCGGGTGTGTGGGGACGATGGCCGGCCGCGATGGTGGAGTGGGTCTAGCCTCCTTTCCCGCTCAGATCTGGAAATTCTCCGCGCTGCGGCCTGGCCCCGCGACGCTCCAGGCAGAGCAGAGACCATAGGAAGTGAGCACTGCATCCCGTGCCGCGCAGCGCGGAGCCCTCCACGCGGGAGGAAAGCAGACAGTAGCGAACGAGGAGAAGTCGCGCCGGGTGGAAACGGGGTAGAATTGTCCCAGGAGGGCGGTACAGATGAGCCGTCTCGTCCTTCTTCTGTCTCCTGCAGGACAGGGTTCTGACTTCGTGCCTCTCCTGCTCTGAGCGGCAGTCTGTGAAATGGGATGTTAATCTCAGGCCACCCAGAGGTGAACGGATGGCAGCAAAACCCTACTGAAATAAGAGGGATGTTGCCCTTGGCAACGGGGCAGGAGCTGCTAAGCAAGGGGACGTCCCAGAGGTCCTCCCTGTCCCCGCAGAGCCCCACTGTGCACGTCAGATCGGCCCTACCAACAGCTCAGTGGGGACCCCCGCCCCGACCATACCACCACCCCCGTTACAAGACACAGCATTGTTAAGCCTCTTGCCAAATCCCCTTCTGCAGATGGGGAAACTGAGGCCCCAAGAAGAGAAGTGACTTGCTCAAGGACACCTGGCAATCCGATAACAGCCTGAGGCCCAGAAGCCCTGACCCCTGCCCAGGACCCTCCACCCCATCCCCTGCCAGAAACCTGCACGGGGACCCCCAGCCAGAGCTGTGACCCACACCACCCCCACCTCCGGCGACCCAAGCCGCGGGGTTGTTTGTCTGTTTTATACACTCTCGTCGCTGTGTTTTTGCTTTTCCTTTTAAGGGCTCAGGATGCAGGAAAACCAACTCAACGTGCATAATTTGGTAATTATTTCTTGCGTTCATCCTCACGGCCGCGCCTGCATACAGATATTGGAATTTGCATAAAACAATCTTGCTACCGGTCCCACGGCTTCCCTGGAAGAAGATGCCCAGGCGGGGGAGGGGAGGTTCAGGTTGGGCCCACCTGTCCCTTCCCTGTCCTATGCCACAAAGGGAAATAAAGGCAGCACGGGGGGGAAGGGGGCAGGGGGGCTCGGTCCTGGGCACCGGCACCCAGGGGAGACAGAGAAAGGTGGGGACCCGGTGGGGTCTCCGAGGACAGGAGAAACACCCCATGGCAGGCCGGAACCCTCCCAATTAGCATTCAGCAAGCATCTCGCTCAGAAAGGATTAATGGAGTCTGATGCTTAATATCCTGGAGAACAATTAATTTGCCCACAGTTTTGTCATGGTTGAAAGTCAAATGCTGGAACAGATCGATGCTCGCGCGGCGAGCTCGAGCCCAGAACCTTCGGCGGGAGTAGAATTTTAATTTCCCCTTCCTGGGCACCCCCTCCTCCCCATTCCCAGCACACACTCACTTTCTGATAGTTCTAAAAGCCACTTTATCCGCGTGCAGCGTTTCTTGTCCTCACGACAAAAGTCCACTGGGAGCCTTCGGAGGCAAGATCCTCCCCGATTTCCATTGCGGGATGAAAGCCGGCCAGCCCTTCTTGGGGGTCTGACCTCCATTTTCTTCCGATTGTCCTGCCCGGGGCCCCCAGTGCCCGCCCCCCTCCCCGCCAGGGCCCCCGATGTCTCGACATTGTCACCAGGACGCTTGTTTTGAACAGACGCCCGAGCGAGGTGGGACGTGGCAGGGTGTGATGGGGATCTGTTTGTTTATTTCCTTGCCGGGTTTTCGCCGTGCGTTTATCCCGAGGAGTCGGCTTGGCAAGGAAATTGCAGGCGTGGTGGTGGGCTTGGGAACGTGGCAGGCCGACAGGCTCAGAAGGAATGTGGGCTTTGTTTAAAAATCACTTCCAGCCGGGCTGGATGGACAAGGCGGCTTTGGCAATTTGATCCTGGACCGAGGTTTGGAGGCCACAGGTTGGGGACTTCGCAGGGGGGGGGAGGGGGGGATGGAGTGCCAGAGGGGAGGTGTCTTAGAAGCCATCTCGTCTGACCCTCCCCCACCCCCCCTTCCAGCTGGGGAGCCCGCAGCCCAGAGAGGCCAAGGTGGTTGTCCAAGTTCACATGGCAGAGGACGGGAGGCGGGGTCTGCTGACACCAGGGGAGCGTTTAGCGCTTCCCGGGTTGACCACTGAAACCCCAAACTCACCTCCTCAAGGTGTGGCCCAGGGCCAGCACGATGAGCCCCACCTAGAGTTTACTAGAAGTGCAGTTTCTGGCCGGCTTGACAGGCATGAGACCTGGGCAGCCCCACGGGGCTCTGTGCTCAGAGGGGTGCCACGCTTGATTCGGTGCTCACCTGCCGATGTCTTCAGATTCTTTCGAACCATGTTTGAACCTGGGGCCCCTCGTTGTCACTTTGCCCTGGGTCCTGGAAATCGACATGGCCGGGCCTGCTGATTCAGAATCTGAATTGCGACCCGACGTCCGAGACGCTCCTGAGAACACTGCCGTTTGAGAAGTGGCTGATTTAGGGGCATCTGGGTGGCTCAGTCGGTGGAGCGTCCAACCTGACCTCAGCTCAGGCCATGATCTCACGGTTCATGAGATCGAGCCCCGGGTCGGGCTCCAGGCTGAGTGTTGAGCCTGCCTAAGATCCTCTCTCTCTTTTTCTCCCTCTGCCCCTCCCCTGCTTGTATTCTCTCTGTCTCAAACATAAAATAAAATAAAATAAAATAAAATAAAATAAAATAAAATAAAATAAAAAATAAAAATAGAAGTGGCTGATTGAAATACCCCACTCACCATTCCCCCGTGCAGAAGGCTGGCCAGTGCCATCATTGGCCAAGAATTACAGCAGAATCAGCAGATGCTACCTGACCTCTCTCCTTCAGGAGGAAAGAGCCAGCCGGCTTCGGATGCCCACGGCCGCCAGGGCTGGGTCACGGCTGCGCCTGCCCTTCGGTCGTCAGGGAGGCCAAGGGTTCCATGGCTTCGGAGATTAAAAGTTTGCCTCAACAGAAGCGTTATTTAGAGGCTTCAGGCAGGAAAGGGCTTTGGAGATGAAAAGACTGTCACCCCGTGGACCCCCGGCTCCCCCCAGAAACCTCACCCTCAGCACGGCTCCCACCTCGGATAATCCCCTGTGCCGACTGAATCTCGGGACCCCACCTTCAGGCTCAGGATCGCTGGGGACCCCCTCACACCCAACTGTATCTCAGTCACTCATGACAACAGTCCTCCCCACCCCCCCACCCCACCCCGCCTCCAGCCAACGGCAAATTTCACTATCCTCACTTCCCAGGTGGGAAAACAGAGGCCCAGAGAGGTGAAGGGACAGACCCCAGGTGCGACCCTGGACCCCGTGCTTCCCCACGGTGAAGCCTGGGATGACAGGTGAGTCAGCAACCCATGGTGGGGGGCACATCTGTCTGTTCGAAAGCAGGTGTGCAGAGTGGGAAGGGGCCAGAGGGGGTTGGAGACCCGGGGGGAGGGGTAAGTCAGGCTATTCTCAGAAGCCCCCTGCTGTGAGCAGCTCACCCATAGGACCAGGGCACTGCTCACGTCACCCCCTTCCTCTGCCCCATACGTCCGGGCGCTACTGGGAAGGGAGAGATGAGGACAGTGAAAAGGGGGCATGGGGTGGGGGGAGGTGAAGGGAGAGGAAGAAGCAAGAGAAGGGGGAGGGGAGAAAGGGGAAGGTGTTTTCCGAACTTAAACTTTCATTCCTCCGTATATTCACATCCTTACAGAATCCATGAATTAACCTGGCCCCACTCTGCAGAGCTGGAAACTGAGGCCATCTGGCTGGAAACTGGCCCAGCGGGAACTTGGCCTCACGCCCGGCTGCCCCGCTGAAGACATTTCCACTTTGTCCCTGCCGACCGCGTGCCAAGGTCCCCGCTGAGAGCTTTGCATAACCCATGAGATGCGCACTGGAAGTAAACCCATTTTACAGGTACAGATGCTATGGCACCAAGAGGGGAAATCCCTTGTTCCAGGTGTGCAGGCTGGGAAGGACCCAGAAAGGCTGAGTTAGGGACAGGTTTATCTTTCTGGGCTGGTATCCGGGCCTCTCGGGGCCAGACAGGCGGTGGGAGGCCAATGATCCAGCCAGTCTGGCCTCTCCTAACTGATCAGACAATTGAGGCCCAGAGAGGGTGAGCGACCTTCCCTGATCACACAGCCAGCCAGATGGAACCTCGTACTTGGCCTAAGGAAGCCAGACCCAGGGTGACCCTGACGTGCATGGGTGTCGGAGGACTGGAGAGCTGGGGTTGGTGGCATCTCCCCAGCCCAGGAGGAGGGATCCAGGAGGTTCCTGCAAACGTTCACCCCTGCACAGGTGATGCCTCAGCCCACACCTGACCTTGGGCTGAACCCCACCGCAGAGAGCGCCCCTCCCAGCCTCACGGGGTCAGCTGGAGCCCGCTCCGTGGACACCAAACATCTGGCTGCTGGCTTCTGGAAACATAGACGGGCCTTGGGGAGAGAGGCCCCCTGAGAAGGCCTCTGTCTGGTCTCCCCCAGCGGGCCCCCCAAGCCAGGGTCTGCCCGCACACGTAAGGGAGGAAATTTAAACGAACGCTGGAGGAACCATGCGCTTCTCTGGGAGGTAGGGTGGGCTGACCCTGTTGTCGCCCGAAGTGCGGCCCTGGCGGGACAGGGGTCCCCCCAGTTCCCTCGTCTGCAATTTGGGGGCACGTCAGATCGGATGATGTTGACACTACCTGGCACAGGCAAGTGCTCAGTCAGCGGCCCTGCCGATGTTTTTACTTTTAACTAGAAACGCTCCCCCCACGGCACAGGCTCTCAGCGCCACTTTACGCACAGCGAGCTCAAGGTCAGAGAGGTCAGTGGAGATCAAACCGCTGGGAAAGAGGTAGCAGGTTGTGGAAAATGAAAGTTCCAATCCCCCCCTGTACCCCCACCCCCCCCACCCCCGCTGGCTTGGCTGGGCCCGGGTTCGAATCCGAACCCCACCTCTTGCAGTCTCCTACCCTCGAGTAAATGAATTATGAGACCAAGCGTCAGCTTTCCCATCCTTAAAATGGGACCATGTAAAACCCGGATCATGAAGGTGCCTCTGAGCTGGTCCCTGTACCCGGGTAAGGCCCTTCTGGTTTAACCTGGACTCGGTTTCCTCCGCTGTGCAATGGGGAAAATGCTTTGGCCGGGGTCAGGGTACCCCGAAGCCGGTGTGTGGTCTCCAGGTGTGACAGAGGAGTCAGAGGCGGGTGGCCTCCTGGCAAGGGCCAAGGGCCACATTCCCCAAGGAAGGTCGGAGATGGGGCTGGGCATGGGGGGGGGGGGAAGGGGAGATGCCATCGATCTTCAGGGTCTGCTCCATGTGCCTGACAATCATTAGCGTCGCCCCATTGACGGCAGTCTTCAGTCATGGAGGCACATCACTTCCCAGCTGCCTCCCCCTGCAGCCCTCCTGGATTCCAGCAAGGGAAGAATTAGGAACAAGGCAGGCACTGTTCTTTTTTGGCCCCGGGGAAGGAACATCTCCACCGAGTTGTCCCGGAATGCCACGGGGCATCAGGGGAGAGTAGGTTTGGATCCTGCCTTCACCTCCTCCTCGCCGCGTGGCCTCGAGTTCAGCACTGATGCAGTAGCCCGCGTCGTGCAGGCCCAGGAAGAACACTCGAGAAACAGGTGTTGTGCTTATTATGGAATCTGCAGGCGACGCTCCGCTTCCGTCCCCAGACCCGAGACCCCACCTGTTGTGCTTCTAGCATGTCTCATTCAGAGACTCAGCGGTGTGAGCAGGAGCCCCAGGCTGAGCCTCTTGGGGCAGGGGGGAGAAACAGAAAGAACGTAGTCTCCAGACCCAGCCAGGCCCAGCTTCACATCCCACCCCTGCCACTCCAGCCATGTGGACTCCACTAACCTCTCTGACTCTCCTTCTCCATCTGGGAGATGCCCGGCACCTCCCCGCCTCGTAGAGTTTGGGGAACATAAAGAAGAAACAAGTCACTAATCAGTTAACATGGGAAACATCCCGGTATACAGCAGGAGCTGGATAAATGCTCATTTTCACCCTTTCGTGCCTGTCAAGCATCTTTTTCTTTGTTAAAACAAATTCCCACCTTCTGTTGGATAGGAAAAGATGTGTTTAACTCACCCATTTCACAGATGTTTCAGACGGGACTTGAGGGGGAGGAGAAGGATCTGGTCCGATGACAGACTGAAATTAGCCCTGGTATCCGGCCAGATCTAAAAGAATCCCATTCCAGAAAGGACAGGTGTTCTGGATTATCTCCCCCATAGTCACACAGGGTCAGACCTGGAAAAGCAGAGAAGGTTCATCTCACATGCAAATTTAGGTGATCGATTGGTAGTGGCTACCTGAAACCCTGGGCTGAGCTAGGTTTTGAAGTAGGATGTCGGAAGGGCCTGGTCTTCCCAGGACTATCTCGGTTTACGGCTGTTTTTCAGCTGTCATTGTTTTTTTAATGTTTATTTATTTTGAGAGATAGAGAGAGTACAGGGGAGGGGCAGAGAGAGGGAGGGAGAGAGAATCCTGAGCAGGTTCCGCACAGTCAGCACAGAGCCCAACGTGGGGCTCGATCCCACAAACCATGAGATCATGACGTCAGCTGAAATCAAGAGTCAGACGCTCCACGGACTGAGCCACCCAGGTGCCCCTCACCTGTCGCCCTTAATCGTGGCCCTTTTTCATTCTCAGAAGTGTCCTGTTTGCGCAGTAAATCATACGCTACCCCCGTTTTTAAGACCACGTCCAGCTCAGTGCAAAGAATTCCGTGATCAATGAGTAATGTCTGCAAAGATCACAGAAAATAAAGCGTGGGTACCGATGTCACGCAGCCCCTTGCTGGGCCCCAGAGTCAGAGCCCGCTCCGGGAAACACTCTGCAGGTACATGTCCTTGGAGGCAGACACCTCACCAGCCTGATTTCACACTGCTAGAGGACACCCCCTGGAAATGATGCAGTAAAAAAGAGGAGGGGAGAAATGGGGTAAAAAATGAGATAACCATAGCTCATATCATCTGGCCAGGGTTTAGAAAGAAAAATTGCAAATCGAGTGCATTTATAAGACTATAGATGTGAGCAGCTCAGTTTCCCTTGCAAATGGCCACAGAGTGGGCAAGGAACGTGGACCCTGACAGTCTCCTGTAGGTGAGAATGGGCGGTGGGGCTCCTCCCAGAAATCTCAAAGGACTCCTGAAGGCCCTGGGTATCCCCTCGGGGGTGGGAGGACCAATTGTCCTCCTCAGAGACCTTGGGAGTTCCCCACTCCCCACGGGCCAGCTGGACCCATAGGCTCTTCTGTTCTCTGACCTCAACCTGACTCTGGAGTCACTATCTTCCCCTTGACAAACCCATGCCAGGCCCCGTGCTAAAACCCTCTTTTCTCGTCATATGGATGCACCACGCTGTACTTTGACTGTCACCATGCTGGTTTGGGACCATGCTTTCCATGAACTGAGAGCCTGGCAGGGACACTGAGGTAGGCCCATTCCCGCGAGACCTGGGACCCCTCTGTTGAATGGCTTTGGCTCAAGGAGTCTCCATTGGTCTGGCTGAAACTTCCCTAGAACCACGCAGTCACCTGAAACCCTTCCTGCCAAATTGTCCCTCCTTCCCACTCTCCTGTACGGGAGGTCAGACCCACATCGACCCTCCCCACCTCCTCCCTCAGCTCCCTGCTCTTTCTCGGCCCATCTTGGCACCTGCTCCCCAGAGGGTGTGTTTGACAGAATAATGGCATCCCATAGAGGTCCGTACCTCAGTCCCAAACCTGTGAACAGACTCCCTTACATGGCACAAGGGAGTCTGCAAATATGATTAGGTGAAGGGTCTGGAGATGGGGGGAGGGGGTTTTACCTTGGTTGTTTTCCTTGCCACCCTCCTGTATTCTGTCCTTTCCTCCCTCTTCTCTGTCTGGTCACCTGCATTCACCTGTTCCTCAAACACTTGCACTGTGCCTACCATGGGCCAGGCCAGGAATGAAGGAGACACAAACCCAGCCCTCCAAAAGTAGGTGGAAAATTGCATTTCACGAAAAAAGAAGAAAGTTGGGGAAAGCTCTCCAGAGAAGATGAACCAGGCTAAGCCTTGTGTGATGAGTGGGAATGGTCCAGATGACAAGGAGGAGGAAGAGTGTTCTGGGCAGGGGAACATATCTGCAAAGGCTCCATGGAAACAGAGGGGGCATGGTCTTCCTTGGGCTCACCCAGACCCCTGTGCTTCCCCAATCACAGTGGACTACCTGGGGTATAACTGTTTGTATCATGATCATCCCCATAGAATGGGGGCTTCTTGAATGCATCGACCCTATTTCAGTCACCCTGGTATGCCCAGTGCATGGAACAAATCCTGGCCCAGACCACTTGATAGGTCGGTTAGGTAAATGAGGGTATGGGTATGTGGGATGGATGGATGTGTGGATGAATGGGTGGATGGGTGAGTAGATGAGTGGGTGGATGGGTGGGAGGGGATGAGTGGATGGATGAGTGGGGGGGATGAGTGGGTGGACGGGTGGGGGGATGGGTGGGTGGATGAATGGGGGGATGGGTGGGGGGATGGGTGAGTGGTTGAGTGGATGGATGAATGAGGGGGATGAGTGGATGGATGGGTGGGGGGATGGATGGGTGGAGGGATGGGTGAGTGAATGAGTGGGTGGATGGGTGGGGGGATGAGTGGATGGATGAGTGGGGGGGATGAGTGGATGGATGAATGGGGGGAAGGGTGGGTGGATGAATGGGGGGATGGGTGGGTGGATGAATGGGGGGATGCGTGGGGGGATGGGTGAGTGGATGGGTGGGTGGATGGGGGGGATGATGGGTGGATGGGTGGGGGGATGAGTGGATGGATGGGTGGGTGAATGGATGGGTGCATGGGTGGGGGGATGAGTGGGTGGATGGGTGGGTGGATGGATGGGGGAATGGGTGAGGGGATGAGTGGATGGGTAGTCAGAGAGATGTATGGATAGATGCATGGACGAATGGATAGATGGGTAAGTGATGGACAGATAGATGGGTGAGTGGATGGGTGAGTGGATGGGTGGGTGGATGAATGGGGGGATGGGTGGGTGGATCGGTGGGGGAATGGGGGAATGGATGAATGGGTGGATGGGTGGGGCATGGGTGAGTGAATGAGTGGGTGGATGGGTGGGTGGATGAATGGGGGGATGGGTGAGGGGATGAGTGGATGGGTAGTCAGAGAGATGTATGGATAGATGCATGGACGAATGGATAGATGGGTAAGTGATGGACAGATAGATGGGTGAGTGGATGGGTGGGTGGGTGGATCGTCAGAAGGTTGGGTGGATAGATAATTGGATGGGTAGATGGGTAAATGATGGGTAGATGAAAAAGTAAATAGGTGAGTGAGGTAATGATAGAGGGGACATCCAAGAAACCACTTAGTGAGTGATGAACACTTCAAGGATTTGCCGGTGAGAGAGAACTCCATCTTTTCTCCAAATAGATGTCTCTAGAGCCCCAGCACTTCTCTGGGGGATTCCACAGATGGCTGAAGCATGAACAAGCATGGCTCCCCGCCTTTTATATGGTCCCACCCCCCACCCCAACGGGACAGAAATCCCCTCCCCTTCTGGGAAACACAGACAGCCTGGCCCTGGTGGTTGCATGCAAACCGCCAACCCAAATAGGTTTCACCAAGTCTGATCAGTGATGCTCGTGGTGTAGCTACTCATGCAACCATCGACCCATGCACTCAATCAGTCAGCCATCCATCCATCCATCCATCCAACCAGGTGATGTTTACTCAGTGCCTGCTACGTGCCAGGTACTGTACTTGGTGCTGGGTGCCCCAGAAATCCCATTTGGAACCCCAAGATGTCCTTAGGAGCCCATAGGTCAACTTGCCAATTACCCAGCATGGGAAAAGAGACCCAGAGAGGGGTCTTGCTCTCCCGCCCCCTCACCTCCATCATCCTTCTGCCTTCCAGCCTCACAGGGGGGAAGCCCAGCTCTCTGCTGCTCTAGCCACCCTGTTGGCCACTTGCCTTAAGCATTTAGCACATTCACAGCCCTCCCACCTAGTTCACACCAAGGTGTGAATGACTGAGCCCTCCTACCCCCTGGGCTGTTTTCCATTGAAAATGAAAGCTGCTGTACCCAGGGCCTCTCTGGAAGAGCCCTCCCTCTTGGATTTCAGAAGGAGAAACTTAATTAAGGGAAAATTGGAGACAAGATCTGGCTGTGGGTGGGGGGGACATAATGGAGTTGGGGGCGGGGTGTAGACTCTGGAAAGTCTCCTTTGCATAACAGCTGGTTTGAAGAGCGCTGTCCTGGGTCGGGCATCCTCGTGTCCAGCTCGTGCTCCAGCACACAGCACTGGCCGGTTTACACAGGGTGCCAGGGTGGACACCCACATCCCATCCTGCAGTGAGGGGACCGTCCCAAAGCCAAGGCCAACTGCTGTCCTCTTGCGAGTATTGCCACTGATCAGTACCACATGTGCGAAGCCCTTCCTCCCAGAAATACCCTCAGCCTGGCAGGAGAGATCTCTGGAGTCCAAAATTTGGGAAAGAGGAAGAGAAAGGAAGGGCCAAAGAGATCCGAGGGCCCACGTTGCAAAGGGCCCTGTTAGCCACCCCCGCAGACGAGATCTCCTTCACTCCCTGTGACAGCTCTGGGGAGTTGTTGACCATGATGCCGTGAGGACCCCAGAGATCTAGAGCAAGAAGTCACTTGTCCAGGTACTGAATCAGTGGTTACCAGCCATGTGGCTTCTGTAGGTCCTCCAAAGCGCCACATTCCTTCCTGCCTCTGGGCGTTTTCCCCTGCTGTTCCCCCTTTCTGGCACCCTCTTTCCACCCCACTCCACCCTACCCTGATGCCTAGTTAACTGCTTCCCAGCTGTCAGGTTTTATCTCCTGTGTCACCTCCTCCGGGAAGCCCACCCTAACCACCCCGCTGCACTGGCTCCCCCGCCATACCCGCGTAGGGAGCCATCCATGGTGCACCCTGCCATACCCTCCTGACCCACCCGGTTCAGCACGTTCGAGTGGACGCTAGCTTGCCTGCGGCCAGCGTCTCCCCACTTTCCTGCTTCGGGGTTTGCTCAAAGCTGAGACGTGTTCTCCACCGTCCCTCAGACAATCCCCAGTGGTGTTCCGCCTCCACCACCCACAGTAGTAACTAGATCAATGTCACAGGCTTCATGGGGGTTGTTTTCCTTCTGGGAGCCCCCACTGCTGCTTCCTGCAACCGCCTCCAGATAGATGTCCTGTTCCCAAGCCTCTGCCTTGGGTCCTGCTTTCCTGGAGGTCCCCAGTACGACGTTCTGTGAGCCAGCTTTTTCTCCCCGGTTAGACCTGCCAGTTCTAGAAGGCAGAGTCTGGACACACTTGGGTCACGACAGCATCCCAAGACCTCCAAATATTCCCGTCCTCCCCAGATGCAGGTCGTGTAGACAAACGAAGCCCCTTGGTGGATGTCCTCCCTCGTGCTGGTCTAATCACCATTCTGTCTAATTCTGGCTCCTACGTCCCCCGCTCGCTACCCCTCCACACACACATGCAATGAATTATATCCTCGGGAGGAGGTCCTGCCTGGGTATAGGGGGCGGGGGGGGGGGGGGGAAGCCTGTGATAGAAAACTCCACCAGCCACTTTTTTCCCTTTTTGTCCCCATGAGCAGGTGCACAATGGAATGCCCCTGATTTTCAAGATCTGATTAAACTGTCATAGACACGGCACAATCACAATAACTCCTCCGCCTCGGCGAGGCCCAAATTATTACAGGCCTGTGCACACCCAGAGCCGCTGCAGATAAGGGTCTGTCAACGTTTCCATTACTGGGCCCCGTTCAGGGGATTTGTTTATTTAAATTGGATGGATCGGGCGCTCCGAGCGATGGATGGGCTGGCAGCATGGGTGGCGGCCGGGTGAAGGCAATGTCGCCTTCGCGCTGCCACTTGTTGACGTCGTGCATGGCTCAGGTTCAGCGGGACGTGCCCTGGTGACTTCCGGCAGGTGGGGCAGGCGGTCAGATGCTGCTGATGTCTGGCCCGCTGGAGTGAACCGGCATGAGAGGGAGGTCATGGGAAAGATGAGGTGACATTGGGGATGCAGGCGAGTGCCATACCCAAGCTGGTTGTGATGTTGGAAGGGAGTCAGGGTGAGGGGCAGAAAGGTAAAGCGGAAAAAGGAACTAACAGACTGAACATGTCCCATGTGTAAAAATAACTCCATGATATTTGGGGTGTGATAGGCATAGACTTGAGCTGGATTTCGCCAGTGGCTTCCCATTGACCATAGACTCAAATCCAAACTCTTGGCCGTGATCTTTGAGACACCGTGTGATAGAGCCTCACGTCTGCCCACACCCCCCGTCTCACTCGCTTTGCTCCAGCCACAGGGCCAGTCAGGTCCTTAAATACGCCAAGCTTTTGTGCCACAGGGCCTTTGCACAGGCTAACCTCTTCACCCAAAATGCCCTCTCCCAGCTGGCACCCTCTCTGTCCTTCAAGCCTCAGTATAAACCACCTCCTATGAAGGTGACCTTGCACCCCGCCACCCATCCCCCATTTAGTTACTCTTACAAACATCGCGCCCTTAGCCAACAGGGCGTAATTATGTACTTGAGTGTTTATTTGTTTACTATCTGGAGAGGACATATGTTGTTTTGTCTTTCCACCCGCCCTTCTTAGGAGAAATCTCAGGCTGTCCTTGTACGTGGTTCTGGCCCGGCTGCCAGTCGCCGGCTCGGCCCTCTCCCCTCTCCCGCATCCACACTGGCCCCAGGAACGGAGGTTTGATCCAGGCCTGGGCGACTGAACACCCCATCCCCCTAAAACAGGGACTGGTCCCAGGTAAACACAGGGGGCCCAAACTAAGACAATCCGTGTCCACAGAGCAGAGGGCACATGGTGGGTTTTTTTTTTTTTCAACGTTTATTTATTTTTGGGACAGAGAGAGACAGAGCATGAACGGGGGAGGGGCAGAGAGAGAGGGAGACACAGAATCGGAAACAGGCTCCAGGCTCTGAGCCATCAGCCCAGAGCCTGACGCGGGGCTCGAACTCCTGGACCGCGAGATCGTGACCTGGCTGAAGTCGGACGCTTAACCGACTGTGCCACCCAGGCGCCCCAACATGGTGGTTTTAATACCTATCAGCCAATTCTCTGACCCTGCTCGTTCCCGACAAAAGATGGAATCCAATCCTCCCGGTGAACGTGGACAGCCTTTTGTGAACGCTGCACCGAACAGAATGTGCTGGAAGGCTGCGTGACCCCTAAAGGCGAGGCTCCACAAGCAGCAGCACTTCTGCCTGGCTCTCTCCTGAGACCCTCATCCTGAGGACCCGGCCACCACGTCGTGAGGAAGGCCGAGGCACACGGAGAGGCCGCAGGTTGGGTATTCCAGTCCTAGGTGAGGTCCCAGCCCCCCGCCAGCGTGAGCCGTCAGGCACGGGAGCGAAGGAGGCTTCGAGTGGTTCCGTCCCCCGGCCTCTGGGTCGCTGTGGGTGATGCCGAGTGGAGCAGAGACAAGCTGTGTCGCTGAGCCTGGCCCGACATGCAGATCTGGGAACAGGATCCAGTTTTAGGCCACTCAGTCTGGGAGCGCTTTGTTTTAGAACAACGGAAGAGGGTGTCCTGGCAGGGGGACTCCGGGCAGCCCCTTGGCCCGCCACCTGCAGGGTGACACCGCGTGGGGATGAGCCATAGGGGGCTGGAGGGACAGAGGCGGGGCTCCTCTGGCAGTCCCGCGAGGCCACCCCAGGGCCTGCCTTGTGAATGGCTTCAGCCTGTCCCCTCCGTCCGCAGGCAAGTCCGGGAAGGCTGCTTCTGTCTCTGACACCCACAGCTTTCTGGCTGAATTCACCGTGTCCCCCCGGACACGCGCCCTGGGAGGCAGGTCCCGCCTCTATTGTGGCCCCGTCACCCCCACCACAGCTGCACAGGGCGGCAGGATTTGGCGTTAGAGATCGCTTCTGGGAGGGAAGCAGCTCGCGGATCCTCTCCACCACCCCGATCTTGGGTGGAAGTGACTGGGAAGGCTCAGGGGCCCCTGCGGGTGCCTGGGGATACATCCAGGTGGGGCATCTGAACACAGACGATAATCTGGAAACTCAGGATCCTGGGGAAGCCAGGAAGGGCACCGTGGTGGGCGAGGGCGGTCAGTGTGACAGACATCATTGGCCGATGACCAAAGCGATAATTAGTGGCATGGGAGTGAGAGTCGGGAGGGAAGAGACACAGCAGAGAGTCTGGCGTGGGCATGGTTGTGCACTGATGGGTAGCTGTGCAAATGGGGACAGCGACCAGCCAGCATGCACCTCCACACTCACCATCCAGGCGCATTTCGGGGGCATCCTGTGACTCCCCAGCCGGGGCTCCTGTCGGGCCACCGGCACTGGGTCAGGTGGGAGGTGCCAGGAGTTAGTGCCCCAGGCACAGTCACCTGCCGGTGCTGGACAGGACCCGGAGAATACGTACCCCAGCTCCCTCACCCCCCAACAGGGTGGATAGTTTTGAGCGACATGTGTTACGCCGGCTCCCAGGCCCCCTGGTGAGACCCGGGCCCCACCAGCTCCAAGTGGTAACCTGCCAGGGAAAGCACCTTGGGTTGGTTCCTGCCCCTCCCCCGCTTCCCCACTCCCCTCCAGGGCCTCCGGGACAATCCCCCCCCCACCCCTCCCCCCACACACAAAAATGCCCCTTGCCATCACGTCCTTGCCTTGGGGTCTGTTTCACGGGGAGCCCAGGCTCGGACAGCACACCCGTGGGTGCAGGTATTTTAAGGCAGGCTCCCTCTCCTCCCATCCCGTGTAAACCATCTGCGCCAGGATGGAGTCCGGGCCAGGGCTCCCGGGCACGTGCTCCCGGGGACTCATGGAACTTCCCACTTGCCTCTGCGAGTGCTTGTTTCATACGGGACCGCGGGCGCCGTGAGGCGGGGCCGCCACCGTTGTGCCACGCTCCCCCACCCCCCGTGTCCCCAGCACCTGCCAAGGGGCCCAGGCGTGGTCCTGGGAAGATCTGTCGACGGAGGGAAGGGAGGCTCATTTCCTGGGGTCCTCTCGGGCCGCATTGCAGCCTCCTCACAGACAGACATTTAAGGACCCAGAAGAGTTGAGCTCACATCCCCAAGGTCCTTAAATGCGCCAAGCTTTTGTGTCACAGGGCCTTTGCACAGGCTAACCTCTTCACCCAAAATGCCCTCTCCCAGCTGGCACCCTCTCTGTCCTTCAAGCCTCTGTATAAACCACCTCCTATGCCACCTCACGGCACCAGTTATCCATGGTGCGTAACAAACGGCCCCCAAACACAGCGGCTTGCGACACGGCTTATCTTACAGGTCCCGTAGAGCAGAAACCGCAGTTCCTTGTGGGTTGTCGGACTGAGGCCACCGTCAGCTCCTTGCCGTGTGGGCCTCTCCGACATGGCGGCTTGCTTCGTCCCAGCGTGCAAGCTGAGAGGCCGGGAGCGAGGGAGAGAGCAAGCAAGAAGGAAGCCATTGCCTCCGGGGGTGTGATCTCGGAAGGGACACCTCGTCACCACGCTGCTGTTCCCTTCTTGAGGAGCGAGTCCCTGGGCGCAGCTCATACTCCACGACGGGATATGCCAGGGCCCGAAGGTACCGGAAGGCGGGGACTCTGGGGAGCCACAGCCGAAGCTGGCAGTGTCGGTCCCCCGGGTGTAAGGATGCGAACCCGGGATTCAAACCCAGTTTCTCCCCAGAGCCACGCAATCTCTCTGGAGAAGGGATGTGGGGACAGACCTCAGGCAGCCTCGGAGACCAAGTAAAGGGGCAGCACTTTCAAGACGTGTGGGCTTGGGTTCTGGAGAAACGTAAACACCAGTCAGCTGATCCGAGGAAGCTGCCCGCGGCTGGCTGCTCCTCCTCTTCCAGAAGCATCCCTGCCCTGGCCTTTGGGGTGGCTAACTGTGTGCTGATCGTTGGGGAACAGGAGCAGATTGAACGGAGGCGAGAGAGACGCAGAAAGCCGTGGTCGCATCAGGACGGAGTAAGCCACTCACCCATTTGTTCCTGAAGTCTCAGGCGCGAGACCAGAGCGGACATTGACATCAAACTATAGGCTTGCCACGCCACCTTCTTCGGGACTTATAATTATGACTACGGCCAATTTCCCCTCTCTGGACCTCTTCGTCTTCATCTATGAAATGACATGGACTCTGGGATGCTGTACCATCAACCTGGAGGGTCCTCTGGAAGCTTAGCAAACTCCTACTCAACCCTCAAGACCCCAACTAAAATGTCCTTTCCTCCTCTCACTTCATGTAACAGGCGGTAGCTCTCATGTCTTGTGATTCCCCTATGATAATAAGAAAGGCTGATATTGATTGGATGCCTTCTCTGTCGCAGGTCGTGTTCTAGAAGCATCACATAATTTAAATAGTTTAATCCTCACATTGACCTATGAGACACATAGTCTTCTGGTCTCCATTTTGCAGATGAGGAAATGAGTCTGCGAGAGACTGAATGAGATCACCCAACGGATAGGCTCAAATGCCACCAAAATCCCTGAGTCTTCCCCTCCCCCTGTTGCCCTCCCCCCGCCCCGAGGCCCACCCTCACTCCTAGGGTCTCCGTTTGTCACACTTGCCCCTTCAACAGGCAGAGTCCTGGGATGGGAGGAGGGGGGCATCCTGGATGTGGGCCGCTGGGACACTCTATGGCACTCGTCAGACCCGGCAGGGCACAAGCCGGGGCCCAGAGCACCGAGGAGAGAGCACACGTAGGGGTGGGGTGACGGGCGGGGACCCACAGGGAGAGAAGAAGATGAGAGAGAAGGAATGGTCTGGGGGAGGACGGAGCTGGGAGGGGGGACACATGGCACTGAGGACAAAGGACAGGAAGGGAGACAGGAGGGCAGAGAGGGACCGAGGCAGAGAGAGACGGAGAAGGGAAGGTGCACAAAGAGACGCAGGGGTAGCAAAAAAGGCAACAGAGACCCCGAAGCCGAGAGGGACACTGGAGGGAGACCCGTGACTCAGAGGCCCGGCCGGAGGGGATGGGGCCAAGGCCGACAGGGGGACAGGGCCGGGCAGACGCCCCCCACCCCTGCCGCCTCCCCACCCTGACTGTTCCTTCCTGCACAAACACGGGCTTTGTTGGCCAAACACATCTGGGCGGAGTCCTGGGCTGGGATCCCTTTGCAGAGACACCCCAATCTAAATCATTCCACATTTTTCCCTCCTCCCCGCTGGATCTTGGCAGTCTGGCTCGAACGTGAGCAGCTACATCCTCCCTCACAGGGCGGGGGAGTGGGGGGCGGGGAGGGGGGTGCAGAGCTCCCCCGCCCCCCCCAAGTCTGGAAAAATAAAGTGTTCCTCGGCGTCTTTCCTTGCGCGCTCTCTCTCTCTCTCTCCCTCTCTTTCCTATCATGGCCAACCCCATCACATGTCCCAGGCAATTTTTTTTTTTTTTTAAGGAAAACAAGTCTTTCGAGACAGAGGTGACCCCGGTGGTGATAAGTGACCGAGTTCACCTGAGAGTGTTATCAGCTCTCCATAGCTGCCCGGGCCTCAGATTTCTCATTTCGATGAGGAGGCCGGGGAAATTGGATGCAACCTGACATCCCCCCTCTGATGAGCTTCCTGGAGCCCAGCCCGCAAGGGCAAGTGCAGGGAGGGAGGCGGGGTGCGCTGGTGGGGGGGTACCCTCCCCTCCCCTCCCCTCCCTCTCCTCCCCTCCCCTCCCCTCCCCTCCCCGGGGCTGGCCGTGAAGGATTTTCCCCTGTGACTTTGTCTGTTCGCTTCCTCCTCTTCCTGAGGTTTTGTGCCCGGCCTGGACATCATCCCCCTCGCTCAGTTTTAGCCGGGACCTTCCTGGGTGAGGATGAGACGCCCGCTCCGGCCAGCTCAGCCGCCAGAACAATCCGTACGGTGGACCCGCCACTTCTTCTGGGCTCAGAGGCCTTCCATCCATTCCTTCTCTTCAATCTTTCAGCATCACATTTGGGGTCGGCAAAGTCCTGCCGTAAGGGGCCAGAGAGGACCTGTTTGCAGCTCTGGTGGCCAGCAGGTCTCCGTCGCAGCCCTGGACAACACGTAAATAAACATGTGGCTGTGCTCCAAGGAACTTTATGGACAGACGTGGGCCGTGGGTGGGATTCGGCCCACGAGCTGTGGTTTGCAAACCCCCCCGTGTCTCAGCCGCCTGGCTACTCAAGGTGAAGCCCACGGACCCGCGACATCAGTGAGCCCGGGGAGCCTGTTAGAAACGCAGAATCTCAGGCGCCTCCCTAGACCCCCTGTGTCAGAGCCTTTAACACAGTCCCCTGCAGTGGGTGTGCGGGGCGGGGGGGGGTTGCGCAGGGGAGCCTGAGACGGGCCGGCCTGTGCATATGGTGGCTCACTCTCTTTCCCATAGGAGGTGCCACGTTGTCTCGCCGATGAGGAAGCCGAGGCTCACAGAGAGGCCAGGTGCCCAAGGTCATGGGCCAGGATTGTGCCAAGTTCAGAGGCTTGACCTCCATGTCCTACGGGCATCAAACGGACACAGGTCTCTCAGAAATCCACACAGATGCCACCTCGGTCTGTATGGGGAGAACCCTCTTGCCCCCCCCCCCCCCGCCACCATGTCCCCATCTCCAGCCAGGGGGGTGGCTTTTCCTGTCTGCCGGGGCGACGGTGCAGGGAATCTGTCACTTGCCTTGCTCTCTATCTGCCGGGGGCTTCTCTGCTGAGGGGAGGGGGTGCCACAGAAGCCCAGGGCTTGCCCTCTGTCTGGCACCTGCACACCCCACTCCGCAGCTCCCTGTGTCCCCTCCCATCTTCTCCAGCCCTCGGCCCCTCTCCCTGAGAACTGTAGACGCTCGTTGATCCAGACGCTTGAAAACATGTGGTCAGAGCTGTGGACAAGAGATCCACAGTGTGTCACGCCTTGTCCCCCACCGGCTGGGTGTGGGATCCTCGATTCATTATCAGACCTCCCCTGGGCACACACCATGTGCCAGGCTCCGGGCCAGAAGCGGATGTGAACAAGAGGGCTCAGCGCTAAACCAGAAGGCGGGGGACCGAGGCCTGGCTGGGCAGAGAAGCCAACATCTCAGACCCACGGGGAGCCAGACAAAGGAGTCTGTGGGTAGCATGACTCAAGGAGAGCATTCCTGCACCTCCTGGAAGAGGCGGCTGTGGCACGAGGCGACATTCCAACAGGCAGCAGAGGGGGGAGACACCCTGCAACATTTGAAGGGCCTGGAATGCCAAGAAGAAAAACCTGAAGGTCTTGGCATGAGCCTGACACCATGTGGGTCTGGGTCGGGGCCCTGCCTCTTGCAAGCTGGACAGCTTTGGGTCACAGTCAGCGCTCAATAAAGAATACTGCTGTTATTGCCGTTATTATTATGACAGTAGTATCACTGTTGTTGACAGTATTCTTCTGCTAGACTAACCACTGCAAGGGAATTGATGCCCCCATGTTTCTGCCAACTCGGAGCAGCTCAGTTTCCCTTATTCTAGAAGGGAAACCAGATCAGAGAAATTACCTGTTCCTTATTTTATCCATCAGGATGAAGACTGATGGAGAAAGAAGTCAAATAACAGTGGCTTCAACAAGATTGATGGTTCTTTCTCACTGCCATAACAGAAGTCCAGGGGGAGGCAGTCCACTTTCGGTATACAACCTTTTCCTCATGGCCCAATATGGCTGCTTGAGCACCGGCCATCATGTTCACCTTGCGGCCAGCCAGAAGCAAGCAAGGAGGAAGAAGAGGCACAGGGGTACCTACCAGCTGTGTTTCAAACAGGTTTCCTTGCAACTGTTCTCTGCTTACATCTCAGTGACCAAAACTTAGTCACCCGGCTACATCTAGCTACAAGGGAGGTTGAGAAAGAGAGTCTTTATTTTGGAAGGTCACGAACCCGGTGAAAAATTGGGAGTTTCATTAGTAAGAAAGAACAAACACGTTCAGGGCAAGCAACTCCTGGTCTCCACTCCCCAATATTTTGGGGGTGGTCTCCCAGGGCAGCCTGGGACCCACCTACTAGAAGATTATCTTTGGAGGAACCCAGACCTGGTGAGGAGGAGCCCACACACACTTTCCCATAGTGCTCTGCAGCGTCCCTCCATCCTCAGGCTGCGGACGAGATGAAGGTTCAGAGCAAGGAGTCCCTCCAAGGGGTCATTCAGCTGGCCAGGGACAGCAGGTGGGTTCTGAGAGGCCACGCTCGGACCACTTCCCAACATAGCTCACCTTGAGCTGTTGAGAGTGTGTTCCTTCTCTTTCTGTCTTTCTTGTCTCCACTTTTTGTCTGTTCCTCTGGCTGTTTCTCTCTCCCCTCCACCTACAAACACACACACACACACACACACACACACATATATATATATATATATATATATTCATATACATATACATATGCATATATGTATACATGCATATGCATATGCATGCACATACATACACATATACACGTACATGTACATATACATATACACATATATACACATTTACATGTACACATACATATACATATGCGTATACATATACGCATATGTATACACATACATATACACCTACACGTACATATACATATGCATGTACATGTACACGTACATATACGCATACATATGCACATACATATATGTATACATATACATGCAAATGCATGTGCATGCACATACATACACATATACACACATACATGCACACGTACATATACATAATACATGTACACATACACATCCACATACATATACACGTACATGTATGTATACACGTACACATACATATACATACACACATACATGTACACATACACAGACATATACATGTACACGTACAAATACATATATGCATATGCATACACATACACATACACGTACACGCATGTATACACGTACACGTACGTATACATACACACATACATGTACACATACATATACACATACACAGACATATACATGTACACATACACATACATATACGTATACATATACGCATATGAACACATGCATATACATGTACACATACATATACATATACGCATACATATACATGTACACATATGCACACGTGTACATATACACACGAACACACGTGTACATATATGCGTACACGTGTGCATACATGTATGTGTGTGTGATCGCATACATGCACATATACATATACAGAACCATGTACATATACATGTACATATACACGTATGCATACATATATATACACATACACATACACATACACATACACACGTCTCTCTACGTATAGGTGTCTCTCCCTCTCCCTCCTTTCCTCCTCTCCTCTTGAAAAACAATTCAAAGCTTCACCTCGCCATGGCTTGCCCTTCCCATACAGGGCGCTCAGAATGAGCCCAGGCACCCCTGCTTACCCCTTCCCCAAGCAGGACCCCAACCATGGCCGTGTCCCCCAGTCCCCGCCAAGGAAGCCCTGGTGCCATATGCTTACGGCAGGGTGACAGGCACGCGGCAGCTCGGTAGTGGGCCAGGACTCTGCTGGAAGATGCTGGGAGCCGGATGTCTCTGAGCCCTGAGGAGCATGTCCGCACCTGCCCCAGGCATCTGGTGCTGTGCCGCCCTCCCTGCAGCCATCAGGGCCCTGTGCAGGCAAATATCTTTAGGACGCCAGCCTGGGGAGAAGGACGGTGGCCCTTGTAGACAGACATCACCGAACTTTAGCAACAGCCTGGTGTGTGCACGCAGATAACACCCCGGCTCACCAGCGAGGAACTAAGGTTTAGGGGCCACCTAGCCGGAGCCACTGTTTTGAACCCCAACAGACAGGAGCAAAGCCAGGATTTGAACCAGGGTGGCTCCAGGGTCCTGACTCTTAAGCAGGGTCCTCCCAGTCTCATCCCGGGGAGTTGCGGGGTCCTTGGATCCCAGCAGAGGCCCCGGGTGATCCTGACACGGGTGACGGAAGCGGGGTAATTTTCACACCCCGAGGCATGCATGTGGACGCATGGCAGCACACACTCAGGGCACACACGCACGAGCGTGTGCACACACCTGCCCACTCACAGGCACACGCAAAGGCAGGTGCGGGCAGACACGTGGGGCGGGGGACAGTTTCCAACCATTTCTTTCTGTCGCCTGCCCTGCGCTGGGGACTCGGTGGAGGGTGGAGGAGAGCAAAGGGCCCAGAACGAAGTCAGTCCCCGAGATCTGACTCCCTGATCCAACCGGCACTCTTCAGACCCCCACGTGGAGGTCTCTGGAGGTCTTTTGGAGCCATCCGGCTCAGCCTCCACCTTACAGAACCTTCTCCTAAGCACAGCCTATGCGCTTGAATGCCCCCGGGGGTGGGGAGCTCACTACATTCCTGGGCGCCCACCCCGGAGCCAGGCAGTTCACGACATCAGAAGGTTCCTCTCTTGCCAGCCACGTGGCTTGAAGCCAGCCGCCACATCTGTCCGTGCCTCAGTTTATACAACCGTGGGCAGGCTTCTCCTACCCACCACCAATCTGGCCTTGGCCACTGTGAGGCTCAAACGCCGTTGGGCACAGACAGCTCTTCCCCAAAGAGGCCAACACGCGAGAGTGCTTATTCTTCATCACGGCCTCGTCCAAAGCCAGCAAGCGCTTTCCTGTCTGGAACACGGAGTTCCCACCACCCAGAGGGGACAAGCAGGGGAGGGGCAGAGAGAAGGAGAGACAGAATCCCAAGCAGGCTCTGCGCCATCAGCGTGGAGCCCGATGCGGGGCTTGAACTCACAAACCAAGAGTTCATGACCTGAGCCCAGATCAAGAGTCGGACGCCCAAGCGACTGTGCCAGCCCGGCGCCCCCGTGATTGTCCGTCTCAAACAAACCATTCGATAGACAGGAAAGCAGAGGCCCAGAGAGGGCAAGTCACTTGGCCAAGGTCACACAGCCTGCAAGACCCAGACCGTGTCAACCCATCTCAACCCCCGTTTCAGGGAAAGGAGAGAACTTGATGAATCCACACAGAGTCCCCCAGTACAGGGAACACCCCATCTCTGTCCTTCAACAACATACACCCAGCCCACTGGGTGCCGGGTTAACTCCTCCTTTTGCAAATGATCCCCGGTAGAAAACTCCTCCAGAGACAAGGAAAAATATTTCCCCCAAACCTATTTACTTTTCAAATTTCAGTTGCCATAACAACTCGGCACAACTATTTATGTGAAACCTTCCCCTTCCAAGTCTTGCCGAGCACCACACTCTGTGGAGAGGACAACTCAGCCCTTTCAATAACAACACATTTTTTCAATCAATTTGGGTCTGGGATTTTTTTTTTTTTCTATAAACACACATAAAATATGTTGTGCAAAACTCTTAAAAGCTAACAGGGAAATGCCAGGTTTTATCGACCTATTCCTCTCTAATTGCCCCCCATAGATGCTCTCTGAAGCGTGCTAGTGACAGAAGTGGCCGGCCAGCTCGCTTTTGAAAAAAATTCCTTTGAATTATTTCCATTCCCGGTCATCTGGGGAGCGCCCCAAGTCGGCCGGGGTCCCGATGGAGCCCTGAGCGCTAGCTTCGGCTCAGGCTCTGCCCATCACAGGCTGCGCGTCCTTGGAAAAGCCGGCGCGGGGCTCGGGCCCAGAAAGGGTCGCATCTGGGCCATCTGGGCCTCCCACCCAAAGTTGGGGGGGAGGGTCCTTAAGGCAAGGGCTCCATCCGAGGCGTCCTGCAGATGTCCTGGGATATGGCAGCAAGGTTTGGGATCTTGGAGACGATCCCCCGTCTCAGATTTTCTGTTCCAGGCTCCATGGAAGCCTTCACACGAGCCGTTACCTTGGCCTGGAACCTTCTCCTGGTGCCTCTGCTGCCGTCTTGAAATCCTTCATCATTTTTGAACAAGAGGGCTCGCGTTTTCATGATGCAGCTGGCCCCACGAATTCCACGGCCACTCGGGCCAGACCCTGTTCGGGCACACTGTGTATATCAAATCGTTTCATCCCAGACAAGGAGGGATCGGACGCAGGCATAGCTGTGATCTACGCTGTACGGGCAAGGAAACTGAGTCCCGAGAGGTCAAAGGCCATCACCATCCCTAACAGGCCGTTGTGTATTAGCTGTTCCAAGTGCTGTTCCAAGCACTTTTCCTGTCTTTGCTCATCTAATCCTCATGACGGCCATGTAAGATGGGAACTAGTATGATCTCTATTTTCCAGAGGTGCAGAGAGGTTAGGCAACTTGCTCAAGGTCACACAGCAAGTACGTGGAGGAGCCATGCTTTCCCGAGAGGCCCATTCAACCTCTCCCCTACATGCCTGCAGTACTTTCCTCACTAGGTCCTGGCCTCTGGGCTTACCTCTTCCAGCTCACCCTTAGCATGGTAACCAGAACTATCCACCTCACTTCATCTGGCTTCTAGGCATGCCAGTTTCTGGCTGCAAATCCCCCCCTGGCTCCCGATGCTCTCAAGAAGCATCTAATCTCCTTGGCCTGACTCTTGAGACCTTCACTGATATGACCGATGCTGACCTCTACAGCCTCAGCACCCAGCTTGCCCCATGGCATGCCCTGCCCTGCAGATGGCCTGCAGTGAGATCTCCGTATACCCCTGAATTGTCAAGTTAGGGACCACTAGCTCCCTGCACAGATCCCAGCACCCGGGCCCTCTTGAAACCTTGCTGATCTGAACTGAACTGTCCAGCTTAGGCCATGCTGGGCGTCACCCCCGACACTCCCTCTCCTTCACCCGGTTAGCCAGGATGCTAACTCCTCAACCCAGCTCCTTCCCTCTGTCCCGACAGCACTTGAGCAAAGGCCACCTTCCTGTTCACACAGACGCCCGCTCGACTCCACCTTCTCCCCAGCTTCTCTGCCTCCAGCCACGCCCCTTCCAGTCGATTCTCCACACCCCAGCTGGAGAAACATTTTCAAAGCACAAACCTGATCACTTCACTCTCTGCTTAACACCCATCGTTCTCAAAACGAAATCTAAAAAGCTAACAAGGCCGAGAAGCTTCCATATGTGACTCCGCCGACCTCAGCAGGCAGGTCTCCACACGCCAAGCACCCCAGGCCACCCTGAGTCATTTCCAGTCTCAGCCTCCATAAGCTGTTTCTTCTGGCTTGGCTGCCCCAAGTCCTAATCTACCCACTTCTGCCTCAGCTAACCAGCTGGTCTTCTGGAAACTTTCCTGACTCCTACCCCTCCCCTCAAAGCAAAGTCAGGCTCCCAGAGCACCCTGCCTTCCCCATGTACCACACTATTATAAGCACTGGTCCGCATGTCTGTCCCCTGTCCCCACACTGAAGGTGAGCTTCCTGAGAGCAGAGGCCATATTTTCTTCCTTCACGTGCTTTCCATGGTTGGAATATAGAAAGTTCTCAATAAATAGATAGATGAATAGTGGATAGGTAGATGTGTGGACGGATAGACGGATGAATGGATGGATGGATAGATGGATGGATAGATGGGTGAACGAAAGTATAAATAGATGAAAGAAAACTCCAGCAGTCATCTTATAACAGTTAATGTTTGGATGGTAAGTACTCAAAGCTCTGAGTTTGTAGCAAGCAACCCATGTTTATTGAACTAATGGTTAAGTGGATGTCTCAGGGCAGCTGGTCATCAACTGTCCAGAGCCTCTGTTTTCCCTCTTGCTCGTTCCATTCTCTTCCCCCTCCCCCCTCCTCAGTCTCCCAGCCTTCCATTGCTTCCGGCAGCTGACACGTGACTCAAAGTGGCCCAGTTCCCCAGATCCATGCCTGCGCATTAATTATTGAGTGATATAATCCAAATTTATCTAATGAATTAATAATAGGCCATAGGGGTATTTTAATAATGAAATACTTGGAGTGATGTTTTGATAATTACAGCAGGCTTTCATAATTACACCATGGCTGTGAAAATAAAGTCAAAATCAATTAGATGGTGTGCAATGACACCCCAGGAATGCCCCCTCAAAGCTTCAATGGATATACCCACCAGGGTCAGGACGATCAATTTATCTCTGAGCCAGCTAGGGTCTGGGGGCCGAGGTTTTCTCAGGATTGTACAGAGGGGAGAGATTCCAGGGAGGACAAGGGAAGGAATGTCACTGAAATACATCAAATGTTTGAGTCAGAAAATGCCTTACAGGCCAGCAAAACAAGCCTCTGGTCTCACAGATGAGAAGACAGAGGCTCCAAGTGCAACAATGACTCACTAAGTCCTCCTCAAACCCTTAAGAAGCTGGACCACCTCTCTGGACTCCTAGTCCTGTGCTCTCTTGGTCCTAGACCACTCACATGTCCTCCTTCTGCCGTGACAAACCCTCCGTGGCCTGGGTGAGTTCTGCCCATGCCTCCTGTCTCCACCCCAGCGACCCACCATATGGACAACCGAACCATCATATCGTTCATGGACGTGGACTTCTCCACACCTCTGCACTTGCCTCTGCCTAGGATGCCCTTCCCCATCCCACCCGCAAGCTCTCATGTCTGCGTGTCAAAGTCCTCCTGAAGGGGATGGCGTCCCTTCCTCCTGCCCTCGAGCGCCCCCACTATGTGATGACGGCACATCTGTCTGCTCTAAAAGACTGGGAGCTCCCTTAAGGTGAGGACAAGTCCTGGGAATTCATTTTCTCTCCTGGGGATGTTCACACGGGGCCTCACAAACAGAAAATGCAAAATACAGGCTCATTCAAGGCCAGATGGTGGAGGGAGAGGGAGAAGAGAAAGGAAAGAAGCGAAATAAGAAAGGTTGGTCCTGGAGTTATTTCCAGGATGGACTTCACCAAGGCCACCAAAAGGACATCTGGGCTTAAAAGTGCTGGCTTAGGGAAAAAAAAAAAAAACATTAAAAAAGAAAAAAAAAGGGGACGCCTGGGTGGCGCAGTCAGTTAAGCGTCCGACTTCAGCCAGGTCACGATCTCGCGGTCCGTGAGTTCGAGCCCCGCGTCAGGCTCTGGGCTGATGGCTCGGAGCCTGGAGCCTGTTTCCGATTCTGTGTCTCCCTCTCTCTCTGCCCCTCCCCCGTTCATGCTCTGTCTCTCTCTGTCCCAAAAATAAATAAACGTTCAAAAAAAGAAAATTTAAAAAAAATAAAAAATAAAAAAATTTTAAAAAAGTGCTGGCTTAGGGACATCTCAAGGAAATTTTAAGCCACAAGAAAAGTGCATTAAGGCAAGAGAAACCTTTCAGGCCAACGAATGCTAACGATAGTAGATTCGTAGATTCTGAATCATCACACACCCCCAACACACATAGAGAGAATCAGGAAGTCTGGGCTATTGACCCCAAGGTCCTTGGTAAGATGTGTCCTCAAAAAGGCACTTGCACTTGTCACAGATACTGCCCCAAACGGGTGCCCCATGCCGAGCTGACGGGCAGCAGCTGGGGCTGCACCAGGCATTATTATGACGTGTTTCTTCAGACCCTGTGGTGGTCCCACCACCGGTAACCACAGAGCCAAGGTCAAACTGCAGGTGCCAGCCAAGCTTCGCCACCTTTGCACAGTTAGGTGAGGGTCAAGCGTCCTTGTTCCGGCTCTCTTTCCCCCCACTTCCTCCCGGACTCCACTACCAAACAGGATCTGTTGATTTAAGCTCTGCACTTTATCCTGAGAGGCAGCGTAACGCTACAGCTGAAAACACAGACCCTGGAATCAGCCTTTCACGGTTCAAATTCCAGCGCGGTCACTTAGGAGCTACGTGACCTTGGGTAAGCGTCTCAGCCTCTCTGTGCTTAAGGGTGGTTGGAGGAACAACTAATGCGCCGATTTCCTTAAAACCCTGAATTAGGGGAAGTCTCTGTTCTCACCGCCTCTGCGAAGAGCCCCTTGATTTGCAAGGCCCTGCCTGCCTCTCCATGTGGATTGGATGGCACTGGCCCCTCCCACCATTCAGTTGGGCACCTCCCCCACAAGTACCCAATCAGCAGAGTCCATTCATTGGCGAGGCGCGCGTCCTTGACTCAAGCCAACCAATCAGAGCTAAGGAGGGTCATTAACAGCAAATATTAACCAGGATTCCTGTGATCGTATTGTGGCAGATGTTGATTCCTGGGGCCGAGTCTCTCGCTGGTGGGCAGAAGAGACAATGAAACTACAGAGTCTGGAATCCTGGGGAAGAGGAGACAGGTGCCCTCCCCTCCCCCTCCCCCTCCCCCCAAAAGCCGGGTTAGAAGCCTTCTCCCTCGGCACGTGGAACACCCCCTGCTCACTCCTGTTCTAACATGAGATAAACCGAGGATCCTGAGCGTAGGCGTGGAGCCCGGTTCAAACCCTAATCCCAGTCCTCCCTTCCTGGAGTAGCTGCCCTTCATGGCTTGCCCCCCAGGCTCCCACCTGGAAAGCAGACCACCGAGGACCTGACCCAGGGAAGGTTCTGGGATTTCAGTGCAGTCAGACGTGCCCGGGGCCTGGCACACGGGAGGGGCTCCGGAAGAGATGCCAGCCACTCTGAGGGTGCCGGGTACCTCCTTCTCTCCTAACGGGCTGTTTCAATGCCTGTGTGCTTCCAGGCTGGGCTCCTAAGGCAGGGCTGGTGCTGATCACCGTGCCCTCAGCCCACTGTGCAAGGCTGGGCACGAAGTGGAAAGGAATGAACGAAGAGGGCGGGGAGCAGGAGGAAGGGAGAGAGAGAAAAAGCTCCAGTCTCCTTAAAATACTGAAAGCCCAGCTGCCCCGGTCTCAAAGAGTGCCCGGAATGGGCGACAGAAACCGGCCATAAGCGCTTCACTTTACAGACACAGACCCCGGGGAGAGGCTGTGACTTCCCCAGGGTCACACCGCAGAGGGTGGCCTGAACAGGCCCCAGCAGAGAGCTGCCTTCTCCAACCCCCCCCCCCCACAGCCTGTCTCCTGCCACCTGGCCTCTTCCCCCCCCCCCCCCCCGCAGGCCAACACGTGACACCTCTTCCTGTCTGGAGGAGACGCCACCCCCAAGCCAGGTGCTCCCCTCGGGTGTCTCCTTCCCCCAATGGGCTGGGCCCCTTCAGAAAATATCCTGAGGCCTCCAGGCCGGAAGAAATGAGGTGACTCAGGGCCAGGTGGGGGGGGGAAGGGGGGGCAGCTCTGAGAGAAGGAGGCTGGGGGCGCAGGTGGGGGACTTCTTTGTAAGTGAGTCAGGAAAACAAGCTTCTCTCCCAATCACATCAGGAATCTCCTGGCCCCAACTCAAGTATGCAGGACGCGAGCGTTAGTTTCCTGTAACACTGCAGTACGGGGCTCACGCGATCTAGGTTTTGATCCTGCCTGCCGTGGCACTCACATTGTGGGGGGACCCGCGTGGCACCCCTCCTCCCCCCCTCCCTGGCTGCTGCTGCTCTTCTGACTGCTCCCACCCTGGGGGTGGGGGGAGCCTCTGTCTTATTTGGGGGCTGAAGGCTGGGGGCAATACACTGGTCATATTACAAGTGAGGAAGTTGAGGCCCCGGCAGGGGAAATGCCTCACCCATAAGAGGCAAAAAGGGGTCACAAATTGGGGCGCCTGGGTGCCTCAGTCGGTTGAGCATCAGACTTCCGCTCAGGTCATGATCTCGCGGTTTGTGAGTTCGAGCCCTGAGTTCGAGCCCCGCGTCGGGCTCTGTGCTGACAGAGTGGAGCCTGCTTTGCATCTCCCTCTCTCTCTGTCTCCCCACTACCGCTCACACTCTGTCTCTCAAGGATAAATAGACATTAAAAAAATGTTTAAGAGAGAATTTAGGAACATGGGGAGCCCCCCCCCCCCGGGTGGGAGACCAGGAAGGGCCCCGTGGAGCTGCCCCATAGGAAGTCCCAGAGGAGAGGAAAGGTTGGGGAGGAGTGAGATCTCGGGCAACCAAGCTGAGGCAATGAGACAAGTTACCAGGGGTCAAGGATGGACGGCCTTGGGGAGGATCTCAGCCCCCCTGTCTGGGCCGTCTCCATACCCAAAGCTCCTCCCTGCTGTGGGCCCCCCCCCCCCCCACTGCCTGCCTGTCCCTCGGGATTATGAGTATAGCCCACTGGCCTATCCCCTTCCCTTGGCTCTGTGGTCACAAACCAGCTTGGGCCCCGACATGTCCCTTCCTTCTCTGGACATCAGACCCCTCTCCTCCCGGACAAGCTCTGAGAAAAGCTCCTGCTGAGAGAGAGAAACTCAGAGGCCAGCAGAGCCAACAGACCCGGATGCTGACTCCAGGCCTGGTGGAGACATAAGTAATGACGGAAAGGAGCTTTGTTGGAGAGGTACCCACCCAGCCCCCCAGCTCTCTGGCACATACCTGGAACCATTCGTCCTTTATCTGACCCTCAGAGAGATCCACCTGCCTGGCTGTGCCCTCTCTCCGCTCTGACCAGGAGGGGCTTTGAACTCACAAGCCAGGTTGAAGGCTCCTCAGCAGATCAACAGGGGACAGAGTGCGTATGGGGTGGTTCTCGGTCCAAAAGTGGCTCCGGCAAAGAAAAACACCTTTGAGAGGCTGTCCCAAAAAACACGTCCACAGAATAAGAGCATTCAGAACAACTTTGCTTGCTTGGGTTGGGCTGTTTTGCTTTGGGTTTCTTTGCAGCTTTATCGAGGGCCAGGCAGGGACGATTCCTCCATTTACGGCGGTTTGCACGGGGTGGGTGGGTTTTCCCCAGATGGGACTGCGCCGGCCCCCACCGGACGCCAAGGGGAGGCAGGGGCAATGCTTGAGGTCAGATGCCTTGCGGACCTATGAGGTCCTCTCAACCTGAGTCCAGGGCTGGGTGTGATGGTGAAGGGACACCATGTTCCCAGAGCAACACGGAGGAAGGCAGGCGGGAGCCTGAGAGCCCAGGCACCCTGGAGCGACAGAGGAGGAGGAGGGGAGGAAAAGAGTGGCAGAGGGGTAAACTGAGGCCAGAGGAGGGTACATGACAGCCAGGAATTCAGGGTACCCTTCCTTCCTTCTTTCCTTCCTTCCTCCCTTCCTTCCTCTTTCTCTCTCTCTCTCTCTGTCTTTCTTTCATAGTAATTGATACACTACCACTGTTACTCATTTAAAAGATACAAAAGGATGCATACTGGAAAGTCTCCCTCCTGGTTGCACAACTCTGGCAGCATTTAAACCCGTGCACTTGTACACTTGAAATCGGTGAATTACACAGTAGGAGAGTTATGTCTCCATAAAGCTGCTGAAGAAAGAAAAGGCCTCCCTGCTGTCTACCTCCCTCCCGACCTCCCCCCGCCCCCCACACTCTATTTTCCTAACCGAAGTCAGTTAGGCATCCGATTTGGGCTCAGGCCATGATCTCACGGTTCGTGGGTTCAAGCCCCACGTTAGGCTCTGTGCTAACAATTCAGAGCCTGGAGCCTGCTTTGGATTCTGTGTTCTCCCTCTCTCTCTGCCCCTCCCCCTCGCACTCTGTGTCTCAAAAATGAATAAACATTAAAAAAAATTTTTTAAAGCACCTACTATGTGTCGATCACGCAGACCTCTATCACTTGTTACACACCTGACATTCAGTGAAGCCCTAATGATTAAGGCCACTTTCCAGGCCAGGAGGAAAGCTGAGCATCTTAAGACGATCCCCACCCCAAGACCCCCACCAAGTGGGTGACCAGACCACTCTCACAGAGCCCCCCTGCTCCCCTCTTGCACAACTACTGAACCCATCAACCAGCAGAATTGGGGCTTCCTGGGAAATACACACAGATGCCGGGGCCAACAGAGACACAGGACCCAGTTCCCCACCCCGCCTGCACCCACCCAACTCCCACTTTTTTCTAGCTCTTCTCTCTTCGTCAGTTTCGCTTTGCTTAGACTCCTTTAGTCTTGTCTCCCTAGAACTTCTCCTCAAGTTTGTTTGGGTTGGTTTTTTTTGTTTGTTTTTTGTTTTTTTTTTTTTATGACAGCTTCTTTAGAGAGTTTTTTTAAGAAGCGGTTTTATTGATGATTGCACAAAGAAATAAATGAGAGAGAAGAGACAAATCTCCCGTACAGAAGAACTCCAAATAATTTATGTAGCTACTCTGCCCTCAAGGAAGTGGAGTTCTAACTCCCTAGTCCTTCATGGCAGGCTATGCCAAGTGAGTTGCTTTCAAAGAGTGCCCTGTGCCAAGGGTTCCTCAGCCGGGTGACCAAGGTCCCCAGCATCGGTGATACGTCCGGGTGATAGCCCGTGTCCTTGACACTATGTTTTGAGACCGACACTTCACTGCTGTTGTAGTCTTCCTCCCCCAAAACCCACAGCCCTTGTCTCAGCAGGAGAAAAATCTCAGACAAATCCAAATCAAGAGGGGTTCAGCAAAACACCTGACCCAGTGCTCTTCAAAAGTGTCCGGATCATCAAGGACAGGCCAAGTGTGAGAAACTGTGGCAGCTCAGGAGAGCGGAGGGGGGCACAACAGGAAAATGTAAAGTGGCATCCTAGGTGGGATCCCGGCAACAGGAAAAGGGTCTTGGGGAAACCCAGTGAAGTTCAAAACAAGTCTGAACTTTCGCTGCAAATCATGCATCCACATTGGTTCATTCGTTGCCACAGAGGCACCGTGCTAGTGTGAGGTCCTAAAACAGAGCAGAAGGGTGGAGGGTACGTAGCGACTCTTCACGCCGCATTTGCAGCTTTTCTGTACGTCTTCGCCTTTTCTAAAACTTAAGGTCTATTTAACAGGAAACAAAAGCAGCTTTGCGGAGATCTGATTCACATAGCAGTCAACACACCCGTTTACGGTGCACCTGCAACAGTTTGTAGCGTTTTTACAGATCCCGGCAGCCATCACCCGAGTCAATTTCCAAACATTTTCACGGCCGGAAAGAAACTCTGTATCCTGTCACTATCACCTCCCTGCCCATCCCTCTACCACTACCTCTAGCCCCTGACCACCACCCACTGTCTGTCTCCATAGGCCTCCCTACTCTGGACATTTGCTATCAACAGAATGATACAATACGTGGTCTCTTGTGGCCTCTTGCAATTAGCATGGTGATTTCGAGGTTCATCCATGTTGTGTTAGTGCTTTTCCCCTCTTTTTCATGGCCGAACAATATTCCAGCATACGGATAGAGCACAGTTTGGTGTATCCATTCATCCGTTCATGGGCACGCGAGTCGTTTCCACCTTTTTGGCAGCTACGAATGATGCCGCCGTGAACATCTGCGTGCATGCTGTTGTGCGGACATGCATTTCATTTTCCTCAGGGAAATGTCTGGGAGTAGAATTGCCAAGCAGCTAGACTGCTTTCCAAGCTGACTGCCCTGCTCTGTTCTGATCCTCCCCCAGTGTCCAAACGCACCGTTGCTGGGACCACGGCCTCACACGTACGTAGCATCTGGAATCCTCACCGGAACCGGCAAAAGAGTGGGCATGACTACCACCCCGTCCTCCAGATGAGGAAACTGAGGCTCAGAGAGCTAGCGCCACCGGCCCAGGTCCCTCAGCCCGTGTCCCAGGATTCCAACCTAACTGCCTGGCCCAGAACCACATCACCAGGAGGCTGATGTTTTGGAGCCTGAGAGGAGAAACTCGGGCTGGGGCACCTCTAGCGCCAAGGGGACCCTCCCCCCTGGCTGACAGGTGATCCTGGAAGAACATTTACCCCGGGGCTCCGTGGCTGATTGGGGAAAGCCCTCAGGGGCTGTAACTGGAGAGGCGGGTCTTGGGGCCCGGGAGGAAAAGCACAAAGGGTCCTTTGTCCTGCCCATTGTTTGGACTCGAAGCCCTCCTTGCTGTGCCCCTCAGACCAGCAAGGGGCACACAGGGTCTGCAGAGCAGCTGGGCATTCTCCAGTTTTCCGGGGGCCCCCTGGCGGGGGGGGGGGGCGGAGGACTCACTAGTGGGGGCTGGGAAATACTGGGGGCTTAGTAGATACTCGGTGTCTGGGAAGCCATCCCCCTGGTGTTTTCCCCTAACCTTTTGTTCTTGATTGCAAAGACAGCCGACACATGCCCCCAAAAAGGCAACGAAACACCCCCCAAAGGTATCTGTATTCAGCCTCCCACCCTGAGCACACAGCCATGTCAATACTCTTCTGTATCTGTCCAAACAGTTTTTCTCGCTTATGTGTGAAAGCGTGTGCGGGCGCACATGTGTTCCTTTTTCCCATTCGCGTGGCAGCTTTCAATACCCACTCTTGATTTTCTTTCACTATAGGACGCCCCGTGGGATCCTTCCGTATCAGCTCAAGGACAGTGTCTTCCTTCTGCTCAGTGACTGCTTGAGAGCTCCCTTTACTCACCTAGTCCGTCCGTATGTAAGTTGTTCCTGTGTTTCTGCTACTGTAGATGATACCGAGTTGTCTTGCACACAGGTCTTGGCTCACGAGTCTGAGAACATGCTGTGGGTGCCTGCTTGCCTACAGTATCATTGGTTTTGCTTCCCCGTGCAGGGGTGGCCCCGGTGCCACCAGCTCAGCCAGCCGGGCTTGGGAGTGCTGTGTGCCCAGGATCTCACCCGCAGAAATGGGACCGTGACCCCGATCTTATAGAAGTAGGGACATTAGAGACATTTAGGGCTGAGGTGCTAAGGTGCCAGCCCATACGAGCCACAGCCCGAACCCAGCCCCCTCGTGGGCCCCCCAAAAGTCGCTCTAGATGGGCAGCCACAAGGCCCCCCACTCCGTTGATTTGGAGAATGTGGCCCCAAAAGGTAAAAGTCTGCAGGCACAGACAGAGGCGTTCCAGGGTTTGGGAGATGCTGCTCGTGACTCTGAGTGATGCCACCTCAAACACTTATTGTCATAAAGGAAGTTATTCAAACACAATCAATTAGGCACCCATATTAGCATATTTTTCATTGTAATACACCCACAAAGAGGAAATTCTAGAGACTGTTTATGGCTGTTCTGAGCTAATATTTGTTAAAGTGATTAATATGTTTTTCAAATATCTGTGACAGGCATGGCAGGCGTTATTTATCTCCACCGGCAGGAGCCTGAAAGGGTGAGGGCCGGGAGTCACCGAGACGGGGCACCAGGTACGGGCCTCAGGGGCCGCCAGGGACCGTGTCTCCCTCCCTTCCCCCTGCCCCCAAGGCCTTGTGCCTTCCCTTCTCCCCATCTTCCTGGTCCCCTCCAGACCCACGCTTCAAGAGACGCCTGCACCCTCCCTGCTTCCGTTGTTCACCTTCCAGTCCTTGCTTTTAAAGACTCATTAGGAAATACCCAAAGCATTTGGAACCTTCTAGAACAGCACCGCCCAAAAGAACCTTCCGCGAAAATGGAAACGGTGTCTGCATATCTGCACCTGCCCAATTCGGGAGCCGCTGGCCACGTGCAGCTCTTGAGCCCTGAAAGCGGGGACTGGCGTGGCTGGGGAGCCAACGTTTTCATTGTGTGTACTTTTCATTAGTTTCAGGACTAATGGCTACCGCACGGAAGCCGGCTACCGATTTTTTTTTTTTTTTGCTTCCGATTTTTTTAAGTCATTAAATGTTATGGATCTATTACCCTTTTTCCTCTGCAGAGTTTATCACTGTCTTGAATATTTATGTCTCGGTATTTATCTTCCCCTTTCACGGCTTTATGCTTTTATCCCATGTGGATGAATCCACAAGCAAAATTTTTCACTTTTGAAAACTTTACATGTATGGTGATCCATTCTGTGCATCGTTCTCCAACTTGGTTGTTTTGTTTTGTGTTGTTTTGTTTTTTGCTCAGTCTTCTTTTCCCAACTGACACAGCACTGGTTCATTTTCACCAACGTGTAATATTCCGCTGTGAGCACACTTCCATTTACTTCTCATCCTTGTATTGAGGAACGTTTGTTGCTAACCACACGGTGGTGAACATCTTGGAACGCGTCCCTCTGGGCAACAGCTAACATTTCTAGAGGATAGTGACTAAATAGCATAGATTAGGTCGGTAAGTTACCTTTAACTGTCTTGGATGCTCCCTAATGGCTCTCCAACATGATTCTGCCAACTTACACTCCCACCTGCTGCAGAGAAAAGCCGCTTCCCCACAGGCTCATTGACACTTGGTATTCTCAAGTTTTAAAATTTCTGTGAAGCAGATGGGTAATATCTTGTGGGTGTTCCCATTTGTATTCCCTGATCACTAGTGAGGTTACGTATCTTTCATGACTATCAGTCATCAGGGTTTTCTGTTTTGAGAACCGTCAGATTGTACTCACTGCCTATTTTTCCACTGGATGGTTAGTGTTGTTCTTATTGATTTGTAAGTGCTCTTTACATATTAGGGATTCAAGCCTCACTCAGTTATATGTGTTCAGATATCCTTTTCTAGTTTTTGTCTTCTTGTTTAACTTATTTATAACTTTGGCTGAAAAGAAGTTTTAAACTTTAAGGTAGTCAAACCTAGCAATCTTGTTCTTTAGGGTTTATGTTTTTTGTGCTATGATTAAGAAACCTTCCTTTAGCCCAGGATTATAAAAGACGATCTGCATTTCCATCTAGAACTCTGAGATGTTAGCTCTTTGCATTTAGGTCTCTAATGCATCTGGAATCTATCTGTTTGTGTGTATGTGTTCTGTGTGAGTTTGGGATTAAACATAATGTAGTTTATATTAGTCGTCTATGCTGCATGACAAAGTTATTATTTAAAACAACACACATTTATCACCTCATAATTTCTGGGGGTCAGGAGTCTGGGCATAGCTTAGTTGGAGCCTCTGTTTAGTGTGTCCCAATGTTACTACAGTAAACGTGTTGGGTGGGGATGGCTTCTCATCAGAGGCTTGACTGGGGAAGGATCCACTTTCAAGGTCCTCAGCGTGTTAACAGAACTCATTTCTCTGCAATTTCTCTAAAATCCATGGAAGCTTTTTTCTTCAAAGCCTAGCAATGGGGAGACAGACAGACAGAGAGAGAGAGAGAGAGGGTACCTGCTAGCAGGACGGTTTTATACAATGTAATGCAATTAAGGGTGTGACGCCCCATCCCCTTTGCCACATTCTACTGGTTAGAAATTAAGCCACTGGCCCTGCCCACACTCAAGAGGAAGGGACTACACAGAGGACTGAACATCGGGAGGTGGAATCCCTGGGGCCATCTCAAAGACTGTCTGCCGTATTGTCACTTAGATCATCATTCTCTGGTATTCTTTTTTTTTTTTTTTTAAGATTTTATATTTTTAGAGCAGATTAGGCTCACGGCAAAATTTCAAGGAATTCCCTATATAAACCCTGCCCCCTCCCCACCACACACAGCCTCCTTCATTATCAGAGTGGTCCATTGGTTATAACTGATAAGCCTATACTGCTGACACGTCATTATCACCCAGACACCATAGTTTACCTTCAGCCTCACCCTCGATGTTGTACATTCTGCTGCTTGGGCAAACGTATGATGGCGTGTGTCCATCATTATGGTATCGTACGGAGTATTTCCCCTGCCCTAAAACTCCTCCGGGCTCCTGCCTGTTCATCCCACCCTCCTCCCAATCCCTGGCAACCACTAAATCTTTGTCCTGTCTCCATAGATCTGTCTTTTCCAGAATGTCATAGAGTCGGAATCGTACAGTAGGTGGCCTTTTCAGATCGGCTTCTTTCGCTTAGTAACATGCACTTAAGGCTTCTCCGTGTGTCTTTATGACTTGATGGCTCGGTTCGGATCAGTGCTGAGCAACACCCACCGGCACCCTTCTGTGGAGGGCTGCTTCTCGGCTGGCGGCTAGTGCCTCCCCCACCGTGTATGAAGTCTCCATAGGCACAGAAGCCTGTTTCTGGGCTCTTTTGTTACTGTTGTCATTCCAGTGGTCCTCTGCCCCTACCAGCCCTCTAAACACACTCCCGTTTGTGGTCGCCAATGCCTGTCATGTTGTCACGGGGTCTTTCCAGACCTCACCCCCCCGGGATGCCTCAGAGCTGTTGGGTAACGTGAGCATCTTCTTCTCTGCTGGTCGTTCCTCCCAGGCCTCTCATCATGGGTCTCCTCTGCCGGGTGACATGGGGGGTCCGGGAGCCGGTGGCCTGTCAGACCCCCACTGGAAGACTCCCGGCCATCTCAGACCCAACACGCCCATGCAGGGCTGTGGCTCGGTCCCACCATGCCCCCCCAAAGGCCCCCACCCGCCATCTTCGTCAATCAACGGACGGACCCTTCATCCCCTCACGCCGTCACGTCAGACTGTCAAAGTCCGCCGTGGGTGTGTTGACCTCCCTCCGTCTTCTCAGCTGCCACCCTGCCCAGGCCACTGTCACCTCTTGTTTGAGTGTCTTTAGTAGGCTCCCGACTTCCACTCCTGCCCTCTACAGCCAATTCTTCACACGGCGGTCAGAGTAATATTTTCGAAAACATAAATCATTTCCCGTCATCCCCCCACTTAAAACCCTTTCCATGGCTTCCCACTGCTCTTGGAATAGGATCCAGATTCCTCAACGTGCCCTCAATCAATAGTGGGCTGTCACCTCCTCTGCAAGTCCATCCATCACCACCCGCCCCCCCCCCCCACCGCTGCCCCCCCTCGCCAGGCCATGGGGATGATCTGATTATTTCTCTAAGGGGGAGACTCTGGGGGTGGTCCAAGTGGTCCAGGGGGGTGGGTGGGGGGAAGGTGCCAAATTTCCGCTCTGAGTGGCAGGACCTGGGCAGGGCCACAAGCCCCAAGGAGGTCAGGTTAAACAGCACTGTTTACGTTAGCCCTCTGCAAAGTGTGTTTTGGTGGCAGGAGAGAGTTATGAATAAGCTCTTAATTCCAGCGAGGGCGTGGGTCAGCTCTCCGACTGTGGCGTTTATTGACATTCACGTCTGCTCCCTTGCCCAGCGCCCCGAGACCGAGGGGCCCGTCTGTGCCCGGGGCTGGTGGTGGCCCCAGCTCACCTGGACGGGGGCCGGGCCGACCTGCCCCGGGGCCTCCTCAGATTGCCACAGGAGCACCGACGTTTCCACTGGCGCCGCTGGGGACCCCGGGGCTGAGCAGAGAGGGACCCCGACCTCAGGCCGAGGAGAGCCCAGAGGCCAGATGTCCCCGCACCCAAGAACCTCGGCCAGGGGGAGGTCGATGGGACTGTTTGAAGATCCATCACCTGGTCAGGCGGTGTATTTGTGTTCTCGCTGGACTGCGGGGATCTTTGGGGCCCCAAGCAGGAGCAAGCTGGGCTCATGGGCCCACTCGCTGTGTGGCTCAAGGCCAGTCGGGTTGCCCTGCTGGGCCTCAGTTTCCCCATCTGCTTTATCGCCCCCCTCTGTTCTGGAGACAGAAATGAAAGCACAGTTGAAGGCATCCTACAGCCTCACAGAAGACCGTGGCCTTTCTGAAGAGAAATTTTTGAGAACGCTTTCTCAAACGGACATGGAAAGCGCCGAGAGGGAAATTTAGAGAGCTTTCTTGAAAGGACAAAACCACAGAGCTGGAGAGCAGATCAGGGGTTGCCTGGGGACGGGGACAAGGCAGGGGATGGGCCCACCCATCACGGGGTGGCACGGAAGAGCCCCTCTTTGGTGATGGGGCACTTCTGCATCTTGGTGGCGGGGGTGGTCCTGGGTATGTATGCATGACGTCTAGTTGCCCAGAACACCCCCTACACACACACAAACACACACACAGGTTCACGTACAAACTGATGGAAACTCAAGAGGGTCCGGTGGTCGGGTGAACATCAGGGTTCCCTGATTTTGAGGTTGTCCTACCGCTGTGTGCGTTGGGGGCGTGGCCCCCAGGACCCCGTACTGGTTTTGCGACTTCTTGTGAGTCTAGAATTCCAAAATAAAAAGTTTCAGGACAAAGTTCAGAGAGGGTCATGGATGTGCCCAAGACCACACAGCAAGTCGGGAAGGAAAATGGAATCAGTGGCCAGGGGTCCTGAGAGGCAGGTTCTTTCTACTCTTCCGTAAAAGGAAAGGGCGGGACGGACCTTTCAGCAAAATGGAAATCAGTGAGAAACGGATGGGAGCGGGAGAGAGTAACAGTGGAGTGCTAACACTAGTGATAATCATGGCAGCTTCTATCGACTAGAAGCTGACCCCCGTCAGGCAGCCTGGCCGACGGCATCACTGACGTTACTCCCGTGCCTTCCTATGTCCTCCAAGGGCCCCCATTGTACAGATGGGAAACTGAGGCACAATCCCGAGGTCACACAGGTGGAAAACGGTTAAAAGCTGGACCTGCACTTTCGGGCCCCGTCTTCCGAGCCGGGTGCCTATCACGGGTCCCATCTCCACTGGCCTTTGCCCAGAGCCAGCATCCCCATTCGAAAGCCTCGAGCCCAATCATGCCAGCCAGGCTGAAACCATACCTCCCCCGGGTAGGGAAGTTTCTGGCTCCCGGGTAGCCTGGCCCGTCCATGCAGGTGTGGCCTGGGTGGCCCTCTCCTGCTGGGAACCCTACAGCGGTGGCCCCGTGGCGGCCATAGCACACTGCCACGAGCTGGGGGGAGCTTACAGCAGCAAACAGTTATTGGCTCACGGCCTTGGACGCCGGGGGTCTGAAGGGGAGGTGTGGGCAGGGCAGTGCTCCCCACAAAGTCTCAGGGACAGATCTTCCCCCACCTGGTCCAGTGGCTGGTGGACCCGGGCGCTCTTTGGACCCCGTGAGCCCTCTGTTCTTGCCACAGGGCCTTTGCACACACTGTTTTCCTCAGCCTGGGACACTCCCTCCCCCACTTATCATGGACGCCTGCCTGATCTCCTCAAAGCTGAGATTAACTTCCTGGGAGATGCCCCTTCAGCCTCCCATGCGGGTCAAACCCGGCCACAAATCCTATAACACCCAGAGCCTCTCCCTTGTAAACCTTGTCACGGTTTGTGATTTAAGCTTCATCTGTAGGATTGTTTTGATTTGTGTCAGGCGGGCAGGGCTGGCGTCTCCGTCGGGTACATTAGGTACAGTGCCGAGGGCCTTGGCTACCTTTAGAGGCCCACAGACATGTTTTCACTTCCTTTAAAATCAGAAGATAAATATAAATATAATCCAGCCTGGAAAAGAATGCAGCCGTAAAAATAACTTTTTATGCCTGTCATGGTGGAAAGGGCCCAGCACCTGGCACCGACCAGGCACATAGGAGGTGCTCCCTGAATGTCTGCAACAGGAGGAAGAAGGGAGCTTGGAGGGTCCTAGCACATCACAGAGGATGGGCTCAGAGATCCGGGTTCAAACCTTGTTCTGTTTTGTTTCTTTTTAATGTTTCTTTTTTTTTGTTTTTGGAAGAGACAGAGAGGGAGAGACGGAGCGTGAGCAGGGGAGGGGCAGAGAAAGAGGGAGACACAGAATCCGAAGCAGGCTCCAGGCTCCGAGCCATCAGCACAGAGCCCGATGCACGGCTCGAACTCACAAACTGCGAGATCGTGACCTGAGCCAAAGTCGGACCCTTAACCGACAGAGCCACCCAAGGTGCCCCCAAGTCTGATTCTCTCCTTCACTTGTTCTTGGCCTTGGACAACTCACCTCTCTTCCCTGGACCTGTCACCCTATCCACAAACTCAGAAAAACCACCTCTCCTTGATAACATCACACTCGTTCCTTCCACTCAGGAGACACGCGGCTGTGCAGAACCTGCCCCGGTAGCGGGTCCCGCGAGCGTGGGTCATCGCTGCTGTTTCTCGAGTGGACACTGCCCCAGGTGCCACGCTCAGCGTCCATCACACTCTCTCAGTGTTCCCTTGACGGAAAGCACCTGTCTCTCACAAAAAGGCAGCAGGAAGAAGGTCAACTAGAGCCTGGCACGAGGTTCGTGGGAAAGAAGAGAAGGCAAGACGGACCTCTCTCCAAAACGCCCCAAAGCCCTGATTCATTCTCTGCATTAGGCTGGGCACATAGGAGGGGTGCGGGCAGCAACGAAGCCAGGGTGTGGCGGTGAGAGCCCACGTGTGGTCCCACCCAAACCCCAGGCTCATCCCACCCCTGCTCCTCACTTGCGGTGTGACCCCAGGCAAACCGCTTCGACCTCTGGGCCTCAGTTTCCTCATCTGTGAAATGGGATTGGTATTAGACCTCCCTTGCTGAATGTCTGGGAAAAGCGAATGATGCCCCCGACGGACATGTGCACAGCCAGAGCCCCAGCATGTGCTACAGGGTCAGTCAGAGGGAGGTTGTTTGTTTATCTGTTTTAATGAAAAGGAAAAACTCTATTCCACCCCCTATCAGCCAGATCCAAGGACAGTTACACAGCCTGACCTATGACGTGGATGGACATCTCAGTAGGGGCTCAGGAGGGTAATGTAGGAGTATATAAAAAGGACATCAAGTGCCATGAAGAAAATAAAGGAGGGAGATGGGAGTGACTCGGGCAGCAAGGACAGGAGGCACCTTAGTTGGGGTGGCCAGGAAAGCCTCAAACTGAGATCTGAGTGACAAGGACCCAGCCCAAGGGCAGAGGGATCCAGCAGAGAAACGGCTCAGTCAAAGTCTCCAGGGTGAAGAAGAGCTGGGTGTCTCCAAGGACTAGAAGGAAGGTCAATGTGACTGCAGCAGAGTGGACAGGGACAAGACTGGTGAGGGCCGAGGTCAGGGAGTTACCCAGAGGCCTGGTCACGAGGCACTTGCAGGCTGGGCCACACTGGGTTCTCTTACCAGTGCTGGGCGGGGCGGGGGGGGGGGTTTATCAAGAGACCAGGCAAGTCTGAGATCTGCTTCAAGCCCTTTGGTCCTAAGGAGGATAGTCTGGAAGACACCAGAGTGGAAGCTGGGAGGCCAGGGAGAAGCCTCATGCCATAATACAGGTGACAGATGACGGTGCTTGGAAGATTCTGGAAAATATGGTGAAGGGATCTTTGACAGGTGGGTGGGGTTCCATTGCCTGTTGTGTGTAACAAAGCACCCAAAACGTAGTGGCTTAAACGGTAACCCTTTCATTGCTCGTGATTCTGAGGCCCAGCCGGGACAGCTGTCCCTGCTCCACATGGTGTCACAGGGGCCCGCTCATGGGACTGCTTTTCAGCCTGGAGCTGGGCTGGGCTGGAAAGTTCCAGAAGACTCCGCTCACATGCCTGGGGCATCTGAGTCCCCACTAGGCAGCATGTCTCTCCAGCTTCCTTCCACAGCAGCACAGGGATGAAAGTGAGAGCTGTTGGGCCTCTTGAGGCCTAAGCCCAGGACCCCCACAGTCACTTCCACTACATTCTATTGGCAAAAGGAGTCACAAGGCGGAGGCCAGCATCAAGGGCAGGGTCGACGACCCCACCTGCCAACTGGAGAAGCAGCGAGCATGAGAAGAGCCGTGCGGCCATCATGGCGGCCATGTTGGCCAACAGCTAGTGCAGCTGGGATGTGCATGGATGGGAGGAACGTTCGGGGCCACTCCTAGGGGTCTGGCTGAGCCACTGGGCAGATGGCGGTGCCATTCACCGAGATGAGGAAGGCAGAGGGAGAGGCAGGCTAGCGGCAGAGTCGAGAAGCCACAGCTATGGTTGGGGTCTGCTGATTCGGAGCCGCCAGGTGGCCCCCCGGGGATCCACCATAGCAAACGGGGCTGCATGTGGCAGAGGGGGAGGGGCTTCTTCTTTTCACTCCTTTCCATACGAAGATGTTGAAAGTTAGGAATGATGAGCCCCGTTCCAGAGATGAAAGAGTCCGAGGCTCAGAGAGGTGAAGTGCCTTGCCCACAGTCGCCCAGTCGGGATTCAAACGTGGGTTGAGAGACAGGAAGTGTTTGATCTTCTCCCTCTTGTTCACCATGGATCCAAGGGGCTGGGTGGGGAAACACTGTCTTTCTAGTACAGATAATACACGGGCTGATGTTTGTCGAGGGCTCTCCACGCACCAGGCGTTGCTAAGTTGTCATTCCAACAGCCAACCCTGTAGACAGGTTGCCTGCATTTTACAAATGGGGGACTGGGGCTCAGAGAGGTGAAGCGACTTACCCAAGACCACACAGCAGGCATGCTTCCGAGATAGGACGAGAACCCAGACCTGTCGGACTCCAGCGCCCAGCTTTCAGCCATTCACCTTGACTGTCCGCCCTTTGGCCCCGCCGGGCTCTCATGTGGGGCTCATGATGTGGCGACTCCAAGGACCCTCCCCCGAGAATCTCCACTGGGGTTGGCAAACCACAGCCCGCCAATGGGCCAAATCCGGCCCCTCACTGGTCTTTGAAAATAAAGATGTGTTGGGACACAGCCACACTCATTCTGTTACACACTGCCCGTGACTCCTTTCCAGGTCCGATGGCAGAGTTAACGTGGCACAGAGGCTGCACGACCTAAGATCGGTACTGTCTGGCCCTTTACGGAATGAGTTGGCTGAACCCTGATCTAGAATAAAGGTAGTCGGGCCCCGGTTTCCCATGATGGAAATGAGGCACAGAATGCCCACACGTGGGGGAACCCCCTTTGCTGAAGCCCCACAGAGACAGAGCCTGGATAAGAGCAGACTCAGCCCCTTACCCATTTAGCTAGCGGAGCTCTCAAGAAACAGTACGCAGCTAGGTGGGACCCAGGTCAAGTGCGCCTTGATGGGAAGCCATGGGAAGCCGAGAGAGAGCTTCCTTCCCTGCTGGAGAAACTTCTCGTCCAGGAAGGAGGGGAAGAACCAACTTGCTTGGACTCTTCTATCCAGCTAGGTCTCAGGCAGCTCTCCAGGCCCCTTCCTTCCTCTCTGGCTCAAGCACTCCTTCCAAGGCTTTGGCATGTTCCAGAAAATGTAGCCTCTGACCTTCTAAGTCACCAGGGCCTTCCAGCCCCCGAGGGAGCCCCGCTGCAGAGACTCGGAATCTAATGAAAAATCGGTAAGAAACCCAATCTGGGGCTATCAGGTGGACCGCTCAGCCCCCGGCCTCCTGGTTCCCCAGATGGGCCGGACCCCTCTTCCCTCCCACGGGGCACATTCCCAGCACCAGTTGGATGCTCCCCGCCGAAAAATAAAAGTCCTTCAAACATTGCAGGGGTTCCAAAGACTTTTTTTTTTTAAGTAACCCCCCAAACAGCGGCTTTTCAAGCCACACACAGACTGAATCAAACTCCATTTGTTTCCAGAAGGCCGAGGGGCAGCGGTTTGGAAAAAAGAACCTTCTCTGAAACTCACGGGGAGGCGAAGGCGGGGTCAGAGGGCACATTCCGATTGCTAAGATGCATTGACAAGCGCCCAGGCCCCCCTCGGCCCTGCCAGGAGACCTGGGGAGGGGGCTGCGGCGGGGGCACCAGGGGCCTCCAAAGCAGCCGGCCTCAGAAACGCTCCCCGGAGTTGACCACAAAGAGTCGAAGGGTGAACGCTCCTCCCTTGCTGGGCCCCCACCTCCTGCAGATATGCCAAAAAAAAAAAAAAAAAAAAAAAAAAGAATCCCCAGGTCTCGGGGAAGGAACGGAGTGGGGAGGTTTCGCCAAAAGATTTTTTTTTTCTTTTTGGTTGGTTTGGTTAGTCGAGTTTGGCCCCAAAACTGGGAACTGGGTCGGGAACCAATGAACATTGTGAATAAAGCTGGGGATTTTCCATCCACCTGAGGGGAGCAGTCCTGGACTGGGGGCGTCCTGGTGCAAGTCTAGGCTTGGCCATGGAGGGCTGGGTGACCTTGGACAGCTGGCCTCACCTCTCTGTGCCTCGGTTGCCTCGGCTCCAACGAGGACGTGTCCCCTGGGGTTGGACGATCCACTAAGATGGGGACCAAGGGTGACAAAGTCCTGCATGGTGATGGCACAGAGCAGCTGCTCCAAGATGCCGATGACGGAGGCGGGTGGAAGGTCAGCAGCGGGGGCTAACGGGGCCGAGGGGCTATGGGTACCCATGGGGGGGCAGGGAGAAACCCTGACCTGGAAGGAGGGGTGGCTGACAAAGCAACCTTGACCATAAAGTGACTCCAACAGAAAGAAACTCAGAGAGCACTGTGTCGAAATGCCCTTTCCAGAGGGGAAACTGAGTCAGCCACGGACCTCCTGGCATCATCCAACACCCCAGCCGGCAGATTCCTTCTTCTCCTGGAGGCTCTTTGGCCAAGTGCCCCGGCCCCTCCCTTTAAAGATGGGTCAGGCACATCCCTCCCTATAGAGAAGATGGAAGGAAGGGAGGTTTCCTTAAAAACTTAAATGGGGAAAAGAAAGCTTGCCTTTCTCCCCACAAAGGGCAGGAACTGAGCCGGGGCAGATGGCATGTGCGAATTCTAACACAGAAAATCACCTGTCACGGAGAACAAATTCGTGGGGGTGGCGGTGGTGGGGTCCCGCGGACTGGGGCAGCCAGTGAGGCTTCAGCTCCCGGGGCCCCACCGGCAGCAAATGCAGGGTGCGTGCGGAGGGACAAGCGAGCAGGAACCGGGGAGGGACTGTAAGCGACGCTTCCTGGGTGTCAGGCTGTCCACCTGTGTCAGGTGACTCGTCGTGCCTTGGAGGGGAAGTCCCAGGCTCCTCCTGGGACTCGAAACCCACCCAGGACGAAGGAGCCGCCTTAACTCCCTCCAGCGAAATTCTCCAGATTGGAAACGATGAAAAGGCCCCGTGGCAGGTGAGGCCCGGCCTGTGGCTGCTCCGGAGGCGTCCCGGCAAGTGTTTTATCCCTGTTCCCCGCACTAGGGACGCGGCCTGGGGCCCGGCCTGGCTCTCTAGACACCGGTGAGCCCCAGAGTCGAGAGCGGAGACCGTCACGTCCCCGGAGGGTCCTTCAACTCACTGCCCCCGGTCCCCCACAACAAACTTCTGTTCCAACTCACAGGCCTGCTGGACCAAGACGACTCCCTCCGTTCCTGCCTGTGTCCCCCCCCCCTCCCACCTCAAAGGTCCTCCTGCCGGACATCGGTGCTCCCCGGGTGCCCCCCGCCTTCCTCTCTTCTGAAACACCCCCCAACAGTTCTTTCTGGGCTTCTGCGAGTAGAGACAGTCACAGTTCCACACGCACGGCTGATGGGAGGATTCTGAGCCTCTAAAGTGGATCTGGCTCCTGGGGTGGCTCTGGGGGTGGCTCCGGGGGGCTCAGGGGGGTGTAAAGACCCCCCCCTGAAGATTCACACTCCAGCTAGTGTGTGAAGGTAACACTTGGACAAACAGCGTCCCCTGTGCACGTAAATGAGCAGAAAAGCCCTCCAGAGCCTGGCCCACAATCCTTTGCAGTTCACACCCTGCCTTCCCTTCATGAGAGCCCCCCCGCCCCCCCGCTCTTCTCTTGCAAGACAGGGAGGGCAGGGATTCTTATCCCCACTTGACAGGTGAAGAGCCTGAGGTCAGAGAGGACCAGGACTAAGCTGGGAAGGGCACGGGGCAGGAAGCAGAAGCAACCGGGAAGGCCCCAACTCAGGAGCCAGGCTGTCAGGGAGCAAATCTTTGAGCCACTACGGATTAGCTGTGCGACCTCCAGCAGGTGCCTTAGCCTCTCTGGGCCTGTTTCCCGCACAAGGCCGCCTTCTCTTTTTTGAGTCTCAGTTTCCCCACCTGTCAGGCAAGGAGGTAGGGCAAGTGACGCCCTCAGAAACACAAAGTCCAGTCTTTGCACCATGACCCCTTCGGGGACCCGGACGCTTTGTGGGGCTCCGGGGGAAACTGAGTCACCCGGCCTCAACCACCCTTCTGCGGCATCTCAGGCCTGAGGCCAGGGTGAGGGGCAAAGGGTTAACTACCCACAGGCCAGGTAGAGGGAGCCCTGTGTGCTGCCTCCTGACCCCAGTGTCGACAACCAAATCCCCTAAAGAGAAGAGACCCCGTGTTTGCCTTGGCAGTGGGGGCAGACAGTGGGAGTAATGCACGCTCGGCGGGGCCTGGAAAAGTCGGCTCATCCTGCAGCCAGGCCAGGCCAGCCTCGCTGGGGTGCCCGCTCCACCACCCGCCACCCTATTACCTAAGCCCTGCACAGGACATGACCGCATGGCCCCGGGGGCGAGGGCGACAGGCAGCTCAGACAGGGCGGCCATTCACTGAGTCACCCCCAGCCCGGCTGAGACACAGCCCCGAGGGGGGCCTCAGCAGGGACTCCCCCCACCTACCCCCCCCATGGAGGATGTGGAAGATACGTGCAGGGGTGACAGGGACAGGACAGACCTGGCTGGTACCCAGTGGGGCTCCTGGCCCAGAAGGAAATGTGCTGTCACGGTGGGGGCGGGGCAGAATGGTAGAGACACCAGGCGACTTAGCAGCGGGGGGAAGATTTCCCTCACTGAGCCTGTGGAAAGAGGGCTGCAGGGGAAGGCTTCTGGGAGAGCATGAGCTCGTCCAGCCTCGGGGAAGGTCACGGAAGGCTGCAGAGCCAAAGGGACATTTGACCCGGCTCTTGACAGATGGATTGTTGGGCCATCAGACAGAGACGAGGGAGCATTGCTGGGTGGAGGAGAGGGAGGCAGCCATGGCTAAGCCATGTGGGGCCTTCAGGGGGTTGGAGCACACTTGAGGCATCACACGGTGGTTTTCACTGGGGGAGAGGTTGGGGGCATAGTTTTCCATGCGGGGACAGCCACAGCTCCCTCCTCAGGCCAGGCTGTGGGGCACGGTGGCCTGAGCGGCTGGCTCAGCGTCAGGCCTCTCGGGGGGTGAGTCTCTGCTCTACTGTGAGACCTCATACCGCTTACCTTGCCTCAGTTTCTGCATCCACGAAGTGGGCACGGCTGGTGAGTTGTAGCGAAAACGGACTGGTCCTGACGCACGGTCAGCCCCCCGGAAGGCACAGCCCTCCCTCAGAAGATTCTGGGTCTCCCTCCCAGAGGCACTGGGTGGGGGTCAGGAGACCCAGCTCTGTCCGCTCCATGGGACCACCCCTCCTGTCTCCCTGGCCCTCCGAGATGGGATTGTCCCCTGACCTCCTACGGTCCTCACCGCGCTTAGGATGGTTCCCTGGGAGGGAGAACCGGAAGGCGCTTTGTCAAAAATGAATGTCTCTCATTTCCGGGGCGCCATGTGGGGCTCGGGGGGGGGGGCGGGGGGGGACCGCCTGGGTTCAAGTCCTAAGGCCAATTGCCTTGCCTCCCTGTGCCTGTGTTGATCTGTAAAATCAAGGACGTTGCTATGTCTGCCTCACGGGCTGTGGCGTGCGTGGGTCACACGGCCTAGGCTGCAACCACCCACGGGGGTTCAGAAATAATAACGGTAACACTATTCCTCTGACGCTTAGAATTTCTGGCCATGCAGACCCCGGGATCTGATTCAAAGCCTTGTGTCCAGTGTTTTGCCAGCCCCCCGGCCCCCAAGCTGGCGGTAGCCCTGGGCTGGCCCCAGCCCCCCAAGGACTCCCTGCAGCTCGACTCCTAGCATCCAAGATCTGACCTCTCGGGCAGGAAAGGAGGCAAAACTGTTAGCTGCTGGGGAGATGTGAGCTGGTCTCAGGCCCCGTCCCCTCCCACCCACCTCCCCATCCGCCCACCGCCCCCTTTCACCCCCTACTCCCCCACGGCCCAAAGACCTCTGGCAAGAAATCTGAGCTGCTCCTTTCATCTCTCCTTCCCTTTGTCCTGCCCAGGGTGGAGTTGCCATCACAACCATCTCCTACGCCCGGGAGACCCTTTCCTGAGGCCATCCCTTGGGCTCCCTCCTTTTTGTAGGACATGCGCCAAGGAGATTCCCCTCCGGGACAAGGGCCAGCTTGCTGGGGGCTGCACGTGACATTCTGGGTCACAGATAACACACGCAGGAGGCCTGGGGCCAAACAAGGAAGGGAAAGCACATAAAGAGGACAGAGTGAAAGGCAGTAGGGAGTGGTGTGGACTGTGGCAAAGTGGGGTACAGCCCTGCCTGTAGGAGTTTATTCAGCTCCAGCTGGTTATTGCCATGTAGGAATATGGACCCAGAAGGCCCACTTCTTAGTTCTCTGAGAGAAGCTTGACGTTGAGATGTTTTTTTAAGAGTTGCTGACTTTTCCAACCCTACAATGACCAAATGAAAAACATCTGAGGACTGGATTTGGCCAGTTAAGGCAGTAGGTGTGAGCTTATTCCAAGTCAGCGTGTCCTGTGGAACAGGAATGCCACAAAACAGTCCCTGATTGGAGGGTCCCCTGGTTAAGTACCGCTGGGCAACAAGAAATTCGCAATCCCCTCCGGGAGTCCCAGTGTACATTAACATATTAAAGGCTCTGAAAAGGTCTGCAGGAAAGAGGCTTGATTAAATTTGTGAAGCTCGGGAGGGATCTGTCTTGAGACACAGCCCCTCCTAGGGCTGTGTCCTCTGCCGTGGGCTCACCATTTCAAAGGTTCACAAGCCCCTTGAGGTCCGTCTAAGCCCTGAGTTAGAACCTTTTTTTTTTCATCTGCTGATCCAACAATAGTTGGAGACCATTCTGGGCCAGGCATGGAGTGAGCTCCGGAAACACAAGGGGGACATGACAGGCATGTGTCCCTGCCCTGCCTGGTGGGGCCCACGGCTGATGGCCCCTCGGTCTGGGTGTGCCTCCACCAGCAACACCAGCCTTCCCGTCACAGAGCATTAATGCACGCATGAAGCCTTTGGCAGCCAAAAGCAGGGGCTGACGGAAAGTCACAAAGGCCTGGGTCCCAGCCCAGTGTTGTCCCGTACGCACCGCGAGACATCCAGTCGACATAGGGTCAACGCATACCGACTGAGCACCCACTGTGTCCAGACACGCATCTCAGTGCCAGGGACACATCTGTGAGAAAGAGAAGCCCTAAGACCCGGCCCTTGCCATCATAAAGCCTGCAGCACAGAGAAGGAGACAGAGAGGGGCGCCTGGGTAGCTCAGTCGGTTAGGCGGCCGACTTCGGCTCAGGTCATGATCTCACGGTCCGTGAGTTCGAGCCCTGCGTCGGGCTCTGTGCTGATAGCTCAGAGCCCGGAGCCTGTTTCAGATTCTGTGTCTCCCGCTCTCTCTCTGACCCTCCCCCATTCATGCTCTGTCTCTCTCTGTCTCAAAAATAAATAAACATTAAAAAAAATTTTTTTAAAAAAAGAAGGAGACAGAGAGGAAGAAAAAGGGAGGGGAGGGGTGGGGAGAACCGTGAGGAGACAAAAAGAAAATAATAGCTTCAAAAAGTTTTTAGGTTTCACGAAGGACATAAACAAGAGACTGAAATAGCCAATGTCATGAGTCGGGAAACCTACTTTTAATGGGGGAGGGGGGCGGGTCACAGGTGTCTCCAAGGAGATGACGTTTATACTGAGACCCAAGGGCAGGAAGAAGAGAACCATGAAGAAGCTTTGCAGGTGGTGGAGGGGGGTGCTGCATGGGCAAAGGCCCTGAGGCCGGGAAAAGCAATAATGACAGAGGAGAATGGCACAGATGAGTCTGGAGAGGTCGGAGGGGCCGAAAGCAGGCAGGGGCTGTGGGCTGTTATGTATCAGTTAGCTGTTGCTGCGTGACAATCAAGGCCTAAACTCGGTGATGCAGAACAACTCCCGTCTGTGATTACGGCTCACACGGCCTGGGGCCCGCTGGGGGCTGGAGGCGCTTTGACCTACACCGGGCGTGGGAGCGGCTCTGCCCTACCTGTCCCTCATCCTCCTCGCAGGACCAGAGGGCTCGAGTGGACACGTCCTCCTCATGACGATGGCAAAGCACGAGGGAAAGCTGCCAGGCTTCTTGAGCCTTGGACGTGGGAAGTGCCACGCCGTGGCTTCATTCCAGTGACCCCAGCAAGTCGGCGGGGCCACTTGCAGGGGCGGGGGCGGGGAGGGTGACATCCCACCCGCAGGGGAGGACAGAGCAAGAGGGGGAGAGGTGGTGGCTGGGGTGTGGATGCTGTCTGTCAGGTGCAGGAAGGCAGATGAATTCCAGAGCCCTTTAGGGACCAAATCAACAGGAAAGTGGCGGAAGGGTTGCACGGACGGACGGAGGAAGGAAAAGGCAGGAAGCAAGCGTGGCTTCTGGGTTTCTCCCGGAGTGACGCTATAGGGTAAGATAAGAGCGAGGGAGGCAGGACAGGCTAGGCATGGGGACACCCGCCAGCCGGCTCTGTCCCCCGGCCTCCTCGCCCGCCCGTGCCAGGAGAGGCTAAGGGAGGCACCCCCCACGCCAGGCCAGCCCGGGCCCCTCTTCGCCCCCACCCCAGCCAGAGCCCCGCTTCTTGCGCCGGAGCGCGGTAAGACCAGACGGCTGTGCCGTGATATACGACCCCCATAGCTCAAAGCCGGGCTGCCACCGGAATGATGTGTTGTTACCATCCATCACCCGCCTGACGGGCACCCAGCGCCAGAATTCGGCAGCTGCCCTTCACCGGGACACTTAATTATAAAGGCCTGAAATTTTTCCCCACCGGCCTGGGAAATAAAGGCTTTGTTTACCCACGGGCAGTTGGGAGGTTCCCGGGGGAGAGCCGATAGATCAGGGCAGCCTGGCAGGAGCTGTGCGGGGCCCGCAGCCTGGTGTGGGGGGCGCGGGTGCAGAGGCTCCGGGGAGCTGTCACCCCGACCCCCACCGCCACCCTGAGCGCTGGCCTCCAGTTCGTCGCGCGAGTATTGATCCCCGAAGCGCGAAGTCATTTTCTTACCTGTGCAGCATTGTATTTGCTGAAGAGGCCAACGTCATTGCTGCAGAGCTCTCGGTTCGAGGCTTTTGGGCCCCGCTTCTGGGTTTGCCAGGCCCTCCGAAAGCTCACTGGGGCTCGTGGATCGTGGGGGTGGTGAGCGAGCACGGCAGAACATCGAAGAAGCCGCTCAGCGTTGCTGCCCTTGAGGGATCTGGGTTCATCTAAGCTCCTTGGCTCTCAAAGTGTGGTCCCCGGAACGGCAGCATCAGCCTCCCCTCCCCCCTCCACGTTCTTGGGCCCCCATCCCTGACCCAGCGAATCACCAGTTCACTGCCGGGTCCTATTCTTGCCTCACAGCCCTTCAGACACTCAGGGCCACCGCAGGCTTAACCTCACAGTCACGATGTGTGGCTCCTTACCCCGATCTTGAGGTCAAGGGCAGAATCCCACAACCCACCGGCACCAGAACCCCGGTCTGTCCGGCTCCCTGACCTCTGGGGTTCTTTGTACGAAAAAGTTGAAGATAGAGCAGAAAAGGTCCCCGCCAGGGAGAAGGAGGGTGTCCGGGTGCTGTCAGACCCCGGAGCAGCTGACGCGGGAGGAGGTAAACCTGGATTTGACCTTTGCAGGTGACAGGTCCAAGCAATGTCTTCCCCAGATCTTATCTCAGCATGTGGGGAGCTCATGGTCACAGTGGCTCAGGGAGGGCTTTGCAAGCCATCGAGCGTGGCGCAGCCTTAAAGGGGTGGTCCTCTCCTTGGGACTCAGTTTCCCCCATGCCACAACCAGAGGGGACTTACAGGGTCCCCTCCAGCCCTGAGAGTCAGTATCTATGAGTCCTTTTGCACAGTGACAACAACATCCATCGTCAAGGTGCCTGGCACACAACAGGTGCCCATGAAGTACAGAAACCTTCGGAGAGTGATTGCCCCCAAGCCACATAGCGGGTCAGGATCAGAACCCAGGCTTCCCAGCCCCCAGCCCCCCTCTCCCCTCTCCTCCACCTGCTGCCTCCCGCCAGAAATGCCATCGTCACCTTGTCTTTGGGTACCCGGCCACCGGGGAACCCGCTCTTTCGCAGCGGCCGGTTTATTGAGCACAGAAAGGTCAGCTCCCTCGTGAGGGAAGCAGTTGCAAAACATCAACCTCTCACCAGCGGTAGGATCTTAATGATCCGTGCTGTGGATCTGCCCCTGCTCCCCATTCCCAGGCTCGGGAAACACCCCGGGCTTCCAGGAGCCCGTTGAGTGGGGACTGAGGGGGTCCACGTTTCTGCCCACCCCCCACCGTAGCAGATTCTGTGATTCGTGTGGTACTGTCTGCTCCAAACCCAAATGGGGATGCCCAAGGTGGCTGCTGGAGAAAGACGTAGGAATGAGGGCCAGTGGCCACCACAGTGCATCGTGAGCATTCGGTCAAACTTTGCGGGGAGGGGGTGAGAAGGAATGGTGAGAAAAGAAGGTGATCCTGGGGACTTGGTCCTTTGGATGGCCCCTTTTCCCAGGTAGGACTCTTGCTATGGGCATCACAGAAAACCAAATTCAAATTGTCCTTAAGGGAAAAAAAATGGAGAAGCAAGATATGAGGGAATGGGGGGGGAGGGAGGGGAACGATGGAACAGTACTACATCCCAGTGGTGGTAGAAACTACAGGACTGTCTGTGTTTGTCAATACGCATAGACCTGTACGCTGAAGAACATGAACTCGACCGTAAGTAAGCTCTACTTCAATAAATCTTGCCCTTCTCTTAAAGAACAGAAAGAAATTTATGAACTTCCGTATTGAAGTATCTAGGGATGGCTGCTTTCAGGCAAGGCTTGATCCAGCAACTCAAGGTCTCCAAGGTCCCAGTTCTTCTGCCTTCTGGGGTGCCTGCTTCTCTCTCACCTCTCTCTCTCTCTCTCTCCCTCAGCCACATCTAGTAGCTCCAAGGTACTGTGCGCCCCCTATAAGACACCCAGAAGTTTCAGGATCTCTTGACTTGGTAGCAGTGTGGCCACCTCCAACCCAGCTATTACTTCCTTAGTCCTCAATCTCAAGTAGGAGAGAGAAGAAGTGTCTCCTTCCTGGAAACCCAAGAAACACCTCCTCGGATCTCATTGGCTCTTGATGGGATCCCCGTAATCTACCCCTGAGCCAATCACTATGCCCTGGGGGTGGAAAAGGCTGACGGGTTAAAGCCTCTCAGGGGCCTCCCTGGAGTGGAGGGTGAGCTCTGCGCTACCCCCACGGGGCTGAGAATGGAACTAGGGAGGAACCCCCACAGCAGCCCCGAGCAGGCATGGGAGGAGGGGAAAATCAAGTGCCCGTTACACCCCCACTTGGGAAACCACCTGCCTGTTACTCACGGAAGTGCCTCCCTTCCTAACAAGGAACGCCCCTTCTGCAGGGACCCTCCCCGGCCTCACTTTCCCCACACGTTCGGAGTTCGCTCAACCAACCTTCACTGCCAGCTCCTCGGAGAAGCCAGCACCCGGGCCCCACCAGCAGGGCTGCTGGCACAGCACCACTTGCTGCTGACAAGGGCCCGCCCACACACACCCCCATCCCAGGTGTCCCCCCCTTTCGTTCCGGAGACCGTGGGGCCCGGCAGCCGCTCCCAGGGAACGAGGTGGTTTGTGGCTGAGGACGAAGGAGGGTCTCCGGCCCACGGAGATTTCGGACCTTACGCCCCGCCCCTCCAAAGCAGCACACAGTGAAAAGCAGAGAAACTGAGTCACTGAGCCCTGAAAGGACTCAAGGTGGGTGTGGAAATACGGCAGGCCTGGAGTCACGGCCCTCGGGCCTCCAGTCTGTAATCCAAAGCCCACCGGCTCTGTGTTTCTGAGCAAGTCACTTCACCCTTCTGAGCCCCGGCGTGCTTGCGAAATCAGAGTGATTTGGGCGGGTAGGTCCAAACCAGAATGGGGGCGGCCACCAACGTGGAATCCAACCCTAACCACTGATGGCGGGTCAGCCATTGCATTTCAGCAACACAGCGCGGTAGCGACCCCATGCTTCTCTCCGCTGTGCCGGGAGAGAAAATGTTACCTAACTCTTCCACTGACTCAGTCTGGATTGCCCCAGAAGCGAGCCTGGAGAGCAGTGGTTTACTCGGGGTGTGGAGGAAGACCAAATCAGTGAGCGGGGGGAGGAGTGGAGAAGGCGGTTACTGGGGTTCTCACTGGGGACCCCTGGCAGATTGGACACAACACACAGATGAAGGGAGGGAGCTGGGGTATTGATACACCCACTCCTGGCTGTTAGTGGCTGAGGGCTTCCAGAGAGGGCGGATTCCCAGCGCCCTCCTGCCTGCCCCTCCAGAGGGCGGAGCCAGCTCCAGTGGCCAGACAAACCCCCAGACGAAGCGCTATCGGTGCTGGCCATCCGGCAGGGCTGGTTTGCGCAGCAACTCTTCGTGCCAAGAGATACGGGCGGAGCCCCAGCGATGCATGCTACACCCTCTTCCCTTCTCCGGGCAGAGAAACGCTTTCTTTATCTTCTTCAAGACCCAGCGCAGAAAAGAACTTCCTCTGTGAAGCCTCCTCCAAATCCCCCCAAGGAGAATTGGAACGTGCCTTACTTCCTGCAATTTTATCTTATCTCTGTCACGCACATGGCTTTTATTCGTTTCCCGGAGGTCCCTTCAGAGGTAGCTATGTGCTGGGGGGTGCGGTGCGGGTCTCTGATCCCGTGGCGCGCTCTCACTGCTCCGGAGACCGTGAGGTCTCCGCAGGGGGCGGCCGGGCCAGGTCCCTTTCTGCATCCCCAGGGCCGAGCGCACAGCAAACACTCGGTTAGTCTTGGCTGATAGGAACTTCAAGGTGAAAAGCGAATCTGATGGTACATGAAAAGCGCCCGGCTTGGTACAAAACCTGCCAAAATGAAAGTTCTGGAGAAACCGTAGTGGACGTGTGGGGACAAGGCACGTGAGTCCCTCTGGAACACCTCCCCACACCAACGGGCGCCCGCCTCGCCCCAGGCGCTGCGGTGGACGGAGCCTGCGTCCTCTCCCGAGACCCCTGCACGGGAGCTAGCTAAAATCAGAGCCCCCCCCCCCCCCCCCGGCTGCTGCTACTGCTCAAAATTACTAGCCCTTTGCACTCCAAGATGCCAACAGGTGCCGAACGACGGTTCACGGACCAAAATAAATCGGTGGCACGGCGGGACTGAAAACTAGATGAGCCCTCTCGGTTCAGACTGTCGTCAACTTTGGGCGAGCTGTCTTCAGTAAAGGGCCGAGAAGAGGATGTCCAAGCCCCTCGGGTCTGAAGGGGAATCCAGAGGTCCTGAAAACCTCCTCGGTGCCAGCCCCGGTGCCGGCAGCCTGGTTTGAATTATGCAGCCGGACGCGCACGGTGGTGCTGGGAAAACAGACGGTTTACGGTTGTGCCACTTCGCAAACGACACACGCACCTTCTTCCGGGGACTTGTCCAAAGGCACCCAGCCGGCAGGAGGCACAACGGGCTCCTCACCGGCTGTTCCCGGTTGGATTCAGGGAGCCGAGACCACCCTCACCCATTTCCGGGAGGACCCTTACGCGGTAACCTGAACTCCCGAAGTCGACTTTGTTCCGGTCATGTGACCTGCCCCTGGCCCTCTGATTGGGCGTAGCAAAGGGCATCGCCTACCTTAGGGCGAGCTGCTCACTGGTTGGCCAGGGACTCACGGGGGCCCGGGAAAGGTGAAATAGACCACTCAGATGTCTTCCGGACGACACAGAGCACCACGGTCACCTTCTGACTCCAGCTGGTGTCAGGGAGCTGCGGGGCCTGTCCCATTGTATCCTCAACCCATCTTTAGGCACTGAACCCCCTTTTACGGGTGAAAGCAGCTGTGGGGCGGAGGGGTCACCAGGTGACCCCAGAGACAGATGAAGACGATGTCCAGGGGACCCAGGGTCTTTCAGGCAGTGTGGGTGTGCGTGGTTGGGGGGGGCACTCCGGAGGGAGGTGGCGGTCGGGGGTCCAGAGCGGCATGACCCCCGCTGCGGCTGCGGAAGTCGCCCCACCCCTCTGGGATTTCTCGTGCTTTCCAACACCAGAGCCATGTCGGCTCTACCAGGGCCCCACTGGAAATTGTTGTTGACAACAAGACAGAAAAAGCCCTCGTGGCCGCCTCAGGCCCCGGGGCCTGGTGGCTCTTCCCGGGGACAGCGCAAGGACTCTCTGTGAGCTCTGGGAGACGCGGGCGGAGCTTCGGCTGAAAGCTCTCAAGAGAGTAGATTTGAGAACGCCATTGATCTCCCTCTGAAAGAGCCAAAATACTAAGCAGATCCTATTTGGAGTTTCCAGTTGGGGCAGGCACCTCATCTCAAATCCTGGATCTTCCACAGAACGACCCTGAGCAACCTCCTCACGTTCGAGCAACATGTTCGAGCATGTTCCAACCGCCTCGAACACGTTCCTCCATCAGTCACGTGGGAGAAATAATGGTACCTTCTGTATAGGTTGCTCCAAAGAAACAAAAATACAAAATCGTCGCTCAGCCAATTGGCCGCTTCTTTGAGCATTTTGCGGATGGTCTAAAATAAACCTTAGGCCAAGGGTCGCTTCGACTTTTTCACGCAGCCACTGACACACTGTGTGCCTTTGGGCAAGTCCCCTGCCCTCTCTGGACCACAGTGGTCCACAATTCCGTAGTAAAAGTGTAGCCCAGGGGCATCTGGGTGGCTCAGTCGGTTGACCGTCCGACTTTGGCTCGGGTCACAATCCCGCGGTCTGTGAGTTCGGGCCCAGCGTCGGGCTCTGCTGACGGCTCACAGCCTGGAGCCTGCTTCGGATTCTGTGTCTCCCTCTCTCTCTCTCTGCCCCTCCCCCACTTGTGTGTGCGCTCTCTCTCTCTCAAAAATAAGTGAACTTCAAAAAAAAAGCGTAGCCCATATTCATTCATCCAGCCCTACTATGAACTGGATCCTGCACTCATCGTGGGAGGTGCAGATGTGAACGAGGCAGAGAAGTGGGCTGTGGCACCTGGGAAGGCTTCCTGGAAGAAGAGGCACCTAGCTGACTTCCTCTCTTAGGAGGGAGCAAGAGTCTCAAAAGAAAGGGAGTCCACCTCTTGGGTTCTCGCGGGTCTGTTTGTCAAATGGCTCATCGAGTCCAAACACAGGAGCGCGCACATCTGCGCGGGCGTGTGCCCACAGACAGACACACACCCACCAGAAGACAGGGCGCTACAGGCCCAGAGACGAGGTCTCCGGAAGAAGGGGCCTGATTTGAGAGAAAACGGGAAGCAACGCCAAACGGTCCAGCCTCCCTCAGCAGCCCCGTCGTTTCTCCACACTTGGTGAAAATGAGATGAGACGGAGGGTGGGGAGGCGTGTAAAGTTCTGGCTGTTTCCTGACGTCCTTCTCAGCGCCCCAGCGGCTTGGACCGAGCGGCGTTATCTCCTCCCTGGCTGGGAGGGGGCTAGTTGGGAGCCAAAAACACCAAGATATGGGGAAGAAGCATGAAGAACTATACAAACAAGCCAGGCGTGTGGCTTCAGGCCAACAGGAGTGGAGCCAGTAGCCCCAGCCCGGCCCGGCCTGGCCCGGCCAAGCCCGTATGCGGACTGGTCCCCCCACTATTGGCCATAGAGGCGATGGGGGTCCCAGTTTGGGATCTGAGCCCTGCTTCTCGAGTTAGCCTGGGGTGGGGGTGGGGGCTGGTGCGTGAATCTGAGAAGCAGGAGACTGATGTCTCTCCCTCCCTCCCTCCTTCCCTCCTTCCTCTCCCCTCTCCCTCCCTCCCTTCTTATCCTTCCCGCATGCGCAGGTCTCCCCAACATACAGGACTATGAATCTGCCTTCATACCTACGTCTCAGCATCCGTCATTGCCTCCGTCTCTGTCTCACCTTCCCTGTCCCCGTGTGTGTGTCTCTAGCGTCTGCCTCTGGGGGTTGGAATCTATTTCCCTCCCAAGCAACTAGGGGGAAGCTGGCAGGAGAGCTGATAAACCCGACCCTACCAAAAAAAGGAAAAAAATGCTGTGAAACACAAATTGAAATGAGACGCTGTGTTCTGTCCATCACAGGGACAAAACTGAAAAGATCAATAATATCCTTCGTTAACGAGGGCGGGGCCAAGAGACACTCTCAGAAACTGTTCTTGGGAGTGAAAACCGGTATTGGTGGGGGGGGGGGTTATTTTTTGGTGGGTCATCTGGAAATACCCACAACAATGTCAAATACGCATGCCTACAGACCCAGCGATGTGCCTCCAGAAATCAATGTGCACAGAGAGGGACACGGGTGTGTAAGAGCACAGTGGCCTTGTTTGCACACTGCTGTTTGTAATAGTGGAAAATTGGAAGGAACCTAGGAATTATTTATAGGACACTGGTCAGGGCCCCTGGGTGGCTCAGTCGGTTGAGCGTCCAACTCTTAATCTCGGCTCAGGTCAGGATCCCAAGGTCATGGGATCAAGCCCCACGTCAGGGAGCGTGCTTAGGATTGTCTCTCACCCCCACATCGCCTCTCCCCTGCTCACAACGCGCGCTCTCTCTCTTTCTCTCTCAAATAAAAAGTTTAAATAAAAATAAAGAGGACTGGTCAGATAAGTCAAGGTGCAGCCGTACTATGGAATATTGTGAAGATCTGAAAAAGAGTGAGTGAGATCTACGTGTCAGGGCATGGATGGATGTCCATGAAAGTAAGAAAGCCCCATGGGGCACCTGGGTGGCTCAGTCGGCTGGGTGTCCAGCTTCAGCTCAAGTCATGATCTCACAGCTTGTGGGTTCGAGCCCCGCCATCGGGCTGTTCTGACAGCTCAGAGCCTGGAGCCTGCTTCGGATTCTGTGTATGTCTTTCTCTCTCTCTCTCTCTCTCTCCCCTCCTCCACTCATGCTGTCTCTCTCCGTCTCAAAAATAAAGAAACATTAAAAAAAATTATAAAAACTGAAAGCCCCGTGACGTATGAGGCAGGACAGCTCCGACTGTGCCGCAGGAACCCCCGAACCCCCGTGACCTCACGCAGAATAGGTTTATCTCTCGCTTACACGGCCGCTGATGTGAGTTCGGTCACCCTCCAGGAGAGCTGTCCTCCATGCGGTGACTCAGCAACCCCAGTCCGTGTCTACCCTGGGGCTCTACTACGTCACAGGGGCCCCCTGCGCCCCACGGCCATAGAAGAATGGGCACAAAGAACCCACCGCTGCTCTGGCATGCATCACTCTCTCTCTCTGGAAGGCACACGCTCTGCCTGATGGCGAGCAAACTCGGGGGAGTATGTAAATTTCAGGTGCGCAGGAGACGACTCCACCAAGGAGGAAGATCCCGTGCAAAGTACGACCCCACTCACGTGACAGAGTCCAACCATGCTGGGGAGTCCAGACAGACACCTCAGAAAAGATCAGGGAGGACATACCAAGGCGTTAACATGAACCGATCTCTTAGGAGGGGACTCGCATTACGATGAATGGGTTGGGGCCTGATGGTCCCAGTTCCACTCCACACTCATTCGTGTTGATGGAATTTTTGCGAGCAGGTACGTTCGTTAAAAAAGAAAATAGGGTGAGGCACAGGGAGAAACTGCCTCTTTTCTGCAGGGCAACCGCCTCGGTTTACTGATCATCGATCAACCACCTCATCGATTATTTTCTTCTCTTTTCCCGATGACACAAGAGAGATGCTCTCTGCCCTGCGTAAGGACAACTGGATCACCTGGTAGACATAGCCGGGGGCAGGGGTGGGGGAGGGGTGGCCCAGTCTGGGTAGGTTCCTGGAATTTCCACTTTTCCCAGACTCGGGAAACCAGAACACCACCTGCAAGACATGGAACCAGAACACCACCCTGCAAGAGTTCCACAAAAGCAGAACAAAAAAAACCAAAAAATGGTCTAGGGATAAATTAGATTTGGGAAAGATTGCCAGCCATGTCCGCCCTTCTTACAGTCTCCTGAAGTCAACCAGTGCGCTGAAGGCACTGACAAGTCCCGCAGGAAAGAAATTTACTAAATGTTGTTCCATCCAATGTTTCTCAAACAGTTTGACTGGAGCACCTTTGTTCTGTTTTTCATGGCGCACAGTTAAAGGGCCCCTGCCCTTGATTCAGAGGATCACAGAGTGACAACGTTCCTTGCAGGTTTTGTAACCATCCCCTTTTTTGGTCGAGGGGTTTTCTCCGTGCTAGGCACTGAGCTAAAAATGTATACATATCTTCTCATCTTGTTCTCACAAGGCAAATGCAAAGTTGTCTCCACTCCATATATGAAAAAAAAGAGAGTCTCAGAGAAGCTGTCACTTGCAGCAGTGAACATGTTTATCTGCCTAGCATCCTTTCCCCTCTGTTCCAGCCAACAGTATCACTGTTCTCCCTTTGGAAGGGCCTGCCCTCTTCTCCTCCAGGTGCAGTGGCTGGGTCCCTAGTGGCTTAGATTGGTCCCTGCTCCCATCCTGTCAGCCAGTGACGGGCTCTAGAAGGTGCATGGAATCCAACCAAAGCCAATGCAACAAGACACGTTCGCAGGAGATCTGCCTGTTCTCGGGAGTTGAAAAAGGTGAAGAAATTACATCTTGGAGCCACAGAGTCATTTTGCCATCATGGCGTGCACCAGTGAGATGATACGAATGACACCAAAATGTCAGAAGGCTAGAGAGGTGGAGCATTGGAGCCCTGGTCCAATTGGTCATCTGGATCAATCCATTCCTGAAGGCAGTTCCAAATACTGCAGCCAATATAATCTTACTCTTCCCCTTTTGTGGGTGTTTTTGTTGTTGTTGTTGTTGTTAGGTTTTGTTTTGTTTTGCTTAAGCCTTTTAGGGGCTCTTAGGGGCTTCTTGGGACTTAAACCCAGATCTTGTAAGTTCCAATGCCCACCGTTTTAGCCAACATATAAGGTGCCCCTGTTCTGGGCAATGGAATCAGAAGGGACTTAGATATTGTTTGACGCGAACCCTTTCATTTCACAAACGAGGAGACTGAGAACCAGGGAAGTCCCGTGACTCCTCTGACGTCACACAGCAAGCCCAGCTTGGAGCCCATATGGCTGTCTCCACACCTCCAGTCGGTCTGCAGAGCTCCCTCTAGCACCTACGTGACCTCAGTCCCTCGTGGGGCTCGGAGGCTCTAAAATGTCAGCATCGTTTCTAATTTTGAGCGGATGATGACTAAGGCCCACCCTGGTAACCTTGGCTGTGAACTCTGTCTTGCACCATTTGTTACCAATAGCAGTTCAAGTGCTGACACTCGAGAGTGACTGAGTTCCTTTTTCATTTCATTTAGCGTGGATTCTAATGACATCATCCTCATCCGCCTTCCGGTGGGTTTTATCCAGGGAGAGGGAAAGCCAGGGGGCTGCAGCTAACCGGCCGCAGGACTGCATGAACCCCACAACTCGTCCATTCCAACCCTTGGGGCTCCAAGCCTCAATTTCATCCCCCCCGCAAAAAGGCGATAACACCAGCACCCGCCACGCAGGGTGTTGCGAGACTCGAATGAAATCTGGCACGGGACAGCCAAGGTCACGGTGGTGGGAATGTCTTTGCGTGAACGCCAATCAGCATCCTTCTTATCGCCACGGGAGGGGGCCCTGCCTGGTGGGGTCGAAAGAGTTTGGGGCTAAGATTTCGGAGGCACCGGTGCTGACCCCAGCGCCGTCACTCACGTCTTTGGACCCTAGAAAAGTGCCCTCCACGCTAAGCCTCAGTCTCCCCAAAACATGGAGTGAGACCAAGACTCTAAGAACCTTCCTGCCCCAACATGCGGATGGCCAGCTGGAGGAACAGCATCCAGCTGATGGCTGGGTTTCCTTAGACGCTCGTTGTGCCAGGACCCGTCCATCCATTAGCTCAGTAGCCCTAGTGGGGCAGGTCCCCACCCCCCAATTTGCAGAGGAGGAAAGAACCAAGACAGAGACTCTGGAAGACTCACGTGGACAGTCCCAGCCCCCCACGTCCAACCCTGGACGCATTCTTAAGCAAGCACCCTGGACTCTCTTCCAAGCGTCAACAAGGCTCTTCAGAATGTTTTCTTTGTTTCCTTGGAATGAGAGTCCCTCATTTGCCAGTGGGGAAACCCCAAGTCCAGAGGTCTTGATTGGCTTAAACCCGGACCCAAATCACTCGGACATAGGGAAGGAGCACCGAGTGGGACACCAGGGCTCCTGGCTCCCGAGAAAGGATTCTTTCCACCAGACCACGTTTCTCTCGGATCGAGAAAGCCCTTCTCAGCTCTCTGCAAACAGCAAGCCGTCAAAGATGTTTTGAGAGGCAAGGGGAATTTTGCCTCATGACTTCCGAGACCAGGACGTAGGAAGAACTTGACTCTGAAACCCAGTCATTCTTGCGCTTCGATACCGGCCGCCAGTGACGTCTAGAATCACCCAAACTGGCCACTGGAATGGTTCTCAGGGAAGAAGGGAAAACGTGTGGGTGCGGTGGCCAAGAACAGATCCAGTTTGTGGATCTGTGCTAAGAGCTGTGTGGCCTGGGGCAAGTCACTTGACCTCTCTGAGCCTCCAGCTTTCCACGTGTTATCTCCTCACCAGGGAGATCACAGCCGGCTGTGAAGCTTGAAGTCACCAGACGGGTGTTTTGAAGAGTGAGGTTGGTCTGGAGGAAGTGCTAGGAAATAAGGTCTCCAGAGTATTGTTAATGGGAAAATGGTACTGCAGGACATTGTGGTGTGACTGTATTTGTGGAAGGAACTGGAAACTTTGCCTTCTCCCATCTCTTCCCTTGTGGTGGATTTTGCACCGATGCCTACAATTCTCACCGTCCCGGCATGCATGCCCCTCACGGTGCCCTCCCCCTCTGATTCGGGCTTGCCCATTGACTTGCTTTTAGCCAATGAGATGCTAGCAAGCATCATCCGAGCAGAGCCTTGAGACACGCTCGTGTGTTTCGTCCGGGCTCTTCCACTCCTCTGTGTTTGCCAGGGGCACATAGCCTGCTGACAGAGGAGGGACGAGGAAGCAGAGCCAAAGCCATCCCAGATCAACCCACAGCTGGCCAAGCCCTGGGTATGTGAGCTAGCACAGCCGAGATCCGAGCAACTGGTCAACCAAACCCAGTCTAAATCACTAACTTGCAGACTCATGGGTGAAATAAATGCCGGTGACTTACATGACTTCATGTTGGAATGGCTTGTTACACAGCATTGTGTGAAGATCAGTGACTGATACACTATCAACCCAATTCTGTTAATTCTATCGTGTGTGTGTGTGTGTGTGTGTGTGTGTACCTTGATTCACTTCCCCTCTGTTCTCACATTCACCCTATCCCAAGCCCGCATTTCTCTCTCCTGGATTTCTGCAACAGCCTCCTTATTCATCTGTCCCCAACAGATTCTTGGCCCAACAGATTCAGCAACCTCGCAGGGGCTCCTTGGTCACACAGCTGACCTCTCTGAGTTTCAAGTGCATGAAATGAAAATCCTCAAGGGTTAACCTCAAGGTGCTTCACCACCGGTCCCAAGCAGACACCAAGAGGTCCGAAGACAGCCCAGCATGGCAGCCCTATAGCCCGGATGTCAGCCTGATGCAGGTACAGTGAGGATCTATTACGTAAGAACGTAGGCTCTGCCCACAGAGAAGAGGGTAGGAACTACACGTCTCAGATCTGGAAGCAACTCTGGAATCGGTGTCCAGCCTCCTCATTTTAAAGCCAAGGAAGCTGCGGCACAGACAGGGGAAGCAGCTTGCCCAGAATCACACAGTGACCGGGAACCCGACAGGGGGAGAGGGGATGTCAGGGCCACGAGGCAGGGTGCTCGTGGGTTTTAACACTGCTGCACCGCAGCAGCCAGCACAGGGCTCCACTCATGCCTGTTAAACGCACGACCCAGAGTCTAGAACCTTCCTTCCTGTTGCCACATCCCTTTCTGGGCCCCACCCCCCACAGATTTGCCCCCTCCCTGAACTAGGTAGGGGATGGGGAAGGTGCTCCAGCAGCCAGCAGGGGAAGAAAACTCTGGCCTTGTCGGCATCCGTGGACACACCCTTCTGTGTGATGATTCAGTCTGCAAACCTTGACCCCACCTGAAAGGCACAGGCGGAGCTGATCAGAGGCCCCGGGGGCACCAGGAAGAACCCAAGATGGGCGGTGCCCCTGTAAGGAGTCCGTAATGACAGAGGATCCCACGTTCAAACTCTGGCTTGGCCACACAAGCTGGGCTAAACAGCTACCCTGCTGAGCCTCTGTTTGCTCATCTGTGCAATGGAGCTGAGAGGACGTAGCCCACAGTAGGCACTCCGTAAATATTAGGTCTCGCTGTTACAATGCTGAGACGTCAGTCACCTCCTTTCATTCTGGTCATTTAAAAAGTGTGACTAGGGGGCGCCTGGCCAGCTCAGTCGGTTAAATGCCCAGATATTGGTGTCGGCTCGGGTTGTGATCTCATGCTTCGTGGGTTCGAGCCCCCCAGAGGGGTCTGTGCTGGCCGTGCAGAGCTTCCTTGGTATTCTCTCTCTCCCCCTCTCTGCCTCTGTCCTCCTGTGTTGTCTCTGTCTCTCCCAAAATAAATAAACTTAAAATATATGTATATATGTGTATATATACTTATATATACTTAAACTTAAATATACTTATATACTTAAAATATATGTGTATATATGCGTATATATATATATATATGCATATATATAATTAAATAAACTTAAATATACTTATACACTTAAAATATAAGTATACTTATATATATACTTATATATACACTTATATATACACTTATATATACACATATATTTTAAGTGTATATACTTATACTTAAGTATATATAAGTATATACTTATATATACTTATATATATACTTATATATACACTTATATATACACATATATCTTATATGTGTATATATGTGTATATATGTGTATGTATATGTATACACATGTGTATATATGTGTATATATATTATATATATGTGTATATATAAGTATAATATACTTATATATATGTATACTTATATATATAAGTATACTTATATATATACTTATATATACACATATATACACATATATTTTAAGTATATAAGTATACTTATACTTATATAAATATATACATATATATACTTATATATACACATATATTAAATAAACTTATACTTATATAAGTATACTTATATAAGTATATACATATATTTACTTATATATACACATATATACACATATATTAAATAAACTTAAATATACTTATATACTTAAAATATATGTATATATATGTGTATATATGTATATATATATACATATGTTATATATATATTATATGTATATATATGTTATATATGTATATATGTGTGTATATATATGTTATATATATTATGTATATATGTATATATATGTTTTATATATATATATATATATATATATATATGGGTATGGATAGAAACAAAAAGACAGGCTTTGAAGCGTCCCCCAACAAAGATATCTGAGAGGGGGCTTTGGGGCCCCCTTCTCCCTGAGGGTGTCCAGGGATGGGAAACCCCCTTCCTATACCCTTCCAAGCCCTAATAGTCTATTTTGCTGAATCTTTTTTTTTTTTTACTTTTTTTTTCATGTATTTTTGAGAGACAGAGCATTGGGGGAGGGGCAGAGAGAGAGGGAGACACAGAATCCGAAGCAGGCTCCAGGCTCTGAGCCGTCAGCACAGAGCCCGATGCAGGGCTCAAACCCACAAACAGTGAGATCACGACCTGAGCCGAGGTCGGACCCTTAACCGACTGAGCCACCCAGGCGTCCCTGCTGAATCTATTTTTTAGCACAAAATATCCACCGTCCAGGATGCCTTCTGGCCAGATGTGGTCGAAAGAGGTGGCTTGGCAGTGAGTTGAATATATATATGTTTATATATCCATAAATTTAAAAAAAAGTATCCTTTTTTTGTATCCTATACAGGAGGTGGAGGGAGGACACATCCCCCCTGGACCTCCAGGTCGTGCTGGCTGGACCCAGGGCCACCTGCCCCAGAGTGGACCAAGAAGCAGATTTTTAATCAGCCCCTGGCACCCTGGAGACCCAAGTTTGAATTTTGGAGCACCCCTTTACTGAGTGACCGAGGGCAAGTCACTGTCCCTCTCTGAGCCTCAGTTTCCCTCTCACGTGGGAGGCGTGGCACCTGGCTGGCTGCGTCCTGGTGAAGGCTAGCCGACAAAACGAGTGGGGAAGCATTTGCTAAACAGTGAGCCTGCGTGCATGAGCTTGCACACCAGGAAACAAGGGGTTAACCGGAGACCCTTCCAAAGCAAATAGAGCCAGTCCTGACTCAAAACAGCCTGGGAGAGGGACACCCCCTCCTCCCTGCCTCCCCTCCCAGGCCTGGCTGCCTTTGTGAAGGCTCCCCTTCTCCTCCCCCCACGGAAGTCCTCGGGATTCTGCCTTTCCTGTTCCTCCCTGCCACCTCCATCCGTGCCATTCCCAATCTGAGGGTGGAGGTATCAGGGCTGCTACCAGCTTGACCTGGTCTCCCTGCCTCCTGGACTCTCTCTGTCTCCCCAGGCCGAGGCCACCTTGCCCCCTGCCAGGGAGCCCTGCCTCGTTTCCTCCATCACTCTGTTGCGGGAACATCCGGCTCTGTTGACACTCCTGCAGCCTTCGAGGGTGGGGATGCCCCAGAAATGCACACACTGAACTTCGACCTGAAGTCCCCGCAGGGGGAATCAACAGCAGGTAAACCTGGGTCTGCCCCTCCTGTGTGGCTGATAAGAGCCCCTCGGGGCCACCGGGCGGGCCTCGGGAGACCCGGGCTGGGAAGGGTGCCCATCAGCTGCCCGCTGACGGGTGGCCCGTCTCCACCTGCACGCTTTCTTGCTTCGATGACATTTTCCAAGACGAAAGAGACTCTGGCTGTTAGAATCCCCGCCCCTCTAAAGCCAGCACAGGCTGGGGCTCATGACTGAGCCTTTAGTAATAGTAACACACAAATAGTTTACCGATCCCCGCCTGCACCCCCGTCCCCTTCCCTGGGCCATTTCTATAAAATCTCCACTTAATCTACACGACAGCTCTCAAAGAGGGTAACGCTCTGCCCAGTTTTACAGATGAGGAAACTGAGGCTTAGCCAGTTGAAAAATGTACCCGATTGTGTTGCTGTCTACAGAAGAAAAAGGGAAGGGTAAGTTCAGCTTTCTCGCCACCGTCCTCCTCAGTCGTGAGCGCCCAAAACAGACAAGCAAAATGTTTTTGCCAGGGCCAGAGAAGCTTCTAGTCTGCACCAGGGGCCTGGAAAGGAGTAACCTGCAGGTGCCTAAGTTAATGCAGACAGTCTGCCCAGGTAACCTTGGGGTCCAGAGTTGTCTATTCCCTTATCATAAAAGTGGGGTTTTTTTAAACGATCTATGCGTGGGATGCTTTATATGGACAATGCACAAGGCAGTATGTCACCCACGCAGTCATATGCAAGGTGGGTCTGACCTGCCCATTTTACAGATGAGGAAGCTGAGATCCAGATCAGGGAAACCACTTGCTTGCGGTCATAGGCAGTTAGGCAGATCCAGAAGGAGCCTTCAGCTCCTTGCCCCTGAGCCTGGATTCCACAATGTAGACAGGCTATGTCTACACCAATGAATCTTCGGTGAGCTTAGAAACCCCTGGAAGCACTTGTTACAACAGACTGCTAGGCCCACCCTCTGCGTCTCTGATTCAGAGGGTCTGAGTGGACCTGAGAATTGGCATTTCTAACAAATTCCCAGGTGATGCTGATACTCCTGGCCCAGGAATCCCCTGCGAGGAGGTTGACGATCACGGTGGCCTGTCAGGCACTTTGAGAACTTCAGAAAAACACATTTTGTGGCACCCGAAAGTCATTCCACATAGCCTATTTCAAAGGGGTCATCCTGTTTTGCGGCTGGGAAAACTGAGGTCCAGAGAGGGACTGTGCCAGGGCCAAAGTGACATGGCCGAGGTTGTGACTTGGTCCCCAGGCAGGACTAGCTACATAATATGCCGGGCCCCGGGCAAAATGAAAATATGAGGCTCCTTGTTTAAGAACGTATGATAAGTTATGGGGCTCCTGGGTGGGTCGGTCGGTTAAGCGTCTAATTCTTGATTTCAGCTCAGATCATGATCTCGTGGTTCGTGAGTTCGAGCCCCACGTTGGGCTCCATTCTGGCAGCATGGAGCCTGCTTGGGGTTCTCTCTTCCTCTCTCTCTCTCTCTCATTCTCTCTCTGCCCCTCCCCCATCTCTCTCCTCCCCCTCCCCAAATAAACTTTGAAAGAAAGAATGTATGACAAATTTCAAGACAACAGCAGAGCGTTAAGCAAAGCGGGGGCCCTTCTGAGCACAGGGACCTGTAGAATTGCAGAGGTCTCTGGGCCCGGAGCTGTGCACCCTACACCGAGTCCCCAGGGAGGCGTCAGCAGGATCTGATCTGTCCCACAGGTAAAATGGCCGGGGCAGCCCCCCTGCACTGGATTTCAGCTTGTTTTTTTTTTTTTTTTTTGGTTATTCGTTTGGGGGAGAGAGAGCAGGGTAGGGGCAGAGAGAGAGGGAGAGAGAGAGAGAATCCCAAGCAGGCTTCACGCCGTCAACACGGAACCCGATGAGGGGCTCGAACCCACGAACCTGTGAGACAATGGCCTAACCTGAAATCAAGAGTCGGACGCTTAACTGACTGTGCCATTCAGGCATCCCCCCATCCTTGAGCATTTTAGAAAGTTCTGTGGGCAAAGCAGAAGAGCCAGCTGGGTAAAAAGCGGGGGAAAGTCTTTTAAAAGTCACAGACCAAGGAGATGCAACACTAAGGACTCATTGAAGGTTGGCGTGAATTTTCCAGAAAGAATTGAGGATGGAGTATGGCTTAAGTTGAAACGTCTGGCCCCGGACAGCCTGAACCCGGTTCAAAACCAGCCATGTGGGGAGGAAGAAAGGGTGCTAGCGTCCCCCATGAGACGAGACCCTCCCGCTGCCCTCCTGGCCTCCACAGAGTCCCCAGCTGCCCCGGGCCTTCTCCTCCTCCCACAGGAGACACCTTTGTGGCCCAGGTTCAGGTGACAGGGAGAAAGTTCCAGGCTTTAGTGCTGGAGCTATAAGGGAAACCAGCACATTGCAGCCGATTTCCAGGGGGAGGGTGGACCGAGCTAGCAGCCTCTTTCCAGCAACTCCACCAGGAGAGGAAGAAAGCCAGAGGCGGGACAAGGAGGAGCTTGTTTGTGCCACCAAGGCCACGTGTGCATGTATCTGACACGCCTGTGCTTATGGCCGCATACTGTGAACCATGGGTATCGGGGGAGGGGGTAGGAGAGAGAGGATGACCTCAGTCTTTGACATGAAACCCTCCCCACTATCTGATTTTTTTTTCTAAAAACACATACATTTTGGACATCTCTGTTAAACTTTTTAGATCTTGTCCATTAAATGGGGTGCCTGCGTGGCTCAGTCGGTTAAGTGGCCGACTTAGGCTCAGGTCGTGATTTCACCTTTCATGAGTTTGAGCCCCGCGTCGGGCTCTGTGCTGACAGCTCAGAGCCTGGAGCATGCTTCCGATTCTGTGTCTCCCTCTCTCTCTGCCCCTCCCCCACTCATGCTTTGTCTCACTCTGTTTCTCAAAAATAAATAAATGTAAAAAAAATAATCATAAAATAAAATAAAATAACATAAAACATGAAAAGAATCCCCAAAAGCGCCAGCCACAAAGCCAGTCAGGCCCCCCGCCCCCACTCATGCCATGTCTCTCTCCGTCTCTCAAAAGTAAATAAACATTAAAAAAAAATTTAGGGCGCCTGGGTGGCTCAGTTGGTTAAGCATCTGACTCTTGGTTTCAGCTCAGGTCATGATCTCACAGTTTGTGAGTTCAAGCCCCACGTCAGGCCCTGCGCTGACAGCTTAGAGCCTGCTTGGGATTCTTTTCTCTCTCCTCTCTGCCCCTCCCCCACTTGCTCTCTCTCTGTCTCTCTGTCTCTCTCTCAAAAATAAAAATTTTTTTTTAATTTCAATAATAAAAAAATAAAATCTTTTCCATTAACTAATGAATGGAGACACAGAATGTGATCTATCCACACAACGGAATATTATTCGGCGGCAAGAGGAAAGAAGTCCCGATTGAACGTGGATGAACCTCCAAAACATTAAGCCAAAACCAGAAGGGCCACACAAGGTATGATTCCATTTGTATGAATTAACCAGAATTAGGTAAACCCAGAGACAGAAAACAGAGTGGTGGTTGCTTAGAGGCTGGGCCTGGAGGGGGGAGGGGGAAGGAGAATGTGAAGTTTAATCTCCAGGCTGTTCAGTGGGTGCGGGGTTTACTTTTAGGGTGAGGAACATGTTCTGGAACTAGATACCGGGGGTGGTGGTCCAACCGCTGTGAAGACGCGAAATGCCACCGGCGTGTTTGCTTTGGGATGATTAATTTCATGTCGTGTGAATTTCACCAAACACTTTTCGTCAATTAACAGGAACGTGGACACTCCCGCGGGCACCACTTGGGAAGCGTGCTCGTGGCGTCTGCTGAGGCTGGGCACGCACCTGCCCGGGGTGAGAGTCAGTAACTGTTCCTTGAGGCAACATACCCAACAGAAAGCTGTGCCCGGGCACCGGAGCCCCCAGGACAACACTGACAACCGCTCTTCACCAGACCCCCACGCTGGAAACCAGGCAGGTGCCCGGCAATGGCAGAATGAGCGAAAGGATGAACCGTGGAAGTTTCACAGAACGGAAATTTCCCTCCAGCGATGAAAAACTGCAAATGACCGAGACCCGCAGCAGCACGGGTGATGAAGCTCGCAGCTGCCGCGTGAGCCAAGGAAGCCAGGCACAAGGAACGCACCCTCCGTTCAGGAGAAGTTCAAGAACAGGGGACATTAGAAGTCAAGATAGAGGTTACACCTGCTGGAGGGGCACGGCAACGAGGAAGGAAGAGCGTTCTCGTGGATGGAGTGTTTTTGAGTGATCCCTGGGAGCCGGGCGACACGTCAGGCACTCGGTGTGCTTTGAATCCTCCTAAGGTTCTATACCCATTTCACAGATGAGGAAGCTGGCGCTCGGAGGGGTGAACCCTTGTGCTCTCGGGCAAGCGAGGAGCCACGTGGGAAGTGGAGGTTTGAATGTAGCTCTGCTTGGCTCCAAAGCCTATGTGCCTAGTCCTGTGTAAGGATTAATCAAAGATGTATCGGGGCCCATGGGTGGCTCAGTCGGTTGAGCGTCCGACTTCGGCTCAGGTCATGATCTCACAGCTCGTGAGTTCGAGCCCCGCGTCGGGCTCTGTGCTGACAGCTCAGAGCCTGGAGCCTGCTTCTGCTTCTGTGTCTCCCTCTCTCTCTCTGCCCCTAACCCACTCGCATTCTGTCTCTGTCTCTCTCAAAAATAAATAAACATTAAAAAAAGGTTTTTTTTAATTAAAAAAAAAAGATATATGGTAGCTTCCAGCTGGAACTCGGACTTGGGGCCTTTGGGCAACCAGAGTCCCATGCTTTTAACCCCTACCTTCTAAGTTAGGGTGTCTAAAATACTGAGCACACAGCAGGAGTTCAATCTATGTTGGTTTTTACTAGCAACAAGAATAGTAGCAGGTCTTATCTAGCAGTAAGTGTAGGGTGAAGGAGAGTAAAAGCCTCACTAGGAAGCAGACTCCCGGTCAAATGGTGGATCCAGAAGCGCCCAGCAGGACCGTGATCCGGGCCCATTGCTTGCAGGTCAAGGTGTTTCCACACACCAGAGCCCAGACCCTGGGACCTGTCCACCCGGAGACCCCGGGCCCTAGCCGTTCTGAGATCTTCTTGACCGACTGGACCAACCTGTGAGGTCCACTCCAGGCCCGGCCTGGGCCAGAAGGAGCTGGAACATGCATTTAGAGAGCCCTGCACGGAGCAGCTGGGGGGCTGGGACCAGCGCGGTGCATTCTGAGCTCCTCCACTGTGAAATGTGCATTGAAAATACGCCCGGATCGATCAGAAGCCAGAGGTCAGGCCCCAGGAACAGTAAGTATTCCCTGCATGCCCAAGTGTCCCTAGCAATTTCACAAATGAAAATTGAGCAGGCCTTGATTACCCTCCGTGGGACAGACAGGAACGGGCCCCCCAGTGCCCCCTTTCAAGGCCAGTGTCTCACGCCAGCAAGAGCAATCTCAATCTCAGACTCGGTAGAACTGAAAATTGCCTCAGTTTCACCTACTCCATTGCTCCCATTCTACAGATGGGGAAACTAAGGCTGGCAGGCGGGGGGAGGGAGGGATGGACTTGCCCAAGATCAAAGAGCGAGAGTTGGAGGGAGAGTCAGGATTCAAATCCATGTTCCTTGACCCCTCCCCACCCAGGTTAGGTTCTTGCTCTATACACCCCCCTCCTTCTTGGCCAAAGGACTCATTGTCCAACCTAGAGGGTCTTTGAGTCACTCATGCATTTCATAAATCTTCGTGGAGTACCTGCTATACAGAAGGCTCCATGCCAGAAACCAGGAAGGCCGCCATGAGCAAGCCCAGGACAGGACCCTGCCCCGGGCAGGGACAATGGAATGTCCAGCTGGCCATCCAGCCAGCTCCTCTCAGCCTTGGAAATTCCCAGGACCTCTGCACTTCATGCGCGTTTACCGGGCCCTTCTTACACGCCAGGCACGGTGTCACGACTGAGAAGTACAGAAACGAAAAAGGTACAGGTGAGGATCCTAGAAAATCCGGTCAGTGAGAGACTGCCTGTACGTAAATAGTTACGAATAGAAGAAGAAGAAGAACGGATATTGAAACGGAAACAATGTCGCAGAGCCTGGGGAGCTTGCCAGGGCTTCTTGGAACATGTGGCCTTTGATGTGGGTCTAGAGACCACCGGGCTTGGGGTGGGAAGGGGCTTTGGGGGACAGGCATTCTAAGTGAGAGGGCTAGTTACAAGCAAAGGTGCGGAGGTGGGACTGTGAGCATTCTAGTAAAGAAACAGCAGGGCGTCCGGGTGGCTCAGTCGGTTAAGTGCCCGGGTCTTGATTTCCGCTCAGGTCGTGGTCTCATGGTTTGTGAGTTCGAGCCCCGCGTCAGCATGGAGCCTGCTCAGGATTCTCTTTCTCCCTCTCGCTCTCTGCCCCTCCCCCACTCATGCACTCGCTGACGCGAGTTCTCTCTCTCTCTCAAAATAAATAAATAAACACTTAAAGAATTAGCAACTTGCCTCGCTAGATAGAAGCTGGGGTCGTGGCTTGCGGTCATGTCACAGAAGGTATTCAAAGTCAAATGAGAAGGTTATTCTGAATTCTGCGGTGCTAGGGGAGAGCGGTAGAAAATTTGGATTCCTCACCCCTACCCCAGACCTGTGAAGTCAAAACGTCCAGGGCCAGTCCGGCAGTTCCTTAAAAAGGTAAAACACGGAGGTACCACGTGATGCAACAATTCCGCTCCTGGGTAAATACCCAAAAGAAATGAAACTCAGACAGACACTCATCCGCCCATGTTCCCAACAGCACTATTCCCAATAGTCAAAAAGAGGAAACAGCCCAAACGCCCATCAAGGGCTAAATGGCTCACAGGGCATGTCATTCGGCCATGAAAAAGAACGGTTCTCAAACACACGCTATGGCAGGGGTGAACCTTGAAAACACGCTCCGTAAAAGAAGCCAGGTGCAGAAGGCCACTTAGCATGTGAGTCTGTGTCTATGAAACATCCAGAGTAGGCGAATCTATACAGCAAAATCAGGGGTTGACAGGGGCTAGGGTAGAGGTAGGGCGTGGCGGGTGATGGCTAAAGGGAGTAGAGTATCTTCCGGGGGTATGTGTAGTATCAGACTGTGGTGATGTGAGTGTACTAAGTGCTATGAGCTGTACATTTGACCTGGTGAGTCACGGGGGGGGGGGGTGACTTTTGTCTTAATGAAGCCGTTACAGGGGCGCCAGGCTGGCTTCCTCGGTGGAGCACACGACTCTTGGTCTCGGAGTCGTGAGATGGAGCGCCAGGTTCACCTTAATAAATTGTTATAGCAGGGGCGTGTGGGTGGCTCAGTCGGTTAAGCCTCCGACTTCGGCTCAGGTCATGATCTCACAGTTCGTGAGTTTGAGCCCCACGTTGGGCTCTGTGCTGACAGCTCGGAGCCTGCTTGGGATTTTCTCTCTCCCTCTCTCTCTGCTCCTCTCACTCTCTCTCAAAATAAATTTTATTTATGTATTTAAAAAAATTTTTTTTCTTTTTAATGTTTATTTCTTTTTGAGTGACAGAGAGAAAGAATGAGCAGGGGAAGGGCACAGACAGAGAGAGACACAGAATCTGAAGCAGGCTCCAGGCTCCGAGCTGTCAGCACAGAGCCCGATGCAGGGCTCGAACCCACGAATGGCGAGATCGTGACCCGAGCCCAAGTTGGATGCTTAACAGACTGAGCCACCCAGGCGCCCCTCAAAATAAATTTTTTTAAATTTGGAAAAAAAATGGGGGCATAATAGCATCTATCTCATAAAAGGGTGCCACCAGGCTCTGTTCTAAGTGCCGAGGATACAGCAGCAAACGAAGGGGGTGAAATGGATCCCTGCCCTCCTGGAGCTGACCCCTGGGAGCAGGGAGGGTGGGAAGCAGGGCAGGGACAAACAGTACAAACGATCAATAAGTAAAGAGGAGGAAATAAGTAAGGACGAAGGGGGACCTGAGGGCTGGGAGGTGGTTTCTCCATCTAGATGCTGGTTACGGGGGCGTGTCTGGCCTGTCAAAGCTCACCGAACAACACTGAAGGTGCAGACGCTTTTCTAAATGCACATTACAGTTACACTCCAATAAGTTTTTTCCTAAATAATATATCAGAAGTTAGGAAGTGATACGTGCTATAGTCAAACAAACAAACAAAAAAAACGAAAGGAAAACAAAAAGCAGAGCTGAGCTAAAGGACGGGGTGGGTAGGCTGTGATTTTAAAGAGAGCGGTAGAGGGGCGCCTGGGTGGCTCGGTTGGTCAAGCGTCCTACTCTCGATCCCAGCTCCGGTCACGATCGCGGTTCGTGGGATCGAGCCCCGGGTCAGGCTCCGCACTGACAGGACGGAGCCTGCTTGGGATTCTTTCTCTCCCTCTCTCTGGGCCCCTCCCCTGTTTGCCTTCTCATTCTCTCTTAAAATAAATAAACTTAAAAAAAATAAGATAAACAGGGCAGTGGAGGTGGGTCTGGAGGAGGTGACGTTTGAGCACACGTGTGAAGCAAGTGTGGGGAAGAAGGTTCCAGGCCGAGGGGCCAGCCAGTGCGGAGCCCAAGAGGGAAATACTCCTAGTGGAGCATCGATTCATGTGCAGACTTGCACATGTCATGTCACAGACCACTTAGTGGCGGTCGCAGGCCTTGGGAGTCGGTGAGGCGAACAGGGACACTTTGCGGCACCCCGAATCTCAGGCCCCTGACACAACCACCTGCCCAAGGGGTTCCTTTCTGGGGCGAACGCCCCGCCCCCACCCCACCCCAGCACCCAGGATCAGCCCCGCAATCTCAGGGAGGTTCCTGCTGAACCAATCGGACCCTGGCCCCGTGCCTTTGGGGGGCTGACGGGGAGGGTGGGGGCAATGCCAGGGAAGAGGGTGGAGAGAAACAAAGCCTTCCTCCCTAGAGACCGTTTGTTCCCTCAATGGCTGGTGGAAACCTGAGGCTTTCATGCTCCAGGCCCAGCACGGAAGGAGGAGGCACAGCCGGGATGGCGGAAAGGTTACTGGCAGACGTGTGAACGCGGGGAAGGAGGGTGAGCACCGCTGTGCTCCGCAGGATCTGGGGGCAGCCAGCGCCCCTCCCCCCCCCGGGCATCAGAGGGGCCCCCCGATTGTGCCGTGTTCGCAGCTCCTGCGAGCAATTTGGCCACTCTCTGAGCCTCGGCCTCCACATCTGTAAAATGGGCACGACAACACTCCCTTCCCTGTGGGGTGACTGCAACGGTGAGGTGACTCAGTCTGTAGCACTTGGCACAGAGCCAGGAGCGAGCATGCACTGAGGGTGTACACATCATGATACTTGGTTATGCACGTGAGATTTTGTGGCGGTGGCCACGCTGGGAGCTCGAAATGGTCATCTCCCTTTTCAAGTCAGGAGTTAAATCCCGGAAGGTTGAATGACTCATCCAAGGTCTCACGGCCATAGTACCTCCTACATGATTTGGGTGGCCCGGTGTAAGATGGGATGCGGGGTCCCCTTGTTTAGAAATTCACAGGAATTGCAAGATGGCAACAGTGGGCCATTAAACCAGGCGTGGCGCCCTTCTTTAAATTTTTTTAATGTTTATTCATTTTTAAGAGAGATAGAGCATGGGTGGGGGAGGCGCAGAGAGAGAGGGAGACACAGAATCCAAAGCAGGCTCCAGGCTCTGAGCTGTCAGCACAGAGCCCGGCGCGGGGCTCGAACTCACGGACCACGAGATCATGACCTGAGCCAAAGTTGGACGCTCAACCGACTGAGCTACCCAGGCACCCCAGTGTGGGTCCTCTTGAGCAAGATCATGCCCATGAGGACAGCACAGTCAAAGTGAGCAAAGCCAGAATTCACATCCCGGTGTCCCTGACCCCCAAACCAGTGCTCTCTCCCCTTCCAAGCACCACCATGGCATGGAGCCACGGCCAGTCCAGCAGCAACCCCCCCCCCCCCCAAGAAACATCTGCCACTGCATCAGAAAGAAAGCACATGCGCAGGGGAGTACCCCAGTGCCTGGTGAGTCTCAGACCCAGCCCTGCCCGGAAGTTGCCAGGAGGTGCACCCACCACCCCCATCCCCAGGGAAGCTCCCCCAAGGCCCAGATCACAAGCTGCCTCCAGGGGCTCCTGGGTGGCTCAGTCGGTTAAGCATCTGACTCTTGATTTAGACTCAGGTCGTGATCTCACAGTTCGTGGGAGTGAGCCCCACATCAGGCTCTGCACTGACAGCATGGAGCCTGCTTGGGATTCTCTCCCTCCCTCCCTCTCTGTGCCCCTCCCCTGCTCATGCTGTTTCTCTCTCAAAATAAATAAATAAACAAACAAACAAACAAGCTGTCTCCTTCCAGAAGTCTTCCCTGATTGCATGTCTGTGTCCCCTGACATTCTTTCAATTGAGCAAAAGAGATGTGTTGAACACCTACTGTGTGCAAGCCTCTGTCCTAGGCCCCTAGAGGGTGGAACACAGACCATACGTGCATTCTACCCTCAAGGACACTTGCTGTCAGTAGAAGGGAATAGAAATGTTAGCCGTCAACAGTGGGTTCTCACTGATGTTAAAAAAAAAAAAATAGACCTAAGGAAAAGACCAGCAGAAAAAGTGTCGACATGTAGAGCACCTGGTCCCTTGTGACGGAACTGACAAGAACTTCCTCTTTGAGGCAAAAAAAAAGAGCCTTGGTCCTGGCTGCTGAATCTGGCTTGGGGACTTCTGGGCCGGCAGGTTTAAGCTGCAGGCTGCGGGAATGTTTGGGTTGAGATACTTTTAAGAATTGAGCTTGTGTGTTTTTTCCAGATTTTTCTATTACGATCCTATGGTAGTCGTATAATTAGGGAGACATGAACTTCACTTAAATGATATTTCAACACACGGGGTGCAACTAAATGATGCGGATGGGTAGGGGCCTCTGTGCGCCTGACTCCCAAACTTGTGTGTCTATCTTGCCGCTCTGTGCCTCAGTTTCCCCTTCTGAAGATAAGGGGGTGGGCCGATTCCATCCTGAGATTCACAGCATTTTGACATGGCAGGCCGCCATGCAGGGAAAACTGGGGTCGTTTCTGCCAAACTACTCAGTCACGGATGCCTACGGCATACTTACTATGTGTCGATCCTGGACACCCTGGGAATAACAGGCCTGTGTGACATCTTCCAGCTTAATGGGAAACAGCAAGACGTTATCTCAAATGATTGTTTAGGTAAGTCCAAGTTTGCAGCATGCTGCAGAGAGGAAGCATAGAAGTTTCCGGAACATAAAGGACAAGATCGAATGCACAGGTCGGGTGAGGCTTCCTCACGGAAGCAGCAATTAAGGGTTCATAAGAGCCAGCCAGGGAAAGGGAGCAGGGAACGGTGCGTGAGGACTCAGAGGCAGGGGTCCCACGGCTGCAGGAGGGATGCTCAGGGTGCTGGAGCAGAGAAAGCCATGGGGACAGAGGTAGAGGACAAGGCTGCAGAGACCAGTGTAGCTGGTCCGTGTGGGGCCTCGGCTGGGCAGGAGTTAGCACTTATCGCAAAGGCACTGGGGAGCCATGGATGGTTCTCATCCCAGGAGGAGGGTGGCAAGCCTCTAGGAAGACCAGAGCCCTCTGTCCTGAGCAGCCCCTTGACTAGGGGAAGTCTTCATTCACGAATGAGGTCTGGCTCAGGTGTTGGGAGCAAGAGCCCCACAGATAAGAGGATTTGGAGGAGGAGCTCAAACACCCTGAACATTCCCCAGCTGCCCCCAGAAGGCTCTGCCTTTACTGTAAGGCCATCCCAGGTAAGCTCATAGGCCAGAGCTGTTGAGCACTCTGCACTGTAGGATCTGCACTAATGTCTCATCACAGACCCTCCATGGACCGTTTCTGCACAAGGAAGGCACACAGTAGGTGCTTCATAATGAAAGCCACCATTCGCTGAGCAGCTGCCACGGTCCTCAGCACGGTGCTGAGACCTTGCGGTCATGGACATAGTTCACCGTCCCATCAATCCCTGAGGTAGGTACCAGCATCCCCCTCATTGTATAGATGAATACACTGGCACAAAGAGACGTTGACACCCAAGACCGAAGTCTTACATCGCTGGAGTCAGGCCCCAGAGAGCACATCTCTGTCATAAATGCTTCTTTTCCTAACTCTATCTCCACCCGCCCCTGTTTTACATGCACAGGGTGCTCAACAGAGCCCTTGACTTTTTCCAGAGACCATTTGCATACATTTTCTCATGGAGAACAGAGCAAGGTCACAGCTAAGAGCAGGCTTTAAGTCTCTGCACACGGGCTATGGTGAGGGTGAGTCAGGACGACGTAACCAGTGTGTGGCATCTCATATATGGTCAGGAGATGCTCACCATGATGATTGGACCTCCGTGTCACCACCAAGTCTGGGACGGCTTTGTGGCACATATTCCATTGGACAGATGGGCCAAGAGGGTCCCAGAAAGGCTAAAGTCAAGTTAGAAGACTCACAACAGGGTCAGAGCTGGGTCTGCCCCCCTCCCACTACCCCAGAGATCCTGACACACCCACTGGCCCATCTTTCAAATGCTTTATAGAAGTATCCTGAGAGCAGGAACTGTGTCTGTCTTAGCCTCTGTTTTAGCCTGTTTTAGCCTCCATGCCTGGTTCACTGCAAGCTATCAATCAGTACAAGTTGAATGGATGGATGGATGCATGGATGGATGCATGGATGGATGGATGGATGGATAAATGGATGGATGGATGGATGGATGGATGGATGGATGGATGGATAAATCGATGGATGGATGGATGGATGGATGGATGGATGGATAGATGGATGGATTGATGGATAAATCAATGGATGGATGGATGGATGGATGGATGGACGGACCATTGTGGCAGACAGACTCTAGGTAGCACCTCATGATCTTTGCCTCCTGATGTTAATGCTCTTATATACTCCCCTTCCCCTGAGTAGGGGGGGGGGGCTGTGACTTGCCTCTGACCCACGGTAGGGTTGATGGACTGAGCATGATCACCTACATAAGATTATAATATCCATCTTGCAGGAATCTGTAGCTCACTGTTGAGCTTTGAAGAAGGGAGCCACCATGGTGTAGGCTACCGTGTTGGAAACCTCATATGACAAGGGAATGTGGGTGGTTTCTCAGAGCTGAAGGTGGCCTCTGACCAAGAGCCAGCAAAAAACTGAAGCCCTCAGTCCTACAACCACAAGGAACTGCATTCTGCCAACAACCTAAGTGACCTTAGACCCCTCCCCAGTGGAGCCTCGGATGAGGCTGCAGCCCCAGCCGACACGTTGATGGAGGCCTTACGAGACCTAAGCAGAGGACCCAGCTAAGCCAGCCCCGGACTTCTGACCCACAGAAACTGTGAGAGAATAAAACATGTGTTGTTTTAAGCCACTAAATTATCACCCAGCAGAGGATAACTTATTACCCAGCAAAGGATAACTAATACAGCTATAGTTTTCAACAGCCGTGGTTCCTAACTTGGCTCATTTACAAACCAATTCCCATTCCATAATTTCATCAAGGAATATTAAAATAAAAAGAAAACCATTTGAGGGGCAGCCAGGTGGCTCAGTGGGTTAAGCATCGGACTCTTGATTTTTTGGCTCAGGTCATGATCTCCCCATTCGTGAGTTTGAGCCCTGCACCAGGCTCTGGGCTGATAGCATGCAGCCTGCTGGAGATTCTCTCTCTTTCTCTCTCTGCCCCTCCCCCAGTCTCTCTCTCTCTCTCAAAGTAAATAAATAAACATTTTTTAAGTTATAAAACAAAATTAAATCAGAAGGGAGGCAGTGCCGCTTAATGGGTAGGGCCACATGCTTCGGGGGTAAGTCCTGGCTCGCCCAAGCTAAATACCTCTAAGGCCTTTCTGACCATCAGGGTTTCTTGTTTGTTTGTTTTTGTTTTTCAGCTGTAGGAGCAAGTCCTTTGCCACTCTGCCTCGCTTCCCTTGCATATAACACGTCTGTGAAGAGGTTGGCCAGTTGGCAGGACTGCTGAGTATTCAACAATAAGCCACTCCCACTTCAGGCTTTTCCAGGGAGCTCAGCGCGGGGCTGGGGCCCCACCGTGGTGGTGACCTCAGTGAGGTTCTAGCCCCATTTCACCGATGAGGCTATTGAGGCCCAGAGAAGAGTGGTGACTTACCTGGAGGCCCACAGCCGGGAAGGGGGGTGAACCAGAATCTGAACCTCTGACCTCTGACCTTTCTCTCAATTGCTTACACCCAGGACCGGCTACGTAATTTGCAGAGCCCCCTGCAAAATAAAAATGCAGGGAACCTTGATACAAACTGCGTGGATTTCAGGGCACGTGGGTGGCTCAGTCGGTTAAGCGGCCAACTCTTGATTTCGGCTCAGGTCGTGATCTCAGTTTGTTGGTTTGGGCCCCGCATCAGGCTCTGTGCTGACCACAGGGAGCCTGCTTGGGATTCTCTCTCTCCCTCTCTCTGTGACATTCGCTGCTGTTGTTGTTATTAAAGTTTCATACTCATCTGTGCCTGGACCTTCAAATCAGAGAACAATTCTGGAGTCTCAGTGATCTCGGTAATCCCAGAATGCAAAGCATGACCAAACCCTCAAATCTTGTCAGATCAGGACCCAGAAGATCATGAAGAATGAAAGCTATAGCCAGGGCGGCTCAGTCGATTGAGCGTCAGACTTCGGCTCGGGTCATGATCTCGCGGTTCGTGAGTCCGAGCCCCGCGTGGGGCTCCGTGCTGACAGCTCGGAGCCTGCAGCCTGCTTGGGATTCTGTGTCCCCCCCCCCCTCTCTGTCCCTCCCCTGCTCTGTCTCTGTCTCTCTCTCAAAAATAAGTAAACATTAAAAAATTAAAAAAAAAAAAAAAGAATGAAAGCTAGGTTGTCAAACACAGTGTTGGAGCAGGAAAGGGTCATAGAATCAACCCATTTGACGGGCGTGGAAAGTGAGGCTCAGAGAGTGGCAGCGGCTTTCCCGGTATCTAGGACCCCGGGATCTTCTTCACCCCTGAGAACAATTCTCTGGGCCCCAGGCTCTTCGCATTCAGCTGACTGGCTTCCCCCGTTCCTCCTGCCGCTGGCCTCCTGAGGGGAATACTCCAGACCCTTCTCCTCCCGGGCCCATCTTCGTCCAAGCCAACGGCCTCTCTCAGCTCGGTGCCCCGGGGGAGTGTTACCAGCGGCCGCTTAACTCAAATTATAGCTTCTTTAGAAAAAGGAAGGAGAGAGGAAGGGGGGTGAAGGCATACACACTGCCACTCTAAAGAGGCCCTCGTCAGCCTGTTACGAGCGAGGAGTTTGTTTTTTGTTAATATTTTTTCTGCATGGCGTGCTGCAAATAAGAACATTCAGGGAGCAAATTGGTGGCGTATTTATTGCTGTTGGTTCTTCAGCAGTGCTAAGCCAGTAATAACGGAGAAGCCACTTGAGGTACAGGCTCAATGCTGCCTGGTTAAAGAGATCAGGGCTCTGCTCGCGGGCTGTGTTTTGTCAAGTAGACGCAGCGCGCAAGCCCGGAACGCCCAAGCTAATAGCGTAATAGGATTGAGCCTTCTGCGGGCTCCCCACATCCCCGTGGGCCCCGCGGGGCAGGGGCCCGGGCCCCAAGCTCTGGGGGCTCCAGGCACCTAGCCACGCTGCGCCCTCGGCACCACAGGATGCTGCCGGGTACCCGACTGGGGCTGCAGTGCGGGGCCCTTAGGGCTCAGAGAGGGGCTGTGACATGCCCAGAGTCCCGCTGCTGGAGAGGCGCTGAGTTGGGATTTCCGCCAGGTCCCTCTTCCCTCTCCAGTCTTCTTCTGATCGTTACACCCAGGACTGGCTACCTAATGTGCAACCTGGTGCAAAAGGAAAAATCAAGGTCTCTTGGAAGTTGTGGACCAGGAGGGTAGGTGAACGCTGTGGTTGGACAGACAAGATAGCAAGGGGGTCCCTGGGATCCCAGTCCTGGCATTAGCCGTTCCTGCGGTGATCTTGGGCAAGTGACTTTAACCCCTCCATCCGTATCTGTATTTCCTTGTGGATAACATGGGTAGAATAAGGAGTCCCTCCCCTGTAGGATTATTAGAAGGATTAAGCTGAGTTAAGACACAGGAAACCCTCCAGACAGGCCTGGTGCACAGGAAGAACTAAACAAGCAACAACGATCGCTACCGTGGGAAAATCACAGATCTGAACTCGGCACGCCGTGTGAACTTGGGTGAGTCACTTCATCCCTGGCTGCCTTACCCGTGCAGAGATAGCGTTGCCACTCACGCCTCTGTCACGGGGGGCTGCGAGGGTGACCCGGAGTAAGGGATGCTTCCAAGCAGCTCTGCACAGGTGCTGTCACCGTGACCCGGCTGGGGGCCTCTCGAGAAAGAGTGTGCCACTTGGGAAAGAGTCTGGCACGACTCGGCACCGAGGGGGAGATGTGCATGGCCGCTGACCCAGCAATTCTGCTCCCAGAAATACACCCAGGGTGAGCGACGTGCACAGGCATGCTCACCACGGCACTGGCCAGGAGAGCTCCGAAGCAGACCCCACCCCAACCGCCCCATCTTTGTGCCTCTTGGAAGCATCAGGGCCTCGTCCTGCAGGGAAACAGTCAAGCTGGGTTGCTTTCTCTCTCTCCTCTGAGTTACCCACGTGGGTACGGATCTCGTAGCCTTTCTCTCTTGGGTCTCCTCCCCCCACAGCAAACCTGGAACAAGGCGATCTTCTACACGGGACTTGGCTGGGCAACGAGCCCCTTGGGCCTCACCCCACGCCCCAGCCCCGCCGGACCACACCTCACCAACAACTGTATGAAGTTCACCTTCCCACCCCTACCTCCCCATCCGTATCGCCTTTGAAGATCCTGCCGTGTTTACTATTCTGAACAACCAAATTCCGCCCCTCAGAAGGGCAGGCTTGGTCCTGTGCTGAATTCAGGCCTAAATTCCAAATACGGCAAAGACGACCACCGGTCACCTCTCCTCACCTGCGCTCGCCGTATGGTCGGAGGCTCAGCTCTGACACCTTGCCGCCGTTTCGAATCAACCTCCAACTTTTCTCCCGCTTCCAGCGCCCTGACTACGTGCGAATAGAAAAACATAAATAGATGTAAATATAATTCTGTAGCCATTTGTGTTCGGGATTTAGAATTTCCTCCTGGAGGGAAAAGACAGGAAGGGAAAAGCTTGTAAGCACAGGCTGTACCTCATTAAGAAGCGTGTTTGGGTGGCGATCACTTTTCTCTAACCTAGACAAGCCGGCTGGAAGCTGACCTCGGTACATCCTGAAATTTCATCAACTCCTTCCCCCTCCTCCCCAAAGAGCCCTCCCCCGCTCCTCCCCCACCAAAACAGAGCCCCTTCCTTCCTGTCTCCCCAAGGACCTCCAGGGGTCACAGGGACGGCGTGAAATACGCTCCTCCACTCCCATCGGCGGGGCTCTGGGCTGCCAGACGGCTTTAAGATGCCTGGCAGTCCGCCCGCCGGCACGTGATGGGGCCCCGGGTCACGAACAATGGCGGGGCCGCTGCCTGGATCCACGGAGAGGGGTCCTCGGCCTGATTTCAGCAACAGACACATTGTAGCACTCCGCGACGTCAACAGACTTGTTCAGGGATTCCAAAAAACGGAACCCCGGCGACAACGTGGATTATCACGCTGGCCGTTTGAGTGCTTTGGGGTCTCCAGTCAAGCTGCAAAGCGTGACCGCTGTTTATTGGATATTTATCAGATGCTAATATTTTATCAACGGTCGGGTATCCGGTCCTCACACCTATCCTGTGAAGAAGGGCCGAATATTCCCCCCATTTTACGGATGAGGAAACTGAGGCTCAGAGGAGGAGGGCTCCTTGGCCCAAGGGCACACCCCTCATGGTGAAGGGCGTTACCTGGCGTTGTGCCCGGTGCCGCACCTTTCTCTCTTAGTTCCAATATCTCCCACGGCACGGAGATGTCAGAACGATGTTTCCTCCTGGCTTTAGCTCAACGAGAGCTCCTTCTGAGCCAGAGCCCTTGATAGGTGACCCTGGGGTCCCCAGATGCCCTCCCGCCCCAAGTGTCCTCATAAGATTCCAAGATTCCCAGCCAGGGCCCTTTCCAGCAGAGCTCTGTTACAAAACCATTGCCTGCCAAACCCCCAGCGTGTGGGTTAGCCCAGCCCTCGTAATATCAGAAATATTGAAAATAGCTCCCAGACTCTCCCCGCCACAGCAACCCCCCCCCCCCAACCCCACCAACGCCTGGCTTTGTGTGGACGTGCACGGCCGCCATGTTGGGTTCAGTTCTGGGTGGGCCAGAGGGCAATCCTGCAGGAGGCAGAAACTTCTGGTGCTCTCGACTTAACCTCTCGTCCAGAGTCAGCCAGTCGCGAGGGGGCCGAGATGGGGGTGGACGACCCATTCAGCCTGAGCGGCGAAGCCCCCTTCAGCTGGCAGGACATCAAAACCCACACAAAATGCTTCCATGTGGTGCCAGCCCTCGGCCTGTGTCCTTCACGTCGAATTAATCCCCGGGCTGCTCGGACAGACATGTCCTCACAACTGTGCTTTCATGTTTGCCCACAATTTCAACGTCATCACACAAAATCAAGGCTAATTGTGAACAGGCCTCCCCCACTCCCCGGCGCTGCCTCCCCTCCCCCCCTCCACATCTGGATCCCACAACCTTTCCCGGGGGCCTCAGAGACTTGCTCAGGCTCCGAACTCTCAGACTCTAATTTGATCTCCCTTCCCTTCCCCAGCCTCCTAGATGTATGTATTGGAATGTTCCTTTCTTTCCTTTAGCCATTGACTTTGTCACGGCCAAGACTACCCGACGACTTCTCCACCTTTCTGGGCCCTCTCTGAGCGAACAGCTGTGCTCTGGAACAGCCAAGGGGAACCCACCCTCTACTCAAGGGGAAAAGCCTCTCCCCCTTCGCCTGCCTGGCACATCCGTCTCCCGCCCTGGGCCTTATTTCCCGTAGCCCGTCCGGATGCAGGAGTGGCCTTACCCCCTACCCTCACGCTCCCTGTGCTCAGACCGTGCAAGTAACACGTTTCCCGCAGCAGAGGGGAAATGGTCCAGCTGACAGGGCTCCGGGGAGTGCGGTGCAGGGGATATGGAGGTATTTGCCTCCTCGCAGAATCCCAGAGGAAGTAAGTGTATTTAGTGTTTGCCATGACTAGTTTGGGGAAGGGAAGGAAGGGATCCAAGGGGACCCTCCAGGTTCTGAGAGCTCCTCAGAGGCGAAATAGGCACGCCCAAGTGCCCAGGGCTCCGTGGAGGGAAAGATCCTTTGGGGCAGCCACGTAGGGGTAGGAGGGCTTCTGAGCATTGGTTACAATCAACTGCATGTGGCGAAGTCCCCCCAGGGCATTCCAAAAAGGGGGTTCTTCAGTTGTAGGGACAGCTATCCTCTCTTCTCAAAAAACTATAGTTTCAGAGTCCAAAGCGGGCTCAGAGACCGCCTGAGTGCCCACTTCACAGATGGGCAAGTTGAGGCCCAGAGAGAAGAGAAGGGCTTGCCTGAGGTTGAAGAGAACGGTGGTCCCTCAGGGCTAGAAGGGTCTTTGTCTGGCGTTGCCTGTTGAAAAAGCTGGCAATGAACACCCCTGGCGGCCCGTAGCGAGTGTTGGGGGTCCCAGAGAAGGGAGCCCCACCCTAGATGAGTTCAAGAGAAGACATAAGAACCTGAGTTTGGATCTGAGCTCAACAAACACCACTCAGCCGTGGGCTGGTAGCCCAGGGCTGGTAGCCCAGGGCTGGGTCGGCAGGCCCAGGCCACACGTGCACTGACATGTAACAGGGGAGCAGGGCAGAGGGAAGGAACGTAGGCTCTGGAACCAAATCCCCCTGAGGCTCACCTCCACCTGGTTCTCCCCCACACCAAGTGACCACACGACCGCGAGCAGCGACCTCACCTCTGCGGGACAGACAACTTTCCGCCAACATTCCCATCGTACGGGCCCCATCCTGCCCTGTGCCAGGGAATCAACCCAGAGCTTCATTCAAATTAACCCAGTTAGTCCCAGAACAACTCGGGACTACCACCATCCCGTTTCCCAGGTGCAGAAACTGAGGCTCTGACCCACGTGACAACACACGAGAAGTCAGGATTCCAAAAAAAAAACCCAAAGCGATCGGGGAAGATGAACGCACGACCCCACATTTAATAAACGAATGAATTCATAAACAAGGGGATGAATGAATGATTTCACGAACGCATGTAAACTTGCCCTTCTCCGGAGCTCCAGGGCACATTTTCCTTTTTTGTCGTCTTTGAGGTGAAGTGCGGTGCTTGAGAAGGACCCCCACCCCCACGCCCCACCCCCACCCCCGCCCCTGCCCGCTTCATTTCCAAAAACCGTAGAAGGGAATTTAAATGCACTCTCTCCCTATCACCCGCATCTGCCGAGAATAAGGCTGAAGCCGCTCGGACAAATGAAATTCTGACAAAGCATGTCACAGGCTTGAAGCATCTGTCACCGAGGGGGAGAGACGTACTTTGGGAATGCTCTGAATGCAGAAAAGCGCCACGGCTCTCGAATGACAATCGTATGGTCCTGCTGACTTTCCCTCTGACCTTCTGCCGGCACCGAAGGGCTCCCTCCCGTAAACATCCCGCAAATAGTTTATCTTCATAAAAGTGCCTGTAATGGAGACAGAGTTAATTTGAAATGGTTTCCTAGGCCGTTTGTCTTGTGGGCCAATTGCTGGGTGATGGCCGGAGAGAATGCTGCCCCGCGTGGCTGGGGGCCTACGCCCACGTGACCTGGCAGCGGGACGCTGTGTAATGAGCCTTCGAGGAGCCTAAGTGGGTGATTTCGGCCGGCACCGGACTTGACCTCAGGCGTGTTCAAGGGCCAAACTCCCACACCCCGGCCTCTTTTTCCTGGGGTTCAGGAGCAGGAGGTGGGAGACCCGAGGGCCACCCTACAGATGTAGAAACCAAGGCCCAGAAGGAGGCGACGGGGAGCCTGTGGTCACCTCGCGGATCGTCTGGAGGGTCAGAAACCACGTTCTCCCTTCCTGAACTCACGTACGGTCACCAGCTAGGTGCTTCGCATCAGGAAACCGCAGTGGGAGCCCCCAGGGCTCCCCGCGCCCAGTTCACGAAAACAACAGAGGCTTCGAAGACAGACCTGGGTCCAGACTCCGCGCTGGCCGCCCCCTGGCTGGGTCACTTGGGCAGGGTGGACGGGGCGGGGGCATTGCTTAACTGTTCTGAGTCTCAATAAGAAAAGAAAGAATATTCCACGGGAAGGCTTTGAGGGTCAGACAGCTTTGCACGGGGATAGAAGGGCCTCACACGGTCCCTGCCGCAGAGGAGGCCTGGTCAAGTGTAAATTCCCTCCCCCGGGGCCTATTTCCGTGTCTTTTCACCCAAGCCCCTCTGCCTCCCTGGACTGGCGGGACGGAGCCTCCCTGCTGGCCGACCCCGGGCCGCAGATGTGGCAAATGAGGAAAGCATTAGGCTCGCTGGCGATCGTCGGCGCGGCCGTGTTTATGTTTGCAATAAAAGCAAGCAGGTGCTGGCAATTTAACTAATCAGGTACCGTCCTGGCCCCAGACGCTGGCCTGCCATTGCTCCTTGCTGGGGCTAATCTCCACTTGGCCTTCGCAAGGCTGCAATTAGCTGGGTACCCCCGGCCCCGCACACAGCTCGGATTACCGCCGCGGGATGGACGAAGGGACACGTGGACAGACCCGCGGTGACCCAAGACCAGCCGCATGGGGCTGAGACCTCTGCTCAGACCCACCCTGTCAGTGACATCAAAACGGGCTTCTTTCTTTCTCTGGAACCATCTTTTGAGGGCAAAAGCCCGCTCATGAGACGGGATCCGCCTGGGGTTTCCGTCGAAAAAGAGGAGCGGCTTGGCGAGGTTGTACAGCCCCCAGACCCTCAGACAAACTCCAGCCTGGGTTAGGCTATGTCCTCAAAATTCGACGGGACCGACATGGCCTGTGGAAGCAGACGGAATGATTTCCAAGCGCACAGAGCCCAGCACAGTGCCAGGCATGGAGTCTAGGGATGGAGGTTCACACGTCCTGCCCGCCTGACCCCAAACACTCCCTGCGTGATCCCAGGCAGAGCCCATCAGCCATTCTGGGCCTCAGTTTGCTTACCTGTCAAATGGACAGATTAGACTGGAACAGGATTTCTTAACCTGGGCACTGTTGACATTTGGGGCTGGATGACTCTTAAAGTTTATATATTTGTTTAGAGAAGGAAAGAGAGGGAGAGAGAACACCAGCAGGGGAGGGGCAGAGATAGGGAGAGAGAGACTCCCAAGCACCCCGTCAGCGTGGAGCCCGATCTGGGGCTCAAATCCACGAACGGTGAGATCATGACCTGGGCCAAGATTGAGAGTCAGACTCTGAACTGGGTGCTCTGATAGGACCACCCAGGCGCCCCTGGGGCTGGATGATTCTTTCTGATCGGGGCTGCCCTAAGCATTGTGGGATGTCCAGCAGCATCCGGGGCCTCTACCCGCTAGGTGCCCGTAGCTGCCCCCTCCTGCTGTAACAACCAGAAATGTCTGCAGACATCATCACCAAATGTCCCCCTAGGAGGGCGATGTCCTCCCCCCCCCCCCGCCCCGGAACAGAGCAGAGTCCCATCTTCCCACTGGCCGCACATCACACTGCCTGGGGAGGGGACTTGGAAAAAGGACTGATACACTGCTCCCCTCTTTCAAGGGATGCCCCTGATGGGGGGTGGCCCTAGGGTGGGTCCTGGGCATCGGGCCTGGATTTCCAACAAGTTCCCGCGATGGTTCCAGGGGTCGGGCTGAAAGATCATCAGGACATTCCTTACCTTCTGGGCAGAGACCTCCCGGCGAAATCTCGGCAGAGCCTGTAGCAGCCCCTTGGAGTCCGGCCTCCGTTTCCCTGTCTGTCTTGCAGGACCGCCCAGAGCCACCCCCATCCCACCCCACGTGCGGCCCTTTTATGTCTCCTAGCAGACATTATTTAACCAATTCCGAGTTGACCAGAATCCAATAAAACGCAGCCCCTACAACACTTTCACAGCTAATTGGTTTGACTGGTACATTGTAAATGTGTGAAGTGACTTTAGTGAGGGACAGCAGGGCCCTCGTTAACCTTTCCATGGGACTTAGCTGGTTTATGTGTCTCTCACAAGGCTCGTCCGCCCCTGGGGGTGCTTCGTCTTGCCCAGAAGGGGGACTCGAGCCCCCGGAGCTCCCGGCTCTGGTGCGTCTCCTACTGAGACGAAGTCCCACGGGGTCTGCCCCGCCAGCCTTCCTTCCTCTCTCCCTCCTCCCATCTCCCACATCCCCACCTCCCTCCTCCCTCCTCCCCTCCTTCTTGCCTGGTACTTCCCTGCTTTCTTCGCAGCCTACCCACCCCCCAGCCCATCCAGCCACTCCGGCAACCAGGCCATTCCCTCCATCCCTCAGAACTCAGCTCAAACACTTCCTCGGGGTGGCCGTCCCTGTCACCAACTCTCTTAGCGCAAGGCAGCCTTCTTCACAGGATTTGATTGGTCACCATCTGTAATTAGGGGCGTTGATCTGGGTAATCATCTGTCTCCCCAAATTCAACTGGGGGCCCCCGGAGGGCAGGCATACGTTGTCCTCGTCAACCGGCCTTGGGGGAAGGTCACTGTGGTCACTGGTCACTCCGGCCGGGGGCTGGGCCCCAGAGCAGAGAGCCGGGTTCCAGCACTCGCTGGCGTGCAGGGCCGCTGTGTCAGCGGGGTATGCCCCACGACCGTCAGAACTCCAGGCGAACCTCCACGGGCCGGTGTGGGAAGCCAGGGGACGCGGGCTTGCCTCCCCCCGAGATCTCGAAGGTGGTTTGCATCGTGCGTTAGAGGTAGTTGCCCGTTTTCCAGGTAACCTTTTATTTTCTGCGAAGGGAATGTGAGCATATTCACACAGCAGGCCTTGCAAAATCCAGTGGTGCTAGAATGCCTCACAGCTCCAACGACGATTCCCTGGGCCCCACACCTGCTTATTCCCAACGTTTCTCTGCAGGGACAGTGGCCTTCGACGTTATTAGCTGTCCCTTAACGCCGTATTCCTGACTACTATGGATATCACACGTTCTACTGTTTTCATTTTAATGGCATAAAATATTGTATATACTTTTTTTTTTTTTTTTTTTTTTTAAGGACGGGCTTTCAAATCTGGCAGACCCCAGGGCGCCTGGGTGGCTCAGCCGGTTAAGTGTCTGACTTCAGCTCAGGTCATGATCCCACGGTGAGTGAGTTCGAGCCCTATGTCGGGCTCGCTGCCCTCAGCACACAACCCACTTTGGAACCTCTGCCCCCCTCTCTGTCTCTGCCCCTCCGCCCCCTCTCTCAAAAATAAATAAGCATTTGTAAAAAATAAAAAATGAAAAAGAATAAAACCCAGCAGACCCCATGCTGGATGCTGTGAGGTCCCAGGCCAGTTTCTTGACATCTCTGAGCACCCGTTTCCCCTGTGGTAAAAGGACCTATCCGGCTGGGCCACTGAAATGGGCTGATCACGCAAACTTGGCACTCCAGGAGTGGCGATAAACCACAGCCTGCCCAGGCCCAGCTCAGAGGGCCCCTCCTCCAGGAAGATGTCCATGATTCAGCCCTCAGCCCTCCTCTCCCACCCACTGTCTTAAGTACCCTCCAGCTAGGACACTGACCACCCTTGTCAGGTTTGAGTTCCCCTAGACCCCCCCATGATGCCGGTTTCTCCCCAGCATCATGAGCCCTGAAATCCAGAGATCGCCACCATTCCCTCCCACCCCAGTCCCCGCAACAGAGCAAACACAGGGCGGCAACCAGTGTGCGTCAGCTAAGCCAAGTCCCGTGTGGGATCCACGTGGGAACAAACGCCTCTGCTGACCCAGCCAGTCAGAACTCTGGGCACTTCTTTTCTTGCCTGAATTCCTTCTTCCAGCCAAGTGTTTATTGAGCACCTACTATGTGCCCGAGGGGCAGAGGACAAAGCAGTTATGCATTTATTTATTCATTCACCAGGACACAAACATGTATTAGGCGCCTACTATCTGCCAGGCAGGGTGGTTGCCATGGTTACAAAGCAGACGGGGTTCCTGCCCTCCCAGAGATGCACTCAGTCACATCTTAGAAAGCAGGTCACAGGTTAGCGCCAGGCACAGAGTGGGAGCCCGAGATCCAACTGCTGGAATGAATGGGGTCGCCCAAGGTGACTCAGGTAGAAATGAGACCCAAGGTCAAATCCTTCCGAGTCTAGGCTGCTCACTGCACATCCGTTTGGGTTCATTTCTTTCTTTCCTTTCTAGATTGGGAAGTTGCCATCGGCTTCCCGGGTGCCCAGAGGACTGACCTTCGTGGACACTTGAGCAGACCCTCAGGTGAAGAGAAATTTGGAAGTTCCCCAGAAAAGGGGGTCTGAGAATACGACAAGGCAGCACCTACATCCTCCCACAATTCCAGGGACTCTCCTGGAAAAGCAAAAAGAGAAGCTAGTGTGTGTGCAGCCAAATGGGGCAGGCTGGTCTGTTTGGAAGTGAGCCCCCTGTCACGGGGGGTACCCAAGCACTTGTCAAGGATGCAGGAGTAGAATTCCAGCATTATGAATTGAACTAACAGGAACAACTACATTTATTAATTATAGGAAATCATATTGATTATATCAGAACACCTCGCTACGAAGGTATTATTCTCGATCGTTTACAAACAGAGAAACTGAGGCTCAGAGAGGCGAAGCAACTTAGCAAGTCCCCAGCTGCCTTATCTGTGTAGCTTGAAAACCGTGCCCTAAACATTCTGCTCTCTGTCATCTGCGAAATCTCCACCCACCCTTAATGTTTGTGATTATCTGTTCACCGTGGGGAGGGGGGAGGGGAGACTCAAGTTCAAGGTGAGCTGGATGGAGGGCGTCTGAAAGGTCTGTGTGGCTGAACCCTGGCGGGGACTGGAAATTGTAGACCCCCCAAGGGGGCACAAACCACAGAAAAGATGAGTTCGTCTCAGGCTCTGAGGGCACCCCCCCCCTGCCTCTAGCTGGGATCCTGGGGTGGGGTGCGGTGACCCCCTTTCCCCACCCACCCCCGGAGAGGCCTCTGGGGGCACTGCCCTCCCTGTTCAGCTCGCCTAACGTTTTCTATTTAAATGCAAATTTTGACTTTTCACTTGGCAGCTAGCAAAAGTTTTTTGCACTGGAATGAGGGTCACGATAATAATTTATCCACAGGCCTTTTTCTAACAATTATTATTTGTTCAAGGGAGACAGCAGAGGCCCCAGCGGCTGGGAGAAGGGGCTCAAGTGACGGCACAAAGTGGCCCGCAGGTGTTGGGAGCAGAGGCCAGGCCTGGCCTTCTCTCTCAGGCAAGGAGGGGACAAGGGGAAAGTAGAGGCTGCCTGGCCTGGGGGCTCCAGCCCAGGGTTGGGGGAGGGTATGCAGAAAGGGAACTGGTGCTTTCTCAGCCCTGAGTCCTGTGCTGAGGCCTGAATAAGCCTGAAGTCCAGCTTAATAACAAGGGTTGGCCTCAAGGAGCTCCAGTCTGATGACAGGGACAGAAGAGAAAATAGACCGTTGCAACACAGGGTGCCATGTGCTCAGTGCAGAGAGGGGGGCCCAGATGAGGCTCCTGAGACAGCCAGAAAGTCTGGGAAAGCTTCCTGGAGGAGGTGACAGTTCATGCCTTAAAAAGGATAAGGAGTTCCCCAGGCCACTCCTCCTTCTTCTCCTTCTCCTTTTTCTCATTCTCCTTCTTCTTCTCCTTCTCCTTCTGGGGACAGTGTCCCTTAGCACCTTCTATGGAGGAAAATTAGATAGTCTGTCAATAAAATAAACAGACATTTCCAGGTCTAGGAATTTATGCTATAGAATTTCTCCCATAGATACAGATTGATGTATAAGGTTATTCAATGAAGTATTTAAGTAATGGCTAAACGCTGGGAACGCCCTAGGTACCCATCGGTAGGAGATTGGTTAAATAAACGATGGTGCGTCCACAGAGTGGAATACTATGCAGCTGTATAAAATGAACAAGGGAGCTGTTTCTTGACTGCTGTAGAAGACCTCCTAGTTATGGGGAGCGAAAAAGATGCTTTGGGGGTACTGGCATTTGCAAAAGGTAGCAGGTGGGTAATCTTGTAAAGCATTTGCTTACCTTTGCAGAAAACGTCTCCAAAAGGACGCAGGCAAATTGAACCCAGGGTTTGCCCGGGAGGCTGGAGGTCAGAGGTGGGAGATGGCCTTTCGGTGTATGTCTTTCTGCATCTCGATGAATTCTGACCCATCTAAACGTGACACCCATTCAAAACCTGAATTAAAAAACAAATCGAAGTCTTGGCGAAGCCATCAGGAAGTCAGCAGGGGTCCCAGGCGAAAAGAAGTACAAGTACAAGGTCTGGACCGGCTTTCTGGAGTGATGGAGAACAAGGCGTGGCCCAGAGAGGGATTGGAAGGGCGGGGGGTGGAGGTGGGGGGTTAGGGAGGCAGGAGAGGGTGGCTGGGCTTACTGGGGTGAGCACCAGTCATCCATGCTACGGGAGCCTCTCCTTGTCCTGAAGACACCGGGGCCACTGGAGGGGTTTGCACACAGAAGGGGCAGCCAGGTTGGCCATTTTGGAAAAATGGAGAAAGGCTTTGGAGAGGGCAAGAGGAGGCAGGGAGGCCAGCATGGAGGCTGTTGCAGGGACACATTCATTGCATTTAAATCCTTGCCATGCCCTCCCATTTTACAGATGAGGAAATTGAGGCAAGAGAAGGCAAGTAAGATGCCCGAGGTCACATAGCCTGCCGCGGGGTGGAGCAGGATTACAAACCTGTCTGTCAGACACCCCGGCCCGTGGTGTTGCACTCACCCAAGATCCTCTAGGAGAAAACACTTCTCAGGGAGGCTACAGGAACTGTGGCCCTGAGTATTTCTTCATGCATCCCTGAACAGCCCACCTGGCCCTCCCGGGGTCCCCCTGCCCTCATCTGTTGATGGGGAGCACTGTGCCTTCTTGGCTGATGCCCCCATGTTGTCGTGCCCAACAAAGAACCAATGGCAGGGAAAAGGCTTTATGTCCCGTAAAGTGCCATGACCCAGGTCAGTCCCCTCCCTTCTGAGTGTTCCTTCTTCCATCAGTGTTTTCAGAACAGGAGCCATGTTGAGGGGACGGCGTCACAGCCACCTTGAGTCAGCCCAGCCCTCAACTGGACACCTCCCGCAGCTTCAGGATGATGCCCCTCTGGGTGTCCCAGCCAAGCCCCCGCCTGATTTCTTCAGGTTCGCAAGAAAGCAGTCCCTGAGACAAGGACTTGCGGGCAGGTGGTTAATAGGGAGAGTGTCCCGGGAAAGAGTGACGAGGGAGCAGAGAATGAGACAGGGAAGGAGGGGCAGCCGGGAAAGAGGCTGACGCTGGGGATCACTGTGTGGGCACCTGGGGCTCCATCCTGCTGGGGAACCACATAAAACATGCCTCAGAACTATCCCTCCCAAGGATGGGAGGCTGGGACACTTATCTGTGATGCATGTATTGATGGCATCCCAGAAGGACAAGGGAGCGATGCCGGGGCCCAGGTGAGATGTTGGCATAGTGTGTGGAGCTGTCCACACAGCAGTCCTGCAACCAGAGGGGGGGCAAGGCTCTGTGACGCACGGCACAAAGGAACCTGCTTCACTGAGCGGTCCTTCCTCCTCTCACAGCCTTCCCTTTCTTGCCCCGGGGCATCCTCAACCCGTCTTCCAAGTTCCCTGCACTCAACCAGGAGAAATCATCTCAATGGAGGAAAGGTCAAACCAACTCCAAGAAGAACTATTCCCAGCGCCGAAAGGCAATGAGCGAGAAGGTGACCCCCGTCCCCTGCAGTGCAGGTGGGGGCTGCAGGCAAGTCCGTCAGTGTGGGCTTCAGCCCTTCAAGACCAGCTTCCGTGGTGGGCTATTCATTCCTGTGTGCCTCCTTGCATGTCCCCCTGTTCCACACACACCCACGAAGGACACCTGTTCTCAAAGCCCACTCAGGTCAAGCCCATGCTCTTACAAAACGCTGCCCCTTCTTTTTAATGCCTGTGCTATTAAAACAAGCAGCTACACTGGCTCCTACTTCTAGATTCTGCTGCATTTGCCTTCCTTCTGTCCTTGAAATGGACCTCCACCTTTCCTGCCTCAGGGCCTGTGCCAGCCGTCCCCTCCCCCTTGGAATTCTCCTCCAGAAGCTTTTCTCACCACCACAACTTTCTCATTCTTTGGATCTCTGATGAAATGTCACCTGATCAGACCGACCTTTTGTATCGGTTAGCTACTGCTGCATAACAAAACATCCCAAAACTTCACAGCTTGAAACGGCAGGTAACTGTTCGGCCCACAGGCCTGCAGTTTGGGTGGGTCGTTCTACCGACCTCCGCATTTGAGGCCCGCGGGCAGATCAGCTGGGTTCTGGCCGGTCAAGGTTGGCCTTGACCGTGATGCTCGTCTCAGCTCCATATGCCTCTTGTCCACCAGCGGGCAAGCCTGAGCTCATTCTCAAGGTGGAGGCAGAAGTGTGCGAGTTCTCCCGAGGCTCAGGGCTAGAGCTGGCCCTGTGGTCCAAAGCCAGTCACGGTCTAGGCAGCGGGAAACAGATTCCACCCCTTGATGGAGGGAGCTGTGAAGGCATATGGCAAGAAGCCGTGGCCACAGGGGGGAGTGAAAGGCGGGGTGCATTTTTGCAATCAATCCTCCTCACCTTCCTTGACCGCTCAGTCTAGAAAAACACCCCAAAGGGTGTCTCTCTCCCGGCATTTGGTTTCCCTTGCTGCCCTCATCCCCGTGTGCCATTCTCTTGTTTATTTAGTTAACATGTTCTTGTCCGTGGCCCCCATGTAAGCTCCTGAGCCCGCCTATACCTTGGGATGAACAAAATAAGCCAGATCCATGCCGGCTCGGGCTGGGTGGGGTAGGGTGGGTGCTCTGGTACCGACTGTGGGGCTCAGCTCAGCCCAGACCTCTCTGCCCATCTGTTCCCCCACCACTCCCCGTCTCTAGAGTGTAGCGGACCCTCCCCCCCTCCATTTCTGGGGGCTGCTCTGAGGAGCCCGTGTCTTGCCTCATAATTGCATCTGAATGCAAATATCTCTGCCAATGTGAATATATTAAAATCCGCGTCGTCAGCGATCACAGCGGAGGAGGGGAGGGAGGGGGGCCTTGTGGAGCCCGAAACACAAATGACTGACTGGATTATCGCTCCATCCCAAGGAGGCCGGAAGGGGGGGTAGGGGGTACGTCGTTATTTACGGAGAGGGTTTCCTGCTTATCCCGGAAAATGCTCACCCCTGGGGCCAAACTCTTCCTGGCTGTGACCGTGAGGCCCCAAGACAAGGCAGAGGGGCCAAGACGGTGGAGGTGATGTCTTTCGAGGGGGATCACCTGCCAGGCGGGGCTGATTTGAGGGGGCGGGGTGAATTAAAGAGGGCAGAACAATAAGCTCCCATGGGCCACCGCGCGGGGGATGCTCACTTGCCAATTCCTTCGACTCGTTCATTCTTACTTCCGCTCAGCGTTCCCTGGGCCCACACTCAAACGTACCACTGAGCTCAGTCTATTCCCTAAAACCTATCTGAGGCACCTTCAAGCGCCTCAGACCTACAAGGCCTTGCCACACCAGTGCGCCTGCCTGTCCACTGACAGCACAGCACTTCACCTAGGCCCTCTCTACCCTTGCCTCCTCCAGGAAGCCCTCCCGGACTGCCCCTGGACACCAGCACCACCCACAACCCCTCACCCTGCTCCATATTTCTTCGCAGTCCCTGACATCACTTACATGAACTTACCTTTTCGCGCATCCGGCTTCCCATGACACATGTCAGCTCAGTGCCCAACTTTGTCATAGCTGGGTCCCCAACAGGTGCACGTGGCCTGGCACATGGCAATAGATGCTTACCGAGTGGCCAGATGCGTGATCAGGAGGACAGGTGGCTGTCACTTGTCACCACTGCCCAGCACACGTTGATTTCAGGAGAAGGGGGTGGAAAGCATGTGCCAACCCGTGGTTCCGGATCAGGAGGTCAGCCGAGGACCAGGGAGCACCTCTCTACTGGCCTGGAGGCCGTGTGTGACTCCACGTATGCATCTGGGGACATCATGAGAGCCAGGCGGAGACCTTCCTACCCTCGGGAGCTCCCGGACCAGCGTGGGAGGTGGACGGTGATTAATCGAGCAAGTCTATGATCCGGTATAAAGCGGGAACACGTGCTGAGGAGAAAAATAAAGCGGGGGAAGGGGGCCAGGCAGGGCTGAGGGTCGAAGGACAGGGTTGGGGAAGGACTCTCAGAGGAGGTGGGGTTATGGCAGGAAGCTGGGTGGGGAGGGGCAGCCAGCGAGCACCCAGGGGCTGCAGGAAGGGTCTCCCAGGCAGAGGGTACCGCCAGCCCGAAGGAAACGCAGTTGGTATATTTGAGGGCCGGCCAAAGTCCTGGGGTGGCTAATGGAGCAAACAGCGGGGAACAGGCAGGAGATGCTCTAACAGGGGCTGGGTCATGAGGGCTTTGTGACGGGAGCATCTGGGGACTTCTGAGCAGACCCAGGGAAGATCTGACAAGTGGGTTCCGGGCTTCCCCCTGCTCTCCGAAGAGCAAGGATGGGAAGGGCCCCGGGGAGAAGCGGGGAGCCGGAGAAAAGGCCACTGCAGGTGCTGCAGAGGAGGGTGGAAGGCTCGGGATGCTCTGACTTGTCAGGCCTCCCCCCCCCCCCCCCCCGCCAGGACTGGGCGTGAGGTGGAGGGAGGGAGAGGATTCCAGAATGACCTGCGGGTGTGTCTGGGCACTGGGGGCAGGACGAAGCCAGCTGGGTGTGGCAGGTCGGGGACAAAACGAGCTGGGCCAGCACATGCCGTCATCACTCCAGGTGAGGAAGCCCGGCAGGCAGGTACGGCCCCCCAAGACCATCGGTGCACCCCCACATCACCACCACATCCACACTGAGTCATCATCCGGCTTCCGCTTACAGCCCCGCGATGCTGGGGAGCTCACCACCGAGCCAGGGAGCGGGTTTCATTGTCCCAGGCGTACCCTTCCAATGAAAGTCTTCTCTTCGTTCCTGAGCCCTCCCTGCACCCTGCTCCGGCACAGCACCCCTCCTGGAATTCTGGAATCCCTGAAAGGAAACAGGGAGAGGGAGAGAGGGAAGGAGGGAGGGAAAGAAGGGGAGCTGGGGACTTGGGCTCCTGGAATCTCACTTTCTCCTTTGTCTTTGTGGCTCGGGCCGCCGTGACAAAAAAACAAAACAAAACAAAACAAAACCACAGACGGGGTGGCTCAAACAGCAGCCGTTTGTTCTCCCACAATTCCAGAGGCCGGAGGTCCGGGATCAGGTGCCAGCACGGGTTCTGGTGAGAGCCCTCTTCCTGGCTCGCACACAGGAGCTCTGTCCTCACGTGGTGGGGGAATCGAGGGGGAAGAGTGCTTTCTGGCATCTCTTCTTCAAAGGCGCTAATCCCATCAGACCCTCGTCCTGCCTTCAGGACCCTGCGGACCTCCCAATGATCCCCAACACCATCACGTCGGAGGTTAAGGCTTCCACGCTCAGTCTGTAACGTCCCCTGAGCCACTCCACCACCATGATGCCACCATCCCCACGTGACAGGAAGGTGTGGCTCGGAGAGGTGAACGAACATGCCCAAAGGCCCCCCCCCCACCCCCCAAGGCAGTGTGAATGGTCAGGGGCCCTACCTTCAGCACAGACACGATCCCACACAGCCTCTGAACAGAACTGATGGGGGTGGGGGGGGGTCACTTTGTCCAGCCTCCTGCATCCCAGCACACATGAGGTGAGTAAGCGTGAAACCCAGCACAGCCTCCCCGCCTCGATGCCAAAACGCGGGAGTGAAGATGCGACCAGATGGCTCGGAGATCGCCCTGCCTTGCGGGTGCCTAGAGAAAGTGATTTGGGGCACACGGTCTCCCCGGGGGCAGCGGGGCTCATGCTGATGGTTCCGACACCTGAGTCAATCCCCGGGTGGCTGATGGTTGTCCCAGTTGGCAGCTCCCTGCCTGGGGACCTCGTCTGCCAGACCCCAGTGCCCGCACAGCCCCTTGGTACACAGCAGGTGCTCAGTGTTTGGGTGCCTATATGAATTATGGGGTTAAGTCATGACCTGTGTCTGTCCCCTCTCCTGGCTCAGAAGAGATCATCAAGGCTTTTTTAAAAATAATAATAATAATAATAATAATCAATCAATCAATCAGTCAACCCCAGGGTTTCAATTGCAGGGGCCGAGACCAGGTGGGTGAGCCAAGTTGAGCCGGGACAAGGCAGCCGGGCCAGCCCCACTGTGAGCCACTGATAAGAGGGCTCGGCTGGGGAATCCAGACGGCTTGTCTATCAGCCTACTAAACACCATTCTTACAAGTTTTTTTTCCCTCCCCCCTTTTCATTAATACGCAGGGTGAATAGAACATTGAATAAAAATCAGCCCTTTCTGCACAATTGCGGGATTGAAAGGTAACTGTCAACAGAAGAATTGGGTGACAAAGGGAGCCGTTTCGCGCTTAGCAAATCATTTTCGGCTTGTCATTTCAATGGGCTGTGTTTTTCAGAGATTGTGGGGTGGGTTTTTCTTTCTCCTTTTTTTTCTTTTCTTTCTTTTTTCTTTTCTTTCTTTCTTTCTTTCTTTCTTTCTTCCTTTCTTCCTTTCTTTTTTTGAATAGCATTTGTAACCATGCTTTAAAAAAAAAAATTGCGTGTTGTCTTTGGGCTGCCCTTCCTTCACAGATGCTGTGCTTCCCCCGCCCCTGCCGGGTCGCCTGGGTGCAGTTTCTCCAAAAAGAAAATAAGATGAGATAAGATGCACAAGAAATCTGGAAAGCCAGGGAGGGGAGGCGAGGTTTTGTGAACAGCGGGTGTTTGCAAGGTGGGGAACAGAGGGCCGGAGGCGGGGGCAGGGCACTGGGAGAAGGGCATGAGTGGGGGGCCTTCAACTCTGGCCCGGGGTCTCGGCCCGGCTGGATCTAGCCTCAGACCTCGCGGGTGGCTGCGTCCCTCTCCCAGCGTGGATCAGGGACTCTCCCGTAGCATGGGGGTGCATCTGCTCTGCCCCTCCGGGGAATCAGCACCCTGCAGCCCCCTCGCTGGCTGAGGGCAGCTTACAAGGGCTTCAGGGCTGCAGCGAGGGTGAGTCACATGGTCTGACGGCCATCCAGCAAAGTTCTGCTGTGACAACCCATTGCTCGGAGACGCCATGAAGTCAGCTCTCGAAACAGTCGAGACATATCACAGAAAGCATGCACATGTCAGTTAGAAGATCAGGATCGTGCCTTCCACTTTCAAAGAAAAGTAAGCATCCTTTTTTTTTTTAATAAAAAAAAAAGTGTATTTATTTATTTTGAGGGGGGTTGCAGAGAGAGGAGAGAAAGAATCCCAAGCAGGCTTCACGCCATCAGCCCTGAGCCAGATGCGGAGCTCAAACCCATGAACCATGAGATCATGACCTGAAGTCAAGAGTCGGATGCTTAGCCGACTGAGCCATCCAGACGCCCCACAAGTAAGCAGCCTTTTTAAAAAGCATCTTTTTTCTCCCTTTTCTCCAAAGAGCATGTGACCAGGAATAGGTCCAGCTGTAAGGATCCAGCTATCGCCGGGCAAGTCTGTTTCAATCCATGGGACTCGGTTTCTCTCATCCGTAAAATGGGCCCGTGGAAACCTTTTATTTTTTTTTTTTTTTAAACACTGAGCCAGCGATCACTAGCCATGGCGAAACGCAGGTTAAAGCCACAATGAGATAATGAGATAGCACCACTCACCTCTCAGAATGGCTAAAATGAAATTAAAAAAAAAAAAAAAAAAACAGTAACAACACCAAATGCTAATGAGGACGAGGGCAGACTGGAGCATTCCTACAATGCCAGAGGGAATATAAAATGGGGAAAACAGGTTGGCAATTGCTCTGAAAAGTAAACACTCTACCGTACAACCCAGTAATTGCACTCCTGGGCATTTGGCTCGGAGAAATGAAGACTTACGTTCTCACGAAAACCTGTGCATGAATGCTCACGGCAGCTTTATTTGTAACAGCCCCAAACTGGAAACCACCCAGATGTCCTTCCACTGGTGACTGGATCCACAAACGGTGGCTCGTCCGCACCACAGAATACTACAGAGCAGTAGCAAGGAACAAACTATGGATACACGCCATCTGTATGAATCTCTGGAGAATCACGTTGAGCCAAAACAGCGAGTCCCAGAAAGGCCCATACTGCATTATTCCATTTACATACCATTGTTAAAGCGGTAATATTAAAGAAATAGAGAACAGATGAGTGCTTGGGGAAGGGTCAAGAAGAAAGTGGGGCGAGAGGGAGGAGGGTTTGGCTGTGAAAGGGCAACATCTACCCTGTTAGAAATGGTCTGTGTCCTTGCCAATATCCGGGCTGTTACATTGTATACTATATGTCATACTATATCTTGTCTTGCAAGAGGTTATCACTGGGAGAAACCGGGTCAAGGGTTCATGGGATCTCTCTGAATTCTCTCCTACAACCACATACGAATCTGTAAGTATCTCCAAATAAAAAGTCTAATTAAAAAAAATAAAAGTTGGGGCGCCGGGGTGGCGAATCAGCTGAGCGTCTGACTCTTGATCTCAGCTCAGGTCGTGATCTCACGGTTCGCGGGTTCGAGCCCCGCATCCGGCTCTGTGCTGATGGTGCAGAGCCTGCTTGGGATTCTGTCTCTCCTTCTCTCTGCCCTTCCCCTGCTTGTGCCCTTTCTCTCTCTCTCTCTCTCTCTCAAAATACATAAACTTGAAAAATTAATAAAAAAAAATTGGGGCGCCTGGGTGGCTCAGTCAGTTGGGCCTCCGACTTCAGCTCAGGTCATGATTTTGCAGTCCGTGAGTTCAAGCCCCGCGTCAGGCTCGGTGCTGACGGCTCAGAGCCTGGAGCCTGCTGCTGTTTCTGTTTCCCTCTCTCTCTGCCCCTCCCCCATTCACGCTCTGTCTCTCTCTGCCTTTCAAAAATGAATGTTAAAAATTTTTTTAATTAGTAACAAAATAATAAATAAAAAATAAAAAGAAACACCGCAGAGGCCGTTTTGCAGATGGAGTGGGATGTAGCCCAAGTCGTGTCCCGGGTAGACACGGAGGTGGTCTTGTTGAATCGGGGTCCTGGCCCGCAGCCTCCCCTCTGTCTTCCAGGGGCGCCCGCAGTGTGCATCCCCATGGGCTGGAGGACCCCTAGGGCATCCCCAGCTCTGGAATCCGCAGGTCCCAGAAAGTGTCAGTGGTGGGTACGCCAGCCTTGCGTTCCCGTGCCTCATCCGTCGGGCCTCCTCATCCGTCTAGAACTTTTTTGGCGGTTCGGCTGTTGTGGCCACTCGTCACCTGGGCCCTGCGAGGCTTCTAGGCGGGAAGGGAGTGGGCAAGACACGCCAGGCCGGGGCAAGGGCCGCAGCAAAGTCCCGGAGGACTCTGTCTGTGCCTCTCTCAGAAGCTGGACCGCACCCCTACCACGCCCCGAGGAGTCTATTTGCCCGGGTGAGACGGCCCTGCCCTGCCCTGCCCCCTTCCCTGCACCCCAGGCTCATAGCGTCCCCAACACCCCAACACCCTGCACCCCAACCCAGCCCCACCACTCTGCCAGGGGGCTGACTGGCAGAGCGTGGAACAGGGGGCAGGAAGCACCGCCCACGACCCAGGAGCCCGGTGCCGGTCTCCTCCCCTGGACTCTGCTGTGGGCTCCCTGCACAGCGGGATGCCCCACGTCCCTTCTCCTCCTTGACCTTCTGTGTCATCGTCTGTCAGTGAGAAGGCACCCAGTCACGTCATCAGTGCTCACCCAGCACTGCTTCTGCGTGGGATGCTGTTCCAGATGCCAGAGGGACCCCGTGAACGTGACAGGCTCGGCTTGCTCTCCAGGGGGCAACTGAATATTAAACGAGTAAACACATAAAGGGGAAAATTTCACAGTAACACGAGGCGATGGAGCAGGACTGGTTGGGGGGGGGCCTCTGGGGGGAGGGGAGGTTTGAGCCAGAGGCAGCCTCGGGAGGGACTGGGGAAGGACGTTGCAGGCGGGGAGGAGGGCATGTGCAAAGGCCCTGAGATCCAGACAAACCCAGCAGGTCTGTGGAACAGAGGCCAGCGTCGGGATGGAGGGCGCGAGGGCAGCAGTGCAGGAGCTGAGGTCAGATCGGGCGAAGAGACCTAATGCATCCTGAGGGGCCGGGGTCGCCACGGGTGAGGGGGAGTCCGGTCTTCCCTCGCCCGGCAGTGGGGAGGCTTGGGCGGGGCGAGCTCTCAACTCTTCAAAGGACCTCCGCAGGGGAAGGATTCCTAGGGAGGCGCAGACAGGCCAGGGCGGGCGTCCTGGGACCTCCCAGCTGAGGCTGTGTGTCCCGTGAGCACGTGAGTATGATTCACACGCACAGCCTCTACCCAGCCGCCGACAGCTCCCACTCGCCAGCCTCTCTGTCCGGCCCCGCGGCGGCCAGCGCCGGGACCTCGCAGGTGTCCTGAGGACAGTCACGACGGCAGGCCCGCAGGGCGTCCCCGGCATCCCCTGCCCGGGTGTGCCAGGACCGGCTGCAGTCAGGACTCCTGAGATGCCACCTGTTCCCGGGGGTGCCTGCTCCTGCCACATCCCTGCCCGCCCCCTCCACGCTCTGCACCACACAGACCGGCCCTCTGATCTCGCCTCTTACCTCCCTGGCCCGCCACGGGGCCAGCCAAGGGGAGGGGCCGTTGGGACACTGGAGGCGGAAGGAGGGGAGAAGCTGGGCACTTCGCCCCCGCTCTGGCCGCTGCACCTGCTCTCCGTGGCTCCTGTCAGGTGGCCCTGGCTCCTGCGCGTTGACAATGCCCCCTCCCCCCTGCGCCGCCCAGCCCCGGGAGGACATCCTTGGAGTGATTTCCCTGGCAAACGGTCCATTTTCCAAATGGGACGCTGGTGGGTTCCCCGGACACCTGGTCCCTGAGGACCTGCCACCCAGGCCTCGGATCATTCAGAGAGCACCTGCTCGGCCTTTGCCAAGGGGAAGGCCGCCTACCCCACCCGGGGTGTGTTCGTTCGTCAAGGCCCAGGGCAGTGTTCTCCCCCACGGTGGGGCCCGGCTGGGAGCCACAAGTCCAGCCCACAGGCTGCAAGACTCCCCGAGGCCCAGACGCCTAATCTAGAGGAAAAAGCAAAGCACCTGACGTCCTAGGCTTATAGGATGTGCCTCAGTTTCCGCACTTGCAAGAGGAGGTCAGAAGAGCTGATCTTCCAGGCGCTTTGCTGAAATTCCAAGAATCTGATTCATCAGCAATAGTAAGGCCTATTGTCTTTGATTGAGCACCTAATGTATTCCCCATGTGGGGAAGAGCTTAATCCTTACAACCTCCTCAGGAGGCAGGTGCGGCCAGCGTGCCCCTTGCACAGATGAGGCCACCAAGGCACAGAGATTAGGAGTCACCTGCCCAGGGGGGCGTCGCGGACAGAGGGCACAGCAGGAATTTGATCTAATGCCTACGCGCCCCTCAGTCTGTCCCCCTAACCCCTCTTCCTACATGGCCTCTCGGTGATAAACGAAATCCAAACAAATGATTATGGACATATACGCAAGGAAGATTTATATTGAGGTCCTACTAGATGCCGAGCTGGGGCTGGATACTGAGCGATGAACACAGCACACAAAACTTTCTGCTTCCACTGAAATTGATATCCTAGCTGGGGGAGCCAGATGATACATAAATAATAGAGCGGTCGGTGGAAAGTGCTATGGAGCGAAATAAAGCCGACAATGGGAGGCGCTGGGGGGAGGGTAGCAGCTTAAAAGAGGGTGGTTGGAGGGGCGCCTGGTTAAAGGGTTGACTCTTGCTTTCGTGAGTTCAAGCCCTGCACGGGGCTCTGCGATGACGGTGCAGAGCCTGCTTGGGATCCTCTGTCTCCCTCTCTCTCTGCCCCTGCCCTGCTCTCTCTTTCTCTCTTTCTCTCTCAAAATAAATAAACTTAAAAAAGTTTTTTTTTAAATAAAAAATAAGAGAGAGCGTAGACTTCCCATTCGTTTCGTCAAGTCTTTGAGAGAGACTGCGTTTTCTTAGAACTAGAGAATTGAGCGCTGGGATTCAGTGGGCCTCAGGAAGATTTGGCTCAGTGCCCCATGCGCATTGACAGGTGGGCTGGAATTATAGGCTGGTGGACAGAGTTTGCGTGTGGGTTTCTAGGGTAAGTGAACTCCTTATGCCAGCCTCTCCCCCCACCTCACACCCCACACATACCATCCTCCAGGTGGAGCCTCCGATGCCCAAATTGGGTCTCCATACAGGGTGGGAGAAACCCCTAACCTGTTGCCTCCCACCTCCTCCTGGCAAGCTTAGACTATGGTACCCAACATGGTCCAAGTGATCAGTCATGATGACTGATGGTCACACCCCAGATGTGGTGGCCTTGGGAACAGCTCCAGGGTCCCCTTCGATCCCTAGGACATCGCTCATTATTAAGGATGGTTATCATCTGGCACATGCTTAACATTGGATGGATGGATGGATGGATGGATGGATGGATAAGAAGGAAGGAGAGAGGGAGGGAAGGATGGGAGAAGGAAGGAAGGAAGGGAGGGAGGGGGGAATGATGGATGGATAAACAGGTAAGTGGATGGGGGATGGATAGATGGATGGATGGATGGATGGTTGGATGGATGGATGGATAAGAAGGAAGATGAGAGGGAGGGGCAAGAGAAGGAGGGAGGGAGGGAGGGAGGAAGGAAAGATGGGTGGATAAATGGATGGGGGCTGGATGGATGGATGAAATCTTTTGGAGTTGAACAAACTCAGATTCAAATCCTTATCTCTCCACTAACTTACCTGTCCAATTTGTTCAAGTTACTTCTGGTCTCTGAGCCTCAGTTTCCTGAACTATAAAATGGGGGTGAGGATGAGTAGCTTGCTGTGAGTTCTAAAAAAACGGTGCATGTTGAAGGGACCAGTCCCATGTTCATCGCCCCCTTCTCAGGATATCCTGGCCAAGGCTCACTTGGCACATAGTAGGTCCTCAGGAAGCCTCAGAGTGGGGGGCCTCAATTTCAGGCCCCAGATCACCCAGCTCGCTTTAGGGCTTTTGAAGCCCTTTTCTCTGTGGAATCAGAGGAAAACGTTGATGTCGATTCTTGCAGGGGTGAGTGGAGCCAGGCTGGGGCACGGCCCCTGCTCCCTGAGGGCCCAGGCAGACACTCACCCCAAGACCCATCCACAGGCCGGGAGGGTCCCCTAGCTCAGCGTGCCTCCCCCCGCCAACCTCCCTGCAGGTGGACCTGAGAAGGAAGCAGAAACAGCCCTTTCCCTCCGCCCTCCACCCTCCGCCCCAGGAATCGGAGAAGCGGGGTCTGCGAGGAGCAGAAACAGGTGTACCCGCTGCACCTCTCGTGGGGCTCGGACCCCACGTTCCCAGCTGCTCCAGCAACCCGTGAAAGGGGATGTTTGGGAAGCTGGGGAATTTTCCAAGTGGCCTTCAAACCCACACAGCTCGTGTAAAACTCAGGGAATGGTGTTGGAGCCAGGCAGGAGCTGTGTTGGCTTCGACTGGTTAGTCCGCCTCCCTGGCTGAAATGGATCGGGCGGCGCAACCCCCACCTCGCAGGGCAAAGGGGGCGCTCCCAAAAGATCGCGCCAACTGTATGGCTTCAAGGAGATTGCGGCCATGAAGAGAGGTCTACCGTCACCGGGGCCACAGGCCCCTCGGCAGCCGCAAGGTGGTCTGGGGAGGGAGGTCACCTGGAGAGGAGCACTGCCTGGCCAAGACCCTGCGGTGGTGGGAGTGGGCACAGCCGAGGTCACGTGAGTAAGGCTGATGGATGGAAATTGTCGTTCTCAGGTCTTCACCTGCTCTTTACCGGCTTGTCAGGGGCTCCGCGAGGGACCCCCGCCACACACAGTCCAGGCTGAAGCTGCCCGTTCCAAACGCCCCAGAAGTTGCTCCCTCGATGGTCCCCGCACCTCCCGCCCAACCCTTCCTTCTGGAAGAAAAGCAGCAGAGGATTTTCTTCTCCCTGCACATGCCTCCTCTAACAGGGGCCCCAGGAAAGGGCTCTCAGAATAATTGAATAATCCCCGAAGAGTACGAACAGCAGTCGAGGAGGCGTGTGGAGGAGGAACCCAAGGTGAAATTTATTTCTGTCAACTGGTGGTCTATTTCCCTGATACTATTTCCTTGTATACAGATAAGGACTTATCTTAAATGACCATGTCTTTTTCAATTTGTACTTAACAGTCAATCCCATTTTCCTTATATGATACTATCGCAGCTGAATGAAAAATGCATTCAATAATCCCTAAGGATCTTCATATATCAATATCAAATGGTCTGAAATTGACCTGTTATAAAATCCAGTCCTTCAAGCTAGCAAGAGACTAAATCAAAAAGAAGCAAATTTTAGCGCTCGTGGTGTTTTGTGTAAGCTGAACGTTCCAGCCCTGGAGCTCAGGTTTCCCGGGGCCCTAATGAGAACATCCATTAAGAAAACGAAAAATTACCCAAAAGATGTATGTGGATTATTGATACATCTGCCTAATGAATGGGGCTTCTCACACAGGTGGACCAGGCAGGAATACCAAGGACCAGAGCGGGGGTTAACAAGTTCCACCCCAAAGTTCTTGGGAACCTGAGGCTTGTGCTCCGAGCTGCAAAATGTCACAGACTCACTCCCGGGGCTCAGGAGAGAAAGGTCAGACGCACACCTCACCCGAACTGTCTGATCACGTGCGTTGATCCCTTCTGCGCAGTACAGAGGTGATAGGCATTCTTCCAAAGTTCCTCAGATGGCTAAGTAAAGTAAGAGGACCCCGGCCACTGTTCACAGCTCTTCATCTGCTCTTAGCACATCATCGGAAGCTCTACCCGGCAGGGCAGCTGTCTTCCTGGATCCTACACTCGCCCAGACTCGCCTCGTTAATTGTTACGACGGAAGGAAGCTCTGTATCCTACCTTACTGAATCCTTAGAATAACCCTCTGACATTAGACACGAAGAAACTGAAACTCAGGGCAGTAAAGGGACGTGCCCAGGGCCATCTACCTAGTGACAGACCTGGGGTCCAAGCCCAGACTCTCTTAACCCAGAGACTATGCGCTTAGGAACCGCGCATTTCAATTAAGTAAATATTTAATGAATATTTGCCAGTTAGAGGAGGGGGAGGGGAGAGGAAGAGGAGGAAGATGGTGATACAGGTGATACCACAGTCTGGGCTCATTGGGGTCTGAGAGAGCAAAGTGAGGTCCCCCTGCCCGGGGCGATCAGGGCAGGCTTCCTGGGAGAGGTGGGTTAGTTGGTGCCCAAAAGGGAGTAGATGCTGGAATTGGTTCTTTTGGACACCCTTATGCTATGCCCTTGCAACATGTGGGATCCGTGGGGAACCAGGATGGGGAAGACACAGGTCCTGTCCTCGAGGCGCCCAAGTCAGAAATCGGGTCACCGCAGAGGGGAAAGAATGACAGCCTCCAACTCCAAGGTGGGCTGTCCCTTCTACAGAAAGGTAGGGGTAGCGGGAGAAACAGACGGGCCGACTCTGAATTCCCGTGAGACCACCCAGAGCTGGTGAGCTTAGGCAACTGACTTCGCTTCTCCGAGCCTCACATGCTGGTGTATGGAAAACGGGCCGACCAAACCAACCTTTGCTGGTTATGAACACGAAAATCACGTAGGAGAAATTCCCGGCACGTAGTAGGTGCTCACAAAATACTGGCTCCTTTTCCGTCCTGTACGGAATGTCAGCTCTGTGAGGACAGAGGTGGCGTCTGTCCCGACCCCTGCGGGGTCCCCAGCGCCAGACACAATCAGTGCTCGGTGATTATTTGTCTAACGGATGAACAGATGGTCTGAGTGATGGATACAGAGTGACCCGAGCTCCGGACATCACACGAGGGGCTACATGTCCTATAGCCCCGCTGTCCTCCCAGGGGGTAACATCACCCTACACTTTGAGCCAGGGCGTCAAGCCCCAGGAATCATCTGCTTCCCAGCCCCAGATCCTCTCCCGGCTCCTTCCAGCTGTTTTACGACAAAGGGGCCAGGATGCCACCGATCTCCATGCACATCTTCAAAGTGTGAGTGTATGTGTGCGTGGATCCCACCAACATTAAATCTGAGACGTTAAAAGAACAGCCAGATAGCGCACCTAAACATATCCCTAGCCAAGGCTCGCGGTTCGAGGAGCCGAACTTCTGTCCCGGGTGAGACGGTGGGGACGGTGGGGGCAGTCGGGGCTGTCCCCAGACCTTTATTCAACAAATCTTTTCTGAGCATGTAAGAAGCACACAACTAGGGGCGCCTGGGTGGCTCAGTCTGTTGAGCGGCCGACTTCGGCTCAGGTCACGATCTCGCGGTCCGTGGGTTCGAGCCCCGCGTGGGGCTCCGTGCTGACCGCTCAGAGCCTGGAGCCTGTTTCAGATTCTGTGTCTCCCTGTCTCCTGGCACCTCCCCAGCTCGCACTCTGTCTCTGTGTCTCTCAAAAAAAATTTTTTTTGAAGTTAAAAAAATTTTTAATTAAAAAAAATAAAAAAGAATGATCTGTAAGCTCTTTAACCTCTCACTATAACATCCTTTAAAAGCTTCCCACCAGACTCACAATCCAATCCAAGCTCTGCTGTAGCCTGTGTGTGGTCAAGCCCCTGACCATCACATGCTCTCTGCCCTCCACCCTCTCCACTCCTGCCACACTGACCTTCTGCCTATGCCTTGAACACTCTGAACACTCCTAGCTCTTGCCTGCCCCAGGACCTTTGTGCATGCTCTTCTCTCCACTTGGAATGATCTTCCTCTGCTATTCATGTAACCAGCTTTCGCTCATCTTCGATTCTCAAACCAAAAGACCTATCCTCGGAGAGATCTTCCCTGAGCAGCCCTCAAGTATAAAGTAGGTGCCCCTTCATTCTCCACATAACCCCCTCGCTTATCCCCTTGAGGACACCTACAACCCATGGCTATTTTATTCCTCCACCTCCTGGCTGTGGACTCCATCAGCCCTGATGGACTATGAATTCCACGGGGACACAGACTGACCACGTGGGACTCAGTCACCGCTGCATCCCCAGTGCCTGTCATGCAGTAGGCAGTCGATAAAACTTGTTGAATGAATAAACGAAGGAACGAACGAATGAACCGATGTCTTCCAAATGTGAAACACTGATATCAGGCAGAAGAATCAGACAGTGGGTATGCTTCGTGTGGCTGTGAGAGACAGAGCCAGAAAAAATGAGACAGGCAGACGCAGGAGCGTTACAAGAGTGACCTGTCCTGTGAAAGAGGGAGTCCGAGATGACTTTGCGAGAGACACAGCCCCGCTGGGCCCCGACCCATGGCCAGGAGTGTGCCGAGCCAAGAAAACGGGGGGGGGGGGGAGGGGGGGCATGGGATCTTTCCTCCTCCCCGCACGTTTTTCAGATCGGCCCGGGAAACAGCTGCATAGGTTTCTCTGGAAGAGGCGAACAGGTATTAAAAATCCAGATTCCCGGGCCACCCTCCTCAGCCTGCTGAATCAGGATCTCCGGGGCTGGGGCCCGGGGGTCTGCATTCTCACCAGCTATTATAGGGTCTGCGCACATCAGAGCTTGAGGAATGCTCCATCCTCAAAGCCAGCCAGAAATTCGGAGCCGGACGGAGCCAGTGAGCAAGACGCTGACAACTGAGCTGGTGTTCCGGCATCCCACGCCCCGCCCGGGCCGCTCTCGTTTCCCTCGAGCATTGATACGTCCCGGGACAGCCCTTCTTCTCCAGGTCAGTGACTCCCTCCTTCCTGAAAAGACCCCAACAATCCCTCCCTGTTGGGTGCTAACAGACTTGGGCTGGCCCAGAGCGTCCACACTGGGCCCCAGGAACTTGCTAGATCAGGGAGCGAGATCGGCAAACACGAGACCTACGTCACTCATCCTGCTTGGTGGTGGGAGAGCTGTTCCCTCCTAAAGAGGAAAAAAAAGATCCCTGATGATTGACTGTGTTTTTGCACCTTCCAGCCGTTTGTTGCCGTGTAATATAGACATTTGCCTGTCGACAAAAATGCTGTCAGTTTTACAAACACACTTATTCCACTGGCTTTGTTGGGGGGAGTGTTTTGACTGGTTGCACTTGGGGAGTGTCTGCCCTGACCAGCTGCGGTACAGACTCAGGCCGGCCCCAACTTTTCTCCTCCCAGCAGACTCCCGTCCCTTCCGACCAGCAGAATCCAACCAGCGTAGGCGCCAGGCCCGGGAGAAGCAGGGGGCGGGGGAGAAAGAGTCCAGGCCTGGAATCAGACCAAACGGTCCCCCAAGCCTTGGGCAAGTCACTTTGCTTCTCTGTGCCTCAGTTTCCCCCTTTGTAAGATGGGGATTGTTCTCGAACCTTCATTGTGACGATCGAACGTTGGAGGAGGCTCAAACAGCCCTAAGAAAAGACCCAGAGGATCTGAGGCTCCTGACCAAACTAGCCACGCGCAGGCCACCTTGGGATCAGATCTTCCGGTCTTGCTCGAGACGTCGGATGACTGCAGCTCCAGATATCTGACTGCAACACTAACAGGATCCTCAGCCAGAATCACCCAACCCAGCTGCTTCCAAATTCCTGATCCACGGAAACAATGAAAGACAAAAAATGGTCACCGTGGCTTCAAGCTACTAAATTCTTGGGGTGACTTGTTACACAGCAACAGACAGCTGTTACATGCAGTCACTGGCATATGTACAAATACCCGTAAGGATAAGTAATTGTTAATATGTAGTGTTCCCTGTGCACCGGGTCATCTGCTCGGTGATTTATGCACACACCTCCCTCCGTGCTCACCCCACAGCCACGAGGTAGATACCAGTAGGAGGCTCGCTTGACAGACGAGGCTCAGAGAGGTGGATCCACTTGCCCACTTGCCCACAACCTGAGAGTGGCAGAGGCGGGATCTGAACCCAGGCCTGTCTGACTCCAGAACCGAATTCGTATCAGCTACACCACATGCATTGCAGAGAACAACAGGAGTGATGGCTATTATCCCCGGTACTGACTGTCGAACGGGTGTTTTTACCAGCAAGAGGACTGAGAAGGAGCGGTTGGTCTCCAAGAATACTCCATGGCAAACGGGACAAAGCCCAGACTCCCCTGACCTCAGGACGTGAAGTCGGGTGGCTTCCGAAGACCGTCCGGAGGAGGCGTGGGGATTCCCAGGACGGCCCCGTAGGGACAGCCCAGTCTGCCGTCTGCACCGCCTGCCCTCCAGGGCTGCAGGGGTTAAAGAGAACCGCTGGGCTGCAAGAAAATCTCTCCAACGGTGTTAGAGCAGGGGAAAAAAGGCAAAATGATTGTAAATTCCGCCAGGGGAATTCTGCCATGAATCCGGCTCACCTTTCGCGGACCCCCCCCCCCCACCGCCCCCCGCCCCGCCTGGGAGGATAACTGACCTTTGGAGGGAAATAATGAAAAGAAGAAATTCCTTGGAGAAAATAATGTGTCCGGGCCTCAGTAATGAGATCGGCTCCTTTTATGTTGCCATGGCGACGGCAGTCATTTTATAATACAAAATACATGAATGGGTGCGGGTGGGCACAGCCTCATCAACCGAGGGGGGCCACGGGGGGGTGGGGAGGGGGTTAGCCTCTTGCAGGCTGCGGTCTGGGGGTCGGGCCAACGGCCGGGGTCAGGGCCTGCTGTGCCTCATTCCGCTGGAGAAGCAGGCCCGGCTCCAAGGGGGCTACTCAGGCTGGGGAATCAGGACTCAGAGAGGGGCTGGGGGCCGAAAGGGCAGCATCAGCCTTCAGGAGGGCTGGCACGGGGCGGGTGGGGGGGGCGAGGGTGTGAGGCTCCGGCATATTGATAATATTGACAATTAACCCCACTGTTTCTGTGGGTGTGTGTCACCTAGGACAGGGCCTTCCCATCCCTGCCCTGTGACCGAGGACACAGTAGCTCCATTTTACAGACTGAGAAACTGAGTCTCAGTGAAGGGAAGCAACACGTCGGCGGGGTCACAGTAGGGATTCCAGCCCAGGTATGGCTAGGGCCACAGTTTGGGTCAAGACTGTGGACGCTGGGTGTGCCAACGAGGAAGGGGCCACAAGGGAACTTTCCAGAGCTTTGGGAGCCGGCTGTTTTGTGTTGGGCAATGTGCGCTTGTAACAATGCACCGAGCTCCTTTGTGCATTGGATAGTTTGCAAGTGAAACCTTCATTTTTTTAAAAAAATTTTTTCATGTTTGTTTATTCTGAGAGAGAGAGAGAGAGAGAGCAGGTCAGCGAGGGAGGGGCAGAGAGAGGGAGAGAGGGAATCCCAAGCAGCCCGCCCCACCAGGGTGGTCGGAGGGTGCCGTGCACGGGATGGACTGAGCTCTCGGCTGGGGGTAGGAAAAACTCAAACGTGCTGCTAGGAGCCGTCCCTCTGTCTGGATGCGCTTTCAGTATTGTGATGATGACCCCCAAGCAAGCGGGCTCTGAAGCCTTCTGGAGAAAGAATGGCGGGGAAGTGAGGAGACAGGGAAGGGGGGGAGAGTCTTGTGAGAAGGGAAGAGGAAGCAGGAGCAAATCAACCAGGCACCTGGGAGTCTGGGACAACCGGTCCCTCTCGTGCTGTGTGGCCTTGGGAAAAGCACTGTCCCTCTCTGTGCTCTGACTTCCTCGGCTGTGAAAGGATTACCCGGGAGGCCCTGGGAGCACACAGTAGGTGTGCAGGCTGCTGGAGGAGAGACAGAGGGAGTGGGGGGCAGCCAAGGAAGTGGGACCATCCCTCCTCAGACTGGAAATTTCGCCCCCCACCCTGGCCATGGCTGACACCCCCTGTCTGTCCCTTGCCCTTGAAAGCCGGCTCAGAGCTCTGCCACCAGCCATGAGAACCAGAGGTCAATTCCTGCAGGGACCCTTGGAGGGAAACACAGTGAGAGCCCTCAAAATAACAGCCCCAGTCAGCTTTTTATAGATCTGAGCGTGAGCTAGCAGCACAGGGACGGGTTACAGGGATTTTTGCCTGGGAAGAGAATTTAGGAAAGGCAAGTGCCTTCCAGAAGGAAGACCTGGGAAAATGACATCACAGGCCGCCCAGCGGGCTGGCCTGCAGCGAGAGCCAAGCCGTGGGGCCGGGCTGCCCTGGGCTCTGACCTGGCCACTCGCCTGCCGAAGCTGGGCCTCAGGTGTGTCCCTTTGTGCCTCTAGAAAAACGGGCTTCACGTCCAAGGCCACTGACACCAACGAACAGCTTCCTCGGCCAGCTCTGTCAAGCACCACACATCTGTTACAATTTTAAGCCCCATGAAACGTGGGCTTTCTCATTTTACAGATGAGAAAACTGAGACCCAGGGAGATCACGCAATGTGCCCAGCGTCATCCGGCGGGGAAGAGGCCTGCCGGGAATCTGAGCTCACCTCTGCCTCCCTCGGGAGCCGGTCCTCCGGATTCCGGGATATTCTGCCTCCCCGCTGTGCCTCCTTGGGAGGAAAGGACCAGCCACGCGCGTGGCATACGATCACGTCTGTGCCCGGCACGGTAGTGTTCCTTATGTCCTCGCCTTGATCCCAAGCCTCTGAAACCCCAAAACTGGATCCGGAGGCCGTGGGGAAACAGAGCAAGGCTTTGCTCCGGGTCTGGGGAGAGGCAAATGTTAGGTCAAGAGCATGGCGGGGTGGGGGGGTGGGGGGCAGTGGGATGCTTCTTGGAGAAATCCCGCCTTGCTGGTCGGTAATCCCTGAGAAAAATGTCTTGGGGCAAATAAGAAATGTAAGAACATTCTCGGCCCTTCGCAAGAAAACAGAGCAGTCTTTCCATTCCGGTGTTCCTTTGCATGTTACGCCCAAGGAGCCGGTTAAGTCGAATGCGAAGTTAGCCGGCCAGGATTGGCGGGTCGAGCGGGATCGGGGGCCCGTTTTCCCACCTGCACGGGGAGCGCTGAGGCCTCTTTTCGGTTCTCAGCGCCCAAGTCCCCGTGAGACCCTCGGGAAGCCATGCCGTCCCCTTGCACCGATGCGGAAACCGGGCTCAGAGACGGCAGAGGGCCGGCCGCTTGTCCCCCACTGGCTTCCAGCTGGACTCAAGCCCCGGAACTCTTACCGGCCTGTTTCTCCTGCCTGATAAGAGCCCGCGACCTTGAGGGGCCACGGGTCCCTCCCGACCGTCTGGCAGCCCCCTCAGCCTGTGGATCTCTGAGACATCCTGGGGCGCTGAGCACATCTGGCCGGCTGGCGGGAGCCACGGCGAACATCTGGGGGAGGGAGGGGCGGAAGGAGGCCGAAGCTCCTGGGGTCCGAGGGACAAGGTCCTGGCCCCGCTCCAGAGAGCCAGGTGAGCGCCGTCGTTTCGGGTCTTCGGAGCGCGTGTCAGTCGGTGCGCGTTGTGCGCATTTGCGTGGACACACGCACACGTGCGTGCACGCGTTTGCGCGACCAGCGGCGAGCCTGTCGGCCTTGTGGGTGCGTGGGCTGTGCCCCCGTGTGTCTACGGGTGCCACGCGCGTGCATGTGTCGCGTCTGTGTGTGTGTGGACGCGCGCGTCGGCACGCCATGTGCGTGCGGGCGCGGGTGCCTCGGCGCGCGTCGGGGTGCGCCGCTTCTTGGCTGTGTGACCTCAGGCCAGTGGCTGCACCTCTCTGAGCCTCCGTGTCTTCGTCCGTGATGCCGGTCAGCTGACTCTAACGCCAGCCTCGTCCCCGTGACGCTTCGCCGAGACGACGCAGGAAGACCGATGAGCACGGACCCGCGGCAAAGGCTGCATAACCGGCCACCCTTGCTCCTCCCGTTCTGCTGCTCTCTGTGCCTCTGGGGGCTGCGAAGATCCGGCCATCAGGGGGCCAGCCCGGTGGCTCGCGGGCCCGCCCGCGGCCCCCAGTAAACCCAGGAATTGCCCGCCGCAGGAATGCCGTATTTCTGTCATGTCACCGACAGCACCAGCCCCTCTCAGGGCTGTTTCCCTTTGGCCCGCGGCCAGAGTCGAGAGTTTTATGAAAATTCCCAAGACCTTTTGCCGTCTCGACTTGAGAAGTCGGGGCTGCTGGGGCTGGGGAGATAATGAGACACTACCGAAGGCAGGAAGCAAGCCGCGTTCCTGGTCCCAAAGAGGGGCGGCTGGCGGGAAGCTCAGAAGGGCTGGGACATTCTTCTCCCAGTAAAAAATATGTAGCACGTCAGCTGCAGCCAAGCCCTCTGTGACCCGAACCTGTAACGGAAAGCGGGAAGGTGCAGGCGATTTCAGGCTGGGGAACAGAGGAGGTTGGTGGGTCCCCAAACTGAAGGCCCCCAGCTGGCCTGTGTCCACCGCATCATCACGCCGGGCAGCAGCGTCCCGTCTGCGGGGTCCACGTGCCCTCAGCCACAGTCTCTGCAGCACAGCACTAGGCTCTGGGGTTTAAATCCCAGCTCTGCTTCTCACTTGCTGTGTGTCCTCTAGAGAGTTGCTTTACCTCTCTGAGCATCCGTTTGTTGTTGGCTCCACACCCAGTGTGGAGCTCGAACTCACAGGCCTGAGATCAGGAGTTGTACACACGGCCGGCGGAGCCAGCCAGGCACCCCTGAACCCCAGCCGGAAATGAGAACAAGAAGACATGCCTGGGAAAGATGTCTCGGAGGGTAAAGAGAGATGATATCTGTGACGCTCAGCCCGCTCTGGTTCCAGAGTGAGGCCGAGCCCAGCCCTGGGAGAGCTTTGCTCTGCTGACACCCGCAGGTGTTTGAGGGAGAGAGAGGGTGGCCCTGGGCCTGGGAGTCAGGAGGCCTGAGCTGTGCTTGCTGTGTGGCCTTGGGCAAATCACTGAACTTCTCTGTGCCTTCCCATGAAATACGATGGTTGAACTGGTTCCGCGAGTCCCTAAACGAGTGTGAATTTTAAACATCCCAGTGGCCAAGAGACGTTGAAATAGATAGATAGATACAGAGATACAGAGATACAGAGATAGTGATAGAGATATATAGCTGCAAACGCTGAGGCTAAGATGTTCTTTTAAGTGAGTCGATGTGAAGTTGGTTTGAAGAATGACCTTGGGTAAAATACGGGGCGAGAGCCATTGAGGTGGCCCAGGAAGGACCAAGGTGGGTGACACGGTCCCTAGATATTCCACAGAGGAACTCTGTTGAAATCCTGGCCCCTCCCTTTCCCGGCTTCAAAATCAGGAGCCCATCATGGCATCTCGGAGCCTCAGTTTGCCCCTCGGGGAAATGGGAAGGATAAAAGTGCCCCTCCCTCTCCCAGGCTGGTGGGGGTGGGGGAGGAAGGTTTCAGGAGAACGAGGCTGGGAAAGCGTCAGACGTGACTCTGGCCTCTGGCAGATGCCCCGTGGCACGATCGAGTCACACGATTTCTGCAGAATTCAAGTCAAAGGCACTTTACCCTGACTCTACGGGTCCTACTTCCAGCGGGTGTTTACTGAGCACTTACTTGACCGCAGTCACAGGAGATGCCAGAGCGAGCGAGACAGAGAGGCAAGGCCCCGCGTCGTCACACATGTTCTTCCTCGTCCCCAAGTGCCAGCCGGGAGGGCTCGGGGAAGAGACAGAGCCCCAGGACGAGGCAGAGCCAGGACGCGAACCCGGGCCCGTCTGACTCCAGCACTCGGGCTCTCCCATATCACGTGTAGCGGGGGCACCTTCACCTGCGGGCGGCCGTGGAGGAGATCGGGCCACGGTGACTGTGGTCCTCGGCGCGCCCTCTGTCATCCCTGCTGGGATGGCCCCCACGGCCTGCGGGCTGATGGCTCACCACCCCCCCCCCACCCCCTGCCCGTGCGAGGGCATCACCGAGGGATGAAGGGAGTCCACCCGGGCTGAACGTGATTAGAAACGCTGGGGGCCCTCCGCCTCCTTCCAGAGGGACCTAACCGCACACGCGTCCAGCACCCTGTTCTCAGGCTTGGGGGCCTGTAGTGGTACCAGGTCCCCGCTCGTGAGAAAACAGAGGGCTGAGGGGGAGATGCGGGGCCAGTGTGGTTCTCTCTCCGTCGCCCTGCTCCTCCTGGCCCTGCGGTCCGGCCTCTCACAGAGCCCTTCCCGGAAACAGCAAAGGCAAGTGGCCCATCACCGAAACTAGCCTTTCCACCCGGACCGAGGCTGTCCCTCGGCTTCTCCAGCCAGGAAACCCCTGGGCCGTGCCCTCACGCCAGCCCTGGGAGCTCCCGCGTGGGGACACTGAGGCAGGCTGAGGGTCAGTCGCCTCCTGGCCACTCCTGCTGAGCCCAAATGCTGGTGGGAACGCTGGAGGGACAGTGCGTGTGCCCCAGCGGGCGCCAGGCGTGGGTGTGTCCCCACGTGCACCATGGGTGTGCACGCGCGTGAGAGCCACACGCCCGTGTGCTGCAGCAGGCTCCACGCGTGTGGGTCACGTGTGGGTCCCCACCACGCACTTGTCACTCGGTGGGTGTAGAGGTCTTTGAACGATCCCTGAGAAGGTTCTATGCACACAGCCCCCGATGGCTCCCGTCACCCATAGAGGAGAATCTGGATTCGGTCCCACAGCCACAGGATGCTGGACGGGCTCCCTCGTCACCTCCGCCTGCTCTGTCCTACCATCTCCCCACTCCTCGTGACTTCTGCCCTTCGGGTTCCGTCTTCTGGAACCTTCCGCCCCCCGAGATCTTCCCACGGCCAGCTCCTCCTCGTGATTTCAGTGTGGCCTTGTATGGGGGTGCCATCTTGGGACAGCCCCCCCTTTCCCACCACAACTCCACTCATCTCCCCCAGAGCACCTCTCCAATCAGAATGATCTGGCTTCTGGGCTTTGCTGGGGCCTCACGGAAGCGTTTGCCTCCCCCATTAGACTAGACATTCAGGGGGCACCCGTCTGCCCTCGTCAGAGTTGGGAAGCGTCTAGCATTACTGGACCCAGTGTGTGCGTGCGTGTGTGTCCTGGGTCTGTGTCCATCTCGACATGGATGTGTGTCCACATCGTGTGTGTCTGAGAAAGAGGGTGTGTGTGTCGGGGAAAGATGACCCGGCACTGCATCCACGGGCTGGCGTCCAGAAGGGCCCTGTCTCCGTGTACGTTTCCTGGTTCTACCACTGCGTGCGGAACCCCTGGGCCCCGAAGAGAGAGGGCGCCCGCTGCTGCCGGCCCCCGGGCACCCTGGCCTCGTATCGCCTTCCCTGCTCCATGCCGGGTGCACCCCACTTGCCGCCCCAATCTTCCAAGAGAAAACCCGGACCCCCAGGGGACACCGTTCACCCCAGACCCCGCAGGGAGAGCGGGGCTTGGCATCCACACCCGGGCCCGTGCCAGAGCATGGCAGAGACCAAGGGACTCACAGAAGGCAGTGGGAGGGAGAGCATTCCTCAGGCCTCGGGCCCCAGCCCCCAGCCCCGCATTTGGCAGCCCGTTCCCACGTGTGACAACAGCGTGAACACAGACTCGGGAGCAACAGCTGGTCCCTACCCCAATCCAGATGTAGGAGAGACAGCCTCTCCCAAAATACTCTGTCTGTGAAGTCAGAAACCCTACCAACATAAACAAAACGTGCTGCTCGGGGCTGGGAAGGAGCTGCTCACGCCTCCGCCAGCGGTCCCCGGCCCCGCCTGCCAGCCGCTCTCTGCTCACAGCCTCCGGGAAGCCCCCCCCCCCCCCCCCCCCCGCACCGTTCAAAGGCAAAGGCACTCACCTTCGCTGGGCCCGTTACCGGGCTGGCTGTCACCAGAGGACAGGAGCCAGGGAACGGGACGAGGCCGAGGCAGGGGCGGCGATAGGACAAGGGGTCTGGGGCGGTGACTCTGTAAAGCTTCCCTGTCGGGGCCCCCCTTTCCTTGCCAGCCCCCATCTCTGCCTTTATCTCTGTGGAAGAAGATTCTAGATCCCTACTGGGTCTTGGTCTGCCCCCTCCCTCATTCCTACTGTTCTGCCTAAGATTTGGTTTGAAGGAAGAAAGTTGCCACAAATAAAAGGTTGGAGCAGGGGGGTGGGGGGGTGGGGGGGAAGGGGGGCGGTGGAAGAAAAAGAGAAAGGATGCTCGAAGCTCACGGACTTGACCTAACCCAAACCTTTGGACAGGACACTAAGGTGCAGAGAAGCCAGTCCCACCTCAGGCACAGGGTGAGGTGCCAAACAGCAGAGAAATAAACAGTGATGTGGGTTGTGGGGGGTGGGAACTGGTCTCAGGGAATAAGCGGGCCCATCGGTCACCATAGACGCCCAGCCTCCCTCCAGGAATCAAGGAGGAGCCCCCTTGGGGCGGCAATGTCGAGACAGGGGCCGTGGGCTCTGCTCCCTCATCCACAGAGGACTTCCTCAACGCCCGAGCCCGTCCAGTTTTCCCCCGAGAGGCAAAAGCTTTGTCATAATTCAGACAGACGCAGAGCGGGCCCAGACGCTCTGGGGTCAAGCACCCCCTTGGGGAGGTTAAGGCAGCAGCCGTTGGCGGCAGGATTCAAACCCACACCGCCCAGCGGCGGAGGCTGGGTTTTCTACCCCACCCGGCAGGGCAGGAAGAAGGTCCCCTGGCTGCAGCTGGATGGGAGAACCCGAGCTTGTGAGCTCAGGGTGCTCGCAAACACACACATCACTGGGTTTCCACCCAAGGGGCCGGCCCGGGCAGGAGGCGGGAGCAGCTGCTGTGTCCAAAG